>NW_026126461.1:16667500-18031250 GCF_943737965.1 Phodopus roborovskii
AGCTTACAGCATGTTCCAGCACTCAGCCGTCTCATCAGGGAGTCCTTTAGGTTAACAAATGAGAACGTTCTAGCATCACTGGGGGGATTATTACACGGTGTTAAATATTTCATTTATCTGACATCACCCTCCCGACTCACTGCTATAATTTATTAAACCGGCCTCCCGTGGACACGACTTGGTAGTTTCTCATGGTGGGGCTCACCTTTCAAGGTCCTCTCCTGCCATCTCTGGAAATGAGCGCTTCCTTTCGCCAGTCCCGACTGGCTCCTCTCCCGTGCCTGACTTGTGGGAGGTGATGTCCTGTCAGTGGGCGAGCCGAGCTTTAGGGTGGTTTGTGTGAATGCCCCCTTCCCTTCTTGCCCTGATCCTTGGCTCACGAAGTTACCTGTTTGCTCCACTGTATGCACCCACCATAGATAATGCAAATTTTCTGCTAGAGCCCGGAAGAATAGGACTGCTTGATGCCACATCGAACCTTTTTTCTCCTCGTAAGTCCGTTACGTCATGTATTTGTGATAACATTGGGGAGGTAATACAAGAGGTGACTAGGGAGGAGAGTATAAGGGCTGTAGGGATTCAATCAAGCTGGTAACCATGGGCAGAGGTCAGAGGTCAGCCTGGTGGTGAGAATCTGGACAAAGGTGCTGGTGCTCAAAAACAACGACGTGGTGAATCTCTGGGGCCCTCTTGAGTTAAGAAGATCCTGGGGAGCCTGGGAAGCTGCCGCAGTACCAAGAATCTTCTCGGCTTCGCGGCGTTTCTCTTCCTCACAGGCAGAGACGGACTCACTTTGGTGTCTTCTTTTGTGTTTTCTTCCAGATGAAATCTGTTCCCTTCCACTCTCTCCCAATGGTTCTCATCAAACAACCGGGAAATCAGTCACTGAGGAGGAGACCAGAAGCTGAGGGTCCTTTCCTGTTCGGCTGAAGGCAAGTGTTAAAGGTGGACTTGATCTACTTGGTGGGTGAATTCCCACCAAATAATTTTATGGTGGGGACACCACAACGTGAGGAGCTGTGTGACAGGGTTGCAGCGTTAGGGAGGTTGAGAAGCGCTGCCGTTAGATGCGTCTAGGTGTGAGGAGGCTGTTCCCTCACACATGCCCTACCATCAGGATGCTTTGCCCAAGTGCATGGGACCAAGCAGCCATTGGAGGGAGCTCTATCAAGCCGTGAACCCAAATCAATCTTTTCATGTTTAAACTGTTGGTGTCAAGGTAGCAGTGGCAAGGAGCTCCATCTCATCCAACGACACTGACTCCAAACTTTAAATGCACTCGGAGAAACCCTCTTGCAATATTAACTCTGTGGCAACTAACCCTGACGACCACTCGGAAGTCACTATTTTAGGTAGCAGCAGAACTGGTGCCAGGCAATTCACACCACGCCATATGGCTTCCAGGATGCTACTTGGACTTGGCAGCCACTGTCAGCAGAAGGCTTGACAGAGGCTGGTCACTCAATCAGGTGCCGTCTTCACCGCACAGCGCCACAGCTGTGCTGTGTGGTGATGCCAGCCTCAAAGGCTGTAGGACCACCACTGGGTAATAGCCCCGTACAGTAGCGGGATTAGCCCTGTCTTCATACATCCATAAACGCAGTAGAGGACAGACAGGTGTCCCTACCTCACCACTCTTCAAATGAGAGGCACAGCAAGCAGATAAGAGGTGAGAGACACTAATCCCTCGAAACCACTTAACAAGCTATGCCAGGGTAGCCTTTCCAGCGTGTAGCCTGCAGAGATCTGTGACCACAGAGCCAGGTCTCCCGGCTGGCGGGGAGGGGATCTATGGCAGGCCCTGCAGTGAGAGAGGGCAGAGGCTCACCTGGCCCTCTGCAGGGGAGGTCTCAGGCTACAGAGTGAAACAAAAGAGGCTCTGAATAAACAGTAAAAGTCTCGGAAGTAGAAACAGGAAATGCTAGGATGGAGAAAGGAACGGGACAGGAAGCCCTGGGGTGGGGAAACCCAAACACTAACAATCAGAGGTCTTTGCCCTGATTCGTTAAAAAGCTGGAAGAAAAAGCCTCCCCTAGTCACGGATGTGGTGGGGGGCAGGTCCCTCTCTGGGAGGGCTGTGTTGTAGCACAGCTCTGCCAGACCAGACTCCGAATCTTGTCATCTGAGCCCCATGTCCCGTGGGGCTCACCAATTCTTGTCCTATGGCTGTGTTCCTTGGCTGACCAGCCAACTGAGGCCAGTGTGCCTGAACTCCCGCTGTTTACAAGAATATCCTGGAGCAGGGAAGTCCCCAGGGCACAAAATCAACTTTGCACCACATTTATTTATTTATTTATTTATTTATTTATTTATTTATTTATGGACTTGAAATATCTAGTGCAAAAAGCCTGCTCGCTGCCAGCAACCCAAACAATTCATCAGGGACATGGGATGCCATCCATCAGGGCTGGCATTTTAATCCAGGATTCTGTCTGAAGCTCCAAATGAGGGAGATGTCACTAGACCCGAAAGCTGCCTGAGCTGTTTGCTGTGTCATTTCACCCTTGATTGGCTGTCACTTTCAGAGGTATCGAACACATGATTGAAGAGCTGAGTGGATGTTAGCAATAGCCCTTCGCCGTCTTGGATTTTCACAGCCAATTATTTTAGCAGACTTGCTACAACTGAAGTCAGTCTGTGAAAGCGTCCCTATGCATTCACTATATATTTACATGTATGCAATGCTGTAAAAGTGCTACCACACAGTCTGAGCCTTGTTTGAACTGGAAACAATAGCCCTTCTATGGGGGTGGGTTGGCGTTCTTAAGCCACTTGTGAGAAGGGAGCTCTGGAGGTCCCATTTGGTGTGAGAAACCTCAACATCCAGCAGCAAACCGCAAACAACATCCCATATGGGGAGGTGGCTTCCAGCCCTAGCACACAAGTCAGCCAGGGATTCCATCAGGGAATAAAGAAAAGAATAAAGAAAAAAGTTGGAAACAACACATCACATGCTGCCCTGCCATTGATACCCAAGGGGCCTTGCCCTCCTCGCTCTCAGCATCTTGTGTGAAAATGGAGTGCCAGTTACGGGCTGGTTCCTAACGGAAGCTCAGGCATCACCATCACCATTTGTCTGTTCTTTCTGGTTCCTTACCCCGCAAAGAAAGTGCAGGATGAGGTCGAAGGCCTTAGTGTGAGGGCCTCAAGAAACCCACCTGTGTCTGCACAAACTAGACTCATGAGACACTCCTGCAGGAGGGATAGTAGCATGCTCTGGGTGATACACGGTGTGGAGAAGCCCGTGGTGGGCAGGATGCTGACACCAGCATAGATAGCCTGTGATCAGAAAAGGCTCAGGGGGAATGCGCGCAGAAGCTCCAGCTAACAGATTTATCATTCCAAAAGGTGTGTGTTAGAACGACAGGTAGAAGGTAATTTTTCCTACCCAAAATTTCAAGAAGAAATGTAGTGTGGTGGTCATGTTTTGCTATCCTTTGCTCCAGGTCCAAACATGTGGCTTGAAAGCGTCCTAATCCTCCCTAGGAGGAAGGCAAAAGAAGGAAGGGTGGATTGAAACTTATCCGGTGCACTCGGACGCTTGGCTGGTAACCAATATGACTGTCACTCGGTGGCTGATTAAAATTGTTGTCAGGAGAGGGAGAGTTTGAGACAGTAGCCAAGGCAGATGGCCTGGAGTGTCCACTAGGGCCCTTGTCCCTTCCACCTAAAATGTCTGTGTGATTAGAGAACCTCTCCCTTCCCATCAAACAATCATTTCGAGAGGTTTCACAGAGGCAGCTGTGAGATCTAGACAAGCACAGTCACACCTGGGTTAGCCAGAATCTGCAAAAACAAACAAATAAATAAAAGCATATGGTGGCTTTGCACACGGATGAACATAGCAGTTCCAAAAAGCTAGCACAAAGGGAAAACAAAACCACCAACTACCATTTTGTTGCTGCTGCTGCTGCTGCTGCTGTTGAAAGCCTTGACCTTCCCCGTATATTTCTCTTGTTTGGTTTCCCGAAGCATCTCTCCAGATCTGGAGTTCCTCCCCAGCAGAGGAGGCTCCTGTGCTGACACAGGCCCCTGCTGGTGCTGTTATCCTCGTGATTCAGCCCCTGCCCCCACTCCAGCTCAACTGCCCCCACACTAGCTCATCTAGCCCCTGGAACAAGGAAGCCGAGTCCTGGCTGGAATGACTCTCTCTGCTCACTGCGCCCCCCCCCCCACACACACACCTGTCTTTCCTCAACCCAGTAGTTCACGTAGCCCCTCTAAAACGAAGTCACAGGGTAGTTTTCAACTCCACTTCAGAAGCCTAACAGACTCGCCCGCACTCAGAGCAAAGGCTTCCGACAGCCCTGAGCCCTCTAAGGACAGTGGCTGATGTCACCGTGACCTTGTGACCCTCTTGAATGTGCTCCATCCAGCCCTGCTGGCATCCCTGATCCACAGGCCCATCAAGCAGGCTGTCACCTTTTCACGAATTCTCTCTTCTCCCTGGGATTATCTACAAGATAGTGCTACAGGACTCTGTTCAAACATGACTCCCTCCTCTATCGAACACCCCTCCAGCCCTACTCTTCCTCCTCGCTTATTTCTCTCCATTTCCGGACATACTGTGCACTCAAGGTTCTTTAAAGGAACAGAACCAGTAGAACGAATATGCATTAAAAGGAGGTTTGCTGCATTCTCTGACACCACACGGTCTGGGTAGTCCCCAGTCCACAAGGCTGAATGCCTCAGCAGTTCCCATCTTGCCATGAAGCTCTGAAGGGTTCCCGGAGAGCAGCTGCTCTTTAGCTCGTGCCGGAAACACAAAGGAGGCAGCAGCAGCGGCAGCAATAGGGTAGATGGGGTTGTCAGCAAGAGTGAAGGCACGCAAGCTGACGCAAGGCTCCCTTCCTCTATCCCGTCATCTGTACCTCCTCAAATGCCCTGATCCAAGCCCTCACAGGCGAGCCCAGGCAGGGCCTGTTAGTGGATTCCAGAACCAGTCAAGGGGACAGCCAGGATTCATCGTCACACACACAGTGATCCATCTCACCCCTCGGGGAACACATTTCAGAACTTGCCGTGCGTGCCTGAAGCTGTGCAGAGCAGTGAGTCCCACACGTCCGTACGAAGGACTTTTATTTTAAATACAGGCACGACTCTGGTGAGGTGTAGTTTGCAAACGAGGCAAGGGTTTAACAATACTGCCATAAAAGTTACGCAAATATGCAGCCTTCCTCGTGATTTGTAGGACTTCGGGTTGCATAAATGGCAGAGTCACTAAGTGACTTACAAGCGAGTAGCATACGCAGAGTGGAGGGGAGGATAAGCCACACCCCCTGAGCCAGGCAGCGTGCAGTATTATACTACCCAGAATAGACCTCAATTTAAAACCTAGTGTTTATGGGATTTCCCACCTTAATACTTTCAGATCAATATTGACCACAGGAAGCTTCAACCACAGAAATCTAGCTATACACAAAGGTAGGGGGCTGCTGTATTAAGTGAGTATGATTATACATGCTTATATTAGTCATTCATTGATTACCCTGCGACCTAAAATTGTTTCCAGTGAACGATTTAATAAAGTACACGGCACCACCTCTAGCGCGAACGCCTGAGGCTGACATACAGACGACGTCCGGATCGAGATGCATTATACAGCCAGGAGGACGTTATCCCATGTCCACGTCTGGTCAGAAGTTTCCAGGCTGACTGCACAACATGTGTGAGTGAAGCCTTTACCAAGGACAGAATGAAAGTCCGGTTCCCTCCTCTGGACTGGTCACGTCTGTCCCTCTGTCCACTGTGGTAAAGCCATGGTGTCTGACATCCCCTGGTGTTCTTGCTGGCAGCTCCCAGCACAAAAGCCATCTGAGAAGCCCCCAGGTTTGACTCCTGTGCTCCAGGATGAAAAGGAGACCTCCTGGAGAACTGGGCTCCTTTCGGAAGGCATGTCCCGCCCGCCCACGCCCACACTGCCAGGGCAGTTGGGAGCGGTACCCTTGGCGCCCCTCTCCGGACACTCAGAGCCTGGATTCCCGCTGCTGGCTGGCTGGCAAGTTACTGTTTCCTAAGTATAGTTCCCCAAATGCGACCTTTTCAGAGCTTCCCAAGACCACCTTCGGTTTTGATCAATTTCAAAAGGGAATCACAGATCTCACAAAATCGTTTGTATTAGAGACGATGATGGTTTATCAGAGCAAAAAAAAAAAAAAAAAAGCAAGTTAAAATCAGCCAAGACGCCAAGAGGAGTGTCTGCTGGTAAACTCAAGGAAGACCCTGGCACAAGGCCTCCTTCCCCTCTCCTAACGGAGTGGCAGAGACATCGCAAGGATCTGTGAAAGTGTCACTAACCAGGAAATGTCACCTGAGTCTCGGCACGTGGAGGTCTGAAGGAGCAACATGGGACTGGGTTCTTCCTTTCTTCCCCAGTCTCTACCAAGTTCACGCTGCTACCAGGCTGCCCAAGACCCCTTAGCCACAAATGACACTTTGGCGATGGCTCATACCTCCAAAGCTAGGGACAAAAAGGACGTGCTTTTCAGGCAGGATCCCAGGGGTGGAGAGGTCAACTCTAAGAGATGGTCAGGATCCAGATCTTTCTTAGACCTCACCCTGGACCTTCAAGCTTTTATTGTGCATGTTCTGTTTCCCTGACAAACCATCCCTCAGCCTCTGAACCACAGTGTGAGTGTGCGACTAAGCTCATGCCCATGAAAGACGCATTCCGATCAACCACAGATGGGACCAGCCTACATCCTCAGCTATGGAAGAAAGCCGAGGTACAGAGAGAGCTACTGTGACAGAATATTAACAGTAAATTCACAACTTAATTAGCAAACTACCCAAACTCATTTTCTTCTACCACGTTAGATGGCTAAGTGAACAAAAAAAAAAAAAATGTAGAAAACATATTATGCTCATTTCCGGGAGAGAGAATGAATTTCTTGATATTAAATTCTAAGGAAGAAGACTTATTAATCAGCTCTTTGCTTCCACTTTCCTGTAATTTGAGAGTGTAAATTCTTAGCCTTTTTCTGTATGTTCATTGAGGGGAGTTAACACCAGAGTGTTCTTTGAACTCTTCAAGGACTGTGACAGCAGGTTTGCTCAAGGATTCCTGTCAAGCACAACTGGATCTCACACACATCTAAGGTTAGTTAAAAACAGACTCAGGCCTTTAACTTGTGATTATATAGTGCAGTTGACATCAGTTCATATCTTTGACCAAACATTTGATGTGGGGAGAGATGAAATACTAAAACCACCTTAGAAAGTGGAGTCAATTTTATCCTCATGTGCATTCATTTGTAGAAACTGCTTTAAAACCAAAGTCAACCCCTGTGTGTCTGTGTGTGTGTGTTTGTGTGGGGATTTGTAGGTGTGTGTATGTGTGTATGTATGTGTGTATGTGTGTATTTGTGTGTGTGTGTGTTTGTATTTGTGGGGGTGGGGTGTATGTTTAAGTGTTTGTATGTGTGTGTATTTGTGTGTATATTTGTGTGTGTGTGTATTTGTATGTGTGTGTATTTGTGTGTGTGTGTTTGTATTTGTGGGGGGTAGGTGGGGGGTGTATGTTTATGTGTTTGTATGTGTGTGTATTTGTGTGTGTGTGTGTTTGTATTTGTGGGGGGTGGGTGGGGGTGTATGTTTATGTGTTTGTATGTGTGTGTATTTGTGTGTGTGTGTGTGTGTATTTGTGTGTGTGTGTGTGTGTGTGTGTGAAAGTAATCACTTTGGAGGCGATGTGATGTGAACTCTGTAACAGACTCTCCATTAGCACTGTGAATTCACTGTGAATTGAAAAGGGTTTTGTTGGTTTTTTTGTTTTGTTTGTTTTCCCTTTTTTTTGTTTTGTTTTAGGCAAAGATTTCACTATAAACTCCCAAAGCTATCACTGAATCAAATGCAATGAACAGGAGGTTTGAGGTTCTAGGGGGGAAACTGGTTATTAGGAATTTTATCTCTTCTAGAAACTTAAATCAGGGTTTTTAATCAACCAACCAGTGATGCTAAGCTGACTTCTGCCAAGTGTCCACCCCCGATAAGAGAGAGAGAACCCAGGTAACATTGTCCCCTAATTCTGCCGTGAACCCCACCCCCCCCCCCCCCGTCTCTGAGCTGCATTCCAAGTCTTCCTCGCCACTCTATAGTTTTGAGTCAACCCAAATCAACGCATTTCCTATGATGCGGCAAGGAGAGATCAAATCATCTGTATTGACCTTAGTATGTCTCCACAATGGGTTTTGCCTGTTTAAAATAATCAAAATTATTATAATCTCAGGTAACCTATGTACTGGCATTAAATAAGAGGAAAGCACGGCTAAAAGGAGAAGTCTCATTGAATCTGTGAGGTGGAAGGGGCCTTGACGTGCACTTGAAACTAAGTGCAGGGGGGGGGGGGAGAGAAGGCTCAGAGGTCAAGAGCAGCAGCTGCTCTTCAAGAGGACCTGACTTCAGTTCCCAGCAACCACATGGTGGCTCACAGCCACCTGTAATGAGATCTGGGGCCCTCTGGTGTGCAGGCAGAACACTGCACAGATGTTGGACTTTATGTAACTCAGCTCTGTTCAGTGACACCAAACCACTGCTGCCTCTCATCCCTCCCAAGTGACTCTACCCTCAGGTAACACTTCTCTCAGGCAGTTTGAGCCATAGTAATACATCCTTCAGGCACGCGCCATCGTCTTTGCCCGTGGACTGGAGGGCACCTGGGGCTGCTAGCCTGTTACGACTTCATGATATTATGATCTGAACAGGCTCAGGGCACATGGGTGCGAAGCAGGTTCTGGGGCCGTTAAAGCGCTTGGCTCCACCGTGAGCTCTCCTGTGTGGGCATATAGTCTGATGGACATGGAGTTTAGGAGTCCAGAGATTTCCTAAAGCGGCATGGCCACATCACACTGACTCCTGAGGAACTCAGGTCACTGAAGACCAGAGAACACGGGTGGCCGTGTGGTAGCTCCGCAGCATCTCTGGCCCTCGCCATCAGAGGCAACACCAGTACAGTGTCCGTGACGTATGTTCCTTCCCCTGGTCCCAGGGTATGTTTTGGTTCAACTCCAGTTCGCCTTTTATTCTCGGCCCTGTACAGAGATAAAAAGTGAGTGCCGAGCCTGAGGAAATAAGTCTCCTTGTAAATAGATTCCCAGGACACTACTAAAAAGAATCTGCATAGCAAGCTACATGCTAATAGCTTTCACTTAACGCTTGCCCTAAGGATGCCCAAGCTCCTCCAGGTTCATTATGAGGCCCCTCTGCTTCCCCTTTGCATTACTGCGCTTTTTTTTTTTTTTTTTTAATTAGCAACACTTTGGATTCAACATGTAACCTGATGGGCAACTTAAACACTTGTAGAGAGTTCTTTTCTGTACAAGGTCAAGGTGGTCCCCATCATTGTTTTAATTGCTTTCTGTCCCCCTGTAGCTTATTTTCTTAAATAAAGTGCATGGAAGAGTCACATTTTGGTGTTCCTGGATTCATCGTGTTTAAGAAATGGTAGTACTGACATGCATGACAACCAAGCTGGACATTGTGTTTCTTAGAGGAGTGTTCTAGAAGGCGGGAGAGAGCGTGTCTGAGATAGCAGGTTAGCCTTGGGACACTAGTGGCATCCCTCAGCATCTGCGATTCCCATGTTGGTCTCATCTAGCAGCCTATGCCTTTGCCTTCCTGTTTGTTTCCTTTTTTAAATAATCTCCTGAACTCGTTCTCTACTTCTTAGCCATTAACCAGAACCTCAGCGATTCCAGCCAGCCGAGGGAGGGCCCTCCTGGGCCTGAGGGTCTGGTGGCAGTCAGTACCCAGTCTGCAGGCTTCACCGTCCTGTGGTCTCAGGCTGTTGCCATCAGACTCTGTCTCCGTTGACCTGCCCATAGTCCTTTCTTTCTTTGTCTTGGTTCCTGTGCTTGGCCTATTAAAACAAACATTCACTTAGCGCTTCAAGGCCTCACGGAGATGGATTTCCAAGATGCAGTCATCCGTTGCTCGCTGGGAAAGAAAAATATGGTTTCTTTTTAATGCAGCCGTCCCTACGGACAATGACATCTGTAACACATTTGCTGTTTTCCAATGCAGACACAAGTTCACTCTGAAATCCAGGTGTGTGGTCCTTCCTGAAGTCTCTCTGTGTTCGGTTACTTCGGAATCAGTTTATTAACCAAAGCCCAAGGAAGGAATATATGGCTGCCATCATCCATGAATTGAGTCAAGAAGCTGAGTGATGACTATGGTTTGTCTGTCTAATAGGCAACCGATTACGCATTTAGCGCTATTATTCCGCAAACAGATGTGTCTTTTCAATCTTCCTGCATCCTTTGGAGCATAGGGTTTCCGCCTAATTGTGTGTTCATAAGTTGCATCTGCTTCAAAAGGTATTTCAGAGCACACGATGGTGTCCCTGTGCACTGAGAGCCCAGAGACATGAAGACAACATTGTAGGGAACGGAGCCGCCGGCTCCCCGCATCAAGCGCCAATTAGTTCCTATTCTCTGACAGCAGAGCTCGCCGCCAATACATTCATCCTCCTTGCTTTGATTCCAGGAGCTCCAGGAGCACCTGGAGTTTACTTGACTGTGGCAATGTGGGAAGCTTCAGACAGGCAAGAGGCATTCCAGAGGCAGTCAGTAAATGCAGAGTTAGACAACAGACAGAGAAGGTTACCGGCCCTCCATGGTAGTGTTTGCAGTAACTAAGCCCATTAGCTGGTATTTGGCTCAACATTTCCCTTTATCAATAAAAAGAAAGTATTTACAAAGAATCGCTATCTAAAGCACAACAGGCAACTGCTTTACCCTGGTGATTCCCCGATGAGTGTGGACAGAGAAAAATCTCACTGAAAGGCACCAGCACAAGCCGGCAACCAAATTATTATTTTTTTTTTCTTTTCTTGTAAGAAGTACAATGAGCTCATGGGTCACCTTCAAAATATGGCACATCCTTTCCCAGGAGTGGAGTGTCCAGGGATCAAATGACCCACAAGGCTGCAGAGGCAATAAAGCGATCGTTCAGCAGGGTGAGGACTGGCTGCTGGCCTCGCCAGTGTCTGAGCTCAGATCAAGGTCACGAAAGCTCAGTGTGAACCGAGCAAGGTCACAGGAGCTCAGTGTGAAGCAAAGCTGTCCTTAGAAGAGACTACTCACGGGCATGATCCTGGCACACGCCGGGGCCTGCCTGCCAGCTGCAGACACTTCATCTCAAAGCTTCGGCAGATGACCTGCCCGGTTCTGTAGAGCAGGGCTCACCCTGTAATTTCCCACTGAGTCAGGAGATCGAGTGAGAATTCCACTGATGTTTTTAAATAGTCTTGGCTCCAATAAACCAAGGCCGGTGGAGATTTTGGAGTGCATCCATAAGGGCTGGCAGGGAGCTGTAGGTCTCCTGTTACTGGGGACTGGAAGGACAGGCTTCTCTGGCTGCTTCCAAGGGACACAGGTAATTTCTCTCTTTGCAGCGGTCCAGGAGAGAAGCTAGCACACAAATATGTTGATGAGTGTCATCTGATTATCAATCATCATGGGGAATTGGCTTCCTTCTTGTGGGTGGGAAAGTTGGCACAGGAGTTTGTTGGGGAATCACTTGCTCCTTTAAGTAAGTTGTGGGTGCCTCCTCTGGCCGCCCCTTGGGGAAATGGGCAGGCAGCTGCAAACAGCAATGCCTCAGCAGCCAGTTCCTGCCCCAGCACTTCCTGCTCTTCCCACCCCATCTTCCCGCCCCAGGAGAGGGGAGACAGCTCTGGAGTTAGACGGCTGCAGGGCAACATGGTTGATCTCCCCTGCCTTGGCTCTTTGCTGGCTTCACGCTTGCTACCAAGGCTCTGGGGCCCAGGGGAAGCTACGTCAGGGTCCTGGTGTTCTTGCTTGATGGTGAACTCAGCTTAACACACTTGGTGAAGGACCCTGAGGACCGGTGTGTTTCACCCAACCCTGATTGGTCTACTTAGAAAGCACAGGACATCATCTCTCTCAGAGCCCCAGCCCCATGTCCTGGTTGGAGAAGGGGCTATTTCATAAAAGCATAATTCAGCTGAACTAAGAGCATTGGTGTGAAATTGATTAAAAGTTCATATTAAGGCTCTGAATTCAGTATTGTTTGTTTGTTTGTTCTATAAAGGGTATGCCAAACATCCGAGCAATCTGCTTGTGGTAGGCCTGTGGGTACCTTCTCCAACGCCACCTGTTTTTTACCCTAATTATTTATTTTACAGATTGATTTATTTTTGTTTGTGTATGAGTGTCTTGCCTGCATGTATGTATGTGTACCGTATGCATGCCTGGTACCAGAGGAAGATATCAGAGCCACTGGAACTGGAGTTACAAACAGTTTTGAGTTGGCATATGGGTGCTGAGAATGGGTCCCTGGTCCTCTACAAGAGTAGCAAACGCTGAGCCATCTCTCTGGCCTACCTATTTCAACTCTTTTCTTATTTTACATATCAATCCCAGTCCCCTCTCCCTTCTATCCTCCCGTGCGCCCCCAATCTCCCCATCCCACACCCCTTTCACTCCCCAGGGAGGGTGATGCCTTCCAGGAGGGACCATTAAAATCTGTCATGTCATTTGGGGTAGGGACTAGGCCCTCCCTCCTGCCTCTAGGCTAAGGGAGTGTCCCTCCATGGGGAATGTGCTCCCAAGGTCCTTTCATGCACCAGGGATACATCCTGGTTCCACTGTCTGAGGTCCCTTAGACTGCCCAGGCCTTCTAACTGAGACCCATATTTCAGGGGGTCTGAGTCAGTCCCATGCTGGATTCCCAGCTATCAGTCTGGGGTCCATGAGCTCCCCCTTATTCAGGTCAGCTGTCTCTGTGGGTTTTTGCAGCCTGGTCTTGACCCCTTTGCTCATCACTCCTCCTTCTCTGTATCTGGATTCCAGGAGTTGGGTTCAGTGTTTAGCTGTGGGTGTCTGCTTCTGCTTCCATCAGCTACTAGATGAGGGCTCTAGGAAGGCATACAAGTTAGTTATCAATCTCATTATCGGGGAATGGCATTTAAGGCAGCCTCTCCACTATTGCTTAAATTGTTAGTTGGGGTCATCCTTATAGGTCTCTGGACATTTCCCTAGCGCCATTTTTTTTTTCTTAAAACCTATACTGGCTCCCTGTACTGTGGTATCTCTTTTTCTCTCCTCTATTTCTTCCCCAACTCAATCTTCCTGGTCCCTCATGTTCTCCTCTTCCCTCCTCTCCTCCCCTTCTCTTTCTCCTAACTCCATCTCCACTCACTCAGGAGATCTTGTTCCTTTCCCCTTCTGTGGGGGACCATGTATGTCTCTCTTAGGGTCTCCCTTGTTTCCTAGCTTCTCTGGCTGTATGAATTATAGGCTGCTGATCCTTTGCTCTATGTCTAAAATCCATATATGAGCAAGTACATACCATGTTCATCTTTTTGTGACTGGGTTACCTCACTCAGGATGGTTTCTTCAAGTTCCATCCATTTGCCTGCAAGTTTCAAGATTCCATTGGTTTTTTTCCCCCACTGACTAGTATTCCATTGTGTAAATGTGCCACATTTTCTTTATCCATTGTTCAGTTGAGGGGCATCTAGGTTATTTGCATGTTTCTGGCTATTACAAATAATGCTGCTGTGAACATCTACTTTTAACTCTTTAGCCCTAAATAAATATTGACATCGGACCACAGTGAGACCCTGTAACCCTAGCTCATTGTAACTGCTTGCCTTGCATCATCCATTTAGTTAACAGCTGTGCCCTCCTAAAATCAAAATAAGGACCAGCGTAGGACCGTTATGGAGGTGTTTGCTTAGGGAGCCTTAACATGCCCTTGTGCGAAACTCGAATGGCAAACATTCATCTTTTCCAAATTTGTAGTAGGTAATTACTTTGGGTATGGCGCATGACCTTTCCATCCCTCCCCACCCCCACACTTTGACTGTTCCCCCGAGAACAGTTCCCCTCCAAGAGAGAAAGTGAACATAGAAGAGGGTTCCTGGGCCATGGGCTGGAGCCACAGCAAAGAAGTGCGGTGTAGGTAGCTGTCGGTGGGAGAGGACTGGGGGAGAACGCTGACTAACTGACGTCACACATCGAAGCCATCATGTTTATTATCTGAAAGCTATTGTGCCATCCCTGTTGTTACCAGCACACACACCATGATTAGCCCGACACAGATCCTGTAGTCATCTTAAAGGGAAAGTCCCTATGATTTTTCCCCCCAGACCACAAGGGACAGCTTTGCCTGTTTGGTCCCAGACAGCACAGAGCCCGCTCGGTTGCAGTCTTTCGTCGTCGTCCTGAGGGGAGCGCGCTCCAGGCTGGCATAGGAACTTGTCTTGCCGTTGCCACCTTGCAGCAGGTTACTGGTTGGAGCGGAAACCACCCATAACTGGATGATTCCCACCCTTCACACGATACTTGGCACATGCACATAGTAGCATATGTTTCATCTTGGAATTATGTCACGCTTGACCCATCACTGGCTTTACCCAGAGCTAAACCTCGCCGTTAGAGTAATGTGTTCCTTTCGGTGAAAGCCCAAAGCCTACGCCCAATCATGCACTGAGAGACATGAGCACACTCAATACTAAGGACGGACAAAGCTAAAAACAAATACCCCACCTGCTCAGATGATCCTCAGCAACTTAGCAAATAGGAGCCCAGCACTGAGAGACACTAACAGTAAAACACTTAGACAGGAGAAGTGCCCCAGCTGACAGAGTCTGCAAGAGCTGACTAGAGTCCATAGGTCTGATGTCCATGTGTCTGACGCCCACGTCAATTGTGCTTTTTGTCCTTCAAGTAGCTGTAGAGCATCTCCAAGCCACCCTCCACCAGCTCCGGCAGGGGCTTGGATAAAGGGTTATGGGAAATGTGCAACCCTTTGTCCATGGGGTTCCATGCGATCCTCCCCAGTCTGCAGAGCAAGTAGAGCTCATCCGGAAGGGTCTGGATGTCGTTGTTGCTCAGGTTCAGCAGCTCCAGGCTGGTGACTAGACAGAGCGACCTGGGGAAGGAGTGGATGTTGTTGCTCTCTGCAATGAAAATCTGCAAGCTAGCCAGGCACTGGATACTCTCTGCGATGTTTTCCAGGCGATTGGAGCCCACGTGCAAGAAATCCAGCTCCTTCAGGGAGAAGACACAGACCGGTATGTGAGCAAAATAGTTGTTGCTGAGGTTCAGCTTCCGCAGTCTGGAGAGGTCTGCAAAGCTGGCTGGGAGCTGGGACAGGGAGTTGTGTGACATGCTCAGCACCTCCAGGCTCCTGCACAGGCTGAGTTCGGCGGGCACCTCTGCCAGGCAGTTCATATTGAGGAACAGGACCTTGAGGTTCTGGAGGAGACTGACTTCTCTGGGCAGACTCTTGAGGCGATTCCCACACAAGTTCAGGACCACAATCCGGGTCAGCCTGCCCACCTCAGGAGGGAGGACTTGGAGCTGGTTGTGGGACAGATTGAGTTTCTGGACTTCCAACAAGCCCCACAGAAAGTCTGGAAAGTCCGTCATCCCTTTGGTGACCAAGCTGAAGCTGACGTGCCGCATGCCACGCTTCAGCAGGGACCGAGGGTCCTTCCCCAAGAGCAGGGCGTCATCCCACGAAGAGAACTTCTGTCTCTTCCCTGGCAGCAGCCTCTTGGGGTCCTTGTCTCTGGAGCTGGTCCTTGACTGTTTGGCCCCCATTGGGTTTGAGCTTTTCCAGCCTGAGTTCCCAAGTGTCAGCCTGTGTTGGGTAGGGACAGTGTGGAGGCAGAATATAGCCAAGGGAATCTAGCATGGAGGAAGCTCGTCTTGCCCGGCCTTGCAGACGACCAAGGTGGACCCTGACGGGCTGCAGGCGAGCTGTGCCTGTTCCTGGGGGTGTGTGGAGGAGGTTTCTCTCTGAGTAGGCAGGCTGTAATGATACCTCATCTCTGAGGGTTCCAAACAGAACTGTTCCCTTCCCTCTGTGCTCCACACAGCAGCTGTCACTGTCACTCTGCTTAAGTTTTATTGACCTGGTGTGTGCACACGAGTCTGGGGCGGTTTCGTATGGCTTCACTCTCTCTCAGCAAGTCTCTGGTATCACGCTTGAGCAGGGTGAGTCACAAATGCAGCCGGAAAAAGGAGCGAAGTAGAAAAAACACTGCTGACCACAACTAACACTGATCCCCCTGGCTGAGAGCGACAGTTGTGGCTTGCCTGGGTGCTATCAGTGGGGTTAGGTTTCCAGAGCCAAGGATCGTCAGATGTCGTCATTGCAAGTGTCAATCAACTCTGCTGGCAAAAAAAAAAAAAAAAAAAAAAAAAAGCGAAAGGTGCCTCTGATACATGACAGAACCTCACGCACAAGAACCCATTGCTCTGGAGGAACAGTGTTAGCCTGCCCCCCACACCTACCCTTCCTCCATGCCCCCCAAAGCTAGTTTTATCCTAAGTGTACAGGGTTCATTGCTGGTATTGCAGGCTGAAGTTTATCTCCCAAAGTTCATATCATTGGAATCCTGACCCATTCAGTGACAAAGCCGCATGAGGTCCCAAGGAGAAGATGGATCTCTGCGAGCCGAGGAGCCGTCTCCAAGGAGGCTGTATCCCCTGAGCTCATCATCCAGCCCTCAGACCCATTAGCAGAGCAAACATCTGTGCTTGATCTACGCTATACCATCCAGGGCCTGTTCTGGGTGGGCACAGACACTTTGTGTGAGCAGAAAATGCAGAAAACACCATATTTCTGTGAATGGAAGGAGATAGGTGAGCAACGTGAAGACATGGTTCCGAGGAGGGGTGGCGCAGTATTAGCCCAGGGGTGGACGACTCCCGTTGGCCCCTACCAGGCCAGCAAGAGCTGCTGTAGACCAGTGCCGCTCTGGGACTCTGACCTCGCCCAGACGCGCACCAGCCCAGGAGCTCCGCAGGATTCTGCCAGTCCATCCCTGTATCAGATGAGGCGACCTTCTCAGGACAGGAAGGGTAGCAGTGCGGTGAGATACTGCTTCTGTCTCCTCTTGGCTTTGCAATACCAGTGCACTGAGTCGGCCCCAAGATTCTTTGACAGAGGTATATACTTTGGAAGTCCTTTGTATGAGAGATGGGATTATGGGCTATTAGTTGAAGGAGAAAAACAATAGTGTGGCTAGATGTTATTACCCTAACATTAGGATTGAAATTATCTATGCGGGTTTCATGAAACAATCCAGAGCTGCTGTTTTACAAGTAGTATGTTTCTTCTTCTTTCTTTACATGAGCGTGGGGCACCTTAGCCTTCAGGACCAACTGGAGCCAGGGCAGTTTGAAACAGCTCTCTCCTTTGCAATGACTAGCTTATAATGACTAGCTGATACATTTCGCCAACATTTGTGAGCATTTCCAGGAAGCCGGTGCTCGTTTGCCGTTAACTGTGTGAAATCAGTGTGCACTGCACGTACCTGTGCAGAACAGGTGTTTAAACCCTTGCCATTTTGCAGATGAGGAAACAAGGAGAGAGGAAGGTCAGCTTACTTATGCGGAATCTCCTCACTGCTCGGGGTCAAGCGCATAGTAGAAGTCAAAGGGAGGATGCAGGAACAGTTAACCCAACTCCACAGCCCAGATAGGGAACCACGAGAAGGCTCTAGGCTGAGCCCTGTAGGGATAGATCAGTAGTGTGAACCGACATGGCTCCTTGTTTTCGAGTGCCCCAAAGCAAGAGCAGAGGACCATCGTTAATGCTTACACCTATAGAAGTAACATCATTAGCCATGAAGCCTGCAACACCATACCAACATTACCAAGAAGAGGAAAGTATAAAAAAAAAAAGTCCAGAAAACTTTAGCGTGCACATTTGTACTCATTGTCCTGGGTCCTGGCTCCTGGCTTCATCATCTGAAGTTTGCTGTCTGCGGGACAACCTGTCCAGAGCTCCCTCTCCCATGAATCTGAGCCCCTCAGCAAGTGACCTTTGAGAGCATGAAACCCATTTCTATTGGTTGCTTTTCCTCCCTGCCACGTTAACCGAGGAGAGATTTTTGTTTTGTTTTTGGAGACAGGGTTTCTCTGGGCAACAGTCCTGGCTGTCCTGGAACTCGCTCTGTAGGCCAGGCTGGTCTTGAATTCACAGAGATCCATAGCCTCTGTCTCCCAGGTGCTGGGATTAAAGGTGTGCTTCACCACCTCCTGGAGAAATTTTATTTAAAGCAATTTCTAGTGACATCCATGTTTTTATAAGACAAAACAAAATTAAAGATTGAAAAAGAAAAACTCAAAGAAGCAAAAGCAATCATTTACTTGTTGTAGTAGTAGACAGAGGGTTAACATACTAAGTGTGAAGGCTTAAAAAAAAGTAAGCATTATTTTAAGGCCTGTTCAGGATTTACTTCCTGCTAATACATTTTTTTTCTTTCCTGTTTGAAAAACAAAGGATTCTAGAGGAGGTTAAAAATATTTAACATAATCTGGATATCTTATTAAACATACTGAATTGTAACACGGCAAATTCAGTCAGGCTGCTTACTTTTTTATTTCTATTTTTATTCTAGCTTATGGTTTGGGAGAATTTAAGTGCAGTCAGTCCATCGTGGTAGGGAAGGAGTTCATGACAGCCGGATTATTTGGGCTGGAAAGTAGAGGGCTGGAGTCAGAACGGAGGCATTGTCCCTGTAAGTTTAGAGGAGTCGTGTCCCTTGACATTTGCCAAGTAGGTAAAATACCCAAACATTTCCACGGTCTCTCAGAACAGTGCCAAGAGCTAGGAAATAGTGTTTAAACATAGGACCCTGCGGGAGATATTTGAAATCCAAACCATAATATCACTTAATCCTTGACTAGGAAAAGCCAGGAAAAATCCAACCAGGCTTTCGTCTTAGGGACTGTGCTGGTTAAATATGGGTCAGCCGACACAGCCACGGGTCATCTGTGAAGAGGGGTCCTCAGTGGAGAGACCGCCTTCTCTGTCTTGATTAATGATTGGCGTGGGAGGGCCCAGCCCAGCGTGGGTGGTGCCAACACCCGGGTGGTGCTGAGTCCTATAGGGAAGCAGGCTGAGCAATCAACCCACAGAGAGGACTCCAGTAGGTGGCGCTCTCCCGGGAGTTCCTGCCTGGGTTCCTGCCCTGGCCAAAGAAGCATGCTACTTACACCCTGCGTCCTAAAGTATGAAAAATCAGCATTTAAAAAAAAAAATCTGAAGTAAAAATAAAACCAAAATGAGGAGAGTGTAAAATAACAGCTCTTGTAAATCTTTGAAGCGATTCTCAAATTCAAAACAACAGAATGCCTACTAAACGCCATTGTTTAAGCCAGGTGTGGTGGCGCACGCCTTTAATCCCAGCACTCGGGAGGCAGAGGCAGGTGGATCTCTGTGAGTTCAAGGCCTGCCTAGTCTGCAGAGCGAGTTCCAGGACAGCCAGGGCTACACAGAGACACCCTGCGCCCCCAAAACAAAAGAAACCAAACAAACGAAAACACTGTTTGGGGATCAGAAAGACTTCTCCCAAGAGTCAGCCAAGCACTTGCCCAGCAAGTCTGAAGCTACCGGAACCTAGATGGTAAGGCAGGAAGTGAGACTCGCAGGCTTTCATGACTTCTAAAACTACCTTAGTCCATCCCACTGGGGCCAATACCCCACTGACCTCAGGGCCATTAGCAAGTTCAGCGTCTTAGTGGTCCCATAAAGCTTTCCAGGACTTCTCTTCTGGGGACCAAGCTTCCGATGTGGACCACAGGGAAACAAGCTCCATCCAAAACACACCACTGAAATTAGATGACGACGATGACAATGATGATGATTGTAAAAGAGTAGATTGGGGTTGGGCGGGTGGCTCAGTCAGGACAGAGCCTGTCACAGGAGCCTTAAGACCCCAGTTCAGATCTCCAGGACCTACGTGTGCATCTGTAACCCCAGCACTGGAGGCAGTGTAGCCAAAGTAATGAGCTCCAGGGTCAGTGAAAAATCCCATCCCACCCAAAGGTGCTAGCCATGTAAGCCTCACACATCTGTGGGAAGTGAACAACACGGAGTGTGACACCCACCAGCTGCCTCAAGGCCAGATACTGTCCTCCACATACATGTCCATGAATGTCTGTACTCACACATATACATGCATGCACCCACCCTAAGCTAATAGAACATTTCTAAGATAGGAAGCCACAGAGGAAGATACCCAATATTGTCACCTGGCCTCCACATGGACCTGCGCCCTTGACCATGAACACAAGCATGACATGCACACATATACACACTTACCTACATGGACACATACATTGCACATGTGCACACACACATGTGCACACAGGCACATACAGACACACACATACACATACACACATGCACACACACACGTGTGCACACACACACTGTCCCTTTTTGTTCTTGTTCTACATGGCTATTGCCACGCGTGCTTCCATAAGAGACAAGCCCCGCCCCCTCCAAGATATCCTGGGTATCACTTCTTGTTTCCAGAAGCATCCTGGATTCCCCTTTGTATCACCTGCCACCATCACCATAGTGATGGATATCAACTGTGCCACTTTGCCTACCAGGGGACATTTGGCGATGTCTACAGTTATGTTTGCCCACCCCTATGATGTGTACTCCTGACGTTCCAATCACACCCCTAGTCTGTTGCTAACCGCTAACAATGCTCAGGCTAGCCAGTCCCACTGCAAGGGATCACCCAGCCCAAATCCCAGTAGTGAGGAAGGAGAGAAACCTGTGTGGGCATCAGTGTTCACCACCAGACCAGAGAAATTTTAGGCAGAAGCTAAACTTTATCCACCTTGTGGGGTCCTCTTGAGGCGAGAATATGGCTAAGGGATCCATCTAGACATAAAAACAAAAACAAAACAAACAATCCCCTCAAAAAAAAAAAAAAAAAAACCAAAAAAACCATCACTGTGATATGAAGTCCCAGCTTGCCCAGAGTGTGAAGTCTGGCATCTCGTTTAGGAAAATGCTCATCACAGCATCTGCCTGTCATGGAAAAACCCAGAAAGCACCAGGACTGGTGCAACTCTTGGAAAACAGGTCTTCATGCCTTTTATGAAATCTTCCCCAACTTAATTTACCTTTTAGAGAATGTTGCTTCCAGAAAGAGACCCATTTCGTGACCCGGAAAGTTCCTCCCAGGAAGTCCCTCCTCTGCCGGAATGACCCTGGTCCAGGCTTTCTTTGCCTGAATCTTCCTGATTATCCTCTGTGCAGTGAGCAAAACAGGGTGGGACTTCCTTGGGCCTGACCCAGCAGAGCCCATGCTCTGATTGACAGCACTGAGCTCTGGGCTGGGGCTGAATCAGGATGACAGAGGGCTTCCCTGCCATGCACAAGGCCCTGGGTTGGATCCACAGAGTTGCAAAATATGTCAGTACAATAAATAAATAAATTTGGAAAGGCACTTTGGCTATAGGTTGGGAGAGCAATCTGATAGCGAATCATCATTTTGCATATCAGGGTTATTTTTGGAAAGCAAGGTCATGAGTTTAAGAGCAATGAGACTCGAGCAAGCCCTTAGAGCTTTGCTGGAGACCAAGTCTCCTTTTGAGAAGTTAGAAGTTGGTCTGATGTTTTAGGATGTAAATTGGTGGGTGGCTAAAAAAGACACGATATCGTTTTAAGGCAGAGAGATGGGAGTCAGTTATACATGGCCCCTCTTAGACCTGAACTTTCTGAATGGGAGTTTACAACAGTCGTGGTGCATTTTACAAGTGTGCTTGATAAATTCCAAGTTGGAATCCCTTTCGGAGACTCTTCAAGCTCCCCCAAGATGGTCTGTGTGACCATGACAGAGTAAGCTCCTGTTTGCGGGGGCCTGGAAGAAAACATAGGATCAAGAGATTCTCGTCTAGCTTCAAAGGGTGAGGAGCCAGAGCCGCTGGTAAAATCCTTGATGCACAGGCATAAGGCCCTAAGACAGGATTCCCAACACATAGTGTTGGAAATTGGCATTTTGCTGGCCCCGCCCCCTAACCTTGGGCGGGACACGCATGCCCAGTGTGGCCTCCTCATGGCTCCATCAAGCTTTAGGGGACCCAGTAAGAACTCACTACTCATGTGCAAGCTTCCCCTTTTAAGCAAGCGGCCTTCTCTCTCTTCTGTCCCCCCCCCCTCCTCTCTCCTTCCTCCTCCCCCTCCTCTTTCTAATAAAACGTCTCCCTCAAGCTCTGTCTTTCTGGAGCGTCTGTCCCAGCCTCGGTCACCCTCGCCTGCCACGGAACCCGCCATGTTCCCCCACGTGGGAACCCCTTCCAGCTGTATTCTGTTACTGGAGCAAAATAACAACACATAGGATCCATGCAGCTGTGGCCCTGGCACTGGGGAGCATAGTCAAGAGAGCCTGATCGCCCCCCACTCCTCCCACACCCCACACCAGCTAGGCTAGTGAGCTGCAGGTTCAGTAAGAGATCCTGTCTCAAAAAATAAGACAGCCATCCAGAAAGGCATCCAATGAGGGCTCTGGCCTCCCCACACACACACACACACACCAATATGAACACATATATACCCTCCAAAATTAAATAAGTACATTAATGATATATATATATATATATATATATATATATATATATATATATATATATATACACACACACACATGAAAGTCAGAGACCCTAGGTCAGGTTCCTTGCCTTCCCACTTTCTAGTTGGTGAAATTAGTCCAATTACTTTGCACTTCTGACTCTCAGTTTCCTCCCCAGAGGGATATAAAAACAACATGGATATAAATAATATCAATTTGGGGTTGCTAGGAGATTTGAATGAGGGGAGGCAGGTGAACTAGGTAGCAGGTAGTGATTGCTGAATACCGACAGCAGAGGGCGCTGTTCCTCCTAGCTCTCTCTTTATTGCGCCTTAGCCTGTTTTAGAAATCAATGATAGAATATTCGAGGCGCTCACGATGGCTCTGTGGGCAAAAGCGCCCGCCACCAAATCCCCAAATCTGACTACCTGAGTGGATCCCCAGAATCCAGGCGGAAGGAAGGAGAGCACTGGTTCTTGCAAATTGTCCTCCAACCTTTGCACTGGATAAACGGCGCACGCATACACACAGAGATAAAAATGAAAATAACCAAGGGGAAGGACAGGGCAAGCACACTGCAGGCCTTGCCTTGAGGGTCTGTGAGTGACAGCTGTCACTGTTGCCACCGTGGACATCACTGCCCTGATAGTCACTGGAGTTTTAATAATTGCGAGTTAGTTGACAGAATGATATGAAGGTATTCCTAACTTCAAGACAGCCATGGAAAGGACTGAAATTATATAAAAGCTGTGCCTGCGTGGGTAAGGACTGGAAAACAGAAAATTTCTTTAAGAAAGAAGATCGTTGGCGCATTCAGCATGGGAGTGAAATGTTAGGTTTTTCTTTGATGTTATTGTGAGTAATCACAATGTTTAACCTTTTGTAAATTTGTCAGAGTAGTATAATAAGTCCCCATCCATCCATCACCGCCGTTCATAAATAATAATTATTTTTAACCACACAGAAAAATTCATGTCTGCGCTACAGCCCGTTACAGCCACTATCGTGAGTGGGGTAATACAATTGACCTATGGGGAGCCGGTAACATACGTGAAACATGTCTCAGTGATTAAAAGCGCTTCCTGTTTGCAGAGGACAGGAATTCAGCTCCGAGCACCCACATAGCAGCTCACAGCTGTCTGTAACTCCAGTTCCAGGGGACCCAAGGCCCTCTTGGACGTTTCCGGCACCAGGCATGCGCACAGTGCAATTGCATTACATACAGCCAAAACATGTGCACATATGAAATAAAAGGCAAGCCCTGTCCGTGGGGGGGTGGGGGTGGGGGGATTCATTTTGGCTGTCAGCTGGACCACATCTGCAATTAACCAAAATCCAAGCTTCTGGGTTCACCCGTGAGGGCTTTTTCTTGGATGAATTATTTGAAGTGGGAAGACCCACTCAAAATCCAGATCTGGACCATTGCTTTTGGTGACAGCCTGTACAAGATAAAGGCCATGAAAGACGGGAGCATTTGTCCTTGGCCTGCTTGCCCTCACTCTCCCTGGAAAATTCATCCTTTGCTGGCATCAGAGCCTCCTTGTTCAGGGTTCTGGCCCATACTGAAGACCAGCTTGAGATGTCTGCCTTGTACATCGAACGACTACTAGATTCGTGGACTTTCCATCCAGAGACAGCCATCATTGGAATAGTTGAAATATAGCCTGTAAGTCACTCTAATAAATCCCATATTTACGTGGAGAGATCCATTCTACCGGGTCTGTTTCTCTAGAGAACCCTGACTGATACAGCATCCGTAATGAATCATTTCATTTTGGGTAGATGGGAATGTGTTTGAGCTGTGATAAGTGCAGACAGAAGCAGGAAGGCCTGTGTGGTGGGGGTGGAGGGAGGGATGGTTGGGCTGGGAGCTTGAGACTGAGCCTGAGATGGGAGAACACACAGGATCCTTGAGGTGATCTTGGACAAGGAAAAAAAAATACTAGCTTATGCAAAGATTTTATCTTCAGTGAGATAAATCTGACATTTTGATAAGATCCATAAATTTATTCCTTCAGCACTAATTTTATACTTTAAAAATTGTATGGATAATCCGGTATGGTGGCAAATATCTATAATCTCAGTTCTTGGCAGTTGCAGAGAGGGGAAATCAGAAGTGTGAGGCAGCCTCAGCTACACAACCAGCTCAAGGGCAGCCTGCAGCACATGAAACCCTGCCACTAATTAATTCATTCATTATAATCAATTAATTAAAGAAACATTAAAGTATTTATGGGGAAGGATATTATGGCTATGATTTACTATCAAACAGTTAAGGACACATGGATACACACATATAAAACATTAAATGCTATGTGTGAAACAGAGAACTAAACATGAATTATTCTGACTTATGGAAATCTGGAATTGCATGTTGTTCTGTAACTTTTCTAGAGTCTGAAAGTCCTTCAGGCAGAGGTGTTTGAGTTTCTTAAGGGGTCCTAGAATAAGCACGGGCAGCTGGGCGTGGTGATGACTGGAGTGGACCCCGGGTAGTAAGAAGCAGGCAGTGGAAGGGAGCTAAATGGAAAAGACATTTTCAGTTCCTGAGGTGGCTGAGGAAGGAGGGGACACGGGAAGCTGCGTGGGGCGGCAGCCTTCACTCCGGTGCCGACTCAGGTCCCTCAGCCCCCAAGTCCCACTCGCTGTCCCTCTGTGCCTTGGGAGAGTGGGAACGTGTGAATGAAGGGGCTGGCATTCCCTCACAGAACAGAGGTGGACTTCCTACTCATTCTCCTTAACTGATCTCTGTCAGAGTTGGCTTTTTTCCGTTTTCGTCTTCACCACCTACAATTCCTCCTCTTCCTCCCCCTCCTCGTCTCTTGACGAAGCCAGACTCTGGCTTTCCTAGTCATGTGACCTAAAAGCTGGCATTACAGATGTGCCACCACATCTGGCAATGTTTTTCTCTTTTCCTTCCTTTCACTGGACCACCCCTCTCCTCCCCTCTCCTCCCCCTCCCCCCTCTCCCTCCCCCATTTCAGCAGTCTGACCCTACAGTTGAGACTGGCACAGGACTCTGTCATCAAGGCCTGTGTGACAATGCTGCTGTCCCCATACTGGGGTGGGGGGGGGCTTTTTGCAGAACAGCCATTTTTTTTTATTAACTAATTGCAAGGTTCAAGAAAATCCTAGGAGTGATATTTGTCAGGCCGAATAGATTCTGTTCCTAACTACCAGCAAAATTAGCCCCAGTGACACAATAAAAGTCAAGTTTAACTCAAGTTAAGCAGATATTGAGCCCTGGGCACCTTCCCAAAGAGTAGAGCAATGGAGAGTAAACAAGAAATGGGACCAAAAATAGATGGAGTGTGAGGGAGGGAGAGAGACAAAGGTAACAGACAGAAAGGAAGAGGAGGAGAGGAGGACGGGAGATATGAGGGGTGTGAGAGAGGAGAGGGGGAGGGGAGGGGAGGGGGAGGGGGAGGGGGAGAGGACAGAAGACAGGACAAGGGAATGAATGTTCTCAAGCTCTTACTGGGGGAGAACAGCGAAGACGCCGGGAGCCGACTCCCTTTGGAAGCCATTGTAGGAAACGATATTCAGAATCCAGTCAACAGAGAATCCTCTCTTTTAAAAACGATGATTCAGAGGTCTTATTTTCAGCATCTTTTGGAATGGGCTGGCCACAGTCAAGCCATTACACAGAGTCCTGCCAAAACATTTCACAACTATCTTCTTGAAGCCAAACAAATTATTTTTAACGCTAGACACTGAAGACTCTTTGAAGCTGGTCCTCACACAGAAGAGCTGTGTCCTCCCACTACCGACTCTAATCTACTCATTCAGACCAGTTGAGATGTCTCGGGGTCAACAACAGACACAGGAAGCTTCATAAAAAAGAAAATCCTCAGCATAGGAAGCTAGAAGTTCGCTAGAAGCCCCCTCAGATCTCTGGTTTATTACACCCAAGCTTATAAATCATTGAGCTGACCCAGTACTGTTGAGTGATACCCCCAGTCCTGGTGTAATACTTGTCCTTTCTTCTCCCCTGTGGCTACATTACATAACCTTCCTATGTCTTGATCCTATGTATGACGGGGAGATGGCATCCTTCAGGTATGCCCGCACACTGAGGGATTTTGCTCATGCCCAGCACTAGTTCAACACCTGCCACGTACAGAGCATTACAATCAAGAACCAGTTTTCATTAACAAAAGAAGTTCCTACATTCCTCCTCCATAGAACTAAGACACAGGGCTTGGTCCCAAAGGCAAGAGGAGACATCTAAAAGTGGTGTTGCCTGAACTGATGAGGAGGCCAGGCAGACCTGGACTTGGATGCTCATGTGCCCTGGAGGGAACGCTTCTAAATCATTCAAGGCAAGGTGTCCTTCCTGTGTGTGACATGAAGGCTACAGGCAGAAGAGGGAATGCTCTGATTCTCCCTTAGAATCTTACATGTAATCCGTTGCCAGAGTCCTCCTGGGCAGGTGTAAAGAAAACTATTCATCCCAGGGAGAACACCGAGGATATACCCAAGATGCTAGGAATGTGAGTTGAGCTGCTTGTGTTATTTAACTGGATATGTTCTTTAGCTGGAAATGTGTTATCTCATTATTTTTGTAGATGGAAAGACAGCCTTGATTGTAAATAGGGTATTGTATTTTAAAACGATGCATTAGCCGACGATTCCTGTGAATGCATGGGGCTCTAAGGACAGTGGGGTCGCAGGGGCCCTTCTGCTGCTGAGCTATTGAGATTGGTGCCAGGACAACAACGGAACTTTTGAGAAATATTGACAGATCCGTTTGTTATAACTTTCTAGTGCAGATGAATACGTGTGTGTGCATGCGTGAGTGTATGTGTGCTTATGTGTGTGTTTGTATGTGTATTTATGTGTGTGATTCTGTGTGTGCATATGTGTACGTATATGTGTTCTTATGTATGCGATTATGTGTTTGTGTGCATTTGATGTATGTGTTTGATTATGTGTGTTTGTATGTGTGTGTATCTGTAGGCTTTTGTGTGTATGTATAGGTTTGTGTGTTTATGTGTGTGTGTGTTTGTATGTGTGCATATGTGTGTGTATTTGTGTGTTTGCTTCAAATAGAAAAGATTCTAGATCTTTCCCTCAGGGGCTAGAACAATGATAAGGGTACTTCACAGATAGATGTGAGTATGCAAATGTGCCTTTGATGTGACCATTAGAAAGGGCTCTGGCCTCCAGGGTCCTTCCCAGGCCACAGCTGGATATTGTAGCTCATTCACTGTCTCCATTGGCCTCACCCCATTCTCCCTGTGAGCTGTCTCTCTGCAATTCAGCCTCCAGCAGGCCCTGTCTTTACACCTCCTGCAGAGGTACTTCGTGCCACCCTCCAGGAGAGCCTTGAGACATGGCTACTACTGTTGTCAGTTGGGTTCTTACCCTTTGTGTCTTTTCAGATCTCTAAACACCCAGGGAGAAACCCGGTGTCTTTTACAAATCATGCATCATAATCTCCTTAGGCTTAGGTAAACAGTGATGAAAATGTATAATGATAAGCAATGGTCTTGTTACCTCTCTGTGGCTGTTATAAAATACCGTGGGTAAGGCAGCTTATAGGAAAAGGGGTTTATTTGGGCCTATGGTTTCAGAGGGAGAGTCTGTAATGGGGACAGGTGGTCAGAGTGGAATGTCGAGACGAGAACTTGAACTGCAAACAGCGAAGATGAGCAAAACAGATCTGGAAGTAGGGTTAGGCTCTCAGCTCTCAAAGTCTGTCCTCACGGTATGCTCTCTCCACAAGACCCCAAACAGAAGCACCAACTGGGTACCAAATGCTCAAATACATGAGTCTATGGGATATTTCTCATTCAAACCACCACAATGATGTATAACATATAAAAGTACAAATAATAGCTCATGTATGAATAAAATAAAACATTATCTATAAATATATAACACATAAATATGTAGTAATATATGAAGTGCTTTATATGATTTACCTGAATACTTTTGGTATTTTTTTTTTAAAATAACTACTTGATAAAGCTAATTTGAATATTCTTCGTTTACTTAAAAAAATTAAACCAGTGAGTTAAAGGTTTTGGGTAGGCTGCAGAGGTCACAACACAAAAGCCAGTGTTTTCTACTTGAAAGTAAGAAAGAAATGGTGTGACTACAGAGGGGTAGATGGTAGAAAGAGACTGGGGTGAGCTACGGAGGTAGGGATAATTTTAGCTCACAATCCCATGCTACAGTTCATGATTTCATGGAAGTCAAGGCATTGAAGCAGCTAGCCGCACCACATCCACAGGCAAGAGTAAAGAGAAACAAATTAACCCATACATGTGCCTGCTTCCACATCTGTGATCAACTCAATTTCTCTTAACACAGTTCAAGAGGCCCTGCCTAAGGAATGGTGTTATCCACAGTTAGCTGGAGCTCCACACATCAACTTAAGACGTTCCCCCATACCTGTGCTCACCCGCCAACCCAATGTAGACAGTCCCTCAATGAGACTCTCTTCCCAGGTGGTTCTAGATTGTGTCAAGTTGAGGAGTGAAGCTAACCATCACTTCTGCTATATACAAAGCCCCCTGGGTTCACCCCCTAGCATCGCCAAAAAGAATGAGAATGAAGGGGATTTAAATGGCAGACGTCAGGGAGGGGCAGAGTTAACCACAGAAAAGAATGTGTACACACAGAGGTGCTGAAACTATGAGACTTCCGTAGGAGTGTATCACTTCTAAAAGGGATGATGGGCGCTTGTGTTCTAAGCAGTGGTTTTGTATACCTGGGTTGTCCGGCAGAGGTTCTCTGTGGCCATGGGTTGCACGGTGTTCCCTGCCTTTGATCTCCCATACCCTGAGACTTCCCAGGAAGCAAATGCTTCAAGTGAACTAACAAGAGAGTTGGGGAACAGTGACTGAGAGGGGAGAGCAAAGGGACAGAGCAGGGACACAGAGAAATCCCGCAGGCCTGCATGGGCAGGCAGCACACAGGGAGAAATCTGTTGTGGCTTCTGAACTCTGGTCACCCTTCTCTGTGGTCTGGAGCTGATCTGTGTGGAGTGTCAATCGGGCTGGGACACTGAACGCCATAACATGTACCATGGCCGCACACTGGTAAAGCAAGCATTCTCAAAAGTCAACTGTAGTTTGTACCAGGATTATTCACGGTGGATTATACATCTCGAAGATGCTGAGTGAATTTTGAATGAGATCCATGAAACCAATAAATATATGGAGTGGTAGAAGTGTTGATTAGCATGATTTAACCATTCCACCCAATCACACTTTCTTATAAATACTTGCTATGATGAGTCGTCAATTTACAATAAAGCTAAATCTTAGAAAACATTGAATAAAGAAGCCCCCTTCCAGACAAGCAGTGTACACCTTTAATCCCAGCACTTGGGAGGCAGAGGCAGGTGGATCTCTGTGAGTTTGAAGCCAGCCTGGTCTACAGAGTGAGTTCCAGGACAGGCTCCAAAGCTACAGAGAAACCCTGTCTCTACCCCACCCCCACAAAAGAAGCTTCTCTTCATCACCATCTATGGATGTTTTAGTCATGGGGCCTGTTTCATATTTTATTATCACTAGACCCATCCTGGTTATTATTAGTCTATAATTTCCCAATTATTTTACTTTTAACCTTTTGATCGCCTCTGGGTCTTGCATGTTCTAGATGCTTTTCATTTTCTTTCAGTGATGGTTTCCTTTAATTCGTTGTCTTGTCACTAGGACCTTTATTGCATTTAAATGATTTACAGTTGAATTTGCTCCTATCACCTGCATTTGTCTGTCCAGAGTTTTTCTTGTTTAGTTTACTGTTCTCTCATTTCTTGCCATCTTTGATCAACTAACTGTTTTATTCGTTCAATTTCTCTTTCAGTTCTTTTAGAAGTGATGCATGAAACTTTTTATTCATTAAAGTTTTTTAAGCATTAAAGATGAGACGTGGTAGGGACCTACAAGCCCCACTGTTCTACTTGGAAAGCTGAGGCAGGAGGATTGAACATGCAAAACTTGCCTGGACTGTGGAGCAGTTTTAAGATGAGCCTGGTCAAGCAGTGAGACCATGTTTTATATTTAATCAAAGATAAATTAAGAAGAGGCTTTCAGTCATCGCTAGAGCACTTGCTTAGTGTTTCTGAGGCCCCAGGTTCAAACTCCAGTACTGCAAGGAAAAAAAGTCTCAAATACATAATGGAGAAGGAAAAGAGTAATAGAGGTAGTGAGATCTTGAGTAAGAGAGTGAGAGAGAGATAGAGAGAGAAAGATAATCAACTGTATTCCAGGTACTGTCACAGATGCTCGGGAGAAGATTAAATGATATCCTATTCTTGTGAATTTCATCTTCGTGTGCCTTAACATGCAAAATGAATCAACAATAGATATAATGAAAAGTAAATTAAATTACACAGTAGAAAGTAATAAGTGTTATGAAAATAAAAGATTAATGCAGAATGCAGAGGGTGTGGGGAATCTGAACAGCTACATGGTGTGGGTCTCAGAGAGAAAGTACCCAGAGCAAACAACAGGAACAGGAGACTTCACACAGATTCAAAGAGAAGAGCATCTGTGGCATCAGACGCCTCAGAGCAGCATTCTAGCTCCAGCAGAGGGACGAAGACAGAAGGAAGGTGTCAGAGTTGGAGCGATGGAGGGCCAAACTTCATGTATTGTTAGCCTTCTCCCACAATCTTAGGAGCCTGTCATTAACACTGGGTGAAATGGGAAGAGGCAATTTGAGACCTTTGAGTAGGACTCTGATAACATCTAGCTTAGCATTCTGAAGACAGACAGACGCATGAGCTCGCATGCAAGTGCACACACACACACACACACACACACGCACACACGCACGTGCGCACACTGGAATATGAGTCATCCATAGAAGAAGGCTGAAACCTGCCACTTTGCTATATGTGGCCATGCAAATGGGTCTGTAGGACATAAAGCTAAACAAAGTAAGCCAGGAAGAGAAAACAGCGCTGTGTGTCCTTGCCCATCAGCAGAAGCTGAAAGTGTTGACCACACAGAAGACCACGGTAGAGCAGTGGTCACTGGAGACTTAGTGGGAGGGTGGGAGGGGCTGTGTGGGGAGTCAGACACCAGCTGAGTTTACTACATACAGTTCAGGAGGGCCGCCGAGGTTGACGGTTTTCTTGTCTTTCATTTTGATGTTGTAGTTTTATCTTTACAGTCAACAATTAATACCCCCAAGAAAGTAGAAGAACCAGAAGGATCCCAACAATAGAAATGGAATATGTTTAAGGAGACATCACACGTTACACACGTGCACCAAGTCATTAAGGTACGATCCTAGCATTTGTGAATAGTGTGTGCCAATTGAAAGTAATTCTTTTCATTCTAAAGGATCGTTTTAGGGGTGTTAGATGCCTTGTCGCACCCCAGGTGAGGAGTGATCTTGGGCAAGGTGGAGGTAGTGAGCTATGAATAAAGTCTGGGAAGTAACAAGCTGGAATTGCAGACTACAGATGTGGCTAATGGCAGGTCACTAGCCTAGAACATGCATAGCCCCAGGCTCGATCCTCAGCAAATGGGGGACTGGTTACCCTTGCCAGGCGCACTGGGACAGAAGAGTTTGGGCTGAGCAACTAGAAGTGTGAAGCCATGAACAAATGACACAGGGGACTGGCAGGTTCAATGCAATGGTTCGTTGTTGTGTTGCTATGGTTTATCTTGTGTCTTGCTTGTTGAGAAAGGCAGGTTGGAAGGGGTTAAGTTAGGGCAAGGAAGGGGTGAGCTGTCAGCAAGGATGCCAGTGGTATCAAGACAGTAGCCCCACCTATCAATATGGAGGGGAGGACAGAGGTCTGCTCTAGATTAAGGAATTATGGAGCTCTTGGCCACAGGGTGATATACAGGGGCTGGTAGAACTTTCAGGGGTTGGAGCCGCCCACTGAGAGGCCCTTGGGTCTCTGGGGGTGACTCCAGGCTCTCTCTCCCTTGCTCTGTGACATGTCATTAGATGGGTTAGCGCCTCTGTGCTGACCTGACACAGAGGGTTCACAGGAGGGTCAACATCACAGAGTTTCTTGGCCTTGGACTGGAACTTCCATCTCTGTGATCCGTATTCTCTTTGCACGTTCACTAACGGGGCTACTCTGGGATGGTGTACTGTAACGTCTTCACACGCTCTCTATCTGTGTAAGGGATTTGCCATTCTTGGCGGTGGGGCCCCATCTTTGTTCTTCTGTTCCACCGTTTGGGATCATCTTCCTTCTCATGAAATAAATGCACCCTTGAAAAATTCCTTAACAAAGTTCAATGGATGGCAAAATCTATTATTTTGAAATTATTTGACTTTTACATTAATTTCTGAGCAATCCCCCCCTTCTCTAAGAATACAGTTCTAGGCCCACATCCATTTTATGGGACATGGAAAATAAGTAACATCTCACTACCCAGGGGTTTTCCATTGTTGCAGTGAAAACTTAGATTTCAGATTAAACATCATTCGTTTGTTGAAAATCTGTTTTCTCACTAGGTTTTCAAAAGATGATATGCATCATGATCTCTCCAAATATCTCCCCACCTCTGTGTGTGTGTGTGTGTGTGTGTGTGTGTGTGCTAGGTGTGCATGCTTGTTTGCACATGCGTCTGTGTGTCCAATGGATGCACATGCACTTAGGTGCACATGTGGGTAGAGACCAAATGTTGACAACACGTGTCTTCCTCAGTCACTTCCCACTTATTTTTGGGAGAGGTTCTCTCACTGGACCGTTCTGGTGATCTGGCTGGCCAGTGAGATCCAACCTGCCTCCCCAGCCCTGGAGCATTCCCTAGAGGCCACAGTTAAACTTTCTACAAGGTGCCACAGATCTGAGCTCAGGCCTCTGTGAATGAGCAGCCAGCACTGTAGACAGAAGTCCCTGTCCCACAAGCCACTCCCACGTGACCACTCAGAAGCTCGATATTAATTACAAACGCTCAGCCAATATCCCGGCTTGTTACTAGGTAACTCGCGTTTAAATGTACTCATATTTCTCATCTAAGCTTTGCCATGTGGCTCGGTACCCCTTTCTCTGTACAGCATGCCCGTCTTGCTCCTCTGTGTCTGCTCACCAGTCCAGCCTCCCCACCTTCTTCCTCCCAGCATTCTCTGTTTGGCCCTCCCCCTAACCTTATCCTGTCCGGCTATTGGCCAGTCAGCTGCTTTATTAAACCAATCACAGAGACATATTTTCAGTCAGTGCAAAGGAACAGTCCACAGCACTTACTCACCGAGCCCCGCCCCGCCCCGCCCCGCCCCCAGGCCCTACACGTGAATACACTCTTCTTCTAATGGTTTAGCAATGGCTGGCTCCTTCTCCTAATCTCTGAGTTGAAGTCTTTTATGCACAGCCGTCGTCTCTTGAGATGTCCCCTTGTCCCTCCTTGTGTTAGAGGTCTTCTCCCTAGGCTCTAACCCTCCTGACCTCATCAGCTGTATATCATATCCAGTCAGTCTTGTTTTTTAATTTTAATTATATGTGTCTAGGTGTTTTGTTTGCTTTTATATCTGCTTACCATGTGTATACAGCGCCCTCGGGGACCAGAATGCAGTGTTGAATCTCCTGGACATGGTTACAGATGGTTGTGAGCTGCCGCCGTGGGTGCCAGGATTCAAACCCAGGTCCTCTGGAAGAGTCTCGGGTGCTCCTAACTGCTGAGCCATCTCTCCAGGCACAACGCTGACTTTCATTCTGTCCTTTCATTCCCCTTCCGTTTCTCTCCTTAGTTATGTAAAAACTACTTAACGTTTCATCTACTTAAATGTTCCAACCATCACACATATCTTGTTTATGAATCCATTTATATTTTAAAACAGTTTTACTATTTTAAACCACCATTGTAATTCACTTAAAACATGCTAAATACCTTTACTGTGTATTATTTTTTTTCTGATCACAGGCCATTGATTCCTTGTGTGTTTTGCTGTTTTTAATTCTAGGTTGGCATTTCTTGGACTTCTATCTGAGGGAATTCCTGGAGGCCTCCACTGAAGGTCAATGGCTACAGACACCATGTTGGTCGATTTCATCACCTAGCTCAGAGCACCCTCAACTCTGGCCTCTAGTAAGCCATGCCGCGGTTTGGAAAAGCAAAGAGATAGAGTAATTCCAACAAGAGGAAGATCTGTATAAGACCACCCAGTATTGGGAGACTTTCAAAGAAAACACACTGGCTGTTCTCTAGCCCAACCATGCAGGCAGGCAGGCAGGCAGGCTGGCCTGCGGTCCCCTACAGCTTCTGGAACAAGGCCTGGGTGTGGCAAACACAGTCAAGCCTAAACTTGCCTCCTGCTTCAGATTCTATTTCCACACTAGGCCACCATCTGCTCCTACAGGTTTATCAAACACTTTATAATTTCTTTCTCCTGTGGTCTAGCACATTTGCCATATATAAATGAAAGACAGTGGTCAGGGTATTTAGTACCCAGACTTTTGGGTGACAACTCCCTTGCTATCCCCTCGTCTCTGGCTCATTAAAGATTTTGTTTTCATGTTTAAATTATGTGTGTGGGGGGGGTGCACTTATGCATATGGACATGAGGGTCCAAAGAGGGTGCTGAGTTCCCTGGAGCTGGAGTTACAGTCAGGTGCTTGAAGTGATGCTGGCAACAGAAAACTGGTCCCTGGATGAGCAATATGCGTCCTTAAGCACTAGGGCATCTCCCTATCCCTTTGTGGCTATCTTAAGAGCTGTCATAGCATGTCAGCATAGGCTTACTTACCACAATTGAAAGATACTAGTCTATGGAAAATGGACTTCCTTTACTCTCCCCTAATAGTTAAAAGTTTGTAAAGCCTATGTGGATAAGAAAGATAATTATCCACATTAATGGAGCAAGTGGGAGATGACTTGGGTAACTCTCTCCTCATGCTCACACATATCTCTGGCCATGATGGGCGTGTCTGAGAGGCTTGGCCGGAACTGTGAATTAGGTAATGTCCCAGACAGTGCCCAACTACAGTGCACTACACTCTAGAGTCTGCCAGTGAAACAAACTATTCTGAAGCGTAATTTCTTAGATGTTTGTAAGCAAACTCTGTAAGTAACCCTGGATTACTGGATTTTAACTTCTATATATATATATATGTGAACGATTCTATATACATGTATAGAACTTCTATATATATATATATGTATATAAATGTGAACGATTTTGTTTTCCCCTCTGGCTCTGAGCTTGATCTTCCCTTTGGTTTGGAACACAAGGCACTCTAGGTTAACACTGAGTACCCAGCTGCGGTTTATGGTTCACATTTTTAATTTTTCCTTGATGTCAGCTTCTGCATATGCATCCAGCCAGAAGCAGTTTGTGAAGGGCTTATCACTAACAAGTGAGTATTCACCTATGGCGTGGTTTGGAGGTCTGGCTTCCTTGTAGAGAGTCTTTTTCTGTTACTGTATCCAGTACTTACTGGTGTATTTATACAGTTGTGATCCTATGAAATTCTGGTCTCGGGAAGTCTTTCGGTTCAGTGTACAGTCTTTTGAGAACTTGGTTTTTTTCTTACACTAACTTGGAACTTTGGGGAATTATTTCCCATCTAGATGAACAGAGCGCTGGGAAAGCCACTCTGTCACTCACTGGGTGAGTAACACAAAGCTCTTCTCGGCACGTTCAGACATGGAGAAGGCTTTGAAAAAAGGAAAAAGTGGGCCATGTCCCGTCCTTGCCATTTATCGATGCTCCCAAATGCAGTCACTCTATGGTGTTTACCAACTTCTCCCCAAAGTCCATCAGTGCCTGGCATTCTTGTAATGGCGGCTACCTTTTAATAAATTAAAATGTGCGATCTCTCTAAGGTAACTGAACTCATTTTACCTGGGAAGGGTAGCATGCGGGGCAGGCAGCCTAGAGTCAGCCGCAAAAATAAGTGGTGTTGTAAGCTCTGCATGTACCATGTTCTGCCACAAGGAGGAGCTGGTGCTCCTCTACCGGCTCTTGGAGAGGCTTTGCCATTAGGAGCTGTTCATTATCACTTCAGGCTTGGCATAATTGTGAAAGAACTCTCTATTCATCGGGGAGGCAGGAAAGAAGCTAATAAAGAGGAACTGATAAACCCCACCAGATACCCAGAAAACTTCTGAGGACCGTTTGGCCTCCCTGAGGCTTGCTAACAGCTCCTCCAAGAGAGAGTCAAATTATAAAAATTCCACACAAGAAACACATTCCATTTAAGATAAAAAGGGAAAGTAGCTTAACAGTTACATGATGAATGGCCCCAAAAACTGCTTATTGAAGAATAAGCGGCCATGAAAATGTCAATCAACCAGCCTCTCCCCCTCCCCCACCCCCACACAGGCTTCTGCCTTTCTCCTTTAATCTGACTCTTTAATCTCCTTTAATCTGAGTACCTTATCATTCTGAAACCTCCACCGCCCCAGGGCACAGAGACACTCCTCACAGTAGCTCCTTGATAGTAATACTTACTGGATTGTGGAAACAAATGTCCTGATAGTTGGAAGTCTTCCATTAATTCTACAAGAATTACAGTCAGGGGAGAACCCTGGCTGTCTCAGCACAGAAATAGTTTTCAGCCTGTCTGATGGGAGTAAACCTTCTTGGGTCCACATAGAGGCAGAGCACAGAGCCCTAGCACCCAGCAGGTCCTGAGCCCTTCTTTCCCAGAGGAAAGGAAAGGACTCTGTCCCCACACAACCTGGAGTCCCGTGAACAGATCATGTGTGCTATTCTTCCAAAGCCATCCATTCTCTGGGGCAGGTTCAATTCTTATCAACCTCCTTCCCTCAACTCCACTTGCCAAGCCTCTCCATGGCTGTATTCAGCCTTTGCATAAAGTCCAAGAAAATATTTAGAAAACATTAAACCAAGCCAAGCATGTCTGCACACACCTTTAGTCCTAGGACTCAGGAGGCAGAGGCCGGCAGATTGCTGAGTTTGAAAACAACCTGTTCTAAATAGCGAGTGCCAGACCAGCTGTGGCTACACAGCAAGACTCTCCCAGACAAACAAGCAAAGGAAAGAACACATAGAAAATGTTAAACTGATAGACTTCCAAAGTCAAGTTCCATAGCAGCCATTTGCCATTTGGGGAGTGGAGGAGGGTTATCTATCCGCCAGAACCCCAGAGTGTGACCTTTGATGGAAAACAGGATCTTTAAGGAGGTAGCTGGGGGAAATGGGATGTCACCCAATATGACTGGTGCCTTTGGACGAACAGAAATATAGACTCAGAGATACACCAAGAGAATACAGGAAAGAAGCAGCCATCACGGTGTCCAGGGACAGGAAGGAAGGAGGTGGCCATCTTGGTGTGAATCCACAGGAAAGAGATCGCTGTCTTCAAGCTTTAGAGAGAGGTCTTAGAAGTAAATAACCCTGCTGGTACCCGATACAAATGTACAGCCTCCAAAACTGCAAATCAATACTTTGTCCTGACCACCCAGGTAAACCGACAGAGGCCTACCTGGCTTCCCTCTCTGGCCTGAGGCACTGAAAGAAATTCAGACATGCTGAAAGCTTGAAGAGACAACTAAAAATGTACCTGTTTTTGTCCTATGTGACACTTTTCAGAAAGACCCTCAGCATCCTTTATTTACTTCAGGAGCCCCTTGTTTTGGCTGGTAGGATAGTGGGCCACAAGAGACCCAGGGGTCTCCCTCAGCTCCCACGGAAACTCATGTCCCCTACACTGGCATGGGGGTGTGAGGCTCACATGCATCCCAGAGGACAGAGTGAAGAGGACAGTTGCTGCCGATGGGGATCATTTGAACTCCATAGGCCAGGGGAGCCCTGGCACAAGAGAGGGACAGTTGGGAGGGTCACACTGACATGATGAAGGACAAGAGAGGTCTAGCCAGCAGGGAACTGGCCAGTAGCAGAACCGGCATGGGGGTGAGCAGGGACCAGGTGCAGAGTCACTATTGTGTCACAGAGAAGCAGAGAGAGGGTCTGGGCTCCATCACAAATCCCCCCTCACCAAGCTGCCGTCTTGGAACAAGAAGGGACTGTGACTATGACATGCTGAGGTAGGGGTGTCCTCCTATTAGGAGATTTACAGAAGCTGAAAGAACAATCTTTACAAATTCAACTTTTCATTCCAGAGGGGGAGGGATGGGGGCAGTGACTGAGCTGACAACTTTCCTGTCAAACCTGGACAGCAAACACAACCCTGGAGTCACATGTACCTGGCCATCATTTCTCTGGCTACATGTCAAAGGTACCATACAGGAACTGTCACTTCTGGGAAGTGACATGACCGCCCTGTCTCTAGAGAAACGTCCCCATTGTCACATTGTCTTTTCCTTCTGCAGTATCAAACGCTGGCTCCCTGGAGTCATCGTTGATAGTGAGTGTCGATAGCACACAAGGCTGTGTTTGCTCTCACCATGAGGGACAGAGTCAGATCCTAGAGGGGAATGCCAGGGTCCTCGCTGAGCTCTGGAAACCTCATTTAGGGTGGGTCTGCCCATTGAAAGGGAGTAGATTAGGGCTGGACAAGAACAATAGCATAACAAGGCCTTTGATAACTTCCATTGAAAAGTAAATGGGTCTTTTCTGGAAGGTTCTAGAATGACAAAGTTACAAATGCTTGCCATTTTTACATGGAGTTACGTTCTTAAAATGTAAGCCCGTTTAAGAGTGTAAAGGGAAGCACACAGCCAACCACTGAAGCTACCCCAGCAACACTTCAGGGGGAGGGAGCTCACTGTGGAAGAGACCCAAACTCAAAATCCCAAGCATGATTTCAACTACATATGTATCGTCCACGCCCCATCACAGGGTTGAGTGTGGTGTCGCCATTGTAAGGTGGAAACTTCAGTACTCATAGCTTTCTAGACCAGAATTTCTCAGGATAATTAACTTTTATCAGAGTGGAAAGTGGACCAATGAAGTCATGGTGTAGACAGTTGTGGTGCTTAATCTGGTATGAAAAAAAGGCCTTGGTTCAGATCTGGATAACACAGTGTGGGCCAGTGAGTATGCACACATATGTGCGTGTGAATGGACACACGCATGCACACACACGCACACACACACCATCCTCAGGGCTCTGTTGCTTTCATGTATAGGACCCAATGTTAGTCACCTCACCTCAGTTCATGAAAGACAGCAAGTTCTTGCTCTTCATGTTATCAAAATCTGCTATAAGTCCTCTAAGAGACTCAACTTTGTGGCGAGATTAGATGTGCACATTGTAGCAAATAGCAGAGTAGAAGCCAGAGAGGCATTGTGCCCAGCTGGGGTTCCAGGAAGGGCATCTGGACCTTACAGAAAGTTTGGGGATGATCAGGATGGGCAGGGATCTTTGGCATGACTGAGGTCTTTGCTGTTTTCTGTTTTGGGATTTTTTTCCTCTCCCCTGGCTTTAGTCTGGGGCTTCATTGGGGCCTCAGTGAACACATATTTCCAATCCTACACTCTTGGCAATGATTTCCTTGTGATAGAATTGGAAATTGGATGGACATGGAGCAAAGATACCCAAGATCACCAGAGACAGGCCCAGGTACCACAGGTATGCCCAGCCTCAGTACCCCCTGTGCAAACCATTCTGTATCTTTTCTGTACTCTGCAAGGCTTTTATGGAGATCATATTCAAATGCATGGTTTGGGGGCTGCAAAGATGGCTCCATGGTTAAGGGCACTTACTGCTTCCGTAGAGGTCCAGAGCTCCATCTACAGCACGTACATCTAGTAACTCACTTCCTGTACCTCCAATTCCAGGGGACTCAATGCCTTCTTCCAGCGTCCATGTGTACCTGCACACACACGATGGTGCACATAAGCTCATGCAGGCGCACACACATAAACAAAAATAAAATTAAAAGTGTATGTTCTCTCTTGAAGGACTCTGCTAGCTGACTCATTCCTTAGAGGTCTTTCTTTTCTGCCTTTCCCATCATTTCTCTGACTCTACTTCATTTTCATTTTTTTTCTGACATCTTACTTCGCTGGATTGCCTGTACCTATTTATAGCATCTGTGTGGGTCTTTGTTTCTTGCTTTTTAAAAAAAAAAATGTGAAACTCCCATTGCAGTCTTATGCCTTCTTAATTTCTATCAGCTCCATGAGATATGGAGCACACACTACAGACTGTGAAGGGCCATGGGGAGGATCTGGCTTTTAAGCCCATCCTCGGGTTAAGCCCTGGACTATGCACTTACTAGCTGTGTGGACCCATGCCCGTGGCTCAAAGCTAAATATTTGATCCCATACTGAAATCGAGAGAGCTCCTTGTGTGGACACATGTCTTCATATTACCCAGAACACAGGGATGGATGCCTACGGGACTCCCAAAGTCTGCAGACAATGAAGGGCGTGGGAAGCACTTGAGTCAATGGCCCTTGGTATTTGTATTCACACTTTAGCTCCCACCACCCAGGGCCGGGAGTAGATGTGGTAGGCAATGCACTTCACTTGACAGGAGATGCATGATACACCCACAAATCTTCATACTGGAGGTGACTGATATTTTCTTGGTGGTGCTGGGACCTGGCTGAAGACCTCACTGCATCATAGACAACTATTCGGCCTCACCTCCAGTTCTACTTAAGATTATTTCAGAAGAGCACAGCTGTAGAGCCCAGGGTGGTCTCAAACTCGTGACCCTCCTGCCTCAACGTCCACAGTAGCTGAGATTGTAAGTGTGCCATCATAACTTCACCGAGGCAGAGAATACTTTTAAGCATGATTGTAGAAAAGCCATATCAGCTAGGCTTTGTGAATGCAAGGTTAAACCCTAGCTTTATCTTTAAGGTTTTAGCTATTTGTTCGTGAATTTCTTCTTAACTACTATTCATCTTGATGATAATATTTTGGCAACCCCTTAAGTTCTGCAAACGGCCCTGCCTGCCTTATTAACAATGTGAACTCTGATTTGCAAAGTACACCCGCTGTGTTTTAGAATCCCTTTGTGTGTGAAGTGCAGAAGGTGGTGACAGCCTCTACCTCACTGGGTGACTTGTACACTGATATGGGAAGGCCTGTGACCTGTGACCTATGCCCTATGACCACATATATAGTTGGCAAAAGTTCTCTTCCGGGCCATCACGAATGTGGCATGGCCCTTCCCCACCCTTTTATATCCATCTCCTTTAACTCATCCACCACCCGAGCAGCATTCTCTGGCTCTCTGCTCTGCAGGAGACAATTGTTTAAGTCCAGAACAGGCTTGAGCAATGCCTAAGACGTAGCCCTAGGAGTTTCTAATCTGGAGTAGAGATGGATTTGAGCAGAGGGTAGGACCTTAATAAGCCCTCCGGATTTAACCCGCTCCATAGCTCTCAGCTGCCTTTCAGATCACCAATTTCAAAGTCGGCTGAACTAAGCAGTTTGTTATCAGCCTCCCCCAAGCTTTGCTGTAGATAATCAGGCCTCTAACATAGGGTCATTATGGTAATGATGGTACGTGCCGGTGCTCAGGCATCTGGAGACAGCATTTGTGTAGCTCAAACCCATGATGTCGCACACCTGATGCAAGCTAGTTCAAGTCTCCGGAGGGCTGAAGATCACAACACTGTAACTAACTTTTGAACATGCCCCCACGGACAGCCGCAACGTCCCGTCCCCCCCTCCCCCGTCACTGCATGGCCACCTCTTCTAACCTCCAGTCACATCTGACCCCTTGCTTCGTCATGCCATAAATATCCTCATTGCAGAGGAGGCAGGTTTGAGCCCTGCTCTCCATCCCCACGCTTGGCTGCCTTGGGAATAAGTTTGCAGTCTCGGTGACTGGCCTGCTGTGTGATGGGCAGCGCTGGCTCTGTTATGGGTTAGTCCCAAAACTCAATATTACGGGTGCTGCACTCCTGTAATGCTAATACTCTGAGGAGGCTAAGGCAATCAAATTATGAGTTCCAGCCAACCTAGGCTACAGAGCAAGCAAGGCCAAGTTCAAACAGGAGAGGGGAGACGAGGAGAAGGAAGAGCAACACAGGGCCGGTGTGATGGATATCTCACTGCAGAGCAGAAAGTAACTGTCTTAGGCTTTCTGCTGCTGTGAAGAGACTCCGTGGCCACAGAAACTTGTATGCAACGCAAAAATGTAATTGCAGTGTCTAGCTTCAGAGGCGTAGTCCATTATCCTCATGGAGGGAAGCCACAGCAGCATGCACACATTCGTGGTGCTGGGGAAGGAGTCGAGAGTTCTACATCTTGAACTGTAGGCTTTCTAAGCAAAGGAGACTTCAAAGCTCACCCCACCAGTGACGCACCAGTGACTTCCTCCGACAAGGTCACACCTATTTCATCAAAGCCACCCCTCCTTAGAGTGCCTCTCCCTGGCAGGGGGGGGCATTTTCTTTCAGATCATCAGAGTGGCTAAGCATCCACAGGGGGTCAGTGTATGTGATGGGTGGGGGAGTAGGGAGGAGAGAGTCAGGTGAGGCGGGGCTCAGAGTCAGGAGGATGGCCTATTTGGGAGGGGCTCAGTGTCTGTGAGTGTAAGAGACATGTTGTCCCTTAACAGCTCCTCAGACCCAGGGGCCCCAGGTGAACACCTGGCTCCCTGAAGCGCACAGAGCTCCACACCAGTGAAAAGCTGGAGGTGGCAGCAGATGGGCCTCCATGTTGGCAGCTTCCTGTTCCTATCCCATGCCCAACCACCCCATTGCAGCTTTTGGCTGTGTGTCTTAATAGACTTGTAAGCGATGTGTTCCCAAGTCCCTAGTTTTGCCCAGGAGCCTCTCCTCCATTGGTCTGCGTAATAGCTGGTCTGCCCATGAATTTGGAGGCTTCTGTTGTCCCTAGGTGCTTGGTGTATATGAGAAAGCTTTCCACTTTTACTTGCTCTGTAGTGTTCAAGTGACTTGAGACTTCCCTTGTTTTGGGTGGGCCCTGTCTGGGAAGCCTCTGACTGAGTGCCAAAAAAAGAAAAGAAAAGAAAAGCCACTAATAACAATAAGCAAAGGAAATAAAAGGAAATAAAAACATAGAAATACTTAAAAGAAGAAAGAGTCATTGTGTTCAGCAGTTACGGTCCATGCTGAGCTCAGATCACATGAGAGAACTGTGATTCCAACCCAGATGTCTCAAATTCTCCCAGCTGTTAGATGCAATCCTCAGTTGCCACAAATGTCACAATGGAAAAACAAAGTCACCCCCGTGGAGTAACCCCAGACACACTCAGGATGTGTGTGTCCACTCTGTAGGGTCCAGACGAGGCTCAAAAATTAATACTTAGGACCTCAGATTGGTCCTGGCTGGGATTGTCAGCTATAGTAAAGGAAATTTGAGAACTCTGGAAAATTCTAAGAGGATGGTAGTAAGATGAAAGTTGAAGGGCTCTAGCAGACAGGAGCATGACAAACATGACTCCCTCCGTAGGCCATGCCTTCCGCTAGTTCCTCTGCCTTGATAGCAGTCGGATTGCATTCCTAATGCCAACCACCAAGGTCTGTTCCCTTATTTGGCCATTTCCTCCTCCCAAGGCTGACTCCCAAGGTCCTGCTATCAAAGTTCCGAAGTCCAGCAATCAAAAACGCCCTTTTGGCTCAACTTATTTACACTCACAATCAAAATCAACCACCTCACCCTAACACAGGGATTTCCCCCTTTAGCCTTTATAAACTGCACTTGCCTGTGGGCCACATCTGTCTCCTCTACATCCAGAAGACCTTTGTCCCCTTCCAAGACAAACACCTCCCCCCACATTTCACCCTTTCTCTCGTCCTCTGTCTCTAGTCTCTGTCTCTTATGGCCTGCCCTTTGTCCCTCCAGGACAAGTAAATCTCATTTGTGCTAGAACTTGGTTTTGGGTGTCTTGTACTGATTCCAGCCCTTTCAAAAGGCAGGTCACAGAGTATTGTGTGACACTATTTCCGGGGAGATGTAAGCAAAGGTCTACTCACCCCAGATAGGGAAAGTAAGGATAGCAACACAGCCCGTGTTGTGGAACCCTGAGTTGTAATGGGGTCATGTAGAGAAATCTGGGTGACAGGTCACTTACAGGAGCAGAAATGACATAAAGGTAGCTACATCTCCAAGCCCTACCCAGTGTAGGTGGCAGCTCATAAAATCTGGGAACCTGGATTGCACTGCACAGCCTGTAGGCAACTTAGTGGGTTGGCTCAGTTGGTCTGAGCCACTCCTAGGCAGCTCAGCTTGTCAGTGGGTCTTCTAGGGAGCCCAGCTTATCTCCTCAGGCCTTACTCTGGGGTGGGGTGCTAGTGAATATGGTCAGTTCCAGGGGCTTCCTGAACTTACTGAATTGTTTACTCCCTCTCTTAATGAAACCTGCAGAAAGAACACAGTCTTTAATCCCTTGGGACCTCTGTTAAGACAAAAGAGGGTGTGATGGCACTCTAATATAAATAGCCACCCTCTGCTCAGTATCATTGTCCCAGAAAGTGTTAGCACTGGCAAGCTTCTGTTTGGTACCACTGTGGTGCATGATCCAGGCAAGGCTCTAAGGCAGTCAGACCCAGGATGCCCAATGGGAAGATTGCATGGATGGCATGGGCCTGGTGGCTGAACAAAAGATCCTCACACATATGGGAGAGTCAGCAGGAGAGGGTGTCTTGTAGGTGTGGAAGGCCTCGGCCATAATGCAGGATACAGGAGTTGGCTGCTGAGGACAGGAAACCCAACTTCTCCCCTGTCCTGGAGGCACAAATGCTCATATGAAACACATGGCCCTAGCAACTGCAGGACCCCACAAAGAGATGTCACCCATCAAAGACCATCCTGAGATCCGTTCCACCACAGTAGGTCAAAGTTGCCTCGACTCAGTGCCCGAAAGTCACATGACTTCCCCTGTGTATGTCTTCCCGTCAGACCCCAAGAACGTTCTGAAAGGGGCATGTTAAATATGGAAAGGTGAGATTTTTTTTGCAGTTAAATTATTTTAATTTTGTTGATTTGATGCACAATAAATCTCTGACCACATGAAGATGTTTGCTGAATCACTCCAAGATCCGAGGAAACACTGAGTAGGTCTGGAACCTGAAGGTGATGTTTTCCAAGGAAGTCTTCCTTGGTTGGAAGGGACAGAGGTCTAAATGGAACCTGGGGGGTAGGATGTGTTTCCTTGCCAGTTACACCCATGCTTGCTTCTATTTATTGACCCCCGAGCTGCCTTTGCAAGATAAAGTGAATAGTAAAAAGCCACATATTAATGAGTTAGAGCCTGCTTATAAAAACCTCATCATCAAAAATTAAATCTGTGGCAGATTAAAAAAGAGCAATTTATCCTCAGACATTCTCTTGGAAATGATGTGTGCAGAATGTGAACATTAATCTCTGAGACCCGTGACTTCAAATTCTGCATGTGCGAGCTGCCTGCTAACTCAGGCTTTCTGGCCTCTCATTGCCTTGCAGTTTACTGCTATCTGGTTGTTGATTTTTTTTTTGTTAATCTTTATTATGTCGGGTTTGTTGTTTTGTTTTGTCTTTTAAACTACTCTTGGCAGAAGACGGAGAACAGAGCTCCTAATGCTTCCAGAGCACAACCTTTGGCAAAGTAAAGTCACTGCAGGTTAATTAAGAAATTTTAAAAATTCTTCCGTAGACAACTCTGTGCCCTGAGAGGAAAGGTTATAATTAAGATAGATTTCGTGTCATTCCGATCGTTTAAAATGCCAACTCTTCAAAAAATGGAGATAATAAAGTCAGCAGGGAGAAAACTAGCAGGTTTGGATGAACTGACCTTGCTAGTAAGAAGACTCAAAGAACTTTCTTTACCTACCAAGGCTGCCTGAATGCTCACACCATCTAATCTGCATCCTCAAGGCCTAGAAGATGCTCCCAAGGTCTCTTTGTGCCAAGAAAAGTCTCCTCTGCAGACCAGAGAAGCTGAGACCCCGATGATTCCAAAAGGAAGATTTCTCTAGATGGGAGAGTGTTCCCCAACTCCGGCCTGCTGGGATGTGTGCTGTGTCTGACCTCCCCAGGGTAGGGCAAGGTGTGGGACGGGACCTGAGGGAGAAGCAAGCTACTTGCATTAGGTTGGGGCACCTGGATGGATGGGTGTCCTCCTCTGAATGTTGGGATCCCATGACTAGGATCTTAAGGAGATGCTTCTCTTAAGGATGTGCTCTCTGGAGACACAGACCTGGAAACATCTAACCAAGCCCCTCCCTGGAGGGGGCAATGAACTTCATAGCACTGATGGATCTTTCCAGCCCGTTCTAAGCCAGAGTTCATTTCCTCTGGTCCCTTCTTTCTTTAGGACGATCTTGTGCAATGGTTCCTTCAAAGTCTGGCGCATGCCCCCTCTCTGCTCCTAGGATGGCCCTCACTCTTGCTTTTCGAGTTTCTTAAGTGAGACCCAAACACACCCAACTGAGATGTTTCTGGCACTCCCCAGAAAGCTCCTTCTCTTCTCACGGCTAGAGCCTAGAGACACTCAGAACGTCTCTCAGGCAGTGAAGCTTAGTACACTGTTATAGTTTGCTTGTTTACTGTGCTGAGTGTAGCCCTGATCTTTGCACACTCTACGCAAGCCTGTACTAGCCTCTTGCTTCCTAACCTGCATCCCCAAACGTTGCCTTCTGGAGACAAGGGTCTCGCTATGAAACACAGGTAGCCTATATCCTAACTATCCTCCAGCCGTGGTCTCTGGAGCACTGGGATCACAGGCATGTATTGCCACACCTGCCCTGACCTAGTGTCTCTTCCTATCATATGCATCTCTGGCACTAAATGATGATGAGCTTGAATGTGGGGAAGCAGTGAATATTTAACTCTGGGCTATACTTCAGTAGACCTCATGCCCAGAGCTGAGAGCCCTTGTCTAGTGTGTGGGTGACATCGTTACCCAGTGTTCACAGAGTTGAGGCCTCGTTTGCAATTCTCAGACAGCGGAGATTTGTAAAGATCTGTGCTTATTGTGGGTCTGGGGAATATTAACCACTGTGGGAACCAATAGGGTGTGAAGTCTTCCTATTCCAATGTCATCGACTACTACAAATGGAGGAAAGTGAAATTGTCCCAGCTTTTAGTCTCTTGGAAAGGCTCTTCTCCAACATCTGGTCCCTGTAGATGCTCAGATCTCACACCTGGAACAACAAACATTTCCTTGCTGGGGAGAAAATAGATTCGGAGATGTCGTGTGGTTTACACATGTGTATCCATCTTCTGTGTGGTTGGGATTTGAGTCTAAAACCTGACTAATGTTTGTTTTTTAATTTTTTGCTCACTGAATTAGTGAATTGCTATAAAAAAATGTCATTGCACCAGCCCTCAAAGCTGCTGTCACCACCAATGCCCACTTCTTCTAAGTCTAATGTCTTATTTTTCTGCTGCTATAACAAAAATACCCAAGAAGAAGAGGTGTATTTCACTCATACATTGATCAGACGCTTAAAGTCTAAGAGCAAATAAGCTCCAGCTATTCGGCCTCTGGCAAAAGTCCCCCGACAGTGTTACAGTGTTGTGGAGAAATATAAAAGGAAATGACTGTATGAAGAAGCGTCACACGCATGCTGGTCTCCTTTACGACAATGTTATTCCTTGAGAACTAGCACATTCTAAGAATTCAGTGTCAATCCCCTTAGACTCCATGTCCTAACCCTCGAGCACACCACATCATCACACTGGGAACCAAGCTTCCAGCACGAGAGACCCTGGAGGGTAAACACAAACCATATTCACACTACAGCACTTTGAAATATGTGAACCAACACACACATTAAATATATCAACTGTGGCCTAATGGGCATACCTTAAACACAGCCCCTCAAACTGATGTTGCACTTAAGGCCTCTAAGGTATCACTGGAAATTCAGTCTGCTATCTTTCAGTACAATATCTGCGCCCAGAAAAAAAACAATTGCACAGGCACGGAAGGGCCTGCCGTGGCAGAGGGTGCTGCTGGCTCTGGGAGGGGGTGGGCTTTGACTGCACAGTGACAGCATGGAGGAAGAAGTTGTATGTGTAGGGGTGGGAGGGTCTTCAAGGGCAGAGAGGCTGATTTAGCTTCGCTTCTCTTGTAGGAGCCTCAGAAGGACCTGAGGAAGGGTTTGGGAATGAACATTTTCTAAATAACACAAAAGTGATACAGAAGCTACAATCAAGCAATTGTGTCTGTGTGTGTGTGTGTGTGTGTGTCAAAGAGAGAGACAGAGACAAAAGGGGAATTCTGCCAAAGACGGATGAGATGATGTATCTGTGCTCTGATGCCACACAGAATTCACACTGTGGCACTAAAACACAACCCAATTAGGACACTGGTTCTAATAATAGTGCTTTCTCTGGCTGTGTGGATAAGCAGCGCCATCTAGTGTGGCTTCAAGCAAACTGTCATGGTCTTAAGCAAACTGAAGTGTGAAATCCTTCATACCAAACACAAGGATGGCTTCTTTAGAGTTCATTGTAATTGGTTTCAGGTTAGAGTAAAACTTTGACATGAAAATTCTCTATTTTGTAACTCTAACTTAACACTGTTGGAAGGGGTCTTGGAGGCAGGTTGGCCTAGACACACTTCTGCAAGGCATTTGGTGGTGGTGGTGGGGGGGGAGTCCACAGTCATTTGTGTACACACATTTTCCTGTGAGAAGCTGGTTCTCATAATGTGCATTCTATGAGATTATCTTGAGTTTGCTTAGAAATTGTTTAGGTTTTTGTTTCTGTGTTAAAGAAACAGTAATCATTATCTCTGTGGTCCCAATGGCTGGGTCAGTTTGGCTCCTCCCAACTGCCTTTGACTGTGGGTGTCTCCTGGGGAATATTCCTCAGCTCTTGGGCTACTAGCTTTGAAATGTAGCTGTGACATACATATTGGCACTTCTAAGTCTACAACAGTTCCTCTTCCCAACACATTTGGGTCATCTCCAATCAGGTCATCTTCAGCCTAAAGTTAAGAGATTTTCCTGTAGCAAACATCCATCAAATCTCTGAACCAGCAATGCTGGGGTCACCTGCCTTTGTCTCTCACACAGCCCCTGCTGTGAGGCACAGGACTGGACTGGTAATCTGAAAGGAGCACATTGACCATTCAGGATTACAACCAAAGTCACCTCATAGTAGACATCAATTAATAAGTGTATAAATTATTACCAAGTCAGCTGTCATAGTTAGTGTTCGTCAATATTTGATTGCATTAAAACTGCACTTTTGTTAATCTGTCTTTTTATGGTCAGCATCATTTTTTTTCTTCAGACAAAGCCTTTTTATACAGTTCAGGTTGTCCTCAAGCTTGTGACCCTCTTGTCTCTCCAGGGTCGGGATCATAAGTGGATGCCCCCACACCCATCTGACTCTCTATTTTCTTTGTCAGATCTCTTGAGTGTAGAGAGTGATTTTGATTCCCTGTAACCTGGGAATCATAAATTAAGGCAAATGAATGGTTGTCAAATAACTTCAAAAATAAAATAAGAGAACATGCTGTCTAAATTTTTGCAGCTCAAATTTTTATAATATATTTCATGTGGGAAGCCACATAGAGATAATTAAACTAGATTGCCAGCTTCAAAAGACTGACAATAACTTCTTGAGGCTCTGTGTTGGGGACTCAGAGGCAGGCTTCTGAGCTCAATGACAGGTATTGTCTGCATTGGAATTGGAAGGATGGATGCATTCAATAGTTTACTGAAGCCCCTTCCTAGAGCTGTTTTGCAAGCCAGATGTTAAATATGTAGTATGAGTTCTAGTAGGTCTTAATAATAAAATCCAGGAGTCAGACATAGTAGTAAAGGAGACAAAGGAACAAGTCACAGCCACACCTTACCTCGCCACCTTCCCAGTCAAAAAGAGAGGGAACTCATATCTCCTACCACCATACATCCCTCTCTCTACCCGGTCATATCACTTCCTGTCTGTCTCTACAGTCCTCCAGACCTCTATGGTTAACTAGTGGCTAACCCCACCTCTGGTCTTCACACGACTTTTATTTGTTAGAGTACAAACAAGATATTACCCTAAACCTGGCCTCTATTCAAGATTAAGGTAAAACAGAGTCGCCCTGTCAATGTCTGTGTTGGTATTTACTGCAGCAAGGGTAAGTAGGTAAACGGCAGCTTGCACACAAGCTCTGCAAATTTCCACTGGGCAGTGGCACAGCTTCTGCTCCCAGGAAGGTGAGGGACTGTAATAGTGTTGTGGTCCCTGGAGGAGAAAGGGAGTATTTGCAAATGGCTCTTAAGGGCAGCCACAAAGACTTGGAATCTATTCCTGGAGGAGGAGGCTCACGCGCATGTCACCTATCTCGAACCTGGGACCAAAGCAGCTTTGATAGCAGCATGGAGCAGAGAAGGTGTTCCCACAGTTGCAGGACAAAGAGTGTGCTGAGCACCGAGGTAACAAGGCCTGGAAGCTCTCACTAGGTGCACATCAGTGACCTGAGTGATGTCCATATACACGGTCACTGACCTTCAAACTGGGGTCGGTCCTAATAAGCGAAGCAAGCTGCTGCTTTTAAACAGGCTCCAGAGAGGAGACTTGCATAATGCCTTGTCAGAATTTTGGTATTCCACACACCATCCAAGCCAAACTGAGGAGCCACATTCTTTTTTCAACTAAATATTTTGTTTGGTGGAACACTTGTCCCAATTAGACAATTGCTTCTAGAGAGCCCAGCAGACCAGCACACTGAGGTCAACTGTTTCCCCACACCCCAGATTTTCATTAGAGCCAAAGAGCAATCAGGACCACAATAAAACAAGCTTATCTAATAACAGCAGGTACCAAATGTAAGTACATTTCTCTGATGCATTTGGGTGGCCTCTGGCAGAAGCCAGACTATGGAAGGATGGTTTGTCTCTGGGAGGAACTCATAGTCCACAAGTAGGCAGGATGATAGGTATCAGAGGAGAGCTGGTCACCAAATGGCAGAATGGATCTGGGTCATTCCACAGAATCCCATGTGCTGAGGGCTCATTGACTGGAGTGATGTCATTGGGAGATTGAGGAGCCCTTAAGAGGTGGGGCTGAGTGTGAGGTCTTCAGAGTCACTGGGGACTCTTATAACATCTGGGGTTTTCCTCTCCCATTCCTGCTGTGAGACAAGAATTTTCCTCAGCCTCCTATCCCCTCTATCAGAGGCCCAAAAGCAACAGAACCAGCTAACCATGGTCTATACCTTCAAACCTGTGACTCAAAGTATGATCCATGTCTGTCCCTAAACTGATTGTCTCTGGTGATCATTATAGCGACAGAAAGCTGACAGGGTCCTCCACACAGTGATACGCAAGCTCAGCCACCAGTGGGTATCTGCCTGCCCTGATGAATGGGGCACCTGTGTGACAGTCGAACATGAAAACTGCCAGGAAGCAGAGACTGGGCTGCTAGCACCTCCCTGGCTTGGCCTCTGAGAAGCAGTAAAAGAGTTGGGTCTACGCTGCTGTCATGGCTAACCCCACACAGCTTCACACAGTCCTGAATTCTTCATCCGAACCAACCAACGCCATATGAAGTTCCACAGTTGTGTAGCTGAAAAGCACATGGCCCAGCGTGGGAGGTGACTAGTGGGAATCATAAACACTGGAAAGTCTCTCTCTCTCTCTCTCTCTCTCTCTCTCTCTCTCTGTGTGTGTGTGTGTGTGTGTGTGTGTGTGTGTATGTATGAGAGAGAGAGAGGAGAAAGAGAGAGAGAGAGAGAGAGAGAGGGAGAGGGAGATGGAGAGAGGGAGAGGATGTGTGGTGCAGATATCAATTTCTTTGGTAGGACCTGAGACTGTATACTCTCTTTCCTGAAGCCATTTCCTAAGGACAGTGTTGGCCTAGACTGAGGTATCTGCTTAGAGAAAGATAGACATCCTTTTAGCCACATGCACTCAGATCCAGAGCAAAATCCAATGAACAGCAACTTATACATCATCTGGGCTGGTGTGTGAGGAGACAGGGCTAAGCCACAAGAAATAAAATCCTCCACAGTCCTATTTTGCTGTGTGACAGAGTACTTGTCAGTACATTTCTCCAAAAATACACAGCAATGCTCCCTGGGCCTTTCTAAAGGCTTCCAAGAATACTTTAGCTGAAGAAAAACATCAGAAGGTTGGAGAGATGCATAACCTATAAGATGTCTGAACAATGGCCTTTACCAAAATTAAGAGAAAATTCAGACACCCTCAGTCAGTTGGAGCCTAAGCTAGTGCAACAATTGAAGGCAATGTTGTGTTCTGAATGTGAACGCAAAAAGATATTAATAAGAAAAACACTAGTACTATTAACAGTGATGTGTCCATATTGACTGATGGATCTTTATCAAACCAGTGTAGAGTAGTAATATTAGTGGAAACAGAGGGAGGCAAATACAAGAACACTTATCTTTTCAATGTTTCTGTAAATCTAAATCAATGTTTTAAAATAGAAATTACTCAAAAGAAATAATAGCAGCATTTATGAGATTTGCAATTTGCACAGAGAAGAGTTTCAAGACACTACTTCTGCTCAAGGCTGGGGGTTGTAAATGGAATTGTGCTGTTGTGGAAATCTGTTATTATTCAGGAAGTATGTGTTATGGCAGTTTTCTATCCTGACCTGGTTCTACGGTCACCATGCAACAAATGTACACACAGATGCTCTATTAATTAAGAAGCTGTTAGCCAATGGCTTGGGCGTCTTGTTGGCTAGCTCTAATACTAATCTGTGCATTTCTACATGGTCTTGGCTTACTAGAGAATGCGGGACCTGCAACTCCTTTGTCTGCTACTTCACGACTGTTCTGGCAGGCTCTCTCTGGCCTACCTTTCCCAGACTTCTCCTCTCCTAGTCCCGCCTATCTTCTCGCCTCATTGGCCATTGGCCCAACAGTGTTTTATTTATCAGCCAATAAGAGAAACTCATACAGAAGGACTCCCCCATCAGAAGTGGAAAGGGGGGAATAAAACAATCAATGGTCAGTAGTTCATAGACTATACAAGTTGTAGAGCTGAACTAACATTTGAAAGTCGATCTAGGAAACTCATATATTAATCTCAGATAGTAAATTGAAACAACTTAATAATATGCAGAACTATTTCGCATTAGATTTTCAAAGCCAATATGCAAATATGAAGAAATTCAAAGATGGGATTTTTAAAATGTCTGTTTAAAGTGTCCATCACCCAAGATTCTCAAAGTGAGACAAGTGCATCTCTTGTTAGATTCCTACCCAACAGTCCTAGCCAACATGGTAAGGTCAAGAAGAGCTCCTCTTTGATTGCAATGACTGACATATGTACAAATAAAACACTAGCAACCAAGAGCTGGAGAACAAGTCAACAAGCAATATCACCTATAATAGCATCAAAAATAAGTATGTCATGGTAAATCTAATAACAGTCCAGACCTTCGTGCTGAAAACTTGAACTAATCTAACCTGAAGTGAATTACTATATTCATGAGCAAAGAGCCAATACTGATACAATGCACATTCTTTCTCCCAAGCTAATTATAAGTGTAGAAAAGCAGGCTGAGCAAACCATGAGGAGCAAGCCAGTAAGCAGCACCCTCCATGGCCTCTGCATCAGATCCTGCCTCCAGGTTCCTGCCCTGTTTTGAGTTCCTGTCCTGACTCCTTCAGTGATGAACTAAGATGCAGAAGTGTGAGCCACACAAACCCTTCCCCCCCCTCAACTTGCTTTTGGTCCTGGTGTTTTATCAAGTCATTAGTAACTGGAGCCAAGACATAATCCTAACACAGAGATGCAAAGCACCTCTTACGATCAAGAAAAGAAAAAGGGGCATTACAAATCTCTATAAATTCCATTAGTTGGTATGAAGTGTCACCACAAAAATGACCAAACTGACCGATAGAGCATTGAGAGTTGAGTAGATTCGAACATGCACATTTGCTGGTTTATGTCATAGCAGCATTGTAATGCAGTAGGTAAAGACAACGTTTCCCATAAATACCATAATGACAGAGCATCTCCACACACGTCTGTATCTCTCCAGCATCTGTATTTACGGTCTTCAGCGAATGCGTACGTGTAATGAGCCTTGACCTCTCATACAGTTTATAAGTATCTAATACTACCTATAGCTGATCACCACAGCATCTAGAATGAAATCTAGGATCATGGTTAGAGCCTTGAGGGAAGCTAGGGTTTAACTGTTTTTAAACTAAGGCCTTCTAAACATTAACCAGACAACTGATTGTCGTGTAAAAGCGGGAGTGGCCATTGCTTCAAGGCCGGCAGAAGTGATGATGCATCACCGCGGCAATACCTGCCTCATGTCATAGAAAAGTGTTCTGAGGGAATGTACGCACCTCGGCAAAATTTCAAAAGGTGAGCTAAAAACAAAATCCAAGGCTGGTTTGGTAAAATATGAGTCGTCTCCTGTCCTTGCTTGGGAGTTTGGGGATGTGTGGAAGGAGGTCTGTGCCAGCCGTTTACTTCATGACACAGAGACTTCTTACTAGTTTTGAGCACTTGGCCTAGCTTACTTAGGCTTGTTTCTGGCGGGCTCTTTTAATTTAAATTAACCTGTTTCTCTTATCTACCTTTCTTTTTCCTGTTTGTCTTCATTTCAGGGGTTCTGTTTGAACGGCTGATGGCTGCCTGGCTTCTTTCCTGAGCAAACCCCTCTTTGCCCCCTTCTCTCCTCTTCTTTCTCCTCCAAGCCTAGATTTCTCCTATTTATCCTTCCTGCCTGCCAGCCCTGCCTATCCTTTCTCCTGCCTAGCTATTGGACGTGCAACTTTTTATTAGACCAATCAGGCAAGGCAAGGTGGAGCAGATGCAACACGTCTTTTCAGATCACACACCCTTACATCATTAAACAAACGCAGCACATCTTTACATAATTAAACACACGCGGCAGGAACACAAGTAACACACCTTTACACACTTGAAGTAATGTGCTGCAGGATAAACAAATGTTACACACCGCTGCCCAATTGAAATAATACTCTGCAATCAGGTTCCTGCCTCCATAGTTTCATCTGGACCACCCCTAAAGACCGGTGTGTGGGGAGTGTGGTTCCCAGGTCCACTTAGAGGAACCTTTAGGTTATGGCGGCCTGCCCTCCAAGCAGCTTGCAGGATGCCGGGCTCTTTCTCTTGTGCTGTTTCTTGCCTGGTTGCAATCAGATGAACGACCTTGTTCCCTGCTGCTCTAATTGTCACAGTGCACAGTCATGCCCCATCCCCCGACAAGTGGGGCCCAACTGATCATGACCTGAAACTCAAGTCTTTTCAAGGTCCTGGTACCAGGGGCTTGCTCCTGAGTGCGGTGATGGAGGAGCTATCGGAACCTTTACCAGACAAAGCCTTTGGTGGGGGGTTGTCTTTGGAACACATGGGGCACTTCTTTTGGAAGGGATTAAGACAGCTTTCCTAGCTGGGCAGTGATGTTTGCCTGAGCTGTAATTACTCATCTTGAAGTTATTGCTTAGTTAGGGAACTTTGATTTTGTGTCTCTACCTCAAAGACTACATTTCCCAGACTCCCTTTCTTCTGGACTAACACAAATGAGTGGGAAATATTGGACCTGGAGGAAAGGGGTGTTAATAGGAGCTGAATCTAGGGCCTGTGGCTCGATGCTCTCCCTGTCATTTTAGCTGGGGGTGCAGGGATGATTGGTGAAGCCCCTGCAGTTGCACTGAGCCATGTAACACACTGAGGGGAAGCATGGGGTCTGCTTAGCTTGAAATCATAAGACACAGCCCATCATGATGGGGAAGTCAAGGCAGGAGCTTAAAGCACTGCATTCGAGTCAAGACACAAGTGCATCTATGGCGATTTGGATAAAAATGGACCCACGGGCTCATAGGGAGTTGCCACAGCAACCAGGGCTGGCCTTGGTGGAGTAGGAGTGTTCAAGGAATCGTGTCACTGGGAGTGGCTTTGAGGTCTCAGATGCTCAAGTCAGATGCTCAGCGGCTCTGAGACTCTTCCTGCTGCCTGAGGATCCAGATCTCAGCTCCTTCTCCAGCACCGTGTCTGGCTGCACACCACCATGACTCCCACCACGATGACAGTGGGCTGAGCCTCTGAACTGTACATCAGCACCAAGTGCTCTTTGAAGAGCGATTTGAACTAACCAATACCCGTCTATCTGTTCATCTACCACAGGATGTCTGGGCCTGTCACTACTCCAGTGCTGTTCCGAGACCGTCCTGTTAGGGCCACATGGTTACCTCCAGCTCAGAAAAGTTGACTCTGAATTTCTCAGTGGTACCAGCTGATGACAACTCCAGGCTGCCACCGCCCTCTGTCCCCACTCTCCTAATGGAAGACACTACCTTTTCCTCTCTGCGCGCACACACAGCTCTTCAAGCGTAAGTCTGGCCAGAAGAAAAAAAGCAAATCTAGAAAGAAGAGTTGTATCCAAGAATGTAACACATCCCCATTGAACAAATTCTCCATCTTTAATGACAAAAGACCTGACACCCGTCAACTAACTCCTAGATCAACCTGCTGCTGTTTTCCCTGGATGTCTCTCGAGCCCTCCCAGGGCCCTCCCCTCCCTGTCTTTCCTTACTCTTCTGTCTGGCCCTGCATTCCAAAATTGTACCTTCTTGGGCTTTGATCAGGGCAAGATTTAAATGACTGCTGCCTCAACAAGAGAAAAACCAATCCAATTCTCGGGAGCAGGTAAATTTTAATTTTCTCTTCTGCAACCAGCACCCATAGAGTTTACTCCAGGGAGACCATCACTACAGTCAGAGAGCTCACATGGTGTTTCACAAAACAAAAGGGACGTGATTCCCACACCTCTACCCTAGGAACATAAAGAACTGGCTAAAGCTTTGAAATTAAGGTTCTCTTTGAACTTGAGCCAGAGCAAGTTATCCCGCTCAGTAGAAGGAGTCAATAGAGCATTGTTTGCATATGGTCAGATCAGGAGTTCAGGGGTCAGGATTCCTACCATGCCGCCATCCACACTCACAGAAAGCCGTTATCAGCTTCCATCTCTAGAACTTTTTTATAACCTCACACTGAACATGGATCCATTAAGCAATCTCTAGTCATCTCTCTACCTTGCTACTCTGTCTCTATAAATTGGATAATTAACTCAAGCACCTCATACAAACAGAACCATGCTTACCATTCTGACTTCAAAGTGTATCAATGTTGTAGCGTACATCCAAATTTTCTTCTTTTTTAGGGTTAATCATAGTCCATTACATGCCACCCTGGTTAGTAAGTTGCTTTAACACAATCTAGAATTATCTGGGAAGGCGATGTCCATCCCGAAATTGCCTAGATCAATCAGCCCTTGGGGATATGTGGGGAAGATTGTCCAGATTTCTAATCTCAGTAGGAGGACCCTGCCCATTGTGGATGGTACCATTCCCTAGTCCGGTGACTCTGACATGAATAAGGATGGTTGAGGATAAAAGCCTACCTGCCCGCCTGCCAGCAAACAGCATCCTCCATGGTTCAGGCTGTACTTCTTTGCCTGTGAAGTGAGTTCCTTGCCGGATGCAGCCTTGTGTGGAACAGTGAGCAGGGCCTGCCGTCAGGTCCCTCCTGTGAGTCCTGCTTCGACTTCACTCAGTGGTGAGTTAACTCTGTGAGCCAAATAAAACCCTTCCTCCTCTCAATTACTTTTGGTCTGGGTATTTTATTATGGCAGCAGACAGGAATCTAGATTCTCTGTCTCTCTCTCTGTTTATCTGTTTATCCATCAATACGCATTTGGGTTGTTTCTCTCTGCCCGTTGAGAATAACTCTGCCATAGGCATTGATGTAGGGCTGTCTGCCTATCTTTCTGCTTTCAGCTATTTGGGCTGCTCATCTTGAGTAGGAGTAACCAGATCACTTGTCATTCTCTTTCAGTTTTTGAGTAACTGACACTCCACCGTGACGGTGCCATAGGTAAAAGCATGTATCTTGTAAAGCACCACCCCAGCCTAGAAAGTGGCCCTCGGGAAACAAAGGACACATCATCAACATCGCTCCCGCCTAGTTACCATTTTAGCATTTGGTTTCCAGCAGCACCAGCACTTTCCTGTTGATGACATGTATTATGTACTTGCGAGTACACGCTTACAAAAGCCTCAACACATTTGAAGCAAGTGATGTGCAGTCAGCCTAGCATGGCATGCGTTCCGGACGTATTTGGCTGAGCCAGGGCAACGTCAGAGTGGCGTGAGTGTCAGCATGCTCATGCCGCACCTCTGATGTCAGCCCGAACAGAACCCTAAGCAAAATGGATCCCAAAGCAGCCACACCCCTGACTTGTGCTCAGAGCGTGGCATTTTAAGCACGTCACATCTCACATATGTGTAAATGTAAATGAGAGCTTGTCTGGTGTCTATTCACTGTTCTGCAGAGGTGACCTCCAATTTCCATCATTCCAGAGTGGCCAGACTTCCTTTTTATTTTAACATTAAATATGTATTCTCTCTCTCCTTCTCTTTTTCTCTCTGTCTCCCTCCCCCCCTCCTAAGTGTGTATGTGTGTACATGCGTGTGACTTCATGTGACAGTGAGGCTCAGCATACAGAATCTTTACTGATATTTTACATTGTTTTTGTTGTTGTTGTTTTGAGACAGGGTTTCTCCGTATAGCCCTAGCTGTCCTGAAACTCGCTCTGTAAACCAGGCTGGCCTCTGCCTCTGCCTCCCTAGTGCCGGGTTTAGAGGCATACACTACCACTGCCCAGCTCTTTATCACTGCATGTGTGATGTGTACAGGAGCCTGCAAAAGCCAAAAAGAAGTCGAGGATCCCCTAGAGCCGGAGTCACAGATGGTTGTGAGGAGGCACTGGAAGCTGAACCTGGAACTTTGGGAAAAGCAACCCATGCTCTTAACTACTGGGCCACCTCTTTTTATCACACCTGGCAGGGCATGAGGCTACAGTTCATGCTAAAGAGGTGACGGGTAGAAGGCCTCTCGGTACTTCACCCATCAGAAACGACAGACAAACACATGCTTCAAGGAGGCGTGAGGCTTTGAGCCCCCGGGCATCCATATGATCACGGGGAAAGTGGGAAAAGCTGTAGACCAAGCCACGTGGGTAGTGATTGCATGTGAGATGTCAGTAAAAACAAATCTTAACGCTGACACTTGCAATGGCTTCATTGGTTAAGGCCATAAAAGTGTCACTTAAAAACTTTCAACTTCCTGACAGTGTGATGATAGTTCTGACTTTGTAGAAACCGTACTTTAAAGGCTTAGCATTTGACCTTCCAGCCTAGTGAGTTGTAGCCCATCCTCTCATGATAAAGGCAGTGGCATGAGCCAGAGGTACAGGTCAGCCATGGTGTGGAGGTCACTGAGGACAACACGACATTCTGCAACAGACTGCTCCTTCCCTGGGCTGTGCAGGGTTGGGTGCTTTGAATACATAATGGCCTTTCATGCTTATGGTTTATGCTCTTGTGTTTGAAAGTTTTGAGTTTGTTTCTTTTAGTCCTTTAAAAGAACAAAAACCCTAATAGTTACTATAAACTATAGCCATATTGCCATGCTCATAAGAATGCTAGAAGCTAATCCTGTTATCCATTCCTCCTCCAGCTTCCCATCAGAGGCCTTAGTATTCTCTGCTCCACTCTCTTCCAATTTGAGGCCACTTCTTGCAACTTGGACATCTGAGATAGAATACATGATGTAGAAACTGGTTGAGGGCAGTATTCCTCTGGTTTATAGCAAGCATCCAGCCTCGTTGGCACATTTTCAGACTTTGCAGAATCAAGCAGAGCGCTCAAAGTGTCTCCACATAGGCTTGGTGCCGATTTACTAACATTTTTCAGGTGCTTGACATGTGGCCATCCACGGCAAGGCAATAAATTGCTGTGACAACTCAATGACCTTCCCGTCTGAAGAGCACACACTGCTGGGGTCCCGTAGAGTAGAGCCGTGGCTGCTTCGTCTGTCAAAAGAAGACAGGGAACGCAGATGGGCTCAGTGTGAGATGGGGAACATGGGAAACTTCGTAGATTACAAAATGTGAACATTGCAAAGTATTCCTGTTGCCATGACTGGGCATGTTCTTGATCGTGGGCCCAACTGGCCTTTCTCCATCATGTTTTCCAGTTAAGACGGAGCAGTGTGAGGTTGAGGTGAGGGACAAGCAGGGGACACCCCTCAAGTCAGAGGGAGTCTTTGGAATCTGCAACCGCACGCACTTGTGTTCAAGATTCCCTCCTGTTTCTGGCAGCTGGCAGCTGAGAATTTTGGAGCTCATGAGAAGGACGCTTTTCACAAGTGACTTTTATTCAAGGCCATCCTCAGTTACATACTTACTAAGTTCAAGGCTAGCCTGAATGACGTGAGACCCAAACTCTAAACAATGGAGCAAAACGATTGTCTTTGTTAGAGATGGTTTTTACAGCCATTTGCTTCCTGTATTCTGTAGGCATCTCTTGGCAATCCCTCTTCTTCCCATTACTGTGTTTCCTGTGTGTGCCTCCCTCCACTCCCATCCCCTCCCCAGCCTTCCTGGATTTCATGGTCTTATTAATGACTCTTTCTCCCTGTGCCCAGTGCTTGGAAAGCATTCCAGTGAACTCGTGACTTTGGTAATTTTTCTGTCACTCTTTCCACAGTATTTAAGCCTGTCTGTAGACATGTTCTGACCAGCTATCTGCTTAATAAGAAGAGAAAGAGCATTGTTAGAGTTAGATTCTTGGGATAAGAAAGTACAAACTCTGGGTTTCTCCAGAGTCTTTTTCCAAAATGGGATCAAGGTTTCTTTTCTTTTCTTTCTTTTTTTTAATGAATTAAATTTATTCTTGTCCATAACCTGACCTAGAAATAAAATAGAATAACAACAATTAATTTTGAAATTGAAAAGAAAAACCTTTATGTTTGCTTCAAAAAGATGAAGATCTCTTTATATCTTTTTCAGTAACTAAAACAAACAAACAAAAACTGTAGCAGCAAAAGGAAATCCGTTGGCCCCGAGGACTCCTGTATGCATATTTATCTGTGTGAGTGTTGGCACTGGCCTTTGTATTTGCCTCTGAAGAAGGTTGGTCTTATGGTCAGTGCTTAAAATAAGAAAACTTTACGATTTTGACGAAGTGTAACATTGGGAATAAAATACTTCTATTTTTGTTCCCTCTTTTAGTTTATATGCAAATGTTAAAATGAAATTTGCTACAAAAGACAGCAGGGGGCATGTTAGGTGACCCCTCATTCAAAGTCACCTCATGTCTTAGCCCCTGCAGGTCTTCCTGGAGATTCAACCGGACTAATCAATCAATTTATTTAATTGCTTGTTTATTTGTTTATTTATTTACCCAAGAGCCTCTTACACAGAGTAGGCAGATGTTCTACCACTGAGAAATGTCCCGGGTCTCTCCTCTCTTTGGCTTTTTTTTTTTTTTTTTTTTTTTTTTTTTTTTTTAGATAAGTTCTCATTAACTCCCCTGTTATCCTTGAATTTGAGACTCTGCCACTTCAACTTGCTAGAGTTACAGACCTGTGACATCAGGACTGTGTTATTTATTTATTTATTTATTTATTTTACAGGGCCTCACTGTGCATCCAACCCTGGCCTTCAATGGCGGTGGAACTGCTGTCCAGGAGTTGGAAAGGGGAAGAAGAAAATCTAGCACACAAACAAGTAAAACACATCCAGCTGTTAGTCATGGGCAAAGAGCGGAGAATGTGAGCTGTGGTGCACTGTGACCGAGTGTCGAGGGTTAGCAAACACTGTAAGGTAAAAACCTAAAGAAGGAGAAGGCTCTGATAAAAAGGAAGATTGAAGAAGTGAGGAGAGTCAAGTGGTGTTTCCAGAGATCAAAAAGCATCACTAAAGTCGGAATACACAGACTAATAGTCGCATTAGATAGTAGAGAGGAAGACTCATCAAATCTGTAGACCAGTGTAGAAGCCACATCAATATAAAGAGAGAGAGACCTTAGGCAGGGACCTGCAGGAGAGAGAGTGTCACATGTGTACTGTGCATGCCACAGAGTCCCAGAACATATGTATACAGGGAGAGTATACAAATGCTTAAGGAAACGTGTTCCAGATGTCCTAATGACTACAACATCACACAACAAGGAATCTAAGCACATCAGTGAGCACTGCATAATATATAATATGTGAAAAGAAAAGCCACTAAGAGCATTATAAGAAAAGTTCAGAAAACCAGCAACATTAAAGGATGAGAGCAGACAGACAGGAGGAGGACAGACAGCCAGGAGGAGGACAGACAGACAGGAGGAGGACAGACAGACAGGAGGAGGAGGACAGACAGACAGCCAGGAGGACAGACAGCCAGGAGGGGACAGACAGACAGGAGGAGGAGGACAGACAGACAAGAAGAGGACAGACAGACAGGAGGAGGACAGACAGCCAGGAGGAGGACAGACAGCCAGGAGGACAGACAGACAGCCAGGAGGAGGACAGACAGACAGGAAGAGGACAGACAGACAGACAGCCAGGAGGACAGACAGACAGGAGGAGGACAGACAGCCAGGAGGACAGACAGGAGGGGACAGACAGCCAGGAGGACAGACAGACAGGAGGACAGACAGACAGTCAGGAGGAGGACAGACAGACAGACAGGAGGGGACAGACAGACAGGAGGACAGACAGACAGTCAGGAGGAGGACAGACAGACAGACAGGAGGGGACAGACAGACAGGAGGACAGACAGACAGTCAGGAGGAGGACAGACAGACAGACAGGAGGGGACAGACAGACAGGAGGACAGACAGACAGTCAGGAGGAGGACAGACAGACAGACAGGAGGGGACAGACAGACAGGAGGACAGACAGACCGTCAGGAGGAGGACAGACAGACAGGACAGACAGACGGATGGACAGACAGACAGGAGGAGGACAGACAGACAGGAGGACAGACAGACAGACAGGAGGAGGGCAGGATCTTCCCCACACAGAAGCAGAGGATTAAGGCAGCCTGCATCTGAAAACACTCATGCTGGAAAGCAAGTGTTCTTTAAGGACTGGAATAAAACAGCTGCCACCCTGGAATTCTGTTTCCAGGAAAAGCATCTTTCAGCTCCGGAAAAAAGCAAGACAACAGCTCCTCCAAACACCAGGTGGGAGAGCTCCTCTCCAGCGGATCCACGAGAGCGCCTCCAAGGACAAGGCAAAGAAAATAAGATGAAAACAGCTTTATACGACAGAAAATAAATAAATAAATAAAATAACGGGAGAAATGGCGGTTTTGTGAGTAAAATAAACCATGTCTTCTTGGTCATAAACTTTATTGGGGAGGTACATACCAATTTAAAACAAAGCCAGCAACCTGAATTTGAGGCTGACAAGGTAAGCATACAAAGCCTTCAATCACACAATCATGTAGCAGCAACCCAACAACCCCACAACTCCAAAACAAGAGCAAGCTTTGTAAAAGCGCTGTTAATCAAATAAAAAGGGAATTGTGTAAACACTAAGTCAATCCAGTTGTCAAAAACGGATGCATGTAGGAAGGTGATGGATTTGTGCCAGCTATATTGATCTGCATTGTGCACGCGCTCCCTTAGATGACAGACTGACAGCGAACGGTCCCTAGAGCCTGGCACTGTCCCCTGGAAGCTTCCTTTAAATGCAGGGTAGGATGAGCAAGGACGAAGACGCAGAGTATAGTCAAACAGAAGCAGTAGCGATTATATAACAGAGAGCAATGGAGATTTCAGTGCGCACAATTTGAGCAGGGAAAAGTTAGATACCTCGTAAGAAAGTTGTTGCTTACTTTTAGTCCATCATCTGGGTCTTTGGTCTTAACAACAGAATTTTGATACTTATGAAGGAAAGACAGGCCACACCAGGAGGAGCGTGTAGCAAATGCACAGCTCTGGCTGGACATGATAGCACTTCCTTTTCCACCAATGCCAGGACAGATGAGTCAAGGTGAGATGTGGCCAGCACAACCAATCAGCTTGAGGTAAAGGATAACTGCCCAATATTAGAGTACATACTCTCCATGAGTGCACTCAGTATCCGATAAAATAACCATAATGTGTACCATAAAACCAATCTCAGTGACCAGCGAGAATTAAACACAAAACATAGTCTCTAAGTACAATTGAATAAAAAAATAAAAGAATCAACAGTACAAATCTGGAATTATATTTGAAAATGTGCATGTTTCTGCATAGCTGCAGGGCAAAACCAAAATCAAGACATTGGAAATTGTGGTGGATTCTAAGACAGGTAGAAATTTATAGATAAAAGCTTATTCAAAACTGGGTGGTAGTGGGGCACGCCTTTGATCCCGGCACTCGGGAGGCAGAGGCAGCATTGTGAGTTCGAGGCCAGCCTGGTCTACAGAGCGAGTCTCCAGGACAGGTTCCAAAACTATACTGAGAAACCCTGTGTCAAAAGGAAAAAACACTTATTCAAATGGATGTTTTGAATGAATAATTGGACCTCCTAGCTGTTCGCCTAGAGAGATAGGAAAGAAAAACCAAAAAAAAAAACTTAAAAGATGAAAGATGGACTTGAAAAACCCTAGGCAGGCTGATCACAAACAAATTGGAAGGGAAGATAAGTAATTGCCATTGGGGTAAAAAGGAGATAGACCAAGGTAGCCTACCAACATGACAATAAGGACATTAATGTGAATGTTTTTGTTACAAAAGTCACAACTTCAATTAAATGGGCACATGTCTTCTGAAATGCAAGCTAACAGAAGAAAGGCATACCTTAGTCATTCCCTACCAACACAGCTTAAAAACTCATGGGGCTGGGAAGATGGCTCAGTGGACAAAACACTTACCATGCAAGGATGGAGAGGTAGAGGTACAAAATCCCTTATCAAAATGTAAGGAATTGAATCCACGTGGAATGAATAATCTATCACCACCATAGGGAGCTTCTCCAAGAAATACAAGGGTCAATTTGATGCACTGAAAGACTTAAAAAAGGAATCCATAAGACTAACAGATACGGTTGTATCACAGATGTCTTTTCAGCTGTGTGCCCAAAGTCTACAGATGCTGAAGCCCCTATAGAACAGCGTCGTGTCTGTGTAGAACCTAGACATGCCCTCCATATACTTAAACCGTCTCTAGAATATTTTAAACAGCCAGTGCCTTGCTTGTACATGTTCTGCACAGGCACAGGTTTTCCTCAATATTTTCAATCTGCAGTTGGTTGAATCTCTGTAGATGTAAAATATATAAATGCAGAAGGCTGGCTATATGTGAGAATAATTGACGTCAGTGACATAAAGCAGGGTGGTTCAATAAGGATGGGGTCAAGGCAAGGAAGGAAGGGAGGGGAGAGGGAGGGGAGGGAGAAGGAGGGGGAGGGAGGGGGAGGGAGGGGAGAGGGAGGGGAGAGAGAGGGAGGGGGAGGGAGGGAGGAAAAACATTTTGTGAGTGAGGAAAAGGTTTCTCGTCAGGAGCGAGGAGCGAGGGATATATATATTCTTATCCCTTACCAATTATGGCTTTTCTAATACCATAAGATAAACCCTAGTCATCTCAGTCAGAAAAACAATTAGGTCAGGATCCAGTGTCTTTAGCTGATGGCTGACCAGCAGAAGGACTACTCTGGCCGATTTCCATCTGTCCAGGATGACTCCCAGGGATGGGAAAGAGTTCAGCTCTCTCTCTCTCTCTCTCTCTCTCTCTCTCTCTCTCTCTCTCTCTCTCTCTCTCTCTCCTGCCCACCTTGGCTCTGAGTAAAAAATCAGGGGGTCACTGACAAGGAGGAAGGTGGGCTACAGTCAGCAGCATTATCCCCTTTTGGGGTCAGCCCTGTGCAGGCTCCAAAGAACACAAATGCCCTTATTAAAATTGGTCATATGTAATCATAATTAACATGCAATTTTTCACGAGTAATAATTACCCATTGAGCATACCAAGCCATTCCTCCAGCTGAGTGAGTGGCAGCCCAGGGAAGAAAGGGTTGGGCTTGTGCTGAGACATTGTTTCTGGCACATGTGGTTTGTGACCTTCCTTAAACCCTCCTTCCCCTTCCTCCATATGGGTTGTTTTAGTTTCCATCCTTGGCTGTGTAGTTCACCCTTCTGCTTTGAAGGGATGACATTTCTGGGCTAACTGTAAGAAAGGAAAGGCATATGGTGCTCCTCTCTCTAAATGTTTATTTTCCTCAACTTCATATGTTTTTCATCCTCCTTTAATATCCTACTGAAATGTAAGAAGTCTGCCCAGCACCAACGGTTCTCATTACCACGGACCTAGACCTGCACCCTGCTTCTATGTAATGCTCTGGACCATTGCTTTTATGAGTCGGTTCCAGGGTTACGTGTTAACTTCTTGTCTGCTATCCCTCACGCGTTATTGGCATTTGTAAAGGAATGAGGGCTTAAATGACGAGAGATCCAGCATAGGCTCCTTTTAAAGAGCAGCCATCTGAGAAAGATAACCTAAGAGAACAAGGCCCCCTGCACATTCCCCACAATTCTTTCAGCCCTGAACGCCTCAGGAATGTGGGTAATCAAAAAATAAACAAGTCTGCTCGCATTATCTCGGTCTCTTCCCTGAGTTAATAAACACAGAAAGTTTTGCCCTGGGCTCAAAGTAAGTGACTGGGAGAGCGTGATCGAATAGTTCTGGTCTTTGGAAACCAGTAACCAAATACGGGCGACAGTATGAATAAATCTCGTGCAACCAGTAACTCTCTTGGGTTTATTTACACTTATGTGTTTGTCTCCTGGGATGCACACTTTGTTTATTGAAAAGTGAAAATACTTGGCCTTTAGCAATTTAAAACTCATGTGTGGCTGTCAGGAAACACAAAAGCTAAGCCTACTGCAGAGTCCTGAGTATTTTATCTTATGCAGACAAGTGTTGTGCCTGCGTGTTAGTCTGCATATCACATGCAAGCCTGGCACCTGCAGAGGACAGAAGGCAGTGTCCTATCCCCTGGAACTGGAGTCACAGGCAGCTGTGAGATGTCATATTTGCCCCAGGAAGCAAATCCTGAGTCCTCTGCAAGAGTTGCAAGCTCCTCTAACCACTGAGCCATCTCTCCTCTACCACACAGTTCTAACAGACGAATGTAGCCAACAGCTGTCATACTGACTCCTCTGAGACTCCTCCACCCAGCCCTGACCAGATAGATGTCCATAGAAAGTGTTCTCTGGGCACCATTTACCCATGTGTCTCTCCTCCAAAACTCTCATCCCATGCCTTGAGTTGGCCATGCTTTACCTCAGGTCATACCTGGAGGGTGTGCGGGGCAGCGTTCCCCAGACTGGCGCAGAGTAGAGTATCTTAGATGAGGCCTTGGGCTGGGAAACTGGGACTCAGGAAAAGCCCTAAGCTGTTTGTAGGTGTTGGTAGCATGCTCCAGGAGTACCACCCCCACACACCCCTCTCGGAGCTTCGATCCCTGGGCCTGAGTTCTCACTCTCGGTAATTCCCACCCCAGGTGTAGCTGTACTCTTGATAATTTCTCCGAATTAGCCCTACTTGCCCGGGATGTGTGCATGTTTCTTACCTATGAGCTCAGGATAGCAGTCTACTCTCGTTTGATGCTTTGAGCTGGTGTGACTGATATAACCCAAATGTAAACTTTGAGGACCGGTAAGTGACTGACTGTGTTTCCTGACTTTGTGGCCCACGCGTTGGGAGGCTGAGGCCGGAGGATGGAGAAATCAAAACCAGCCCGTGATAGATAGTAACACACTGTCAAAAGGACAAAACGGAGAAGGAGATGTGGGGAGAGAAGGAGGAGCAGGGGAGGAGCAACAGGCATCTCTATCAGATCAGCTTCCGCCTCTGCATGCTGACAGCGAACAAACTCAGTTCCAACCTCCAGCGATCACCGTTGTCCTGAGGTTTTGAGCCTCCGCAAGTTGGAAGAGCTGTTTCTGCACCCGAACGAACCCAGCATATTCCAATGAGTCTTTGATTTTTCTTGGTATCTAATAGTCCTTGTCACATCCCGTGTTCCAGTGACGCTTTAGGGGCTTTACTCACATTCTTTTCTCGTGTTGTGGTTTATTAAGTATCATTTTTCTTAGAATCGAACTATGATCTTCAGCATCTTACTTAGACTGCAGCCCTGCCCTTCTCACCTGTAGAATATTGTTTTTCAAGTTAATGCAGTCACTAAATCAAGCCTTCCTTTCAAGTTGCAGGCCTCTGGGTTTCACCTTGATGGAAATACTCGAGACGTTCATACACGATTCCTTGCTGAAAACAGTGTAATAAGCGTGCACTTGGCTTCCCTGGGGATTCGCTGAGCCAGGGCAGGAGAGCCAGTGGACCCCCTGGCAGATCTGTTCATTACCGTCATAATCACCCACAGTCAGCAGCCGCTTTCTATCCAATGCAACAGATCCATGCCCATTCTTGTTCTTTGAGATGTTTTGTTCTAATTCTGGTATCTATTGGACACATCTGGCTACGGTGGACTCCTGTGCTGTGGTCCCTTGATTACCACCCCTGAATCCTCCAAACACCTGGACATTGCAGACAAACAAAGGAGGCCAGGAAAGATGCCGGAGAAGCCTTCTAACCAGCATACCCACACACTACTCTAAAGGGAGAAATGACTGTTGCTTTGAAGCCATTGGGTTGGGCATGACTTGGCAACAGAGAACTCACTTCTGTGGTTTGAATACTGTCTGTCCCTTCTGCGGGGCCTGGAGAACTTTACTGCCATTGACCTGTGTAAGTGTAGCCTTAGGGAGTGGTTATGTCAATTCAAAGAATCAATGCCTTTAATGTCTTTCTCCCGGGAGTAGATTTTTTTTTTTTTTTTTAAATGAGTTATCAAGTAAGGGCATCCCTGTATTTTGTCTGCTGTGCAGGTACCTGCTTGCTTCCACTTTCTGCCGTGAGTAGACGCCACAGAAGTTCTGGCCAATGCCATGCCCAGGAACGCCCCATCTACCAGATTCATGAGGCAGAACAAACTCCTTCCTTCTAGGAATTACCTCATCTCAGACTTTCTTCTATCCATTAAGGAGACAAGTTTTGCTGTATCTCATTTGGCCTCAAATTTGGGTCTTCCTGGCCCCGTCTCCTAGGTGCCAGGACTGGAGTCACATGCCTCTGCCACGCACATCATTAGCTGTGCAAGGTGACCTCTCTAGTCATCCAGTTACCTGCAGCCCTGAGGACTAAGCACCCCTGCCTAGCACACACCCAGTAAAACTCATGCTTGTTCAGCCTCCAACTGCCTAGCACATTAGCCATGGATGCTCTTCTTGATTCGTCTGTCCTGTAACCCTCCTCCCCCCCCCCCCAAAGCTTTCAACCATTTGCTACAATCCTCACTGCCTCTTTTCCAGGGCAGCTACTCAGTCCTTGCTGCTCCACTGACGAGCAGCAGCAGCTCTTCGAGCAGGCAGAAAAGATGGGACCCTGACCCCGACTGCCATCTGTGTTGAATTCCCAGCTGTTGTTGTATCGTGGCCATCTGACTATCTGGGAACATCTAACCCACAACAATCAAGCTGTGCTCACTGCTTCCGGTGCCATTGGCTCACCTTCCTACCTAATAGTCTGCAGACTCGGGAAGAAAACTTGCAACCCGAGTTTCTTTTGCCATCTGTATCCAATTAACGACTACTGTGTGATTTCCTTCTGGAATCTTCTTGTTCTCTGTTCCCAGTGCAACTTCTATCTCCTATCCCCTTTCCTGGGCCAGAAGTCATGGCGTAGACACCCAGTGATCTCTCTTAATTCTTTTCTGTCTGTTTATTACAGACAGAAAACTTGTCCTTAAAAAGGAAAAAAACAATCCCCCCCCTTTGTTTCTCTGCTTAAGGAAGTAATAGCTCATCCTGTCTCTGCTCAGAGCCTCCTCGATTCCCAGATCCTCAAGGCGCTTTCTTTGAAAGCGGCATCGTGGTGGTATTGCTTGTTTTAGTACAACCTGCGTCCTTGTCATCCTTTGCTCCGCCCAGGAGGGTCTTCTCTCAGTCCAGCATCAACACAAAAAGACCCAAAGCGAAGATGAAAATGCTGATGTTTAATTGGAAAATAGAACATCCTGGGGACAAGACCAGGACCAGCTGAGGGCAGATGTTCTGGTCCCACTCACGGGGAAGACGCCCCCACAAGGCAGAACAGGCATACTGGCCTTTCCAAGTGGGCCCTTTAGGAGAGCATGGGAGGAAGACAAGCGGCTGGTCCGTCTGGCTCCTTGTCTTCTCCTGAGTAGCACATCACTCTTCACTTCTTTACTCCGTATCTGCCCCAATCAGTTCCAATCCTTTGCTGGTTTGGGGTGGAGGAAGAAGTCTGATGTCATAGGTACGAGGGTGTGGTGTCTCATCCAAGCCCAGGGCTGTAAGGAGGAGAAAAAAAATCCCAGCATTTTCTCATGGGCTTTAAGTCATTTCCAAATGATTGACAAGACTTAACACAGTGCAAATGGCACATACCACATTGTCCTGAACTCATGAAGAGTATGTAGAGGAACAAATCTCTGTATCTCAGTGCGGGTGCAGGCACTATCAGACACAACAGCAGCACCCAAGGTATCCACATTTGCTTTTGTGGGGCCTGCGCTAGAGAGGACTGACGGTACAATCCGTGCTCAGGAACTGTTAGGGTTGCACACCTCCAAAGACGGGTGAAGGTAGAGACAGGCGGACTGCCAGGGCTCACCTGCAACAGTGTAACCGGAACCCTGAGTCCTGGGTTCAGTAAGAATGAGTCTCAAAAAAATTAAGGTGGAGAGAAGCAAAGGAAAATACCCAATGTTGGCCTCTGACCTCCAAATATGCACACATGGTCAAGCACAACCACAACCGGACACAACCAGAAACCAGAAACACATGTCCAAACACATGTATGCATCTGTGCACAGACACAGATGTACACATGTGAACAGACATACATGTACACGTGCACAGACACACATGTACACATACATGCATGGACACACATATACACATGCATGCAGACATATACACATGCATGCAGACACATGTACACACATGCACAGACACACATGTACACATTGCACAGACACACATGTACACATACACACACAGACACACATGCACACATACATGCACAGACACGCATGTACACATGTGTACAGATGGGTACTATTTTGATTTTGTCCTGCTTTCTCCCTGCTTTCTCTTTCTCACTCCCTGCTCCTACTAGGAAAGAGAGGGTGCATAATTGTCCCGTCCCCACCTTGGGCTCAGTGTGGAATTCCTGCCAGCCTGTCCCTGGCTCTCCAGGTGGTGAGCCCTTGAGCTAGTGCTACAAAGACTCAGCAACCATGAGAAGGGCAGACAGCTCTCACGGCTGCTGTCTGCCTGAGCCATCTGGTTTGAGTGGATGACCTCGGCTGTGACTTCTTCAGCCCAGGGTTTGTAACTGCCTCCGATCCTATTTGCTTTCTGAGCCCTCTGCCCCAAGTTCTTGTGGTTCCATGAGCCCCTTCCTCCCTGCTGCGCTGCTATTTTTCTGAAGAATGTGGCCTGTTTCATGAAGCCAGAGCCAAGTGTTTCCATTTTGTAACTCTGAACACTACTTCATAGGTTACACTGATGTCTATCACCTTAGGATTTTTTTTTTTTTTGTATCATTTTTACTATTAACTTGTTTGTTTGTTTGTAGGTAAGATCTTGACATGTAAATGTAGCTGAGGCTGTCCTGGAACTCACTACAGAGCCCAGGCTGGCCTCAAAATTGTACTTCCTCTTCCTCAACCTAGAGAGGGCTGAGATTACAGGTGTTTGCCTGCCACCACAGCTGGCTTCATCTTGGGGCTTTGATAGCACTCGGGGACAGATTATAGAATATGTTTAGCGTAGCCTAGGATAGCAAAGAACAACCACAACAATGAGCATCGTTGTACCCAGCAAATATAAACTTTCAGACACTGTGGGGCACGCGCGGACAACAAAGCCCGAAGCGGCAAGAGTTCCTTACGTAATAGGAAAAAAATGTCAATAACAGCGGCAGGATGCTTGCAGCACAGCGTGTGTTTCAAAGCGTGTGGGTGACAGAAAGGAGCAAGTAGCTGGCCTTCTGGAACAGTCAGAAGGGTATCTAGAGAAGATGCTCGATTTGGGGCTTGGAGGATGAGTAGGAATTCAAAGGTGGGGGGGGGGAGGAGCAGAGCTCAGGGGCATGTGATGTGGATGGATGAGCCGTCTAGGGGGAAGTGGTTGGTTAGAACAGGTATTATCTGCTGAGTTTTACAAGTACAAAACTGAACACTGTGTTTTAATCCCAGCACTCAGGAGGCAGAGGCAGGGGGATCTCTGTGAGTTTGAGCCCAGACTGGTCTACAGAGTGAGTTCCGGCACAGCCAGGGCTGCACAGGGAAATCTTATCTCAAAAGTAAGAAGGTGGAGAAGACAACACAAGCTAGGGAATGCAACCGAGCCGTCTCAAAGTCCAATGCTTAACCAATTACACATTTTAGCAGCAGGCTTCGGAGTTCCCAGTACCCCGTGTTTTCCCCTCAAGAATAACTCCTGGACACACTTCCTTTTTATTAAAAGAGTGCTGTGTATCCGACCAGCAAGGCCTGTTTCTTAGTAATGTCTTCTTCCCAACTTTGGCCTACTGTGCTCACTGGACCACTGCTGGGGTGTAAGTCCAGCATTATCTATTGGATGTTTGATGGCTTCTGGATCATGGGCTCTCAGAGAACGAACAGTTCTAGAATGCTTGTCTCTATCAGAAATAAATGGAGCGGCACGATGGCTTCTAAGTGTCTCTTCTAATAAGGTAGCAGGTAAAAATGACGTCACGACAAGCCGGGATGAGCCCTTCTAAGTGAATATTCTGACATGTCAGATTGTTGGTACCCAGGTACACTTCTAACGTGCCACAGCTATTGCAAGCTTTGAAGGGTTTTATTGTCGCAGACACCCGGGAGGCGCAGATGTCCTGCAGAGTCCAGGGGGCAATTGCTGTTTACATGTCCCCATGAACAGCTGTCTTGAACCCCATCAGTTTGGCTCCCCCTTTCTTTATAAAAGAAAAACACACACCAAGTTTCCCAATGACCAGTTCCCTGCCGAATTATTTTTTTTTTAATCTTTTGCTTTTTGTTTTTTGATGTGGTTGGTCCCTCTTCTATTGTAACCCCCATCCATGCTTAGTTTTCAGAGAGAGCACCTTTCCTCCCAGCTCCTCTCCTCTGGATCTTATGGCTTCCACTCATACAAACAAGGAAGGGTATAGGATCATTTCCTTTTCTGGAGACAGGGTCTTTGCCACGTAGACGTGGGCCTTGAGTTTGAGACCTTCCTGCCTCTGCCTCCTGAGTTCTGGGGGGCATGTGCCATCACGCTTTATCATAGTTTGTCCCTAAACGTGTCCTACTTTAAGAGCCACACGCTGCAAATCCGCCCTCTTGCATTGCAGATGACATCACAGTGTCCCAACACTGTTCCACATTGCCTCCTAAGCCAAGTGATTGTGGTCCCGAGGCAGACTAGGAAGAACTAGTCACCAAAGGCTTGCTGGGTGCCAGGCACGGGGCTAGGATTTTACATTCATTATGTTCCCCTCTCCGTTCCTCCATCTCTGTACCCCCTCCATCTTTAACCCCCCCCCATGTTACAAATGAGGTCAAAACTTAAGCTTTATAAAGATCCATCGAGCAAGTATACAAGCTGTTGTTTGTCACACGCAGTCTATGCTTTTTGTGTCACTTTTTAATATGCCTTTTCTCGTGTAAAATCCGTGTTTATTTCTGCTTAAAAATATTTTAAGTATTATACTCTGGAACCTGAGCTATTTAAGATAAAATTATCTTAAGTCCCTTAAGAAATAACAAACCATAAGAAGGCGGATGGTCCCTGGCATGTTCTCTGTGGTTAATGGAAGGTAGTAGATATACTAATATTTGTCTTAAGGTGCATTAGGGCTCCATCTCAAGTGACACACACACACAAGACAGTCAAAGAAAGAGGAATGTCCCTTGGTTTGTGGACTTAAGGTAGGAGAAGCCAAGATAGCCTAAAGCTTGGCCGCCTTAAACAAAAGTCTCAGTTAGTGAAGCAGGGTGGGGAACTGAGTATTCTTCTCGTAACCTCAACTCCAAGAAAGGGGAGAGAATTATCAAGACGTGTGTGGGTGTGGTTAGGCCAACCCATAGATCCCGGACAATAGAGAAGATGGGTGTGTGGGTAGACCATCCCACTGATGTCCAGGACAATGGAGAGGCTCGGAAATATCTTGAGAGACATTGTCTAAGAATTACGGTCAAACACAAGGTCTAAACGGAATGCTGAGTACTGTCCTCCCTAGATAAGGCCGTCCCGGGCTAGGCAGGGCAGGAGGCTCTCCTGGCCCGTGTTTGCACCTAGTTTCTTCTGCTCTCTCACACATAAATGGAACTTTAGAAGGTGGAAAGTGTCCTGTCAGTGAAGCAAAATCAAGACAGACGTTGTGAGGCAGAGTTGAAGCACGGTGATAGCCACAGCACATGGCATACTGACACAAGATGAATGTTCCCAGTACCAGGCCAAGGCGGGCCAGACCTACTTGGCCAAAAAGAAAGAAAGGGGAAGGAGAGAGAAAGCAAGCAAACAACAACAAAACAAACAAGCAAACCCCCCAAAATCAAAGCAAAAAGATAAAACCCCAAACCTCAGAGGTGAAGAAAAAGTCATGGATGTTATTTTGGATATCCAGATACAGAGAAATCTTGTTTAAAGAAAAATGCCAATGTGAAGGCTAAATAAGTAATTGGAAATGTAACTGAGGGAGGCATTTCTGAATGGGCTGCAACCTGCGGTAAGACTCAGCTTTTCTTTCCGTTTGAAAATTGTTCTCAGTGAGTAGTTACCACATTATTTAATAAAGCCTAATGCATCTGGGTTTTTAATTGTAAGAGGGATCAACTTCTGGGAAAACCTGGTAGTTTACTTTTGCTACCTGCACAGGGAAAGCCTGGCCACTCTGGTTATGAGGTGCAGTGCAATGAGGATAGGTAGCTTTTAGCAAAGTGTCTACAACGTGCCCGGACTTAGGTAACGGTTTATTTCTTGAGTAGCATTGCACTCCACGCAGCAAGGCGTCTCTTACTGCATCTCCATCCTCCAAGAGTGGTCTGTAGCTGTGGAGGATGGACAGGAGACAGGGCTATGTCTGGTCCATGTAGGCCGAGTTTGCAGGCTGTCAGGAAAGTCAGATGTTTTATTAACCTCGTTTTCCACCCTGAACAGGTCAAGCCACTCTCGTGGGATTGGAGGTGATTCAGGTATTTTCCAAGCAGAGTAAGGAGTGGAAAAGTCTGTGCTGTGAACGTCCGTAAAACATTTGGAATTGAGATGTTTTTACCATCCCGTTTTTGTTCGACAAGTGTGCTATTGTGAAATTGCATTCTCCGGAAACTTCTTCATACTGAGCAGTGATAACTCATGACCTGTGTGACTCAGGAGGAGGTTTCCTGTCTGCTCCCTCCTGACCCCTTGCCATAAATACAAGCCTGAGCTCTCTGTCTCTGCTCGGACACCAGGTGTAACTGACCTGCAGGCTGTGTTTGTTTGGAGGAGTTAAGGCTCTGGGAAGCTTTCTGGGTCATTTTGGTGTCATGAGGTATAGGAAACTGAGCTAGATATCACCAGCTCTGAGCTCTAGCCCTGGATCTAACAGAAGTGGGTAAAACAGTCCTGGACTCAGCTGCTAACTGCCCCTCCATACAAAAAGCATAGAACACAGACACAAGAGTCACAGGAGATAGTATGTGAATGTGCTTGGGGAGACACTATGTGTGTGTCTAATCCATAAACCTATATAGGCAGGTATTTCAATGCAAAAACACCTGGAATGTTGTAAATGTTTGAGGCTTTGATGATTGAATAATTACTTACTTTTAAATACTCAGCTTGCCTAATAACTTATTTAACAATTAGGTGTTCATTTGAATATTTAAATAGTTAAGAACCCCCTGGATTTAAAATTGCGCCGCCATTGTATCGAGTGATGTCACTGAGCTGCAGTGGGTTTTTTTCTTCTTCTATGTATATGAATATTTTGCCTGCATGTGTGTACACATCCCACATACATGCTTATGTGGTGCTGCAAATGTCAGAAGAGGGAGTTAGGTCCCCAGAACTGAAGTTACAGACGACTGTGAGCCTGAATTGAACTCTGATCTCTGCAAGAGCAACAAGTGCCCTCGACCACCAAGTGGCCTCTCCAGCTCCCAGTAGAGCTTTTTTCAAAGGGGCGAACTCTACAGGTGTCTTTTGTACTTCCTTTTAACAAATAATAGCCATGTATTCTCATTAAATTTCACTTATCAAGTGGCTAAGGACCTGCGTGCTTAGAAACACTGGCAGTGGTAGAGATTTCAAATTAATTTAGATAACCGTCTTAAAAAAAATCTCTCTTAGAAAGAGAAAATAGTGCTTAGATTGTGCAAGACATTGTAGTATATGCTTATAGTGTGGAAATGTGTTTTGAAAACTTTTACAAGGAAACTAAGTTAATTTTTTTTTTCTAGGATTGAACGTAGTTTTTCCAAAAGTGGCACGGAGACCTGGAATCCTCTCTTTCTTCAGTAGTAAAAAATATATCTGATGATAAACCACTTGTGACTTTCTGTGCCTTCCTTAGGCAAACAAGTTAGGAAACAAATTACTACTCATTTTCTGAAGAAAAAAAAAAAAAACACCCAAAACTAAAACCTTAAGATCTTCTTCGCAGGCACAGGCTACTGCAAAGATAGACTGCACCCTGGTTAATAGTTTTGCGGCTGGGGATTGGCCAAGACTGCCCAGGGCCAACAGGCAGAATGGGGTCAAACAGGACAAATAACTTTCTTGGAATCCGCCCTCCAGGGCCAGGCTAAGCAGAAAGTGTCTTTCCCAGACTTCTCTCCCCACCTCCCTCCCGACTGGACCCTGCAGCTCTAGCAGCCCACCCCAACTGGAGTCGGAATCCGAGGGCCACCTGGGAGAGACCCCACCCACTACAGAGGGACCCGGGGAAGGCAGGGCGCCCTCTGGGGGAGGGACCCGGGCAGGGCGAGGCTCCCCCTGGAGGACAGACCCTCCCGGGGGAAGGGTGTCCCAGCAGAGTAGGGCAGCTCTCCAGAGGGAGGGACCCCAGGACGGACGGGGCGGGGCGGGGCGGGGCGGGGCGCGGCTGGGCCGGCGGGGGTGTGTCCGAGGGGCCTGCGCACCAGGCGAGGGTCGGTCTGGAAGCGCACACTCGCGCGGTGCCAGCGAGCGAGCGTGGTCGCAGCCTTTCCCGGGAGCGCAGGCAGCGGCGACGGCGACATGCGGGGCGGCGGCACGGGAGCCGCGCTCCGGGTGCTCCTGGCCTCGGTGCTCTGGGTCACCGTGCGGAGCCAGCAGAGAGGTGAGCCCCGCGGCCGGAGCACGGGGGCCCGGCGGGCTGGCTAGCGGGAGCGCGCGGGTGCCGCGGGACAAAGCGCCGGGCTCCGGGCTGGGCGCTGGGCGCTCGCACCGTGGCGCAGCGCGGACCTGCTGCGGGCCGCACGGGGCTGGGAAGTCTGCGGGGGGCGTCCCTCCCCCCGAGGACGCTGGCCGCCTGCTCCCCCGAGCCTTCAGCTTTGGTTTCTGGCTCGGGGGTGGGGGTGTCCACTGCTTTCTAGCTTCTGCAGGACCTTGCGTCCCGGCAGTGCAGTGGGCGGCGAGAGTGGGGCGTCGGGGACGTAAGAAGGGCCACGGGCTCCTCACCCAACACCCGAGTGGTTGTGACTGCAGGAGACCGCCCGGCTGGTTGACTGTGTGCGCCTCTCCTGGAATGAATGGGGACGGAGTTTTGCATTCCCCTCATTGTCCTGTGCTGCAGAGACCATGGAAGGAGAAAGGCGGGCTCCTCTGAGCCACTGGCGTCCGGGGTGGTGTAGTGGGAAATGACTGATGGAGAAGGGGTCCCAAGGCCTGCCGTTCTGGGGGGACTGGGGCGCATCCAGGACACAGACGTGTTCTCTAAAGCGTGCCCTTCGTGCAGTCCCTCCAGTGACCAAATGGATTTCCCACGCGTGTTTACACTCGGGATGGGGCAAGGGGCTAGCGTGGAAGGAGAGCGCGTCTTGTCTGCATGGAACCAGTAACTTTCTTTGCAAGGTTTGGGAACAGAACCCAACCCATAGCAAGTGGGTTTTCAGTAGGCACTGGGGATGAGAGGTGGAGGGAGAGAGGATTTGCTGTGCCACCCAGAGTTGTCCTCGAGATTATGCCCAGCCAGATGGTCACAAATGTTTGCTTGCTGAAAAACGTCTCCATGTATGCGACAAGTGACATTGTGTCCCCACGCAGGACTGCACTCTCAAGAGCACAGGTTAAAAGTGGAGCGCCGAATTCGAAATGCCCTCGTGGGAAAAATGCGCGTTAGGGCATTGTGCAGAGCTGTGAGCTATGCAGGCTACTAGCAACCCATTCATTCATGCATTCATGATGAAATCGCTGGACCGGGCTGGAAACAGGGCTTTGAATAGCCAGGCGGCTGCTCAGCTCCAAGCGGGGGCTGGGAGAGGGGAATTTACATAGTTATCTGGGAAAGAAAGAGCCAGCCTTTGGGAGGGGAAGCCTTTGACTCTGAGAGTCCAACTCCTGTCTGCAAGGTTGTTAAAAGTAGCCAAATCACGGTTCCCACAGGGTGGAGAAAGCAGCTTGCTTCGGTTTATTGTTTCAAGAAATTGAAAGTCTTAGATTGAAGAGGTGCCCCGAATACTTTCCGCTCCCCCGAGGGCTAGGCGCCTGGCCTGGGTGGTTATGAATGGTGTTTGGAGAAAGTGGACTGCATGGGGTTTTCCTGCTTGGAGGAAAGCTGCCTGGGGTAGGGCCTTTGAATTGCTCATATCTAGTCTGTATTCACCAACCCACACCTTTCCTAATGAGCAGCCTTGGGAGTTTTGATCCCTGGATGTGGTCTGGATGGTTGGTGAAATGGCATGACTTAATAAAATAGTCTTGACCTATAAATCACCTATCTAATTAACAGCCTGTGGTGTGTGTATGTGTTGTCTCTGTGTGTGTGGTATGTTTGTGTGTGTGTGTATGTTTGTATGAGCATGTGTATGTGGTGTGTGTGTATGTGTGTTTGGTGTGGTGTGGTATGTGGTGTTATTTGTGTGTATATGTGTCCTGTGTGTGTGTGTGTGTGTGTGTGTGTGTGTGTGTGTGTGTGTGTACTATAGCTAGCCTGAGTCTCATGATGTTGTCCTTATTGGTCTTGAATTTATGGGTTCAGGTCATTCCCCTGCCTCAGCTGTCTGAGTAGCTTGGACCATAGGTACCAACCATGCCTAGTGGGGTGCTTGTAGTTTTGAAACTGGTCACAAGTCTAAAAGTATGAGATCATTAAACATTCCTATCATTCCCACAGGGACTATTTTACAGCTGTGACTCTGGCTGAGATGGAAACTTAGAGTGAGCTGTCCTCTCAGTACTGGATAATAAGTGTTGTGTCTCTAGGACTGTGGAGGTAACCCAACGATAGAGCCCTTGTCTAGTGTGCCGAAGGCCCTGGGTTCAACCTCCAGCACAGCCCAAAGGAACGTCCAAGCCGCCATGTTTCTTAAAATAATGTGCTGGATTCCGTTGGCTACTGAGAGTGCAGGCAAACATCTGTGGGCAGAACGCACATTTGGTAAGCGGTGTGGTCGTTTTAGCAGGCAAACACCTACTCCGTGCTGTGCTCTAGGGCACATTCAAAGACATTGCCTCCCTTTCTGCAGCTGGCTTACTCCTTCCTGTTTCCTCCTGGTTTCTCTCCTGTACCTGAGTCCAATAATGCCACAAGGTGTGAAATCTTCACGGAGTGTCTTCTTGTGTAGCCCTTAGAATTTTGCTGTTCCATAAGCTGGAACAATCAGAGTGTATGCGATTAATTATTTCATTATGATGATACTTGAAGCACCAGTTCGTTCATGAGGTCCTATGGACATTCACTGTTATTTGCAGTAACCTTACTGGGAAGTGATGTCAGCAATACCTTACTCCCCCAGGTACCGAATTCTGCAACGTCACTGCTGCGAGCTGTGGTCCATAGCTAGTGCTCTTTGTGCTTTAGTTTTATTGTCTGTATCTGCCTGGAAGGAATGTCCACGAATAAGTGGATTAATGTAGGAAAAGACTTCAGGTGCATACTAAATGTAGATAGGCCTTGATAAACATTCATTATGTGTGCCATTATTATCAATACTAATGTTACTATTACTTACAGAGTTATGTGGGGAACTGTATTGTTTCTATACTGTTTTTTTTTTTTTAACTCAAAATCTGTATTTGAATCAAATAGCTTTGGGTGTAGCTGTTCAGATGTGTCAGACAATAGTTCTGTTCCCTGAAGAGGGTCAGTCCTTCATCTTTCTCCACCCTCGGTATTGTTCTTTTTCTGGAGAGACTGGCTTGAGAACAACACTTGCCTTCCCTGCTTGGATTTCTTCCTTGTAGTATCACTTGATGCCCCTGAGTGAAGCTCCTTCCATGGAGTACCCTTGCCTGTCCATATTCATTCCCAGGCACACCTTATGGGCTCAGATTATGTCCCAACCCCTCACTTTCAGGATGTCCACAAATGCCACCATGGTGTTGTATCACACTGGGGTAAAGCCAGGAGGCGGGAAGGCACCCTGGTCTGCTTGCTCTGTCCCACCTGAGGGTCTTGGGCACCTAAGCCTATGTTATTCAAGCCAGTGCCTATGCATTCAGACCAAGAAATGCTCTGCCTGCTGTTTGGGTTCTGGAGAACTGGAACCCTTGCATCCCTTCTGCCTCAGACTCCAGTGTTCCAAAAACGTCCTGAGGGATGCATAGGAAATGCTGGTAATGGACTTGGTCACTGTCTTTCCAGACAGCCACGGGCTGTCATTTCTTGGCTGGGCCTTCTTGGAATGACTCAATGCAAGCTATTTGTGAAAATTGCTTCTCTAATAACTATACCGATTGTTTGCAGTTAAAGCGTGAACAATAGAGACAAGAACAATGCCTTCTCTCTGCCCTCCCTATGCAAGCTACCCCCGTGTCTCTTGGGCAGGTTTTGCTACCCCACTTACTAACATGTGCGCTTTTAAACTGGTACCTGTTCAACTCTTCCTTTCCAAGCCATTCTCAGACAGACAGGTGTTAAAGGAGCAGTGTTTTCTAGAGCATTTACATTTTAAACTGGATTGATGCTGCGGACTACTTTTAAAGGCACTGTTGGCTATTTTTTTTCTTTCCTTTCGGTCATAAGGAATTTATTGACATATATTTGGGTCTATTTCTGGCACAGAGAAAGAACAGCACTACAGCTCTAAGTCAGACACAGAATAACTTAGTTTTTAAAGAAGTTACCGTTAATGAACAAACGCTAAGCCTGCCTTGTGAATACTGGAATTAGCTGGAGCCAACCACAGGAGAGACTGGAAGTTATACCTGAGATGAAGCTTCTAGCAAGTTCCATCCTTCAGCAAAGTGTACATGAGCTAGATGAACCACGGTCTCCCAAGGAAGATGCAAAGAGCTTATTTACACACTTGGAAGGGATTCCTTAGCTTGCGTCTTTTCTAACGTAATAATATACATCCCCAGACAACTGAGTAAATCAATGCACTGCAGAATTAACGAGCAGGAAAGAAGCCTCTCCATAGCAGTAGTTTAGTTAAGGTCATGAACTTTGGTTCTGTCAGAGCATGCCCGCCAGGGCGCTATTTCAGCACAAAGCGCCACACTCAAGCTGGATTCATTGCCTTCTTATTATTTTTTTCTTGTCCTTTACACAAGGGTTGACAGTCAGTGCCCAGTGTAAGCATTTAATAATAAATGACACGGAATCCTTCCACTGCATCATTGTTTTCTCAAGGCCGGGTCAGGAGGGCTTTCTCTGGGTTAACTGGTTCCCACTCTTGCTGGGGGTGGGGCTGTGGGGTGGCGGCAGACAATGGGAGCAGTGTGGAGCTTGGTGGATAACATTCTTGTCTTGGTTAGCACTTATCTCCAAGTGCTAAGGCAGAAATGGTGGCAGAGACGCGCCACCAGGCTATCAGGGTATGACTGCAGTTTGTGTGCACATTACATTAAAAAAAAACTCATTCATTTGAAGTCTGAATCTCTTCACTCCAGGAGTTACCTTTGAAGTCTGATCTGTTGTCTCAGTGAGCCTTAAACGCTTGCACCTCTTCTATCTCGGGTGGCCATGCTGCCTTTAGATCAGTGGCGATTTGTGGACAGTACCAGCTCCTCTCATTCCCGGAGGTATTTCCTGTTATTTATTTTTTTTAAAACTCTGGTTCCTTAGCTTCCTACCAGAGCCTTAGGAAATTCTCAGCAATAATAAAGATGTTAAAGGAGGCATTTAAATGCAACAGTTCATTTTTAGTTAAAGAAGAACATTCAGGGCCGTCGGCGTGTCTCCTTGGGGAAAGTACATGCTGCTGAGGATCATGACCCGAGTTTGATCCCTGGGACTCACACGGTAAACGGAGAGAACCAACTTCAGTAAGTTGCCCTCTGACCTCTACATGTGTGCTGTGGCGTGCATGTGTCTATCCACAAACATGCCCACACATACACACACATGTAACCACAATGCCGGTGGTAATAGACCACTCATTAAATGCCTTCTACCAATTTGGTGGAGACGGGAATATTCCCTCCTCAGAATGGGCCCCTCTCCTTGATTTCTACACATGCGTGTAAGGTTTTCCCCCATTAATTTGATTGTACTATCCTTTACTGGTTTGTTTGTTCTTTTATACAATTTACCCAACTTGTTTCTCTTAAGTTTTTTTTTCATTAAAATCTCTCTCTTTCTCTCTCTCTCTGAGTGTGTGTGTGCGCGCACATGTGTGTATGCCTGTTTTCACTGCAAATAACAATAGTTCAAATCTACCTTACGTGAACCATTCTCAGAGGAAGCTGCCCCGACCCCCACGGCAGGTGACACTTGAGGTCCCCAGTACTGAACAATAATGCATTATTATTATTGTCTTCTGGGTGAGCCTTAAGTTTCAAGGCCAACAGGGAGAGCAGGGTCCTCTCCTAGTGCTGGCCAAACTCCGAGATCTCATGATTTCAAAATCCAGGAGTTAAGACCAGTCACTTGTCAGATGGGGGAATGGAAGAGACCCGGCACACATTCCAAGGGGAGGGTGCCCACTTCAGGGCCTCACACATGAGACCTGAGAAGAAGTCTGCCTTCACCGGAAACACAGAACAGAAGCCAACCTTCAGAGCCATGTCATCTCCTAGCAAACCACTCAAGGGGGTGGAATCGTTTACAGCTGCAAACATCTCCAGATCGCACGCTCAGCTGTGACCCCCGGCCCTTATAACATCCTAGATTTCCTGCTACCCAGTAGATGGGAGCCAGAATTTATGGCTCAAAAGTCCTTATCCACTTTGGTATTCGGAGACACCAGTCTTTTCCCATCCATCTTCAACTCCACCCTCTAGGGTCTCCATCTCCAATATTTGTTTCCAGACCCCTCTCTGACCCTTGGCTGATTTTCTGTCCTTGCCTCTGTGTCTTGGGCTTGGGGGAATTCCTTCCCTGACCCTGGAAATCCCTAATCCCTAATCTATTCTTTCAGTTCTTTTATCCCAAATCTCCAATTCTAGCATTTCTTTGTCTTTGAAGGAAATGTTTCTCTTACTCATTACCACTCTACCCCAGGGTTCATGGAAAGCCTGTGTTCATTCTAGAAGTTTAGATTGGAGGGAACTGGAGATGGTTGTTTCAAGAGATATGATCCCCCTGCCTCAGCCTCCGACTTCATTCCTTCCCAGGAGTAGGACAGCATGCCCTATGGGGTTGCTGTCATTTCTATCTAGGTTGCTTGTTCTTTGTTTTGTGTCTTACTCCTTCACATCCATGTCTGTGCAGAGGCCTAATCTTGGAACTGTGTAACTCGGCACATGTTGAAGGATCTGTGACCTAGCTAGTTTTATGTCAACTTGACACAAGCTAGAGTTATCTGAAGGCTGTAGCGAATTTTCTCAATTAGTGATCAATGGGGGAGGGCCCAGCCCATTGTGGGTGGGGCTACAAATGGGCTGGTGGTCCCCGGTTCCATAAGAAAGCAGGCTGAGCAAGCCATGAGGAGCAAGCCAGTAAGCAGCACCCTCCATGGCCTCTGCACCAGCTCCTGCCTCCAGGTCCCTGCCCTGCTTGAGTTCCTGTCCTGACTTTCTTCAGTGATGAGCAGTAGTGATGTGGAAGTGTGAGCCAAATAAACCCTTTTGTCCCCAACCAGCTTTTTGGCCGTGGTGTCCCATCACGGCGACTCTACTGAATTCTAACTAAGACACTCTGCTCCCGGCTGCCTTCCTTGCTGCGACTCCAGAGTTGTAAGGACATCTCTCGTGTTCTAGCTGAGTTTGCTCTTCCGGCCTGAGGAACTCAAAGGTGTATGCTTGGAAAGGGACTGTCTCCTTAATGCAGTTCTCCAGACAGGAGTTGAGGGTCTGGATTCCCAGCTGGACCTGCCATTCAGGTTTTATAGCAGCCGCCACTGTTGCCTGTAGGCTACATCCTTTGCATCTATTCCCTTCCTTTCTTGGAGAATTCAGAGCCTGCCTGCCTGCTTGGCTGGCTCTTTGGATGCCATTACAGCATTTTTGAACAGTTTCATACAAGTCCCTACCCCCTTTTAGATTTCAGTGAGCTCGCTGGGTAGGAAATACAGTCGCATGGGGCAGGCTGCTGGACCTGTAGAAGCCTCTTGCTTGTTGGTGGGGTGAATGCGTCTCTGTTGCCGGTGGCCCTGATGTGGTTGGTGCCTTTTGTTGCTCATGGGTTTGGCTTTACTGGCTCAGCCAGGTCCTCATTCCAAAAATACGCTGTTGATCAAGTCTTTAAGGTCTCTCATGTTTGGGATAAGATCTGGGGCTGTTAGACTAAGGGACTCAAACAGAATTTATTGAACACCTTCCGTATTCAAGTTCTTTTCTGTCCTCTGAACCTCTCTTCCTGTCATCTTTAAATGAGCCAAGAATCCCATGAGTCCTTTTCTCTGGATTCCCAGCCTGACGGTTACCCCTGCACCTTATGACGTTTGGGGATTCCAGGGTCCAGCTGCCCCTCAATCACCTTCCTGGATGTTGTCCTCTATGGGGGTCCACTTCACACCCTTGCCTGGTTTCCCATGAGAAGTTTCTCATCCACTAATGTCTGATTGATCACTTTCCTCCCAAGTCCTCCAATGTCCGCCAGCAATGCACCAACCCCGCCTGGACCTATAGTGACTTTGCAACCAGCTCCCTCCCTGGATTCTCTGCCTCAGGTTATGATAAGATGGTGCACAGTGACTGCTTCAGGGAGAGCAAAGATAGAGCCTGGAGTCCAGTGGGGTCCACCTGCTATGCAAGCACTGGGCTGAGCCTGATTACAGCCTCTAAGACAGTGTTCAGGGACCCCAGGAAGCCCTTGGCACCTCACATCCCTTTAGAGTGAATGCACTGTGTGGGAAAGCCGGCCATGCCTTTCCAGCCCCGTGGAGTGGCTTGCTACCTACTGTCTGCTGAGTGGGGCTTACAGGGCTCGCAGCTATGACCTGCCTCACTTTGCATGGCTAACTATTACCTATCCCGTGTTGCTATAGTTCCCATGCCTGTGAACCTTGACTGGTTTTCCTACCACAGCAGAAGCCCTTCATTTCACCTGGGACACTCTGACTTTCTCCAGAGTGCTCGCTGCTGCCGCCGCCGCGCCTCTTCGCCTCTTCCTCCTTCTCTGGCGGTTCCTGTAGCCACCTTTGTATTTGCTTGCTTTCACCTTTGCAATTCCAGTGCCTCTTCCAGCAGGGTTAACTCTGTGGTGACCCATGGATGAGTGACTGTCCCAGTGCAGACAAACACCAGGAATGCAGACGGATGACATGCTTGGGGTCAGGAGACTCAGTGATAAAGGACTAAGACGATAATCTCCTGAAAAGATCAGGCTAGCCCAGGAAGCCCTGAACCTCTGAGTCACCCGGACAGGCTTGGAAAGAGGACGGGGAGAATCTGGGTGACGACGGGACTGGGCCGGGGGTGAGCAGGTATTTTTGGGATCCAGGCCTCGGTTCACAATCTAGAACAACAGCACATACAAACAGAGGCCATCCGGCAGGAGAAATAACTTCGGAAATGCTTTGGCTTAAAGTGAGGTCCTGAGAACCCTCAGAGCTCCATTCAAGTCCAATGAGTCTCTGCCTCCTGGGGAAAAAATAAGGCGTGAAGGGATTGAGCAAGACACCCGATGTAGCCCTTATACCACACACACACACACACACACACACACACACACACACACACACACACACACACAGAGTCCACGATGCGTCCTTCTTGCCTTCCAAAGGTTATTAAGCATTGCAACCATTTGTCCTATTAAACCTGCTGGCCACTGGGTACAAACAGTTCAGAGGCCACTGACCGAGGAGGCAGTGTTAGGGATGGGGCTTGTGGAGCCTGCCAGCCTGTCTGGCAGACTCAGTAACCTTGGTACAGCAGCCTCCTCGCTCCCAGCTTTGACAGCCAGTAACTGTCTGTCTTCCCATGAGAACAGGCTGACAGCCCAAAGGACAGGCAGCAGCAGGCACGCTCAACCCAGAGCACCATGTCAGAGTTGCCATCCGCAGCTAACCAGAGCGAAGGTTAATACAAACAACGCCAGCAAGCAGCGTAGAACACAGCGAGAGTCTGTGCGCTGTCCTTGAGCGGGGGACAGGCTAGTCTTCCTCGTGTGGGTCCTGGGTCCGGGAGAAGGGAGGTATGCTGAAGCACTCAGGTTGTATTACACAGAGTCTCTTCCAGTCCGGAGTAGACTCAAGTGTCTGCTGTGTGCTTTCAGACTTGGCACTGGTTGACTAGCGTGTGGACATTTGCTGACTTGCTGTATTTTCGTATAAACTTGAGGTTCTTGGGAAACGTGCCTGCCTGGCTTTAGGGCTTTAAGCGACTTGATAAAATATCAAAACTAGTAAAGATGATATGCGCTCCTTTAGTGGAAGTGGGTGAGGAGTGTTGTGCATGCCCACGGGCACCTACCTGTTCCTGTGTGGGGTCACGTGACAGGATCTGCCATTCAACTGGAGCTCACAAAGTAGAATACGGTGGTTGTCCACTGAGTTCCTGGGATTCGCCCGTCCCTACCTCCCCGGCAGCGGGATTCTGAGCATGTGCCGCATGCTGGATTTTTAATTTGGGTTCTGGGCATGGAACCCGGGTCTTTGTGCTTGCCAGGTGAGTACACGTTATGGATGGAGCTACAGACCCACCTCCCTTAGTTTCTGTGTTTGTTGTTGCTGTTGTACTTCCCAGAAGGTGTTTTCTCCTTTTGAGCAAACAGCCTTGTGTGGTGGGGAGCTAAGCTGGCCAGAATGTCCTTTTTACACTGTGTGCCCTCCGGCTGTGTCGTTTGCTCCTTTGAGACCCAGATTTCGGGTTAGCTCACCTGAGAGCTTTCCGCTGGTGGCCTTTGCTTTCTGTCTGTCCCCACTCCAAGTTAAGCCTGGTTGTGCAGCCTGGGCCAGGGCAAGGATGCAGGGAGTCTTACCAGAAACACTAGCAGCCTCCCTGGAAGAGGAGCCTCCCCAGTTCATTCTTGTTTTCAGTTGATCGTTGGAGTTCCGAGATGCCTGTAATGTGACTCAGCTACAGAGCGAATGGGGGGATTTGCTGGCCCCTTTCGTCTGTTCCAGACAGGTGTCCCTCTGCAAAATGTTAGCTGATATAGATGCCTTGGATACCATGTATTGCTCAATGAGGATGTATTTTTCGTGCCTCCTGGCAGTTACACGTGAGGAGTGGCCATTGCAGATGTACTTACCGCACACGAAAGGGATGCTACTGATCAGGGCAGATGAACAGGTGCCTCGCGAAAATGAGCCTTCTTCCTGAGAGCAATTCACAGTGATCTTAGTCTGGCTATAGGTCTAATGTTAGCCTTTTTAAAATTTGAACACTCCTCTCCCCCGCTCCCCCCCCCCTACACACACGCAGATACACACGGTCTAGACTTAATCCCAAGATGTCTTTAAAATATTCCATTTATGGTACCTGTTAATGTTACATTTAGGAGGATTTTCACTGTGAGTCAAACCTCAGTTTGAGTTTGGTCAACATGATCAAGTGACGAATTGCTGAGAATTTCAGTGTCAGAGAACGTAGGGGTGCAAGTCAGGGCTCACAGGTGCACGGGTCAGGGCTCACAGGTGCACAGGTCAGGGCTCACAGGTGCACAGGTCAGGGCTCACAGGTGCATGGATCACGGACCCCAGATGCACAGGTCAGGGCCCCCAGATGCATAGGTCAAGTAAGTGTGGATGGGCTTCCCTTGGACCTTGGGCCCTTCATCTCAAAAGAAAGAGTTATGTTCTCTGGGAGACAACAGAGCCAGGTCTATTCAGGGGTACCACCTGATAGTTGGAGAAACAGCTTGGGCAGGGGATCTTCATGCTCATCAGAAAGGGGAAAAGTCTGGGGGGCGGTGAATTTGAAACATGTACTTAATTTTTAATGAATTCATTTAGCATATGTCTGTGCATGTATACACATATATGCATATATATGTGCGCATGTGGGACTGTGCATATGTGGAGGTCTGAGTACATCCTGGGGGCAATCAGTTCTTTCTGTCCACTGTGTGAGTCTTGTCAAATTTGGCCATCTGGCTGGTGGCGAGCGCCTTTATCCGCTGAGCCATCCTCCAGGCCCTGAAGAGCAGCCTGTAGAACTTGAGGATATATACAGGACTCACAGCTCTATGTGTACACCGCCGTGTGCTGTTTGGTAAAGAAGGAAATTTAAAGAAAATATGAGATTTGTGCTTAGAAAAGGTTGGTGCACGTGGACATGGTTTATGGGAGTAATCTATTAGTGTGGCCAGTGCGGAGTTTTGAGTCCTCTATTGGTGAACCACGGAAATCGAGGAAAATGTCCTTGCTTTGTTACCATAATGAAAATGTAAGTGTTTGTGGCTGTAGCTCAGTTAATGGAGTGCTTACTTAGCACGGATGAAGCCCCTGGGCTCCATCCCCAGTGCGCCGGGCAGGTGCCATTCTAGGACCAGGGAGGCAGGCACGCGAGGCTCAGAAGGAAGCTCACTTACAAGGAAACTAACACACACTGGGTTTATGAACCCTCAAAGCCACCCCCAGCGGCCCTCCTGACCCTTCTAATTCTTTCAAACAGCTCCACTCCATGGAGACTAAGAAACCAAATATATGCAGTTATAGGGACACTGCTACTCAAACCAGCACAGTGAGTTCGTGAATATCTGTGTGCTCACACGTATGTGCAGCTGTGTGTATTTTTGTGTGTCATGTGGAGGCCAGGGGTCTATGCTGGTTAGCCTCCCCTACCATGCATCACTTTGTTTTTGGAGACAGAGAGAACGCCAGACACCTTCAGGGACACCGTGCTGGCCATGCCCTTGATGTCCACCCCGCTCCATCCCATGCGGGCAGAGTCCTCACCTGTGCGGATGGGGGATGGGCCTCCCTTTGAGCCCAGACAGTTTTTAAAAAGCTCTTTGCCTCTGTCTGTCTCCTAGATCCAAACTTTTCCTGACGCAGAAACTCAAGGTCTCAGGGCACCCAAGGAACAGCTGAGCGATTTCTACAACACTGCCAGTCAGGACATTATGACAGCAGCAGGGTTCTGTTGATATAGACCATTTTTTACTGCTTAGCAACATTGAGTCTGTCTTTCTATAAACCACATATTTCTCTTTGTCCATCGTAATCTTTTAATTTCTCTCAGAAAGTTTATGTCTTTTTTGGTGTATTGGTCTTGAATCTATTTAATTGTTTTTTTTGTTTTTTTTTAGTGGTGTGTGTGTGTGTGTGTGTGTGTGTGTGTGTGTGTGAGAGAGAGAGAGAGAGAGAGAGAGAGAGAGAGAGAGAGAGAGAGAGAGAGAGAGAGAGAGAGCGAGAGAGCACTTTGATACAACTGTGTGTCAGATGCCTGGCTGCCACTGTGTCTTGTGTGGAGAAGGTCCCTAACAGATTCTCAGTGGGCTCTGTTTATACGGTCGCCTTTGTTTTGGAGCCTTTAACATTTTTCTTTCCTAACAATAAGCTACAGATCTTTGTTTTCACAAAAACCTCCGCAGTTCTCCCAAAGATAGTTGCTCAAGGTCTCTCAGATTAAAAGGCAGAGTGGGTGTCTGGAGTTCTGGTTAAAGAGTTCCGGGATTGCCGAAGGAGGCAGGATCCTGCCAGTCCTGGTGAGGTTTATGCCAAGTTTAGCAAGATTGGCTCAACTCAGTATTAGAGCTGGGGGATGGCCCACAAGGTCCAGCCCTGCGAACTGCAAGCATCATTCCCCGGGGAGCCAGTTAGACATGGAGCTTGGTGGCCCCAGCCTGACCCACTGACTCAGCAAGATACCCAAGTGATCTGTGAACAATAACGCTGAAGCTTCACTTCTGTGTGCATCCTCAGTCACAGCGGTCTTGTTTATGGCTGGGGAGGGCTCGCTCTTCCCAGCTAGCTTTGTTGACAAGAAATCTTATCCACATGGGGTGTGTTTCAAGTCTCTTTCGGGGACTTTCTGAAACCGAGTAGCCCGGAAGGAAGTCTGTCTATATTGTTTTCCCTCTGCGTACATGTTATAGTTAAGTTTAATTTACTAAACAGGCATGGCAAGAGATTAGTAGCAGCCAGCGATAAGGCGGCATTTAGCAACATAATGCGGATTTATAGTTGAATAGAGAGAGAACGTGAGATGAAGTCCGGGTTGGGTCCTGTAATATACGGGGTCAGGCAACAGCTCCGACAGCTCCGTGTTGGAGGGCAATGCCCTTTGAACTGGAGGCCAGCGAGAATGGCTCTGAGACCACCTCCTCGAACCTCTGACGGGAGCATCTGCCTCCCTCGCTAAGTCTGTGTAACACCGACAGCCATCTCAAAAGTTCCCAGTTTGTAACGTGTGTGCTGGATTAAAAGTAGCGCCGTTAGTGGGTCCAGGTACCTTGCGGTTGAACTGGGTTACTGTTTAAGTGTGACACATCTCCGGTGTCCTCATCAGACACTCTGGGCCCTGGACTTTGGGCAGGAGAATCCCCCATGAAGCAATCAGCCGGCACGTGCATAGTAAGTTGGCACAGTGCAAAGTGAGGCTTGGTTGGAATTATTAAAAATGCCAAGGCCGTTTAGACAGAGCTCCACACCAAGGGCAAATGTGCACGTGATCCCTGCAGAAAACCACCCTCCGCACATGCCTGGGATAGCATAAATCATAACCAGAATGCAGAAGTGGGAAAAGAAGTAGAGAAATAATCAAGACCTAGGATGGCCGTGCGGAAGGTCCGCCACATGGGGAAATGTTTAGGCCGGTTAGAAAATGACAAGTGATCTGGGCATGGTGGCTGAGGCTGTCCTCCGGCACCTGGGGTAGGGGATGGCAAGGCAGGAAGAGTTTGAGTTTGAAGCCAACCCTGGCTGCAAAGCATGACCCTGCCTTAAGAAACAAAAGTTGAATTAGTTTTTAAGTAAAGTGAGGGTGGATTGTGCTTCCCTGGTCAGTGGACAGGATGTGAAGTTTGAGATGTGAGTGGATGCTGTCTTTTTGTGAAGTAATGGTTGGGTTGAAATTACTGCCCTGGCACTTCCTGATGACTGGATTGTGTGTGTGTGTGTGTGTGTGTGTGTGTGTGTGTGTGTGTGTGTTTCCTCTGCAATCAAACTTAACTGTTGGACCCAAACCTTCAATATGACCAAATGTTATTAATTAAATGCCATGATGCCGGGGAAAAGGTCCAGTGAGTAAGTAAATCACTAGTCCTGCAAGCATGGCAGTCTGAGTTTGGTTCTCAGGTACCCACATGACGGCAGGCTCTGTGGCATGTCTATAATCCTAGAGGCTCCCATGGGAGCTAGCCTGCCGTACATAGAGGCAGACAAGAGCGCGATAGTCAAGAATGAGGATTGACACCCAAGGGTATCCTCTGACCTCCACGTCTGCACCACAGTATGGGTATGCCTGCACACACACACACGCACAAACACACAGCACACTTACTCACACAGACGCACGCGCACACACATACACACACATACACACAGGCACACACACACTCACAAGCACACGGGCGCACACACACGCAAGCACACAGAGACACATACTTGGACACACATGTGCACACATACATGCACACATGTGAGCACACACCATGTGCATGCACACACATGCGCACAGACGAAACCGGTTTTAAAATCGACACACCATGGGAGCAGCAGGCCTGCACCACTGGACATTTTCCCCGACAGACAACGTTTGTGCCTAATTTGCTTTTACCCTGTTTATCAACAGTAGAGATCTATCTGACTTTGTCAAGGACACCTTGAGAGCGTCGCTATGGAAATGGGCCTTCAGCAAAGCCCGCCCCCTGCCTTTTGCTCACCACTACTCCTGTTTCTGAGATCAAACCCACATAAGAGAGAGAGAGAGAGAGAGAGAGAGAGAGAGAGAGAGAGAGAGAGAGAGAGAGAGAGAGAGAGAGAGAGAGAGAGAGAGAGAGAGAGCTGTGCTGAGCTGAGCTGAGCTGAGCTGAGCTGCACTCCCCGACCCCGGGTCTGGGCTGTCTCTCTCTGTGTGGGTCCCTTCCCTCTCCTGCAGTCTACTTTCCCTTTCTCACTCTCTGTGGCCTCCCAGCCTCCCTTCTGTCTTCTCTCATTCTCTTCCTTTTCTTGCCCTCTGTCTGTCTGTCTGTCTAGCTCTCACCACCGTCTCTCTGCTCCACCACCGTCCTCTCTCTTCCTGCCTTGTTCTGCACTGCAGTTGGCCCTGGTGTTTACACCATGCTCTCTCTGGAACACTGCAACCATTTTCTTTTACTGAAGTTATTGATGATTACATTTCTTTCCTCCCGAAAAACAAGCCTGTGCCCTGGGAAGAGAAGAGAACCTGTAGAGGATTTTTCTCTTTCTGGTGGCTGGAAGGATTCTGCCCCTAAAGGTGATGCAGGTCACTTTTGTTTAAAAAAAAAAACAAACACTCCTAAGTGTAAGCTGTTTCTTTACTTGAGTAATAAAACAACTAACTGGTAACTTTTGGATAGTTGTCCTTGGAAGTAAGTGCCCCGATTTCCATTAAACAAACAATACTTTCATGTTTATTTAAAGCTCAGCTTTGATGTTTAGTGTTTAAACATGTGAAATACTGGCCTTTGATATACAAAGCCAGTTCATTTGGTAGCAATTTAAGTAATTTTTCTTTATAACGAACACAGTTATGGCTACTTAACCACAGGGCTGCATTCTGGGAAGGACACCACAGGCAGCCTCATCCTGGGGCCCAGCATGGCTAATGCTTACACAGGCTTTCATGGGACACGCCAGCTACTCCACGGGCCCCTTGTCACAGTCAAGAGACACGCGGTCAGCAAGGGGAGGCAGATGTGAGATGTAACGCGGCGTGCTGTTTCATAGTGAGGCTTGTGTTAAAGAAGTGGATGCTGATCACGTCAAAACAACTGGCGGTAAAATAAAAGTGTAGTGGGTGGTGTGGCAAAGACACAAATGGCCACAGTCATTATGACGACCAGCCAATGAGAGCTTGTGCTTAGCTGTTGGTGCAGAGCATTTGTTTGTGTAAGCATCTCCATAAACACGGGTGAGATGTGCCGTGTCAGGCAGACCAAGTGCCTGGCAGTTAGACATACCCACCCCATACCCACCCCATTCCTGTGTATGTGACATGGCCAGTCTCCCTGTGTGAGCCCAGGATATTCCCCAGCCTCCGGAATGCTGAGACTACCAGAGTGTTCCACCATACCCAATTTCCAATGCAATTTATGGCCTCGCCAGTTCTCATGGGGTTCCTGTGTTGATGGAAACATTGTTCTAATGCACACAGCTGCCCTGGATGCAGAAGTTCTTCAGACGAACATACCTATGCTAAGACAAACACTAGTCATGCCTCATAGGAAAGGATCAGAGCAATTAAAAGTGCATATTTCAGGGAGTCCCTGCCTGACGTGGCTCGCTGGGGTGGATGCGAGGCCTCTCTGAATGTGTGTAGGATGTCTGTATGTCTGTGGTGGAAAAGCAGGGTTCCGTTGGCATCCTTCTTTTTTTGGTCATGGCAACCGTTAGTCTCAGACTCATTCCTTGGCCACTAAATGGTCAGTTTCATTCTCGGGCACTTTGATATTAAAAGCCAAGATGAAAATTCCAAGTCAGCCATTATATATTTGCTTACTAGAACGGACTCGTTCTGCACGGGAACTTTGGGACGATGCTCTGTTAATAAAGGGCTTGCCCGGTAAGCGCGCAGGCCCAGTAGATCCCTAGCAAGCAGATGGCAAGGTGGGGTTCGGTGCTGCCTGTAACTCCAGTACTGATGGGGCAGGGTGGGCATGGACAGGCTGCCCGTCTCACTAATCCAGTGAGCTCCAGGATTGGTGAGAAATATGGTCTTAAAACTGAAGAAAACAGGCAAAGTCAACACCTCTCTCTCTCTCTGCCTCTCTCTCTCTCACACACACACACACCCTTATCCTGATTCATCACTCTCTGTGTGTGTGTGTGTGTGTGTGTGTGTGTGTGTGTGTGTGTGTGCCTGTGTGCATACATGTTTTTGGGTGCACACACATGAATAATGCACCCTGTCTCTACCTTGAGCGTGCTTCTAGAGTAAATGGAGGGTCAACAGTACTTACGTTACTCTTGATAGTGCCCTGTGGATAGAGTTGAAAACGAGAAGGAAAAGGACAGGAATGCGGCGTACGGGACAAGTGGCATCGATCGGGTCTCTCACACAGCGGCGGAGGAGCCCTCTTACTCCACCGTGGCTGTGTGACATGAGCGAGCCACGTGGCTCTGGCACACTTCCTTTGGTGCTTTTAGATCGGCTGGTTTACTTATTTATTTTTTGTTTATTTATTTACCTATTTAATTTTATGTTTGGTTTTTCGAGAAAGTGTTTCTCTGTGTAGCCCTGGTTCTCCTGGAACTCATTCTGGAGACCTCACCTGCCTCTGCCTCCCTCCCGAGTGCTGGGATTAAAGGTGTGCCCCAGCAACCCCCCTTCCCCGGCTGGTGCCTTTTTTGTTTGTTTTGCTTTGCTTTGTTTTGTTTTGATGTTGTAGCGTGTACACATCACAGGAACAGAAGCTGGGTTTCTCAGCACACTTATTTTATCATATACTGGCATGCTCGCATTGTTTTCTTGAGGAAAAACAATCGGATTGGAATGAATTCTGCCCAGCATGCAAATAGCTTGCAGAACATACATGCTGGGGATGTGTTGCTATAAGTGGTTTCAGAGTAACCCTTACCACACCACTCCTTGAGACCCCTCCTCATCCTGGCCACCGAGCAGCTGGGAGGCATTATTAAAATCAGATCACTGTTATTGTTAATTCGTTTTCTATACAGTGCCCCATCCTTGTGTGTTGGTTTTCTTGTAAATTAGCAAAGCTCTGGGGTATGGGCCTGTCGGACTTCCTAACTGCCAGCAAGTGAACCTGCACTGGCCGTGAGCTGCCCTGAGCATAAGACAGCACAGACAGACAGCACAGCCACGCATGTCTGCTGAACCACACGTCCTTTGCAAAGGACTGCTGCTTATGGTCCTGGCTCTTGAATACAGGTAGCCCAGGGGCTCCCAGCAACAAATGCTCGCACACCTGGATGAACCAGTGCACCCTGGGGGCACGCCCCCTAGCAGAGATACCATTATAGTTGGCCCCAAACACAAGCCCTTATGAGCCGGATTGGTCCAAAACCAGTGGCTGTGTTTCATCAAATACACTGCGATGATTGGTCCAAGCTGCCCCTCAGGCCACGTAAACAGGCTTCTCGAGCATCAGGAAGCCACCTTTGAGATAATCTCCTGTGCTGCCTGCCACCCTGATATTGCAACGTCGGGACCAATAAAACTCTGGAATGGCCTTTCCTTTAGTGTCCATAGGGTGCAGGCAGGGGTGTGGCACAAGGAGGAAGCAGTATAAACAGCCAGGAGGACTAGGGACTAAATGTCTGGAAAAGCACAGGACCAAAGTCAGCAGCTTCCTCACTGGAGACCCTCAGGCCCTGGACACGGGCCAGCCAACAGCACGCAGAGATGCCATAAAGCACAAAGCACAGCGTGTGAAGACCCAGGGCCCACAGTAGGAACTGCACACAGGGCTGAATCTCTCCTGTGCGGGGCTTCAGTGCCATTTCCGCAAAACGCCGCCTGCTGATTCTGCCCAAGTAGAGGAGGGAAGAGACGCTTGGCAACTGTACCTTGCACCTAGCTTCTGAAGATCTTTGGGTGCGCAAGGCAGGTGCCCTGGCTCCACTTTGCTACTATATTGTGTAAATAGAGATAGGTACTAGCGTCCCTGGCCATCATAAGGGGAAGAGCAGCTGCATAGAATAGTTCAGACTGGTCAATAGGGTTGGAGAGAGGGCTTAGCGGTTCAGAGAGCAAACTCTTTTGGAGAGGGCCTGCAGTGGATTCCCAGCACCCACGACAGGCACTGTAGATCCAGCATCTGAGGTCCAGATCTCCTTATCTGGCCTCTGAAGGCGCTGCACTCACTAAAAAAGAAAGAGTGACTGGGATGAGGAGGAGGGGGAGGAGGAAGAGAGGAAGAGGGGGTGGAGGAGAATCAGCCAGCCCCAAGGAGCCTCCTCCGGTCATCAGAAGAACAATGGTCAAATCTTCAGAGCCAGTGGTCTTGGGCCCCAGTGTGAGCATCGTCCCATTGGTCACTGTTGTGTCCCAGAGGTGCTGAGAAGCTGGGAGCTTCCTTTCTTATCTGTGGATCCTGCAGTGAACACACAGACGCATCCAGGGTAAACGAGCGATGAAGCTTTGGTGAAGGAAGATGAAACGTGTTGAACGCTTACCAAGAAGCGACAAACGTTAATTGAAGAGCTTGGATCTTACTTGTCATACGTTTTTCTGAGATTTGAATCGGTAACTTGGACTGTGTTGTTAACATCTTCTTTGGTTTCCAAAATGAAAAGTGCCCGTGGCAGCAGAAGCCATTTGATCACCCAACCGTAGAAAACATTCCTGGTCTTTGTTTAATTCTAGGAGAGAAGTCATCGGAGCACATTGACTAGGTTCCTTTCAGTAGGAATTTCTCTCCTGATGGTCATATTGATTTTTATTATACATTACATAAATATGACATGTGTGCAACTCAAAACCCCTTTCCTCTCAAGCTGGAAGCATGCACTTGTACGTGTACATACTTACATACTTCCGCACACTGAACTCAAGGGTCTGAAGTACTGGTTCCTAATTATTTGAAAAGAATCAGCAAAGAAAGTGCACTTGGACCTTTGGAGATACTGTACAGGGAATTATTAATGAATTATTAAACTAGCTAGAAGTGTCTAGGACAAAGCTATGGTAACTACTTAACATCTTTTTTTTTTTTTTTTTTTTTTTTTTGTCTATAGGTTGGTGGCAATTTATTTTAAACCTAATCATACATAATCAGGGAACTTTCCAGTACAGTAACCTGTCCCTGAAGGGCATTCTAGGAGGCCAGGTGTGCCCAGTCTGTGAATAAAGGGGGTGAAAACGTGAGCAGCGCAAATGAGGAGGCATTTATTTCACGCTCTGTGGAGTTTGGTGTAACCCAGTCTCTGGGTGCTGTTCAAATGTGGACTATTCTGTAGTGTGACCCGAACGGGAGAAAAAGAGGTCTCAGTTACTTTCGCGATAACTGAATCAAAAGATGCCCCAAACAAAAGCATAGAGTCCAACATATTATGTGTGTGGCCCGCACGTGCCTGGGCTTCAGCCGTCCATCTGCCTTGAATGTTTCTTTGCAAAGCCAACCTTGCCTTCTCAGTAGGTTTGAGGGGATTCCCTGTCCGTCTGTCCCGCCACCTGCTCTATGCTCACGTGGTCGCCCTGGGTTGAAGTAGTTTGAGGGAGACTCAGCTGCCCAAGAGAACTTAAGGAGCTTAGAAAGAAAGAAGGAAAGAAAGAAAGAAAGAAAGGAAGGAAGGAAGGAAGGAAGGAGGGAGGGAGGGAGGGAAGGAAGAAAGGAAGGAAGGAAGGAAGGAAGGAAGGAAGGAAGGAAGACAGGAGGAAGCGAGGGAGGCAGGCAGGCAGGCAGCAAACAAGCATTCTTTATCCAATGTGTTCTCTCCAGTCCCTAACTCCAGCTTCCTTTTGCCTTCTACCATGTATGTGACCACACACAACAGGGAGTAATTACTTTGTATAGTGGGAGCAAACCATATGTGTGTGGGACATCATTTTTAGCCACACACAGGCTTGAGCACACCCCTTTGGTTATAGTAGAACTGCTGGGTAATTCTAATCTACTAGTGTGAAGATGAAAATCTGATGGAGCAGGACCTGGAGTAGGCTGAGCTCCCCTCAGAACCGTTTACAAGGTTGCCGCCTCTACCTCCCACACAGTGTGACTTCCGGATCTTATAGCGTCTTTGCTGTTATTGTCCTCCTTTATCAAGATAAAGTTAGATATCAGAAGAAGCCTAATGGGGATCCTGGTCTCAGAGTTCTGCAAAAACTGAATACTTTGAACCTGCAGGAGCCCAGCTGCTTGGAGATAAACACAGCTGAGACAAAGAAATTGCTCAGAGCACAGATTATCTGTGTACGGAGAGGGAATTGTACAGTTTGGATCCTTGTGTTCTGAAGTCCCATTCACCCAAGAAAACAGGGCCATCCTGGAGAAAAGAAAGGAAAATCGGATTGTACTTAATTACAGGGAAGACCCTGCCTTCCCGCCACGGCCAGGCAGCTGGCTGCCCTCTTCGAGGAAGGTGGGCAAGTTTCCTTGGGCAGTGTGTGAGTTTATAACTTGTCTTCCAGCACATTGTCTCAGAATTTTATTAGGAAAATTGCCACCGGAAAACTAGGGTTGTGCACTGAGATCCCAGAATCTTCAGTGACCACCTCTCCAACTGCTCATCTCTGTGTCGATGCAGGCTATTTTCTGATGTGTTTCAAAATGAATGGGAGGCAGAAGAATACCCCACTCCTAAACATTAAGGTTACCCACTAATAATTGTTTTTGTTACCGAAGACAAAACATATCTATGACAAGGTGCCCACATCTTCATGCATTCATCCCATTTTCTTTCACAAACTTTGATTAAAAACATGGAATATAATTACTCCAGAAAATTCCTTCATGTCTTCCAGCTAACTCTCTCACCGATGAGTCCTGCTTGTCTCAGAGTTCCACATCAGTGAGTCTTGAAAGCCTCTGGTTTCAGTGGAAGGTTCCCTCATTCAGCACGCCGACTTACAGCCCTGGCAGGGTTTGCTTGCAACGTGGGTTGCACAGCTTAGCTTGGCTGACATGGCTTTTGAACTCTGACTTTCAGGTTTGTTCCCTGCCATTCTTAACCTGGCCACCAATGCCCACATCAGTGCCAATGCGACCTGTGGTGAGAAGGGGCCTGAGATGTTCTGCAAACTTGTGGAGCACGTGCCCGGCCGCCCTGTTCGACATTCCCAGTGCCGGGTCTGTGATGGTAACAGTACGAATCCTAGAGGTAAGTACAGCTTTCTGTTCATAGAAAAGTTGCTCTGTGCAACTTACATTTGTGGGCCCTGGGATGGAGCCTAGGGCTTCGCGCATGCTTAACGTCTGTTCCCCATCTCTGAGCTGCACCCACCGCCGGCCCACACGGGGAAATTTATACTTTCCTAAGCAACGAAGACGTCTGCCGAGAACCCCCAACAGCTGCTAACCTTGGCGGTTAGCTGTGTCTTTGCACTGAGTTTAGCAGCTCAAGACCGAAGGCCCAGAGTTGAGAGCTACATGTGTTCTTGTTTTCTTTTAACAGAACGCCACCCAATATCACACGCGATAGATGGCACCAATAACTGGTGGCAGAGCCCCAGCATTCAAAACGGGAGAGAGTACCACTGGGTCACCATCACCTTGGACTTGCGGCAGGTAGGTGGGGCCAGGCCCGCTGGAGGGGCTCTGTAGCGCTCTGCTGTCTGCCTTAACACATTTGTTCTCGTCTCTCGCTGCTTCCGGGTGTGAGGGGGATGACACACACACACTCCATGGCACCATTTCCTGGCCCGTTTGGACTTGATCCGAGCCTAGAGTGTGGGGGCAGAACTGGCTGGGCGGAGAAGCTAGATGTGGTGTGGGAAGGGTCTACGGGTGGGTGCGGGGCTGGTAAGGTGGGTCCTGACAGAAACGAGAGGTTTTTACTGTGCAAGCAGGGGTGGCTAGACCAGACTGGAGCGCTGATACAGGGCAGGAGTTAGATCTGACGGGTTGGGGAGGGTCAGGCAGATGAGCGTGACCCTGGAGAAGGTCATGGAGGACCGGGCTGGGTGGAAAGGTTACTGGTGGTGTTTGGAAAGTTCTGCTGGTATGCTGTTAGATCAACCATTTATAAAACCCTCGGGGACCCAATGTATGTTGGAGTCTGGCTTTTAAGAACAAGGAATGTGCCTTGATCTGGTGAAGTAGTCAGAGTAGAACCGAAGTTTACGTGGTGGCTTGCTCTCGTTAATTCTGCTTTACGTCCGGTGGCGTGGACACACACCCTGAGCCCTAGTACTGTCACTGGTCACTTTGGGTGTTTTTAAATGGAAAATAAATCGATCAGAGGGAGAATGCACATTTCCTTTGCGTCTTGAATTTTATGGTTATCAGAAGTACTCAGACCCCGCTTTCTAAAGTGCATTTCCTGTGCGGACACGTTCAGAACAGAGGCGCTCTGATCTGAAAAATACTGTACTAAGACGAGCACACGTCACAGGAGTGAGCGCCTAAACCACCGCTGCCACTCCCGTTAGGGTAACTATTGTAACAGACAGAAAGTTGCAAGTGTGGCTGGGTGCAGCAGGGGGTGGAGCATCTGCAGGCTCGCTCCGGGTTGGCGTGGGATGATGGGGCCATCCCACCGAGGATGTGGTTCCTTAAGATCTTAAATACAGAGTCCTAATGTCCCCTCCACGGATATAACCCAAAGGACAGAAAGAGAAGCCTCAACTACTCCAGCAGCGTTGTTCACAGGGACAAAGGGTGGAAATGACCCAGATGTTCTTGAGCTGATGGCTGTGTAGACAAATTGGGGCGCACACATTCAGCCTTGAAGGCAAAGGAGCACTTGGCATGCACTGTAATATGGTGAGCGTATCTTGAGGACATCTTGTGAAGCCACTCACAAGGAAGAGATATTGTGTGGTTGGGAGGCAGGAAGTAGAGTGGGAGGAAAAATTGGGACTTTGTATTTGCTGGGGGCTTCAAAGGGTGACAAGGACGTTGCTTAGATGGGCGATAGGGGTAGTTAAGCAACCTGAACTGATGCCACTGAGTCATACCACTTAAATAGCTAAGACGGACATCTAGTGTTACCTGTATTTGATGACTAGTAAACATTTTAACACTCCCAGAACGTGGCTAGGCTTGCCGGCCAGTGAGCTATGGGGTCCTCTAATCCCTTCCTGCCTTGTACTGGGGTCACAGATGTGCGTGTAACTGGGGTTAATATGAAGAGGGAGAGACGACGTCCACACTCTGGGAGAATTACTGATAATACTGTAGTGCTGGAATGATGTGCCAGTTTACCCTTTTTTATGATTTTTTTGCTTGTAGCTCTATCTAGGCTTTCAATAACCCCCACAGGCATTAACACTTGCTAGAACTTTCCGTGCCAGGCCTGTGCTGTGTAGACCCCTGATCTGGGTTGTGTCACAGCATTCTCATGATCGTGCTCTAATCTCTGACGGTTGCCACCCCCTCCCCCACCCCGTGACACAGCGATGACTAAAGTGGCAATAGAGAGTTCGTGCAGCTTGTACAAGGATTGGAGCCCGTCCACCCAAGAGCCTGGGCCCTGGCTTCCCATCCTCAGACCCCGCCCTTCCTTCAGCTGGGAGTCTCTGATGTAAGCAGCCATGCTCCAGTGTTTTACCTCTTCGACATTTCCCAACATGACCACGACTCACTAGTAAAGCTTCTAAAAGGCGGCCTTCCTGGTCCTCTGTAAGCATAGCAGCTCCCAGGCCTGTGGTTTGGGTTGTTTCTGTTACCGATAATAACTTGAGGTTCCAGTTAAAAAGTCCAGCCTCACCCCTTGCCAAAGAAACAATGCAGCGAATAGAAACCATATTTTGAAGTTTAAATTACAAGTTCCCGGCGAGTTTTGAGGATCGTTTTAAAGGGAATATTTACCGACAAATACTCGGAAACTTATAGGTGTCCGTGGGAGACTTTACTTCCCAGCTGTCGTCTTCCATCTGCAATCAGGTCACCGGCCTGTGGCTCCTCACTCCCCCAAGTCTCAGTTCCTTCCCTCACCTGATCTCCAGTCAGGGCTGTCTGTCAAGTTGTAGCATTAAGGGAGGTGTGGCTGTCAATGTCCTTACGGTTTCTTTTCTCCTTTCTGACTTTGGGGTGCTGGGATTCTAGCCTCTCAGCAGAGCCCAGCGGTGTCCAAGTCCCTGCAGCTCTGCAGGAGCCAACACTTCTCACCATGCTTGGGCAGGGCAGGTAGAGCTGGGCGTGGGACCCAGGAGAAAACACATCGAATATTGGCATTTTGTCTTTCCTTCAAGAGAACTTTTAAAGCCTGCTGGACTATTTTCACCAGAAGGGTCATATTTGAGAGTAAATAAAAAAAGAATGCCTTTTAAGATAAAATCTGTTTCGTGAGAAAGGGAGCATGTCCCCTATGGCAACGACTGAAGGAGGCTCTGCCTTCTGCAGACGCTTCATTTCTTGTGTAGGTTTAATTAGGAAGCGGCACTTGGGTTGTGGGAACAGGATCACAGAGGACTCTTTGTTGTGCGTGAGCCCTGAGACCAGAGTTGCTGGGGGTGGGGGGCGTTGGTGGTGGAGGACTCATTAATTTAGATGTCCATTGTGTTTTGTGGCCACGAATCCCCGATAAACTGATAAGAACTGGGTGGCAGACGCTGTTGGTGTCCACACACACCATTTGCTAAGCACAATGGCAAGGTCAGTAAGAAAACTGACAAACTGCCTTCCTCAGACACCTGCAATATTCGTAGACCTCACCTGTAAATATTGCCCTAATAACAAACCGGTCTTGGCTTGATGCATAAAAAAAAAAAAAATAAAGTAAAATAAAAGTTAAGAGTTAAGATAAAATAAAAAAATAAGAGTTAAGGAAAAGGAAAGAAAAGCTCTGCAGCCAGGCACATCCCCTTCTGGAAGCCCCTGCTACCACATAACTGCTGCTATTATTGGGTCAGCGTGATGCTTCTGGAGTACTCACCCGACATCTCCCATTTCAAACAAAGTTTTTCCGGCATTTGTTTGGGAAAACAAATAGAAGAAGCCCATTGCTCTTCTTGGTGGATTAGAAGTCACCCATGCTGTCCTGGTGCTCACTCACACAGGGTTATTCTCTGGTAGTCTCCACAATGTATTGTTTTTGTTAGCCATGCCCACCGTCCCATCCTATTTATCATCCACAGTTACCCAGTGCTGTGTAAGAAATTGGTGTTGACAGCTGTGGTGTGCCTTCCTGTTGCTTGGGGGGCGGAGTTCACCAAACACACCTGTTCTTGCGTTCAAAGCCGCCTTGGACATCTCATCTGTCTCAGAATCAGCTTTTCTGGCTGGGACCTGAGTGGGATTCTGGGAAATGAGAGAGGATGGCTTGGCAAGATTCTTTCACGGTATGGGAAACATTTCCAACATTTGGCATCAAAGTAAAACTGCTCGTGCATTTGTGGACAGAAAGGGAAGTCCGCCAAAAATAAACCATTATTTTTTCCTGTTATACCAGGGCTAAGTACAAAGGTAAATTGTAAGTTCTGAAGGGCTGTATGAGAATATATGAGACAGTTTGGAACCCACTTTTGATACAGGGTCTCACTGGGTAGCCCTCCTGGGTAGGCTTGCACTGGCTCTATAGACCAGGCTGCCCTTAAACTCACAGAGATCTGCCTGCTCCTGCCTCCCTAATGCAGGGGTTTAAAGTGTGTATTAATAACCCAGGTGCCAGGTGAGTTTTATACTTCCAGTGGCTCATTTCTCTACACAGAAATACATCATTCTGATGTAGAAGTAATACATGATGTCCACAGAAACTTTAAAATAAACAAATTATAAAACAAGAGTTTCGGGAGGCCCGTGGAGGTGGCTCAGCAGTCCCCCAGAAACCCATGTAAACTCCAGGTGGGCGTGGCAGCCTGCCTCTATTTCCATCCCAGTAAAGCAGAGACTAGGGATCCCCAGAGCAAGCTGGCTAACAAGATTAGCCACACCAGTGAGCTCTGAGTTTGACTGAGAGTCTTTGTTCCAGTGAATGAGGTGGATGAGTGCCAGGTGGGTCCTGACTTCAACCCTGGCCTCCACATCACAGGCACGTATGTACATAAACACACATCCACGCATGTGCAAAGATATGCACACGCACATACACATCCCACCAACGTGAAAAGATGACGGGAAAGGGTTACTCTTCTAATTACCTGCAATTTTAACAACTAGAGTTTGTCTTCTACCCTACTCTTCATCTTTGAGCCTTCTCTACATATTTAGTAATTAAATATACCACGGAGTTGCTGTTCACTGGGTTCTGGAGTCTCAGGATTTGTTGATGCACAAGGCAATTACCATATCCACACAAAACTCTCAGCATGAAAAAAGGAAGCTCCCAAATTTGTACTAACCAATACAGCAGCATCTCTTCAGTTTGGAGAGGCCCTGGTCCCTCCCGAGGCTCGTGCTCCAGTGTGGGAACTAGGTGGTCAGCTGTTAGCTTCTGCTCTGTGGTGCTGCCAAGAACACACAGGGAGGGGCTTCAGGGAGGTATCTCACTCAGAAGAACTCATGGAAGGAAGGAAGGAAGGAAGGAAGGAAGAGAGGGAGGAAGAGAGGGAGGGGAAGGGAGGGAGGTAAGAGGGAAGGGAGGGAGGGAGAGGGGAGAGATGGAGGGAGGGAAGGGAGGGAGGAGGAAATGGGGGAGGACGTGCAGGAGACGGAACCATGGGGAAGGCTTGCAACAGAGGGTGAAGCCTGTGTGGAGTTGAGATAGCACATTCGGTCCTAAACGTTTTCTCGCACTTATCTGCGCATACAGCTATGCAAACGTCACTGTTCTCCACGGTATACTGATTTCAGGACTGGACTATCTCCCAGTATCAGGATACCAACATGCAACCCCAGTCCTTCATGCTATAAGGCACAGTACATACGTACTAATCACATCTTCGTGTATGCTTGGAGTCTCCACTAGCTGACATGTAACACCTCGCTCATCAGTGTGAATGCGGTGTGAGCATTCGCTGTACTGTTTTGCTTGGGAAGCCCGGATAAGGGAAAACCTGCATGTGGTCAGTGCAGATGACACCATCAAAGCCTGACAATAACACGTGAGCAAGATGCTGACATGTGACATCCAGTAGAGTGTGCCAAAGCCACTGAAGACCATGGCATGACAGGGGTCCCGGCAATTAGTACGTGTTATTAGCATTGGCGTGGACTCAGGTGAGGAGGATATGATGTCACCTGCAGACAGTGACTCACACAGATCTGGAGTGTACAACGGGATTTACCCCGTGCATTGATCAACTGTTCTTGGCACCCCAGAGTATTCTCCATGCCATGTTGCCTATCACGTTGTCCTCTCTCCAGCCAGAGAAACCTCTCTCAGACCTTTTCCCCTCGAGGAGTCCACGTGATGGTATGACTTCCTAACCCACATCTGGCTTCTTTCTCTGGAAGGTCTGCCGTGGCTCTCACCTTCTCTTTCTGAGCATGGCTGACTTTATGAGCTCACAGACATTTGTTTATCCATTCCTTGGCAGGGCTGTTTTCAGCTTTTGCCCATTGTGTGAGAGCTTCTTGTAAAAATCTTTTTTTCGGGGTGCGTGTTTTTGTTTTTACAAGGAACGGAATTGACCAAAGATATGAGTATGTTTAGGTCAAGGACAAATGAATAAATCATAGCTCAGAGGGTGGCTGAGGCCACAGCCCACAGGATTATAACTCCAGGTGCCTTCCAGCCTATTGCCCATGACTTGAAGACTGCCTGCATTACACACAATCACTGTTGGCTCTTCCAAAGCCAGGCACCATTGGTCATGTCTCTTGGGCCATCAGCTAAATTCCTGAAACGGTATTTAAAGGCCAAACAACACTTTATTATATAGTTACATATAGTTTATTTAATGTGTTGCCACAGCCGGATCTTTAAAATGTGTTTCCAATTTGAGACCACCCTAAATCACCCATACTTTAATATTTCTGTGTCTGTGTGTTGATTGTTTCTCTCATTGTGGAATCTTCAGTTCCAAGGGTTGCCTTACACATGCTAGGCCAGTGCCCTCCCACTGAGCTACATCCCAGCCCTCAGTTGCAATCTTTATCAATTTGGTTTATTTTTCAAAAATATTATTTGATTTTTACATCCATGTTGACGGAGAGTCTCAGAACTCCTCAGCGTCATGACTGAAAGGCCCCCTGCCTCCCTACTCCTCTTCTTCCCTGCTCCCACTTTCTTTCCTTTTGAATTCCAGAGAACTAACCAACCAATAACGCACTTTTATCTTGTCATTATACTGGACATATATCTAGGAGCTCTGGGGTCAATATGGTGCTTGGTCTTTTTAATTAGCTCCTCCTGCGTGACTGTGTTTTGGTGATTAATCTTCATCAGGGCTATCAGATTGTTCTGTAACATGGAAGTGTTGTTTTATAGTGTTTGAGTATCAGTGCCTGGATTTCCAACTCACTAACAATAGAGAATACACGATTGGCATCATTTTGAGACGTCATCTGATGAAAACTACAGCGCTTGGGGGAAGCGACGGGTCATCAGATGCCTCACACCCTCACTGTGCATTTGGTTATGTGCTTTCTTGTCCCTGTTTAAGCTGAGGCTTGTAGCATGAAAATATCATTGCTTTGAGTAATGCAGCAGGCTGTGGGAAATCCTTCTCGGGATTTATTACCGCAAGGCTATATCATGGGAAGAATTAAATTGAGTTTTACAATTCCCTAGATTGAAGGACATTTAAAGAACTCTAATCACTGGTAATGCATCGGTAGGTAGAGTGACCAAGGTGATCCAACTGTAAACCTTAGTTCTGATGGAATAGTAGCAATAGGGACAGACTCACTAGTGACCGGGCAGGGTGTTAATGAGAGTGCATTTTTTTGTAGCGCTAGGATCCCTTTGAGATCTATACATATATAATGTCGTGCAGCAACAATGTTGTTTGCCCGATGATGGTATTCACACACAAAAGTGTTTTCACAAGACTATAATGGACCTGAATTCCCACCCATGTCCCTTATTGTACAGCATGCAGAGGTCTGTCAGCACACTCTGGTGCTCAGAAAGATCACGTAATGACACATTTCCCAGAATGTGTCTCCAGTGCACATGACTGTACTTAGAGAAAGGCGCCTAACTCTGGCCTCCATTTCAACCTTGCTAAGGTGTGGCGATGGAGCCTGGGAAACCCTGAGGTCAAGTTTCAGAACTGCAAATCATTAGCTGGATGGCACAGCTGTACAAACCACCCTGGGAAATCCGGGGAGGCTGTGAGATCACTTTCCAGCTTCAAACCACCGACAGCGGTGGGCTGCGCCTTCTTAGGGTTCATAATTACTACAGCATGTTCATAATAGTTTCACTTGTTCAGTTAATAGACTCTTACGACTTTAGTTTTACAGAAAATCTGGGCAGAGGTATAAAGAATTTCCTTGGAGCCTCAGTACCATAGTGCTTGGGTCAAATTTGCACTTTTCATAATTGAGCTTTTGAAAGTAAACTATAAAATGACCGACCCAGTGTATTCTCAACAGTCCTAATGCTCCTTCCCTACAGTATCAAGGTGACCAGAATGGTCTGTCCTCGGATTTAACAGATTCAACTTTCCCTGTTTTCTCCACTCTTCATTATCGCGGGAGCAGAGATAGACGCCTTTGTTCTTTCTGTGATGGGAAGGATAGGAAGGCAGCTTCAGGGCATCCAGACGGGCTCCATTGAAACAGCAGGCGTTCTGGGTCACCACGGCTCCATTCTGGCCTTTGGTGGGTTCCCACACTGCTTAGCTGCTGTTCAGGACACAGCACCCAGGAGTAAGCATTCTGCTGACCCATGGAGCCGCTGGAAACCCCTAGCAGCTGTGGGCCCTGGGCTTTGCTCTGGGTGAAGTGTCTTCCCTTGCCAGAGCTTAGTAAGAACCTGATGGAAACAGTCACCAACAGCACACGATTGATTAAGGCATCCTCTGCACGGTTCTCTGACACCGGCTTGCTGGGATATTGGCTTCTCTCGATTTGGACCCTGCCTGGAAACACTGCATCCTGCTTGTTTCCCTACACACTTCTCCACTTCAGCGGAAAACGATGTCTATTCTTCACCCACTTTCTTCTCCCTGTGCTTTCTTTCTTTCTTTCTTTTTTTTTTTTTTTTTTTTTTTTTTTTTTTGCGCTCTTGTAAATTATACAGGATATAAATAAAGTGTTTTACGAGTTCGGAGACATTTAGCGTATGGAGCTTGTCCAGTGCAGCCATCCCCCTGCCCCACATCCTTTTAACCTTCCTGTGTTATCGAACACGGACTCTACTTTTCTCTACTACTCTCGGGCATTGCAACAACTACTCTTTCTCTTCTTTTTTTCAGAAAAATATTTTGGGGTGTGTGTGTGTGTGTGTGTTTGTGGTAGACATATGCATGTGGCTCTGGATGCTCATGGAGGCCAGAGGTATGAGACTTCCCTGGAGCTGCAGTCACAGGCGGGTGACAGCTATCTGATGTATGTGCTGGGAACTCAGTTCAGCTCCTGTACGAGAGCATCTCTCCACCAGCCCTGACAACAGCTCCTTCTGTGAATCTGACTACTCCAGGCATGCTATGAGTAGAATTTTTCTAACTTTGTGCCTGGGTTATTTCTCTTAGTGTAATGACCTCTAGGATTGCCTGTGTTGGCAGACTGTATCACATTTTTATTCCTTTTTAAGGCCCAAATAACTTTATATTGTATGTATTTCCCAAATTTTGCCCAATCAGTCATCTAGAGATGGGTATTTGGGTTGTTTCCAACCTTTGTCTATTATGGATAATGCTGCTGTAACCGCTAGTGAACAAATAACTTCTCGAACGCATCCACTCTCTTCCAGGCACATTTTTGGAAATGCTGAGCCATGTAGCAATCCTGTTGTTTGATTTTGTTTTTGTTTTTAAATGAACACAGACCGTTTTTCACAGTGGCTCACTGTTTAATATTCCCACCATGCTTCTTTTTTAAGTAACCAAAATATTTCCCCTGTATTTCTCATATTCATGTGTTGCTTTGGATGAGCCGTAAATGTCCTCACTTGTCAGCTTAGAGTTGTCCAAGAGCTTTCAGGCACTGGAGAGCACAATATGAGTTTTTCACATAGGAATTCGTATCCAGAGTGAAATCTCGCTTGCACAAAAAGGGACTCTCTGATCTCTCCAGTGCAAAAACAGTTAATGATTCAGTCAGTGACCAAAGGGAAGAAACCCGACCATTATCCTTCTCAGCAGTGGTCAATGTGTAACTCAGGGGGCAATGTTTCATGGAGTTGGTTAAGTAGAGAGTTTCCCAGCTCTTCCAGGCAGAGAGAGCCTTCAGTTGGGTTTGTGAGGTGTAATGAGGGGGCCTTTGCTGTCACCGCTTTGCTTTCATGGTGGTGTTTTCTTTTGAGGAGAGGTGTGGAGGAATAAGAGGCCCTAAGCCTTTCATGGCTGCTGTGTCTGCAGGCCCGCATCGAGTCTGTGTGCAGACTAGGGAATGTGTGCAAAGCTCGGGTTTTCAGCCCGGGTCCTCTGCACTGAGGCTGCAGTACAGACTGAAGCAAACCCCTTCCTTCTCTTACAGGCCAGTCTGGAGTTCCCGAGCCCTCTGGTTTCTCCTTTGCGTTGGCATTTTGACTCTTAGGGAACTCTTTAGGGACCTCTTGCTTGTATCTCTGCCCTGCATTTTGATCTTTTCAGTCATCAAGTGTCAGAGTCCAAATCCACGATCACCACTGGCCCTGTCCTGCCCTGGTTTATGACTCTTGGTGGTCTAAGAAAACTGCCACTGGACACCAAGACCTACCTGTGAGAGGCACACGGTTGCCTTTGCAGGCTCCCTCTGGCTCTGTCCACCCAGGCCACCTAGCACGTTTGCAATGTTTATAAGCCAGGCTGTGGCCCTGTGAGCTGTTTCTCTCCGGCGATTTGCCTCGTTGCCCAGTTATCTAGAGACCTGTTTTCTCTTTCGCACTCACTTTCGGAACTTCGCTGGCCACCTCTACAAACTAGATCGAACTCCCCTGCTGTATCCAATGCCCTCCCGGCCCCTCTCATTCTCCGCTTGACCCAGGCAGCCTGGTTCGCAGGCAGCGACCCTTTCTGCCCCTGCTGCCTCTGCAGTACCAGCCACTGCCCCTCAAACGCGGCAGATGCACAACCAGTGATTTTGAAATGAGGCTTAGTTCTGGTGCCCCTGTCCTCAATGCCATGTGAGTTTCCTAGGGTGTGTCACCGTCCGGGTCTCCCCCTTCTTTTTCCTCTGGGGACCAGAGTACGCACTGCTCTGGAGCTCCAACTGCCTTGCTTTTAAGGAACAGGTTATTATCTTCACAACACTGGGTCCCAACCACAGGCCAGAGCTCTGAGGCTCCCTCAACCGTGCACTGGATTGGAAAGTCACTTCCTGGAAAGTGTCCCCACTAAGCCACAGTCCCCAACGTTGAAGGGATATTATATATTGTCACCTCTGTGTTGATAAGAGCAAATTGGGGCTCAGTTACTGAGGAAAAACCTAGTCTAATTTCAAAGATGAAGATTTCCATAAGTGGGACCTGGGCAGGCCTGGCTGGGGGATGTGAGCCTTGCTTCTGTATGGATAGGTCCCACACTGGCCTGTGACTGCGTGTTACATCCATGTTACAGCCATAGCGCACAGCCTATCTTAGGGAGCTTCCAGAGACAGGGGAAAAAGGAAGAGCCCAGTATTGGATGTGGAAATTAGGATACTTGATCAGTAAGATGAAGTGAAGTTTATTAGGAGAAAATAACTTACATAGGAAACAAGAGACTATCGGCATCGCTCCAGCCCCAAAGATGCAGACCCACCCTGCCACCCTGATGCTCTCTGCAACCTGAAGGGGCTCCCGAGCCCCAATTCAACCCTTTTAACCAGTCATGTCCACACCTGTGACCATGCCCGTTTGGGCGTGGTCAGCGCTACATGTGTGGGGTGGGGATATGGTGTGTGTGTGTGTGTGTGTGTGTGTGTGTGTGTGTGTGTGTGTGTATCTCACTACAGCCCAACAAAGAACATTTGGTGACAAGAACGTTCCAGAACACGTAGTGGAATCGGGTCACATATATGGAGAAATATATTGAGAGTAGGGATAAAGAACACCCATGTTTTCAGTTTCATCTTCTCTGATGAAGTGGTTCTCAATATGTTTGTCTTGAAATAACACACCTTGTTAGTCACCCTCTGGTGGGATTTTGGTATCAGGCAGATGGACAGCTGCCTGTCAGGGTCATTGAACATAGCTTTACCTGCTTATGGGAAACAGGTCTACCGCCAACAGACACCTTTAAAATTCCTTTCCCATCTTCAGATCACAGATTAAGGCTGACTCTTGCTGGGCCCCGATCTCTGAGCCCTCTTTCTGGCCACATTCTTGCATGGTTACATTTCTCAACGTGAATCAAAAGTTGTTATGCTCCTGGACGCTGTGAGTTGTTCCTAAGGGTTATAGGGTAAGAAAACTGCTTGGTTTAGGTTTATCGACACAAGCTGCCAGTTGTGCAGGCCTCCCCCGACTTCCCCAAAAGAAAAGGCGGGCAGAAAGGGAAGGGGAGGAAGCCACTGGACTTTGACCCATTTACTTCCCGTGTGTTAGCCTCAATGGAAAAGTGAAAGGAAAAAGAAATCCACAATTCCTCATTGTTGGAGCTACTTTTTGTTCTTAGTTGTATAGGTTGGCCTTCGGTGAGAGGATCACAGGGAAACAGTCCACTCCCTCTTTATAGGTCCCACTCCTGGGGGTTTGTCTAGAACCAGCTTTGCAAGCCTGCCTCCCCAGCAGGAGTCTGAGCTCCCCAACTTGCTTCTCATTGCTTTCCTTGCCGGGTTCTCGAGTGATGGATGAGCCTTCTGTTAAACAACAGCGTCTTCGTTCTCCGGTTAGAGACGTGAATCCAAATGGTGCTTTGAAATGTTGTTATCTAATAGTTTTGTAAAGCAGCAAAGCTTACAGAGTATGATTTGTCGAACACTCTCAATTAACCCAGAAACGTTTTGCCTGTGACAAGTTTGCTTCCCCTGAGAATATCAGATATAAAGTGTTCTCTGTTTAGTCACTGTCAGAAAGGCAGGTAGGTCCTTCCACAAGGAATTGCCAGAGAGACTCACACCTGCCCTCAGCCCCCCATGGATTCTGTGAGGACACAGTAGTAAGCTTTGGTTGGATTGAGTCTATGTGAGTTAAGGTTGAGGCTCACACCAGCATTCCTGTCTGGATTCTTCTGTAGAAAGGCAGTGTTTGATATGTGCCGGCAATATTTATGCAACATTGTTTCTGTGCGTCCCAGCGATCATTAACGAAGGCCGGGGAGTGGACTTGAGAAGGGCTGGGTCAGCTGCAGTTTGGGCAGGACAGCAATGATACAGACTCCCATGAGAATGCTTGAGTCAACAGTGTGTGTTCAGCCAACCTTATACTGAGAGAAAACACAGTGTAGTCTCCAGCATGTGATAAAATGGGCAGCACAAATTTCATGGATTTAGACAAAGGTTTAAGATTCTGTATGTTAGCAGAATCTCTCGATTTTTCTTCGTTGTGCATAAGATCTGCTTCTCTCTAACTAGAATTGGTAAGTTAGGATTTTGTTGGTCAGTTAAGGCTGCTGTAACAGGCACCACAGGGCAACATAAAGGAGGGTAGTTTGTCCTCGTTCTGAGGTCTAAGATCGCGGTGTCTTTGGCTTGCACGGGGCTGTCTTTACTCTGTGGCTTCATGTAATACTTCCCCGTGTGTGTCTGTCCAACGTTCATTTGTCATACGTGTGCATGATGTGTGTATGGGTCCATGCACATTAGCACGCCTGTACACGCAGAGGTTGTTATTCCGCCAGCTCAATTGTATGTACATTTTTTCCCATTTATTTCGTGCGTGTGAGTAAATGTATGTAGGTACGTGTGTGCACAGTGGGGGGCAGAGGAGGATGGCCTTGGGAGCCTTGGGAGTCATTCCATAAGGAGCCACACACCTTGGGTTGGCCATACATTTTCCTGGACTCGCAGACAAGGCCGGGTTGTCTGGCCAGCAAAGCCACAGGTTTCAGGTTTTCACCCATCTCTACCCATTCTAGATTACAAGGACGTGCTATGGTGCCCCGCTTTTAAAATGTGGGACCTAGGGACCAGACTGCGTTCCTCATTCTTGCAAAGCAGCACTCTGGTGACTGTCCACTGGTCTGGGATTCACCAAGCCTTAGAAATCTGCCTGTCTCTACCTCCACCTCCCCGGAGCAGGGCTGTGATTACCCTGACATCTCTTTTTTTTTTTTTTTTTTTTTTTTTTTTTTTTTCTAATGTGAATTCTGGGCTTGAACCCAGACCTCTGTCAATTGACATTGACGTCAAGTCAATCACTTTGCTGAGCGAGCTCTCTCCAGGGCCTCTCTGTTCTTCTTATAAGGACATCAGTCATGTTCAGTCAGCCACCTTTTACTTCAAAGGCCTTATCTCTAAACACAGTGGCACTTGGTGGTAAAGGGTGGCAAGTCAGGACTTCACACAGGAACCCTGGGAAAGTGCGTTAAGTCAGCCCGCGGCGCCATTTTCCTTCTTATCAGACTTGGGGTTCAGTCCAGTTTTCGTTCCTTTTCTGGTCCGAGAAATACGGAGGCGACAGTGGCCAATGAGGAGTCGTGTTTAGAGTCCTCTTACCATCCTCTTCCGTTCTGCTGGAATGACAGCCGCCACCCTCTTTTAGTTTGCTTCCTGGTCTCCTCTGATTCGGAGACCTCGAGGACTGTTGAGAGGTCGTGAGAACGATGGCATGCTTCCTTCCCGACAGAAGTCTTTTTTTATCAGTCTGTGGGTTAGCCATCCCTGCCCACAGGCCAGGGTTTCCCACCAGGCTTGCTTGTCCTTCTGATTGACATACTGTCCCTATAAAAGCCGGTAAGGGTTTGGAAAAGTAGGAGGACTTAGTATTTCAGTAACTGCTACTCATTGCTGCTGCTGCTGCTGTAACTACAGAGAGCTCAGTGCTGAGGATGATGTTCAGGGAGGTGTGCTTGCCCCCTGGAGGCCATAGGGTCCCGAAACCTGCAACAATGGTTTCCAGCTATGCAAACCAGGCGTAGAGCCAATCCTGGTGCTTGATCAGGATTATAGGAGATGCCCGGCTAACCCTATTAACAGACTTGCGGTGAGCCTGTTGGCTCGTCTCATTTTCAAGAGTGAAACTGGGAATGTGGGTGCAAACAGATTTCATTTTGGTGTCTCTGTCACTGCCCTGTGAGCTAGCTTGTCCGATCACCATGTTGCCTGTTGCCTCCATTTGCCAAGGCTGGTTTTGCAGGAGGAAAGTTGCCACTGGCCCACACGCTCATTGGTGAGGAATAATTGAAAAACAGCCAGCCACACAGTGGTGAGCAAACAGGAGACGTGTTTCTCTGTCTTCATGTTCCAAAACCCGTTTCACTTCTGACACTCGAAATGAGGCGGCCGTTGTCTTTCGGAGTGGCACGCCACATGAACACGGTTAGAGCGTCAGGCACCCGGGTCATTCACACGCTGACCTCTGCAGGGGAATGCTTCGTGTGGGTGGACAGGTGTTTGTAATCAGGAGACACGACTGTAGGTATGTAACTGGAATAGGATGGGTTAATTCGAAGGCGCCCGTGTATCCTGAAATCCGTGAGTACTAGGTGGGGAAAAGCTTAAACAAACTAAGAACTTCAGTGACAGTGGCTTTATGCCCCATGTTTATATATTCATACACGAACATATGTGTGTATAACACAAAAGTTTTTATGTACACATGTGCATGTATGTATTGTGTATGCAAAGATCCTCCACTATCCTGAGAGCACTGTTCTAAACCCTTCAGCAAAACCCAAATCCACAGAGGTCGGGTTGTCAGTTTTTAGTGTTTCAGCAAAGTACCTGATGGAAACAGCTTCCGGCCTCCACAAATTCATGAACACACACACACACACACACACACACACACACACACACAGAGAGAGAGAGAGAGAGAGAGAGAGAGAGAGGGAGAGAGAGAGAGAGAGATTTTGGATGCTAGAGGTGATGCTTGAGAGTGGGGTTTAAATAGTTGGTGAAGGGTCACGTACCAGTGCAATCTAGCATCGTCTAACTGTAGCATAGGATTTGACAGATTTTTGAATCAACATGAAAAAGAGTTGTCTGAAAGCAAAACCCCATCTCAGACCAGAGAGTTTGCTGTGCCTGTGGATGCCCGGAGTGGTGCTGGGCTGTTGAGAGAGGATGCATCGTTCCTGCTGGATCTGGGGTTCAAATCTGCCCTTCATCCGCCCTTCATCCTTAATACCACCTTGGCCTTCCTCCTGTGTGCATCCTCCCTGGTTGGCATCACTGTTTTCTCATCCAGGGCTTTACACAGTTTTAGGATCATCGTAAAGGGAACAGCGAGTGTACAGTTCATTATTCTTCCCCCTGCAGTGGGGCATTTGCGGGACCAATGGTTCCGTGCTCATCAGCTACATCCTCCGCTGTGTTTCTGTGAAGCCTGTAGTTTATTTTCTAAGTTGTGTGTGTTCTGCATGTTTTGACCACCACGTACTGGCATATGTCCATAACTATGGACCGAATAGGGTCATTTCACCTCCATTTCACCTCTCTTCTGCTAATCTGTCCCCCCTCTCCCGAGTTCCTGACAACCTCCGGTCTTTTTTCTGCCTCCATAGATTTACCTCTTCCAGAGTGACAGACAGAGGGACTCCTGAGGCTGGCTGCCTCTTCAGGGTGGCTTCCTGTAGTTGGCCCTGTGCATGTAACACCGCCTCCTGTCTTCTGCAGCTGTGTAACTTGTCTGTCCTCTGACTGGCATGCTATTGGGGTACATCATTTACTTATGGAAGCACTTTTTATTGCTTCCGGGTTGGACGGTTATAAACGGAGTTGTTGGAATCGTCTTCTCAAGTTTTCATCTGGGTGATTGTCAGCAAGCGTGGTTATTGGTTCCCACAGAGGGTACTGATAATGTCACCTGAAAATGTGACACTGGCTTCTCATGTTGCTTTACGTTTTTGCCAGCATTTGGCATTGCCCATGCTTTGGATTTTAGCCATTCTAGTAGACGGTGATGAGCTGTCTTTCTCACATTCAGTGTTATGCCCAGTTCGTGTTAGGAAATATACTTAACATTACCATCAATGTAAAGGAACACTGCTATTGTCAGACCCAAATAGGAAGCCCGGGAAACAATGGAGCAAACCCGTATGAATACTAACAGTTGGTGGTAAGAGTTACGTATGTGTTGCTTTCGTTGTTGTTTATTTTGAAAACAGTACCACCTAGGAGATTGTCAGGTGTGAACAGTTGTCCCCCAAAACATGGAAAGACCCAGACGATCACCTCGTGATAATTCTCTCAAGGAACACAGCCCTCGAGCTTTTGCAAATGCTCATTCTGTCTTAATATTTTATGTATATAATGTCTGCAGTATAATTATTTGTTGCACCTGCACACCATGAAATAACCACAATGTATCTGTGATTCCAGCTTCATCCTCTGTGTGTGTGTGTGTGTGTGTGTGTGTGTGTGTGTGATACATGTCAGAGCACAGGTCCCTCCGTTTAGTAAATTTCAACAGAATCCTGGGATTGTTACCATAGCAACACTGCTATACTTTGGACCTGCACATCTTGCTCATCCTGCACAGCTGAAAACCTGTACCTGAAGTCTGTCACCTGTCGGTCTTTTAGCCCCTGGTAACCAGAACTCTACACTGTGTCTGTGAATCGGGCTATTTTGGGTTCACACACAAGGGAGTTCCTCTGGTATTTGCCATCTCCTGTTTGACTCTTTACTTCTGGATTTAAAGATTTTCTAATGCCTCTGTTTCAGGTCTTTCAAGTTGCGTATATCATCATTAAAGCCGCCAATGCCCCCCGACCTGGAAACTGGATTTTGGAGCGGTCTGTGGATGGCGTCAAGTTCAAACCCTGGCAGTACTATGCGGTCAGCGACACAGAATGTTTGACACGCTACAAAATAACTCCAAGACGGGGACCTCCCACTTACAGGGCCGACAACGAAGTGATCTGCACGTCGTATTATTCGAAACTCGTGCCGCTTGAGCATGGAGAGGTAGGTGCTGTGTCCGCTGCAGAAATGGCTTTTTGTCACCAGAGTCCCCCTGTCTCAAATGTTAACATGATATCCATCATGGGAGCCTATGTTGAACATTCAGAATCAATAACCACCCCTGATCCAAAGGTGTGCATGCGGCTACCTCACAATTTAAGGCTTGTTGATTTCTTCCCAGCACAAAGCTCCCCCAGCCTCCACTCTGCTGGGTTCGAACAGTTCCCCCACCCGTCCCCCCGTCCCCTACCTGCCACAGAATCTTTCCGTAAGATCAGGGCAAGAGCGTGTGGTATGTTACAAAGAAGCCACCTCCAGGCATGGTGGCATATAAGTGTAATGCTTGCACTCCGGAGGCTGAGGCGGGAGGATCAGGAGTTGGAGGGATACACAGGAAGACTTTGTCTTCCATAGCGAGAATGCGGATAGAAGACAGGACAAACGTGCTTTTAAAGATGGAGCCCTGCATTCTCCCTGCTTTTCGGGGGTGTGGAGGGTCCCCCCCCCCTGGAGTGAGGCGCTCGGCGTACGCATCAATAAACCCAGAGTGACACAGAGCTAGTGCATTCTTCACTAGCACCCAGCTCGATAGGCGCAAGCATGCTGTGAAATCCCGCAGCGCTGACTGAGGCTGGGAGCCAGGCATGAAGCTCTCCAGTTGCAGGGTAATTAAGAAAGCCGGCATCCTTAAGGTCCGGGGCATGTTTTCCTTACCCTCTCTAGCCTGCCCATGGCATTAGGCATTTGCTTCTGAGAAGCTGTAGCTTCCTGGTAAGTGCTCAGAGACCATCGTAACGTGCGGAGAAATACGCAGCTGCAAGAGCTAACACTTATCTCTGGGGTAGTGGCCTGGGTAACCCACACATTGAGACAAAATGGCGATTACTGTTTGGGTGTTGGATGAGTTGTTCTGTTTGCTTTCATACAGAACCTGGTTCTTACATCTTTGTAAAGACCCTGATACATTTAACCAGCATGTATTGTGTTTGATATGTGCACGTGTCACACACGCGAGCAAGACTGACATGTGTGTTTGGCTGCGCCCAGATTCACACGTCACTCATCAATGGCAGACCGAGCGCCGATGACCCTTCACCCAAGTTGCTGGAATTCACCTCAGCACGGTACATACGGCTTCGTCTGCAGCGCATCAGGACGCTTAATGCAGACCTCATGACCCTCAGCCATCGGGACCTCAGAGACCTTGACCCCATCGTCACCAGACGTGTGAGTGTAGTATGCTGTGTGTGTCCTTGGTCACTGTGAAACGCTTGCTTCATGGCATGTTCTTTGCTTTGATTCCCTTTGGTTGACTTTTGCCTTCCCAGCCATTCTTATTTGCTAATGACCATCACTGCCATTTGTTACAAAGCCATGTAGATGACGGACGGTCCCAGCATCCATCCTTCAGGCCTGCTTGCTCTCTGCCAACTGTCTCCCGTAGCATGGGCACCTGGAGAATGTAATGGTCTTTATCCTAAAGATCCTAGTCCGATTCCACATCTGAGCTTCGGCAACTAGGGCATTTTAATTTTTATTTTATTTGAAATGATAAGATTTGAAAAATATTCAAGAAAACAGAGTTTTAAGAGTACAGTTGAACGAACATGTTTATGACACTCCCATCACTTTGGAAAGAATTACTACGTTGTGGGGGTAACTGTATGTGTGAACTTGTTTAAAAGCAGATGCCACATCTTAGTCAGACCAGCAACATTTGAGAGCCCTGGTCCCTGTCGCACACACTTACAAATATCCAGTGTTGTCTGACAGGCCCTGTGGGCTGTTGGGATGCCGCTCATGGCTCCCCCTGGTGGTGTTTATTTGTATTTCTCTGATGACCATAGTGAGCTGACTTTTTCTTCCTTCCCTTCTTTCATTTTTTTTTTTCCTCCCATTTCAGTATATTTTTTGTTCAGATCGTACTATGGATGTCTTCTCACTGAACTTCTCTGATTACTTTTGAAACCCTGACTTTTGATGAAGAGAAATTTCATTTTTTTTTTTTTTGGTGAAATCCATCTTACCATAATTTTGGTTTTGTTTCATTGTTAATGGTTTCTGTATTCTCAAAAACAAAACAAAACTTGTTTTTTTTTCTGAGTTTCCAAAGATATTGTTTTATCTTCTTCTAGCAGCTTATGGTTCTGATTTTTGCATCGACAGTCCTTCAAAAGTAACTTTTCTGTTTGGTATGAATTCAGACTCAAGGTTCTAACAGGAATAATTGCCTTTCTTCCATTAAGCTGTTTTTATGCTCTTGTTGGGTACTACCTGACTCTTCCATTCTGAGTCTGACAACCCATTGGTTCAGTGCTCTGCATCATAGTGTCAATAACAAATGTTTGGTTGGTTGCTGTAGCTTTGCCTCTGGTCATGGACATCAGGTGCTATATGGTCCAGAGGGTTGAATTCTATTTTAAATCGTTACTTATTTGTGTGTGTGTGTGTGTGTGCTTTTGTGTTTCTGTGTAAACCTATACCCCTGAAGGCGGACAGAGGCTATTGTGTCCACTGGAGCTGGATTTGCAGGCATTTATATGTCGCCCAGCATGGACGCTGAGAACTGAAGTCTGGTTCTCTGGGAGAGCAGGAAGTATTCTTAAATATAAGTATTTATCGTCCCTTATATTTTCTTTAAAAATATCAGAAGCAGTTCATTTCTACCTAGAGATAGATAGAAATGCTTGCTAAGATTTTCATTAAGATCCCATTCTTTGGGATTATATAGGGAGAGTTTTGGGAGACATTGAAAGCATATGGTGTCATCCCATTAAGAGCAGACTTAATGGTACCGTCTGCTCTTAGGTGGCTTTGCATCAAGTCCCTTTGGCAATGTTTCATTATTAGTAAAGCTGTCACTCAGAGATTCAAAGCAAACAGACATGCAACGTGTGTGTGCAGGAGATAGTCTGCATCATTCATGTTCAGTCATGTGCAATCATGTTCACAGAATATTTACAAAAGTCACCACTGAGGTTAGCAAGGCAGTCATGCCAAATCAATCAAAAACAGTAAAGTGCATTTCTAGCCGGGCATTGGGGCTGCACACCTTTAATCCCAGCACTCAGGAGGCAGAGGCAGGAGGATCTCTGTGAGTTCGAGGCCAGCCTGGTCTACAAGAGCTAGTTCCAGGAGAGACTCCAAAGCTACACAAAGAAAACCTTTCTACACACGTGTTCACCTCCGCAGTCCTACAGGACTGACTGAGCAGAATGAGCTATGAAGGGAACTGTGTCAGCTTAAGGCAAAACCACGTTGGAAAATTCTCTTAGATTCCTAGGTTCTGTTCATGAGTGACTTGAGCGTTATTGGTTTAAACTGAGCACCAAGGTTCTTTGCGTGTGAAGTAACATTTTAAATGTGCATGTAGTTGAGTTCCAGAAGCGACTCATGAGCCCAGCTGTTACATGTGGGGTGCCGTCATTTACCGTGCACCAAAGTAACTTCTGTTTGTTATGCCCCTTCTTCTCAGTACTACTATTCAATAAAAGACATTTCCGTTGGAGGGATGTGCATTTGCTACGGCCATGCTAGCAGCTGCCCATGGGACGAAGAAACAAAGGTTAGTCCTAGCGTTTCATAGTGACTGAAACATCAGTGTAGAAGTTATAGCTACAACGTTTTCCTGTCTTTACTCAAAACAGACAGTAAGAGGCATCAAACCGTGTTAGAAAGTATACTACTTAATCGGTTTCAGTTTTAGCAGCATCATCATTTTGCTTTGATTGGCGGGCATATTTCTGAGTAAGCCCTACTGGGTTGTTTGTGCCACGATGTCCATGACAGGAGACTGACAGCTCCATGATCTTCGACGTTCTTATAAGAGAGTCAAGTAAATAACACACACTGATATAAATTATATTTGCTATTCCTGTGGTTCCCTTTCCATCTTTGTGCTACTAAATCAAGATAAAATAGGCTTTGTCAGTTTGGGTGCAATAATAGTAAATGATTGGATAACTCCTTTCAGAACACCTAGTTACTTCCACCCTTTAGATTTCTACGCCTGGTGAGTAGGAGTAGTCTGTTTTGTTGTACTTATTGTTAATTTTACTTGTTTAATCTTTGCACTGCTTGGAGGCTGAACTCGGGGTCCTATGCATACTATGCCAGCACTCCACCAGTGAGTGAGACACACCCTCAGCCAGCATTATTCTATTTTAGAAGAACTTATAGCGTTCACTTACGTAACAGGGGCATGTCACGGTGCATATGGAGAGATCAGAGAGCAACTCATGGACCACAGTTCTGGTCTCTCATCATGTGGCTCCCTGGAATGGAACTCCAGTTTTCAAGCTGGGTGGCAGGCCCTTTCACCGGCTGAGTTGTCTTGCCTGCCCATTATTCTATTTTTGACGCTGAAAAAAAAATATATTGATAAACATCAGAAAGTAGTCAAGCAAACAATGGTGAAATCTCTTACTAACTTTTGACAAGGACTCCCAATCCTAAAGTCAGAACATCCTCTTAAAGAACTTTCTTGTTAGTTAACCCATATTTTAGTTGTGTCTGTAGTCAGGTTATGCGTGCATCGTCTCCAGAAATCAAACAGCAGCTTCTCTGATACAGTCCCAAATGCCCGATTGTAAAGAGTTGCCACAGACTGTCTGGATGTGATCGCAGTTTTTTCTCCTTAAATAAAATTAAGAAAAGTACGCAGGTAAGGTTTTGATCTTTCATTTCATAACCCTGTTTTGCGTAGCAACTACAATGCCAGTGTGAACATAACACGTGTGGCGAGAGCTGTGACAGGTGCTGTCCTGGCTACCATCAGCAACCCTGGAGGTCTGGAACCATTGCGTCGGGCAATGAATGTGAGGGTGAGTGTGTTATGACCTAGAGAGCAAAGGCCCCTGCTCCGTATGTTTAAGCTTATGGCGTCTTGACTATTATGACTATTAGCTAACTTATTTTTCAGCATTTCAAATACTGCCCAGAGCTGCATGTCACCTTGGTGACGTTTAAATGTTTCATTATGGAGTCACTATTTCCCCTAAGTTTCTTTTCCCATGCATTTGTTTATCTAGCTACAAATTTGAACTTGAAATTAATTAATCATGGTACTGGGACATCCCTGGTATAGTTACTTGGGCCAGAGCTCTGCGGGTAAAGGCACTTGCCACCAAACCCAATGGCCTGAGCTTGAGCTCTGGGATCCACGTGGTGGACGGCAAGAACCAACTCTCTCTTTGCTGCCCTGTGATCTCCATGCGCAAGCTATGGCCTGGGTGTGCCTCCACCAACGCACGATAGTAAATAAAAATATGGTTAAATTAAAAAAATATATTTAACTTTATCTCCCTCTTCAGCTTTTACTTCTTCGTATGTTTTTATCTAAGAATGTACGTCATATATTAATACCTTTCTATTTCCAATGTTTCTTACATGGAAAATAACATCAATGCATGACATCCTACAGAACTGCTTTTCTTTTAATTAGCCATTTTTTTTTAATTTAGCTTTTCCATACGTCTGTGTATGTTTTGCCTGCTTGTATGCCTGGGCTTCTCTTGTGTACCTAGTGCCCAGAAGCGGGCATCAGACCCTCCCCACCAGAACTAAAGTTATAAATGGTTGTGCCTGCTGGGTGGGCATTGGGAATTGAACCTGGGCCCTCTAGAAGACCCATCTCTCCAGTCCTTGCCTATATCTTAAGGAATTACTTATGCTAGAAGTTTAAAACACACACACACACACTTATGCCATGGAGTAAGTTTCCTTCAGACAGGACACATTACGCGTGTTAACTGAGATGTTAATATTCTCCGCCTGTTAACTGAGATGTTAATAATAGTCTCCGAGTGTTAACTGAGATGCTGATATTCTCTCCTAGAGTGCAACTGTCACAATAAAGCCAAAGACTGTTACTATGACGAGGACGTCGCGAAGGAGAAGAGAAGTCTGAACACTGCGGGGCAGTACCGTGGGGGAGGGGTGTGCATCGACTGCCTGCAGAACACCACAGGGATCAACTGTGAAACCTGCCTCGATCAGTATTACAGACCTCACAAAGTAAGTGTGCCTTCTTCCCGAGCTCCACGGCCTCCGAGGCGCAAGACGCACTCATTTGTGTTGACCCCTGTTCTGAAGGACCTTTGTACCTCATGGCCCCTGAGGTCTCCCAATTGTTGTCACCTTCCCTAGCTGGCTTTCTCGCTCAAAGCGACTTGAGCTGGGGTTATTTGACTTGAACTGGGCTCCCGAGAGCTACGCGATTGCTGATAATCCTAACTCATGCACGGAGATTCAGCTAATTACTAAAGGGGCCACAGCTCATCCATAAGATGCATTCACTCCGCCCTCCATCTGTGATCGAGCCCTTGAGTGGCTTGTTCACTGGCAATGCCTAACTGTGGCAGTCGTGAGGGAAGAGGAACCGTGGAAACAAGAAAGGACGACTCCTTGACGATACTAACTGCTGTCACTGTCAAAAACATGTTTGGACCCTCTTGCTCGGGGACGTTTAATCTTCCTGACACCTACATGCCCTGTTACACAAAATGTCTTCAATAGTCTCTCCTGGAACAGGAAGTTGTTATTTGAAGTCATGCCATTCATTATCCCTGCTGAGGTCATCCGGGACACTTCTGTTTTCAGGTGTCTCCTTACGAGGACCAGCCTTGCCGCCCCTGTGACTGTGACCCTGCGGGGTCCCTGAGTGCTGTCTGTATCAAGGATGACCTGCATTCTGACATAGCCAATGGTAAGAACTTGGTCTGTGATCGGCTGCGCAGTTGATCCAGGGTGTACACGTGGGCTGCCTGTGTTGGGTAGACTTGTAGACCTGCTTCCGGGGTATAGGGATTTCAGGATCTGCATTGATTCTTTTGTTCATCAAATATTTATTATCCTCCACATGCAAATTGAGCCATCTAATATGTGGGCCTTTGGGAGTCACGTCATTCTCTTACTCTGGGTCCAGGAGGTTCATGTGGTTGTGTGGGTGTCATGTGACTATTACAGGTCTTTCTGTTACAAGAAATTTTTTTTTTGGCTACATCTCGTGTTATATATTTAAGTTTTACCGGTTGATGAATGGCGATATGAAACCTGATATTTCTATTTACTGAGTCAGTCTAAAGCATTGGCTGCAGCTATGATGTGCCCATTTACCCATCATTAGTAGGTACACTTGAACTTATTCATCCCTCCCAGCTATTATAAATAACTCTTCTACAGGCATTCACGTAGTTACTTCCATGGCTGTGTTTTAATTTACTCTGGGCTCAGGAGTGAAGTTACAGTATTACTTGATCACCCTACCTGTGGGTTTTAATCTCAGTGTCTCTTTCCACACCAGCATGTAGCAAACTGTGGCTTCTAGGTCAATCTGCATACCGTTTTTATTTGCAGAGAGAGAGCTGTGGACATTTGCACATACACTTGCCTGTGTATCATCCATGGCCGCGTGAGGGCGGAGAGCGTGAGAGAGGTTGCAGCATGCACTTGCCAGCCCATGCTTTAAACCCAGAACTTTAAATTGAACCAGGGCTGCTGTTTTCTCCCCCAGGGAAGTGGCCGGGTCAGTGTCCATGTAAGGAAGGTTATGCAGGAGACAAATGTGACCGCTGCCAGTTTGGCTACCGGGGTTTCCCGAACTGTATCCCCTGTGACTGCAACACTGTTGGCAGCGTCAATGATGACCCATGCTCAGAGCCATGTCTTTGTAAGGTAAGTGTGGAAGTCAAAGAGGCTTGGAGGCTGTCCTGGGGACTCCCGTTCCACTGGATCACATGACCAGCCTCGAGCAGAGCAGGGAGGTTTCAGTAGATGCAGCGTGTCACGGCAAGTCGGTGTCCTTGGGTTCAGACAGGCACCTGGCTTCCTCTTTTGTGGCACATCTGGGTGAGGGCCATGCATTCCCAAGGCATTTCTGTGACTTCGTAGATGAAAAGCAACACTGCATGTCATTTCTTTGGCATTGGCTCAGTTCTGTGGCATTGCCTTCCAGCTTGGTATTTGGAGGAGAACCAGGTAAACGCTGAATTCCCCAGAACTCTAATGAAATGCAGATTGGTTATCTTGAATTTCTCTTAAACGGGAATTGTGTAACTGTAGGAATGCATATACGTGGTGCCCGAGGAGGGTCATATTTGGTCATAGGATATAAATAACCATTTCCCCGGAATTCATGCGATTTCCTGTTTGTACCTTATGTCTTATTCCCATGAATGCAGAGTCTTCAGTGAAAACAAGCTTGAGTATTTATAAGTAAAACAAATAACCATATAGCCCTCTTTAAACGCTAAAATGTTTGTACAATTAAGACATGGTGTATATGCCTGAAATCAGTGCCTAAAGCGGGCTTGATAAGTGGATGCCAGCCAGCCTGGGCTACACAGTATAAGACCTGTCTCAAATAGAAAAATATCAAATCTAAAACCGAACAAAATATGAATATAAGTAAACAAATAGCTTTGGTTTCATGAAAGATTTAAAACAACACAAAACTTATTTCCACGTAGTGACCCAGCCCTATCATCTGAGACGTGTTCTCCGTCACAGAGTCAGGCCAGGTGTTGTGGGCTCCCCATTCATAAACAGCTGCTTGAGCTGTTTATGGACTTCGGATATTTATTTAGTTGACTACTCATTGCCTGTCTTTGTGGACCTTCCCTTAACAGTGCCGTGTGCCATTTTCCTCTGTCTTTCTGGCTGCACGGTCTTGCCGGCTAATCCATTTCTTTCTTTCTTTCTTTTTTTTTTTTTAATAATTACAGAAAAACGTTGAAGGAAAGAACTGTGATCGCTGCAAGCCCGGGTTCTATAACTTGCAAGAGAGGAACCCCCAAGGCTGCTCTGAGTGCTTCTGCTTTGGCGTCTCCGATGTCTGTGACAGCCTCACGTGGTCCATCAGTCAGGTGGGCGACATTGCTAGTTGGTTAGTAAGTGTGTCATGGAGGCCATCTGTGCCTGCGTTAGGGCTCCAGGAGGCCAGCTTTCCCTAAAGCGCACTCTTCCGTTTGGAGAGGCTCCCACCCAAGGCAGCCCCTCCTGAAAACCCTGATAACATTGTCATTCTGATTCATGTGTTTATTTCCATATACATTTCGAAATAGTTGGCTGAAACGGTGTTGTAGAATGCCCCCCTTGTTTCCATTTCTTCTGCAGGACCCACTTGGGGTCACGGGAATCTTTCATTTCAAAGAGGCTTGGAGTGGGAGGCATTCCAGTGGTGGGAGTAGATTGGCCACACATGACCTGGAATTATAAGGATAAGGATAGGCAGGGTTTGGGCATTCTGGGGCCAGGAGTTTAATGTGTGATGGCTGGAGGTTGGGGAGGGGCTACTGGGCTATGTGCTTAGCCACTACTGACCATTGTGGTTGCCACTCTGGGGGGGGGTGTCCTCACCCCTGGGCAAGTCACACATTGGCAGTACAGGGTCTGAGTTTTTTTTTATACATTTTCCATCATTTGGCTATAAAGCAGGGCCAACAAAGAAAGGTAGTTAGAAATAGGAAGGTGTTATAAGTAGTTTTTTCCCTCGCTGGCCAGGTCCCACAGCCACGCCAGCCCCAAATAACACACACAGACTCTGTATTTGATATAACGCCGTTGGCGTTTCTAGTTTCTTATGGGCTAGCTCTGTCTTAAGTATTAACCCATTTCCATTAATCTAAGTACTTCCATGTGGTCTTATCTTCCCAGAGAGAGGGGCTGGTGTTCTTCTCTCCGTCCTCCATCTTGAATCTCCTCCTTCCTACTTCCTTTCTCCTCCTCGTCTCCTAGTCCCACCTATCTTGCTTTCCTATTGCCCAACAGTGCTTTATTCATTAACCAATAAGAGAAACACATTTACAAAATGACATCTCCCATCATCAAGGTGTTCTAATCATGACATTTATAGACTGAGCACCCCTCAGCTAAGACGCTGGGGAGCAGAGGCATTTGGGATTTTCCTTTTTGGAATATATATTTATTCATTCATATGTCATATAGTCCATATCCACATAGTCCCAACACAGGTTTCGTGTAATGTTTTGGGTGTACTGTTTTGTGACTAAAGTGAGGTCAGGTGTGAAGGTTTCCATTTGTGACTCTAGCAATTCTGGATTTGGGGACATTTGTGGATTAGGGATATTGAGCCTGTAGTAGTTTCTCTATTCTTATTTAAAAAATCTTAACTATGTAACCGCGATCCGCGGGGTTGTGTTCTTCAGTTGTATGTGACTGACGTGGGGTTGAGGTGTGTGCCACGTGCTCAGCTTTCCTGGATCCTCTGACGAGTAGGAAATCCCTCACTGTGTTTCAGTGACAACTGCCAGTCCTGTTAGCTCTGTCTTGAGCGTAAACTCGCTCCATCTGTCTCCTCCTTGCGAAGATATTTACACAGGACCGAGTGGGACCTAAGGTGACCTTTATAAAGGTCATATTCTAAATTTCTTAAATTTTTTTTTTTTTTTTAAGGTTACCGATATGTCAGGGTGGCTGGTCACTGACTTGATCAGCCCAAATATGATCCGGTCTCAGCAGGATGCCCTGGGTGGGCGCCATCAGATCAGCATCAACAACACAGCCGTCATGCAGAGGCTGAGGTCCACGTACTACTGGGCAGCCCCTGGGGCCTACCTCGGAAACAAGGTGCGTGAGGGCAGGAACAGTGTCCAGCTAGAGACCTCAGGCAGCACTGAAGACTTGAAGCACAAGTTTGCTAGTGCTTGCAGCCTTGCTGTAGACCACACTGGGCACTGAATCTCTTCGTCCCTTTTGGGTTCTGTGTTATGATATCCCATCATCCTCTGCTCTTTGCTTTGCTTCTGGATCCCCAGCAGTGGACAGTATGCATCTCATTTTTTTCACCGTGACTTTCCCACTTAAGCCCTGGGTCCTTGAATAGGTCAGACTTTTACGGAGTGTTAGCCGCATTCCCAATTTGCCCGGTTGCAGTGGACTCGGCACGGTGGCCCACAGCACAGTGCAGGACACCCAGGGAAAGGCTCCTACAGCCGAGTGTCTTCTCAGCAAACTGATGCTCACGTGGACATCACAAATGACCAAAATAATGACCATTTTAATTTAAAGAAAATAAAAAGACAGCGATCTATAGTGTCGATTGTTCAGAGAGTTGATTTGTAAGATTGGCCCTTCCTCTCATTGATGTTTGGTTATAACTCACCAATTACTTATGCCTCATCTCTCCAGATTCTGACTAACTAGTAAATACATCGGTGTGTGTGTGGGGGGGAGTCTGTTTAAGTCACTCTGGTTTGTTTTAAGCTAACCTTGTACCTTCACAATAGACTAATCTTGTAGCTTGTATGTGTCTAGTTAATTTTATTTTCTTCTAATTTGTATATACATCTGTGTGTGAATATATATATTCCTCATCGTGATCCTATACACTAACTAGTTTCTAATGTGCCTTGAGTGAACGTCCTCCCTTACCACCATCAGGATGGAGGTATCCAGGTGGATCCTAGCAACCATTTCCCCTGACTTAAGGCTCTCACACTCTCCTTACTCTTCCAGCTGACGGCATTTGGCGGGTTCCTGAAATACACCGTGTCTTACGACATCCCTGTGGAGACTGTCCACAGTAGCCTCGTGTCTCATGCTGACGTCATCATCAAGGTGACTGGTTTGCACTGGTTTATTGTAAAGCTTGGGGTCTGGTGGAGTGGCACACACATGAACGTGTGTGTGTGTGTGTGTGTGTTTGTGCACGCGTGCACACCATACATGCACAACTGCACATACACACACAAAATAAAAAAGAATACAGTTAACTAACTGCCCCTCTGGCAACTCTGGATTGGGTCATGTACTCCGCTACCTGATTGCTGTAAGAATTTGGTTGCCGGCTACAGATTTTTCATCTCTGGTCACCGAGTTGCATTACAAATGCCTTTCCTCCCAATTTTACATTCTAGGGGAATGGGCTTACTGTCAGCACACAGGCTGAGGGTCTGTCCTTGCAACCCTACGAGGAGTATTTCAACGTGGTTAGACTTGTGCCTGAGAACTTCCGGGACTTCAATACGGGAAGGGAGATTGACCGTGATGAGCTGATGACCGTCCTGGCCAATGTGACACACCTCCTGATCAGAGCCAACTATAACTCTGCTAGAATGGCCCTCTACAGGTATGCCCCGGAAGGAAGGAAAGCAGGCTCTACAGAGGGGCTACAGTCTTGTGTACTTCAAGGTTAAGATAAGTATGAGGGGCACAGTCAAAGGGAGAAGGTGTCGGAATTGCCTTCAGGCTTGTAATATTGAAGAATTGAGGCATGAGTAATGACAACCGAGGCTAGTAGGGAACAGGCGATTTCAGGTCCAGAAACCTTCAGGCTCAGTGTTTTCAAACAATGCTTACAGCGCCTGACCCATTTTGCCTCCCTGCCCTCCTCCCTCTCTCTGTCTCTGTCTCTCTCTCTCCTTCCTCCCTTCCTTCTCTCCCCCTCTCCCTTCATTCCTCCAATGCCAAGGGTTTTGCACAGTTGTTTGATCTTCTGAATCCATCCATCCTGGGTCATTTGAGGAGGTCTGCTTGTGGAAACCAAGTGTAAAAGTGGAAACTGCTAAAGTAAACCCGGTAAAACCCAGGAGAAAGTCACCTCACATTCATGCTGAGGCAGCTGGCCTTGGGGAGGTGCTCCGGTCAGAGTTTTCCCTTGGTGGTCTATGGGCAGTGGTGCTTCTTACAACCGACTGCTGGAACATTCCCACGGAATAATGGCAGCTGCCAGAGTGCCTGGCCCTCAAAGACACCACTGGCCCATTTCCTTAAACCAAACCTCTTAGGAACCTATCTTCAGTGACGTGTGGGATGTCTTCTGCAAGCATGAGAGATACATAACATCACTTGTCTGTTTGCAGGCTGGATTCTGTCTCTCTGGATGTAGCGAGCCCTAATGCCATAGACCTGGCAGTAGCCACTGATGTGGAACACTGCGAATGTCCCCAAGGCTACATGGGGACCTCCTGTGAGGTACTGCTGGCCTCTGCTAGGCTCCTCCTCTCTCTAGTTTCTGAAGGGGAAATGTGTGCTGGAGCTGATGTGGCTAACATTTACATTTTAACTTCAGAAAACTCCCACGTGGCTTCGACTTTATTAAATTATGGGACGGTCGGGCATCATATATTGTTTTAAAGGTGCATCCTGCTCTTGCAAAGGACCTGAGTTCAATTCCCAGAAGCCACATGTAGCATCGCATAACTGCCTGTATCTCCAGTTGCAGGGGTATCTGATGCCTTTGGTCTCTGCCACCACCTACCTGCGTGTGTGTGTGTGTGTTTGTGTGTGTGTGTACATGTACGCACATACATGTTCTCTCTCTCTCTCTCTGCATGCAAGTATTGATAATGACATCTGATGAGAACATCCTGTGTATTTAGCCCAGGTCTAAGTTCTTCCCATATTCTCCCTCACTATTCATGTGTCCTGACAAATAACTCTCATGTACGAGAAATCAGCTGTAGCTGGACTCGCCCATGTTCACTGGGTTTTGGGACTGATGTACACAGGCTCATACAAACACAAGAGGCTTAATTCGGCTGTGCCTCAGTAGCCACAAGGAACTGGGCTCAGGGTCCATGGGGAATATCCCAACTTGCCAATTGCATATAAAAGGTTTAAGTGGTTTACTCATCCACTGATACATTAGACAGATACTAAATATACTTGTGCTAAATGTGCTGCTCAGCTCAGTAGGTTTATGGAAGGGCTCCATGCCTCACAATTAAAATGGGAATGGTGTTAGGACAGGGAAATGCATCTCAGTTAAAATGTTTGTTAGTTAGAAAGGAGAAATATTTCCCGGCTTGTGGAAAATCAAGGGTTTCCGTTCTCAAGTGCATTTCAAAGAACACACACACACACACTCACACACTCACACACACACAGACAGACACACAGCCCAGCCCTGTTTCAGGAGCTGACTAGACTGGCTCCTTTCTCTTGCAGTCCTGCCTTCCTGGCTATTATCGAGTGGATGGGATACTCTTTGGAGGAATCTGTCAGCCCTGCGAATGCCATGGCCATGCATCGGAGTGTGACATTCATGGAATTTGCTTTGTGAGTTTTGACCCTGTGTGTCCCTCGCCCTAACTTACTGATTTGCCTTGTGTTGTGGGTAGTGACTCCCTACCTCGGCTCTGACTCAGTAGAGGCCAAATTCAAGTCGGTATCTTCAGATACCGTAACCCGCTCCACCCGTGGTTTTAGTATGAGTTCAGCATCTTTAACCTGAAAATCCGAATTATGAAGCTTGTGTTGGCCTGAGACCCCAGAGGAGAAGTCCCACATCCAATCTTTTGTGATGAATCAGTCAAAACACTCGCATACTAAAGTTACTGTATGTATTTTCAGGCCGTGTATAAAGGCACACACACAACATAAATTAATGTCATGTTTAGAGTTGGGTTTGGTCCTCAGGATACCACTAATGTATATATTGCACATATACATACAAGATGGATAACATGTATTATATGCAAATGTACATGCAAATACTAAAGACTTCAAAATTTACAAATCCGAAGTAGAGATAGAACAATACAAGACGATAAAAGTCACATTGTGCCGTATGGAAATTTAAAGTTAGTTCAGCTAAATTCTGCAGACAAGAGCCTCTTTCAGAAGCAGTGTGGGTTGGAACAGGGCTTAACAAATGCGCAGTTAATCTTGAGCGTGAGCTTTGGGGCCAGCACAGGGCAAGGCTTGTCTAAGTTCAACTAGGAATTCCTTCTTCCCTTCTGACTTTAGCGAGGCCGCCCTCACCCTCTGTGTTCAGATGGATTCACTGCTCAGGGAGAGTGTGAGCGTGAATACTAATAACCTGTGCTCTATTGTCTGGGCAAGGAGGCCCAGCCCCAGGTTCTTTAATAAGAAAGGTTGACCGAGTCACAGGGTTAAGGAAAAGTAATTGTTGGCCCCCTCGGACATCCTGGATTATGTGCTTTCTCTTTGTTCATTGAGAGAACCTTCCTTTGGTCTGTTTGTGTCTCTGTTCTGGAGGCTAAGCACACATGGGAACTGCGTGGGGTGTCATTTCTGGGTGTTTCTGTCCCTCTGGGATGGCTTTCCTTCAGAACCTGGCTCCGGTGTCTGCGGGAGGCTGTTGCTCATTTCACATGTCTTCTGTGTGTCTGCCAGCCCCCACCCACCCCGGGCCCCAGGCTTCCCGTCAGCCTTTGAGGATGCGTTTCTGGTAGGTAGAACAGTTAAAAAGACTCCTTGTGCTTCTAGTAATATATAGTCACTGAAATATCTACCAAGTGAGTTAGATGAGTATGGACTGCAGTCATCTGCTGAAGGCATTAGACACATAGGAACCTGTGCTAACCGGGTGCTAAGTGAGCCACATACATTTAGTGTGTATGGTAACTACTCTTTTATAACACACAATTTCTGGGGTTGTAACCACTTCTTAGAAACTGTTTTAGATTTAGAGGGAAGCCATAGCATACTAGAGAGTCCCTGAGTGTCCTTATTAGGGTTTCTATTGCTGTGAAGAGACTCCATGACCACAGCAACTCATATGAAGGAAAACATTTAATTGGGTCAGTCCGTTATCGTCATGGAAGGACATGGTGGCGTGTGGGCAGACGTGGTGCTGGAGATGGAGTTGAGAGTTCTACATCTATGGCTGGAGAGATGGCTCAGAGGTTAAGAGCACTGGCTGTTCTTCCAGAGGCCCCGAGTTCAACTCCCAGCAACCACATGGTGGCTCCCAATCACCTATAATGAGATCTGGTGCCCTCTTATGGCATGCAGGCGTATGTGCAGGCAGAATGCTGCATAAATATAAATAAATCTTGAAAAAAAGAGAATTCTACATCTTGATTTGCAGATAACTGGGAAGTGAACTGCATCACTGGGCTCAGCTTGAGCATAGGAGACCTCAAAGCCCCCCCCAGTGACACACTTCCTCCAATAAGGCCACACTTGCTAATAGTGCCACTCCTTATATACGGGGCCAATGACTTTCAAACTGCCGCACTTGGGGAACTTGGCCAGCGTCCTAGCACTAAAATCTCACATAACTATGATGTTTGCACTGGTACCACGCCATTCACCAAACCAGGCATTCTGTTCTGTTCCCGTCCATCTCCATTTCCTTGCCTGTCCATTCTCTTTTAGGATTAAAACCAAGAGTCCTCTGGCTTAGCAAAGGCTTGTATCCCTTGCTTCCTCTCTCCTGTGGTAGCTCACACTTTCTGGTGCTCTTCAAGAAGGCTAGACCCTCTGCAGAATGGCCTCAGCTAGGATTTGTCTCATATGATGCGTCCCTGTGAGTTTACTGGAATGGACATTGACACACAAGGCTGTGGAAATTATACACCTTCTCAGTGTCCAGGGGACCTTCTCAGAGCATCCAGGGGACCGTGACACACTGTATCTGCTTCTGAGGATGTCTGCCGGGGCCACCTAGATACGATAGTGTGTGTTAGCCTTTTCCACCACGTTACTATTTTCCCTTTTAGAAAGTAATGTTTATTTTTAAGAGAAATGGGTGGAAATAAATAAAACCTAGATGAGGGAATTCATAATCTTGCATAAGAGCAGAGGCTTCGCTTGGTGGTTGAGTTCTTGCCTCGGGCCCTCTTGTCTTATCTATTCCAATGAAAGGAGAAATTTCTCTTTCCAAGAGAGATGACATCTCTCACCTCTGGTATCCAGATCACCAGCAGCATCAGTACCTAGAGTGGCCCACCCCAAGGAAAAGATGAAACCTGTCCCTGGGGCTTTTCAACAGAGTTGCTTGGCAGTTTAGCCAAATAGAAGGAAAGTTCAACCTGGCCCTTGTATGAGACTCCACACTCCAGCGACTTGTGTGGACATAAAAACATAGTAAGAACTTCAAAGGCAATGAGAGAGTTTATGCCCAGCGAACGGCAACCCAGGGATGCAGACTTAGGTTACTCCAAATCCATACTCTAGCTTGGTAGTAGAAGTTTGTTTAGTCACAGAACGGAGTCTTACATTAAGGCCCTTTTCAAATCCGCTGGTATAGATGAGTGATAACTCAGTGGGGAATTCTCTGCCGTCTGCTGACCCTCTTAGATGTTTGATCGATGTAAGTTAGCAATCTCTTCAGTTGATTCATTCCAAAAGGTTTGACCTGTTAGCCGCCGGGGTGTTAGGTCAGACATAGACGTTGATAAGGAGTGGCTATTAAGGGAGCTGAAGATAACCGGAGATAAATCGTAATTAGGCCCTGGGCCTGCAACATTCCAACCTTCCCACAGCCATTGGTTCTTATCATGTAACCCTTGGAGAAGTTTCTTCCCTGAACTTTCGTTCAAGCGCATTCTAGACTAGCCCTTCCAAAACGCAGTTGCGTTTGTTTTGTACAACATGATTACTTCAAACGTGGCACCCTGCCAGGTGTCAACGCATTAAAAAATGCATTGGGGCAAATGATCAAAGCCAAGACCATGGGGGGAATGGGAACAAGACTAAGATTGCATCCCCAAATGCCTGAGAACCACACGGGCTGTGCCTGGGGGTTCGTTAGAAATGCAGGCTCAGGTCCCACCTCTGAAGACTGGATCCAAACCTACAGCTCACTGCAGTCTGAGTCCACATTTGAGTTAAGGCCCCCTGGCATAGGAGAACTCCTTCTAGAAAATCTGCTACAACTCTGGTGTAGGGCAGATGTGATACAAAGTGTTTATAGTTCAGACATTAAGTTACCACGGGGAGGAGTGTCTGCCTCAGGACTTGTAGGACTGTATGCAGTGCAGAAGTGAAAATGACCAAGTATATAAACTGAGTGGCTTCAAAGAGACGTCACGAGATAGCAAGCCCTGCGGGTATCAGCCTGGAGACCCAGTGCAAGGGGTGAGGAGAGGCTCGGGTGCCATACAATGCAGTGTGGGCACGTGAGGCAACCTCAAGGGAAAGCGGAATGTGAGGAAGCTTGTATGGAGCAGGCCCAGCAGCTCCTTGAAGCCTGAGCCTGAGCAGATGGCTGGCCCACCCTGCACCTGGCCTCTGGCCTTGCTCACCTGCCCTTCCCTGCCCTGCTCATCTCTCATCCGCAAGAGGAAAACGCCATTCCGTGAAGCTTTGTCCCATGCACAGTTACTCAAACATCATATAAAGTTGAGCCGCTAGATGTATATGGAACATAGATGAATTTTGTGCTCATGTGGGGTCCAGTCCCCATGATTCCTCTTAACGGGCATAGGCACACTCTAGAAGCCGAAGGCAGTCTGAGCTCTTCCTGCCCTATGCGTTTCTGATGCAGGATAATCCACAGGCCCACTGTAGCCTCAGCAATTATGGCAACCTCCCCGAGTCGTTCCTGCTGCTTGGCAGACTCTTTCCAAACCCTCGTTTCAAAGGAGAAGCTGCATGTGGACAGTCTGACTTGTGCCTTAATCTCTCTCTCTCTCTCTCTCTCTCTCTCTCTCTCTCTCTCTCTCTCTCTCTCTCTCTCTCTCTCTGTGTGTGTGTGGTTTCTGTGTTTACTGCTTGTCTGGCTCAGGTTTTGCTGACTTGGTGATAACTTGGGGTTTGCTAAGAGTCTAGACTTAATGTGTTTGTAGTTTTATCACCTGTTTTTAAAAGTCTTGATTTTGTAAATAACTTCAATCTTACCCCAAATTCATTTATTCAAGAACAGAAGAAATGACGCCTACCATTTACGCATTTGCTTTTACCCAGCTCAAGTCTGTCTCACTGTGCGGCGGTTACTGCTCTAGCCAATCAGACCTTTGGTCAAACTAGGGAGCACACTGAACGCACTAATGGCCGGTTTCATAAACCTTTCAGTGTGCATACCAAGAAAACAAGGAGCTTAGTGCAGTCATAATCCAGAGTGAGCTAACATTAATACTCGGCTTTTATAGTCTACCACCCATTTATTGGTTTTGTTTGTTTACACAGCTGTGCCCCCTAAGCATTTTCTTGACCTTCCACTCAGGTCAGATATTGAGTTGTTTTGTATGTTATGGCTCTTTAGGACCCATGAACCTGAGTATTTCCTCAGTCCTATTAAACAAGCAAACAGAAACACGGGTCTGCAGGTTACAGACCTGACTCACGGGTTAAAAAACACCTTCTGATCTTCCAGAGGTCTCAATTGAGTTCCCAGCAGGTGGCTCACAACGAAATTCAGCCCCGGGGGACCTGATGGCATTTTCTGATCTCCATACACACCTGCACACACGCGTGAATGTACCCACACACGGACATACACACATATATGCATAATTAAAAGTGTAAGACCTGTCGGTCTGGAAACAGGTAATTCTTCCGCTCTATCATTCAGCGCTCACATGCCTTATAGCCTTTTTTAACTTGAAATCCAGCGTGTTAGTGGATGAATCTGAAAACCCTTTCAGGGGGTCTGGACTGACTTACGCTTTCATGCATGTACCCTAGGCATGTGCACACAACACCACAGGGAGTCACTGTGAACAGTGCCTGCCCGGCTTCTACGGGACACCTGTACACGGGACGCCAGAGGACTGCCGGCCGTGTGCCTGCCCCCTCTCGATTGCTTCCAACAAGTAAGTCACAGCCTCTGCTAGCTGGTTCGGTCTGGTGCGGCCAGGTCCCTGGTGATGTGTGTTCTGAGGTTGCCAAGCAAGACCGTGCCTTGAGTGACGATTGATTCAGATGAGAGACGGAGAGGAAGAATGTTTTTCTTATTAAAAACACGGTGAATTTAATGATAAGAGGAGCTTCGCTTCACACTCTGGTATATCCACCAATTCTGTTCTAGACTCTGCCACTGCCATAAAAGTCTTGAAGCTGAGTAGCTTGGGAGGAAAAGACATATGTGAAGTTCGTTCTGGAGGCTCAAGGGCATGGCACCAGCTTCTTCTAAGAAGCTCATGTTGATGGTGTGGTAGTGGCAGGACCTGTGTGAGAGAGCCAGGTCACAGGGCAACCTCAATCCTTTCCAAACGTCCTAAACGCCACTTCTCAACATTACCAGTGTGAAGCAAACCAAATGTAGGAAACTCTGAGGGACATACGCAAGACATCCCCAAATGATGGTAGAGACAGTTAATCATTACTCATGATGAGACTGAGATATTGTCAGTCTTCATTATTCAGGCCCCTCCAGGACCTCATGGAGCTGTGTGTGTGTGTGTGTGTCTGTCTGTCTGTCTGTCTGTCTGTCTACCTGTCTGTCTCTATCATCCATGTATCTCTTTCTCTCTTGTCTCTCTGTATCTGTGTGTGTGTGTCTGTCTGTCTGTCTCTATCATCCATGTATCTCTTTCTCTCTTCTCTCTCTCTCTCTCTCTCTCTCTCTCTCTGTGTGTGTGTGTGTGTGTGTGTGTGTGTGTGTGTGTGTGTGTGTCCAGAGGGTTCACAGGCTTCATGGAGGAAACAAGGTTGAGCCAGGCAGTGAGGTTGACGCAATGAGTGGTTGGCACAGACAGTCAGGGTGGGAGATGTGTGTGTACTGTGAGCTGAAGGGCGGGCAGAGGGGGAGCAAGCAGTGGCGGACTCTGGGCTGCAGACTTAGAGAACGTGTTGACCATTGGCTGGGACAGATGTAGCCAAAAATAACGGTTTTTAAATATTTAGAAATGAGCAGTATCCACTGGAAACTCACATTCATTTAAAATGTTTTGACAGTTTCAGCCCTACCTGCCACCTCACTGATGGAGAGAACGTGCTCTGTGACCAGTGTGCCCCGGGTTACTCAGGACCCTGGTGTGAGAGGTACCTACTTTGTGGCACTCCAACCCCCAGTTTCACAAAGCAGCACTAGCCATTTCAAACATCCAGCACCAAGTGTATACTTTCTTCTTAAGCATCTGCAAATCTTCAGTGTCAAATTGACACATGGCAGTTGTCCAGACCCTGAAGATACGATGTGATAATTCAGTGTATGTATACAATGTGTAGTGGTGGACACTAAAAATATGTAACTCTCGGTGTGGTCTTGGCATCTTGGTACATGACTGTTATTTCATAAGGTCATGGAGGAAAGTAGTGTTGTGCCCACTGAGAAAACAATATTCCACCTCCTGGAACACATCTGTGTTCAAAGACTTATGTAGGAGGGGATGGGCGTGTGTATGTGTGTGGAGGGGGGTGTCTGTAGTTACGGCCATCGTGTGTCTGAGTATTCAGTCACCCGGGCAATAGTGAGGGTGTGGGGTGGTTTAAGAGTCATTCTCTGGCACCCAAAGCCAACCTTGTGTTTTCCCATGTGCAAGCCTTGGTGGCTGCCTGTGGTTCAGTCTCTCCAGAGTTGGGCTATGCCCTGAGTGGCCAGGAGCAGGTCAGAATTGGCCTCGAACATGGGTGCACATCATCCTGGGTCTATTCCTGCTTTGGATCTGCTCCCTTTTCACAACGGCCGAGGGAGATTTGTGAGCGATGACTGAGTATTGTGAGCGATGACTGGATAGACACCTCTTTCCCACTGCAAATCTTAAGGGAAAGATCCAGTCTGATTTATTAGCCACCCAGGGCGTCCCTGGCTAGAGGGGTAATGTCTTGAGCCATCTGATTCATCAGATCCTGCTTTCCATCCTGGATACAGATGTGCAGACGGTTACTATGGAAACCCAGCAGTGCCAGGGGGATCGTGTGTGCCGTGCAACTGCAGTGGCAATGTTGACCCTTTGGAGGCTGGCCACTGCGACTCTGTCACGGGGGAATGCCTGAAGTGCTTGTGGAACACAGATGGCGCCCACTGTGAGAGATGTGCAGACGGCTTCTACGGAGACGCCGTGACAGCCAAAAATTGCCAAGGTGAGTATGTGAGCAGTGTGGTCACAGCTGTCACATATCGCCACATAAATCTCTCAGCGTTCATTGAAAGGACTCAGCCTGGAGGAGACCTTATCTTGGATGCGTCCTGTGCACTGACGGTGGGTCTCCCATTGGTCAGATGTAGTCCTGGCACTCAGCTCCCTCCCTCTGTGCTCCACAGTGGCTTCAGTAGCTGGCATTAGCTGTGTCTCTGAAGGTCAGTTCAGAAGTCTAGAGAATACATGGCCTTCACGACCAGGGATGAGGTTTCCTAAAGCATGGCGGTGGTGTACCCTGGTGGTCTGCCCATGCTCTGCCTGATCCCGATTTGCTAAATTCTTTTTGGAGCCTTGAACTCAGGGATGCTATAAAACCACTCACTGAGACAGCCGGTTCGTATGCCTAAAGTGATCCATCCAGCTTTGGGGCTGATTAATGCTGGAGCCCTCAGCATTTGTATTGATCAGAAAACTCTTTATTGTCTAGAGTTTTGACCATGCGTACGAAGTGCTTTGATCAAATCCGCCGCACTCCCTCGCCTCCGGATCCTCCCATTTCCTTACCACATTGGCCTCACAACTTCACACACTCTGTTTTTAAACCCACAGAGTCCGTTTAGTGCTGGTACTATGCGGATGGATTTGGGCCATGTACCGAAGCCAGTGCAAAGGGGGCTGTATCTCTGAAGCACCCTAACCTGCTAGTAGCCATCCCTTACCAATAGCTCCTCGGTGTCATGAGTCCCCACCCCGGTTCCTGCTGCAGTTTCTGCCGGCTTGACCTCGTGCAGATCTTGGTTTGCACAGTCTTAAGGAAGAGACGAATGAATGAATAATAATGCCATTTATGTATTTTGATGATTCCAGTTAAGTGTTGGTCTTACATTACAGCATAGAGACAGGGTGGTGCCAGCCGTGCAGAGAAGGATGTAGGCACACTATAGGGGATGAAATCAGCGGCTGTGGCCCACCAATCCGAGCTTCAGTGGCATGGACACCTGGATTTAAGATTCAGGGAGTCTGAAGAAAGCCCCCGGAAGATGAGCACTAAACCTCTGCTCACAGACTTTAACATTTATGGTGTCCTAGAGCCTTTGAAAAGTGACACGTTAGGAAAAAAAGGGTCCAGGAGGAGACAAAGTAAGAGACGAGGTTGATGGGTCTCCTAGGAGAAGGGAGGATGGGGAAGGGGAGGACTAGTGGTACACAGATGTGCCTTCAGAAGGATGGGTCAGGTGGGAGAATGGGAGAGGCTGGGGGGCGGGGCTCAAACACATCCATAGAGTGCATAGATAGAGCACATGTATCTCTGTGTTGACGGAGGGGGTGAGGAAAGGCTGGGGGTTAGGAGCAAGCTACAGAACGAAAGAGTAATTCCGTCCTTTCTAAAGAGCAGCAGGGAATGGGGGAACAGGGTTGCAGTTTCTCAGGATCTCAGGCAAAGCTGTGGCATCGCCCTCGCACACCAAGGAAAACCGACTCTTCGGTGAGGTGGGGTTAGCCAAGAAGCCGATCCCAGCCCTGTCTCGGGCTCTCAAGTGTCCTGTGTCCATGGTCAACGTCCCATGCCACTGCCGTGGTTGCTTCTCAAACTGGCTGGGCTCTCACTGTCTGTATGCTAGCTCTGTTGGATGTTGAATGTTTAAGCCTTTTCCCTCGGGAATTAAAAGGATTTTGCTCTAACCATAGTATACTTTAAAAAAAAAAAAGTAATAAAAACGAGCATTACGTGTCTTGTGTGCCCTAGCTTGTAACTGTCATGAAAACGGCTCCCTTTCTGGCGTGTGCCATCTGGAGACCGGGCTGTGTGACTGCAGACCTCAAGTGACAGGCCAGCGGTGTGACCAGTGTCTGGTAAGACATTTACCGACCATTGCAGGCTATTCGATTGCTTGCCAGTGTTGTGTGATTGACACTTAACCTGGGTACAGGGGAACTTGAATTCCTGGGGTACGAGCTCGCTCTGGGACAGTCTGCAGCCTGTTCCGAACCTTTTCATGTAGAGAGCATGCGTGCAGCGTGCTCAGGGGCAGTCACGTTCCAAACAGGGTGATGATTCCATGGGAACACCTTGTGTGTGTGACTTGGAGGATACTGCAGTGTGCTTGTGAGCCACTAACCCATGATCCTTCCTCTTGCAACACAGCCTGGCTACTACGGGCTGGACACAGGGCGGGGCTGTGTGTCCTGTAACTGCAGCACGGAGGGCTCCACATCAGACAGCTGCACAGAGGACGGCCAGTGCTACTGTGTACCAGGCGTCGCTGGGGGAAAGTGTGACAGGTGTTCACACGGCTTCTATGGGTACCACGATGGTGGCTGCACACGTAAGCACTCGAGTTCCTCGTGTCCCCATTAAAAAAAAAAAACCTTCTCTGTGACCTTCCTTGATGTCAGAGAAAGTTCTGTGAGGATTCGTTACTTTCTGTTCTTAGGTTCAAGCATTTGCTCCTGGGTCCCCACATACTCGTTGTGTGAACTTTGCCTTAGTTTTTGAGACCCTGATTGCAGCCCACATCCATCCATCAATGCCTGTACGCACTGAGGGCCACACCCAACACACCGGTTGGCCGATGATGAGAACCTGATGACATTAGAGCCATGGTTCTCAACTTTCCTAATGCCGCCGCCCTTTAGTACAATCCCTCGGGTTAATTAGTCCATCGCTCCTTCATAACTGCAACTTCCTACTGTTATGAACTGTAAAGATCTGACAGGCAACACTGTAAAAGGGTTGCTTGACCCCAAAGGGGTCACGACCCCACAAGTTGAGAACCACCGGATTAGAGCGCTCTGTTCTTCTGGCCATCAAGGCATGTTTGCCCCACTTCTACCACTACGAGGGCCTCTCGGGCGTGGACGGCAGCTTCGTCGGGAGATAGGAAGGGGTCTCGGGATGATTGCATCTCTTCACACAGTGGTTCTGAGCACTGATAAAAGAGGGGTCCCTTTGCGCGGTCTCCCGTCGGACATCTAACTGTGCTGCGACGCTTCTTCCATCTTAGCCTGTGACTGTGAACACACTCAGAACAACTGCGACCCCGATTCTGGAGAGTGCCTCTGTCCTCCTCACACCCAGGGTCTGAAGTGTGAGGAATGTGAGGAGGCACACTGGAACCTGGACCCGGAGCGGGGATGCCAGGTGGGTGCCGCCACCATGCCAGGATGAGAGCATACTCGGAGCAAACTTCCTTGAATCCAGTGACTTGATTTTAAGCAGTTAAATATGTCCATAGTTCATCTTTAAAAACCAGTACAGGTTGGTGCACTGGTAACGCACCCCTAGTCCCAGTTACTTGGGAGGCTGAGGCAGGGGGATGGTTTGAGCCTAGTTACAGGATAGCCTGGGACACTAGGCTAGGGAGACCCCCATAACGGGCTCAGGAATAATGCAGGAGAACACATCTTTCAAATTCCTTATTTTGGGTTTTCTTCTGTATCTATCTATCTATCTATCTATCTATCTATCTATCTATCTATCTAGGCAATACCTAGATATCTGTTTATGTAAAGGGGAATATTTATATTTATATCTATCTATAGTAGATATATAGGCAATATCCATTTTTATCTGTTGATCTACCTATAATATCTATAGAAATGTAGATATATAGATAGAGATGTTGATAGATATAGATACTACCTTTAAAAAAATGTTTTAGTCTAGTCTATATTCTATTTTCCAGTGGAGTTGTAAGTAGTTTCATTAGCGGATTACGTTGAATTTGAGGGCTACAGTTTTCTGTAAATAATTTTCTTAGGATTGAATAAGGTGTAGTTTGGGTTTTAGAGTACTGAGGCCATTGTTTGGCCTGTAAAGTCATCCTGTTGACTTGATAGCACCATTAGATTCAATTCTAGCTCAGTTTTCATGCATTGTCCACATGCCCCTAATGTACACACGTGCCCTGCAGTAATACCTCCTGTCCCATTGGTCTGGCCGAATGGCTCCGGGTAGGAACGGCCAGAGTCAGAGTCAGCTTATATGAACTGTACATCGCATGGTCCTTTTCTGGTATCTCAGTTTGTGTACTTTCTGAGGACGTAGTTTCTGCCTTTGTATTAGTTGTTTCACCTCTCTCTCTCTCTCTCTCTCTCTCTCTCTCTCTCTCTCTCTCTCTCTCTCTCTCTCTCTGTCTCAGGCTTGCAACTGCAGCATCACTGGCTCCACGGGTCCCCAGTGTGATGTCCTCTCTGGCCAGTGTCACTGCAAAGAAGGTTTTGGTGGGCAGAGCTGCCGTCAGTGCTCCTTGGGGTTCAGGAGGTTTCCCGACTGTGTCCCCTGTCACTGCGACCCGAGGGGGACAGTGGCAGACAGCTGTGACCTGGCGCAGGGTCTCTGCAGCTGCACGGAGGACAGTGGCTCCTGTTCCTGCAAGGTACTTGCTGTGGACCCTCGAGCCTCTGCTTTTGTCCCCTGGCCTCCTCATTCCCCCTCCTGGGCTTCTGCCTCTTGACGTTGGATTCCGGTGACTGGATGAATCGTTTCAAACTCTCCCTCCAACAGTTTCGTACTTTAATGTGTGACGTCAGAGTCTCCGTGTTCTCTCCTGAGCCGATGGTGGAAGATGCTTAGACTAGAGTTTTTACCCCTTCCAAGTGTCTGGTGACTGAGCATCTCTGAACACGGCTTGCTAGCATGCGTTCACGGACAGAGCAGCCATTCATTCTTGAAATAAAGTAGCTAAGGGCTTTTGGGAAGATTTGGGACTTTGGTAGCTATGCTCTTGGATAGCTTATTATTATATATTACATACATAACGTGTAATATGTATGTAATATAAAATATGTATGTAATACATAATATAGAAAATATAATTATGTATAATATATAATAACATATACGTAAAGGGAAATGATGTATACTATTCACCCACGAGGTAAGAATTTAATGTCACTTTGAGTCGCACATGTGTCTGTTGACTTTCCCATCATGCTTTGCTGTGAGGTCATTACCACCTTCCCTGGTCCTCTCTGCAAGGAGGATGGGGTGGCAGCCTGATGCTGGAGAGTTGGTGTGGGGCTGGAGGTGATGAACAAAGAGTCACCAAGGCACATTTTGTGTCTTTCCATGTGTGCTAGCAAGAGTGCTCTCTCCAGTCAGTCAGAGCACCAGGGGCCTGCCTGGACTGTCTTCCCTTAGCCTGGGGCTCCAGCTGGAGGCCCTCAGGGTTAACTGGGAGCCACTGGAGATTCTCATTAGGGAATATTTTGTTTCCGGTCCCTTCCACCCCAGTGTTGATCCTCAGTCATACTTGGGGAGCTCTGCTGTTTGTTACAAACTTCACTTAGAGGCGTGGCCACAGAGGGTCGGGTTTAGCAATGCTTGTAGGTCAGTGTGTTTTATTCGTTTGTATCTGTGTATATGTGAAAGCGCATCTCTTCTTTTTCGGGCATTAATCTCTTTGCTTTCACCTTTAGGAGAATGTCCAGGGACTTCGGTGCAGTGAGTGCCAAGCTGGCACCTTTGCCTTGCAAACTGACAACCCCCTGGGCTGCAGCCCCTGTTTCTGCTTTGGCCTGTCACAGCTCTGCTCAGAGTTGGAGGGTTATGTGAGGGCCCAGGTAAGTCCTGTACACACAGTAGAAAGGGTTTTTGCCTGTGGGAGAAGTCAGGTGGGCATTGGGAGGGAGCGAAGATATCAGGAATTGTAGGACCGTGATTTGCTTGGTACACAGTCAGAGTGTGTGTTCAGAGCACTTCTGCCATTTAGTGACGCAAACAGCAGAAAGCTTTCAATGCCTGCCTTCAGCTGATCCATGGAAGGCTTCTTCCTGGATGGAAGGAACAACTGTAACATCTCCGAGGTGTACCTCCTGTCATTGACAGTTGCTCCAAGGTCACAATAGCTGGAACCTAATCAAGTGTCTCAGGTCATCCTGATCAGACATGCAATCTAAAGGAAAAGTCTTTTACTCTCTGACCTTAAAATGAATCTCTTTTGTCTGGGGGCCACTGAGGGATCTAATAGATTAAATCTGGGTTCTTAAAGCGTGTGTGTGTGTGTGTGTGTGCGCGCGTGCGTGCTTGTGTGCATGCGTGTGTGTGCACACATGTGTGTGCGCGCGTGTGTGTGTGATGGGATACACACATGTGTGTACAGAAGCCATCAGGGAGGTGTTGAGTATTCCTGCTTCCTTACTTTCCACTTGTCTTATCCCCCGGAGCCTGTGTCTTTCACTAGACTTGGAGTTGGCTGGCAACCTGCAAGCCACAGCTCTGCTTCTTTCTCTGTTACCCCGTAGTGCTGGGGTTATGTGTACACATGCAGCAGCCTCATCCTGAGTTTTACATGGGAGCTGGTACATCATGGGTCATCATGCTTACTACACAGCAGGCGTTGTTACCCACTGAGTTATGGGTACTTGACCTGAAGCCCGTCTTTTTCCTTTCCATGCCTAGGTAACGCTAGCCTCCGATCAGCCCCTCCTGCCTGTGGTTTCACAGAGCAACCTCAAGGGCACGGTTGAAGGTGTGCATTTCCAGGCCCCTGACACCTTGCTGGATGCAGAAGCTGTCCGCCAGCACATCCATGCAGAGCCATTTTACTGGCGGCTGCCAAAGCAGTTTGAGGGGGATCAGGTGAGCACACATCAGCCTCTCCCACTGCCCTCCCAGAGAGAGGTCAGAGAGGGCTGCCTCTGGCCACCACTAAAGGACCTGGCTACTTAATCGTGCTTCAGAGTGAGGCTGGAGACAACCAGCACTGTAAAAATCCCTGCAAAGGTTTGGATCTTCAAATGTTTGAGTTTTGACATTTTTACAGTTTCCTTAATTCACGTTATACAGTTTCTTCTTTCTAAAGCGGTAATTCAAGGAGTCCATACTGTAGTTACTAGTGGCAGCTGAATGTAATCCTCAGTGCTAGGCCTGCCCTGGGGACCCCTCCAGAGACAGCAGCCTCCTGTGAAAGGGTTACAGAAGGCTTTCAGAGCCATTTCTTGTCAGTCTCTCTGATCTCGGTATCGATCTGGTTTTTCTGGTATAGGCTCAGTGTGTTAGTCCAGGCTAGCCTCAAATTTTCCATCCTCCTGCCTCAGTATCCTGAGTGCTAGGGTTACTGATCCTCTCTACCAGGTGGACTCACTTTGATCTTGAAACTTTAGAAATCCAACCCCCCCCCAGTGGTCCTGTGGATATGGATGATTTTAATTCAAAAGAGCCTGAAACTAATTAGAGTCCTTGCAACAGTGGTGTCTTCCCATACCACCTTTGGTGGAATGGCTGGAAAGCATAGCCTGGCTCGCTCTCATAGACCATTAGTGAGCAGTTTGGGCTGATCCCAGACCACATGTTTGTAATTGGATACATTGTAACGTGTAAATGCCTTTAGAGTAATGGCAAGCTTTCCAGAGAACAAGAGTTAACAGGACTTTGTCCTTTGGCAGCTCTTGGCCTATGGTGGGAAACTGCGATACAATGTGGCTTTCTACTCTACACACGGAACCGGCACATCCAATTACGAGCCTCAGGTTCTCCTCAAAGGAGGTCGGGGGAGGAAACACGTCATTTACATGGATGCCCCGGCACCAGAGAATGGAGTGAGACAGGATTACGAAGTACAGATGAGAGAGGTGACGTGTGGGGTTGGTTTGGTTGTTCCACATGCATGACAGAGCGGGAAGGCTCTGGGCTCTAACCTGCAGGGGGTGGGCTTCACATGCGGTAGTCAGGTAGTCATTTCTTGCCCATCGTGGCTTTGCGGTCCATGGCTTTGGATATTCAAATTCAACTGAAGTCCAGACGTATTAAATGGAAACTTCCAGAAATAAGCCTTAAGCTTTAAATGGTCACTGGAGGAAATCGTATGCCTTTCTGCTCTGTCCAGCCCCAAGATGTGTATCATCACTTTATCATGTTCTCCTCGTAAAGCCACCTGCCCCTCAGGTCACAGCAGATCTCTGTCAGTTCATCAAGGCTGATGTGTGATGCTTATGAAAGAGTTGCGTCCTGTTTTTTTAAGGCTCTGTGTCTGTGATGATTTGAACTCTGAATTTAACTGGACATGTTTCTCATCCGCAGGAGTTTTGGAAGTATTTTAACTCCGTGTCTGAAGAACATGTTACGCACTCTGATTTCATGTCTGTTCTTAGCAATATTGAATATCTCCTCATCAAGGCCTCTTATGGCCAAGGGTTACAGCAAAGCAGGTAACTGGAACCCTCTGGAGCGGCGGTGCTCAACCTCCCCATGCTGCCACCCTTTAATGCAGTTCCCCGTGTTGTGGTGACCCCCAACCATGACATTATATCCGTTGCTACTTCATGTCGTTTTGAAAGCTCCCTACCCTCCCCAGTCAGCGCCACCAGCAGGCGACCAAGGGTTCAGATACCAAGCCTGTGGGGGATAGTTCCCATCTCAACCCCAACACACACAGCACATTCTCAGATGAAGAGGTTTGAGTCTGTGCTTGGCTGTCTTCATCAGACTCGAGCTGCTCACCTCCTGGCAGGCAGGAGGTGGAGAGCAAGTGGTGGGGGGAGCTGGGCAGGAAACGTCCCCCTCAAAGGCATGGCTTCAGATGGGGGCCCTGTCAGGGACCTCTGAGCTTGGGGGGGCACTCCATCCAGACGAACGGGTATAATAATGGAGTTGTGTGAACTACAGGTCATCCACTTGGCATAGCAACAGGGCTTAATAGAAGTCAAACATGGTGGACTCTTAGATGAAATAAAACATTTCCTCTTTTTTAAATAAAAGCCACTTAGACCCCTGAAAGGCACACTGTCCTTTTTCTTTCTTTTCTTCCTTCCTTCCTTTCTTCCTCTCTCTCTTTCTTTTTTCCTCTCCCTTTCTCCTCTCTCTCCCTCTCTTCTTCTCTTTCCTCCCTCTCTCTCCTTCTCTTTTTCTTCTTCCTCTCTCTTTATCCCTTTTTCTCTCCCTCTCTTCCTCTCTCTTCCTTCCTCTCTCCCTCTCTTCCTCTCTTTCCTTCCTCTCTCTCCCTCTCTGTCTTTTTCCTCTCTTTTTCTTCTTCCTCTCTCTCTCCCTTTTCTTCTTTCGTAGCTGTGTGTAAGGGCAGTGCCACCTAATAGCCCACGAGGAAGTATACCACGAGTGTTGAAGGTGTTGTGACATGCTGGCTGTGGCCCTTTTCTCTGACCACACCCTGCTGCATGCTCATGCACTGCGACTGTGAGCAGGGTGAGTCTCAGGCTCAGCACAGACTCGAATGTCGAGCCGTGGGCAGTGTTTCTAGGCGTTCCTCACTTGTGGATGTCTCTTCTCCCACTTCTCACAACGGTGGCTCAGGATTGCCAATATTTCCATGGAGGTTGGCCGGAAGGCTGGAGAGCTGCCCTCTGCTGGAGAGGCCGCATCCGCGTTAGAGCACTGCGTCTGCCCTCCTGGCGCCACTGGATTCTCCTGCCAGGTAGGGAGCCTGGGGATCGCATCTGTCTCTCGGCTTCAGACGAAGTGTGCTAGTCCATAGCAGTCCTGCACGGGGAGCCGGACGCATGGGCAGCAACAGTGTCACTTTTTAGTGCCCTTTGGAGTGTTAGATAGTATTTAAATAGACGTAAATTCCGATTTATTGTCTCCGCCGACTTGTAAGTGTGGAAGTCAGCAGCATCGAGTGCATTCGTCCTGGGGATATAATTGTTCTTCAGAACGTTCCTTCTCGTACCAGACCAAGGCCTCACCTGTGCAGACGCCCCCTGCCCCACTCCAGCCCCTTATCAGCTATTCGGTCTGTGTCTGCCTCTCACTGTTCCAAGTTCCCGTATGAGTGGAACCCTGCAGGGCATCTACTTTTGTGACTTGCTGGAATTTCTTCTTCCTTTTAGAGGCCGAGTACTGTGTACTGTGCTGTTACTTGGACATGTTCACTTTGCTCACCTGTTCATTTCTCTGTGGGGCGTGGCTTGCTTTTGTGGATAGTGCTGTGAGGAGGAGACTGTGTGTCTTTCCCAGTTATTTGTGTCGTTCTCCTGACTCTACCAGAAGTAGACGTGTCCGTCATGGCTAGTGTCCTTTTAATTTTAGAGGACTCTGCACACTGCCTTTTCTCCGTACCGGCTGTGCGCGAGCACCCACTTCCCTCCCCCGCCCAATGCTTGCTGTGCTTGCGGTTATGATCAGAAGCCTGGTTTTTGTGGAGAGCTGAGGCTCTTGTTTCCGTTGGCGGGAGTGTTTTGGGACAGTGTTTCACTCGGAAGCCTAGGCTAGCTTAACACTCACTCTGTAGCCTAGGCTGAACTGAAGGTCACAGAGTCCTTCTGCCTCAGTTTCCCCAGCCGCTGGGGTCCTGGGTCTAAGCCACCGTGTCCCACCGTTAGTGGGGACTTGATTTGCATTTCTTCCTGATAGTGGCGTCACACTTCTCAACATTGCTTGCTCGTTAGCCCCCTGACTTGGCTGAGGAATGTCTGCCCCGTGCCCAGATTTTAACCAGCATCTACTTCCCTGTCCCCTTTGCCTCCCTTTAGGACTGTGCTCCTGGGTACCACAGAGGGAAGCTCCCAGAAAGTAGTGGCCGCGGGCCCCACCCTCTGCTGGCTCCTTGTGTACCCTGCAGCTGCAACAACCACAGTGATGTCTGTGACCCCGAAACTGGGCAGTGTCTGGTAGGTGCTCGTGTGGGAACTGAGCCAAGTGTGCACTAGGTTGTCAGCATGACTTCAAAGAGGGTCAGGAACCAGCAGGTCCTTGCCAAGTGGCTGCCACCATCTCAGTCTAGAAGACACTGGAATCTCTTCCCCACATCACCGGGAAACCTCAGTAAGGGTTCCTTGATTCCCTGCCACTCTCTGGGGGAGCGCATTCCATAGGGTAGGCTGGCAGCCCCCAGGAGCTCGACTCCATGGTCTGTTAGGGGAAGTGCTTCATGCTGGGTTTGACCATCAACAGCGAGAAACCCTGGAGCTGCTTCCATCCCATCTCCATATCTAGTACCTGGTCCTGTCTGTGTGTTGCTTGATGCTGACATGTGTAAGGAGTAAAGTTTTTCCTCCTGCTGCTGGTCTGGTCCCGCCGCCGCGCCAGCCCCAATTAACACACAGAGACTCTGTATTTGATATAATGCTGTTGGACAGTTACTAGTTTCCCATCAGCTAGCTCTGTCTTAATTCTACCCATTTCTGTTAATCTAATGTTTCCACGTGCTTTCGTCTTATCGGGGAATGGGGCCTATGTCTGGTCTCTGTCTGGTCTCCCCAGGCTCTTCATGCTGACTCCTCCTTCCTACTTCCTCCTTCCTCCCTGTCTCCTAGTCCCTCCCATCTTCCTTTCCCATTGGCCAACAGTGCTTTATTCATTAACCAGTATGAGAATCATATTTACAGAATGCCGTCTCCCATCAGACATGAGTATTTACTACAACTTACTTTTGAAGATACTGCAATTAGTCCTTCCAAACGGAGATCCGTTTGAGGGGCCAAGCGAATCCTAACCAAACACATCTTTATCAGCTGAAGCAGGAATGCAATTTTCAAATGAGAATGAATGCTCACATGTTTTCTAGGTGAAAAGACTGTAAAAATAGTTTTTTAAACAATACGTAGTTGGCAGCGATTTCTTGCTCTGTCATTTCTAGCTGCGGGGGAGGATACTCGGGACTGGCTCTCTGCTTTGCTGTCTCTCCTCTTCAGCTGCATCATAGGGGGAGCCCCGTGCACAGGGGCTAACAGGAGCACAAACAGTGAGGGGCTGAACAGCAGAGATTTTTTTTTTAAGTCACTCACACTCTGAGCTTAGAAATGCATCTACATACTCTTTTTAAATAGGAAGGTCACTGGTCCAACTGATGACAAAACATTTTAACTGATGTCCATGTGGTTGTTACAAGACTCCGTTGGTAATACTATGGTTTTCTCACTCACTGGTCTGCTCCCCAAGTCACCTGCTGGTTCTCTTCTCTGGCTGCAGCTTCCTGCGTGTGAATATCGAGCCCTGGGTGGGTTACTTTTCTGTTGCTGTGATGAAACAGAAGGAGGAGTTTATTTTGGTTTTCCATTCCAGAGGGGGGGAGAGTCCATACAGCAGAGAAGCCGTAGCAACAGGTAGCCAGAGCAGGGAGCTGAGGGATCACGTGTCATCTTACGCAGGAAGCAGAGAGTGAGCTCGCAATGGGACGAGGCTGTAAACTCTCAAAGGCCCCCAGTGGCTTGCTGTCTCCAGCAGGGCCCCATGTTCTGTAACATCCTCGCAAACAGCTCCACTACCGGGGACAAGCGCCCAAATGCATGAGCTTTTCTCATACAGCTCACTCGAATCCCTGGAAGGCAAAAAGGACGCTCTCTTGACCCTCCGTCTACTTTAGATCTGCATTTTAAGGATCTCAGTCCTGACTGCTTCTGGGTCCTGTGTCTGTCTCTCCCCCCTCTCCCCCCCCCCCCCGGGAGAATGTATTAGCAGTTTCTAGGCTTGTGAGGTCTTACAGTGACTGAAAGCCACAGATTTCTCAAAGCCTCCAGAGTTCTAGGAGATATAAGGAGAATGCCCCATCTTCCTAAGCACTGAGAACACCTAGCCGGTGTGAATTATGTGGCTGTTGCCTGGTGAGACCCGTGTCTGACTGTTTCCCATTGCTCCTCTTCTCCCCTGAAATGTGGGCCTTCAGAACTGCCGCGACCACACGGCTGGTGACCACTGTGAGATGTGTGCCCCTGGCTACTATGGGAAGGTGATCGGGTTGCCTGGAGACTGCACCCCATGTACGTGTCCGCACCGACCCCCTTTCAGGTAAGCCTGTGCTGGCCAGCCTTTCACGGTGGCTTTCCATTCCCAGGGTCCCCGAGTACTACCTCTCTCTCTGTTGAGGTCCCTGTGGAGATAGGAGCCGATGTTAAAGAAGAACACAGCGCCTCAGGGTGTTGAGCAGGATCTCCTCAAAAGGAAAGCATCATGTTGGGCTTGAGCTCTGGGATGGAGCCAATTTTAAAATGGGACTTTGGGGGATTTTGGCTCCCAGCTATGTGTGCAGCTGTGTAATCAACCCAGTTCGAATTCAGCGTAAGGGAACAGGGGTTGTTTGTGTATGCGTGTGCCTAGAGTGAAGCATGCATGCACTGAGAAAAGACACACGGCGTTCAGATGGCAGCTGTGATAACTTATGTGGTGGCCGGGGGGCTGCCCGTGCTGCTGAGTAGGTAACATTGCGGCACCGTTCTGGAAAAGGTAACTTCCGTATGTGTATCCCACATCTGGCTATGTGCGCCCAGAGGAGTGTGTGCGTGGCCATTTCACCGTCCACTCTGCGTATTTCCCTGTATTTCTTCAATCGGCAAAGGTTACCCGGCCCCCAGCCCTCAGTCATGATCTGTGAGGCATGAGAATGAACACACGGATCGCTTGCTTCGTCTTCAACCTATTTGTATCTCCTTGAGGCCTGCCTCGTTGTTTAAGGAGACAGAGGCTAGAGGTGGTGCAGGGCTGGTAACTCCCGCTGTGAATGCCCGCTTACTCCCTGCAAGGACCTGATTTCCCCTTGGGTCATGTGTCCAGCTTGCAGTTACCCCCTCAGCCTCCAGGTGGCGCCGGAGGGTTCATCACATGGAGGGCAAAAGAGGGACTACCAGCCAAAAGCTCCCCCTGGGTAGCTGCATCTATTAGTTTACCCCTGCTGGTCTGCCCGTGACATCTGCCGGGTGATGGCCAGCCGTGTTTCCGCGTACTGCTTTTCTGTGACCTGTCTGTCCTCTGCGCATCACCGCGGCCTGTGGAACTGTCCTGACCAGCAACACCCGGTCTTCCTGTTTTCCACGCTCTATCAACTGTTATCTCACGAGTACGGCAGCTCCTCTCTCAGAACAGGACCCCCTTTGGTTTTGGAAAGCTTTCTTGGGCAGCAGATGCCCCTTCAGATGCTGGAGTCCTCCACCATTGCCGGCAGGCTCCGTTCCCTTTTGGTCTAGATATCTGCTCTAGCGGCATATTTAACCATCTGCAATCACTTAACGTTTAGAACAGTGATGATGATGAATGAATATTTTAAGAAAGATTTGAAGCTAATATCTGAAATTCTCTATAAAAAAAATTTTTTTTTCCTTTCAGTTTCAGCCCTGCTTGTGTCTTGGAAGGTGACAGTGGTTTCCGGTGCAATGCCTGCATCCCTGGCTATGAGGGACAGTACTGTGAAAGGTACCCTGGTGAACTGTCCCAAGGAAGCAAATAAGGACAGCTGCCCCCTTCATATCATACGGGAGGGATGGAGTTATGATAGCGATCTGGGAGTTCCTACAGATGTGTGTGTTTGTAAAGACGGGGAGGGAGGCACATTGGTATACCATAGCAGCGTCTCCTGAGGCGAGTGTGTGCTCTGCATTGCGTTGGGTAAAGAGTACTGCTGCTTCGGGGCAGAGCTGTTGATGCAGACTGCTCTGCCCATACCTGCTGTCCTCTGTTCTGTAGGTGCTCTGTGGGCTATCACGGCAACCCCCGAGCAGCAGGTGGCAGCTGCCAGAAGTGTAACTGTAGCCCTCAAGGCTCTGTCCATAGCGACTGCGACCGCGCATCTGGGCAATGCGTTTGCAAGCCGGGAGCCACGGGACTCCGCTGTGAGGAGTGCCTGCCGAGACACATCTTGATGGAGAGCGACTGTGTTTGTAGGTGATTCTCCTGTGCGTCTAAAGCTGGCTTGTGCCTGCTGACCTGGCTGTGACACCCACGGCATCAGTGGGTTACCACAAGGCCCTCTGTGCCTCACACTTTTTCATGCTTCCTTGATGCCCACTGCTGCTGAATCTGCTGAACCGAACCTTTGGTTGTGCGCAAATCAGCCGAGACGGCTTTGATTGTGGTAGGGGCAGGGGCTTGTGATGCAGTCCAGGCTGGCTTCAAAGGTCACAGTTCTGCCAGGCCTACTTCAGGATGAGTGATGGCACTCAGAAGGTTGAAGTGGTGTGAAGGCATGATGCCTAGGCCACTTTGAGGCTCAGCTCTTCCTTTGTGGCCTTGATGTTGGAGTCTGCTCCAACGAGTCAGCTAGGGTACCTGAAATGGGGTACTAGGACTGAGAAATGACAGACAAAAGAAACAGAGACAGGAACAGAGAGGATAGAGGGCTGTCCGGTCGATGCCGAGCAGCCCCGAGTTTAATTTAGAACCTATTCAGGCCAGAGGCAAAGCAGAACAAAGAGCAACATAATCAGTTTTGTCCTGGAATTAGAGAGGAAGGCAGGCTCACGATCACGTGAGTCCTGCTAGCTGCAAACAGCTTGTTAGTTAGATAACACACTCTTTCCCATGGGCTCAATCAGAACTTTCTCACGCCTCTCAAGGACACCAAAACAAGCAAGCTTCTACTCTAGTGTCTTAACGAGCTGGAATAGATTCCAGGTGGAAACTGAGTCACTGTGGCTCCCACGCCGTGAGGGTGTGGCTTTGCTGAGTCCCAGTCACCATTTGGGAATTGCGGCTCCCCTGGTGGCTGGAGTGAGAATGAGGTTTGTGTGGTGTGTGTTGTGAGGTGCATGGAGCCCAGGTGAGTGTGTTCCCTTTAGAGCACACTGACTTGTGTAGCTCAGCCATCAAAGGCTATTCCCATCAGCTTTTGTCCTCTGCCCGTTTTCTCTTCAAGCCTGTGATGATGAGTGCGTGGGTGTCTTGCTGAATGACCTGGATACTATTGGCGATGCTCTTCTGTCTCTGAACCTCACTGGCGTTTACCCTGCTCCGTATGGAATTTTGTCAGGTCTGGAAAACATCACTAAATATTTCCAGGTAGGTACTAGGGATGTGGAGACGGTGGATAGGAACATCTGTCACTGAGAGAGAAGGATTGTGGGTAGTCTCCCCAACTTTTCAATCTCCATCCCACACCTCACTACTGGGGGGTCTCTGGGGGCCAGTGACGGGTCTGCTTCATAGAAACTTCCTTTGGCCGTTTTACCCATGGAACAACTCGGCAGCAACCCACCCTCCTATTTGACAGACCTCTGGGTATTTGAAAAAGCTGTCCAAATACAAATACTAGAAATAAGTCAGGACCACATCCTCTTTAGTGCTAGCTTATGCCAAAGATGAGATGTTTGTGTTACATGTGGTTATTTTTAACCGGAGTTCAAGGGTACAGACATAGTCTTCCTCCTCTGAAGACTATTAAAACCTCAAAGGGTCGGTCCTTGATTTATGTTTTATCCAAAAGATCTTGCCAAAAGGAGAGGAAAGTTAAGAAATTGAATCATAGACATTACCCTTCTCTGGAATGTTAATTCAAACTGGGAAGAAATATTGCTAAATTGTACTTTTTACCTCCACATTGTGTTTTTAAGTTGTAACTTAAAATAATCTAATCTACTCTGCCATACAGTAAGAAAAAGAATGGCCGTTACTAAGTAGTATTTTACAGAAAGAAGCTTTTCTCCCAGCGTGCTCTGTTACTCCCCAATACTCACTGCCACTCACACCACTCACACACTGGTGCTGAGGAGGAGCTGATGCACTCCAGGAAATACTTTATATTACTTTTTATCAAATATCTAAATGTGCTTTTTGAACGACGGGCGACCCTGCATTCACTAAGAAAACTCTGCAAAAAGGAAGGGAGGAAGAGATACTTCAATGTCTATTCCAACCATCATATATACAACCAATAAATGATGTTCTACAGTTAGGTCCCAGCGATATTTCCGTACTTTGAATTTCCCAAACGAAGTGAAGAGTTGGTTCAGATTTTAAGTAAGATTGACGATTGTGTTAAAAGCAATCCACTCATCCATCCCCTTCACTATGCCTTGTGTTCCTATCCAATACTCTCTGGAGGGCAGGAACGTGAACAGAATTGTTTCTACTTTTTAGCAACAGAATGAAATTGGGCAAGGTATGTGCACCCTTCCTAAATAGTAATGTTCTTACTCCGTAGCATTGTGAAAGGTTTATGTAGCTAGACAAGTAAAGAGGTTAGAATGTTGGGATAGGTAAAGCACTTAATTATAAATAACAAGGCTTTTCCTTATTGAATGCATTTTAATTTGCCTAGTTATTACTTTTTCCATGTGTTGACAATTATAGATAACATTTATAATTCAATACTAAAATAAAGCCATATTCGGTCTATGAGTGCCATCTATTTTGAGTCTGCTTATTAGATCAGAGTTCGGTCTAATTTATGTCTGTGCGAGAGCAACCCTGAAGGTGATAGCAGTGAGTGGCATTGCTGTAATTGACAACTGTTGATGAGTGAGTGAGCCCTTTTGCTTTTAGGTGACTATTAAAGGAAGCTAGAATGCCTTTCTGAAAACCAAAAAGCAATTAGCCCATGATTCCCTGAAGAGTGGAACATTTTAAAGTGATACAGTAAACAATGTAACATTAAAGTGGATGAAGTAAACAATGTAACATTGCTTCTTTTCTTTTTCTTAGAGGAATTTATTAAAAGAAAGTGCTAAGAAGATTCGGGCAGAAATCCAGCTTGAAGGCGTTGCAGAACAAATAGAAAACCTGCAAAAGGAGGTAAGTACTCTATGAAAAATCTAGCTCCCCACAACCTCCCAGGGAAGCCCTTGGGAGGCTCTGGGTCCCATCTGGCAGGTTCTGGGAGGCTCCAGAAGTCTGTCATCAAAGGGTTCTAACCCAATGAGTTCCCTTCTGTGGTGGGAAAGGTTCCTGACCAGATTACGGTTGCCACTCATGCTAAAGAACTGGGTGGTTTGCTTAGCTGCTTACTTTCTCACCTTAACCCAAGGGGAACTAAAAGATTGCTGAGGTTTCCTCCTTTCCCTAAGTTCAGTGTATCGTGGAATTTGTGGGGCAGAGTAGCTTTGGTACTTAGTGGTCCTGTGACTTGCAGGTTTCAGTCCAGGTGGGATCTGATGGTTTTATGTCCTAGATAGAATTAGGTTGGCTTTCATGTCAGCAGGAAATTACTTATTTTGTTTACCTCATGGTAAGGTGTGAGCCACCAAAACACCTCCTAGTTTATAGCAGGTAAGGGAGACCTGTTGTCAAATATAGTTTATTGTAGATTTCTCAGTATGTTCAGACATACTCAGCCATGCATGCAGAAGTTGGCTCCAGGTAATTTGATACCAAAGATGGTTTGAAAAGTGCTTGCATGTTTAAGTGTGGATTTTGGGTCCCTAAGCAAGCAGATTGTTTGTAAAAAATAATCTGATTAAAATAATTTTTTCTCATCATGAAAGAACATTCTCTTTGATCTTAAGGAGAAAATGCCTGCAGGCCCCATCCTGTCATTTTTATATTCTTTGACTTACAAAATTACCAAGAAGTGACAGCTGAGGGCAATGTGTCCCTGTCAGGACTGGGAGCTTTGTGGTCACAGCCTCACTCACACTCCTAAGGAGGGGCTGGTGTCACCCCAGTGTTACCAGTCAGGTTGGAGGTGGATAGTTCTGCTGCCTGGCAGGTTCCAGTCTAAAGCAATCGCTCTTATCTCATAGGAACTAAAACCTCATAGGCGGTGATGTTCCACTTCCTGAATTCAGTGTGAAATTCTGCACTATGCACTGACACTCTGAGTGTGAAATTCTGCACTATACACTGACACTGAGTATGAACCATGTAAAATTCTGCACTATGCACTGACACTCTGAGTGAGTGTGAAATTCTGCACTATGCACTGACACTCTGAGTGAGTGTGAAATTCTGCACTATGTACTGACTCTCTGAGTGTGAAATTCTGCACTATGCACTGACTCTCTGAGTGTGAAATTCTGCACTATGCACTGACTCTCTGAGTGTGAAATTCTGCACTATGCACTGACTCTCTGAGGGTGAAATTCTGCTCATTCACCTCTTAACTATGCCAACTTAGTGGCAAAAGGCGTTGCCCGTGTGTCTGCAGTAGTGCTGGTGTGAACAACCTACCACACTGTCAACTGTGTAAGTGTGCACGCTTGCATAAAGTATATAATAATGTGATGACAGTGATAAATGGTGATGCAGCCAGTTGAGGGATTGACAATACAACATTCCCCCTCATGGCAATGTATTCCTGCCCTGACACCAGGCTCATACATCCCTTGTTTACTGAGCCCCTTGATTTTATTCCACTCTCTTGTGCTTGATTTACTCCCTTATGATTATATTCTTCATGGCCCAAGGAGCAATGGGCTGCACCTTTTACGTGTGTGTATGCACATATATTGAGTACCATTCAGCTTAGGTGTAAGTTCACAGTGTATTCCTCTGCATGGAAGCACACAGTGTGTCTGGACAATAGTATGTTTCCTAGGGAGTCACTGCTTTTGTTGCTCTTTGGTGTATGACTGTACTCGGCTGCCAATGTGTTAAGAGTGCTTTCACAATTGGACAGAGGGAAGCACCTAGTTTTGCTAGTCACCTAGACTGCTTATGAAAATAGCATCTTTTCTCATGGTGAGTGTGTCTTAGGTGATTTCAGCATCCAGGTAATCAAATCGGAGCAAAGAAATATTAGCCTTGGTTTGCGTGATAGGGTAATTTTCATGATCTAGATATATCTTGTCCCTTTAAAGAGGTAACAGCTTGTGTTCAGAAGCTCGCATAATATTAAATCGAACTAACGAGTCTTTACTGCCCTGTCAGCTCACTAGAGTCTCAGCAAGCAGTGAGCAGCTGAATGAGGCAACGCAAAGAATTGTCAGTGGGACTCAAGCCCTGGCCTCATTCATCGAGCAGCTGCACACAAACATCGAAGGTAGGCGGGCAGCCTCTCCTTTGGGGACTTTGTGCTTGCTTGGTAGAAAGAGTCATGGTTGCCTTATGAAGCAGGTGAACAGTGTTGGGCTGGGCTTCCTAATGCCAAGGGACTGGGACATCCCATAGCACAGGGATCCTGAAATGTCTACCTTGAAGAGACTCACTTAGTGGCGAATCTTCTCTCTAGAAATCATGGAAAGGTTGGCAACATTGAATCAGACCACACAGGAAGATTCCCAGCCATCCATTTCTGCTCTTCAGAGCGTGCACCAGAACATTTCTTCTTTGCTGGAACTTATAAAGGGAAGGAATTTCACAGACTTGCATCAAAATGCTACCCTTGAACTCAAGTAAGTCCCGAGCATGACTGTTAGTGAGAACCAGGCATTTTGGTGCTGGGGAGGGGAGATAGTGGGGGGGGGGAAATGATCTCTGGGAATTAATACTGCAAGGGAGGAGAGAGGCCCAGGTGTCCAGGAGATGAAGAGATGCTTACCTGCTCCTCCAAATACAGGAAACAAATCAGTGAAACCCAGTATAGTCCATCTCTGTGTACTGTGCGATGGTCTCTGTGTCTTCGTGTGATTCTTTGATTAAATTTTACCTGCTGCAAACCACAGACAGAGCCTAGCACACCGTTATTGTAGATCAAGTACCGGGTAATAGTAGTAATATGTCAACAAGAATAATGTAGGGTACCTAGTCCGTAAACTCCAGGTCATACTAACACTATCAGAATCATAGAGCTTGGTCGTGCAAGCCATCTTAGAACCCGCAGGGTGCAGCCTTGGGGAGAACGGTTGTGCATAGACTCCGGAGCTTGTGATTTCCTCCCTGGGCCCTTTCTAGGTTTTCTCCACATGGTTATTAGCTGACATAGTTGTTTTCTGTCGGGTAGGTTGAGGATCGTTTTGACCAGTTACACGAGACTCTCTAACTCTCCGTTCTTTCTAGTAACATTTAAAGCATTTGTAAATTTTGTCACTGTAAACTTTCATGTGAGAGATGTCTTGGACAAGCATTTTCTTTTCTTTTCCTTATTTCTGTGTGTTTCAATATTGAGTGTTTATTCTACAAGTCCTCCCCTCTTCCCGCCACGTCCTCTCCCTTCCCCTTTCCTTGTCTGTCCCCATCTCTCCTCCTCCTTCCTCTCCTAGTCTTCCTCCCTTTCTTTCCTCTGTCCTTGTTTCCTTCTCCATTGAGACAGGGTCTCACTCTGTATCCCCGCTGGGCTGGAACTTGACATTTTCCCTCTCCATTCTCCTGAAAGCTGTGATTACAGTGTGTGCTCATGCAAATTCAGTCCCCCCCTTCCTGTGGTTCAGGCTATTACATTACCGGAGTAGACAGAAGGAACTAGATCATTTAGTCACATGATCTGCACTTAGAGGCTCCCTGGCGCTCATTTTCCGATTCCTTCCACAGGATGTTAAAGCCCTGTGTGCTTTCTCCCGCTCGCCATGCACATTAGGTTCGTAACTCCTCTGTCTTTGAACATATTTTATTGACCCGTTGCTTTGCTTGGGTGGAACTTACATGGAAAGGCTTGGTTGGATAGGGTTTGGAACAAGGTGCCGTGATACAGTAGCTAGAACGTTGGTTCGGAGAGCTGCAGAGGCCCAGAGAGGACTAAACTGAATGCTGTGAAGGCAGCGAGATGCCAGAGCAGGCAACAAGACCAGAGCATCCCTCCTGTGCCAGTGAGAGTGGTGGCTTTGCTGCCTGCTGCCACCCCGCGAAGGACAGAACCCTTGCCTATGAAGGCGCTTGTTGAAAGTGCAGATTCACAGGCTGGCCATCCTAGAGATTCAGAGCCATCCTGTGGGACCCCTCTTCCTCTGGCTGCAAACATGGTAGCAGGAGTTGGGGACACACAGACGGACCAGTAGAGCCTTTGTGCCCAACAGAACTTACAGGCCACTTAGGGGAAGTTTATCTATTTATTTGAGTACTCATTTGAAACAAGGCAGGAAAGGTAAGAACAGCTCCTCCTCCTCCCAGTTCCTCCACATCCCCACCGGCTGGGGCTGGGGCTGGCTGCTCTACAATTGCATCTCTCTCTTTCTGTTTAGAATACAGTTGTCAATCAGATTCTGTATTTCTCTCTTTCATCCACAAGTGAAGATATGACCAAGGGAACTTTTATTTTAAACAATGGGGGAATTCAAAATGTATTTCCTAGCCTCGACTTTCTAGTTTGCAGGGCAATCCCTCTTCCAGTGTCATGGATTATTTTAGGAATTAATATATTACTAATTATAAACTCCATGGTTGGTGCTTGAGTCTGGATAGACAGTTTGGGCACACATGCCAATTATTCTCACTCCAAGGCAGACCATTCCCACGTTCGGGGACGAACTCCCTAAACTCCATGGTTGGTGCTTGAGTCTGGATAGACAGTTTGGGCACACATGCCAATTATTCTCACTCCAAGGCAGACCATTCCCACGTTCGGGGACTCCCAGGAGTTCGTGTGTAATTGCATTAATGGCCAAGATTCTTTATGGATGTGCAGCCAGATGGGGGAAAGGATACAAGGAACCTGCAGGGATGCGTGGGAAAGTGCATTAGAGGTCACCTAGGACCTGCTGATGCAGTGTGGGGGTGATAGCTCTGCCTGAGGAAGCCATTAGAAACCCAGCATCTGTGGGCCGCACTTGGGGCTGGTGATACACAGCACTCATCCGAACACCAGCTTCCCCAGGGAAAGCGGGAACTTGACCTACATCACCTTGCTTGCACGGCTGAGTCACTGTCCTATCAGAGAAGCATGGTGACCCTGGCCTCCCCGAAGACAGCTGACTCCCTTGGAAATCTTCTTTGCACACTGCAGATTATCGCTGACAGCTCGTGTCCCCAGAGCCTCTCAAATATAGCTTCAGTACTGAAATGCGCTCTGTGACTGATGTGCGTGCGTGCGTGCGTGCGTGCGTGCGTGCGTGCGTGCGTGCGTGCGTGCGTGCGTGTGTGTGTGTGTGTGTGTGATGGGGGCTGCAATATGGACTAAACAGGCTGGTTCTTTTCTTTACTTGTGGTTTTTTCCCATGTTAGTACATTCACATACACGGAGAGTTTCCGGGGAGCAAGACAACCGAGGAATAGACCTAAGTCTGCCGTTCTTGTGGAATGAATAGTCCATGGGGTTGCAAAGAAGAGCGCTCCACGGACAACTACTTATTCTATGCAACTTAGCATGAAGCTAAGAGTGTAGCCTCGTCGATCCCACTCATAATACTGAGGCCGTTGATAACATTTAAAGAGAAATAGAAGAAAACTGTCTGCCATGCGCAGTGCCAAAAGCCTTTAATCCCAGCTCTTGGGAGGCGGAGGCTGGTGGATCTGGGTTCGAGGCCAGCCTGGTCTGCAGAGTGAGTTCCAGGCCAGCCAGGGCTACATAGCAAGATCCTACCTCAAAAACACGAATGAAAAATAAGGAAAACAATTCTTTGGATTTCCTAAAGCCTGCATTAATTGATGGTCCAATATATCTCTTAAGCAATTTGAACTTCAGTGTTTTTGCAAAAACTGTTCTATTGGCCTCAATTCTGCCCCATAAAGAAAGAAGTTGCCCTCCTCTTTCAATTCTCTGCCCAGTGAAAGACGGCAGTTGCTGTCATTAACTCAGGATACACTCGTGGATTTCCAAGTCGAGCTTCATTCACTGAGGTCATTTAATTTAATTTCATGACTAAAATGTGTCAGGAAGTTTGTGAATAAAGACAGTTGGTTAAGTAGGGCATCAGTCACTCCTGTTTTAACCATAGCTGTCCCAGAAAAATGTCCCCAGTCAAGGGCTGGAGAGATGGCTCACAGGGTAAAACTGCTAGTTGGGTCCTAGTTAGTTACCACTGCTGTGATGAAGCGCGATGACTCAAAGCAACTTGGGTATATGTGGCTTACATAAACCCATCACTGATGGAAGTCAGGACAGGAACTCAAACAGAGCAGGGACCTGGAGGCAGGAGCTGATGCAGAGGCCATGGAGGGAGCTGCTCACTGACTTGCTCTTCAAGGCTTCCTCAGCCTGCTTTCTTATAGGACCCAGAACCACCAGCCCAGGGATGGTAAATACCTGGCAGTGGTAGCACATGCCTTTAATCCCAGCACTTGGGAGGCAGAAGCAGGCAACTCTGTGAGTTCCAGGCCAGCCTGGTCTACAGAGTGAATGCCAGGACAGGCTGCAAAGCCACACGGAGAAACCCTGTCTGGGGGAAAAAAATAATGTATTACAGGCTTGCATACAGTCTGTCGTACTGAGGCATGTTCTCAGTTGAGAGTCCCTTCTCTCAGATGACCTAGCCTGTGTGATGTTGACATGAAGCTATCCAGCAGTGGGCAAGCATGAAGACCTGTGTTGGAATCCTCAAAAATCCACATAAAGCCGGGCACAGTGGCGTGGGTCTCAGAGCTCCTAGGGTGGAGATGGGAAGTGGAAATAGGAGAACCCTGAAAGCTTGCAGGTCAGCTTGCCTGGGCTGTGGGCAACAAAGAGAACCCATCTCAAACCAATACAGAGTAAGGACCAGTAGCTGAGGTTGTCCTCTGAGCTCTGCATGTATGACATGGCAATTATATATCCCCACTGCGCAGGCACGCGCACACACATGCACACACACACACACACACACACACACACACACACACACTACATCACTTATGTTCCAAGAAGAAACTGACCATATGGAAATCTCTCATTAGGGTTTCAAGGCCCAAGCTTTGTTCTTGCTTATTTCCTAAGTGAACCATTTCTGTCCACCAGGGCCGCTAAAGATTTACTGTCCCGGATTCAGAAGAGGTTCCAGAAGCCCCAGGAAAAGCTGAAGGCGTTGAAGGAAGCAGCCAGGGGCCTCCTTTCAAATCACAGCAAGGAGCTGCAGGCGGCTGAGGAACTCCTTAGGGAGGCTGAGACCAAGACCCAGGAGAGCAGCCTCCTGCTGCTACTTGTCAAGGCCAACCTCAAAGAGTTCCGAGTGAGTGTCTGGGTCTCCTCCCTGCTCAGGATCGTCCCTGAGCAGGCCAGACTGTAAACAGTACCCACATTAGCCTCTGACAAGGCCAGAGTGCTGGCTGGCTTTCATCCACCTTACATCCTTAACTGGAGGTTTCTGATGCAGGAGAAGAAGCTGAAGGTTCAAAAGGAACGAAACCTGACCTCAGAGCTCATCGCCAAAGGAGGAGAATGGGTAGATTCTGCCGCTACTCACGTGGATAGTGTTCAGGACACCCTAGAAGTAAGTCCCAGTTTGGGCAGCCACACCACGATTTCCAGAGTGGCTGCACAGCTCATTTATGTGTGTACATGTATATTTACACTTTAATTTCCCCATGCAGCAGCTGGAACATCACAGAGATGAGCTCCTTTTGTGGACCGGTAAGCTCCGGAGCCACGTAGATGAGCTAGTCATGCAGATGTCCAAACGAAGAGCTCGTGACCTGGTCCACAGAGCTGAGCGTCGTGCCTCTGAGCTGCAGAGCCTAGCAGGTGTTTCGGACAGGTAAGGCTGCACTGTGTTCATGCCCAGGAAGAGCTTGCCTACCTACCCATCGATCAGGGTGAGGACGGCTTTTTTGATTGCAGCATTGACTCACTTTTATGCCGTGTTTGTGTACACGCACATGCATGCACACTCATGTATGCCAATTCGCAAGTGTGCTGTGTGTGTAGATGCATGCATACTTAGAGGAGACATGTGTGAAAGCCAAAGACAATCTCCGATTTCGATTCTCAGATGCTGTGCACACATTTTAGAATGGCGTCTTGATGGCTAGGGGCTCACCATGTAGGCTGGGTTAGCTGGCTAGGGAGCCCTGTCTCTCTCAGCCTCCCCAGTGCCCAGATTACAAGTCACCACGCTTGCCGTTTTTTATATGAGCTCTGGGGAGTGGTGTAGCAAGGTGCTCATGCGTACAAACCAAGCATTTTACTGACCAAGCTATCTCCCCAGTGCAATTTATATATATATATATATATATATGTGTGTGTGTGTGTGTGTGTATATATATATATATATATATATATATATATATATTCCTATTTTACTAGTGTGGCCAGTCAGAATCCCTCCAGCGCCTGCCAGCTTTACCATAGGCATGTTTGCATGATGGGAAAATGCAAACCAAATACTATGCTACCATGCCAGGCTGTGAGAGCTTTCCGAGTTCCTACAGCACTCAAGTGCTTTGTGTGAGAGTTGCGCAAGGGCACTGTGTCCATGATTCAAATGGAGGATGTGGTTGCCTCACTTTACCTGTAGAAGTGCTAGCATCTCTCTGCCTGCCAGTGCTGAACGATACCACATCCAGTCGCCATCTGCTTCCTGGTGGTCTACGCCTGTAATACAGTTATTGTCTTCAAGAGAGAGACAGAGAGAGAGAATGTGTGGCAGTGTGTGTGTGTGTGTGTGACAGTGTGTCTATGTGTGCATGCTTGCATATGTGTGTGTCATAGTGTGTGTGTGTGTGTCATGTGTGTCAGTATGTGTGGTGCCCACAGAGGCCAGGAGAAGGCACCAAATCCAAAGTAGCTAACGTAGCATTTTGTTGAGCTCTGCCCCACATGATGTTGGCACCTGAACTTGGTCTCAGTGATTATTTAAGCCACCCCCCAGCTACCATTCCCAAGTTACTGTAACCAATAGCTGTAGTTATTGCTTAAACATTTCCTCATCTTGTTAAAAATAAAGTATAACTCTAGGCCACCATGGTTCCCAGGCTCATTTGTACATTGGATTTAACCTAGAGCACCTCATCAAATGCTGGTGTCTTGAACTTGGTTTGTCCTCCCCCAAGATAGATAGTGACTTAAGTGCTCTGTATTGTAACTTAGGATTTACAGTTTCTTTCCGTGTGTGTGTGTGTGTGTGTGTGTGTGTCTGTACTGGGTGTTGAACCAAGCAAAGGTCTCCTGCATGTGGGACGATCACTCTAATACTGAGCCACGCTCTTCTTGAGACAATGTCTCACTAGTTGCTTAGACTGGCCTTGAACTCACTGTGTAGCCCAGGCTAGCTCTGCATTTGTGATAATCCTACTGACTCAGCCTCCTAGGCTAGAACAGCAGGCCTAGATAATCTTGGGGTGTTAATTATTTGATGAATTTATTTCTTTAAACTTTTTTTTTTTTTAAAGAAAGGATGGATGTTCAAAACTTGGCAGGAACATTTGTGAATGGGAAAATACTCCCCATTGAGAAAAGATATCATGAATGATTAGATTACATAACAAAAGCAATTAAAAATGACTCAACAGACAGTTGCCTTACTTAGGTGCTGCACTGAGTGGCTATGAACACCATAGCAACTAGTAAGAGAAAACAGAGGCAGAGCCTCGGCTTCTCTTTATCATCGTCCATCATTCCTTAAAAAGAAGAAACTTAGGCTCTGTCCATAGCTAGATTAAAATATTTATTATTTAGTCTAAGAGTAGTGAACACAATTTGATTATGATAGTCAACATTAAATGACATTATTTTATTTATGAGTCATTGAATTTCTCAGGCAAATAGTAACTGACAATAATTGCCCAGTTCAGTAATTCTGAAGAGAAAATGAAGCGATTCCTTCAGTAGGCAAAGACACATCAATTGTCACATTTCAGTGTCGGGATAGAGCTAGTGGAAATCAAACCTTTGCCAGGTTGCAAATTCCTAGACTATTTGCCTGCTGCTAGAATGAAATCCAACTAATGGAAATATTATCTGAGCCTCCTTCAGAGAGCCAGGTGAATCTTATCAAATTGGGGTCCAGCCTTTGACCCAGCACCCCTGCGTGCGGTCAAAAAGCCTTTAGAAACCTGACACCTGGGTTACCTGGGTTGATAGAGAAATTAATTATAACCAATACACTTATGCAGGGGCACCCCAACACAAACGTGAACTAACAACATAGATCAAGGAACGTTGGGGGACAGGCGGTGGGAACTGATGATGGCTCTCTAAGGGAAATGACCATCACAAGCCTTTGTTGATTAAAAGCAGCCATCCTGAGTGTTGCCATGAGGCAGCTTCCCAAGCCTGACTTCTGTGTGTAGAGGGGAAGCCGGTGATCGCTAGTCCTGGCTTCTTTTCTAGGAAAGCAACTAGGAAACTTTCAAGTTTAATGGGCATACACTAATTATTTTTTTAATAACATCTCTAAATAATGCTGACTTGACAGAGACCTTGAAAACGTTAGAAACGTGTCCTGGAATGCCACCAGCGCTGCACACGTCCACGCCAACATCCAGATCATGACGGGAGAAGCAGAGAGACTGGCTGCCGAAGCTCACAGGAGTGCAAATAAGACAGGCTTGGTGAGAAATACCCAGGCCTTCACTGCGCCTCTTCCCTTTTTGCATGTCACGCATGTCTTCTTCTGCAACAGCAGTTCTCAGCCTGTGGGTCATGGTCCCTTTGACTCCTTTCACGAACCAACTTTTCATGGTGGGGGGTCGCCAAAGACCATTAGAAAACACAGATATTTACAGGACAGTTCATGACAATGGCAGAATTACAGTTGCAAAGTAGCCAGGAAAGTAATCTTATGGTTGGGGTTCTCCACAGCATGAGGAGCTGCATTAAAGAGTCTCTGCACTGGGAGGTTGAGGACGGCTGCTCTGGAAGTTTTATGAGCGTGTACTCAAATGCATGTACCCTCATCTTTTCTGATGGATTCTGCTTGTGTTTTTGTCTGTCCGTTTGTTGCCGTGTCTTATGCCCTTTAAAGCTTAAGTAATTTTGAGAGAACAGGGTCTCACTCTGCTGCACAGCCTGTCCTGTAATCCCCGAATTCGAGTGAGCCCCCCCCCCCATCAGCCTTCTGGATAGTTAGAAATGCGTTGCGCCCCCTCACTCCGTTTTAAGTCCTTTTTGTGTCTTTGTCCCTCCTGACAAAGATACCGATGCTGTCAGATACCCACTTGACATTTCCTATCGCTCACAGCTTTATACTGGCCGATCGCCTCCTTTAAACACTTGAACATCTCCTCTCAGGCATCGAATCTCCCCTCGGGGCTCCGAGGTGGACTTCCTGATCTGGAAGCTGGTTGCTGCTCTTCCGACCGACCGGGCTGCGCTCTCTTGGAGATTGTGATGTGTGAATTGTTCTCTTTTCCAGATCTCAGAATCCATGGCTTCCCAGGGGAAAGCAGTTCTACAGCACTCTTCCAGGGTTCTGAAAGGAAGCATCAGCGCCAGGAGGAAGCAGCAAGGTTGGTTTGCGCCTGGACGAGCAGGATGAGTGGCCGCAGGTTGATGAGCATCCTGGGAGAAGACTCTCCCTAGAGCAGTTTGAAGCTCCCTTGTCTTCCTCTCCTTGAGTCTTACTCTAGCGTGCTCGCTTGGTGAACACGCACACTTCTCTGTGCACACGAAGCCTTCCTCGTGAGCAGATCCCAGGGACTGCCCCTCCGCCCCGCAATCCCTCCTCACCCCCCCCCTGCATTGCCAGTTATTCCTGATGCATCTGGGGTCTCCCCTTTCATTCTCAAACGCGCCGGTCCCTTGAGGGAATGAACTACATCCCATGCTATCTCCACATTTTTTCCCCAATCTGGCTAGATTGAGCCATAAATGGTAAATCCTCTTCCATTAATACCTATACAGTCCCAAGAGTTCCAGCAAGCAATTTCCTGGGACATGTAAGGGCATAGCATACAATGGCGTGGCAAGAATCTGTTTTTCTATACGAGAAAGAATGCAGGCGTGGAATTTTCTTAATGTACAGTTGATGTAGGCAGTTTGTTGGGGGTAACATCGGAGCCCTCCCAAGGCTCCATGAACCAAGGGCTGGACTGGAGTCTCAATCAAGACCTAGGACCTACTGCAGCAGCCCGAAGCAAGGGTTAGGCCAGGGCATTTTTTTTTTTTTTTTGTTTTGTTTGTTTTTGTTTTTCTGTGATGAGACAGTTTAGAATTTATTCTGTCCTCAGAATGTTAGACCCTCCCAACTCTTGCTCATCGACGGTTTAAATATGTCTTCACCTTTGTGCTTTTACGAACTTAGGTATGAAATTCAAGAACAAATTAACAGTGCAAAAGGCATTATCAAGATAGACAAAATGATCAAACCAACCCCCCCACCCCCATGTCTGCAATGAGCAGAGCTAAGGACTGCTGGGAAAACTCCCAATACTGAGGTGTCGTCATGGATGGATGGATGGATGGATGGATGGATGGATGGATGGATGGATGGGGAATGATAAAGCTGATGCCTAGGTAATGTTCCAGCAAATTAAACCTAAAGCAGACCCCCTGCTTTACCCCCTTCACATAGGTATTACATCGAAGCTAGAGGAGCTGAGAAATTTGACCAGTCAATTTCAAGAGAGTGTGGATAACATTACGAGCCAGACCAACAACTCCCTCTCGATACTTAGAGAAATTCCTGGAGGTAAGCAGAAACGAGTTTCGTGGTGTAATTAACCTTCTCGTTATAAAAGTATTACACGGAAGCATGGGGAAGTCCTACCTGGTGTCTCATTAGGAGCTATGGTCAGAAATGAGGCCAGGATTGGTTAAGCTTCACCTGGAGAAGGAATGCGACTCGGAGGGGAAGATCACGAAACTGTTTAAAACAAATGCATCAAACCACACCCTTTAAAGTGTTCCTGTGCCGTTTTGTAACCACCTTAATTACTGACTTTAAAGATGGGTTGGACACAGCACTTTGAGAACAGAGAGGTCGAGAAGAGAAGAGAATATTCTTCCCTTCCCTCAAAGGGGACGCCAGCCTCACTGCGAACGCGGCTTGTCTTGTTCTCTTCCTCCCTCAGATGAGAAAACGCTGTGAACTCAGCCTGGAGATCACTCGGGGTTGATGATTTGCAAACAAGTGGTTCCCCAACACTTTAAGTTTTGACTCAGAACCCAAATGAATTGCGTGTCCACACTACGCACAGGGCCCCGGCTCCCCTCATTTGTGCCTGAGACTCAGCTGGTGCTGAGATTTCTTCTTCCCTTTCTTTCCCCCCACCCCATGGAAAGTTACCCTTCCTCTGTTTTCATGAACACTGACGTTTTTATTTGGGCCTATTTAAACTTACAGAAGGAAAGGGACTGCACAGGGATTTTCCCGCTTGCTTTCTGGGGTCTTACTTACCGTGTAGCCCGGGCTGGCATCAATCAACATCGTGATTGTGTTGGGCCTGCTTCCCGGTACTGGAATTACAGGCATGCGCTTGATTGCTGTGTACTCTTACACGGCTGAGACATTCGCAAGTGAACAAGAGCCCCGTGAAGACATTCTCTACCTGGTGCTGTTGGATACCAGAATTCTTTTTTCCCCTGGAGGCCACGCCCTCCTGCTGTCCTTTTTAGCACCCAGCTTGAGTTGTGACTGAATACTGCTTTGTCCAGCCACATGCCTTTTGATTACAGGCTTAAGTTCCAGAACCTTCTTATCCAGTCATGAGATGATGTGGGCATATGCTGAGAAGGTATAGAGAGGGGGTGACTAGGGGAGTCTCGGGCTGGAGAGGTGACTCAGTGTGTAAAACACCTGCTGCCCCCAACCTAGAGAACTTGAGTTCCATCTCTCTGGACCCGCACACTCACCAGAAGGGCAAACCTCGCACACGTTGTCCTCTGGCTTCCATATATGTACCATACCACGTGAACACACACACACACACACACACACACACACACACACACTCAACAAATACATAAAACACTTTAGTTTACCACCCCAGACTAAGGGCATGGCCACTAGCCACTGCTGTTGTCTCACTGTGCATTTGAAACCCCGTTCCAAAGAATTAAGTGTCCGAATTATTTCCCTGCTTCTTTAATGGGGGCAACAGATAGGTAGAACATATGGGAAGAACGCAGCCTTCTTTGACACGAGAAAGCCAGAAGCCTTGTTTTGTACTCAACGAGAAGGACAAGGGTTGGCGTGCGTTTCTGTGTAAAAACGTCACTGGTACTTTCAGACTTTTCTGGGAGTCTTCCGTGTCCTTTATTTTAGGTTTGAGAGAGAAGGGGAGGAAAGCCAGAGAGCTGGCCGCAGCTGCCAAAGAGAGTGCAGCCAAGACACTGGAGGGCGTCCTGGGTTTAAGCCTAAGGGTCGTCAACACATCGGCGGACCTGTCCAGAGTGAACGCCACGGTACAGGAGACGAATGACCTTCTGCATAACTCCACGATGACCAGTACGTCGGTGATCCTCCGGCCTCTGAAACCCTGCAGCCTGGCGTGGGGAAGGGGGGGTATGGGGAGCTGGTGCATAAGGAGGCACAGTGGGAATGTGTCTTCCCACTCAGGAAGGACAGGGGCCCCGGGGAATGCACACTGGCATTGTGTGCGTTCTTCAGGCATTTCAGGGCTTGCACGCTGCTCTGCCTTATCCCGTGTCTTAGTAACGAACCCCTTTCCTTCCCCTCCTTACCTCCTGCCTAACTCTCCTGCCACCCCTTACCTCCTTGCCCTTGTTAGCTCTGCTGGCTGGGAGGAAAATGAAAGACATGGAAATGCAAGCCAACCTCTTATTCGATCGGCTGAAGCCTTTGAAAACACTGGAAGAAAACCTGAGTAGAAACCTGTCGGAGATCAAGCTTCTCATCAGCCGGGCCCGGAAACAAGCGGCTTCGGTGAGCCGGGCTTGTGGCTGGTAAAACCACAGCTCCCAAAGCCTGGGCTCCTGCTCACAGGCCCTGCAGAATTCAGTGGGCAGCTCTCTCTAAACCCCATGTCCTTCTAGGCTCGTCTTGGCATATTTAAACTGTTTTTCTCAGAACCCTACCATGTCTAGTGTCTTTCAAAGATTCCTGTGTGTGTGTGTGTGTGTGTTTGGCTATCATTTTTTATTAATTTATTTTTTTACGTCCCTATCCTCAAAGATTCTTAAGAAAAAGCTGCCCTTCCTTTATGGGAATTTATGGTTAATGCCTGACCTCATAGCTTACTTTTCCTGCCATGGAGGCATTAAGTCTAGCGGTTACATCTGGTGCTGTTCCTTCAGTTTACCAATTTTTAATGCTGGAGGTACTCTTCAGGTTGTGTACCCTGGGCTGCATCCTCCAGGACTCTGAGAAAACTGTTTATACAGATGCTGTACCAGGTCCCACTTCACTAAGTTCAAGTACCAGAGAGGTCAAAGTTGGGGAATCGCTCAGTAACTATGCGTAGATCCATTCAAGCTTTTAGTAAGGCTCCTGAGAAACTACAGTTGCCACAGTGCGGGCCCTAGTGAGGAAGATCATGACCCTTGATCTCAGCTTAGTCTTTCTGTAACTCTCCAGGTAAAGGCACTCTGATCTCTCCAAGAGTCTGCCCTTCTATAAAACGATGCAGGCTTGCTTTCTCTGACTTCCCTCTGCGTCATGGTTTCTGGGTATGACTAAGTCTTTTAACTTAAGCTAACCTTTTCCTACCTTTTGCCTCTGGGCTGTAACTGCCTGTAACTCCAGCTCAGCTCCAGGGGCTCTGATGCCCCTCTGGCCTCTGGGAATTCTTGCACTCACAGGCATATATCCACACATAGACACACACACACACACACACACACACACAAGCAAATTAAGTAAATCCTTAAACAAAACAAAAACAAGGAAAAGCTAAGTTCTTCATAGTGGCACACGCCTATAATTCCAGGCTGAGGCAGGGAGGATCAGGTGTTTCAATTGGAGGTCAGCCTCATCTGCATAGTGAGACAGTGTCTCCAAATAAACAAATAAAGCAAAGCCTAATTTAAATGACTATCCTGTATCTAAACAGACACCGTCTCACTCCGTGAAGCCAAAAGCGTTATGAATTATGCATAGAGAAAACCCTCCCCAAACAAAGTAGGCGGGCATCTCAGGCATCCTGAAAAACTGCCCCCCCCCATGTCACTAAGTCACGGGACACTTTCTCTTTCCTGTTAGATCAAAGTTGCCGTGTCTGCAGACAGAGACTGCATCCGTGCCTACCAGCCTCAGATTTCTTCTACCAACTATAACACCTTGACACTGAATGTTAAGACGCAGGAACCCGACAACCTGCTCTTCTACCTGGGCAGCAGCATCAGCGTGAGTGAAGTCAGAGATAACCTTTGCCACACTGTCATGTTGAATTTCAAATAAATGCAAACGTAACCACCTGGGGCTTGGGCAGCTAGTCCAATGGTAACCTGTTTGCCTGTTGAGCCTGGGAATCTGAGTTCAATTCCCAGCTCCCACTCAAACAAAACCTGGGCATCATCGGGTGCATTTGGGTTTCCAAAGCTGGACAGGTAGAGGGAGGCAGATCCCCGGGGCTCTCTGGCAAGCTGGCTTAGTCTGCTTAGCCAAGTACCAGGTCAGTGAGTACCAGGTCAGTGAGGGGCCCTGTTTTAAAAGGTAGGCACACCTCAGACTGTCTTCTGGCCTCCTTTGTGAAAATGCCATGCTAATATGCATACATGTGAACTTACACACACGTATGAACACATGCCCCCATACAGTGAACACCACAAGAAGGAAAGGGATGTATCTGATCAGTGCCCCTATCTGCCACCTTATTGGTATACTGTGGGTACCTCTGTCAACCTGAGGGAATTCTCAGATTGCCAGGCACCTTCCTGCCAAGTTGCTGCCTATGGTCCCCAGATGAGAAGAAGCTTTGTAGAGAAGACTACAGCTCCTGTGGCTGTACTCAGGAGGGATCCAAGCCCTTGGGACTTGGAAATGTCAGGGAGGAGATTTTAAGAAGCACGTTATAGCTTTTGTGGCTCTTGTCTTAGTATGCAGGCCACACCCACTGGTATCTTCTGAAATAGGCAGTGCAGTGCGTTTGCTGCCTAACCCACTTGTGGCTTGGTGCCCCCCCCCCTTTGAGTGTTCTTGGGAACTTCCTGAGAGGCATAGTGGATGGTCAGTCTGCAGCAGCACTAAGGTCAGGTCTGTCCCTGTCTCAGGAATCTCCACGCTCCAGCCCCAGGGCTGTGATTACACACACACACACACACACACACACACACACACACACACACACGAGAGTACTAATGCATTGTACTAGCTGTGTAAATAGCAATATGCAACATGTCCCACTCATTTCCTGCCCCCCTCCCCAGTCTGATTTTCTAGCAGTCGAGATGCGGCGGGGGAAATTGGCGTTTCTCTGGGACCTGGGCTCCGGGTCCACAAGGTTGGAATTCCCAGATGTCTCCATCAATGACAACAGATGGTACACAATCTACATAACCAGGTAGCAGAGAATGTCCTTGGACATCTGTCTTCTTTCTCCTGTACCTTATAAACACATTTATTATATATATATATATATATATATATATATATATATATATATATATATCTCACAGGCTGTTAGTCATTGGGAAAGTTGGATGGTAAACCACCAGTGTAGATTCATAGTAACTATAGGAATGAAAATTTTAAATTACAGAACAAATCCTCTTTTTGCCAGAATCAAGGATCAAAAGAAGGAAAACATGCATAGTTTAGATTACTTTCTATTTCTACGCAGGAGTGTTTATCTGTGTATGTGTATGTGCACTGTGAGGGTGTGGTGCCTTCAAAAGCCAGAGAGCATTGGATCCACAGGAACTGTGTTTACAGAGGGTTGTGAGCCACCAGGGAGATGCTAGGAATGGAACCCAGATCCTCTGCGAGAGCAGCCTGTCTCCCCGAGCCCCCGGATTATTTAAAATAAAATACTTTAAGAAAGTATAAGTCCAGGGACAGCCATTTTTACCAGCCTTATAAAATGGTTCCTTCCACCGAAGAGGATTTAGCAAAAGGCAATAGAAGAGGGGAGGAGAGGGCGGTGAAATGGGAAATGTGTTTTCTTAAAATTCAAATACAAAGCCAAATGCTTCCTTTTAAAGCCCCTTTCCCAGAAGTAACTTCCTTTAAGCCATCTTGCACAGGACTTTCCTCTTGCTTTTCTGCAACACTGTGGGGTTTTGTTGATGGTGTTGGAGGAGGAGGAGAGAACACGGAGAGCAGGGGGAGGAGGAAGGGGAACACAGAGAGCAGGAGGAGGAGGGAAGACGGAGAGCAAGGGGAGGAGGAGGGGGGAACACGGAGAGCAGGAGGAGGAGGGAAGACGGAGAGCAGGGGGAGGGAGGAGGAGGGAACAGGAGATCAGGAGGAGGAGGCAGGGGCCTGGAGAGGCTCACACATGTGGTGACGTGAAATGTTCCAAGTCCCTCTTGCAACTCTTTGGTCTAAGGTTTGGAAACGTGGGGTCACTGAGCGTGAAGGAGATAAGTTCAGCTGAGAACCCTCCAGTCAAAACAAGCAAGTCTCCTGGGATGGCCAACGTCCTGGACATAAACAATTCAACACTAATGTTTGTTGGAGGGCTCGGAGGTCAAATCAAGGTAACGTTCTCCGAGCGCGTCTGAACAGGACCCACGGCTAATAGGCTTGCACGCGGTGAAGCATACTCTCCACAAACCAAAATTGTCTGCTTTTATTACTGTTCGTTTTTTGGGAAGTGAGACTAAAGAGCAGGCTGGTTTTGTCAGGGTAGAAGGCCATTTTCAATCATGAAGATGAATCCTAGAGAATTCAATGGTGCTGTTTGCCATGTAGAGATCTCTTCCAATGATAAACAGGAAATTAAATGAATTCACAGTAATTGCTGTAAAGTCCCTTTATCTCTAGTGGTTAATTACGCTAACGGGTGTTTGGCAAGAAATGCCTGGTATTTGTTTTATGATATCGATTAGTTGGATGGGGTTCGGTGTTCTGAGGTTGAAAGGAAGGTCTGCATCCCAGGACCAAACTGCTGGCCCCTTGTCTGGTCTGCTGATCACCTATAACAGGCTTTCCCCAGAAACCTCACACTGAGTTCATCTTTAGGATGCCATCCGGAGCTGGGTCTGGCCATGTGCACACACACACAAGTCTGTACTCCCGACATTCTCCAGGAGAATGGAGACTGTGAGGCCAGCCTGGGCTACATGCATAACAGCTCCCCCTTCTCCTCGGGAAGCGAAACAGTGCAAGCTGCTCCTGCTCGCAAATTAATCCAGTTGTTGCAAACTGGCCATTTCAGGGAATGTTCTCTTGGAATTTGGGGTTGGGGATTTCAGCTCCCAGGGCAGTTCTGGAGAATGTATGCTTCCAGGCCAGTGGGGTGAGCGTTACATGTTCTGTGTTTGCTTTCATCTGTACCTCAGAAGTCTCCTGCTGTGAAGATCACGCATTTTAAGGGCTGCATGGGAGAGGCCTTCTTGAACGGCAAATCGATTGGCCTGTGGAACTACATCGAAAGGGAGGGGAGGTGCAGTGGCTGCTTTGGAAGGTGATCAATCCGTCCCCACATTTGGTTGCTGGTAGCCTCTCTATTCTATAGGTCCTTGCAAGGTTGTGCATGGAATCTTGGTGGCTGCAGCCCTTGAACTAAAAGGAACACTGGGTATGGAGTACAGCTTTCTCAGGCTGTTGGCCAGGCCATCTACCAAGTTTTTCTTAGTGACTTTAACCAATTAACCTTGTATGGCTTGTTCCATGCTTGTCTTACCACCCCATCACACCCCCTCCCCCACCACGACGCCACTCCCAGTTGGATAATCGCATATGCGCAATGAAGTATCCTAGAGGCATTGGCTTTGTGTTATGGATGCACGTAGCCCAAGATGCTCTGTGTTATAAACCATCTCTCTTCTTCCTTCCTTCTTTCCTTCCTTCCTTCTTTCCTTCCTTCCTTCCTTCCTCCCTTCCTCTCTTCCTCCCTCCCTCCCTCCCTTCCTTCCTCTCTTTTTTATTTTAAGAAACAAAGTCTCATGGTGCATGCTGTCCCCCTCCTGTCTTCATGTCTGTCAGAGCTCAGAGCTCTTCAGATCCTGAGTCCTTCAGTTTTCAGAAGTTCAAATTAGGGGTACGATGTGTCGTGTCTGACACTTCACACTTACTCTCAGTGGCTTGGGATGAGGGAATTCCTTTACTCCCCACCCTCCCGGGGATGAATGGCATTTCACGGTTCCCCCTCTGCAGCTCCCAGAACGAAGACTCCTCCTTTCACTTCGATGGAAGCGGGTATGCGGTTGTGGAGAAGACGCTGCGAACCACCGTGACTCAGATCATCATACTCTTCAGTACCTTCTCCCCCAATGGGCTTCTCTTCTACCTGGCTTCCAATGGCACCGTGAGTCCTTCCGGGAGCCCTTGGCCCTCTGTGTTTGTACAGGCCCATTGTCTTGAGATTACGTGACTCTTCCTGGGGACATGCCTGTTCGCTCCAGAGGAGAGAGCTCTGCTTCCGCCAGAGTTTATGGGGTTGGCTTACAGGAGTGTGAATGAGGAGTTAGTAACAGGACTCTGAGTCCCCAGCACAGCTGCAGGACTGAGACAGCTCGCCCCAGCATGTGCCATGCGCCCCCAAACACTGCACACAGGAGAATCCTTGCCATCGGCTCTCCTTCTCTTAAGTGTCCCACTGTGCCCTAGATCCATAGGCAGCCGGGGGATCACACACAGGGAGGAGGAGCGCACAGAAGGGGGGGTGATTGATTGGCTGCAGCCTCAGGGGAGGGAGTCCACATGCTCTGAGGGAACATCAACGACCCGAGCTTGTCAAGCTCTCATCTGGGTGGCCGTACCCACTGTAAAGGACATGGCTTGAGGACAGTTCCAAAACAGTCTCACCGGGACTCGGTAATATGGTGTATGCAAGTTTATCTTAGCCGGTCTCCAGAAGCACATGCTACTGTAATCTGCACAGACAGGCTGTATGGGTTCCCATTTAAAATCAGTTACCGGTTAACACGTGTTCACTAAGAACTATGAGGAACGCACAAGAGCCCTGAGTAGCCCTGTGCCTTCCGTCAGCACGGGTATCGGTTGAATATTTGCTCTTCAGTTCGAGTCTAGATCATGTCTCGTTCCTTGTGTGAGCACCGTGGCCCTGCATTTTGTAATTATTTTTATTATTATCTTGTTGTGTGAGAGAGTAGTCTCTCTGCCTGTGTGTGTATGCACCATGCGTGTGAGGCCGCCTGTGGGAATTGGATCCTCTGGGTGTGAGCCACGAGGTGGATGCTGGGACTAGAACACAGGCCCTTTGCAAGAACAGCCAGCATCCTTAACTGCCAAGCCATCCCTCCATCCGCCACAGCAGCCTCAATTGAGTCTCATCTACAGGAATGTGCCCCCTTTCTGTCTTGTGTGCTGGTCGTTTTCAGAAACAGCCCACTTGTCAATAAAAACTCACACATAAAGTCCAGTTTGTCTACTAAAATACAGATCTGGGTAACAATGGGTAGCAGTTCATTTAATTCTCAGTAAGATCCTACAAAACCACTGGGGACATTTTCATTTTCATGTAACAGACTAGCTATGGGGTCAGGCTTCATTTCCCCTGGTTGACTTCAGGTTACTGCCACCCCTAACTTGGGTGGAAAAAGTCTAGGGATAAAGTTGAACCTGCAGAGAGCTGTTCTTTCCTTCACAGAAGGACTTCCTGTCCATCGAGCTGGTCCGTGGCAGGGTTAAAGTAATGGTGGATTTGGGGTCAGGACCCCTCACTCTCATGACGGACAGACGGTATAACAATGGATCCTGGTACAAAATCGCCTTCCAGCGAAACCGGAAGCAAGGTGGGTGCATAGGGAAGAAGGCCTATGATGTCGGCTGGCCCTCTAAGAACAAACAGCACTCCCAAATCAGTGATGGATATGCTCCCTTACCTTCCTGGCTGCATCTGAATTATATTAGAGTACATCACCATCACCATTCACCACCTGGCCACACACACAAAGTAGATTCTTGAGTGACCTTCCGATTGAAAGCCACCTTTGCCTATGGAGCAAGAAGCTGGGAGACAGTGTTAATCCATTTGTCTGTGGCTCCAGTGTTTCTCATTAAGTGCCAAATTGGAAACAAGAATCAAATCCTGTTTTCTTTCACACACCTACCTACCATTACCATTCAGCCCTGTGTATCTGAATCTGCCGACCTTTGTCTTTTAATGATGAAGAATAATGCCCGTCAAGTTTGCAGAATTTAAAAGGACATGCGTTGTTTTTATCTGAGTTCTTCTACTACCAATAAAGACTCAGAAGTCAGATGTTGCGGTGAAAACTTGATAGATCAAAGAAGAGTAGGAGGAACAACCAGCCGACCTTCCCTTTTTCTGGAGACCCACAAAGGAGGCTCCCTCTCCACACATCCCAGACCAAAAGACCGCAAATCTCTAAGTCCCTCCTTACTCCTCCAGTCTATCCTCATCCCTGGGTCCTCCAAACTCCCTATGGCTAATTCAACTAGTCTCTGGTTTTACCCCCCCCCCAACCAAAGTTAATTTTATTAACACAGTCTCCTCGGAGTTTCACAAGTGCAGTCAAATACCCCCACATCAAACATGTCTTCATACACGGATTGTGTTAACAGGATCTTACATTGACATTAACTGTTTCTTTCCGCTTCCCCCTAGGACTGCTGGCTGTCTTCGATGCATACGACACCAGCAACAAGGAAACCAAGCAAGGAGAAACCCCAGGAGCCTCTTCTGACCTCAATCGGCTGGATAAAGACGTGATTTACGTGGGCGGAGTACCTCACTCTGTGTCTATGAGGTACGGTGTGAATCTGGGGATTGCCTCTCTGTGGCCCTGTCTCACGTGGAATTTCCAGGCCTCTCTTATCAAGTGTGTGAACGGTTGGTCCTTATGTCCTTGACTCCAGGAAAGGGTTCGGCAGCAGAAGCTATGTGGGCTGCATCAAGAACCTGGAAATATCCCGGTCCACCTTTGATTTGCTGAGGAATTCCTATGGCGTGAAGAAAGGCTGTGCGTTGGAGGTAGGAAGCGAGCATTGTCACGGGGGTCTGGATAATTTTTGTAAATGCCCAATGGCTCATCTATACAACAGAGCTGCAAGCTCTCAGCCAGCCTGTGGGTGGGAAGCAAGGGAGGAAAGGAGGCAGGTAGTCCGGCAACAGCAATCCAAAGTCGCTGCTGTCCCCTCTGTCTCCAGCCCATCCAGAGTGTGAGTTTCCTGAGAGGTGGCTACATGGAGATGCCACCCAAGTCTCTGTCACCAGAATCATCCCTGCTAGCCACGTTTGCCACCAAGAACAACAGTGGCATCATCTTGGCTGCACTGGGCAAGGACCCGGAGAGGGCTGGTTGGTCTCAAGCACATGTGGTGAGTAGCGGTGGCCCATAGAAGGAGATGCCTTCCGGAGTCTTCCAAAGACATGCGCGGGGAATTCCCGACTCACAAATTCACTGAAGCTGCTCCCAAGTGGTTATGTATGAATGCTTTTAAATCTATGAGTATATGTTGTGCTCATGAAGCCCTGATTTTCTGAGCTTCGTGATGGATATCCCACACATCTAGAGGCAGGTTCAAGGCTGCTGCCCTCCCAACTAAAGCAACTGCCGATGGCAGAGCCCGAGTTTCTGTGTGCAGCACTTGTAGCAGAGCGAAAGCTCCTATCCTACATCCTTTGGGGGGATTTGTTGTTGTGATAAATGTGAAGGGAGCAGACAGATGTGGCCTGTGATGGACACAGTAGTCCAGCAACAGCAGAAAAAAGCAGAGACGAGTTTGACCCCCTACAGGAGGGTGTGGTATGACTAAAAGAAATGTTAGCAGACACTAGCGTGTGGGCTTGATGAAGGAGAGCCTTCACAATGTGTGTTCTGCTGCTCAAGACACAGCTGTGTCACCACCACCATGGAAAAAAACAAACAGGTTCAGAAAACCCAATTACGCCACCCAAGGTCACACAGCCTTTAGGTGTCAGAACCAGCTTGCAGACCCTTGATATGGCATGGGTCACCGTAACCAAGGGTGGTGGGGACCGGAATTGGTTTTGTGGTTTTCATTATTCTATTTTTTTAAGTTGAGGTGAAACTCGTATAAAATGAACCACTTTAAAGTGACCTTGCATTCAGTAGCACGTTGTGCATTCGGTGTAATGAAGTCACCCCCCCCCCCTTAGCTAGTTACACATGTTTTCATCACCCAAAGTAACAAACAGCCTGTGGCCCCATGGAGCAACTCTCCATCCTCCTCTCCCCACTCCTGGCCACCCTCTGCCTGTTCTGCATCTTTGGATGGGTTGCATATTATAGTTTTTTTTTTTTTTTTTTTTTTTTTTTTTGCTGTTGAGCCAAATTCGGTATCTTTTACAGTTATTACTTAGCATGTTTTCATGTATCATCCACATTCGACTACATGTTTGATTTGTTCTATCCCTTCCTATTTCTCTGTGTGTACATACCACAGGCCATCATTAGTTCTCTGATGGCCATGGTTATTTCTACTCTGGGGCACTCAGGAGCGATTCTATTATGATCCTATGTGGATAATGTTGGTTTGGGCCCCTGCCTTCTGGGCCTGGACCTTCAAGCGGGATTGCGGTTCTGTCTTTCTGGTGGGAGAGCGGTTCTGTCTTTCACCTTCTGAGGAACAGTTGGCATCTGCCCTCCACCAGTCCCTGACAGAATTACACGAGTCACATTTTTTTTCATTAAGTCAGTGAAAAGGGTCGGTGCATCTGCTGTTGGCCAGGGCCATTGGGTAAGACATTTCGGTTCTGGGGCTGGCTTTATAAACTCTCCGTGCTTTTTGTCAAAGCTGAAGGAAGCGCCAAGAACTTTAAATGTCTTCTGACCCTTGTAGCCCTTAGTGCCAGTATTAGAACTATTAGGAGCAGTCCGCAGGCAAAGGGAAAAATCAAATGAGGTGGTCACGTGTATGCTAATACGAAATTAGAAATTTCTTAAAATTTCCCAAGTGAGAAAATAAACTGCGATGTGTCATGTAGCAGTCAATGGCAAGTAAGGGGCTTTGCAGAGCTACAGCGTGATGCAAAGCATCCGTTACAGGAACACGGATTAGAAAGCGGTATGCCAGATCCAAAATAGTGTGACAGGTGGTGACACTCATATGTCCTTGCTTGCCTTCCATTAGCATGCCTACATTATCCATAGAAGGTAAAAATGTTGCAAACCCCTCAGCAATGCATTTTATCTTGGAAAACGTATCCCCACCCTGCAGCCCTTCTTCTCCATCATGCTGATCGAAGGCCATATTGAAGTGCACGTCAGTTCCGGGGACGGGGCCAGTCTGAGGAAGGCCCTACTTCATGCTCCCACCGGCTCCTACAGTGACGGGCAAGAACATTCCATCTCCTTGCTCAGGAATCGAAGGTAATCTCAGCTCTCAGCAGTTTGTATCAGGACCTGAGAGGAGCTTAAGGAAGCGCCTTAGCAGGAACCCGGGTACCCGGTGTGTTTAAGAGAAGGGGGTGGTTCAGGTGCCATTAGCAACCATAGTTGTTACTGTTTCAAGATAATGCTAGGGATTTGCTAGAATCCTACCAGAGAGTCAGCTTTCTTCTACTTTATAGTAATGAGTTTATGAAATTTTCCTAAATTAAGAATTGTCCTTTACTTAAGCCCAAGGTAAACTGTTTACAAACTGGATGAATTTAATGGCGAATAAGTCTGTTTCTTTTGGTAGGAAGTATCATGCCTACAGTAAAAGCTATCCTATCAATATTCCGTGTATGTCTCTCTTCAACTGGGCACCTTGTGCTTTTGAGGCACACGGGGATGTTTTCGTGATAGGAAAAAGAGGTGTCTGAATACACATTTACCTATAGTACTCAAATTCAGTGACATAGTCACAGATTTTATTCTTTTACGTTGTGTGTTGAGCTGCAGCTTTCATTTGTGGGATTCACACACAACGTCATTTCAAAACTTATCTCTAGGAAAATCTACTATCCCGAAGGGCTTTGCTAGAATTGCATGTGAAAATGGCGCTATTCACTGTGACTTAAGAGTGTTCCTCTGTTAATCTGGCAGAGTCATCACCATTCAGCTGGATGAGGGCACCCCCGTGGAAATGAAGTTGGGCCCCTTAGCAGACAGGAGGACAATCAACATATCCAACCTCTACATAGGGGGACTTCCTGAGGATAAGGGGGCTCCCATGCTCAGGACGAGGGCCTCATTCCATGGCTGCATCAAAAACTTGGTCTTCGACGCTGAGTAAGTACAACTGGCTCTTCAGCATGTTCTTGAACTTTCTCATCTGCCTGCTGAGCACACTGTGGATGTCTCGAGTTCTACGAGCTCTTCTGTAACAAGTGCATCTTCTTGTTCTATCATGACAGTCTCTTCGGTGAAAGGGTTAACGTGGTGGGCTGATCTGTCCATCAGATTTTATTAGGAAAAAAAAAAAAAAAAACCAAAGATCATGATTGGCCCATTGTGTGTACACAGTAAGGAGCACTGAGCCGGGCTTTGATGTGTGCTGGGCAATCACTCTACCACTGAACTATATCCCATCCCCAAGGGTTACCTCTGTATCACAGCTATGCGTTATCCATGGCTCTCCCTACAATTAAACATTGCAAGTCTCCACTCTCTGGGAAGAGAATTATTTTCGGCCAAGTAGCTGTTAATTTCTCCACTCCCAAGTTCTAGCCAAACTGAGATGGGAGGAGCTGCTGTGCCTGAATCTATAGGTACCAAGATCTGCCTACAGTAAATCATAGTGGACTCAACTGCAGAAGACACCCAGCCCATCCCTGCTGGGCTGCTGGCCTGTAGGTGACTTTGAGCAAGAGCAGGGGTCTTCCCTAGCCACTAGTGCCCTTCTCTGAGACATCGCCTCCCCGGAACCCCTGAACACGGGCTCCAGTGCAGTCACAGAGCCGTACTCAGCTGTTTGCAATTGCCCACCCTGTCACTGATGGCGTAACTTCATATTCCTGGAGAAAGCCACGATGCTCCTGATTCCGCAGGCAGACACAGCTTTGTGAGGTGTCTCGGTGGGATCCAGGCCAGCTTAGGGCACCCAGCTAGAGCTCCTAAACTGTGCTTGTCACAGTTCAGAATAAGGACCCAGTGTTGAAATGGAAGCTACTGTGCAGAGATGTGGTGGCCAGAGACCAGAAGGCCTGGGACCCCAGCTGCGGGAGGTGACAGCCTCGAGGCCACTCAGAGACCAGGGGGATCCAGATCACCAGCAAACGTAACAGTGTGACTTGGGTGCTGTGAAGGATGGCCACTTTGGTTACTCTAAGAGAAACGGATCAATGGTTTAAGACTTTAACTACACAGCAGTGAAATGATTGGGCTCCCAGGCTGCTTTGTGGGGTTTTTATTTAGACGCTCTCTCGTTTGTCTGTAGACTTTTGGACTTCACCCATGCAGTAGCTTCTGAACTAGTCGAGCTGGACACTTGCTTGCTGGCAGAAGAGCCCACGCAGGACTTCCGTGGAGACCACGGGGAACCCCCTCCAGAGCCCCCGACTCTACCACAGCCTGTAAGCACGACCTCCTTCAATGGTATCAGGACAGCTCGAGAGAGGCACAGGGAGGGAGGAGGGAGAAACTGGAACTGAGTCCTAAGGGGACCGCTGAAGCTGGGAGCCGGGGGACAGCGCCCCAGCTGCGTGCGCCTCCGAGGGCAGCAGAATAGCCCAGAACCCTTTGGCTGTGGAGCCTGGGAAGTAACTCCTTGAGGAACAGCCAGCAGGGATGAGGTAGCAGGGCTGGTCTGAGTGTGCCTCGGGGTCAGCCCTGATGCTCAGCTCCCAGAGTGGCTAGCACACCAACCACAAGGGTTTCCCTAATCTTCCTTAGCGCTTTGGGTTTAGGTGTGTGTGGGAAACATGCAAACAAGCCTCCCCCTTTTTTTTGTGAGCCACTGTGTACTCCTCAGTGTTTAAGGAAGAGTTTGATTCATTGAGTAAACTCTAGTCATGTCCCTTCCGATTCTCTCCTTTACACATTTATTAATTTAGAAGATGGTATGTTACTCGCCCCCTCCCCACCAACCAGCATCACTGGTGCAGGGCCACAGAATTTAAGACAGTTTTCCTAGTAGTGGATATCTTTATCTTAAGCCACAAAACCGAGCAAGGGACTCACTTGACTCGGGGTTCTGTATGAGAGGCTGTGGGGGCGGAAACCAGCACTTCCTTGTGCTCTTAGCTTCTGGGGCCCTTTGAGCCCCGCCCCTCTCTCTCGCCCAGCACTGTGAGACCCGAGGGCGCTGCCCGCCGCTCCCTGTGGTGTGCCAGCCAGGGCTCCCATTTGGCCAGCGGCATCTTTGGGCCATCCCCGTGACCCATCAGGCCCAAGGAAGGCCCACAGAGGAACTCTGTCATATGTGTTTGAAGGACAGTGAACTTGAGTGATGAGGGGAGGTGGAAGAGAGCTCAGACTGCTCCCTGGGGAGAGAGGAGAGAAAGGGTGCTCACTTTTAAAACAGAGCTCGGGGTTAGTCCAACCACAGAGGTGCAGCTGCTGTTCAGTGACTCCTGTGACACTTTCTTTATGGGGGGACATGTCTGTGCCAGTGGGGTCCTGCTACAGTGTGGCTGAGTGAGGGCCCTGATACACCTCCTACAGGAACTGTGCTCAGTGGACGCTGCTCCAGGGTATGTTCCAGGCGCTCACCAGTTTGGCCTCTCCCAGAACAGCCACTTGGTGTTGCCTTTTAATCACTCCGATGTCCGAAAGAGGTAAGCCTTTTCCTGAGGTCCCTCTGAGGTTGTTTCCATTGCCAGATGGTGGGAAAGTGTGTTGTCTTCTGAAACATGCAAATTTGCTCACGCCAGACAGGTTCAGTACCCACGGGGACCCAGGCAAGGATCCCATCTGTCAGCCCTCACCAGGCTCGTCGCAGTAACACTCTGCATTGTCCTCAAATGAAGGCCTTCCTGCTGGCCTGTGGGGGAGTCTTACTCCTTTTGTTTTGAGGTTCAGAGCTTAGCAGAAATGTCATCTTTTCAGAGTGTCCACCCTAACAACTTCGCACAGCCACCAGTGGGCCTCTCAGCCATGTGCTGTAACTGTGACGTGGTCCTAGCCTTGGTTCAGGCTTAAGGGACTCCTCCTCGTTGACTGTCTTATAGCAGACGGTGGCCAAAAGGCTGTGCCATGAACGGGCTCACGAGTGAATGGAACGCCTCTCTCTCTGGAGAAGCTAAATATGTTCTCTGAAGCGGCAGTGGGCAATGTCTTAGAGGTCACACCTTTCTGGTCCCTGTTCTCCCCCAGGCTCCAGGTTCAGCTGAGCATCCGGACCTTTGCCTCCAGTGGCCTCCTTTACTACACGGCTCATCAGAACCAAATGGACTACGCCGTCCTCCAGCTCCACGGCGGCCGCCTACACTTCATGTTTGACCTTGGCAAGGGCCGAACCAAGGTCTCTCACCCTGCCCTGCTCAATGATGGCAAGTGGCACACAGTAAGTCCTCGGGAGGCCCCGTCTCCTGTCCCAAACTTTCTCCCTTCTTCCCTGGCACTCTTGAAGGGAAGCTGTGCGTTGGCCTTAACCATTGTCATCTCCAAATGATGTAAGCACCCTGTTAGCAGGGCCCTTTTCTGCTTCCTGGAGCCTTCCAGGCACTTGTTCTGACCTGAATACCTGATAAACATTCAACAGCTGGCTATGGACTTGAAGGTCTCAAAAAACAATGACTTGGCAGGAAGCCAGTAAAGCCCACCTAAGGCTTGAAAGGAACAAGCTGCTCCCTGTGGCATCTGCTGATAACCAGGCCCCTGGAGCTCTGATTTAGAGCCCGCCCATTGTCCACAAGCTCAGCATCAGCTGTGCCACAGGCAGAGCCAGCCACGGGGCTTAGTCTGGGCTCTTACAGATAGATCTAAGGAACACATGCGGTACAGTTTTCTCACACGGTTTACAAATTCTGGATGTTTCCCCCTTGTGCAGGTCAAGACGGAATACATTAAAAGAAAGGGCTTCATGACCGTTGATGGTCAAGAGTCGCCGACCGTGGCTGTGGTGGGGAACGCAACTACGCTGGACGTGGAAGGGAAGCTCTTCCTTGGAGGACTCCCTGTCCACTACAGGGCCAGGAACATTGGGAACGTAAGCAGTGGCTTCTGTGCAGGGCCCATGTCAATTTGTTGTGGTTGTGTTTTTGTATGAGACCCTCATTCTCCAATTGCTTTAAGTTGTTCTGTCTGAACCTGGGGTTCACCAGAAGGAGCAGGCCTTTCCAAGGGTGAGCATAGCTCATGTGCTGGGCTTCCCTTGGATGGTGTAGCACCTTTCCCAGCATGTACATAAGTCACGTGCTGGGCTCCCTTAGAAGGAGCAGACCTTACAAGGCGTGTGCATGCATCATGTGCTGGGGCCCTTAGAGCCACCAACCAGCTTTTCCTGCCTCACAGCTAATGGACTTTTCCTTTTCGGAAGAGACACAGTCCCAAAGCAACTCAGGAAAAGTTCAGCCAGCTTGTAGGGTTCGTTAGTGAGATAAGCACTTTGGAGCCAAGGAGTATTTTAGGAAAATGGAGGAAAATGACTTCCACCGCATTGGCACCAGAGTCCCGGAGTGAGACAGGAAAGAACATGTGTGTCGCTGAGAGAGGTTTGATGAAGTCCAGGAAGAAGATGCCCCGTGTGGTCATCCCCACCTCCTCTCCTGTCTCTTGATTTAGACAACCCACAGCATCCCTGCCTGCATTGAGCAAGTGACAGTAAACGGCAAACAGCTGGACAAAGACAGTCCCTCGTCTGCCTTTGCAGTGGACAGATGCTATGCAGTGGCCCAGGAAGGAACTTTCTTTGAAGGAAGTGGATATGCAGCTCTCGGTACGTGCTGTTAGCGCTCTGGAAGGCTCGGGAAGGAGTGCCCTGGGTTTTCCGTGTGCTCTAAGTTGATGCAGGTCCAAGAGGAACTGCCAGGATTGGACGCAGCTGGAAGGGCTGCCCAGGGCCACATTTCTTTCACTCAGCGCTCTGTTTCCAGTGCTTTGCCTGTCTTGCAAAAGCCTGTACCAGTTTTGTAGTCTGCGGACGGCCTACAGAGGCCTTCTCCCTCCAGAACTGGGCGGTCACAAACTCTTGGCTTCATCTGCACATTCCCTGAGTTTATGTAGGGCAAGGTTCCCGTCCGAGTTAATAAAGACCTTTGAATTAAAAGGCAGGTGTGTCGGCTGGGTGGCGGCGGCACACACGTTTAATCCCAGCACTCAGGCAGGTGGATGTCTGTGAGTTTGAGGCCAGCCTGGTTACAGTTAGGACAGCCATGTCTGGACACAGAGAAACCGTGTCTTGGAAAACAAACAAAAGCAGAAGTGTGCACCTATAATTCCAAAGGATGCAAGTAGGACTAGGCTATGATAACACCACCCTTCCCATCTCTCATTTAGCCCCAGGCATGGTGACAAATGCCTTGTGTTGTCACTTAAATGGATAAACTCATTCAGTCCCCATTTTATAAATATCTAATGAAGAGGCTGATACAGTGAGCAAATGATGCTATCCAAAGTATACACAAATCAAGAAGCTAAAGACTAAGGGGAATGCATCTACAACGCAGGGAAAGACCACCAGACTGGATGCATCCAGGGCCAAAGGGACAAGATGTCCCCAGGGCTGCAGGTGGAGGAAGTCCCCTGCCCATGCTCTGTTCTGGTTTGTGACTGAACACCTTCTTTAGAGGCAGTGTTCCTAGTGGTTGTGCACACCTGTGATCTAGGCACCCAGGAGTTAGGACGATTGCGTATGTGATGTCAGCCTGAATACATACATAGCAAGACTCCATCTTAAAACAAAATCAGAAGAGAGAAAGTGTTTCTTCTTACTGAGGAATGTGAGAGCCTGGAGGATGGGGTGGAGCAAGATCTTCAACTTGGCCAATACGGCGAAGGCTTAGCCAGCCCAGTGCAGCGCTGTGTCTTACGGGTTCTCACAAGGACAGTGTTTTTCAGTCAAGGAAGGCTACAGAGTACGACTGGATTTAAACATCACACTGGAGTTCCGGACCTCCTCCGAGAATGGCGTCCTCCTGGGGATCAGCAGTGCCAAAGTGGATGCCATTGGCCTGGAGATTGTAGATGGCAAGGTAGGTATCCCATCTCTGTGCCCTTCTCACCCCAGCAGAGGCAGAGCAGGAGACAAGTGGTAGAAATGCTTAGATCCAAGTTCCTCGTTACCCACTCCATTAATGGAGGCAAAGGAAATTTCCATTTTAAAATCAGGTAGCCCTAGAAAGCTATTTTCAGAGTGACTTCTTTTCGAATATTTGAATTAAGATTGCTGTAACCCTTGGCATGTCTGCCTGGACCTTACCAGGAGCAATGTTAGCGCCCAGGCCATTTGCACTTGAACCCTTAGGGATTAATCTTCCCAGGTATCTTTGCCAGTGCTTGTGTCTTCAGCCAGAGTTGCTAAAGCCCTAACTACTAGCGCCTCTCAGGATCTGACCGTATGGAGACTTGAAAGATGTAATTAGGAGCCAGCCAGTGGCTTAGTGGGCACAAATGCCTGATGCCAACCCTAAAAACCTCAATTCAGTCCCCAGGACCCACAGGATAGAAGAATCAATTCTAGCAAATTTTCTGATTTCTGCGTGTTCATGTGTGGAACACATATACACACAATAAATGAATATAAATATATAAGAGGGTAATTCAGTTAAAATGAGGTCACTAACATAGGCTGAGCCAATCTGTTGTAAGTATGAGGTACTAGACACACAGAGAAGACCAGAAGGTTCCCGGTAGTCTCCCATGAGTTTTTTCTTGTTTTAGTCTTTCTTTTCTAGGTTCTTGGCCCTTAGGGTTTTGCACAGTGGGGTCAGGGGAGACTAGCAAAGTTCTATGTGCCTTGTCCTTCCCCCTTTCCCTCTCACTTCAACTGAAAAATAAATTATCCCGTGACAGATTGCTGCTTCAATGCTACAAATTAGAGCCAAGTTCCCCCCTCATCCTATACTTTAAAACTTCTGAAAAACCTGACACACACACTTACAAGCTTTTATGCACATTATTACAAAGTTATCAGAAGTGTTATAGCTATAAAGTGTATTTTTGCATTGTGTTCCATTTTTACTTTTCTGTTGTGTTCTAGCTACGACTTCTTGTTCTCTTTAACTTTATTTTAGTGTCTTGTCCAAAGGTCTGCAATACCACATTTGTCCCAGCCTGTTCTGAAATAGTGGTCTCCTAGGTGTCAAGTCCAAAAGAATTTTGGGACAGTTGGCTAACTGTGGTGTCGATTAACATCCCAAGGCACATGCTGGCCTCCAGGCTCACTCGGTATCTGTGACTCTTATCGGCTGTTCTAATCCTGCCTCTGCCCCAAGCTCTAAAACTTCTCTAGCTCCTGGGCTTCCCTTCCCCCAGGCTTCTGATTCCCGTATGGCCCTGCCATTTCAGCCGTGGGCTTCCTGGCTCCCCCTCTCCACACCCCCTCTCTCCTCTCCCCTCATTTCAGTCTACTGGCCAGATTTGGTCAACTGCTTTTCCTCCTGCCCTGCACTCCTCCGGATGCCCCAGGCAGCCCTGTCTCACACATCTACGTGCAACAGTCACGTCCTCTCTTTTTACAGTAGCTAGCATGAGAAACGGTTTCTTTTCGAGCTACCAACCGCTCCCAAACCATGACACGGAGACTTCCCATTAGCTGTGAATGCTCAGCCTAGCTTAGGCTTCTCTCTGGCTCGCTCTTTTAACTTAAATCAACCGGTTTCTCTTTATCTACCTTTTTGCCATGGGGCTTTTTCTTTCCTCTGTCTATCTGATTTTCACTGCTTCTCGTGTCATCTTGCCCAGGGCATGTGCCCTTCTTTCTCCTGGTTTTTTTTTTTTTTTTTCTTCTTTCTCTCATTCTTTTCTCTTGCCTAGATTCTGCTTCCTATTTATTCTCTCTGCCTGCAAGCCCTGCCCATCCTTTCCTCTGCCTAGCTATTGGCTGTTCAGATTTTACTAGACCAACCAGGTGCCTCAGGTAGGCAAGGTGAAACAGATGTAGCACATCTTTGCATAATTAAATGCATAAACAAATGTAACACACCTTTACACAGTTGAAGTAACATTCTGCAGCAAAAAACAAATGTAACACATCTTTGCATAGTTAAATGCAGCATAAATAAATGTAACACATCTCAACACTTATTAAAGAAACATTCCTCAGTAAAAAAACAAAAACAAAAAAACAAATGTAACACATCTTCACATAGTTAAGCAAATGCAGCCTAAACAAATGTGACACACCTTTCTATAGTTAATGTAACATCCTGCAGCAAAAACAAAGGTAACAATACATCTTTGTCTAGTTAAAATAATATTCCACAACAACATGATTGAAATCCTTCCCTCCTCCCTCAGTCATCCTGAGCTGCTAGAACCAAGAAATAGACACAGGAGGTTTAAACACTAAATCTGACTCCCGGGTCTGGCGGCCGGAAGTCTAGGGCTTGGAAGGATTGACTCCTTCTGAGGCCCCTCTCTTTGGCTTGTGCGTGGCTGACTTTTCTTCACCTTATCTTTTCTCTGTGTGTCTGTGTCCTGGTGCTTCTTATAAGGGCACAGACTGGATTAAAAACGACCTCCGTGGCCTCATTAAGGTTTTCATATCCAAATAGCATCACATCCCGAGGGATGCTAGAGGTTGGAACTTCAACATGGAATTTTGGAGTAACACTGTTCGGCCCACAGGTCCTCTCCGCCTTTTGCTATGCCCTGGCTTTTTGTTGGCCACTGGCTGTTGTTAGACGTTAACAGGCTATCGATCGTGTATAGATACCACCAGTGCTCAGCCTACTGGAACTACAAACTCCCATCAAGTATCTGCTTTGCCCTGAAAGCAGCAGTTTCAGAGTTGTGGGGACAGGGACAGAGTCCAGGTCCTCGAGGAGGTGACTTTCCACAACTATTGTTGGTTTCTCATGGCCAGTGCATCTCATGAGAACAGTGCATCAGTGCCCTGTGCCTCATGGCTTCGTGGCTAAGAGCCAGTGAAAAAGACAGAGGTCCTAAACATAGAAAAACTCACCCAAGTATTTGCATTTCTCAGGTCTTATTTCACGTCAACAATGGTGCTGGTAGGATAACAGCCACATATGAGCCCCGAGCCTCCAGAAATCTCTGTGATGGGAAATGGCACACGCTCCAAGCCCAGAAAAGCAAACACCGCGTTGTCCTGACTGTGGATGGCAATGCTGTTCATGCTGAGAGTCCTCATATTCACTCCACCTCAGCAGACACCAATGATCCCATTTACGTGGGTGGCTACCCTGGTATGTATGATGCCCGGATCTGTTTATCTACAGAACAGGCCCTGTCCCAGGGAGGTATGACCTCAGGGGAATGCGGGCTAGGGATCGAGGAATACACAGTTCAGTGACAAGTCTCACTGTCTTAGAAAAACTGTTCGAAATACCATACCTAAAGCTTTTGGGGAATTTAGCATAACTTTCACATACATGTTTCTCAGTGAGAACTTTGGCTCTGATGTCAGATTAGCAGGATGATCCACCTTTACCCTAGGTGACCCCCAAGGTGGGGTCTAAGTCACGGGGGTAGACTGGCTTTCCTCTTGAACCAATTTTGCATTAGAGTTGGGCATGTAAGATGTCCCAAGAAATTATGGCAAATCCCAGATGACTGTTGCATGACTTTTCTAGTCACAAATAGCTATGCCTTCAAGTAACGTGTTCACAGTTCCAAGCAATTCTGCTATCCACTAAAGCTACATATGTGGGAAATATTCTGATGTGATACTGGGTCCAACTTGAGATTATCTTTGTCCCTAATGTACAATTTACCCTATCCCAACAAAATTAAGCAAGACTTGTCTGGTTTCCTGAACAGCCCAAGTCAAACAGAACTGTCTGACCAGCAAGACCTCATTCCGGGGTTGCGTGAGGAATCTGAAGCTGACCAGGGGCCCGCAGGTGCAATCCTTGGACTTGAGCAGAGCCTTTGACCTCCAAGGAGTCTTCCCTCATTCTTGCCCTGGGACGGAGTCCTGAGCTACTGCAGGGACCCTCATTTGGAGTCATCGCTAATGTGTGGAAGAGAAACAAGTTTGTGAACTAAAGTGTCTTCCGTTCAGATTTCATTTCCAACTCAGGTTATGTTTCCAGAGAAAAAATGGTGTATTTATGCTGAACTAAAGCCACATGTGCAACAGATACCTCTATTAAATAGTGCAAACTGTCAGTTGAATTCACGGTCTCCTTCTTTTTAGGGTTTCAACCCTGAAACCCTTTGGGGATAAGGAATAATCTCCTGAATACTTGGCAGTGTTTCCTGGTTTGCAGTTTGAGCATAAAAAAATAAATAAATAAAACATCACTGCAGACTGCATTAGCTTATAGCAAAATATGGATAATTTCACTTCTTCTCTCTTTAGGTTTCATACAGTATATTTACGGGGTAGCAATTAGGATCTGAGCACAGTCTAGTTGGTTTCTTACCAAAACAGAAAACACTGGATCCAGAGTCCAAGAGGCGATAGTACTAGGGTTGGGATATGATTGGATACCCCCACCACAACCAACCAGGAAAACGAAACCAATTTTTCAAGGGACGGAAATCAATGAATGCCAGTCTCAAGAGGGAATTCATCAGACAAAGCTTCTGTGCCCACATAGACACACCTTCCTGGAGCCCAGTATTGAGATATCCACAATGCCCACACAGGTCCCCATGCCCCAATGGGTGTGGTTAGTGCAACAGGTGTGGGCAGGGTGGATTGATGGGAGATGTCATTCTGTAAATATGTTTCTTGTATTGGTTAATGAATAAAAGCCCTGTTGGCCAATAGGAAAGCAAGACAGGCGGGACTAGGAGACTAAAAGGATTTGAGGAAGTAGTAGGGAGGAGTCAACATGGAGACACTTGAGAGAGCAGAGGTCTGGACCCCCTCTCCGGTAAGATGAGACCACGTGGAAATATGGGTTAATATTTAAGACAGCTAGCCGATAAGCAATGCTAGTAACAGGCCAACAGCTTTATATCTAATACAGCGTCTCTGTGTGGTTTTGGGGCTGGCACGGCTGTGTGACCAGGCCGGTGGAAAAACGGCTCACACCAAAATGGCGTCCGCAACGTGGCTAATAAGAACTTCCACTTAAAGCTTAACAAAAGCTTTAAAAAGGGTTTTAGAAACAAAAGAACATTGACAAGCAAGGCTTCTTGATAGCAGCATGTTTCTCAGTTTGGCTCTGTTTTGCTAGAGACAAGCAGAGATTTACGCGGCTCCTTTAAGGGAGATTTCCTGACTCAGCATAGCGGCAAAAAACCGCAAGGCTTTCAAAGAGCTCTGCTAACAACTTATGGGTGTGTATGAGAGCTGGCGATGGCAGTGACCGCATCTCCAAGCCGGCAGCATGCTGCTGAATGGCAGCATAGACCAAGGCAGCCAGCACAGCTCTCAGTTCTGGCGGTAAAAGTATCCGCCGCCATCTTTGATAGACCGAGGCTAAAACAGCTGTGGCTTTCATTTTAGCAATGTTGTTGTTTACCAGATAAAAGACAAATGGCCAGAAAAAGATAAAGATTTACAGTAAAGACAGATTAAGAGACAAGAAGGATTCGAGGAAGAAGTAGGGAGGAGTCAAGATGTGGAGACTGGAGAGGACAGAGGTCCAGGCCCTCTCTCTGGTAAAATGAGACCATGCAGAAATACTTAGATTGATAGGAATGGGTTAGTAATTAAGAAAGAGCTAGCTGATAAGAAACAACTGGCCAACAGCTTTATATCAAATACAGCGTCTCTGTGTGTTATTTGGGTGCTGAGCGGCGACAGGAAAAACTACTGTGAACAATGGTTATCTCACTACAGCCCAGTCTGGGCTGAGGTGAGCTTCTTGCTTCTGAGTCTCTTAGCTTGCCTTCATGATGCCAGCTCAAGGATTCTAAAGTAATTATTCTCTTACCTGAGCATTATGAGGACAAGGAAATATTTGTGTATTTTATGGGAATGAAGTGATGGAAAATTTAATAGATGAGGGGTAAGGGCAGCTCCCCTCAGGGCTAGCTCTCCCATCTGCCCCAGGCATTGATGGAGGAGGGGGAAATCTCTCCCTGACACATGCCAGCACATCGACAGATGGGTAATGGGACGCTTTCCAATGCTTACAATGTCTGGGCAGGGTCACCCACACCTCCACCAATGGAGTTGGCTCTAGTGTTGTGCATGCTTATCCTCACTATTCAATGCAGTAGTGGAAGTTGTTGCCTAGCAATTAGGAAGGAGAAAGAGAGCAAGGTCATATAAATTGAAAAAGTCAAATGATCCTGTTTTCTGGAAAAATATAGAGAATCCACCAAAAGTGATAAATGCATTAATGTTGCAGGTAATAGAGCTAACATGTAAATATCAGTAGCAATTTTCCTTACAGGAACAAGGATTACGAGGAATTGTGAAAATAATACATTTCACAGTAGCAACCAGAGCCAGGGAGAGAAATGGGGATTGAGGGTGAAAAGGGAAACGGAGAGAGAAGGTGGGCAGGAGAGGGTTAACTGAAGACTTGGGTGACAAATTAACACTCATGAAAGAAACAGGAGACACAAACACACAGAAACATACACAAACATGGAATCCCCTCAAAGAGAAGGGGATTTTTAAAAACCTGTATTACCCAAAATAGTTTTGCTTTAAGGCAACCCCATTAAAATAACAATGACATCCATCACAGATCTATAGGAAAATTCTGAAAGGCGTATAGAAACACAAGAGTTGCCCAAGTGATCATTTTGTTGTTGTTGTTGTTGTTGTTGTTGTTGAAGATTTTTCTTTTTCCTGATGCATGTGTTTGTGTCTGAGGGTGCTTGAATTGGTCAGAAGAAGGTACCAGATCTCCAGGAGCTGGAAGTACAGGTTGTTAAGAGCTCTGAGGTGTGGGTACCTATAGTTGGAGGTTTTTCTGTCTCATCTGGTCCCATCAGACCGGATTCTCTCCCACACCTTGATATCTGCAGCCACTTTCTAGGGTTGCCTGTCCATTCCCAAATATAGATTCAGAGGTTTAATATTAATTATATATATATATAATTATATATATATAATATTATAATTATTTGGTGGATGGCTCAGGCTTCTTATGGCTAGCTCCACATATAAATTAGCCCATTTTTAATAATCTGAGTATCACCACTTGGCTGTGGCATACAGATTACTCCTTGGTGACAATATGACATCTCCCCAACTCTGTCTTTCTCTCTCTCTCTCTCTCTCTCTCTCTCTCTCTCTCTCTCTCTCTCTTCTGTCTCTGTTTGTATTTCCTGCCTAGCTATATTCTGCCATGTCATTGGCCAAAACAGCTTTATTCATCAACCAATAAGAGCTGCACATATTCACAGCATACCGAAGGACATCCCCCATTAGGTACCAGAAATTAAACTCAGGTCCACTGCAAGGGTAGCACGAATTTTAACTGTGGAGCCATCTCTCTTCAGGCCTGCAAGCTCCAGAAAACGATCAAACCTGACTCGATGACAATGCCTCATTTGGAGCAGTACCAAGAGCTGTAGAGAAGGTCTTCCCCAGAGTCAAACCTAACCATCTATAGCCAGTGGCCTCTTGATTAAAAATACCAAAAACCTATATGAGAAAAATAACCTCTTCAATAAATAAATATTGCTGAGGAAACTGTATATCCAGGAGAAATGCTGAACTTTGACCCTTATCTGTAACACTCTGCAAACATCAACATGGACCAAATATCTAAATGCAAGGCTTAAAACATGGGCAAGACACTACAATACTCAGGCATAGACAATGGATTCAAGTGTGTCCTGACATGTACAGGGGGCAAAAGTGGAGACATGATTATAGGAAACCAAGGAGCATCCCAGACAGACAGATGGTGAGAAATGCCAGCCAGCCACCTCCTGGGTGGATGATAGTGTAAGCTCCTAAAACAAATCAGATAACCCAGTGTAACACATCGGGGGAGGGGCACATTTCAACATACATGCAAGTGGCCGGCTAACATGTTTTAAAAATGATCAGTATCATTAGCCATCAGGAAAAAGGAAATGCAAATTGCAAATATGAGATGTCAGCCCAGTTACAATACCCCATCCCCATCAGCGACAGTAAAATCAACGCTGCCAATGAAGTGGAGAAAATAGGAATTACAAACATTGTTGGTGAATATGCAAATCTGCATAGACAGTAAGGACCATGGAGCAAGTTCCCTTTCCAGTCCTTGGTTCTACTCCACCCTGCAGCACCAGCCCCGCCCACCATAAGCCTGGTCCCTCCCTCACCGGCCCTCCCACAGTTGACTTAAGCTATGGGCACAATGCACACCTGACTCCCAACCCTCTACCTTGTCCCCTTCCTGGGTACTGCTTGCCTGCAGGCTGTTGCTGTAAACCGTGCCCTATCCTAAGGAGTGTGAGACTTCATCCTTTACCACATAGGCGGATTCCAGAGACTCTGCCTGCAGCTTGTCTCGGGGACTCTCCTTGGAGCCCCAAAGATGCTGTTAATAACTATTCTAATAAGGCCCTTAGTGTCTGGGATTCCTCAGGGTCCTCTTGGCCACCTCTCCTCGAGGCCAAACCCTAACAGCTTGCAGAATCCAGCACATGGCAAACAAAAACCAAACCAAAACAAAAAAGCCGGATTATGTGTCCTTGACTGTGTGGGACTTCAGGTTCCTAGGCCCAGGGGAGTCATCGCCCTTGTTTCCCGTAAGATAGTGATGAAGTGCGTAAGGTCTCCAGGCACTGACGCTACCCTTCCCCCACCAGAAGTGACATCTCCCAGTCTACTATCACAGGGTTGATTTAGAAGACTCCCCCTTTGTGATGGGAAAGTTTTTACTGTTTTGTCTTTTAAGGGGTTCACCACCGAGCTCCCAAATAAACACAGGAAAGCTTAGCGTCCGGCCTTAGGGCTCTAGCATGTTTGCTAGTTTTTCTTGACAGGGTTTCTCTGTGTAGCCCTGGATGTCCTGGAACTCTCTGTAGACCAGGCTGGCTTCAAACTCACAAAGATGTGCCTGTCTCCGCCTCCCGAGTGCTGGGCGGTTGGCTTGGCTTGTTTCAGCTTTTCGTAAACTATCCCATCTGTCTTTGGCCTAGGGGCTTTTATCTCGCTATTGCTGTGAACCCGACTTTCCCTCTCATTCCATGGCTGGCTGTGTGGCCGCCCTCAAGTCCGCCTCCCCTTGCTCTTGACTCCTTTTTCTTCTTCTTTTTTCCTGTTATTTATAATCTCTGCCCGCCGGCTCTGCCTGTCCTTGCCGCTGCCTCGCTATTGGACATTCATCTCTTTATTAGGACTATCAAGTGTTTTTAGACAGGAAAAAAAAAATCACAGCTTCACTGAGTTAAACAAATGCAGCATAAACGAAAGTCACACACCTGAAAACAATATTCCGCCACACCCTCGTCTAGCAGCACCTGGGACTTTGTGTGGCAGATGCTCACTTTGAAAATGGAAGTCAGTTTCTTCCACAGTTGTCCACAGACCGGTGTGGCAGTCTGGGTGGAGACTGTCTCGGGTACACACAAGACAATGCTGGCTTGTTGGTTTGTGTCTGCACGGGCGTTTTCCTGACTTCACGTTACGATCCTCGACTGAGGTTACGACAGTTTCCCTAGGCCTGGTGGAGATGATGAGTGGGGGGCGTGGGCAGAAGGATCTCGGGTAGCGGGAGGGGAACTTGTGTCCTTTCTCCGGGATCGTACTGGTCAGATTTTGTCAATTTGACTCAAACTGGAGTCACCTGGAAAGTCGGAACGTCGACTGAGAAACTGCCTGCATCTGACTGGTCTGTGGGCGTGTCTTGATTAATGGTTGATGGAGGGGAGCCCAGCTCGCTGCCCTCCCTTGGGAGGTGGTCCTGGGGTGTGTAAGAAAGCAGACTGAGCAAGCCAGGGGAAATAAGGCAGCGAGCACCTCCCTCCGCCGCCTCTTCGGTTGGCAATTGCTGTAGTTTTCGTGGCTTGCTTGAGCCCTTGGCTCCCTTTTGATGGTCGTTTGTGAGCTGTCAGCCAAGTAAACCCCTGCTTCCTATGGTAGACTTTTGGTCTTGGTGTTTATCACAACAGACTGTAAACCCGAACATGGGCTCAATTTGTTCCGTCAGTTGTTTAGAACGCTTCTGCTCTCCTGGCATGCATCTCATCATCGTAAGCCAGGACTTCTGCTTCTGGCAAATAAATTTCTATCGTGGCACCCTCAGTGAGCTGGGCATGGCAGAAGGCAGAGGCTCCTGGGAACAGAGCTTATTGGTACTTTTGTGTGTTTGCTTCCGCTACTTGATTTTACATCTCCATCTTCGGTGGTCTGACACCCAAGGGGGCCACTACCACATCTCCTCTGTGGAAGAACCCAGGGTCCACTCTGGAGAGCTCTGTCTGCTTCTGTCTGTGTGCTAGCCCGGCTTGCCAGGGTAGGAAAGCGTAACATCTCCCAGGAAAACCTGAGCAGCTCCTGAATTGCCTTACGATTTGGTGAACCTTGAGTTCTTTGCGAGTTTGGAGGTGCTCAGGCCACAGAGGGCATTGGTGCAGGCCACTCAGCAGTGCTATCCTTAGCTAAGCAGAGGCCACTTTGCACAAGGAAGGATGTAGAGCGAAAGCTGGAAGTCTGTCTCCACATGTCCCCTCTCTGATTTCCTGCTTCTGTTTTGGTTGGTTGTTTTCCAGAGAGGAATTTTTCCCCTGGGGGGGGGGGCGGGTCTTGGGGGTGGCTACTATTTGTGGTCACGATCACCAGGTAAATGTTGGCCCCTGGCAGGTCCTCTCCAGCTGTCTTTGTGGCTCCCCATTCTTGAATGCTGGCCTCGAGTCAGCTCTGGTCTGATCCTCACTGACGAGCATCAGTGAGATGTTTACAGATCACCATGCATGGAAGGTCACCTCAGTGCCCAAACAGACTCTTGGTGCGAGGTACAGCGCTCTTAAAGGCGAAAGGCCACAATTACATCCATCTTAGAGAAGGGTCAGCGTGACCTTGCAACATCTACTTTGGCAGGGCATAATTTCAGACACAACACTTCAACATTTTATCTACCTTCTCCAGTTATTCTTGTGTTTTATTTGAATAAACGATTGCTTTGGTTAATACATCTGTACTGTGGTCAGAGCCATGGACAATCCCAGATGCCTTCTCACCAAGGTAAACGTGTCAGGGTTGAGAAATTTCTAAGCAGACACAGAATGGAGTCAGGACAAGAAGAGACTGCCTTAGTCACTTTAGTGTCCTTAACCTCCATGCTAGTGATGCTCTGCAAGCCAGGCCACGCTACCGCCTGTCTGAGTCCAGGGCTTCTGCCCTGAGCTGTGGTCCTCGGTCAGTTCTGTCTCCCTTGGCCCAGGACTTCCACTAGCTTGACTTTTTCTGAACTGGCTGTCTCTGTGCCCATGCCCTGTCCTGGGCAAAGGGTGTGGGCATGGAAAAGCCACTGCTGCCTTTAGCTGGACCTGGGATTCTGCCAGGCGCCCCCGGAAAATCAACTACAATGTTGATTCAGCTTCCACTCAACATCCTTTGCTGCCCTCTAGTGACAGGTGCTGGGAAGCACAACGTCGTTAACGGTTACAGCTGTTGACGATAAAGCTGGTGGTGTCTTAACTCTGATCTTAACTCTGATCTCAACTGCGTATAAAATATAAGGAGTTGATCTCAGAACCCTAGAAGAGCGTTGTGGCTAACAACAGGCCTGGAAAAATGAGGGAGAAGGAGTTATGGGGCTTGTCTGTAGGAATTAAGGTAGGGCTAGGAGGAATTAAGCTAATGATGCAGATTTCAAAATAGCTAGAATTGAGCTTGGATGTCCCTAAGCCAAAGAAATTCTTGTTTCGTACTAGGAACACATTATTCTTAAGACCACACAATGTACACGTACATGAATTTAAACATGTACATAATGTCAATCGGGAATGAAGCACAAGGGAAGGTTCCAAATAAATCCAGCCCTGGTTCTTGCCTGGTTACTGTAGCTGCTGTGGCAAATCTTAACCCAGGGTACCAGTGGAAGGTGAATGACCAGAGTTCTCCAGGGGGGTCCAAAGATCGACTTGCACTAAAAACAAAGTAGCTATAGCAGAAAGTGGTCTTTCAATGTGATTGGATCGGATTTTTGGCCTAGAGTTATAAAAATCATTTCAAACATGCCAAGTGCGGGGCCTTTGACTGCAAAGCTGGCTATCCCGTGGTGTTACTGAGTGTGGACTGGACATTAGATTGATCCAGAGACGAGAGAGACAGCTTTCCACCTGGGAAAGTTAGATCCCGTGTAATGGCCTGGGTGCTGTGTCAGTACACCAAAGAAAGGCCCCTGCAGTCCTGAGTGCTGTGCATTGTGGGAAGCTTTCGATTTGATGCCGTGGCCCACTTCCGGTTCCCTGCGCAACAGTAGTTCCTTCCAGAAACTCCTTGTCTGCGTGTATTTGAAGATCTACCTATGTGTAGTTCTAGTGTTTTCACAGGCTCATGCCGTTTTTAGTTCACTTTCTGTTAAAAACAAAACGGGGGATAAGGACAGAGGTTCATTTTTCTCTACAGGTGGTTATCCAGTTTCTTCCACATTCTTTGTTGGAGAAGCCATCTTTTATTCCAAGGCGAGTTATTGTCACCTTTGCTGGAACCCGGGCAGCTATCACTGTGTGGATTTATTTCTGGGTCTGTTTTGGTGCCGGTACCGTGGGTACCACGGACTTCTGTTTGTTTGTTTTTCACTTGAGTTCTATTGTGTTAGTTTTGCTCATTCTGCGCGAAGACTGCTTCCACTGCGTGGAGCCTCTCTATCCCCAAGGGAACCTTAGACTTGTGTTTCTATTTTTGTGGAAAATGTCATTGGAGTTTTGATGAGGGTGACTTGAATTTGTTACTCTCCATAAACCTTGCATCTCTCTGAGTATGACAAAGTCTGAGCCCATATTAAGAAATTGGCTTGTCTCCTACCAAGTTCTTTTAAAAATGCATTGCACTTGTTTAGAGCTCTGTGTGTGGTACACGTGTCTCTGTGGTGTGTGTGTGTGTTGTTGTTGTTGTCCGGTGTGCCATAGTACACTTGTGGAAGTCAGAGGACAACTTGTGAGTGCTAGCTCTCTCCTTCGGCCACACGGGTCCTGGGGAAGGGAACTCAGGCTTGGGAGCAAGGTCCTTTACTCACTCAGTGGTCTTGTCAGCCAATTGCTGGATTCTTCATGCTTCTGGAGTATTAGTCCTTTGTCAAATAAAACTTAAATGTATTTTTTTCTCTCTCAATCTGTAGCGTGCTCAGTTGATCTCTTAATATTCTCTTGGGATAAGCCGTTTACAATTGTGTTCAACTCTCATTTCAGTCATGTGTATCATGTTTGTTCCGAAGAAATCTTTGAGAGAACTACCCTGGGTGTTGGTGGTTTCGAGCTGCTGTTGCTATGGAGTCTCAGCCTCACTTAATACCGAGGGCTTCTCCCTAAGCTCCTGAGGGCTGGCATTTCAGATACCTCTCTCCGTAGTGGCTTTTCTCTGTAGTTTTTACTGAAAGCCAGGGCTGGAGGTTTCATTCATTCTATCAACCACCTGTGCAGACTCTGCTCTGTGATGCCAGGGATCCAGTTTTACTTTTTTCTGTTCCTTTTTAATTAATCCATATTGACACCCAATGTCCACTAGGTTGCGTTAGGTCGGGCCCATGAAGTGGCATGTCGAGCATGCTCCCAGTCTGTCACCCCAACATGCTTAATTTTATTTTTCAGTAAACTGTCTTGGAAGTTAAAATTTTTTTGTTTGGTGGGTTTTTTGTTTGTTTTTTGAGACAGGGTTTCTCTGTGTAGTTTTGGAGCCTGTCCTAGAACTCGCTCTGTAGCCTGGGCTGGACTTGAACTCACAGAGATCCGCCTGCCTCTGCCTCCCGGGTGCTGGAACTAAAGGCGCGCACCACCAACGCCCAGCAGAAGTTAAGGTTTTATAGCAAGCGGTGAATTTATTCACTCATGACCCCTATTTTTCATATTTGGTAAGATTATATGTTCTAGATATTTTGCATTAATGCATACATACATTTTGTACCTGGTTTGTCAGTTTCTACCAAGAATACTATTGATGCCACAAATTGGGATTATATCGAACTAGAGATGTATCGGCGAGGAATTTATGTTCCTCATGTATCTGTCATTGGCAAACATGCTACAATCCACATGTATTTATAATTTCACTTCTATAGAAACAGCTTAGACAACGTGTTAAAACTATTCAAAAAGCATTTTACTGTTTGCTGCTGTAGTTAATTGATTTTACATAAAGGTCAGTGTGTCATGACCTTGCTAAATTATTAGCATGGAGACGTGTGAGGATTTTCTCTATCGCCAATCAAATAATTTGCAGAGAGATCAATTTTACTTTTTTCTGAAGACTCAGCCCAGGGTTTCACTTGTGCTGGGCAAGAAGGCGTGTCTCTGCTGACATCTGAACCTCTGTCTTCCTTGACTTCGGGTGTGTGTGTGTGGTGCTGTGCCAGCTTTACACGTGGTTACTGGGGATACACACTCAGGCCCACGGGCTCGCACAGCGGGCATTTGAATCACCGAACCCCGCTCTTCTCCTCCTCCTGGCTTTTATTACTTTTTGTCTCTTGCTTAGGCTGTACAGTAAAAGGTTGAATTTTTTGTTTTTTAAAGAACAAACATTCACTGAACTATGTCAAAATACTTTTGTATTTATGGAAAGTTTCACACATGTGTAAACGTCGTCTTAGACTACCACAAGTGGGGGTTTGAGGAGTCTATGTCACCCTTCACTACCATGACAGGAGCTTGGCAGGGCCGGGCACAGACACAAACTCCTGTTCTACCAGCATCGCCATGCACGCAGATGCAGGAAGTCCTGTAGTAGGAGTTTTAGTTTTTCCTCTTTATTTTTATGAATAAAAGTCAATGCGGGATGGGGGATGTCATTCTGTAAATATGTTTCTCTTATTGGTTAATGAATAAAGCCCTGTTGGCCAATAGGAAAGAAAGAGAGGTGGGACTAGGAGACGAGGAGGTTTTGGAGAGAGGGAGGAGGAGAGTCAACATGTAGGACCAACAGGTTAGAACTCCGGATCCTCTCTCTGGTAAGATGAGACCACGTAGAAACACTTAGATTGATAGAAATGGGTTAATGTTTAAGACAGAGCTAGCTGATGAGAAACACTAGTAACAGGCCAACAGCTCTATATCTATCTAATACAGTGTCTGCGTGTTATTTGGTGCTTGCACAGCTGTGGGACCAGGCCAGCGGGAAAACTGCTCGTAACAAACGCCCACACCCTATTTAACGAGAGCTGATAGAACAAAAGACTCAGCATTTTAACTTGGAGGAGAAGACACGCAATATTGATGTTTCCATGGATGTATGATTTTTTTTTTCATAACTAAAATACAAAGTTTTAGTAGACAGGAAGTGCTCGAAAGATGGCATTTTCAAGTGAGACGAGAGCATGCAAAACAGTGACGTGCTTGGAAGAAACACTTCAGTTCCATGTCATATTACTCTTTATTAAGTGACATATTTATGGAAAATAGTTGAAAATGCCTGTCAAGGGGAGAGCTATATCCCCCTGATGTACAGTCTTCTCAGGCAAGTCAGGCACACAAATGAAAAAGAGTCAACACACATTTGCCATTTGCCCAGGAAGGGGCACTCCATCTCCTTACTTTCCAGTCAGAGGAGATACACAGACAGTAATGGAAATACCGCCAGAAAAGACAAACACCGGTTCCCGACAGCCTGTGTCCCCACATGGCTTAGAAACACAAGACTATCACTAGGGGACACACGAGGACTCCCCCAGGACATATCACAGGGTACATCCTGGGTGTTTTGTTTAATGCTTTTGCTAAGACCATTATATCGCGAATGGTGTATTAGCAAAACACACACCAAAAGAAAACTTTGGTAACTTGAGAAAGACCCCGGGAACAGTCAAACAACAACAACAAAATGTTAAAATCTGTTTGATTCTTTGTCCCAAGAAAGGCTGGTGAGGTAGTTTATACTGCGCATACACATTGTAGGGAATCGGTATTCCAGTTCATCCAAAGACCGCTGGCTGGAAGAATCGTCTCCCAGCTGAGCCGCATAGCAGGGGGCCACTCTTAGGAAGCACAGTGGGGGATGAGGCAGTTGTAGGAATCTTCTCGAATGTGTGTTCCTACAGGTCTCGTCCTTTACTACGTTCCCGGGTGATACTATTTTCCTACTTGTGTATCAGGAGCACTTGATGTGTGAGAAGCCAGTAGGAGCGTCACTTACTAGCCATGTAGCTGGCCTTTCCTTTGTCGGCAAATACCCCATTTATTCTAACAGGTTGGCTACTGAACTTTTGAAACCCAACTCTCAATAAGGCCAAAGTTCTTTCAATACTTACATGACAGACACTTTAAACTTAACTGAAGGTTTATTCTTCCAGAATAAAGCCAGTGGAAGAGGCTCCTTGAGCACACAAACATTAGTTTGCAGGTCTACTAAAACTTCTCTAGTCAATGAACCATGTGACTAAGAACAAAGAGTTATGGCCAACGTCGATCTTGATGTTGACATTGCCCTCTATGCAATACAGTTATTTGAAAGCTGTCATGTTCCCGAATAAACTGAAACGATTAACTTCAAGTTGTTGATTCCACCAAGACTTAGCATCTGAAGCCACGCGACAGTGGGTGCAAAATGCAGAGCCTTGCCTTGCGTCACCTGCCATCCACTAGCTGCCTGCTGGAGACTGGCAACTAACACTAATGCATAGATTGGAGTGTACTGTCAGCCAAATGACATGAGAACTCTGGAAAAGAGAAATAAATGAACAGGTCTGTGCAATTTCTGTATAAACACACCAGAACTGGGCGCTCTTAATGCAGAGAAACACAGGGACATGTTCACATATTTACAGAAACATGGCTATGCTCTAGAAGGATGGCTTCCATTCGTAGGCAGGGATTCCTCCGGGGATGTCCTGGAATCCAGCAGCTATACAGAGGGATATGTTCACTTACTGCCTGCACTACAAAATGATGACACACTCATTGCACACGCTCATAGGCCCACTGGGCAGCCTTGAAACCCGTGAAACACCGGAGCACACACAAACCTCTGTAGTGCATATTTGGCTTTAAGTGGTTTTCAGAGAAAGGAAATAGAAATTCATTAATAGATCAAACAAACCGTGTGTGTGTGTGTGTGTGTGTGTGTGTGTGTGTGTGTGTGTGTGTGTGTGTTTCTAGAAAAGTATTGCAAACTCATGAAGGCCGCTGAAATAAAATGGTCTGTGTGTTGAAAGTACAGGTTGCTCTGCTTCTACGGTAAGATGACCTGACTGTCGGAGTTAAGAATGGTTTGTTCAGTATCGGGCATAACCCGGCAGACGAGATCGCTTCTGCACACGCATTTACAGTACCCTCGAGTTACCTCCGGATGTGGTGGGCTATGTAGGGAAGGAAACGGTTCTCTTGGATTTGCAATTCAATTTTGCTAGCACTGGCCCTTGGGTCTTAAATGTTGTAGGCTGCTGTAAGTCTGTGTAGGATGAAGCACACTGGGATTTTGCCCTCAGTCTCCAGAAGGCAGAGCTGTCCTGTCCCTCAGCTCATTTTAGATTTGTTCCTATCAGAAGCATGAGGACTTAATGCTCCCCACTGCAGATCTAGCAAGAGCTGTGTAAGATGTAGACTGGGAGGCAGATTCCAGCTTGCACAGCCCAGCGCCGGTCCACAGGGCTTTATGTCTCTAGTTAATAATAGACCAAAAAGCACAATGCACGTTGGCAACTTATCAGTTCTGGGTCTAGGGGTGTTTTCAGCCCTTAGGGGTAAATGCGTTTCTGTTATCTTTTGAGTGGAGGCTGCAGGAGTGGCTAGAGTTGGGAAATGCTAAAAGGAGAGATCTGCAAAGGGCATACATCCGTGCTGACACACACAAGGTGGTTTCTTCACTGAGCACCGTAACCGTGAGAAGAGAGGAGATGCATGACGTGACTGTGGACCACGAGGACACTCTGGAAGTCTGGAAGCACAGGACACCCTTAGCACAACTGGGATTTGCAATGAGGACCTGTGGTCACGAGACAAGGAACCGCACGCCGCCGCCTCAACACTCAGCGTTTGCGGGCACCCCATTTGCACCGGGGTGTGCCACCCAGTCCTCGTGGAGCACGATGCACAGGAAGGCACAGCTCACAGACGTCTTCAGACTGAAGGCCCTCCAGTCTGTGCAGCCGGAGCATCAATATTGTATGTTTCACATCAGAAGTGCCGCTGTCGGTTCCCAGGCGCAGGGCCAAGCCTCCTTCTGCCACACAGCTCCACAGCAAGTACCGCTGGCCTTTCTCCTGGGTCACACCTTCTTACCAAGGGACTGTGACAAAGTTCAGCTCAGTGTGAGCCAGTTCCCCTTGTGTAGTTAGTTTATTCTGACAGAGCTGGTGACCCCGCCTATCCCGGAGAACCGATTATGGGAGCAAATACCTCGGGGCAGTGTTGTTTTCCCCACGAACGCGGGGTCTTCTTGGCATATAATACAAGGCAAGAGCCATCGGGGGCATATTCCAAGGCTTGGCTAGGGCTTAATCACCCATTCTGCGTGGGGGTTTACGTGATACACATCCAATATATATGCATCGGGGTCCAAACAGTGCTGTCCTAAAAGGGAGAGGAAACCAAAACACTCAGGCTGGTAAAGCAGTTGCCTTGTAAGCATGAGGACGTGTGTTCTATTCCCCAGGATCTAGATAGAAAGAAAGGAAGACAGAGGAAGAGAGAGAGAAAGAGAAAGAAAGGAAGAGAAAGAAGGAGGAAATGAAGGGAGGGAGGGAGGGAGAGAGAAAGGAGGAGGAAAGGAAGGAAAGGAGGGAGAAAGAAAGGAAGAGAGAAATAAGGAGGCAAATCACGGATCAGAAAGGGGAAGCTGCAGTCACCGACTTCTCTAAAGCAGCAAGGTCCCCGACTCCATTCAGTATTTATCCTCCAACCCACAGGTGAGTGTGCGCTACACCCCGCATCAAGGAAACAGCTCTTGGCAACAGAAAGAGGCCATCACAGGAAACACCAGCCAACCAACATGCAGACTTGTAGAGCCCAGCCCCAGTGGACACATGTACAAAACAGCTCCCACACCTAAGGCTCGGGGGAGGCTGTGTGCACAGAGCAAGACTTCCAAGGAAGGGCTACATCCATGAAAGCCAAGAAGTAACAAGAGACTCAATGAAACAGGAGCAAGCTCGGAAACTCATGCCGTCCCCGGCAGCAAACGGAGACAAGCGTTTTCAGACAGGAGAACTCAGGCCAGGCAGTCACTAACACAAAAGCAGTGGCTGCATTTCAGAGTGAGCTCTCTGGTGCCCTGGATGAGAGGGTGGCTTTGGCGAGGCGTTGAGTAGGACTCTGGACTAGAGAGGTTTCACGAGGTTAGAAACTGGGAGGAGAAAGGTTAAAGACTGCTGGGTGAGGCGTGCTGTGAAGTGGGACAAAGAAATGGGAGAGGATTTGAAGGCATCAGAGGGTTCTAAAGAGGACAGAAATGTTAGTTTGTGTTTTTAAATTCGAGTCGCAAGCTCACCACATTTCCCCAGGTGTTCTAAAACTCAGCACCCTCCAGAGATCTAGTCTCTGTAGTGCTGAGATTACCAACACAGCTATGCACTGTGAGGCTGCCTGCTTGATACTGCCCTCCTGTCACTGGCCACATGCCTCTCCATTCAAGAGAAGCCAGGCTTCATTTCTGTGCTGTGAGGACTGAATGCATCCCCTCTACAGCCTGCCTCACCACCCCAAGGTTCCTTAGTGCTTTGCAAACCATTTTAGGTAGGGCAGCTACTGATGGGAGGGGAACGGTTACAGAGCACAGGTAGAACAAGGCCCTGATTGGGCAGAAAAAGACATCTGTGCGGAGGTCAGAGAAGCCCTGTCCACAAATGAAAGAGAATGCAGGAACACGCCAGCCACAGAAGACACACACACAGGCAAACGGAATCGCTTTTGACCCATGTGCAGCAGGGAATGACCATTGGGCGTGAGCCGGAACAGGGAGCCACGCTCAAGTTCTCAGCTCTGTTCTGTCTTCTAAGTCCAGTAAGAGGCGGCTCCTAACTTTGAGAGTCACACCAGAAAGGCCCCAAAGTCTTTACCTTACTTAGGTTTTGAGAACACTGGAGAGAAATCATGAAACCGCTTTTATATGAAACTATAACCCCCCACCCAGACACTTGCTAATTTTTATCTAGAAGACTTGTGAGAAAAGCCTACAGTAGCGATGTGTCGTGGACTATGGGAATAGCGACGGTTGAAGGTGCTTACCTATGTTCCCTCCAACTTCATACAACCTTTGGTTCTGCGTCTTAATGCATTCCGATGAGCTACGACTAAAACAGAGAAAGCAACAGTTGAGCATTCTTTCAGGGTCCATGGGGAGAACTGACAAGTCATCCCATCACGATGACACACACCCCGCACCCTCTGCTATGACCAAAGTCGTGGCAACAGCAACAAGCATTTAAGAACTTAACTCGGCCTCTCTAGAGGCTGAGACACTTCCCAACCAGCAGCACGCTCAGTGGCCTATGGCACCAGAGAACATTCTAGCTGGGAATGGCACAGAAGCGGGGTGGGTGGAGGGTGCAGCACCTGTTTACCACCGGTCACAATCCTCCTCATTCAAAAGAAATCAACTTCAACTGTGTGTCTGCTGAGTTTGAACGCATTCCCCCTTTAGCCGGGGTCACAGCTCCAGGCTCCCTAGTGTTCTAAAAAAATCACCTTCAAAATCACCGGAATTACCCAATGGCGATTTCTTTCCAAGTCTGCCGTTCAATAAAAAGAAGTCGGAGAAAGCGATCGCCCAATTCAATTTTTCTATCCCAAGTTTAGACTGTTGGGATGAGAGAATTCAAAAGGTCTGTGCCAATCACAGCGATTCAAGAACAGTCTGCAACTCCGCTGAGGAGAGGAGAGGCAAGTGTCTTTGTTCTTACTAATTTTTTTTTTTTTTTTTAATTTTTAGTGAGGTAATCTTTGAGGTAACTGTAAATTTGCATGCCATCTTCAGAAATGACACATGTGGACCCTATGTATCCTTCAGAGTTTCCACTTGTGAAGCTGGGATGCAATTTCGGAGAGAGAATGTTGGCATTGATTCAAGCAAAACTTGCATTTCCATCAGCCAGGGTTACGGCCACTTCTACCATCCTGTCCTTACTATACCTGAGCCTGGCAAACCAGTATTACCTAGTCTGCAATCCTATAAATTCCTCATTTCCCAAATACGACACAAACAGGCCAGCACAGTGGAGAAACTCTCGGTAGTGTACTGGCTTTTGTCCCACGCCACACCAACCCCTAGGGACCTGAGCAAGTCCTTTCCTCTCTTGGTTCTGCAGAGTACCCTGGGATCTAGCATGGTTTGGTCGCTGACTCACTGGAAGATTTCTAAGGCTTGTCTGACCTTGTTTCAACAAAGTTGTTATGGGTTGTGTTGATGATGTCTTCACATCTGGGGGATAAATGCCAAGGAGTTTGGATGCTAGGCCATCCCGTTAAACTGCTAACCCAGCGTGTGGTGTTGATGAGCTATTAAACAGCCCACACTGATGACGTGTGACTACCGCAGCTTCTCTGTGTCTCTGCAGTACTTGATTTTGCTGTACGTTATGTTAGAACCCTCATGGGCATGCCATGATACGCCGCTGTGGTTTTAGTTTGCATTTCCTTAGTGGCTAATGCTCAGCATACTTCCGTGCATGTACTTTTCATCCATCTTTTCCCTTTCGCCAAATGTCATCTATGTTTCCGCTATTGTTGGGGTTGGAGTGCCCCACAAAGGTCCAAACCCTAGGTAAACCCCCTAGGAGGTGTGGTGCTTAGTGCAAGAGTTCAGACCCCTGGAGACGCAGAGGAGATGTGTGACCCTGGACACTTCCTCTTTCCCCTTCATGGGCAGTTTTGCTCAGTGACATGTCTCCATGGTGATGGGCTGCCTTGCCACAGGCCTAAAAGCAAGAGGATCGATTGATTATGAACTGAACCCTCCATGGTGGAAGGAAAAGAAGCATTTTCTCTCTATAAGCTATCTTAGGTATTTGCTATAGTGGCAGAGAGCTGCCCTGGGTAAAACACCCACTCCGGCTCGCTCTCTCTTCAAACTGCATTGATTGGTCCTTACTGCTGAGTAGCAAGTGCTTCAGGTGTCTATTTTTAGCCACCACCTCACCCTATTCACAGCTCCTCACAGCTCTTCTCACTCGCTAAGGTTTCAGTTTTGATGAGGGTGAACTTATCAGTTTTATCTAGTATGATTCTGGGATTAAGCCTAGGAAACTCATCATTTGTCCCGTCATAGAGACTTTCTCTTTTTATTTTAATAAAGTTTTCACATTTCTCATTATACGTTTAAATCCATGGTCCATTTGGAATCAATTTTTAAACAATGAGACCTAGACTAAATTTATTATTTTTTTTCCCCAGGCCTATGGAGGTCCAGTCACTACAGCATCATGTATTGTAAAGCTACTTTTTCTCCAATGAATGTTTTGGTATTTTTGCCATAAATTTGCTCCAAGAATAGACAGTTAGGTAAAAGAGTGTCAACAGGAGCAACTTTTATTACAACTAAGATCATTGAACATTTACTTATCGGTGTGTGTCTTATGTGTGTGGGCTCATGCATGCCATGGCATGTGTATGAAGGGGTTGGTGACTGACCTCCGGTTGACAGGCCGGTGGCATGCACTTTTACCCGCCGAGCCCTTCAGTCTTCTCCAGGTTATAACTTTCAACTGAGGTATTCACAGTTCTTAGTGGGAGGTTGGGCAGCTACTGAAGTTGTGTCGGAGGATTTGAGTCTATAGTCACCAGACCCAATTTATTTTTATTAGGAACATTGTCTCTATAAAATATTACACTTACTTATTTGTGGAAGGGCTGTATATGCCATCGTGCATGACTGGGACTCAGAGGATACCGTGTGGGCGCTTCCTACTATGTGTGTCCTGGGTGTCGAACTCAGGTCGTCAGGTTTGGCAGCAAACACCTTTAACCCACTAAGCCATCTCACTGGACCAGAGCGTTTTCTTTCACAAAGGTCCAGTTGAGGATTTAGTAACTTACCAGATGCCAACATCCTCGCAATAAGATTTCAACTTTTTTATATGGCCACCTACAAATGATAACTACGGTACTTTAAGATACCTAGGCCAAAAATAGAGTTACATGACTATTCCAATTCCTGTTAGCCTGAGCCGGTCTGCTCTCCTTTTCTGTTCTAACTCAAGTTTTTGAAGATAATTTTTAAAATTATGTTCATGTACAGAAAACTCAGCAGTGTACATTTAACCCAGTTAGCGGCGAGGGCGAGTTCTTTGCCCCTTCTTCCAGCTTGGCAATGCAAGCCACAGATTTAGGACACAGGACCCTTGATGATGTGGTACAGGATCCCCATCTTGTGACGCAGGGCAGGCTAACTCAGTGGGGTCTCCGTCGCGGGCCATCACCACTAGATGAGCCTTCATGTCCTCCACCACGGTCGTGATTCTATGACCCCTGCTTGAAGGACTTCCCCTCTGGCAGCATCTTTCTTCTCCGTGTGGGCCAGTAGCCTTTGCTGCTTCTGCTTTGTCTCTGCCCCGTAGCTGTGGGGAAGTTCAAGCAGCTGGGTAGCTGGTGTGCTGGTCCAGGGCCTGGGGGAACTGGTTAATGACAAGAGGTATTTTGAGCCACTTACAGAGGGTGGCCCTCTATTGCTGCAGCCTGGCATAGCCAGCCGTCTGACGAAGTGTGTGAGATCTCTTTTGGATTGATGACCTGTCCAATACTGAAGTTCTTGGGCCTTGTCTCAGAAGGATGATTTACCACCTTTTTGGAGTCTTCTCTCCTTTGGGTGTCTTGCTTAGCTGAAGTTTAATGCAATTCTGAAGAGAGTGTGTGTGTGGTTGTACACATGCACAAATGTGCCTACACATAAAGTTCATGAATCACAAGTCTATAAATTTGCAAAATGAACATAACAGGTGACCAGCCCTCAAGGAAACCAATGGCATGCTTTTCAGTCCCAATGCCCTCCACCCCCCCACAAAACCTGGAAAAACAGCCTGATGTCTACCACCATCGCCTGCTTCTGCTGTTTCTATCTCCATTGAACGATTACAGCTTTACATACAACTGTGAAAGACAATACAGATTCTCTGTGCCCATCTCACCAATGGCAAAAGTCTGCAAAACTACACTGTGGTGCCCTAGTCAGGGTATCAAAATCGGCATATTCAGACAGAGTGACATCTGGGCTCACGGAGCATTAAGTTCAACGCACTGCCAGAGAGACCTGTCGACCCACCCCCATCCCAGTCGAGAGTTCAGAACCAGAGTTCTACATTACCTGCATCCTCCATGTTGCTCCGTCATAGCCATGTCTGTGTTCCCATCATAACCACATCATCATCACGAACTTACTCCCTACTTATGACACCTATCATTCCCGAGCTGTCACATGAATGAAATTCACAGCATGTACACGTACGCAGAGAGCTCTCTCTTGAACAAACAAGGCTACGGCTTTTAGATTTGTTCCAAGTGCTTAAGGATATACACGACTTTCCATAGAGATAATCAAACCACGCCTGCATTTCAACTAATGTATTTAAATAGGTGCTTCTTGTCCTTTGAAAACAGTAGATTATGTAAGGTGTTTCCATCAAGTATGCACTCCTGTAAGGGTGGCTAATGTTCTTTTATGGTCACTTCTGGAGATGAGAGCTATAAGTATCACTCAGATGCTGTCAATGACTGTTCTCAGGCTTTCAAAGGAACAGGGATGCTGTCCAGGGAGCCGACATGAGGCTTTAAAAAGGGTAGTGATGTTGTCCAGGGAGCTGACATAATTCTTCTGGAAACTGATCAAGATACTGACAAAACTAACTGCCATATATTTCATCCCAATAAAAGATAAAATTCATTGATCAAGTAACTTTCAAGAGAAGAATCATGGGGGCTGTAGAGAGGACCCAGCCATTAAGAAGGTTTGTATGCCTTCCAGTAAACCAAGTTCAATTCCCAGCACCCACATTAGGTGGATCACAAATGCCTGTAACTCCAATCCCAAGAGACCCAACAGGGCCTCTGTGGGCACCTTCACTCATGGCATGAATGAGAGATAAAAATTAATCTTAACAAAGGATCCCATGTGGACCACTGCTTGAGAAGTTGGTCTGTTGGCGATAACACTATTGTCTAACCATCCTTAACTTTCAACCCTTGTGATCTACTGGTCAGATGCCCAAGTAGCGGCTACAGGAGTGGAGGGTGGAGTGCCCCCCCCCCCAATCAAGCTCCTCTTCCGGCGCTGCCTTCAGGCTAGAGCACTCACCTGTTCTCATACTGAAATTTCGCCAGGATGTCTTTGGCTTTCGTCTGGCTGTTGAGCTGAATGGCCATTGACACTTTGGACAGAAGTGGAGCGTGGACCCTTATGACGCCTTCTGGCACGTCCGACTGCCAATGAGGAGAGATGAGAACACTGTCAAACGAGGGTTCGGTGACCGCACTCGAGAGGTGAAGACCAGGGACACTGCGAATGAGGAGTACACATCCACACGAGCAATGCTCGACCAGAGTGGACAACGCCTTCCTGCTCCACCAGAGGACCAGTGACTACATCTGACCTGGGAGTCTACTCTTGCCACTCAGGCCTCACTCCAGTGCTTTGGGATCATACAGAAGAGCGTGTGCATTCTGACAAGTATCTAGTGACTCTTACCAGTATCTTTATTGAACAATATTCTAGAACCTACATTAATTAGTATACATATACATATATACATATATATATATACACACATTTATCTAGTAAAATACATATATCAGTATCTTCAGTGAACAATATATGTGTATGTGTATATATATATATATATATGTATACATCTAATGATATTTATCAGTATCTTCACATAGATATCTAATATTTATCAGTATCTTTAATATTCCAAAGACCTTATTTTAAGATTTACACACACACACACACACACACACACACACACACACACACACACACACACACACAATTAGCCGGAAAGAAAGGAAAGAAAACCTATTCTTACCATTCTTCTTGACGGTGACTTCTGTGGTACCTTCGAGGTCTTGGGGCTCGAAACCTAAAGAAAACACATTCCATCTTTCAGACTAACCCTGAGAATATAAGTACATGCTGTTTCTGGCTGGTGTGATCCTTGGAGTTCCCCAATCTAGGTGGCCCGAACAAGCACAGAGCATCTGGGGTGGACACACATCGTGTCGTTTTCTCCAAGGGTGAAACTTAGCAGTGACTACATTTTATCCCATAGCCTTTCCATGTTTTCATCACAGTCAGGATCAAACTTAGGACCCTGCACATGCTATTAGGAAACCACACTCTGAGCCAGAACCAGCAGGTTGGTTCATTCGAAGGATTTTTTTTTTTTTTTTTTTTGGATTAAGGCCAACATTTGGACATCCTTAGAGATAGTTTCTTAAGAAACTGTTGAAACAGTGCTATTCAGTAGTTTGAATATGCACGGCTGGTCTTATTTTTGTCCATGTAATAACTTTTACTAAAGACTAGACACTCTGAATGTTATCGTATGGCCCGTGTGACCACTTTATAAGCCCATCTCCTACATTGTTGTCCGCAGCATCCACACTGGACCTGTATCATCTTGGCATCAGTGGCCCGGGCTCACTGTCGGCACAGCTGGCCTCGGGCGCTGGCAAACTTCTGTGTATTCGTGGCACTTAGATCCCTTTATCGTCTGTATCACTGAACTTTTCTTTTTTATAAGCAAAATGAGTTTCAAGTTTTTGCATCCTCAGAGTTGAATAGGATCAATGCCTGGGATGCATCGCTATCTCTGCATAAATAACTGTACGGAATACAAAGTCTCTGGGAATGCTACACACTTAATTCTTTTTTTTTTTTAAATGACAATATCTATTCCATTTTCTTTATCCACCAAAGAAATGTCTTTTTCTACTTATTTGATACACTGTCATAGTTGCACTCTAGTTGCTAGGGTACAATACCCTGACTAAATCAGCTTAAGGGAGAAAGGGCTTATTCTGGCATAGGGTTCCAGAGGGAGACATCTGTCATGGCAATGGGAAGCAGGGAGCTGGACGTTCACACTGCAGCCACACGCGGGAAGCGGAGAGGGAAGAGGAAGTGGCCCATGCCCTCTGGGAGGCTCCACCTCCTGCAAGTTCTACAGCATCCCCAAACAGAGCCACCAGCTAAGGACCAAGTGTTGAAACAGGGGCCTCTGACATGACAGCGTCTTTAAATCACCAAGAAGGCTAAAAGGCCGATTTTTGCCTTCTGGGAGCATCATTTCAGCCATTCAAGAAGGTCGGGCAACCTTCAACAGATAGACATTTCAAGGGCTTTATCCTCAAAGCATGTAACCCAACACAAAAGAGAGACCCGCAATATTTATGTGGTGTTTTAACAACTTCATTCCTCCTTTGAGAAGAGAGAGCCCAGATTGTGGACTGCCATGGCCCTTCTGGGATCTGCTCTTGGCTCTGCTGGGGTCCACCCTTGGCCCTGCTGGGGTCCACCCTTGGCTCTGCTGCGGTCCACCCTTGGCCCTGCTGGGGTCCACCCTTGGCCCGGCTGCGGTCCACCCTTGGCCCGGCTGCGGTCCACCCTTGGCCCGGCTGGGGTCCACCCTTGGCCCGGCTGCGGTCCACCCTTGGCCCGGCTGGGGTCCACCCTTGGCCCTGGCCCCCACTGATGCTCTCACCTCCCGCTCCAGGGTCTTCCTCCTGAGCAGTTTCTTCACACTCGGGAGTTGCTTCTTCAACAGCATGGTGGCTTCGTTCATCCTTCTTACTTGGGTGATCAAGAAAGAAGGGACCTGCAGAAGAGAGGACCTTGACTAGAGGGAAACACCCCGGAGAATTCAGCCAGGATTGGAGCCAGGAGCTGTGACATTTGTCCTCCAGATTAGAAAAGTGATGAGGATTTCCATTTGGTAGAGAAAACATGCTTAGAACACGTTTAAAGCATGTACTGCTGTCCCCAAGGGGAGTTGTTCCAGGAACCCCTCAGGTCCTGAGACCTCGGATGCTCAGCCATGTTTGCACATAACCCCTCCATGAATCCCTCTATACTTCAAATCATCTTCCCGTGATTCACGACATCTAACCCAACACCCATGCTGTGTAAGGCATTGTTTCGTTGTATTTATTTAGGGCCCAGTGGCACGACAGTTCAGTATGGATATAAAATTTTGGTAAGACGGTTGGATTTACGGTTGGTCAATTCCAGAGCTGAACAACCTGTGGATGTGGAAGGCTGGCGCCAGGGTACCACAAGCCACCGTGAACTGTTTCCTTCTGCTTTTGACTCCGAGAGTTTCTTGCTCCCCCCCCCCCGGGGCACTGGCGACTCCCTATGGCTGGCACATTCCGTGGGGACACTGGACGCTGTCACTCACCTTCCACAGGATTTTCTGGTACTTGAGCATCAGGCGGATGATGTGGGCTGCGGTGTTGGCGAGCACAAGTTCTTCGTAATCAGAGTGCTTGCTTCGGCTGAAGAACAGGTTCGGCGCCATCACCGTAGAAATGTTCCACAGGCTCATGCGGTTCTTTGATTCATTGGCAATCACTTTACTGAAGAATGTCATCAAAGCCTAACAAGGGACAGGACAGGAGAACCGTGCCACCCCATGCGAGCCACCGACAGGCTTCCCAGATGGCGAGCACTCATTCCCACACCCATTGACCGTGTTGCGGGAACGTGTCGGAAGGCAAGTATGAGCAAATGTGTTCTACGTACCCTTAGACTGCTTAGAAGAGGGAAAGCAAAGCGAACAGTTAATCCAACTGTCTGCTTCATCAAGTAATTCCCTTCTTAGGGCTTATTACCATTGGGTCTACAGATAATAGACTTACTCTTGATCCTAAACAAGCTTGACAAATATTGAAATTAAACATCAACCAGGAAGAGAAAACACTGCAGCTCAGGCAAAATAAAACACAGTTTTGTTGTGAAGGAAGGAAGCTAATTCTCTAAGTAAACCCCCTTAACTGAGGCCCTATTGCCGATGTCCTTTACTGTTTCCTTGAGTCAGCACAAATACAAATGCAGCTGGACGTTTTAAAACATGACTTTAGACATATCATTTTCCTGCTGTTCCTCATGAGCTTGTGACTCCTCTGCCTCAGTTTCCTGAGTCCTGCCATTAAATGCATGCACCACCATGCCGGGCTCTTTTGACTTCTCTTTTTAATTGTGGACTCTTCCCCCGGCCCAGCAAGTGTAAGCATCAGAAGGAGCTCACACCTTTAACCCCAGCACTAGGAAGGAGAGACAGGGTTGCTATGGCTGGGCGAGAGGGGTTAAGGATAAGGCTGGAGGGGACTGGAGCTCAGGGCAGACTCGGTGAATCTGAGCAGCAGTGCAGTCAGAGCAGTCTGAGGTTCGGCGGATCGCCCCTTCCCTCTGAGCATTGGTAGAGGGGAGGACTCTCCTGTGGCTGGCCACTCTGCTTCTCTCTTCATCAGTTTTAACCCCACGATCCGTCTCTGGGTTATTACTCATACTACATGTATCAGTGCTAGTTAACACCTATTTGAGTGTTTACTATGATCCAGACATTATTCTCAGTGATTAATACTTGGTTTTCTGCAGTCATTACCTGTCTAAACTCTATTAGGCAGAAGGTAGGGTGGGGAGGAAATGAAGGGCTCCGCCCAGTGTCCAGCATCAGGCAGTTAAATGCTGGCACCAGGGGCCTGAACTAAGGAAACCCATTCTCCAGCTGTCTCTGCGCCTTCTCTACAGCCAGCGGCTTCAGTCTTAGATCCAGACAAACTAGGACGGAAGAGAGAGGCTGCACTTGCATGTCCGTGTAAGTAAGTGTGTGTCATTCCACAGGCTGAAGTGTGTGGAATTATTTGTTAATTGTTTACATCCTCGGGCATTTGAGAAAGTTGACGACCCTTCAACCAAGGAAAAGTTTGATGACATTTTCAGTAAGACACCTGATGTCAGATGGACTCTGTGAAAAAATAGCATTGCTTAGGCAAAGCCAAAAACAAATAAAAAATTGTAACTTTGTGAAAAATATTGAATGATATTAAAATCTAACATTTTATGCTTTGCTGGCCCCACCCTCGCAATGAGGATATAATAGAATGCTGTGTTTTATTGCGTGGGGACAGGTTAGATAACCAGGTCCAGCTATGTAGTCCGCAGGAGCCTAGAACTTTCAACAATCCCATGGGTTACAGGCATGCGCCACGTGCTTTTGAATCGAGTGAAGTGTCCCCACCCTGTGGGGAAAGCTATCAACCTCTCCCACCCCCAAAACCATGCAGACAGAAAGCGATCTGATTCCTTGTTCTCTGCATCCTATTGACCGGCCTTAAAATCACCACGCATCTTACTTCGGTCTCGTTCCAGAGGTTCTAAGTACCTGTTCTGCGTGTACCAGCTTCCTAAGATACACACCCATCCTCAAAGCTGCGAGAGAAACCCACATTCTACTACCATAGGACAGAGAAGTGAATTTGAAAGGAAAGTTAGAGGAACTATGGATGCCATTCCACCAGCTGCCCTGTCATTTGTCAGCAGGTAAGTCCCTTCCCTGGGCTTTGTTTTTCCCTTCCAGAAAGTGACCAGGCTCTACCAGATGGCATCTAAACTCCCAAAGCCCCAGACTATTTAAATTACATCATGTGTCTATGTTCTACGGAAATGACAGAAATCCCATAGTCCAGTGATCTGAGATACCCTCCTCAGAGGCTCACCAGGCCGGAAGGAGTCACAGGACTGTAGGGGAGCCAGCACAATAACACTGGGAGCATGCGAGGCTGTGGGACTGTGCCACACAGATGGCCCTGTGAGTTGTCATACTTCTATTTCCCCTAGATGAGCCCCGTGATGATTAGGATGAGGTCGACGCCACTTACCTGGGCTGTGTCCCTGTTGGCGTCAGGCAGGGCCATGACCATGAGGTGCAAGGCTTGAAACTGCACTTTGATGTGAGGCCCTCCTAAGGAGCAGAAATAATCACATGCGTGAGTCCACACTGATGCGTTCTGACAGCAATCGGGCTAACATCTGGCAGCACAGGGGGGCTCTGACAGCTAAGTGGGAGGGACTCAGGCTTGCAGCTCAACAATGTTAATTTGTTCATTTGGACAGGAACCCCAGTCTTCCACCTCCCCTCAGTCCCATCATGCCTGCATGTAGGCAGGCAGCCAAGAATATGCTTTGAATAATTCTAGATTTATATGACGGCCCACAGACCTTGCCTTCCTCCACAAACAGAAGTCAAAGCTCAATTCAAGAGCAAACGAACTTTGCACACAAAGGTGCAGCCAGCCGCATACGGCAACTGAGGATGCATGTTCTAGACCCCGATTCAAACCTGCACTTAGAACTGAGTCCTTTAAGCCATCTGTAACATCCCATGGAGCTCGTAGGGATGGCTCGAGGATGAAGTGAGCTAATGTGCACACAATGCTTAGGCCAGGACCTAGAAACAGTGGTCACCTCATGTGTGGGCACACTGGTTTTGTGAGCACTGCTACTTATTTCCCATCTCATAGACATTTAGGTTTTGGAGAGTGTTGAGGATTTTATTCTGTAATGCCACAAGATGGCACCAGAGGGTTAGTATTCATGGAAGGCTTCCCTTCCCCTCTCTGTAGCCTCTCCAAAAGGGCTTGTTGGTGAAAGTATCTGCGGAGGCAAGATGCTGATGTGTGTGTGTGTGTGTGTGTGTGTGTGTGTGCGCGCGCGTGTGTGTGTGTATTCATAGGTGGAGGTCGGAAGGCAACCTTCAGTATTGTCCCTCAGGAGTCCTCCACCTTTCACTGAGAAAGGACATGTAATAGGCCCGGAACTTTACCAGGTAAGTTAGACTATGTGGCCAATGCGCTTTTGGGAACCCGCCCATCTCTACCCCTAATCTTTCCATCACCAGGATGGCAAGTGTGCACTACCATGCCAGGATCTTTACACCGACTCTGGATTGAAATCAGGTCCTTACACTTATAGTGCAAATGCCTTCTGGCTGGAGCCCTCTGCCCAGCAGCTCTGAGTAGCTCTGGTGTGGAAGGCTCAGGTGCCCCTTACGAAACTCTCACTGCCGTGGCACACAAATCTGCTATGCCCGCTCATTTCGGCAGCCCGTTTGGGATATAAACACAGAGTAAGCAGGAAACTAGCTTGCGGTGCTCGTATTTCAGGAGAACCAGTGTTCTGCATGTTTTCCCTAAAATAGGAAAATCTGGCATGGTACAGGCAGTGTCTGGCTGATGGGCGGTCCTATAGGTGACAATGACAGTCTCTGAAAGGCACTAAGGACCACGCAGAGCGGTGGAGAGCAAACAAGAGTGAGCAGGCTGGAGAGAGCCGGGAACTCAGGACAGGGGAAGTGGCCCACTTTTTCGGACTTCAGTAATCTGGGCAGTGTGAGATGATGAAGACTAAATGCACAGATAAATAGATAACCCTGAGCTGTCTGGCCTGGAACTAGACCGGGGATTGTTGTGGGGGGATGAGACCAGAGAGGCGAGGCTCTGGTTCTAGAACAAGCCACACCACATCTCAGGCCAACCTGCACATACATGTGTGAGGCACAAGTCATGGGTGAAAAGTGAACTGGAATCCTGGCTCCCGGGGTAACTTGCTGACCACGCAAACCTAAGGACCAAGTTTGGATCCCCGCACCGATACAAAAGGCTTGGGTGGTGGCAAATACCAGTAACCTTAATGCTAGGGATGGAGACAGGCAGATCCCTGGGGCTCACTGGCAAACCGGTGCAGAGGTAGTGTGAGGGTTAGATTCAGGTAGAGACACTGTGTCAGAACAATCGACAAATTAAGACGGTGACAGAGAAGGACGCAGGAAGTCAACTCTGGCTTCTACATGTGCGCGCGTGCGCGTGCAATCACACACACACACACACACACACACAATGCTGAGTTGCTGTACCAGAGACTAGTGGCAGCTTTGACCCCACCAAGCAAATGACTTGTTTAAGCACAGCAGCCCAACCCAACACCCAACACAGAATCTAAACTAAGTTCACATACAAATAAGAGTATGTACCCACTCTCAAAGAAGACAGGATCAGAGGTGACCCGGGAGGCTGGACCTAGCAGACCAGGTTTCAAAGCAGGTCTCAAAAGCATGCAAATAGTATGAAGGAAAACATGCATGCAATGAATGATAAATCAGCGCCCCCTCAACAGGCAAATTAAAATATTTAAAAGTATCAACTGAAAGTTCCAGAGCTGAAAAACAAAACAAACAAACAAAAATACATTATCCTCTAAAGTCTTCAGCAAACTAAAAAAGTTAGGAACAACTGTCAGTTTTAGAGATGCAAACTCAGGGGCGTCTCCTATAAACGCCATTTCAGCCTGGTGTCCACAGGAAGCCCCACAGTGCGACCGCATTTCAATGTGCACGACTGGGCATCTGCCTCCCGTCTCCGCCCATTACATTTAACTTCTTCACCTACTTTCCATCAGAGCGATGAAGGCGGGTATGTACTCCACGGGGAAGAGGGAGGTGGGCAGTTCTCTGAAGAAAGCTTTCAACATCACCGCGGCTTCTCTGTGACACATCTTGTCCCATTTGAATTTGTCAGCATTGAACCTGGCGTCCAGTTCTTCACGGTACTGCTGCAAAGCAAGAAGACGGTCAATCCTTGACGGTGCTGAACGTCATGTCCTCTGTCTCCCCATCATGACTTGAAGCTAGACGGCTAAGCAACAGCTAACACTCACATGATTAAGAGCTGAAAGACCTGTTTGGGAAAAAGGTACTTCCAAAGGCATCCTGAAAATAGACATAATCTTGAAACAATTTGCTAATTCTGCACAAATCCAAAAGTTATTAACTGAGTCCATAGCTTCATTTTTGTGGTTTTAGCGGGACACCACAGCCCCCACAAGATAAATGCTTTGCTTGTTTTTTGACAAAACCACCATTTTCCGTTTGTCACAACCCTTCGGCTTCTAAGTCAGACCATGGATGCATGCCTCTCCTCCCCGCTCTTCCACTGTGGGATGAGAAATGTCCTAATAAAGTAACTCTGACTTCACTGTAGCACACACACACACACACAAAGACACACACAGACTGACACACACACAGAGACAGACACACTGACACAGACACACACACGCACGCACGCAGACAGACAGCAGACACACACACACACGCGCGCAGGCAGACACACACACACACACACACACACACACACACACACACACACGTCAGCACGCCTGCCCAATCCTTTCTCCAGTCTGGGGCACTGTGCAAGCAGCTTGTGTTAAAGTACCACAGCACCAGGCCGCCGTAAGTTCCGCTCACGTTAAGTTTGTTCTCGGAAAAGTTTGCACTCCTGGTTCATCTGTTTGCCAGCGGAAACCAGTCTCTGTGATTCTTTACCAAGGACACACTCAGTTCCTACCATTCCCTTGAACGTGAGGGTTTACCTCAAACACTAGGCAGCTGGAGTTCTCTTTCTGAAGAGGGTACTTAGACGGGACTCAGGTAACCTTCCACTTTTTACAGCCTCTGCCTCATTCTGGTGAAAACCTACTTCTAGCCTTAAACAAAGACAGCCAAAACAGTTTGTCCTAGCAGGACTGGCTCACCAGCATGCCAGAGACAAATGCTTCCTTGGCTCCCAGAGCCTGCAAAACTGAGCTGTCTGTCAAGCTTGCAGAGCTATGTGTGACTCTGCTATACCCTGCAAAGGTATGGAATGCTGACATAGGGTGAGTATGCAGTCACTCCAGGTTAAAGGGTGAGATTCTGTCTCCAAAACCCAACCAGCCAACCAGCCAAGCAGCTAATCTATCAGTCAATAAAAACCTACTTTTTGTTTACCATTGAGAAGAACATGGGCAGAGTCAAAGTCATGTCCCTGGGTCTCTTTATAGCACAGACACATTTCTGAAGCATTTTCACAAAAAGGCAAACAACTAGCTTGAAGCCTCCAGCTCCAGGGGAGAAACAACATGCAAGGTAATCAATGCAAAGCATCTACGGCCACCTCAGCACAATGGAAACCAGGAGAAGAGAAAATCTCCTGTGTCAAACAGCCTGCCTTCTCCCCTAAAACATATCCCAGTGTTGGGCTCAAATTTCTGTGATGTTTTGAAAGAAAAATCATTGAACATTCCAAAGCATTAAATCAGTTCCAAATAATCTGTGGGCCTCAAATTTGAGAACTGGCTTTGCAGTGATGCTCTGGTTTGGCTCTCACTAAGCAGCTTCCTCTCATGCCTGAGTCTCTGTCAGTAATCATCTAGAATGCAAAGCCAAGGCTGCACCATTCAATGTCAGCATCTCCAAGTCAAGGCTGGACCATTCAGTGTCAGCATCCCCACCCAAGTCAAGGCTGGACCATTCAACGTCAGCATCCCCAAAATCAAAGCTGGACCATTCAATGTCAGCATCTCCAAGTCAAAGTTAGACCATTCAATGTCAGCATCCTGAAAGTCAGGGCTGGACCATTCAATGTCAGCATCCATGATGGCTGCTGTCATTGACCCGGCACAGATCAGAAATAATTATAATGAATTTTTTAAAACTGTCTTTCCCAAGCATGTTCTGTAGGAAGTGTAGTTCAGAGGATGGCACTACAGCAACCAAATCAAAACAAGCACAGTTACTGAAGCTTTCAATAAAGGAGAGAAGCAAAGGCCCCGGTAACATGGCACATCTTTCTCTCTCTCTCTAACCACAGCATTTCCCTGTGTCTGCTCACTGGCCCAGATTCCTTCCATGCCCACTTTCCTAAACCCAGAACTATGAAAACATCTGGACTGAATCTCTGGCTTAACAAGCAGCAGAGTAAATTGGCTTACACAACATCAAACCCATTAAATGAAAAAGACTTCACCCTAAATGTGGTTGGTGAATGTGCATGTCTGAGAACACATTGAAAGGGTGTTCAGCCTTTGAAAGGGTTAGCTGAAGGAGGCAACTCTGCTCTCATGGGCAAACTTGGGGCACGTAAGAACGTTTTCTCTTGACAGAGGATCTGTGCAGTATTGTGTGCATTTCCCCAGAAGCACACCTAAGAACAAAACATGATGTATAACAGGATAGAGTTGTTTCAGGAGTCGCTGGGAAGTTATTTGCCTTCCAAATGAAATCATGTTCCTGTTTACCCAACTGAATGGAGTCATGACTTCCAGCCTGTCCTGCTTCAGACCTCCCTTCCGATGAAAACTCGCCATATTCATTGACAAGAGGTTCAGGCAGCTGACTCTCTCAGCTGGGCCCTCCTCAACACCTGCTGTAGACCGTTCTTTGAAGGGCACCTGGCCTGAGGCTGGGCAGGCAGGCAGTCCAGACCTGCTCCATTCTGTCCAGTATAGGAGGAGTTGACGAGCATGGACCACAGCCCATTCCTTACTGGCTCTTTTCTATTGCCAGTCCATCACTGCTGTGAAGGATCCAATAGACACAGCCCACTTGCTTTCTTCCCATTCAGAGAATATCCTGTCACATTTCTATGTCTCTACCTTGACAAATCTCATAGGAATAGAACCAAAGCATTAAATGCATTAATGAAGGGATGCCTTTCCATTTCTGTGCCCTTTCTTTTATGGGTCTGTCACAATGAAGTTCAATATTTTCATCACCACATGAATATCATTCCAGGGCCCATCACTGAGCATCCGTAGACTGGGATGACCAAAGGGTAGACGTGAACTCTTCACGGTGGGTGCCCATCAGGAAGCACCAGGGGATGTTTTGCTAGAAATTTATCAGAAGAGGTGTTCCCTCCAAGGACTCCTTCCTGTTCTGTAGAACATGCCTGTGTGTGTATGGGTATAAGAAGGCCAAGCAAGCAGACACACATTGCTGTGTTGATGCTATGTGTAGATGCCGACATTACCATAAACGGAGTTGGGTTTCAGAACAGCTGAGTGAGTATTCCTGTGGTTAGGAGCATTTGCTTCAAATTCTCAGAAGAAATTCAGCCAAAGGGAGAGCCAAAGAATGTTTCTCAGCTGGGACCAATTGGTGATGGAAGCAAATGGGTTCACTGACTTCAAAGGCCAAAGAGACTTAGTAAACTGAAGTGGTTAATCCCCCAAACAGGGATGGGTGTTTCAAACTTCAAAATGAAGGCATGCAAGAATTATGATGGTCAATCAATGTAATGCCTCATTATTGTGTGTTTATGAATCACAGCATAGAAGAAGCACACAATCATTGGTGGTGGAGAGTATTAGTAAGGCAAGCTGTGTGACACTATCAAAGGAATGATCACAGCCGTGAAGACTAGATTCCTGACACTCGCTGGGACTGGGCTGGGGTGGTTTGAGTAAGAATGGCCCCATAGGCTCATGTATTTGGATGCTTAGTCATCAGGGAGTAGCACTGTTGGAGAAGGATTCGGGGTGTGGCCTTACTGTAGTAGGCGTGGCCTTGATGGAGGAAGCGCGTCGCTGGAGTGAGCTTTGCGTTTTCAGAAGCTCATGCTAGGCCCAGTTTTTCCCCCTCCCTCTTCTTGCTGACCAAGATGTAGCTCTCAGCCACTGCTCCAGCCCACGAGTGCCACTACGCACCATGTCCCCGCCACGCCCCTGTGTGATGACAATGGACTAAGCCATAAGCAAGCCCCCAATTAAATGCTTTGTTTTATAAGTGTCACCTTGGACATGGGAACTCTTCCCAGCGGTAGAACACTGTCTAAGACTAGCTTACACCTTCATCTAGGAAGGGAGAGAACATTGAGTACCTTGACTTTGGCCGTGCATCCTGAAAGTCGAAAGATTCCTTCTGATTCCAGGCCTGATTCCTCGACTTTCTGAAAGAACTAGAAATCAATAATGAATTATAAAATCGAACATCTATGTATCAGTGCAAACATTCTAAACAATGAGGGAAAAAGTCAACAGATTGATAAGTACATATATATATATGTATATATTATGAATGTACATATATATGTATATATACATATACATACATATATACATATGTATATATTATGTACATATATATATGTATATATTATGAATGATTTCTGGAATTCTAAAGACCATTCAACAATGTCAACATTCCCAATGAGTGAATTCTCCATTTAGATCTATGCCATAACTTCTCCACATTACTTCCTAACTAAAGCATTGACTCTACAGGGTTTATCCTCTTATTTATTATGCTAGTTTGCTAACTTGACTCTTTCAAATCTGATCATTATTTCTCTTCTGCAGACCAACCAACAGGAGAAATACTAAGTCAACTGCATCTACAGCCACACTACCCTTGGTGCCCTCAGTCTCTTCTAAATCTACTCTCATTAGTTGCAAAGACTGTGACTAAGAACTTGAAGAATTCTAGAAGACTAACCAATAACTTGGAAATGTAAGTTAACTGCCCTTTTACATTTTCGTGATGGTGGTGGTGGTGGTGGTAACAATGGTGATGATGTCAATTGTGATGACAAAGTGGTGGTGGTGATGGTAGTGATGGTGATGGTGGTGGTGATGGTGATGGTAGTGATGGTGATGGTGGTGCTGCTGATGGTGGTGGTGATGGTGTTGGTGGTGGTGATGAGCTTTAATAGTAGTTTCCACTTCCTGAAGTCAAACCCTGTTCTCAGAGCTTTGCACACACTCACACACTCAACACTGACCTGTAGTACTATTATCCCCGTGCTGAGAAGGCTGAGGCACGTGCAGGTAACATTTCTAAGTTCAGAAGGTGAAAGGAAGCTGCAAGGCTTGGGTTACAATAGTCATTCAGGGATGGGGAGAGAAGGCGTATGAGTTTATGAGTCTAAGAAGAGCCTTCAGACACACAGCACCTCCTCAAATCACCTTGAGTGAGGCCACATCATAGCAGTCAGAACGGCTGCTGTTCACTGGGATGAGAATGTGATCTAAAGCTACAGTTAACAGCATTTATCGAGCACTCACATCTAATGCTAGTCCCAAGTTCTCTGCTGGCTTTCTGCCACTGTGTCATCAAACTTAGGCTGAATTCTTGTCATGGGTTTTTCAAGACTGTTTCCTTCAAAGCCCACCGTAGGAGAAAGCACAGCGTTCGGGGAAATGGCACTTGGTACTTGCTATGTCCCCATCCCACTGTGCCTCTTAAGTTACCTCATCCCTCGTCTGCCCCAGCTGCCTTGTTAGCAAGGCGGAGATAAAACGGCCCCTTGGGCTGCCCCATGCTGACTCTACAGGGTATGACGTCATTGGTACAATGCTTCCCCTGGGGAGCCTCCCCACAGATGGCCACTGTGCACAGAGATGACACACGGTCTTCCGGCCCTCACTGCTACCCTTCCTGCTCCATCACTGGCCAATTAATCACCCAGAGCCAAATGCAAGAAGGAAGAGAGAGGGTATGGAATTGTTAGCTTGAGTGGAGTAGCTGTGTCTCCTCCGTCAGGGTTTTCATGTATCATTTACAAACAACTTAAAACTGTCTGTGGTAAAGGCTGGGGTTTTAATTGTGCCACTGGGTGTCACTGTTGAGTGTCTACCTGAGTAAACATGTTTCCGTTGCTGCCTGTGGGGCTGGAGGGACAGATCATGGCTAAGAGCATGCACCACTCATGCAGAGGACCCCAGTTCTGTTCCCAGCATCCTTACAGCAGATCTGACTCCCTCTTCTCACCTAAGGAACTCACACATAAACCTTATTTTAAATAAATTAAACCAGTTATTTAGCAACCACAGAGATGTCTGGATATAGCAGTTGAGATATCATTAAAATAATATAAAATAACCTTTCACAAAATTTTTCTGTCCTGACTATTTAGTGGGTATAGTGAGCTCAAAAGTTCATTAAATGATTGCGCACAGGAGGGTATCATGTACACCCACGTACACACACACACACACACACACACACACACACACACACACACTTGAACAACTTAGCTTTTGATTCATGTCAGAAACCGCGGGTATATTCATCAAACAGGTCGTTAATAGTCTATAAACATGATAATCAAAAGTACATGTCAAGAGCCAGGCATAGTGGTGTACCCCTTTGATCCCAGCACTCAGGAGGCAGAGGCAGGAGGATCTCTATGAGTTCTAGGTCTACACAGTGAGTTCTAGGACAGCCAGGCATGGGGGGGACCGTGGTGGATCCCATGGCAGAGGAGAGACAAATACGCCATGCAGGCAGAACTTACTTGGGAAGTTTACTGGGGGAAGGGAAGGGAGAGAGAACAGAGACAGACAGACAGACAGAAACCTGTCTCCTCAGAGAAACAGTGGAAAGAGAGAAAGTGGGTGGAGCTTGTCTTTTAAAGGGATCTTTTGTGGCTGCATACACAGCCGGGGTACTGCTTGCCAGGCCCAGAGGGGTGACGCATTCTGCCAGGTCCCCAAGGGGCAGAGCCAAAGTGTGCCTGGATGCTAACACCCTGCCTTGAGAGGAAAAAAAATAGATGTAAACACATGCGTATACACAAGCAACATCTGAAGATCACCAGAAGACAGAACACTCGTGTCTTCCCAGACATCCTATGGCGGAGCAATTGCAAGGGCTCCCGCATGCAGCAAACCCTCCTGAGGTGTAAGCGGCTCGTCCTGTCCCTCAAGAGTCACATGTCTGAAGTGTGGACCTCTGTGACAAGAGATGGTGCCCACGGGGAGCGCTTTCCTGTGCCCTCCTCATTCACTGACTTCCCATCTGACAATGCGAATGCTTTCTCTCACACATGTTCCTGGCACTGGGTTGACATCTGCCACGAGGCGGTATGGCGTAGGTGGCTGTCACCGAGTGACACTAGACCGTTCGGGAACTCAGCCTTCCTAGTCGTGGTCTAAACCACTCACTTCCTAGTGAGTACCGCGAGTGTCGTGTCGGGCATTTTACTACAGTAAAGGAAAGTGGATTAATGGAAAGGGCAAATGGTCTACATGCCTGCGGGGCAACGTGAGCACGCTTGGGCTAAACCCACAAGAGCCCCACTCTTTAGAAGACACCCGGTGAGGTCATCGCCCCCCATTCCTTTGCAGGTGACTCACTTTCTGTAATACAAGGGGGACTTTCACTTCAGGGTCCTTCTTCCGGTCGTTGTCCAGGAGGACCGTAAGTGGCACGCCAAAAATCCCGCTGTCTGCAGGGAGGAAGAAAAGGCAGGGGTCAGAACAAGTCCCCGCGGCCCAGGGCCAGCCTGAGGCCGCCGCCTGGCTCTCCAGCTACCTCGGCCCCTGCCTCTCTCCGTTTTGTTTCTTTTCAGTTGTATCCCGAAAGCATCGAAGAAGGCCGTCAGTTCAATCAGAGAGAGGTGGCGGATTTTCTTCATGTCTTCGGCAGACAGGTCCCCTGTTTCGGTCCACCCAAATCTGGTTTTCTGAACAATAAATTTCTGAAATACACGGTGGAGACATTCGTTTTTTTTGTTAAAATCAAGTGAAATCAGGGCACCCTAACTCTGCACGATAAAACCTACTGGGGGGTTACTCGGAGGAGCATCCTGGGCTACGGAAGGAGTGAGTGTGTGTTAACAAAGCAGGGAGGTAGCTTCCAGGCTATTAGAAGCCACGCTGGAGCCTGGACGGCAGGACAGCTTGGCTACCAAGGCTGGGACAACAGTGGCCACAGCCACCTCTTCCTCCCTGCCCATCTTCCTGCACCTGTGTGTATGAGCACATTTATGTGTGTAAGCGTGGGCATGCATGTCACAGCAGGCATGTGGTGGTCAGCTGTCCGTCCTTGCCGTCGTCCACCCTCCTTGAGACAGGGTCTCTAACTGTTGGCTGCTGAGAACGCCAGGCTAGTCGGTCCTCTGCCTCTCATCTGACCACAGGAACCCTGGGATTACAGATGAGCTCTGCTGTGCCCATCTTCACATGGGTATTGCAGGTTCAGACTCAGTCATCACGCTTGCGTGGCAAGTGGCTCTGACCACTGAGCCACCCCCCAACCCAGCCACTGCCTTCCTATACGTACTGTACACACTACGGTCCTGAAATCTGGTTTACATGCGGTACCTACACACAAAGCAACATGTCTAAGCATATCCCAGGAGACACGGAGTGCTGGTGCCCGGCATCCCCAACTCCATCATGCATACACAGGGACAGAAAACAGCCCTCATACTGACACCTCAGGAAGTCATCTCGGGAAGTCATTAGACTGATCGCAGGATGGTTCACTCACAGTCAAGGAACACTCTTCTTTCTTAATGTCTGACTTCTTCCATTTATTTCTGTTCGGGGCTTCTGTCACCATTTCTGAGTAAGACACCTCAAAAGATAGCTCTTCAGCTTCGGGTGGAATGTTCTTTTCTAGATAATCACCATCTAAACAACAAAATAAGCGACAAGAAATATAGTGCGGCATCAAACCAGTCAATGCTACTGGCTGCAAAATAAACTACCAGTACTTACAAGGGACATCTCTCCCTCCCCAGGAATGCTGGGATATGGAAACCTAGGGGACAGAGCCTGGCTCCCAGAGTAGTTGTTCACTTAGTCAGTGACAAGGGTCACTGGCCTTCCCATGGACACATTTCTACCAGCATCCAAACACAACTAACTGTCCAATCTAATGTTTTAAACTTTCACGTGCTCTGTAAGTTTTTGAGGAGTAGAGGCAAAGCCCTCAATAGAGCTGTTCTCTGTATTCTTCTGACATTAAAAGTGTCATCTAGATCAGGCATTACTTACTGGGGACCCAGAACTTAGAGGGGGGAGGACGGAATCTCCCTAAAACTCCCCTATACTTTCACAAGCACAAAGTTTCACTGTTTAAGATTATCCAGCGTGGGCCTCTCCGCTGGGTGTGTAGGGGTCATTCTGAATTTCCATAATTCCATGTTAGTCTACCCTCTCTCAATGCACATAAAAAGTACCTAACTGGATTAACAGTGACAGGAATGTCCCACATGGGCTGAAAATTAAGGCAGATGATTTCTTGGTTCAACTCTGACTTCTGAGTAAGATTTCTCTGCCTGGGGAACGTTTTTATGTGCATAGTAAGGGATTGTTTGATTAAAAACAGGACACTTTTTCTTTGCTTTCTTTTTAGGACCCTGACTAAAGGTCAAGGTGATCAAAATGACAAAAGGCGGAATTAATCAGTAAGATTAATAAGAGACCGGGTTGCTTTTTACATTAAAAGCTGGGAGGAGACCTTACACATTGACTATAGATTCTCCATTAACAGACTACAGATTCTCCAAGCCACTGGGCCACTGCATATGGGCATCTGTCCCTGATGGCAGCATTTCTGGCAAGTCTCCTCTTGGTTATTTTACTTTAGTATCAACATTAGTGAAAAACAATTTGCTTGTCAGGCAGCTCATCATTTGATGTATGAAGTCAACGGATTTTAACACCACAGCTAGGCAACTATAATCTTGGTCAATTCTAGAACACTTTTCATCAAGTCCACTTTGTATTTGGATGAGAATGGTCAAAGCACAGACTGCGTTTCTCTGAGAGGAGAGTGCACATTTTTCAAAAGACAGGAATCCAGTGTCAGGGCCTTGGGGGACAGCCTTGGGGCAGGAGGGTCCCAAATCTGAGTTTCTCAAGCGGCAGAAGGCTTGTGTGTCAGAAGCAGCTCCGGGTCAACTCATATACCAGGAACTTTGGATGCGGCTGCTCCTTAGCCTCCTTGTAGCATCTGGCTACATCGTGCCACTTAGGGGAAGGCCTAACTCGACACCACTGCCTGCTTCACGTGTTAGAAGTGAAGGAAAACTTCACCCAGCTGGGTTAGCATGGTCCGTTACAACAAAATGGGTTGTTTGGAGGTAAGGGGTGGGGTTCTGGAAGCTACAGAATCATAACACACATCTTGCTGGGTGGAGAGAGACTTATCGGTGAGCACTGGGTCACAGTGAGATAAGAACTAGAAAGTTCTGAGGTGCTATAGCCCAGCATGGTGTCTGTGTTGTGCCCTGTGACAGAGCTCACATGGAGGGTTTTGTTTTGTTTTTAATTAGGAGAAAGGGAATGGGAAAGGGGAGAGGGTGGGGAGACCAGCCTCTGGGAACAGAAGTGGAAGAGAGAAAGAGAGGCCGTGGGAGGGGGGCATTGACAGAGAGACAGGCAGAGAAGCAGAGAGAAAGGAACAGACAGAGAGAAAAATGGGAGGTGGGCAGGGCCCTTTTAAAAGGGAACGTAGTGAATGTGCACGGGTGGTGCTCTTAGTGGCTGCAGCTGAGATCCTGTCAGAACCCCAAGGACAGGCCAGTACAGATGCCTGAATGCTAACAGAAGGGACATAACAATAAAGTGTTACACGTTTCAAAAACCTGCAAGAAAGGAACTTGGACGCTTTTAAAAAGCAGAAATGCCATGTGTTTAGGAGTCGGATAAGTTCAGCCTGATACTGACGTTAGCCAATGTATGTATGCCTCAAACCTCATCACAGGCACCCCAGCAAGAAGTCCTGTGTGCGCATTTACAGTGTAACACAGTCAATGTTAAGAGTCAACGTATTAAATAATAATAATAAAAAAGAAACTCACTGCTAACTGCACCGAGGGCCAGACCCCAAAGGAGAAAGTACAGCAGGGACATGCCAGGGGACATGCCACTCACCACTCAAGGCGCTCGGGACTGACGATTCAGCCTCCGCAGACCCATTGGTGTGAATAGGGACACCTGGCATAACCTCAAGCAGTGACTGCCGAGCAAGGAAAGAGACAAAAAGCACTTAGCACAAATACAGACACACTTCTGACAACTCTTCCCTCACATTGTTTGTTATAAGCCTACCTAGTGACAGCAGAGCCCTTTCTAGCCTTACCCTTCATCTCAATTGGGTGTATGTTTTGCAAAATATGAATTTTTTTTTTTAAACAAATATACTTCTTGGTCTCACAAATGGCTTGCAGTGACAACAGTTGTTTCTATAGTTGGTTTAGACGCACGTGGCTCACCCAAGTTTCTCAGAGAACTATGCTGAAGTGCTCATAACTAACTCCGCCTTCTTAGCTCATATAATTTAGCTGCATCTGCTAAGATATATAAAAACCAGAATGCTGGATGATATGTATTTGATAATTGCCACCTGCTAATCCGGTACATTCTGCTTAGCTACATCAGGTTATATTGCTAATATTAACATATTAACTCTTGTATTGTAAGGTATGGATTAATAACGACTAACAAAAAAAGTTAATCATCTTTCAAGAAGTGGTGGGTACCTGACTGTAATCTCGGCACTCAGGAGGCAAGGCAGCAGGTGAAGTTACAGGCAAGCGTGGTCAACATAGTGTGTTCTGGGCTACCCTGGTCTACATAGAGGGTTCTAGACCTGGTCTACATAGTGGATTCCAGAGTAACCTGCTTTACACAGAAAGATCCTGCCTCAAAAAGAACACACAAACAACAACAACAATGAAACTCTAAAATAGTAAGTTATCTTTTATGTTCCAACTTCCTTTCTTAATTTGGCTCCTTCCCCACGAGGAAGTCTTGCCACAGCTCTGGCCCCTCTCCCATCAGAAGCTGAGTAACCCTCCTTACAGAGTTCTGGAAAGTGAGTTTCTGCTCATGTCTGGGAGGGTACCAGACCAAAAAAAAAAAAAAAAAGTGTGACTTCAAGAAACTGCCATTGTATCAAGAACCTTTAATACGCTATGAGCATACAAAATCCGTCCTTTTCCCCAAAGACTGCAATGCTGGGTCTTTTTATTCTCATATTTATTCAGCAATCACTGGACACCTGCTTCATGAAAGAGCCTTTATCATACTCTGCAGATTGCATGGGCGTGTGCGTGTGCGTGCGTGCGCATGCGTGTGTGCGTGCGTGCGTGTGTGTGCCTGCGCGTGTGTGCGTGTGCGTGCGCGTGCGTGCATGCGTGCATGTGCGTGTGTGCATGTGTGTGTGTGCGTGTGCGTGTGTGTGCGTGCGTGTGGGCGTGTGTGTGCATGTGTGTGGGCGTGTGTGTGCATGTGTGTGGGCGTGTGTGTGCATGTGTGTGTGCGCGTGTGCGTGCGTGTGTGCGTGCGTGCATGTGTGCGTGCGTGTGGGTGTGTGTGTGTGTTCATGTGTGTGCGTGTGCGTGCGTGTGTGTGCGTGTGTGTGCATGCGCGTGTGTGCATGCGCATGTGTGTGCGTGCATGCGTGTGTGTGCATGCGTGCGTGTGTGCGTGCGTGTGCGTGCGTGTGCACGTGCGTGCATGTGTGTGTGCGTGTGTGCGTGTGGGCATGTGTGTGTGTGCGTGCGTGTGTGTGTGCGTGTGTGTGTCTCAGCCTCATGCCTGTTTATATTTCAGATGAGATTTTAAATCTCTTAATCGTATAAATCACGTGCAAGTAGACGGCTGACCGTTGAAATGCAGATGCCTGTACACTGCAATTTCTAGACGAAAAGACAGAGGCCAAGGGTTACAAAAACCAAACACCACAGCATGTACAGCCACGGCTATAGTTTTGATATGACCTTCTTCCAAACCCCCATGTCCGATCTTCCAAGTAGCATTGTTGGCAGGCGCTGGACTCTAGTGGAATGTCCTGGCTCGCTAGGGGACTTACACTCAAGCGAGTTGAACAAAGCAAGGGGACAGTCTTCTGCCACTGTAAGGAAATCAGGGTGTGACTACTGTAACCCACCAGCCCCACCCGCGATCCTCAGGCAAGGAGCAGCTCCTGGGATTCTTGCAGATATCAAAAGTGATGGATTGTCCTCACAAAGCAGGATAGAATTTGCATCTGGCCTATGCACACCTTCCTGAAGACTTTAGACCACCTGCCACTGTGCAGGGTGTCAGGCTTACGTGAAGAGCTGTTACACTGTACTGCTCAGAAAAGTATAGCAAGAAAGAACCACCTGCACGCATTCACTACAGGTACAGTTCAAACATCTCCCATCTGCAGCTGGTGGTGGGAGACATTTCAATAAACACTGGACGATCATCTGATGGAATTCAACTTACAGCCCACAGTAACGCAATTATGAGGCTTAGAAATCCAAAACAAATATTCTGCACGATCATGAAACATTAGAAGAAAAGTCCCAATGAGTTCTCCGAGTTCATTCAGAAGAAATGATTTCTCGGAAGAAAAAGGAAGACTTGCAGGTGAACGTCACTCTAGCGGACTTCAAAGATGGAGGGGATAGCTTGTGGTCGTTTCAAACACAGAAAACAATAAAGATTTGGGCGAAAGGGGAGAAGACCACTCTTTCAGGAAAGTTAACACCAGGCCTCCTTATACCACTTCACAAAATAAATTCCAATGGGTGAGTTGTTGAGGTCTCCCCTGAAACAAAACCTCGGGGTCTTGGTGCACAAAACCCTACAGACATCCAAGACTTCAGCTGCTGCGGATGGAGTCACCTCTGAAAAGTCAGAGACTTCAACATGCTCTCACCCATGTTTTAGAAGCCCTGCCCTAGACAGACTCTAGCTGCTGATCCACAGCTTCTTATAACGCAGAGCCATGAGACTCTGATTTACAAACACAATCATGTACTTAAGTAGAGCTCCCTTTAAACTCAGATAATTTAATATCGTTTTTGTGATGCTGGGGTTTGAACCTAGGATCTCATGGATGCCAGGCCAGTGTTCTACCTCTGAGCTATTTTACTATTTACTACTCTAGCCTTTTTATTATTTAATATTCATTGTTGTTGTGGGCATGTGTATGAGAGGGCGATGCATGTTTGTTCATGAGTGTATATAAACATGAGGTCAGCCTTGGCTAACTGCTCCTCGGGAGCCTTCCACCTTGTGTTTTGAGACCTTGGCTCTCACTGGGACTGGGGGCTCACAGATTAGGCTAAACTGGTGGCTAGTGAGAACCAGACAGCTGCCTGTCTGTGACAACCTGAGGTGACCAGCGGGAGCCACCACATCTGGATTCTTAGGTGGGCGCTGGTACTAGGTGGTCCCTGTGCTCACACTGCGAATACTTCCAGCATCTCTTCAGACCACATTTGAACATTTTTTGGCATTAAGTTGTTCAGGCTGGTCTTGGATTTGTTAGCCCCCTGATTTGGCCTCTCACGTAGCCGAGAGCACAAGCCTGTCCCACCAGACTTGGAGAAAGGAAGATGGCATCCATTCCTTAGTTTGAAGTATCCGCCCAAGTTATTGGAGGGCTGGTGGGTCAGCAGGAGCTATTTATTTGCAATATTCCTTCAAGTTTTCTTAATTTGTCTTGTAGAACAAATCGCTCTTCTTGCCTTTTGACATTGTTGTCTACACACGCAATTGTGTTGACGTCAAAACTTACCACGGAGGCACTGTGGAGGTCCACAAAACCACCCTCTTCATCCTGGACACCATTGGATAGGCTGGTACTGTTGAGAGAGGCATCATCTGGCTACAAGGACACAGAAAAGAACCATTCTTACTCCAGATTTATTTTCCAGTGTGTTTGTGCATTGCACAAGGAGATGTGTGTGACCCATGTGAGGTTACGGAAGTCTGGGCACGGACAGCTGTGTGTGTATGGCCATTGGCGCTCACCACTGTGAGACCCTGAATGCTAAGTCCTCTGGCCGATACTGGGTTCTGCAGCAGACACGGCTACCACATGCCACATACCCTAGTTGCCTCAATAGTACCTTGGTTTATTTCATTTTCAAGCTCATGAGACGCTAAGAGAGATCATGGCACACATGTGAGCAACAAGGTATAAGTGTGATCTTACCCAAAGTGTTTCTGGGAAAACGAAGGCTTTCCTGATCAATATGTATAGGATCAAAATCAAATTATGTATGTATCTATGTATGTATGTATGTATGTATGTATGTGTGTACGCAATCCCAACCTGCCTGTGACAAGAATAGAGATGACAGTATGAAGCTGCCAAGTGCTGTGTGCAGGTAAGAACGATGGGTAAAACTAAGGACCAAGGACTAAGAGTAGACATGAGAATGAAATCTGGCTATGCCCATTGTCTATACTGTCGGACCTGAGCTTCTCATGTGCAGTCTGGAAGTCAATGAAAACCACCTTGGTTTCTGCCACCACCTGGAAATTGTATCATCATCATCATCATCATCATCATCATCATTATTATTATTTTGGTTTTTTTTGGTTTTGGTTTTTGTTGCTGTTGTTTTGTGGAACTCACCAGCAATGGTACCACACATATTTTTATTTTTCATTGATAAAGCTAGAAAAAAAAAGGGAGATTTGAAATTTTTTTATAGAGTGTGCAATAATGACTGAAGATGTGAATTTCCTTGACTGAAGAAAACATAAAATTGAATATATTTGGGAACTATAAAAACCAGAACATTGTCTTTTAAAACCCCATTCTTCATTTCACTTGATCAGCACTTGGTGGGTAGAGCAGAAAGATAAAGAGTCCAAGCTCACTCTTAACTACATAGAGAGTTTGAAGCTAGCCTGGGCTACATGAGACCTTGGTGCTCATGAATAAATAAGTAAATAAACAAATCAGGTGATGGATGGAAGATATACAGACATATGGATAGATAGATGATATAGATCTATCGATATCTCTATATGTGTTCCATCACTTTCCTTTGTGCCGAGTGCGAGCCCGCCTCTGCATAAGTGAAAATCCACGGCCCTCCCTCCCTCCAGCATTTCCTAATTCCACTGTGCCGCTCCTCCCCATGCTTCAGATCTGTCATCTGTTCACGTGTAAGCTCTCCACCCAGCTCTTAAGGTAAAAGCAAGCGGATCTCATTAATCTTACTGATTAATTCCACTTTTTGTCATTTTGACCTCCCTGACCTTTAGTCAGGGTCCTGAGAAGAAAGCAAACAAAAAGTGTCCTGTTTATAATCTAATAGTTCCTTACTGTGCACATAAAAACACTCGCCAGGCAGAGAAACAAGGTGTCGTGTCAAAATCTTACTCAGAAGCCAGAGTTGGACAAATGGTCTGAACCAAGGAATCATTTGCCTTAATTTGCAGCCTAGCTTTAGAAAAGTACCAGTGTGGGAGGAGAGAGAGAGACAGACAGAGAGACAGAGACAGAGAGACAGACAGAGACAGAGAGAGAGACAGAGAGAGGCAGAGATAGAGACAGAGAGAGAGTGCAGAATGCTTTAAAGAAAGAAATGGAACTCAAGGACGGGCCCAAGAAAGCTAACCAAGGAGGCCAGCTAACAACCATCCACCTCTCCTCCAAATCACTATAAATGGCAGGTTTTACAGGGAACCAATTCCCATGCCCTGGAATTCAGCAAAGAATCCCACAGGAGGAGAACTGACAGCCACTGCCAGACGAAAAGCAAACAGCAAGAGACGTAACTCCTCTTAACGTGGCATAAGAAGGCTGGAAAGATGGATTAGTGGTTAAGAACACTGGCTGCTCATCCAGAGGACCTCAGTTTAATTCCCAACGCCCATGAAGTGGCTCATAACCATGTATAACTCCAGTCCCGAGGAATCTGATAAAACATCTACACGGTACACACACACACACACACACACACACACACACACTTGTAGCATAAGGGAGAATCGCTTGGAAAAGATTAGAAAAAAACAAGCTAGTAATAAGGAATGAACAAAGTAGGGGCAGATGCAAGCAAGTATTTAAAAATGGTTGAAAACACAGACACCAGGCTGACTTCTCCCCTAAATCTGAGCAGTAGTTAAATATAGCCCTAGGAAAATAGAATGCATATTATCTAAATAAAATAGACTAAGAACCTTGAGGGTGCAAGGGCTACTGGCTCAAAAGAGAAAGAAGGTGCCACGGGGAAAGGCGAGAGAGTAAACCAGTGACCTAGCTTTACAGAAAGTAAGGCAGCATCGATTATCCTCTCTCTGATTTTGTATGGAGGGTGGTGTGCCTTAAATCCAAGTGCTACAAACACAGAAACAATTCTGCCTCTGGGGAAACGAAATCTATAGAGGAAACATACAATTTCCTACATGAATCAATAAAAAAAAAAAAATCATTAAGTTCAGCTGTACCAAAGACTGCATAGAAGCAGTAAATTCACAGCCATGAGTGCTGAGCTCTCCCTTTGGGGATATGTGTGTGGCTGTTTCCCTTTGCTGTGGGGCGGTCTGGGAAGCAGAACGAAAGCCACCCAGGGACCAGAGGCTAGACCAGAGATACTCCAATCACTGGAAGCTCGAGTTCAGGACTCTAGCTGCCGCCCAGCAGGAGTGCTCCAGCTCCCTCACCAGAAGGTGCTCGCTCACCCAGGGGTAGATCCCTCTCTGCACCACCGAGCACACCTCTTCACTGAAGTTAGTATGCTCTCCGCGTAAAATATTTACCTTTGGAAAGTATGGGGAAAACACTAAATATTTATACCTTAGACACTGAAGATACTGAAAATATCACACGGTAGCCAGTTATTTATTGTCTCATGTGAGCTCGCCCACAAGCACCAAGAGCTAGCTGACGGCATCCTCTACACAGGGTATACATGAAGAGCGATTCTGCTTGTTATTTCTGACTGTAGCGTTTTTTGAAAACAGAATTTCGCTCTCTTGGGTGTTACCTATGCAATTCTTCCTGGCTGAGAGCAGCGAGCGGTGTGTGCTGACGAGGAGTGTGGTTAGTACTTGGCAACAATCTGAATCGAGTGGGCTCTTTGCTCACGAGAAATGCGAATGCACACCCTGGAGCTGCAGGGTGCTCATGGCTGCGTTACTCACAGTAGCCCAAACTGTAAGTGATCCAGATATCCACCCCTACGCAAAGAGATATGGCAACGGGAGGCACAATTATGAAATGGAATATTACCTTCTAGAAGACTGTAAGTAAAGATCTGTAGATCTTAAGATTATGTTTGAAAGAAAGCAAATGCTAAAGCAGTCTTGCATTTAAAAATTCTCCGTAAATGGAGGCGAAAAAGGGCAAAGGTGATGGAAGGTACAACACGGTTTGCCTCTGAAGCAAAGATGGGCCGGCCGGCGGGCCGCTCACAAGAACGGGGGAGCATGCCGTGGCGATGGCCATCTTCTACGCTTTCATAGACTGTGATTTTTCCGGGGAGCACATATGTTAAAACCAGCTGAATGACACACCTGAAGTGTGGTGTGTTATTTGTAAATTATGCCCCAGTTTCGAGAAGGTGTAAAAACAACTTGTATTCTCAAAGTTTTAAGCGGCCACTTTGGCTGAGAACATATCGGTACATGAATTTAAAAAGAAGTTTCTCTTAGGAAATAAGAATATGTTTTCTGAAATACATGCAGGGTCAGGAAGCTAAATAATCATACAACTATAACCAGGAAAGAGTGTAATAATTTGAAACACAATGTTGAAAAAGTTTAGAATACATGACAGAGAGAGTAACATAAAAACTTAGCAAACAGCAAAAAATGATTCAAACAAAAGCAACCATCGTGCAAGTTCTGTTGTAGAGAGATGGGCCACAGGAATTGAGAAGAAAAGTTAATCCAAGATGCAACGGAAGAAAATCTCTAGAAACCGAAGAGAGAGGAGAAAGCTCAGAATCCAGAATAAATTAAAGATTCATAGCATTCAAGAACTAAAAAGTTTAAATAAGAAACCCAGATAACTTATTTTTAAGGGACTAAGGTCTAAGCAATCAAGAGGAAAACATCCTCTCAACTTAGTAAGGGTATTACAGGCTGACCATGGAAAACAAGAGAAATGCCAGGAAAAGTGAGGATTTATGTTGAAGCCGACCAGCCAGCCAGGTGGCTGATGCTCCTGGGGAACATCAGCTTGGTTTCCTAACCACAGGGTTGGGACAGAGGCATCATGAAGAGGAAGTCAGTCCCCATAGTAAAGTCACCATTGTGCAACTGTACCGGCTTTGATTTTTTTTTCTTTCATCATCAGTCTCTTAATCTGTGATTAAAACAAACTCCTACTTGTTTAAATCAAGGTTCCTCAGATTTCCTTTCACAGGAAACACACACAGATGCAACCGATGACTCTCAACAGATGGCATGATTGTATTTTGCAGTGAGTTATAAATCAATGGCAAGTGTTGGATTTGATTTTTCACTTAAAACATTGGCAGTAAACTAGATTGACTACTTTGCCTTTTCAACAGACGAACATCTCCAGTGAATATTTCATCTGTGTTGACTGAACATAAGAAAAATGACTTCTTTTATCTCTATGAGAAGTGATTGGTAGACTAAGATTTTCATGACAGCAGTTGGATTATAAATCTTTGTAAGTACCAAACTTAGTGCCATTTGTCACCCAGAGTCAAAGATCAGCCATGTGCAATGTATGAACAGCCATTCGTGCACACACTGTAAGCAACGTACTGAAGAGTAAACATCATTTGCGTTATTACTGAAACTGTAAGACTTGCTATGGACTTGACTGTAACCAGGTGGTTGAGATGGAGCTGATTAGTAATTATCTGCAAAACTAAACTAAAAAATAGGGTATGTATTAAGCATATGCCTTAAGGAAATTAACAAATTTTGAACAAAACTTAAATCTTATAAGATTAGTTAATACAAACGCCACCAGCATCCCCCAAATATGCTCATTTTGAGGGATCTATGTCCTTTGGGGAAATCTATCCTTCCCTACTTTCTCTATCTTAATTCCCCAGGAAGTCACCAATGGTCTCTCCATCACTGTGGGTTACCTCATATTGCTCGTGTTTTTACATAAATTGAATGTTTTTCCTGGCTTTCTTTCCCGTGGTTTTAGTTTGAGACCCCATCCATGCCATGGATGTGCTACAAGTGGAAACAGATTTGAGATGAAGCTCCAGGGAGCCATGAATGGAGCCACAGTTCCCTGGCTTCCGGGAACGGGGGACCTGGCCGTTGTCCTACCCTCACTTGGCTCTTCCCTCTTGGGTGTGAGCGGACAGCAGGCGTGATTGCAGCGGGGAACGAGGAAACAAAAAGGAAATCCAGGCACAGTTACTGAGCTACGCGTCTGTCTTTACAGAACATGCACTCAGTTATAGGTTTACCTATTAAACACGGCTCATTTGCTGCCGATCATTTTTCTTAGAAATCGATGATGCTACTGGATGAGGCTGTGCAACCACCTGGCTCACACTACACTGTTGTGCATGACCGTCTTAAAGGAACGGCTTCTTCCTTATCCCCGTACATCTTTCCATAACTTACCAGAGGGCCACTGGGTTTGGTAACTCCTGGAAGCTCCTTTTCTTCCTTGGCATCATCCAACTGAGCAGCATGGTCACAAGAATCACTAGGCTAAGGAAAACAAGCGGAAGTCATTTCTCTCCAGCTCGGCGCTGCAAACCTGCCCATATTTCATTATGCATTACAGCAGAGCTCATACCCGTACGTGTGGTTTACAAAATTACACAAAGACACACAGCTGCTTGCGTGTCAGTACAGTACTTACCAATTAATCCACAATCGCACTATAACAGAATTTGTCTCAAAGCCAGACATGGTTAGCTGCCCGCCTACATCCTCTTTTCTTCCCCGAGTGTATGAATAACGTGATTTCACTCTACAGCACTACGTGTCCAACTAAAGACTAAGTGTTACCTGTGATGATCACATGCAGCTGGGAGAATGCTCTGGGGTGCCCCATGAGCACTACGCATTCACCTCCATGCTGAGGGGAGCAGAGTGGAAATGTGAGAGTTGGCGGATTCATGCCTGGCTGTCACGTCAGCACTGACCTTTCAACCTCAAGCCTCATAGCGCAGGGTTAGCCTTTACCCTCTAAGGACACAGCTGCCTGAAGAAAACACGCTGCTTTAAGACTGGGCTCACAGAAATTATTTCATATTTGTCTTTCTGAGTCTGGACTATTTCATAGAACAGCACAATCTTCATCTTCCATCTGTTTCCTGTAAAGGACACACTTTTATGTCTTTATGGCTGAATGCCACCTCAATGTATTGAGTAATAGACAAATAAATAACTGAACTTGTGCCTTCATTCCACAATGGTTTATAGGTTCATGTTAAGGAGGCGAGTCTCTCTCTCTCTCTCTATTCAATTAAGAAATCGTTATTAGACTGAGGGCTTCATTAACTCGCAGTACTGAACCAACTATTTCAGCCCCACCCACTGAGTCCTGGGAACTCTGGTTTTCAGCATGTGTGAAGTGTGCTGGGAGCCAAGGTTTGTGATGGACACAGTCATACACCTCTCATATAGCCATTAAGACTTAGCAGCGTTTCTCACAAAGGCTCCATGCCAGGAAGATTCAAAAATATATATTCTATGGTTGAATCAACTTCCTGAAACATTAAACATACTAGACAGACATCATGGAAATCTTAAGCCATTCCATGAGATCTTAGGAACCGCCATTTGCATAAGCTTCCTCCAAGGTGCACAAAGTAGTTGAATAGGAAAAGCACTCACTGCTTTGTAAATGGAAACTCTGGCGAAGCAGCAACACAGGGAGCTCTGGTCAGGATGGAGAGTGAGCACACACTCACACACACACATATACACGCATGCACACATACACACCACACACGTGTGCACACAGACACACATGCATGTGCACATGCACACACATATACACATACACACGCACACCACACACACACATATACACACGTGCACACACATACACACACACCACACGTGTGCACACAGACACACACGTGCACACATACCACACACATACACACATGCACACATACCACACACACCACACACGTGTGCACACAGGCACACACACACATACACATACACATTGTGTGCACACACACATACACACCACACATGTGTGCACACAGACACACACACATGCACACATACACATACTTATACACATATTCACACATACACACAGACATGCACACACACACACACCCATGTCACACCTGGTCACTTGGCGATAAGAAGATACTTCTATGCAAACACATCTAAGCTGGATATGATGGTCTGCAGACGCAGGAAGGTCAGGAGGAGCTCAGGCCATCCTTAGTGAGTTTAGGCCAGCCTGGGCTTTGGGAAATCCTGTCCCTAAATCAAAATAATGGAACCCAAAAGGCACTGGAATCATCTGAGTTCACCAACACTCAGAAACACATAGAAATTCCCGAAAAACCAGTTGGTAATGTTATGGGTGTCCTGAGTCTAAGAATTCCATAGCACAACAATGCTTTCAAGCAAAAGGGAAATCCATAAAACTCAAACAAGAGAAAGGGCAACAGGGTGATTCAGGACAACCGACTGCAAAAGTGTTTTCCTGGGGAGATCTCACAGCCCTCTCGCCAGCCCGAGTACTAGCAGTGGTCTGCAGGTACGTGAAGTCTGAGAGGCGCCCAGCTGAAGTGTGCTGCCTTCTTTTGGTGCGTTTCTGAGCTCAGGGAAACTGTCCTGGCTAGGGACCAGAGCAGACATCACTATGGGGGTCACTCCAGAATTCTATGGGAAAATAAAAGCAAACTACTAGTTTTTTTATGGGACGGACAGACGTTAAATCACGTTTCTCCTCCCTTCCAGCACAACTGCCCCACGGTTGGCCGACTCTCAGAGCATTCGTCGGAGCTTAGTCCCATTGGTCAGCACTAACGTGGCAGCTCACCAAGGAGCTCAGGGTCTGGAGCTCTCATTCTGGGAGTGGGGTTGCTGCCTAGAGAGGAGGTGTGCGTCCTCACAGGCTTACCCTGTCTCACTTTTCATCTTCTACCACAGACGACACAGCACGGACATCTGCCGGTCTGGTCCTTCAACTTTGTGACTCTTTGACTTTTGTATGCTCCGCCCTCCAAAGCAGAAATAAACCCCTGTCCTGTACTCACGGCCCAGGGTGTGGGCAGTCCTTTGTAACAACATAAAATGGGCTAAGATTGGGTGTGGGTACACACGTGCAAGGGTGCTGCTACCAATGACCTTCCACTCATGCACTGGGCACAGACCTTCCTGTCCTACCCAGGACCCAGAGTCAGGACAACAGAGAAACACAGCAGTCTGTTAGTAAATACACATTTATCAAGGATCAGGCACACTGGAGAGAAAAAAAAAAAAAAAAGAAAAGAAAAGAAAGAAAATACAGTTACCAGTTCTGACAAAGACAAATTGAGAGAAGAAAGCTAATACGGATACAGTAATTTCAGAGAGATCCGAGGCCACTGTAACCTCACCACAAATGAATTAACAGAAACCAGTAAGGGTGAAGTAAACAACAGAAGGGTAAGGTCCTCCTTGGGCTGACACGCTCATTTCAGAGACAGTCCTTCCAAGGGACGGCAGCTGTACCCAAGGAAAGCTGAAGTGCTTGAGAAAAGCAAAGAGGACTCGGATGTCCCGGCCGGCTGTGGGCTGTGTAAGAGTCCCCACACTGAGGAAGTAGTACAGAGCTTGCCGATGCCTGCTGCCAACCAGACAGACTTATAGCGGGGGGGGGGGGGGGGCTGTCACTTTCATAAGAAATATAATTGAATTGGAAAAAAAATTATTGACAATTCTGCAGAACAGTAAGTACTGTTTATAGTACCGGCTGAGGGTACTTCCCTCCAGAACTCAGCTACAAATGACGAGTACTCAGAACCAAGCTGGACACATGCAAACCACTCAGCAGAATGCTCGACGGGATCCCGAGCCAGCGTGAATAAGTACCGGCTAGACTAGCTCTTACCAGAGGCTCAGCAACAATAAGGCCTACAGAACTACCCATCACCATCATTGCCTTCAGAGGACCAAGGGGGTGGGTGGGTCTAAGAGAAAAGTACCGTCCCCTGTATCAGGAAGGGTGTGCAGCAGAAAAGATGGCTGTGCTCTGTTTTCTGAGCCATGAACCAAAATACACCCATATCCACCCTTAGATCCTACCTCAGAGCACAGCTTGAGCACAACGTAAGACTCATGCCAGATGGCACACACAGGCCATAACATAAAGCCGTGGGTTGACACAGCACCCCCGGGTGGCTACAAACCCACATTCACCGTCTTTGAAACTGTACTAAAATAGATCCAATGCTAAGTGCTGGAGTGGGGGGGGGGGTCACGTGTGAGACCCTGGCTTTGGGGAGTGTGTAACACGTGTGAGACCCTAGCTTCAACCCAGAAGGTAATGTATGTGTTTCTAAAGCGGGCACTCAGGAACCATGATCAGTGGTTATTTCTGCTGTCAAAAGCACAGGCACAGCGTGTGGGAACACGTGGGTTTAACTATTAGATTACTTATTCCTTAGTTTGAATATCTCTTCCCCTCCCCCCCCCATTGTTTCAATGTAAACGACCATCCTTTCCCTAGTTTGCCTGATGGGCTTAAAAAAAAAATTACTTCTTCAAACCTCCTGAAACTCAATTGCTTTTACCTTACCAGTGGACCACCACCACCACCACCCCACCTTTCCCAGGGATAACTGATATCGTGTCTTCATCCAGATTTGCATCCCAAACTTTTCACAAAACTGAGTTGGTATAAGAGAATCATTTGGATACTTAAAAAAAAAAAAATTAAAGTGCATTTTAGCACAGGGATGACGTCTCAGTTCAGACATGGTTGTGAGTTTTATCTCTATATTCACGTGGGTCGAGGGAGACAGCTGTGGCTATGACTGTATATATATCCATTATTGCATTTAGCCTTTTGCCCTTCAACGTTGAGATCAGAATAAATTCTGGGGATGAAGTGTGCATTTTCCTTTGCGGAAGCCTGTCAAGTGTATTCCTGCCCGCAGTCCGCTGTCTTCAGGAACAGGACCTTGATCCCCGCCCCAGGGAGTGTTCCATGTCTAACTGAAACCAAGAAAACTGCAGCACCTCAGGTCCCTTTGAAGCTAAGGATGATGCACTTCTAGCCATGAAGTAACTGGATTTCTCCCAAGAAGGATTTCCAGGAAAGTGAGCCTAGATGATATGGCCACTGATCAATTCCGGAATTGCCCATCTGGTGCCCATCTGACTCCTCAGTAAATGGAGGAGGGCTTGTGTGGAAGACAACACAGAAAAGCAAAAGGGAGTTGGCAAGAAAAAGGAGAGTCTACCACAGTTCCACCTTAAAAGAGAAACCCTCCTATTAGCACAGCTGGCCACTTCCTGTGCTTCTGCTATGTGCAGTTAAGCGTCCACCTAAATTACATATAACACAATACATACAAGCATACCACATGGCCGTATCTGCAGCGTCAATGATCAGTCACGTACTACTGGGCTAAATACTTAACCAATTATGAAACTGGGTATGAATTAGACTGATTGTTTCCCCTATTCAATGTGTTGTGAAGAGAATATTTACTCATGTCTTCCAAAGCCTGGGGTAATGCCTTTGGGTACGGAGCATGTGTTATGGAGCCCGACACTGGCTTAGCACTTTTGACTTAGCATACCATGGCTAACACAAGATCTAAGCATTCTATTCCCTCACTACAAGGCACCATTGGAAAACTAATATACTGGCTATCTAGTGAAATCATAAAATGTATTTGGGCCCAAAAAATAGTCATTTCTCGTCCTGACTGACCATATTTTCTGTTTCCAGGAAAGATTATATATTCCTTTGAAAACTAGGAGAGGAAAAAAAAAGCACATCAATTTTTAAAGGAACTAGTTAATCCGTACAAGAAAATTCGATCAGGAGAATAAAACCCACAGACTTCTGTCTCATCTGCCCTACCAGTCAAACTAAGCGGCAGAAGATGGAGCATCGTTTAAAAGACTTAGCCTTGGAAGGCGCTCAACATTTCATTAGCAGAAAAGAAGTTATAGGAAGATTAAAACCCAAAAACGGTTTGGTAAGGGCTCAGCCTGGGAAAAGATACAAGTGACAAATTAGCAGAAGTTACACACTTAGTCCCCAAGCCTCCATATTCAGAAAGAAAGGAAAAGGTTTGGAATGCAACCCAACTCAAAAAAAAAGCGATGAAAAACTGAACACAAACAAACAAAAAACCAAACAACAACAAAAAGCTGTTTTCTTGGTAAGAGGGCCAGACAAAGTCTTTCCTTGACCTAACTCTGGACGGCAAACTCCGGGTGCCACACTGACCTTTGCTGGCAGAGTGGTGGCTGTTCTGATGAGGAAGTAGTGGTCATGGATGGCAGGGAGGCTGAACCGCGGCTCAGCAGGGGCTTTTTGGAAGACAGGGACAAGAGTAGGAAAGGGAAGTTTGCTTTGCCTGTAAAGGACAGGGTTCTTGGGGAATCTTGTCACTCAATCATTAATTGTCACATGTCTTAAAGCAAAATGTGACAGGTGATGATGCACTTGTCCACGCACAGACCCCAAATCCTTCCCACAGCAGAGTTTTGGTGAGGAATCGGGTCCACACGAACTACATGGTCACTAAACCACTAGTCACAAGCAATCAATCTAGTCATCCATGAAGAAAACCACACCAACAACCAGGGATGAAAAAACCAATCTAACAATAACAATGGGAAGAGGAAAACAATGGCTCTAAAAATAATCCCATCACCCGGAAGGAAATCACTCACAGAAAGGAGCAGGCATTGGGAGGTTAAGTTTGAGCCACTGTGTTCAACATGCTAGTTGGTTATTGCAGCCAAGAAACAAGTATGGGTGCAGCTGGGCACACAGGGCGGGGTGGCATGTGTGAGCCCTGGGCTTAATCCCTGTACACAAAACCAACAACACCAAAAGACAGATTACCATAAAGAAAGACAACTCAAAGGAACGGAGAATGGGCGTAGTAGTAAGTATTCAATTCTGAAAATTAAATTCCCAATTACAAACTCAACCATGGCCAAAGTACTGACATTCACAAATTGAGGTTCAAGGGATTCTCAAGAATGCAACACACACACACACACACACACACACACACACACACACACACACACACACACACACACAAACCCTGGAACTCAAAAGAGAAGAATCGAGAGACAGAGATCAGTGCAACCAGAAGAATCACTTAGCAGGGGCTCCAAAGGCCATACATGGCGAGCAAAAGGAGTTCAGAATTGCTTAAATATTTGTTAGTGCTCAACATCTTCATTTAGTACAGACACCGTGAATTTCACAAAAGGGTGGAGCTGGCACAGTTTCAAATCCCAAGAATACAAAACGAAAATGAAAACACTTCTACTCTTAGTCGCTAAAGAAGCAGGGTTGCCCTGTGGTAGGCATGGCACCTCCCTGGTGACTATTCCGAACAGGGGATGGAAGATTCCTTTGCAGTTCCAAGGGAAGGGGAAACGTAAGCTCGGAATTCTATGTGTAAAAACTTTAGGGAAACTAACATAATTTCAGCACCTGTTTTTCAAACTACTGAATTCATATTGTCACTTGCTAAGTACACTGGTTGAATCATACACTTAAGATCCGTACAGAATCTCCTCCTGAAACTGAGACATTTAGGGACAGTAAGATGACTTAGCAGGCGAAGGAGCATGATGACTTGAATTCACTCCCCAGGGCCCACATGGTAGGAGAAGGTCATGGATGTTGTCCTCTGACGTCTATTAGTACAGCACAATGAGGTACCCAAATGCACACACACACACACACACACACACACACACACACACACACACACACACGTGTACAGGTGTGCTCACATGCGCACACACAGACACAGACGCACACACATGTATATAATTCAAAATTACTAAGAAAGTGAAATGGAAAATTTTAAGCAAATATTAACTCAATGTTGGCAAAGGGCACCAAAGATAATGAATGATGAGAGGAAAGAGGGAGGAAGGGAGAAACAGAGAAGAGGAAGATGAGGAAGAGGGGACACAGACTCAGGGGAAGCAGAGGAGGGAGGAAGAGAGGCAGGGCAGGAGGCCAGAGGCAAATCAGGACAGACGAGCAAGAGGAGGTGGTGTTTGTGTTGTTAAAACAGGAAGGTAAAAAGTTCCAGTGCATTCCTTACAAGGCATCGAGTTTCTTTACTCACAAAAGATGCTGAAGTCGTTTAGGGAAAAGATCAGACCTTATATAACGGGAAGGCGAGGTGCTTTTCGCAAAGGCTAGGTTTACGTGGCTTTTGCGTGTCTGACAAGGGGCAGCCTGGACTTTTTAAGCAGCACACACAATACTAGGATTCTCAGCTCCCTCTTTTGCCTGCCGCCACCCACCTTAACCCTTGTTCCCACTTCACCCTGAAACTGGGCTGTAACTGAAGAAGGGAGGCAAAGGCAGAGAGGAGGGAAGCTCTGATGTCACTCATCACTCTCTCTTAACCCTGTGTGTGCTGGGTGCTGAGCTAGATCCACTGTCCTGCCTGGAAACAGCAGTTCACGGCTGACTGAACCCCACCCCAGAAAAAAGAAGTGGTCACTGTATCTGTCCCTTCAGAGAGGGCAGAGTCAAAGAAAGGGCTGGCCACAAAGGACCCTATAACCTACTATTTTGTGTTGTTACTAGAAATTCAAGGTTTTTGTTGTTGTTGTTGTTTTGTTTTGGTCTTTTAAGACAGAGTTTCTCTGTGTGGCCCTGGCTGTCCTGCAACTCACTCTATAGGCCATGCTGGCCTCGAACTCACAGAGATCCACTGCCTCTGCCTCCCTAGGGCTGGGATTAAAGGCATACACCCCCACCATAGCCCAGCTTAGAAATTCAGTTTTAAGCATATTAGCTAGTTTCACCACTATGACTACAGCCTAACAGAAACAATTTGAACAAGAAACCCTGATTTTTTTCCCATGACTTCTACCAGCCAACCCCACTTTCTAAACGTGCCTCAGACTCTCCACAGACGACCACCAGGTGGAGAACAGCACCTTAGGGGCAGACACAGGAGTCAGGACCAGCCTATAGACCTTCTCTGTCTCACAGTTTGCTGGAGTAGAGCCCAGACATTTGTCTGAAGTAGCTGGAAACAGATTTGGCAAAGAAAGCAAGTGGGCAAAGTTTTCAAGACCACTGTAAGAAGAGCCTAGAAGCAATGGAAAGGCAACACAGGAAACTGAATCTATCAGGACAAACTTTTCATTGACAGACATCTTTGCCAGGACATCTGCAGCTGAACTCCCAGCTTCGAGGTGCAGAAGCCATCTTTACTCCATTACTGCTAGAGGAAAATAATACTAATACTACTAATAATAATCCTTCCATCCAGAAAGACATGGACATCAACAAAGTTGAAAATTCAAATGCCATAGAACTCACAATGCACAGCAAGTTATAGCCCAACAGACAATGTAACAATCTGGTGTTCATCACAGGAGCTACAAGTCATATGTGACTGGTTAGATTTAGATCAACTAAGATTATACAAAGTATCAAATGCAGTTAAACTGCTTGCTGCAAATGTGGTGAGGCTGTCACACTAGGCAGCAGAAAAAGAAGACTGCTATCATTCTAGAAAGTTCTGAAAGGCAGTGTTATTCCAGGATATTATTATCCCAGGTGCATGTGTTCACTGGGTATATGCAAGTTCCCTGACAACTACCCTTTATGATGACTGTCTCTAAGAGAAAACATTACAAGCAACCTGCAAAGACACAAATTGGAATCTTTATCCATGATCACTATCTGTGTCGGTCTGAATAAGAATGACCCCATAGGCTCACATATTTGAATAATTAGTCATCAGAGAGAAGGATTAGGAGGTGTGGCTTTGCTGGAGGAAGTGTGTAGCTAGGGGTGGGCTTTGAGGTTTCAAATCCCACAGTAGACCCAGCATATCTGCCCCACCTCGGCCTACAGACCAGGATGTTGCTCTCATCGACTGTTCCAGAGCTATGCGTGCACCAAGCTCCCTGCCATGGTGAAGAATGGACTGAATAAGCCCTAGTTAAATGCTTTCCTTTACGAGGATTGCCTTGGTCATAAGAGGAAACCTAACTAAGATACTACCTAACATCCTCGATGCCTTAAACTATGTCATGACAGAGGTTGCAATGGGGACAGGTGTAGAGCCTAAATCAGACTGATTGAATGACCTGCCCTCAGGCAGAATATCACATTCCATTGCTGTAGCACAGTACCAAATTTCCTTTATTGGCCATGTGCAGCAACCCAGAGTCCCATGAGTCTTCTCTGGATAGCATCAGGGAAAGCGGCACACATATAGAGTTCATTCAATAAACATCTGCTGTACTGAGACACACTGTCGCGGGACATTGAAATGGCTCACAGAAGGAAAGAGGAAGTATGCTGATAGAATTATCTGTCACCCAAGATGATGCAGAAATGTGTGTGTGTGTGTGTGTGTGTGTGTGTGAGAGAGAGAGAGAGAGAGAGAGAGAGAGAGAGAGAGAGAGATATTAATGGTGCCAGGATAGAAACTGACCACAGGACTGCTATGGACAGGGTGGAACTCTAATCAGCCGTTTCATAAGGACCATGATACCTAACTGTATTTTTAATTGTTCATTTGGTTCTCATATTAAATTTTCTGAACCTAAAGGCTACTCTATTCATTTCCCTACCATCATTTAAAACATCCCTCTCAGAGTTGCTTAGAAGACGGCCTCGGGTCTTTTCCCCTGGGGCCCCTGTGCCTAGCTCAGAGTTCCCGTTCAAGGCTGAGCTTCAGGCCCCGAGCCTCTCAACTTTACAAGTTCACTCTACTATCAAAGAAGCAGCACAGCAACTTCATCATAGGCGGGAGTACACTTGGGGGGCAGGCAAAAGCAGCCATGGAGATGACGACCGACTACTCAAGGCCCAGCCGTGCTCTGGCTCTAGCTCCCTCAGAGAGTCAAGATGGCCCAGCCGCGTCTGACATGTCTCTCCATCTCCGCCACACCCTCCCGCCCTTAGGTCAAAGCAAACTTCTTTGGAACCACGTTTGCTACGTACAGGAGACTCGCTGACTCCGAAGATGTCTCTCACGTCCCTGACAGGCTGCTTGGTCTTTTTCCTCAGGGTCTGGGTATACGTGTTGTATCTCTTTTTCACGGCAGCGGCTTGGGTCCGAGTCAACGTGGACAGCAGTGCTTTGCCATCTTCCTCTTCGTTCCCGGAGATCAGGGTTGACAGCCCCACGTCCTGTAACCACTCTGCTTCAAGCTCTCCTTCTGGGAATAGCACAAGTAAGGGGGGGGGGGGTTAGGATTGCTTCTAGACGCTCGGAAGCATCAGTAAACCACATAGCTGTCTTTCTGAGACAAGGTCTTGAACTCAAGACCTTCCTGCCTCTACGCCTGAAATGCTGGGATTGCAGCACGTGCCACCACAGCCGGCTAAGGTGGTCTTTTCTTCTGCAATAGCTATGAAAGAATAAAGTTTGTACTCATTTCTTAAGCATTAGTAAAATCATATAATGCTGCCTAGTAGAGCAAGGTTACCTGGCGACCATGTAAGGCACTTTTCCCAGTTAGAAGCTTGGAGATAAGCCGTGGATGGGACTTCCAATTCCAAACAAAGAAAAGGTAAGAACATTTTGACTAAAATCATAACAGAAAAGGCACGGTTTAGCAGCTACTCAAATGCAGCTGCAAATCCGCCATAGAGCAGCTGACAGACATTACAAAATGATTCCAGTCGCCAGCTTCCCCTGAGCAAGGGCACCATGCATTTCCCTCCACTGTGGGGCTCTGCACAGCCTCAGGGCTCTCCTCTCAGAAGAGGGCTCACTCACCGCCAACAGACTTCCAGCTTCCTCTGCCTTCTGGCTGCCTCAGCGCAGTTTGCACCATCTTCCCTGACCGTGCACTGCGGGGTGGCTGGAGGCAACCTACCAGACTGTAAAGATGTGGCTGCCTCCCCCTCCCCCATCATACCCTCACTCCACCAAGTGGAAACTCACTTGCTCTAAACTTGTTAATGTGAGTGCCGGACCCCGGTCAGGACTCTGTCCCACAGGAACCCTAACCCCGGGCTCTAGATTCCTACCCACTGGTTGACTATAAGAGCCCTAGATGTCTTTTCCTCTTCCCTTTGACCCTGGAAGATATTCGGGCCCTTTCTCCCTGGGTGTCTATTGGTAATACGCTATCTCTGCTGATCCATCTGTCTGAGGTATTGCTGCCTCCTTGCATCCCCTGACCAACATCCTGGACATAAGCCAATCCAGAGCACAAGGGAATCGCTAAACACGTATTTGTGCTATTTGCTGCGGACCCTTAGCCATCAAGCCACCCACCAAGGTGAAGAAGTACCCTGTGAAAGGCACACCTACAATGTGCACACCCACCACCCTGGGGCTCCACCAGGGCGGGGCCACAGTGTGAAGCCTCCCTCCTGAGAGAGAACACTGCTCATGTGGAGGCACACACCACAATAGGGTTAGCAATAGAACTAGTGTGCAGCCATCAGGATACTTTTCTGAGAAACTATTTGTGAACCTGGCATAAAATATTTAATAGCTTCCCATTTGCCTAATACTATGAACATGAGATAATCATCTGTCCGTTTCTCAGAAGGCAATTCAAAACCACAGGTTCATCGGTAAGCGTCAATTACCATTGTAAACAAAATGGAAGAGAGTTAAAGGGTTTCAGAGTACATATCCTGTGCAGAAAATCCACGGCACACACTTCCCTGGGAACTCTGCTAAACAGGCTTATCACAAACGAGGGCTGTTTGATGAGTAGATTAGACTGATGTGTAAACACATTTCAAAGCTGCAGCCTAACAGTCCTGCACTCTGCTTACACGGTTGCATTATCTGTATATAAACAGACAGGCTGAACACGCTTTCACAGTCCCATTTCCTAGCTTGGCAAAGATTTTATTTACTACCCTGCTTCTCTTAACTTGGCTGCTCTGTAAACTGCCCCTTTAATAGAAAAGAAAGGCAAGGTAATTCCAGCTTTGGTGTGGACTGATAATACTTGGACTAGAGTGAGGTCAAGCCTAGAATGACTTGGGAGGGGTTCTGTTACGTAAAGCCCTGGGTAAGGCTGTCACGCCTCACGGTGAAGTCAGTGATATAAACCAACGTTACTGCTTGGAAGATTAGACTGTGTTTCTCCCCACTTACGCCAGGAATAATGAGAGAACAGCGGAAAGAGGCATCAGAGCTAACACAAATCATGGGAACTGATAGCTTAAAACCTCGGATCTTCCCCGAGGGCAAAACATAGCTGGAATGTTTCCCTTGGTGAGAAATGTCCACAGCAGATGCTGGTGTGACCCCTGTTTGCTGATCTATGAAGAATGAAGTCTCCTGGTCTCCCTTCCAGCTGCCATATGTACATCTTCAACCCACAGCACCGCCATCGATTTTAGCCCCAAGTATCCAATCGCCTATTCAGTACCGATTGATTCTATCAATCGTGTTATATTCAACATGCTCAAGCCTGACTTCGTGGGTCTTCAACCCCTACCCTGGTCCTCTGTCGGTCTTCCACATTTCAACATGCAAAGCCCACCTCCACCAACTACCGATGAGGCAAAGGCGTGCCCCAGAGGAACCGGCTCCAACACTCTGCCAAGGCTTCTTATAGCATTCCCGGATCACATCCCAAGACTCTCCAGCCTCCTTCCTTCACTTTACTCTGTACAGTTGATGTAGGGTCACCCTCTGTAGTCCGGGCTAACCTTGAACTTACCATCCTCCTGCCTCAGCCTTTCCAGTTCTGTATTACAGCAATGCACTACTGATACCCCAGCTTCCTTTGCCTCCCTCTATCTGTTCTACCGTGGCCTTTGTCAAAGCTGTCACCGACTCCCGACGTCTACCACAAATTCCCAGCAGCTCTTCCTAGACTCTCCAGGCCCCTGCAAACCGTGTTCCACAGTGTCACTAAGTGAGTCCTTGCAAATGCAAATATAAATTTCGGAAGTTGAAGGGATATGAGGTCAAGATTAAAAACAACAGCTATATGTCTACACATCTGAGGAGGCCAATTAAAGACTCTCATTAAGAAGATGAATTGCGCTGCAGAGATGGCTCAATGGTTGGGAGCACTTGCTGCTGTCCTGGAGGACCTGGGTTCAGTTCCCAGCTCTTATATTACAGTTCACTGTGTCCTGCAACAGCAGTTCCACAGGATTCCACCAGCTTTTGGCCCGACAGGCACCAGCCACACATGTAGTCCACATACATACATGGAACTAAGCATTTACACACACAATATAAAAATAAATCTTTTTTAAAGAATATGAATTAAGTCAAAGAAGCTTTTGCAATGCATTCATCACACACACATACGTATCTTTACTGCATTTAGAGTTCCTACAAGGCAGTAATAAAAGGATAATGTTTTTAAATACTTGAGATATTTCACAAAGTTCATGAAAGGCCAATAAACACATCATTAGTCATTAACCATCAATGCCATGCAATCAGAACTATCATAAGATACTTCCCCATATCTAGAATAACTCCTATTAAGAAAACTAATAATGTCAAATTTTACAAAGATTTGGGAAAAAAAGGAAGTCTGTTCTTAATCTGCAGGAAGGTTGCAAAATGGAACAACTAATTTTCAAAAAATGCTGGCAGTTACTTAGAGTTAAACACATTTAATAAAAATTCATGTATCTGAGAGAAATAAAAATGTATGTCCACAAATAATTTCAACAAGATTTTTCAAATCATCCATTTTTAAGTGCTTAAAACTATAATAAAAAAAAAAGTAAATTTACAATGCTATTATCAGGTCAGGAGAACATGACGTGTTCATTTAGTGAACTATACTGTGAAGAGCCGAAACATCCTCCAACATCTGCTGGAACCACCACCCTCAGCATCATGAGTGTAGGCTTGTTAGGAAATGACATTTACAGAAAAATTGTAGTTGAATTTATTCATTAAAATATGTATATCATAAACTTTCAATTTATTCATCATACTTCAATAAAGATAAAAATTAAAAATGAAAGAAAGGGCAGCTTCTAAAACACGACACACACACAACATTTCAGGCTGGATATAGCTCAGTGCCAGAGTACTTGCCCAGCCGTGGTTTCCATTCAAAGTATGGCAAAGCAAAACTCAAAACAAACCCCTTGGCCAAACCAAATACAGAAAGGCTGTATTAGAATAGAGTAAGTCCTTTAATTCGTTACAATTGGCACCTCTGAAAAAAGGGAACACAGTCACAAACACCTGAGCAGCCTGAGGCAGAACATGGCAGAGCATTCTGCCTATGTAGAGCCAAGGGTGCCAATGTCTGCCAGCTCCAGGAAAGCAGGACCAGGAAAGCAGCAGCCACAGGATTCTCCTGACAGCTTCAGAGGGCAAGAGCTGGCTGGCTTTCTAGTTCTACCTTCTAAAACTGTAAGGAACACATTTATGTCACTGAAAACCACCCAATTTTGTGGCACCTTCTTAATGCACCTCTAGAAACAAACGCAACCTACCCCAAGCCAAAAAGCAACGACCTACTGATAGACTGGCTGAATCTCATAAATCCTGAGTGCAATGCCATAAACCCTATGACACAACATGGGAACCGTGGCTACCTTTGGCCCTAGACGGCATCACTGGGGGAGGTGTGATGGGCAAGGATGAACCGGAAGTCTTCTGGTTGAATGCACTCCACCCCCATCTCTCTGAGCAATAAGGTCTTATTACACAGTACAGGTTGGTCTCAGACTAGCCATCCTCCTGCCTTGGCCTCCTGAGTGCTGTGATTATAGACATGTGCACAACCTGGAAAAATGAATCTTGATCCCTGACCTGCAATGAGCACTTAAGATCTTCACATTTTCACAAGTGCTTTCAATAAATATTAACTCTAGACACCGAGCCTGCACTTTGTAGCAATTTACGCTAGCAAAAAGTATCTAAGAATCTCCCATAGCCCTTGGGCTTTAACAAATGGTAAACGTATGTGTGGTGGGAATAAGAGCCCTGTTCCTCATCATGTTACTTTATAAGGAGAGAAAGCCAGCAAACTCTGAGGCCTCAGATAGACTTGCAGCTTTCTGGGTTGTTAGCATAAAAAAAAAAAAAAAAAAAAAAAAAAAGAGCAGGGATATGGAACAAGAGGCATTCTCCTCCTCATCAAGAGTCTGCCTGAAAAGGTGAAAAGGCAAACGGAAGCGACGGGAATAAGCACGCACACACATTTTGCTGCTGGAGAGCCATTTCCTAACATGGATGCTCATGAAGAGAATGACGGCTGAGAAGGCTTTTCAAGCTGGTAGCTGTCTTAGGGGTAACTGTTGACAGATGAAACAGCCCTGGACATTTTATACAGCCACAAGGTCAAGCCAGGCAGGAGGCGCCCGGGCTGTGTTTTCAGCCCAGGATCCTGAGAGCCAGTTACCATTATGCTCTTTGTTTGTTTGTTTTTGTCTGTTGTTTGCTTTGGGTTTTGTCTCTGCCCTCAATACTTACCCAGATTGTTATTTGGTGGAATACCAAGCAGTCTAACATATCAATGGCAACAAATGTTTCAAACATTTCCCTCTAAAATCAAAGGCAAACCTCTCTCCTCCTCTCTTCCTCCCTGCTCCCTCTCACGCCCCTAAATGTCAAGCACACAGATGCCAATGTCAGGCGCGTTGGTATGACCAGCCTGTGTGATGAAAAGGAGCCCACCGGGAGGGACCTCTCCCCCACAAGCAAGGACACTTAAGGACTCTTGTAGGGATGATGCTGAGGCCTGACCTTCCTCAGTGGCTCCCAGCAGTTACCCCAGCCTCTACTGATTATAGACTTGGTGGGCTGACTTCTTCCCCGACAGGAAACCCACAGGGCAAGGCCAGTCCCTTACCATCCACAGGCTTGACCTCGGTGGTGGGCGTGGTGGGCGTGGTGGGCGTGGTGGATGGCTGCTCCTCCTGTGCAGCCACACTGCTTTCTTTAATACTCTCTATTTCCCGCCAGAACTCGTCCACCGATGTGCTGCTGTCCACGGAGGCTTGAGAGTTGGAGCGACTGAAGGCAGGAGGGTGTAGGGACTCGTTGGAGAGCATCCTGTTAATTCTTCGGCATCGAGGAATGGATTTTCTGCAGAAAGAACAGCAACTGAATGAGACCAGGTGCCTGTGTAAAGTCACCAGGGGAGGGAGGGGAGGAACTCTAGGCTGAGTCAACAGAGCAGTGAGCACTAGCAGGAGGGACTTAACAGGATGAGCTCCACTCGGGGAGGGGCCATCCCTCCCCCCCCATACTTCATACAGCTATATGAACATTCACAAGAATTTTAAAAATGCTCATCACACATAAGATGGTAAGTCACACTTGTCAGTAGAAATGTGGACCACTAGAGCTTGTTTCTGAAAAGTGCCTCAGATGATGGCAAAGGGGTAGAAAGTCAGCTGACGGCATACCTATTAAGGGGAGACAAATAAGGGGCTTGAAATGCTGGCAATCATGCAGAGAGACTGGAAACTTGGCGTACATTTGGTGGGAAACATCAGGCGGCCCACCCCTCTGGGAAAACTACCACAGTCCCTCAGAAAATCACTTTTAAAAGATGCATTACCACACAACCCGGAAACTCCCCACCTGGAATACACCCCAGGATGACTGAAAACGGTTCCCAGTGAGGCCACATTCACAGAGATGCTAGAGCACGTGTGATTCCACTCATGTGAGTACTGAGTATGGTCACATTCACAGAGACAGAAACTAGTCGCCAGGAGACAGGGTAGGCGGGTAGGGGCTCAGATTTGCAATGTGCAAAGAGATTTGTGATGGTGATAGTTTCGTATTAGGACGGCGTTTAATGACACCGGACTATACTTACAAGGGCTTAAGGTGGTAAGTGCTATAGCTGTATTTTTTGATTGTAAATAAACAACATATTTATAATAATTTTATAAAATGAGCTACGGAGAATATGAGGTAGTGAATAAAAATAAGATGTAACCTGTCGTGGGATTAGGAAGTGGGCAAGGAGCCAGCCAGAGCTCAGAGAGCGTTGGCAAATGTAGGGGGAAGCACATCCCCACTGAGTGTGTGTCCAACGGCTGAGTGGGCAGTGTGGCTCCCCCCACGAGCACTCACCCACCGCAGGCAGCACCCCACCAGTGTAAGAGAGCAGCAGCTGAGGGCAAACCCTGTGTGGGCGGCTTCATGGGGCTGGCTGTGCGTGAACACCCAGGACATAGAAATAGTCTAAGGAAGCTTGCTTTAAAAAGAGACACAGAGATGCCAAAATGTGGTCACCAATTACACAAAATGAACCTCAGACTTTTATGGGATGTAACTGACAAGTACTCCATGTCCCGAGAGCAGAATGTTCATCTGGTTGGTACACCTGGGTCCCCAACAACGAAGCCAGAATTTCTGTCTTTATTTGATAAAACCCTGTGTTCTTATTTGCTATAGTTCAGATCTTAAACCATTCCTGAGAGCCCTGGTGTTAATTAATAGTCTGCACCTCAGCTGGGGTGCTAACTAGAGGTTGCAGCACCTTTGAAATATGAAGTCTAGTCAGGCTTGTCAATGGGAGCAAACCCTTAGAAGGGAGATTGTCAACCTGGCCATCATGTGTAAACAGATCTCACACATACATACACATCCATACACCCCACACCACACACAAACACACACACATACACACCACACCATACCACACCACACAAACACACACACTCCACACCACACACAAACACATACACACACACACACACACACACACACACACACTAACACACATACACACACACACCCTGAAATGGGTTAACCAGAGAAAAGGCACAGTAGTGTCCAACTCTGGGTGGGAGAGCTCCCAGGACAGCTACATTTGATAAGCTGGGAGCAGGGGACTGTCATCAAACTTAGCCATGGCCTGCAGCATTGGCAAAGGTCACTGATACATTGGCAGATTACCCAAGACAAGCAAGGGTGATGCTCTACTTCCAGGACCAAAACCTCCCATCTGTAAGAGCCTGTGCCTGCGTCGCTGACCCTTCCCTGAGGCCTGATCATAAATAGTTTAATTCTGACGTTAGCTGGCAGCAGAAAATTTACTTTTTAAAACTCAAAATGTTTTAGAAAAAAATATAAAATACTCACTTCTAAAATATGTGTTGTGCAATGAAAAAGAATTCTGGGAAGCCTTGTTTGATAAACTTGATAAATTACTCTGTGAATCCCTTACACTTGGGTAAGGCAGACCTGTTCGTGCAGCTGGGACATGTGACCAACAGGCTCCAATGCTCCCCAGGCTTTGTTGGCTGTGTGTGTTTTCCTTTTGTAACATGGCTAATTCTCAACACCATTAACAAACTGACACCGGGTAAATCAACACAGGATTCTCGTAACGTTGAAAGGGTACCATTATTCACAATCCACTGTCCTCCAAGCATCCTATCCAGATAAAAGCATATGATTATCGAGAAAGATGCCTAATCGTGGGCTCCATAGTCTAACTTCTTTAAAAAAATAAATACACATTCATAGGAGGCTGGGCCTGATGGAAGATTACAGCATAGCTTGTACAGATCCCGGGTTGAATCCCTAGCATCATACGGTGTGTGTGTGTGTGTGTGTGTGTGTGTGTGTGTGTGTGTGTGTGTGTGTGTGTTTTAAAAAATAGTTTTACAGTTCTAAGAATTATAACACAGTCTAAGTATAAATTTAAAATCAATAATTATATAAAACAAAATTGAGGCCCCTTCCCCATCTGAATTATACCAATATCACCGCATACAATTCTTTATAAACATTTTTAGTATCATTTATGTGTGTGGGTATTTTGCTTGACATATACGGTGCCTGCAGAGTCCAGAAGAGGTAACTGGAGGTAACCGGCTCTAGGGTTGGAGTTACAGAGGTTGTGAGCCGCCGTCTAGGTGCTGGAAAGTGAACCTGGGTCCTCTGCAGGAGCAGCACTACTCTTAACTACCTGAGTCATCTCTCAGCCCCCACACAGTTCTGGTTTCCCTTACTCAAAAAATAGTTCAGAGATATTTTTTTTATTTATTTATTTTTGCATGCCATGTCAATGGCTGCAGGCAGTAGAAAAATTTACCGTGGAGTCTAAGCAAATGTGCAAATGTATGCAAGAACTGAAAGAGTTTGAAATCGCCTACTTGGGAAATAACAAGAAAGCCACAAGAGAAGATAAGCTTAGAGCAAAAAAAAAAAAAAAAAAAAAAAAAAAAAAAAACATCAGTTTGGCTGCAGAGTAGTTCCCCACCCACGCAAAAGACACGCCAATGGGTTGCCAAGGAGACCTTCAAGAAAGTGCTAACAGCAGGAACAGGTGTGCGACACTGGCCTTAAGCAGCTGGCAAAGATCGTCATCCGAAGAATCCCTTAGCTATAGCGAGAAGAATCCCTTAGCTATAGTGAGAAGCTGTTATTTTTGGCACAGAAGCCAGACAGCACTTTTGGGACAGGCGGCCTTGAGAGAGCTTTTGCATTTGTGGGATGGCTCTCTTCCCCACCGTGCTACAGATGACAACCTTTTCTCTTGACACACTGTGTAATGCTGGTCCCCAGATCCTTTCAAAAAATTGTGGCGTACAGCTTCATACCTCACCATATTAGGACAGATTATGCTTAGGTTTCATCAGATGTTTGTGTGCTTTTTGTTTGTTTGTTTTTGTTTGTTTGTTTTTTCCTCCTTTTAGCCCAAACAATGCCAGGAAAATCTTTCATGAAAAACAGAATGTCATTGTGTCACACAGAAACTTTAGCTAGGAAAACACTGCCAGGCTTGAAATACAACTTTAAGGGAATAGCTATATGTAGGAAAAGAAATCAAAACAGGAAAGGTTCTCTCCCTCCCTCCACCCCTCCATGCCTTCCTCCCTGTTCTCCCTCCCTCCATCATCCCCCTCTGCCCCTTCTTCTCTCTCTCTGTCTCTGTCTCTGTCTCTGTCTCTCTCTCTCTCTCTCTCTCTCTCTCTGGCTCCCTCCTCCTCCCTCTCTCCTTGAGGTTGGCCCAGCCTCTTCTGTTGCTCAAGTGTCAGCAAAACAACCCACAGAGAGACCCCCAGAGAGTCTGACCAGTCTCAATAGGGCATCCAGCCAGCCACAGCCTCAATGCTGCCTCCAGATCCCAGTAAAATCCCTTGACTTAAGCAGAGGTGGCTTTCTGTTGCGTGGGACACAGATTCAAGGGGACACATGACCACTGGGCAGTGACCAGTGGGCTCTGCTGACAGAGGAAGTGTCCTTCACTTTGACACTGGACTCCCTCCAGGCCTTTGCATCCATTGCTCTCCAGTGCAGTTTTTAAAAGGCAGGGGTTTAGGATAAAGATCAGGTGAAATGTCCAGCAAGTAGTGAGCCCACATGATGGTAATTATCATAATGTACTCATCTGCTAACTTACATGGAGCTATGGCGCATGCCGAACATATAGCACAGAGCTCTAACATACTACCCGGACTGCATTTGTCAAAGCTTCTCAAACTTGAGTTTGTTCCCCCAATTTCTTTACAGCACACCTGGCCCTGTGACCCAGTTCTGGCCCAAATCACAGAAGAACAGTTCTCTCCTGGGATTACCTGAAATGTGCTATTATTCTGACACAGGGGCGACCCCTTTCCCTTCTGCCCTCTTCCTCTTTGGCTGTGGTCAGGAAGACCAGCGCTTTAGCAGCCACCTAAGTCAGTGCTGCGAGAGAAAGCTTAGACATTTCATAGTGACTGGTATTGACACGGAGCTTCAGATGCGATGCCACTTGTTGCTGATCTATGGACTTCCAGAAATGGGACAGGGAGGGGAGAGGCCCACTTATTTTTAAAATTGGCTTTATTTTTGTTATTGTTATTTGAAGTAAAAAATTTCCCAACTTCTGTAATTGGAAAGAAAGCATGCTTGAATAAGTCACACTGAGAAGGGCAAGGCGAGGCTCACTCCATCCCACCAAGGGGAACGCCCAAGTGACAATAGCCTAGGCTCTGCGCAAGGGAGGTTCTAGGAGTGTTCCCAGATGGACAGGTAGCTCCCCTGCTGGCCTTACCTCTGTCTGAGCCCGAGTCACAGCTCATGTCCAGGTGGACAGGAACCACCTGGCCACATCTCCCTCAGACCACCTGACACACATCTCCCCTTCCTCCCGAGGAGGAGGATGGAGTACAGGCAGGCCTGGGGAGCAGGGCATAGGAGCAGAACAACGTGGACATCAGAAGTCACCCGGGACACCATTCCCAGCAGGGCTGTGGTGGGGCAATGCTGGTATCTGGGACAGACCCTGAGTACAGCCTCAGAGACAGCCACGTGACCTCTGCGCTTCCGCACTAGGCCATGCAGATAAATTATATGTGTCTATAAGTTTATGCTGATACTCCCCAACTCCCGATGGCTCCATTTAATGATCTTTTGAGTTTACTACAGTACAAATACAAGATGCAGGGTGATTTATGCATGGTGTGTACGGTGGTGCTTAGGATGTGTGGTGTGTACACTGGTGTATGGGGTGTATGGTGGTGTGTGTGGTGTGTGGTGTGTACAGTGGTGTGTGGGGTGTGTGGGGTGTGTGGTGTGTATGGTGGGGTGTGGGGTGTGTGGTGTGTATGGTGGTGTGTGGGGTGTGTGGTGTGTACAGTGGTGTATGGGGTGTATGGTGGGGTGTGGGGTGTGTGGTGGTGTGTGGGGTGTGTGATGTGTACGGTGGTGTGGGGTGTGTGGTGTGTACACTGGTGTATGGGGTGTATGGTGGTGTGTGGGGTGTGGGGTGTGTATGGTGGGGTGTGGGGTGTGTGGTGTGTATGGTGGGGTGTGGGGTGTGTGGTGTGTATGGTGGGGTGTGGGGTGTGGGGTGTGTATGGTGGGGTGTGGGGTGTGTATGGTGGGGTGTGGGGTGTGGGGTGTGTACGGTGGTGTGTGGGGTGTGTGGTGTGTATGGTGGTGTGTGGGGTGTGTGGTGTGTACGGTGGGGTGTGGGGTGTGTGGTGTGTGTGGTGGGGTGTGGGGTGTGTGGTGTGTATGGTGGGGTGTGGGGTGTGTATGGTGGGGTGTGGGGTGTGTGGTGTGTATGGTGGTGTGTGGGGTGTGGGGTGTGTATGGTGGTGTGTGGGGTGTGTGGTGTGTACACTGGTGTATGGGGTGTGTGGTGGGGTGTGGGGTGTGTGGTGTGTATGGTGGGGTGTGTGGTGTGTACACTGGTGTATGGGGTGTATGGTGGGGTGTGGGTGTGTACGGTGGTGTGTGGGTGTGTATGCCTGAAGCCCTAGCAATTGTAAGGCAGAGGCAGTAGAATCAGAGACAGTCATCCTTAGCTATGTGGGGAGTTCAAGGCTAATCTTAGTTACATGAGATCCTGTCTCAATAAAAGCAGCAAAAACCCTTCCCCCACCCGAACAACAGCAATACGGTGGTACAATCAATAGAAACTGTGCTTTAGACATGGTCTTTGCCTACGCTTACTCATCCTCATCCGCTTGCTTGCTGGACTGCAACAACACCGTGACCATGAGAAAACCAGACAACACCCTGCGATGTGCATAAAAATGGGGGGGGGGATGGAATCAGCACACTTTCAATGTAACGCTATCTGCAGTCTTCAAGGGCTTGCCCCGACTTCACGGTAAGCCCAAGAGCATCTGGACAAATACAACGCATAGTGTACAATGTACACATGCTTTCCTCCACTCTCGGTGAGGTTACCTTCATACGGCATCTTTTAGAAACCCAGATGATCTCAAACAGAGTGAAAAATAGTGCTGGCTGCCAGGTCAATGTGCTTCCATGCTTCTGTATAGTAAGAACAAAGGCTTTGATTAGCACACCAACCTTGATGTGTTTCTTAAAACACTTACTTTGACCCAAAGTTGGGGGAAATGGCCACTACTGATCATGAAGATGCTGAGGGAATACAGACTAAATATTAAGATTCACCAACACTGTACTCAATACAATCAAAACTTTACCTTTGGTTTCACTTATCAGATTGAACTTTGATAATATAAAGTGCTTTGAGATTTCAGGTAGCTTTGAAAACAAGAAGAGAGGAAAGGAGGGCCTTGACACTGGGGAGGGAGGGAGGGAGGAAGGGAGGGAGGGGGCGGGCGGGCGGGCGGGCAGGCAGGCTGGCTGGCCGGCCAATTCCTATAAGCTGAGGCTCAGTTGCTGTCAGCAAAGGGCAGTGGTCACAGATGGCAAACAGTTCCCCCTCCCTGTTCAGTTAATTCATCTAAACCATGGCAGGATGAGGAACCTGCTTTGCGGGCAAAGTAAATCATCAAACGTGAGCCCCTTATGTTCCGCTCTTCTGTAGTTTATAAGCTTGAGTGCATGACTCGGGTGAGGCTCAGGCAATCTTGCAAGTGAGTCTTAGCACGTCACTCTCTGGGATGAATTAAAGCTATGCGTAGAGAATCATTTGGTGACACCAGCTCATTGTCTCCAAGGTTACATTTTTTTAAAAGATCCAATTAGGAGATACTCAGGAAATGACCTACAAACAGAACATGGGCCCAGAAAAGTTCTTTCACCCTTTAATTTATCCCTCACTCCCAGCGGTAGCTGAGCCTTGGTCATCTATGGGGTTTGCTTCTGAAACTATATTGCACTTTGTAATATAGATAAATACTTTTTAAAAGATTACCTTTTATTGCAGAAATTTATATTCGTAACTTTTAGGGGTGTGTGTGTGTTTACCGGCCACATGTGTACAGATGTGGGTAAAAGCCAAGAGTGTATTGGTCCTGAGGAGATGGTGTTACATGTGGCCCACGTGGGTGCTGGCAACCAAATTTGGTTCTTCTAAGATAATGGTTCTCAACCTTTGGATCCCAACTCCTTTGGGGGTCCTATATTAGATACCCTGCATATAAGATACTTACATTTCAATTTATAACAGTAGCAAAATTACAGTCATGAAGTATCAACAAAATAATTTTATGGATGGGGGTGGGGTTCACCACAACATGAGGAGCTGCATTAAAAGGTTGCAGCATTAGGAAGGCTGAGGGCCACTGAGTTAGACTGTCGGCACCCACTGTTCACTGCCGGAGCCATTTCTGCGGGCCACCTTTCTATTTCACATGTAAGTGGCATGTTTCTTGCACAGACTTAAAGCAAACTGCGGCCACTCTCGGGACATCATCACTCTCGGGACATCATCACCATTATCGACACCACCCGCACTGATGGGTTGTGAAAAAAAATCCCTGTTTCTGTGTGTCTGTTGCCCCAGACTCCCCATGCTGCTCCAGAAACTGAACCATGACAGGGCAGCATCACAAGCAAGCTCACAGGGTCACTGTGCTGCTTTGTTTCTGCTTCTGGCTTTGATTTTTCCCACCTTTCTCTTGGGTACTCTTGGATAGATGGGATAACTGAGCTCTGTGGTCCATCTAGACAAACTCTCCCTAAGCAGGGATTGTCCCCCTCCTCCTGCAAACTCACAGCAACTCAGATTAGAAGCAGTCGATTTACAACAGCACACTTATCCCTGGCAACAGTGACCAGGCTTAGGATGGGAGCATGAGCGCCTTCCACACCTGCGCCTCCACACACCTGTGCCTCCCACACCTGTGCCCCCCACACCTGCGCTTTCACACACCTGCGCCTCCCACACCTGTGCCCCCCACACCTGCGCCTCCACACACCTGTGCCTCCCACACCTGTGCCTTCACACACCTGTGCCTCACACACCTGCGCCTTCCACACCTGTGCCCCCCCATACCTGTGCCTCCCACACCTGTGCCTTCACACACCTGTGCCTCCCACACCTGTGCCTCCACATACCTGTGCCTCCCACACCTGCGCCTCCCACACACCTGTGCCTCCCCACACCTGTGCCTCCCACACCTGCGCCTCCACACACCTGTGCCTCCCCACACCTGCGCCTTCACACACCTGTGCCTTCACACACCTGTGCCTCACACACCTGTGCCTCCCCACACCTGTGCCTCACACACCTGCGCCTTCCACACCTGTGCCCCCCACACCTGTGTCTTCCCTGCCAGGATGAAATGTATCTCCTCTGGAGCTAAATAAACCCTTTCTTCCTTAAGTCGTTTTTGTCAGAGTGTCTGATCAGAGCATCAGAAAATTAACTAACACAGGGTCACATAATATAAATAAAATTTCAAATATTTACTTGAAATTGTTTATTATAATTAAGTTTATAATTAAAATTATAAAGAAAATAAACTTTGCCCTGACATTAACAGGGCAAACACCCCAGACATGTAACATATATACAGCACATAGATAACACTAAAACACTTAAAAACAGTGTCTGTATAGCTGATCTAAAAGGAACAAATTAGTGCTATTCCCTGCAAACATTAATAATGCGGCCATTCTGGTGCCAATGATGGAGCTGAGGGCATTTGGAATCCATCCTTTCTCCAGTTCATTCAAAATGCTGATGAGCACTGATGAAACTCACATATTTCCACTGCAAGCCATGGGACCATTTCTCATAACGGGTTCTCATAACGCCTCTTGGGCAAGACAAAGAAAGCCAAGGCTGGCACGCTCACCACCCAGGGCTGACAGGATTGGGCAAAGCCTGGAGCTCTGAGTTCGATTAGAAGAAGACGGTGGCATCAACGATTTCATGCTGGCTGACACTGAGCGCACTGTGGCTTCTCCACAACCAGGAGAGACAGCTTTGGTGGTTCAGTATCGTCTAATTCCTGACAGTAGACAGGAAGCCATAAATCCCTGATCGATAGGTCATGCATGGAGGACAGAGATCAAGTTCTTTCTTCCCTGCCAACTCTGTTGACTGCCGCCCTTTTTTTCGGAGAGAAGGGACCCATCCCAGGAAACTTCCTTCCTCTACAGCTCCCTGTCCACTAATTTCCCAGCAATGCCATCATCACTCTTTGCCACTGTCAAGAGTTCTTTGTGAGAATGGATCGATGATGATTTCTGAATGGACTCTGCAGGACCAACCCTTTGAGCTTCATACGCTTTTAAAAGCATAAATGATTATACATTCCATTGCACCTACTTTCAATTACGTATTAAAAATGGCTGCCATTTAAGAGATTGACTCTGATGAATGACCCAGAGGCATCACAGGGCTTGCCATTTCTGCTTTCATTCTCCATTCTAGCACTGTCTTTAAAAGCAAAACTTGCCTATATGTTGCTTAAGAAAACATCTGCCAGAGCTGTAACAGGAAATCCTACCAGGATTTCCCTAGCTTGCTCATACCACCTCTTTGCTGTGTTTGGTTTCTTCAAACAGGGTGGGTCTTTTTTTTTTTTAAGGTTTTATTTATTTGTTTGGGGCGTGTGTGTGTGTGTGTGTGTGTGTGTGTGTGCACGTGTGTGCACGTGTGTGTGTGCACAGCTATGGAGACCAGATGAAGGCACTGGATCCCTAGAGTATTAAAAGCTACTCTTCTATCTGGGACTATAGGGTGTGGCTAAGGGAATGAGGATGAATCTCAGACCCCTTTGCCTGTAAGCCGTCTATACAGTGTCACACACAGACCCTGAATTCTACTAAATGACTCACATAGCCACAGTAGTAGCATGTACCTATAACGAAAGCCTTCAGGAGGCAGAAAGAGCATGCTCAATCACAGCATAGACTCCATAGCTAGAATTCATCTTGATAAAACATATTAACGGCTGATTACCTTTCATTTTTACTACAGAATTCCAGCAAAATGTTTGTCTCTTGTAAAATTTTTAACATCACATGCTTTGGGGGCAGGGGCAGTCATATTCCTTATGTTCAGTAAATGTAGATACTAATTCATTGATTCAAAATTAATGATCATTGGAAAAGCTGTGGAGATCTTATGTCTATTGAGTATTGCTTGGGGAATGAGCTCTTCCATTAACTCAAAAAATTTATTATCCTAGAGACTTCAGAGATGGGTTAGTATACTGCGATTGCAGAAGACCCAGGTCATGGCAGGTCACAAGCAACCACCTATAAATGTCTCTCCAGGAGACCATACACCCCCTTCTGGCCTTCACAGACAAACACACACAAGCACACACAAAAACACACACATACTCTCTCTCTCTCAATTGCTAAGAACTCTAAAAAAAAGTAAATAAATGTTTCCAGACTCACATATATCCCCTGTACCCCTGGAACTCAGGGACCCTGGAGTTGGGTTCTCTCGCATTTGGAAACCTATGTGTACATACTCCAAGGATATATAGCAGACGACACTAACATAGCAAACTCTAGGACGTGTCCACTGAACAAAGGGTCAGCTTTGTAAGGGAAGGCCAGCTAGGTCCATTTCCCCTGTTGAGGGACATCTATGTGACAATCAGCATTGGCAACGCTGGCTCAGTGATGGCTTCTACCTTTCCCCTTCAGTCCTTTCTCTCTCATCTCCCAAATCAGTTATTAACAACGTTCATGCCAACAACATTTCAAATGATGTATTGAGTGAGTCAATGAACCTGTGTTATAGTAACTTAAGTTTTGTAGCCACCTGGTTGGCGCAGCAAGAAGACTCAGCATCTAGGGACATCCTGAGACTCTGTAGACAATTCCATGGTGCAGCTGCGCTAGGATTGTCGTGCTATATTTGACCCAGCTGCCTCGAAGCTCTCCCCAAGTGGTTCATAATACATATTTTTGCTTAATAAAACCTTTCTTGGGGAGCTTTCAGAGCGCTTGAACCCTACCCACTGAAATTTTCATGCAGAAAATCTGAGGAGGACATGTGTTTTTACAAACATTCATCGTTTTCTCTCCCTTTCCCAGTTTACTCAGTGCTCTGCTTGTCATCTGGTCCATTCCTTGTCACTCAGAGCAACTCTAGTGCTTGCTCTCTGCGAGCCCCGCCTGGAGAAACAGATCTGTCTCCTCCACAAGAGTTCTGGGATAACAGCACCATGCTGTCTACTTTCTGAATAATCCCTTACTGGATGATGTGCTGATTGCTCACACGTGTACCTTTGGCACAGGGCTCTCTGTATCCTACATGCTGGCACCTCCCAGGAGCAGAGGAACAGCTAGGTAGCTCTATTGGCCACCCCATCACAATCAGGATCTACTTCCCAGTTTCAGTTCTGAGGCTCACTGTCACTCCTGTGGATGCTGCAATGAGGCTTTCAGACAATGGCCCATTGTTCTTGGACCCCACACCCTAGAGAGAGGCCTGGCTGCCTTTGTTGCTGAGAACATTCCATTACTTAGGGTCCTCCCTCCCACTGTGGGACTTAATTATTTAGGGTTGTCTGGAAGGCTGTACACCCACCCACATTCCTCTAAATGTGTGTGGATGGGGGGCAACTTTTGTTTTTAATTTTAGATTTATCTATTCTGTGTATGTGAGTGTTTTGCCTGTGTGTAAGTATGTGTGTGCACCACATGCATTCCTGGAGGCTGTGGAGGTCACAAAAGGGAGTCAGGGACCTGGGACTGCTGTTAGGGATGGTTGAGAGTTACCATCTACAAAGAGAAACCAGGCTTCTCTGCAAGAGCAAGTACTCTTTAACCACTGAGCCATCTCTCCAGTTCCGTGGATGGGAATCTGAAGACATTTCCATCAGTGAATTTAATGCTATTTCATGAAAGTCAGGAAAAAAAAGGGACTTTTATTGAATTCTTTAAAATATATGCAAAGATACAGATACAGGCTGAGATATTCCTTTTATGTAGCTCCAACTTTTCCAGCAAGCAACCCAGAGTCTGACTTAATAACAGAGAGAGAGAGAGAGAGATTTCTGCCAAGTCTCTGTGGTAAAGGAACCAATCTGAGTGAAGTGAAGGTGACTCGCAGACCAGATGCAAAGAGAAGCTGAAATGTTTCAGAAGAAATAACTGACCATGATATGGTGCTGATGATTAACAAATACTCCCTGGGCGCTTATTGATACGGTACAAGTTTTAAGACATCGGATGCTGCCTGGGGCTGAGAACACATCTGTGAACGAAAGGGTCAGGCCTCTCCGCACTGTCATTGTAAAGGGCAAACAGAACCAGAATAAATAAAATGCAGATTGCCATGTGGGCAGATGCGTGTGTTTGAAAACATGCAAGTGAGCTGCTGTTTCTAGTGACGGTAGAGACTCAGAATTCAAGGGCGCCCTCTCAGTCACTGCGAAGGACTAGAAGGAACAAACCCCGTGAAACCTTACCATGTAACAGGCGTCTACAAGCATGGAGCGAGCAAACACACAGAGTGAGACTTCGGTGGGTGTGGCTTCTGTCCCAAGGCCCTATCCCGAACACAGCACCCAGAAGGGCACCCTGTTCAGATCACGGTCTTCTACACAGGTAAGGACGCAGAGATCGAATCTCATGCCAGCAAGAATTTGCAGGTCAGAGCACCTGGGAGCTCTGAAATGGCAAAGGGGAACAGCCTGGAATTGGCAGAGGGACCCACTGGGTACTAGTGCGACTGCTTGAACCACGTGTTCCCAGGATCAGGTCAAATGAACTTACTGGAAAAGAGCCAGGAATAATAAAAAAAAATCTCTAGACCTCTTAATGCAGGCCTCAGAACACGTATGCACACTTGTGTGAATATTACAATACAGGTGTATATTTATATACATATCGTGTGTATACATACATATATATATGTATGTATGTATGTATACACACATACATACATACATCTCCACATTGGTGTACATATTACCATGTCGGTGTATATACTGTCATACCGGTGTACATACTACAGCACTGGCATATATATATTCATATTGGTGTATTATTACAATTGTAATGCATTACAATATTGGTGTATATAACACCACATTGGTGTACATATTACAATACACTGTAATATGTAGGCTTCTGCCTTGTTCATGACTATGTCATGAACCACACGCTGACTTCTGTAAGGGGATGTGATCCAACACCCAGGACTACAGTGGGAACATGGGTGGTCATATGTGCTATTAGTAGGGCTGAATATACTCTAAAATGTACCCATCCACCTCCTTTAAAAAAAATCCTTAAGTAATTGCCTATGACAATGCAGCTGAACATTCTTTAAGGAAACACTACAAAACCCAACCCTCAAACACAAGGAATTCCTAAGTTCCAAAGCCCAATGACCAGACTGATACAGTAAGGGAAAAAAAAAAAAATGCAACCTACACCCAAAGAGAAATCAGTCAGTAGAAAAGACAGAGGCATGGTGGGATTAGCAGATGAGTTAAAAGAACTATAGTTAAAAAATATCCCAAATTTAAATGCAGTGGATATAAAATGCAGCATCAGCATAAGGAACAATTAGAAGTTAAAAAGGTGAATTTCCTGCATGTAAGAATATAATACAAAGCATAACATTCACTGGGTATAATTAACAAAGATCAGTGGTCCTGAAGAAAAACCAATAGAAACAACATTAGAGAAGCACCCAGAAGAAAAGTGACAGAGACAAACTGATCCTGTGACCAACAGGACCAACAAACACGACGATGCTAGGTGGCTAGGTCGCCTAAAAAAAGTGTCGCTTTCTACTCCAGATGGAGTGTCAGGGTTCTCTCTGTCTCTCTCTTTGTCTTTCTGTCTGTCTCTTCCTCCCTCCCTCCTTCCCTCTCTCTCTCTTCCCCCTCTCTCCCTCTCTGTCTCTCCTCTCTCTCTCCCCCCCCCTCTCTCTCTCTCTCTCTCACACACACACACACACACACACACACACCACCACCACCACCACCACCACCACCACCACCACCACCACCACCACAAATTCATAAAGTGATTCTTAAGCTACTGAATGTCAGGAAACTAAAAACAGTAAGCTCTCAGAGACAGGAAACAAAAGAGGCCTGCAGTGACCTCAGCTCAATGTGGAGAGAGAGCTGCCAGCTCAGGGTACAGGAGCAGTGACCGCCAGACCAGCTCTGGAGCTTCTCGGACGCCAGCCACCCCCACCTGGAACCATCAGCTGGTGGTCTTGCCACCCTGTAGTAGAGAAGGTCAGGATTCACAGGACCTTGCATGGGTAGTGCTCAGAGGGCTAGAGCTAGGTCTATATGCTACTTCTGCCCAACAGGCCAGTTGTGCTGTGAGCCAAGAACCCAACCATTTTCAAGTGTTGCAACGAAACTGCAACACATTCACGGAAAAACAAAAATACCCAGCCCCTAACTAGACACATCTCACTTAGAAAACAGCCAGGCATGCAAAGAAGCAAGTTAACATGACTCACGCTGAGGAGAAGCTGCAATCCACATAGACCTTAAAAAAGGGTCACTGATGGCAGTCAGGAACATTAAACTTGCTTATAACTTCATCCACACCTTAGGAAGCTAGAAGGAAGGATGACATCTGAAGTATCCAAACAAAAAGTTGAAATCCCATGCAAAACCAAAGCCACAGACCCAGTAGCTCAATGCAGCGATGCTGGAGAAACAGAAAATGTCCGACGGCGTACAGTGTAACTCTAGCACACTGGAGGCAGAGGCAGAATAACGGCCTAGGGCAGAATCATGCCATGCCGCTGAGAATCAAGCGAGGCAGCGGAATGGAAGCAGTGTCTCACAAGACAAATCATAACTGGTCCCCACACTGTTTGGTCCACTGATGAGCAAGTCATATCATCAGCGCGCAGGGGAACTCAGAAAAGGATGTTAGCGGTCTGTTTTTGTTTAAAAAAAAAAAAAAACAATGGATTCCTAAAGACAATGGGGCGGTAGCATTTCATAAGCATTTAAAGAAAAACTAAGATCCTCCCAGAAGTATATACCCAGTGAGATAGCTTTACAAATGACAAGGGAAGTATACATTTCTATTAAACATATGAAACGGTAAATGTGTACACAGCAACAGGTTCTCCCTATAAAGATATTAGTGGGAACTCTTCAAGTGGAGGAAAATTGCCACTGTACAAAGGAACTATGAGGCTAAACAAAAATTGTTTTTACTTAAACATCTTAAGGACGACCGATCATTAAAGACAAATAATAATAAAGCAAGACAAAAGCAGGAAGCCCTGCACATGAGATAAAGGCGTATTCTACTGTACAATTTTATGAGAATTTTTTCAATCACTCTGACATTGTAATGTAAAGAGTCATTGTACTCACTTCTACGGCTACTGTTTGTCTGTTTGCTTGTTGTTTTGAGGAAGGATCTTGCTATTTTTCCCAAGCTGTTTCCATAGAACTGTACTCAAGTGATCCACCTGCCTCGGCCTTCTGAATACCTGGGGTTATAGTCTTACCCCGTGGCAGCTAGTATAGACCACAGTAATTGATAGACACAGCCAAGGTATATTGATCACATCACAGTAACTATAATAAAAATCCCATTTGTAATTTTTGTGTGTTGGGAGCGTTCACAATCCTTTCTTCTAGCTTCTTAGACACAGATAGTCACCTCACTGTGTTACTGGGTACTAGAACTTAATCCACAGAGTTTACAGATTTTAAAAGTAAAATATAAAAATATTACAGACATCTTTATGCCAGGAAGTTCAATAATTTAGACACAGGTGATAAAGATCAAACCTAGCAGAAGAAATAGATTGCTTGAAAAGCTGGTCACCTAATATTGTATTTGTATATAAAATCCTTCCTTCACAGAAAATTCCAGATCCAGAAGGCTTCGTTAGAGGAGTCTAACAGACATTTAAGGAGGAAGCAATGTCTCACAAAGTTACAGAAAAGTCAAGAGTAGGAAATATGACACGAGCCAGCATTACTCAAATTCCAAAACAAAAGGCATCACTGGACAGAAAACACCAGGCCCTGCTCCCCATGTGTGAGGAAGAAATTCCCTGAACAAGATCTCAGCAAGTCAAACCTAACAACAAGTGTAACAGCTTATCATAACCAAATGTGTTCACTTCTTAGATACAGGTGATTTAAATAATAATCAATAGGATTCATCATATTGGCAGTTTTATAAAAAAAATAGTTTTAAATCGAGATTACTGAATTAAGTGCTCCAGGGAGATATTTAACAAAATGCAGCACCTATAAAAACAACTCTTGGGCCAATTAAGGCTGTGTCACCATTCCTAGGGGAGGCCTTAGCCTCTCTGAGGAGCAGATGGGAGGTGGGGGAGAGAGAGGAGGGAGAGGAGGGAGGGGGGACTGGGATTGGAATGTAAAAAGTAAATTAATTTAAAAAAAATTTTTTAAAAGAATGTGTTACAGCCCCAACCTGTGAGAGAGTGGTGTCTGGAAAATGGCCATGTTGTATCTAATGATGAAAGATAAAATGTCTGCTCTCATCACTCACACTCAAAATACTCTAAAAATTCTAGCCAGTGGGAACATGGCTGCTGGGGGGGAGAGGAGGGGGCGGCGTCTTCCCTGTTGAAACAACAGAAGACTCAAGGGAAAAAACAAACCACAGCGTAAGGCCAGACACCACATAAAAATGAATTCAGAATGAACCAAAGGGGTTGGGGTTGGGTGGGAAGACAGCTCAGTGGTTATGTGTTTCCTGCACAAACAGGACCTAAGTTCAGAGCGGGGACACTCGGCACAAACCAGGCAGGTGTGGTGGTTAGGCTGCAAATCCAGCCAGGAAACCAGAGCTGGGAGCTCTGGGGCAGGACGGCCAGGGGGAGGCTCAGCCTCAATTGATACCGCAAAAAGCAAGCATGACGGTGTACAGTTCCCTGCATCAACCTTGGGCCTCTCTACACACACACACACACACACACACACACACATACACACACACACACACACACACTGCAAATATGCCCCCCACACACACACACACGAAGGAGGAAATGACAAGAAAGGGCTCTAACAATATAAACTAAAATCTTTTAAAACTTCTAGTCTGGGCCTGGTGGAGCATGTTTTTAATTTCCACAATCAGGAGGCCGAGGCATGAGGATCTCGGGTTGTAGGCTAGCCCCGGCTACAGAGTAAGATTCTGTCAAAAGCAACAATAAAAACCTACTAGAAATCAATTTCTTTGTGACCTTGAAAACAAAAAATTTCAAAAATGTGGTAAGATAGAACATTCACTAAGTGGACTTTGATTGTTTCCTGTTCTTCTGAGGACATCGAGAAGAAGATCGTAAACACCATAAATTATCACGAGATGAAAATGTGCTTGTGCCCAAAGGCAGAAAGAACTCCCCAAGCTCAGTAATAATGAGAGAGACTCAACTTTCACAGACAAGTTCTCAAAGAAGGAAACTGACTACAGTTTAAGGAGCGGAGCTTCATGGATAACGCCACCCAAGAACCACAGGTAAGTACAGCTTTCAAAGAGCCGCATTAAATCAAAGGGTGAAAATGGTCGCTGGTGTCCCACTGGTTCAGAAAATAGAGCTCACCTTAAGTATTTGATTTTGAACTACTTGAAATTATAAAGGCATTAGTTAGGACAGTGATTCTCAGCTTGTGGGTCACGAGGCTTTGGAGGGTTGAATGACCCTTTCACAGAGGTCTCCTAAGGGGTCAGAAAACACAAATATTTACAATTCATAATAGCAGTAAAATTACAGATGTGAAGCGCAACGAAATAATCTCACGGCTGAGGGTCAGCACAACATGAGGAATGGTATTAAAGGGTCACAGCATTAGGTAGGCCGAGAACTACCGCCTTAGATTAATTTCACCCTCCCTTAGCCTGGCTCACGCATTAGGGCTGGAACCAGTGAACTTAAAATTCTTCATGTGAGAAACTTTTTTAAAGACTTTGTAGCCCCCACCTGCCTGGAATCTATGAGCCCATTGCCTTCACCCCACCAAGTGCAAAGATTTCAGATGGGCAGCACTGCACCCAGGATATGAATAAATATTGAAGACATGCACATGGCAGAACTGTAGTTACATACAGAAACGCTTTCTGGAATGGACGTTGTACTGAAGAAACATTTTCAGAAAACTGTTTGATGCATCCGATAGTTTATCATTAGTCCCGGTACGTCTAAAACGCCGTTGCACTCACTGAACAAAACAAAAAAACCATTTTCTTCCTCTTCCCAAACTTAGTGTTTTTCCTGTAAAGTTTGGTGAAAGGGAAAGAAGTTGTTTTTGAAAACTTATCTAAACTTGGCTGCTCTTGTCTGGTTTCCCTTCTCGCATAGCCTCTGAATTATGGAAAACTGTTCCAGGCAGGGCCGGCTCCAAAAAGATAAGACGGCTGTGTTGTTATGGAAGACGAGGAAAGCGAAGACTACGGAGGAGGTGAGCACAGAAAGCCAGCACCCCGCATGTACAGGAATTACCCGAAAGACAACTTTGGGGCCATTCTGGCCTCAGAAAACAGCTAGAGCAAAACAATCGGGTGGGCCGGCGGGGAAGGCACACGGGAAGCGTCAAGTGCGCAACCGAATTCCCACAGGCTTCTCAGAGTGACAGGCGGCAACCGTAAGACCCATCCCAGGGCCCCAGTACGTCCCTGTATTTTTGAGACCTCGCTTCAGGTGTGCGATTACTGACACCAAAGAAGAAAGTCAGAGCTGGAAGGTGGCTACGCTCACCACACAGAAAGCCAGCCTATGTCACACCAGGGTCACAGGCAGGCAGTGAACAAGTAAGCCGCTAAGGTCTGCTTACTCTCAACAGATGTGCATCCATGCCCCATGTTTCCTGAGCTGCACCACCCTCCTACATTTACCCATCTTGTCATCATGCTTAAAGTATGTAGCCCTCCACAAGCCTGGCCCATGAGTCTCATAGTTTACCACTCTATCTTCCTTGTTCAGTGTACAGCCTTAGCGTGGGTGTGACTGTGTACATGCGTATGATTGTATGTGTATTTACATGTAAGCGTGTATGAGTGGTTGCATGTGTGTACATGTGTATGATTGTATATGTATTTATATGTGAGCATGTGTGAGTGCATGTGTGTACATATACATACTTGTATGTGTATTTACATGTGAGTCTGTGTGTGTTGTGTTTGCATTTGTATACATGTATATGATTGTATGTGTATTTATATGTATTTGTGTGTGGTGTGTTTGCATGTATGTACATGTGTGTGATTGTATGTGTATTTATATGTATTTCTGTGTGGTGTGTATGTACATGTGCACAACTGTATGTATATTTATATGTATTTGTGTGTGGTGTGTTTGCATGTATGTACATGTGTATGACTGTATGTGTATTTATATGTGAGTATTTGTGTGTGTTGTGTTTGCATGTGTGTACTTTTACTTGTGTTCACTTTCCCAGAGAGAAAAATGAGCTGTGACCCACTCTAGGACTTAGAAAGTCAGTCTTGAAACAAACAAAACACCCAGGAAAATATCCGGCGAAATCCGTGAAGATAAAAATCTGGCAGTTCTGCGCATTTATGCAGAAATCCATATAAACTTGTTTAGCCTTTCTCCATGCACTGACGGAAATTTCCAATTGAAGAATTAAGTGGAACGCGTGACTTCGCTACAAAAGGAAGCAAGGTCTGGAGCAAGGCCTTCAAACCCTTAGACCAAATCTAAAGTGTTCACACGGAAATCTATAAGCCAGTGGGAGCGATCGCACCACAAGTCACAGAAGACAGCCACAGTTCACTGTAACCCAAACAACCGACGCTGACTTCTGTCCACAAGGACACGTGGCAGGATGGGATGGAGCGGACACGCCCCATTTTCCTGTATAACCCCAAGGAGCCAATTTTACCAAGAACTGTTTCTCTTGAGTTCTGGAACTGACAGACACACATCAAGGCTTCACCTCAACTCACGGCCATGAAGGAAACATCAACAGGAAGGGAGAGAGGACACTAAACTTGCCAGTTTGTCTGTTAAGGAAGAAACTCCTCGTACTGAGTTCCTATAGGCAACCAAAACAAGCTTGGCTGTACCGCAGACATATTCAGTTCCCCAGGAAGTGTAAACGGTTTATGACATCTGAAACCAGGAGTTTCACACCACTCTCATTATCTTACACATATATACATCATACACACACACATACACACAGTAAAGCACTATATAGGCATAATCATATGTAGTTATGACCTTTTACTAGAAACAGTCTAGAAGTGTTTGAAACTAATATCCTCTCTTTTTTTGTTGTTAAAAATGAGAAAAGCATAAATGTTATCACCAAAGAATTCACAAAGCATGGCCATTTACCCAGTATGTATTGTGTGAATATCTAAGAGCCATGGCTGGGAAACGAGAAGGCTCCCGTATTGACAAATAAGTCTGAATGTAAATATGTCCGTGTATGGACTGAGGAGCCATTTCACTCTGTCAGAGCAGTACTGAGGAAGTAGAGATAGGAAGACCCTGGGGGTCGCTGCTCAGACAGAAAACCGCGAAGTTCAACCTGTACATGATGACATGTGCAGACACACAGACACACACACACACACACTTCCATCTACACTGTGAATTTCCAAATGCCGTGTGCTGTTATTCTTAATGTGTGGGTCCCTCTGAATGAATAACAAGCCTAAGCAGAATTTTTAGCATATTGGAAGTCACTACACACTCCTGGCTGATGACATCAGGTGGACAATGGTCTTTATTTCACAACCCAGTACTTAAAGTGCGGGGGAGAGGAGCAGTAAGACATTTTAAACTCCCAGAAAGTTGAGCGCAGTTCTTTACTCTCCTGCAATCAGAACGCGAAGACCCCCAAGATTATCTTTCACGCCACAAATCTGCCCATCCCTCTGTGAGAACAGAGTGGAGAGGAAAACAGACTAACAGCCAAAGTGAGATGTGCAGAGATAAGAGGGGCATCTAAGGCAGAAACTCACAACAGTTTAAAGAAACACCAGCTCACTCATCTGGGTGTGGTAGAAGACTCCTTTAATCCCAGCAGAAACGGCCTGCTTTATAGAGAGCTCTGGAACAGCCAGGGCCACACAGAGATGTGTCTCAACAACAACAAAACCCTTGAGCAGCAATGTTCCTCTTTTTCCCTTATTACAAGCAAAGGCAGACCCAGCCGACCCTGACACCCCCTCCATTACACTCAGGTGTGGGCCACGGCAACGGTGACCCAACACACCCCTCTTCAAGTTTCAGCATCTCAGAGTTTCTCATTTACCATGTCTCATAAATGCTTTAGAAAGAAACAGAAGTCCAAATCCCAGGAAGAACTCTGGAAGAGAAATGTGAAGTGTCCACACATAATAGAATCAGTATACGTGTCCCTCGACCACCCAGGGAAGGGGTTTTGTCCTCCCCATTAATGTGTTGTTTCGAAGGCAAGTTTGAGGCAGGCAGACAAAAACAGGGACTGATGGGATCCGGGGAGGGCTTCATCCACAGTGAGTCGGCCACGGGAAGAAGCGAGTCCAACTTGGAGAAGATCATGCCTGAGCAGAGTGAGTTACGGGAGAGCCTTGCAATGGGAGGGGCGAGGGCACCCCACAGAAACCCAGCGGAAGTCTGTGACTCCAGAATCCCAGGGGTCACCCCACTCTGTGCTACCCCCCCCTTGTCTTGGGTGGCCACAACTCCAAAGACAAAGAATTAAGGAGGGACCCTTGAAGGAGTGACCTCACCCTTCTCCCCTGAACGGTCACTATTCAGGGAGTGGGGGATTTTCTGCATACTGCAATAAGAACTTAACTCACAGGGCCAGTCACTGTGGACAGTCTGCACCAGAAAGAATGTCCCAGAGTCACACCTGATTCGCAAACTCCTGCTGGACTTAACTACAGGTGGAAACTTGTACAGAACTGTTCACACCCACAGCCATGTGTGTGTGTGTGTGTGTGTGTGCATGAACGCTACTCATGTATGTGCATCCGGTGAGTGTGAGCGCACACAGAAGGCAGAAGTGAACAGTGGGGACCTTCTTCTATCCTCGATCTTGGTTTCGGGTGTAATGTCTCTCTAAGAGTGGGGCATTCAGCAAGTCTAACCTGCTATGGGGACCAGGCACCCTCCAGGGTCATCTCCCCAGCATCACAGGCACAAGCCATCACAGCTGGATTCGTACTCAGGTGCTGGGGAGCTGAACGTGGGTCATCACACTGGTGTAGCAAGCCCTTTACTGGCTGAGCCATTTCTTCGCTCCCTGATTTTGGTGTTAGACGTCAGTTCAAAGTATGAATTGTCCAGCCGTGCAGTCATAAGCAGAGAGGCCATACTTTGTTTTGTTAGTCATTATGGTAGTAAGAATTTCTATAGCTGTGATCACCACCATGACCGAAAGGCAAGTTGTGGAAGGAAAGGTTTGCTTGGTTCCCACTTCCCTAGTACTGTTCATCACTGAGCGCCCTCCTCCACACTCAATGTGGGCCACTGCAAGGATGGACCTTACAGCTTCAGCACTTTAGAGTTTCCATTTGCCATGCCTCACCAATGTTTTATTAGGAAGAAAACCCCTAACGTGGAGGCCGTGCGGGGAGCCGCCTACTGGCTTCCTCGGGCCTCAAGGTTGCCTGATTCAGTTGGTCTCCAGTGTGCGTCGGAATCCCAAAGAGAAGGGCTCTGACGCCAGGGAAGGAATGGACCTGCTACCACGGAGAGACCAGGGAGGAAAAGAACAAGAGGTTCCTTCTGCCATTGTCCTTAGACAGGCTTCCCGTAGCTGTGGCCCAGGCGAAAGGTGTGTGTCTCCCCACCTCAGGATCCAGATCAAAGTGCATGCCTTCCCACCTCAAAGGTCTGAAGCAGAAGAGGATTTACTCACTTCCAACCAAGCAAAACAATGCCTGCAGGTGTGCCCTCCACTTCTGAATTATAGTTCATCCCAGATGCCGCCATCACAGCCATCATCAGATCACTGGCAGCAAGCACCAGTACAGCCCACAAGGGCCATCCTATTGCCCGCATCCCCCTGCGTGGTGATTTCTCCCCTCAGAGGTTCCATCCGATCCCTTCCAACTGTCAGTTGGTACCAGTACCATCGCATCTCAGAGTTTGTATATTGGAATACTCGTGGCGTAACATATTATCCTTTAGATTTTCTTTCCCTTTGTGCTGCATGAGACTGAGTGTGGGACTGATAATTTAGGAGGTTATGCACTGTAAACATCTCACTTCGGGATGTTATGTAACCCATACATTTCAGGGTGACGGAGGAGGTCAAAGGGTCCCAAGTGCCGAGAACCGGGGGTTCGGAACACTCATTCTTCCTTCTCAGTCTCTCTCGCCAGCTGCTCCGCGTGCAGCACGGGAGTGCGGTGTTTTCCAGAACTCTCCTGCCTCACTTCTTACCCACTCATCTCTCCCCTGGCCTTCCAGGACTCTGCCGAGCACTGGTTTGACAAATGGCTCTCAGATCTAGACCTCCATGGCTTTCTTTCCCAGTTCACAGCATGCTTCCCTTGAGGGCTGCCTGCCTGCTGCCTGGATTTCGCAGAGCATGATGTTCCAAAGCCAGAGGGAGCACAGTAGACGCCTTTTCTCTGCAGCATCTATCTGGGTTTCCTGTGCTGTTTCCCTGGGTCTGTGATAACACCACTTCCCAAGTCTCCTGAACTAGAAAACCAGAGTCACTTTAGTCTAATCTGTTATCTTTGATTCTCCCAACGTAGATGTCTATCATGTCCGTCCAAATTATCCTTCTCTGTAAATCTTGCTAAAATCTAAAGTATATGCTTGGCCATTTCCTGAACTGTAATGCAGCAGTAAATAGTGTTAGGCTCTTAATATCAACTTAATTTAACTCATCAATTTTATTTGACTGTCTAGCATGGGGAAATGATTTTAAACAATTGTGCACAAATTTACTAGCTACGAAGTTATCTTTAAAACTTAGAAATTACCAACCAAGGGAATAATTTGGCATCTTTTACTATGCGTGCATGTAAACTGATGTTGAAGTCACTGAAGTTCCAGTAAAAGAGGAATCATTATTACAAAAATAAATGCTTTTCATAGTGTTAAGCTGAAAACTGGGAACTGTGGGGATGGCTCAGTAGTTAAAGCACTTGCCACACAGGTAAGGACTGGAATTCAGATCCCCCAAACCCACATAATGCCAGATGGGCACCTATAATCCCAGCCTTGGAAGGTGGAGCTAGGGTACCCAGAGGAAGCTGATTAATAAATCACATCAATGAGCTCTGAGACCCCACAGACATGTTTTCAGCTGAAAGCCACAAGAATACTAGCAAGGTTGTGAAAAATGCTAACAAAGTTATTGAGAAGCATTAGCAAATCATGAAACCACTAGCAAAGCCACTAGAACACAAGAAAAACCACAAGAATATTAGCAAGTCCACAAGAACCCTAACAAAGCCACAAGGACACTAGCAAATCCACAAGATTAGCAGGAGATTGCTAATAAAGCCATGCTGGAAAGCACTAGCAAAGGCGTGAGAACATTAACTAGAACCTGAAACCCATCTCTAACCCAAAGCCAGGAGGGAATGTAGCCATGCAGCAGTTTCTGAGTGACAAAACCAGAGTGAACCAGAACTCTGGGACATAAGCAGAGCTCCTCAAACCAGCTCTGGAAGAAAGGCAGGGATATGGAAAAGCCATGGGTAACTGTCATTATTAGAGACAATAGGTTTTACACTAAGAAGCATGCACCTAGCTACTTAAAATACAAAACTCATTCGGAACCATGCAAAGGGTCTTAATAACAGATTGTGATTTGCAAATGTGATTGGGGGGGGTGGTGTTCTTGATTGACAAGAATAAGACTTTGGGTTTGATCACCAGCATGGAAGAAAATATATTCAGACCTTTGTTAAAGCTGTTTTTGGAAAGTCTAACAAAATGTTTAGGATTCAGGCATTACGGGGACCTGCCCTTTGGCCCACTGTCGCCTGGCAGAATGCACTCAGGCAGTGCTCTGGTCAGCCCAGGGTTCCATGGTTGGGTAGTCTGCAGGCGGGTGCAAAGGACCCTTTAAAAGTTAGGCCCTGCCCACTTATGCTCTCCTTCTGCTCTCTCTTTGCTGCTGTCCCCTGGGAGACTTTCCCTGCCTCCCTCTTCTGCCCCCTCTCTCTGTCCCTTCACATCTGTTTCTCTTCCCTTTCCCTTCCCTCCCTTTCCTAGTACAACTTCTCACTCAAGCTCTGTCTGTCTGCCTGTTTGTCCCTCTGCTTTAGTCACCCTCGCCTGCCATGGAATCCTCCAAGGTCCCCGAGGCAAGGCTCCCCTTGAGCTTTATCTTAACACTAACGGCCTGTGAAAACACCTAGAAGAATCCACCGGCCTAGCAGTCAAGGCAACAGTACTTTGACTGAACATCAGTGCTTATTGTGGAATGCTCCTTTTGTACGCCGTGAAGATGTGTCGCTCTGACTGGTTTAATAAAATGCTGAACAGCCAATAGCTAGGTAGGATTTTCGCGGCAGGGAATGCTGGGAAGAAGATGGGCAGAGTCACCAGCAGCATGGACGGTATGTAGATGAAGCAAAGGAGCTTGAGGGCAGCACATAGATGATCAGAAATGCATTAATTGAAGTTGTAAGAGCGAGTCAGTAATAAGCCTGAGCTATCAGCCGAGCTTTCATCAATTAATAAGTCTCTGTGTGGTTAATTGGGAGCTGGAAGGCAGGACAGAAAAATCTGCCTACAGAAACTCTTAAAATCTTGCTTTTACAATCTAGGATTCACATCCTAGATAAGCTGTCTTGGAATTCCAGGCACTGGGTCCCAATGCCACAAGGTGAAAAGAAAGTCCCCTCCTGACATTCAGAACGGTGAAGAGTTTTCCCATGTGTAGACAACATCCCTGAAGAAGAATCTCATTTTCATTTCCAGTCAGACTGGAAAAGTAAAAGGTGCAGACATAATGAAAACTAAATGACAACATGCAGTATTCTCTTCACCCAACGCATGCCTTTTAGTTGATTTTGTTTCTATTGTCAAAGAGGAATTTCAATACATATCAAAAGTCTTCAGCTGAAAGGAAAAAAAAAATAGAATTCACAACATTTAATGGTAGAAAACTGTGCTCCAAAGGCGAGAGTTTGCTCACTTTAAGTATCCTTCCCCCGTCAATCATCATGCCTAGCAAATGTCTGGTAGGGATAGCTGGCTTCAGTCCCCTAAGTCAGATTTTAAATTGTCTCTGGAATGATGAGGCCAGTGCAACCCAACATGGTCTGGCTGTGGAGACAGAGCTGGAGGACAGAGTCGGTGTGGTCAACGGAGTCCGGCTTTCCCTCTCATTTTAATTTCCACCGTCAGCAGCTTATTCTGACCTGGATGCACACACATTCCTTTTGGACTCTACTGTTAAGTAGGAAAATTCTCTGAAACCATATATAATATTTAAAAAATCTGTGTGCAAACAAAACAAAAAAGCTAAAGCAAGAGGGAAAATAAAGTAAACAAGTCTGAGGCAGAAGTTAACGTAAATAATGTGTTCTACCAGGTGAGTTGGAGGGCAGCTCTCAAAACAACAAGAGAAAGAGAAGAAAGTGGGAACATTTATAATACAGAAGTTGCTTGCAGAACAACAGTGGTTTCTGTGCAACCCGGATGGTAAAAATGAATCATTCCAAACAGTATTTCCTTAGCCATTTGACAACCAAATACCGGTTTGCTCAATTCGCCCGTTCATTCAAAGACGTGTCCCTCCCTCCCAATGGCTTTCTTTCAACCAGACAAAACTTTCTCCTTATTCCAAATAGTGTGTATTTCCTAGAGAAGTGTTCCTTTTTATTCTTACAAAAGATCTTCAATATGTATAGTTAGATATGCCACACACACACACACACACACACACACACACACACACACACACACGCTCACACATCATGACTGTGAGAAATAAGCTTCAATAGTAATCCAATGTTCTCCCTGGACCCAGCTCCTGTCTGCATACAGATTCATTTCCTTTTCTCTCTGCTTTGGAATTCCCAGACCTACAGGGTGGTTTGTGTGTTTTTTTCACACCTGGATTACAGCATGCCAGAAATCTTAGGATAAGGCCACTGTGAGGGTGTTGACTCCTTGAAAACGTGTACAGAAGTCAGTCTGAGTTCTAGCCGCCTATAACACAGACAGCAGAGAGGAAGAAGCAAACTGAGTTAGCATGAGGAAGGAGCCTGAGTTAGTGTGAGGAAGCTTCAGGCCAAGGAAGAGAGAGTTGGACAGAGAGGGAGAAAGGATGTTCAAAGTTCAAGATCTGTAAGAGGCAGATACAGCTAGAGAACCAGGAAGAGGTGGACAAGGTTACATCATGAGCCACTTGCCTGGTCCCAGAATGAATGAAGAAGTGAATGAACGGGTGAATGAATAGAGCTTGGAACTCATTGTCCTATGTTAATGCTTCTCTCAAAACATCTTAGTGATAGAAACCACCTTTCCTTCACCTCTGCTTGCAGAGCTTGGAGTCTGAGTGGTTTTATTTATGTGACCGACACAGGAACTTGAAGGGGAGAGGGGTTTGCAGGCAACGATAGACAGGGCCTAAGCAGGGACTCAATCCAGCTCAGCTTCCACAAGGGGATTGAAAATGGTTGTCAGGCACTGAAATCAGTGTCGTAAAAGTTGCTGCGGCTACCGCTTGTATTCACGTTTCCTTGTGGATCTCCTTGGATGGACCCTTCGCTTCTCTAGCCTCTAGCTGCTGCCAGCACTTACTATCTGCAGCTGTCTTCAGGCACACAGCTTTGACTCCACAACTGCTAGATACCCTGGCAAAGATACTGCTATTAGTCCAAGTCAACATATAAAAAAAAAAAAAAAAAAAAAAATCCAATACTGGACCATGCTTCAAGCTTTACTTAAGCTTTTCAAATGTGGCTAAAAGTGGAGTTTTACAGAGATACTGCCCAACATCCATCATGCAGTACCTCTGGCCTTTGTTCCCATGATTAGCCTGGACCTGCTGGGTTACTGGAAGGGACTGTGGCCCTCGGCTTCACCTAGTACAGGGCAGGGATGTGTCCCTTTGCTCCTTACTTGTAACACCTACAGCAGTGCACAGAGTTTAGGTTGTGGAAGGGACTCGAACCTGTGGGTTTTATCCTGAGAAGGCGGCTGGCGTCAAAGCTGCGCCTCCTCCTCTCTCTCCCTGGGAATCCGGGTGTACACTCTGAGCCTAGAGTCTAAGGCATGTGAGAGACTCCAGACTTCTGACAACATTCCCAGAGTGCCACGCAGCCCAGGCACAACAAACAGCAGCAAGGCTGCCTGGGGGGAAACTGTGCTCCAAGCATCTGTAACTGCACAGACTCACTCCTTCCTGAGTCGTGAGGGGAAACAGACAGCAAACACAGGCAGGATAAAGGAGAAGACTTCCCTAGGAGGCTCACCTGGCTATTTTCAAAATGTGATAGGTCTGAATAAAAGTCAACCAATAAAATAAAAAACAAATGAAGGATCAATGAAGGATCATAAAACTGAAAACTGGAGGGGGAGGGGGAGGGGGAGAGGGGGAGGGAGACAAGGCAGAGGGGCTGGAACTGGAGCAATGGGACCTGGTTATGGAACGCAATGGTGAGGGCCATCTTGGGTAGAGGCCCCTGCCTGTACTAGGCCCTTCCACCCAACTAGAAACCAGAGGGGCAATGGCAGAGGGTTAGCCAAGGCAGACTCACTGAGCACTGTGTTATTTCCTGGGGGTAAAAGTACACCTCTTTCAAATAGGGAGGGCCTGGACTGTCTCAAAGGGCGGCAGGAGGGAAGGATGCAAGCCTGTGTCCATTTCCAGGCAGCCGGTCTTTAGGATGTCAGGGCCCGCTGGAGACTTGGTGAGTGAGGTCAGCTCTGGCAGATAAAAGATCACCCTGAATGCCCCAGGCAAAGGCATAGAGGAAGTGCTGGGAAGGGAAGCCATCAGCAGCCCAGCACCAGAAGGTAACAACACACTGGCCTGCCTGCCTGCCCTGGATCTTTTGGAGAAACAGGACTGGCAGGTTTGCCTGAGACAGTCTGGGGAGCTGGGCTTGCTTTGCAGTCAGAGGCGCTTTGTGTGGAAGTACTTGGGGTGTTTGTTTGTTTGTTAATTCTTTGTTTGTTTGAAGAATTTAGCTGGGGTCACTGGTAGTGCCTCAAGATAGGGAGACACAAGGGGAATACAAGCAGCAAACACTATGGCTAAGCAGACGGCTCCCACCCAGAAACTTGTCAGAGAGCAGTATTTGGAGAAGGGCCCCCCCAAAGCCCATACCCTGCCACGCCCACTCACCACACCCAGAAGCTAGCTGGGTCTGAAAGGCTATCATCTTGTCAATGGAATAATCAATTCACTAGTTCAGACCTGAATGGGCCAGTCACTGGGGGGGGGGGGGGGGAGGTGTTTCTGAAAAGTATACTTTGTCCTCAGACTCTGTCCTGCCACTCTGCGTACTGACCACCATGGGGGTGGGCAGCAACCCCTCCGTTGCACACCCCTCCACCATGATGTTGTCCCTGACTACAGTCCCATAGCAACCAAACCAGACAACTCCGGTCTAGAACCTTTGAAACCCTCTGACTCATATAATCCCTTTCCTCCCTCTTCTGCAGGATTCCCCTAACTCAGCCTAATGTCTGTCCATCCACCCATCCATCCATCCATCCATCCATCCACCCATCCATCCATCCACCCACCATCCATCCATCCACCCATCCAGATATATGTATATTTACAATGCTGGAGATTACATCTAGTGTCTGATGTATGCCAAATAAGCACTCTACCATTGACCAATATTGTCTGTACGTGAGTTATAAGGACCCTGAGCTTCAACACTAATGACATTTTGAGTTTTTTGTATTTACATTTTTTTTTTTTTTTTAAGCAAGGATGGCCAGATTTCTGTAGAATGTCGTTAGAATGGTATATATAGGTCAGGGTAATTTTGAAGCCATGAAAAATTGTCAGAAGTCTGTGCAAGACTTGACAAATTGATTTTAACTATTACCTAACAGGTTTCATGGTTATGAGGAAGACATTTAAAATACTGTAAAAAGACAGGAAGATGTTTTTGCTGTCCTTACAACTGGCAAGCGATGAGAATGACCTACATTCTAGAATGAGAACAGCCTCGTCAAGAGGCTACTGAGGAAATTGTAGCATACCTCTACTTAAGAGTCACATACCAAAAAAAAATTTAATTCTGGAAAACAAACAAGAAACAAAGCCTATTTGTCTGGTGAAAAACTAGCAGACATAATAATAAGGCCTTGCAAATCTACTAGTATAGTCTCTCAAACCCATTAGAGCAATCTACTGTGATAGTTCAATATTCCTTAGTTACAAGAGGGGGCTGAGAGAGCTCAGTAGGTAAAACGTTTGCTCTGCAAACATGAGCAGCTGAGTCTCATCCTCAGAAACCATGTGAAAAAGGCAGGCATTGTGGTATACCCTTGTAATCCCAGACTTGGGGAAGTGAAGTCAAATGGATCTCTGGCCAGCTGGTCGACCTTGCAAGCTCCAGGCCACACAAGATTGTCTCCAACAACAAGACAGACAGCAACTAAAGTCTGATAACCTAGATTGACTTCTGATCTACAAATATCCATACGTGCACGTGCACATGTACGCACGTGTGCCCACGCACGCGCGCGCGCGTGCGCGCACACACACACACCTGTATTATGTATAGAGTACCATCTAGCTAGGATTTGTACTATATTCAGGAAACTCATATGAAGCATGTCCAGATAGACAGCATTCTCTATGTCCTGAAAACAATAAAAGGGAGGAACTGACTTGAGCCAGGGTGCATTTGTGTTCAGTAATTGTATTATAACCTCTCTAGTGCACTTTCATGGATGAACACCTGCTGAATATCATCTACAGTGCCATGAGAAATCCTGTAGGTGCTACTGTAGTTTACTTTACAGAAATAAAAACAAAGAAGGTTTGCCACCAGTCAAAACACACATTACCAGACAAAGGAGAAACTGTGATTCAGAAGCAGGGCTCTGCCACACTTTGGCTATCTTCCCACTAACTACTTTCAGTAATTTTATTTTTCATGCAGTGGCCAAAGATCTACTTGTGAACGAACACTATAAACAGTTTCTTCCTCCTGAAAGCAGGAACCATCATACAATCATGGGGCCTGCAGGACTTTAAGACACAGAAAGTGAAACATACAGAACATTCATTATCGCAGTAACTTACTAGAAAACAATAACCAAACGTCTCGGAGAGCAATCTGTTTAGGAGCAGAACTTTGCAGAAGACCCGGGGACAGCAGATGAGGGTCAGCTCTCCCTATGCTATGCAGGTGAGCAGGCTAGCCTCGGGTGTGGAAGACTGCCCCGAGGAAGAGACCCTGCAGAGTAGGAGAACCCACAGATGGCGAAGGAGACACCCCAGCACCACACAGTCTCAGGGACATTAACAGGGGACGCGTGGCTAGGGGTTGGGGGTGGGGTGGAATGTGGGTTGGACTCTAGCAGAGGGATCGGCAGATGAACCCAATGAGGTCAGTTGCAGTCAGAGGCGCAAGTCTTCGGTAAACAGTAGAATTGCAGGTAGATTAGTGGGAATGTTCAAATAATCCACTTAGGAGTTAGGAACAGACAGTTCTCTGTGGTATACCACTGCTTGGAAGAATTGCAATTCCTCTGCTGGTTTCTCTCACAGCAGTGTACCTAGGCACCTACACCTACTCTCACAGACATGATAGACACCATCTTGCCCTTCCGGGGAGCAGTGTGGGTTAAGAACTAAACATGGGCATCTGTGTCTTTCAATTAAGTTCAAGATCATTGGGCTACACAGTCGGACCCTGCCTCAAACTACAAAATGAAATAATGAACAAATAGGCTGGGGTGTGGGTGTGGCCTGGCTCAGGAGCAGCGCACTCGCTAACATCTAGCATGCAGGAGGCCCCGGATTCCACAGCATTGAGAAGGGGGGCTGAAAATGGAGCCCATGGGAACCTCATTAGTGCAGGAGGACAGCCTCAGCGGATAACTGAATGTCTTGCAGCTATTACCATCACTGCACCGTAGAACCCAGGGAACGCACTGGACCACCGTTCAGTCTGGTGTGGGGAAAGGCGCCCAGGCACCAGAATCAAATCCTGCTTCTCCTTGATCTGATGCTGGAAAGTATATGAACTTGAGCCCCACCCTGAAGCCTCTCAGGGGCCTCACACCTGTAAGGGGTACATTTGAAGACAGACGAAAGAGCCCAGGCTTGTAAAGAGCCTGTAGCACTTGCCCTGAGCATCTGGAGGCCCCCAGATGAGATGATTCTTGGGGATCAGAAGCAGGAAGGAGCCAAGAGCTCAGCTGGCAGGGAGAGACGACAGCAATAGCAAACCTACAGCAGTGTTTGCTCAGGACGTGTTTGTCTTAGTGGGTCTATTTATTTACTTTCAAATAGCAATCCGGGAAGAAGCTAGGAGCACAGAACACAACAGAGAGCTTTGGGTCTGCGGGAACCCTGGGAGGCCTGAAGAGGCTTTCAGATTCTCCTCTCTCTCTTCTAGCCTCCACTCTGCACCCCCAGAGTCAGCATTTCCCAGAGCCAAGTCTACAAACCTTGCACCATCCCACAGGGCAGGGCAGGGCATGCCTGACCTGGACATTCTGGCTATCTTAAGCTCTAAGCAAGCCTGGGCTACTATCGACATCTAACAAAAATAAATAAAGCAAACAGCGAAATAAAATCACCCACGAAACACCCCGTACTGTTTCCCTCTCTCAAACATCCCCTCTCACGATGGCATCCGAAGCCCAGCCCTGCCGTTATCATAAACCCCTACATATGTCCAAAAAATATTCTGACATTTTGGACACTCTGATACTTGGGAAGCGGCACCGTTTCTTCAAACAGTCCAGCGTGGGTTTGCGCGGTGCTGGTTTGGCTTGCTTCCGTTCTGTGGGCTTGAACGGAGTTTTGAATGGACAAGAAGAAGTTCCTATTGGTATGAGGAGTAACTGAGAAGGGTTTTCTGATTTTAAGAAGCTTGAAGAGGAGTTACAGGACACGGCCGGCGATGTTCTCGTAGCGCACACAAGCAGACTCACCCCTCTTGAATTATTCGTGGTTGGCAAAGTTTGACATGAGAGACGTGTGTTACACGTGCCATTTACTACCATAAAGGAAGGTCTAGGCCAGGCATAGTGGCGTTCGCCTGCGACCCCAGCACTTGGAGGGGGAAGAGGGGAAGTGCTAGGTGAAGGCCAGCCTGGGCTCATGGCAAGACCCTACTCAAGCTAGGGAGGGAGGGGGAGGGGAGGGAAGGGGAGGGAGGGGGAGGGGAGGGGAGGGAGGGGGAGGGAGGGGGAGGGGAGGGAGGATGGAGGGAGGGGGAGGGGGAGGGGAGGGAGGGGGAGGGCTGGGGGAAAGGAGGGACAGGAAGAATGTATAGAAGAAAAGGAACCCTGAAATGAAATCAATGGCAAATCAACAGGCACTCAGGCGCACTCATAGGTGGGCACCCATTTCCACAGTGTTTGCTGTAGAGCCTCTGCCTGGACTGGCCAGGGTCACCATGGTCACCATGAGCTCCCTGCACACTGCCGCCTGCACTGGCCCAGGGTCACCATGAGCTGAGCTCCCTGCACACTGCCGCCTGCACTGGCCCAGGGTCACCATGGTCACCATGAGCTCCCTGCACACTGCCGCCTGCACTGGCCCAGGGTCACCATGAGCTGAGCTCCCTGCACACTGCCGCCTGCACTGGCCCAGGGTCACCATGGTCACCATGAGCTCCCTGCACACTGCCGCCTGCACTGGCCAGGGTCACCATGGTCACCATGAGCTCCCTGCACACTGCCGCCTGCACTGGCCCAGGGTACTGTGGCTCTCTGCACATGGCTGGAGGCTCTGGGAGTCTGTCACCTTCTGTAGTTGTGCTATGGCCCCACGTTTCCTTCCCAAGGTGATAAGGATGCGGCTTGGAAGGAGCTCTGTCCACACATGGGCAAACCAAGGCCAAGACATCTACACCATCACTTAGCCTGGGACACAGAGTCGCACACACTACGGTGAACAAAACCACGGCACAACCCAACAGCCTCCCTGGCAAGCAAACCAAGGGGCTGCCTATGTTCCAAGTCACTAGTTATTTATTCATTTATTTAGCCTGACGCTGAGGTTCTTGGAAAGTCTATACTGGTGTGATCTGGATGGAACATATGCTTACCCGTTGGGCCCCAATTTGGTCTTGAACGTTCATAAGTTCTGCGTTCACTTAAACACATCTGGCATGCTGAGGGGGCTCAGGCTAATCTTCCCCGTCCAGGGGCCCAGTTTGCTTGTTCCGGCCTCGAATTTTTTTGGTAAATGAGTTCTGCAAGACTATCACTTGTCACTGAAGTCATTTGACAATGGGTGGCCATCTAATCAACTCGTGCATCGCCAAACACTCCTCTCCAGAGTGGTTTCCCTTCTTTCCCGTAAGTTCTCTCCAGGCTTTTGTGTCCCTGTTTGGAGAAGCACTGAGACGATCGTTGTGACACAGTCCTCCGTCTCCAGCCCATCCTCTCACCAAGCACCGAGGGATCACAGAGCTCTGAGGAGCACCCCAAGCTTTGCCGTGGCCTGACTGGGGGCTTCAGCTCTGCGCCCACACTGACACAACTCTGCACTTGTAGGCTGAACCATTTCCATCCTCAGCTTTCGGGAGCTTTCCAGGCAGGGGTCTGTGTTTCAGGCAGCTGAGCTACCTCTAGGTTTTAAGCAGACAGGAACTTTAAGTCCTGCGGCAAGCAGCTCAAAGGACAGCCTTCCCATAAATCTTGACTTAGTCTCTCTCTTCACTGTTGAGAGCTATTGATTCCCCTTTAGCTCATCTTATAAGTGATTATAATTTATTTATTAATTTTTTAAATTCAGGCAGAACCTTGGCAAATAAGGCCTTCTGTTAATTGTGCCATTGTCTTCAGAGCCCCTTTTCTTAAAAGACCTCCCCTTGAGTAGGTGGCTCAGAGTTCCTGTCCCCTGACACCCTGACTTTTCTCTCCCTTTAAGATCATAAAATTAACTCCTTTGTTTCCAAAATCTGAACATTAGATAGTTTCTAAATCTAAACATGAGTCATATTTTGCTTTTGGTTAGCTCGGTCGCTAGTCAACTGATCTTTTGACTTAGAGCTTGGCGGGGGCCTTTACAAAATCCGTCTGTGGATGACGGACACCTGTCTGGAGGGAGGGCAGTGGTGGTTACATGCAGAACTATTTTACAGCTCTCAAAGAGAAACCACGGAACCCGAAGTTGGAAACACAATGTTGCTTAGAGCCTTAAAGAAAGGCCTGGGACTGATGACGGCCATCAGAGTTTAGTCACGATGGAAATGTTTGCAGTATTCTGGGCTGTGGTTAGCAGTTGCGTTGTTCATGACTGAAATCCAAGATTAAGTTTTAACCGCCCACCATGGCACCCAAGCGATCTTCACTTTTAGATTATGAGATGCACCAGTTAGAACAATCTTCAAACAAAATAACTATGGATGCAGTTTTTAAAATACAAAGGTAGCATATTTAAGTTAAAGAAAACAATACTCAGGGGGTTCAAATATAAGTGAAAGCTCTCCCTAGTCCCGTGCACACTATACAGACAGGACACGGGCAGGGTGTACAGAGACGGCAGTGGTGGGAATATCAAACAGGAGAGGTTAGTCAACGCCGCGCAAGCGCAGCCGAGGAGAAGCGCTTGCGTTTGTGTTTCTACATGCAAAGCCCCTGCAACTGAGCTCGTTCAGTCTGGGCTTCAGAACACACTAAACATGGGTGCTAATTAACCTGGGGCGGCCTGCACGCAGGAAGCGAGGCAGAGGCCGGGGAAAGGGCAGATGCCATGAACAGATGTGTATCATCCAAACCCCAAGCCCCGAACCCTGGGGCGGCGGTCTGTCCTATGGAGCCGCACAGGATGAAGGACCTACTCAACCATCTTCCGTGGGACCAGAGCAAAGGCCACTCCTGCCTGGTGGTGTCCTTTGTCCCAGAACCGAATGCAAGCTAGAAAGGCTTGTTACCCTGACTGGAGATGAAAGTAATTCCACTCAAGGGCAGAACAGCTGGCTAGAGTGAGCCTCTACTTCAGTAAATGTTACTAAAATTAGGTAGCTACCTGGAAAGATTGGATGAGATTGTTGCAAGCCATTCACCTCAAACCGGGAACTGGAAACCAAGAGCCTTTCACTCTTAAGATATTTCAAAAACCAGTCTTTTACATTAGTAACAAGACTTCTCTTGTCTCTTTCTACACCAAGTTTTAGAAACTCATCTTCATACTATTACAATAAACAAGCCGCTGTTTACAGGCCAAAAAGATGACAATTCATATGGTCACACGATGTTCTGATAAACTACCAAGATGACCACCAGCAGTGACACCAAAACAGACACTGAAGACAAGACTCCTATAAACAGCAGGCAATTATGCTCCCTTCTTTTAAATAAGAGAGACCCGGCCTCGGGAAGGAGCCCAGAGGCTGCGCTGCTGGGGTAGGCAGCATCAGGAGACTTACCGACCAGCAGGGCAGAAGTCTCACAGACAACCCTTCGAAGGGAGAGGCACAGACCAGCTCTGCCAAGGTGTGCCCTCATGGCCTGGAAGCAGGGACGCCATCTCCAGCCAGCCTGCTCACCTCACGCCTGTCCTCCCACGGAACAAACAGGGCTGAGCCCCGTGGCCAAGGAACAAAGGGCTGTGGAGCTCCTAGGCTATGTGGAGAACTGATTCCTGTGAGCTTCTGCTGTTTAAAGAGGTGCTGCCTGCCGGACAACCGTCGCTGCCTTCCTGTTTGTGTCTCAGCTCAAGCCATTTCCCCAAGGAAGACTTAACTTTGGGAGTGCAATTAGGAGTCGGGAGGCCGGTTTGGCAAAGCCTGGCAGTGTGTGAAGACAGAGCTCTGGAAACACGTTTTCCCTAAGTAGACACAGGGTTCCATGAAGAGTACCATAAGAGTCAGAGGCAAAAAGTGGATCTCCTGTGATACACAGGGTTTCTATTCCTCAGACTTTTAATGTGAAATGTAGGAAGGAAAGAATTTGTGGCTGATTAATCCAATATGTGTCGAGCCATAATGCAGACACAAACCGTGACTTACGGTCTGAAGGTAAGGGCTTGATTGCTGAGGGCTTTACCGCTGATGGGTTCTAGGTTCTTGACAAAATATATTTTCTTATGGGCCTCAACTTTTCATCTGAATAAGTGGGAATGATAATGTGTATTTTGCAGACCCACTCTGAGAGCTGCAAACACTGAATTTAAAAGACCCCATGCTTAGGGTTATATGTAGGTCAGATCAGGGGAAAAGTAGGCTTGGCATGCACAGGTTCTGTATCACATCACAAGCAACACACACACACACACACACACACACACACACACACACACTCACGAACATACACACACACTCTCTCTCTCTCTCTCTCTCACACACACACACACACACACAATTACACTGTAATTACAGCTCCATATTTAACTTCCTGGCTATTGTTTCACACTTATCAGACAGCAGTAGTAAGATTTTTTTTTTTAAAGCTAACATATTTCCTCTCAAAAACCCCAGGCTGGAGTTGCCCCTAACTGTTGGAGCATTTGTCTAGCATGTTCCAGGAGCTCTAGGACTTAAGTTCAATCCCCAGCACAGGAAAAAAATTATTTTAATTAAAGATTGTACTTTTGTTTACATACTATGGGACTGCCTGTGAGCATGGAGCTTGAAGGAGAGGTAGCAAACTCACGTGCTATCTGGTTTGATACTTCCAGTACCAATGACTGCCCTTGGCACATGCTAACATACAATACATGTCAGCGAACAGTAAATACATAACTGTTAAGTGAATGAAAGGATCAATTGTGCAATGTCTGACAAAAGACTTCTGACAGCTGCCTAGCATGAATTCAGGGCTCCTATCTGAAAACCCCATATGGCAAAGGCTGCAGATTTCAAACTTTTTGAGTACCCTTCGAGTCTGGATTTCCAGTTTCAGGTTTTCAGGTCAGGGATGTGCAAATGTCCCAAAACCTTAGAAAAGACTGAGCTCTAAAACCTTAGAGTAGATGTCAAATGTCTGGGGTAAGGGATATAGGACATGCACACACTGGGTTAGTGAATGCACATGGCCTCTTCCGTGGAAGGACACCCAGAGGAAATGAGGTAAAAAGCTCTTGAAAATCACTGCAAAATCGGAACTGCATATTCATTTTCATTCCGATCATTTAAACCAGCGGAAGTTTAGGCATCATTGTGATCTTGGACACAGCGTATGTGAGTGGTTCCTCTCCTGCCCTGTCTCTCCCACCCCTTTCTCCCTTCCCCAAGTCTCTTCCGCGTTCATGCGTCCTTCTGTCCACCCCCACCCCTTTCCCATCACCTACCATTGCCCTGTCTCAGTTGCCTTTCTAGCTTTTTTACAGCATTACCCACATTTGCACACGTTCTGTGAACAGCACATGCACACAGCACAGACCAGGTTTGTGCCTGAGTGAAAACACACAGTTTTTGTCTTACTGAGTTGGCGTCATCTTGCTTATCACTGCTTTCCAGATCCATCCATTTTCAGGAGTGCATGTTCTGTTGGGTCAAGAGATGACCATGAAGAGGACATGAAGAATTACGGTTTGGGTTCCCTTGTGGTTCTTAAACGATCCACTTACTAATGCCTGATACAAGCGTGCTGTGGGAGAGGAGACAATGGCCAGAGCCTCCATCAGGCAGCCAGAGACAGCAGACACGATCCCTCATGGTTGTTCATGAACCCATGCATCACGAAGAAAGTTATTTTATTAGGTATTTGCCCGTTTGATGCTGTTACCAAGTGATCAGATCTGCTCCCATGAGTAGATCCTATGAACACAGTGCTCTCCTACTTTTCAAAGGTCTTTGCTTTCCTTCAGAAAGAGGGCGCTCCCCGTATTTGCAGGCTGTCACTTTCTAACGTAAGATGAGATCTATAACCCACCCCAGATGTCCTTGGAAATGGGAATAATGGAAAGAAGATATTTATAATTGCTAACTCTGGACAGCATCAATTCAGTTCCCAAATGAAGAGAATCTCTTGTATCCCATACCTAAATGTTCTACAGATTTTAGACCAATATACCTCCAAAGAACAGAGGGATGTGAAATACAACCAGAATGGACTGGGTCCAAGGAGTCAACTCTGCGGAAGGGTGAGCGACTGCCACGTGTCTGAGGCGACAGGCTGTGTCCTCGGCACCCAGGCAAACACAGGAGCAACAAACGAATCTGCGGCTGCCAACAAGGACCTGCTGTTCTCCTTGAGTTTCTCTGAGCTCAACGTTTCAGAGATGCAAGAATCCCACCCATCACGAGGCTTATGAATTCAGCCACAGCAGGGTTATCAGATGCGGCACTAACCCTGCCTTCCAGAACAGGTTCAGTTTCAGACTGGGGTTGCAGGAGGGGAGGCTGATGTTGCTCTGAGAAGCATCCAGATGCTCTGGCACCCTCCCTGGGGCCTGGGTGGGAGGTGGGAGGGGGATGCTGACTACATGCTGTCACCAGGGATGATGATGTGTGACCAGTCTGATGCTGTAGAAATGCTTTGCTGATCCTGTTCTGAAAATGTAATCAAGGCTGGTGCCATATTTGATGAGCCAATAAAAATATGACTTCAAGGAACTAGCCAGGGGCTCTGGTGATGCTACTTTGTGCTTACACATGTCGGCTTTAACGCGATTTATCAATAGCTGCCGAACATCTAACACTGCTATTATTAAATAAATGTTTCCGACAGCATGTCTTGTAAGAGAAGAGAGTTTATATGTTTGGCAAAAAGGAACAAATATCACAGAACACAATGCCCTCCAGTTCACAGATACCCGGTATGTACGCTTCGTATCACAATGAAAATAAATACATGCCTTCTTGCTCTCATCTGTGAGTGACTCTGCTATGGGCTGACTCTGGTAACCAACATCTACAGGGACTAGAGCAGGTAAGGCAAAGTCATACTAATGGGTGAATCTTCTCGGCAGAGAAGTGGTTTCGACTATTTACTCACGCTACATTATTCACATTAATTCTAAGAGTGTAGGGCTATTCCTTTTTTAAGGTGAGAAACAAAAGAGATGTTATCTCCTGGTCTTTGGCTCCATCCTAACTTACCTTGGGGAGGCTTGCTGGGCTCATAAGACTCAGATTTGTGATTACAACCTCCGTGACTCCACTGACTCAACCGCTAAGAAGACAAACAGAAGTCACACAGTGACACAAAGGCAGCATGCAAGAAGGGGGTGAGGGACTTGCAGCCTGATGCCCAGCATGCCAAGCATGCCACACACACGGATGCAGCTCAGCTGGTAGAATGTTTGCCTAGTGGTCCTGAATCCCCGGGTTCCATCCTCAGCGCCATATAAAATGAGGGCTAGCGGTACATGTCTGTAACCGACTGCGCTTGGGAGGCAGACACAAGGGTACCACAACGCCTCAGCTTTACGGTAAACCAGAGGCCAGCCTGGGAAACACAAGACTCTGTCTCGAAAGCAGAATGCAAAGCACAAAGTGAGAAGGCCACAGGTTCAAATCCTGACTGTGTCACTTCTGGTGGTATGATCTCAGGCAAATCTCTCAGTCTCTCTTCATTAACAGAAGCAATCACGGAGACACTAGTCTCCGCCTTGTGAGGTCATGGGGATAATTAGGTAAATTACAAACGCAAACCCCTCAATGGAATGCTGTTAGAAATCCCCAATCCACAGCTCAGGTGCAGAAGAAGAAAAATCACAAAGGAAGTCCCCCAGGCATTCGAATAGAGAAGGACACCTAAGCCCATACACCAAACTGGAGATTCAGAGTCAGCAGCCCGAGGCGCCTTCTCACACCTGGAAGTGTGAAGGCACAAGCCGTCCCTGTCCCACAACATACCTGACACAGGACAGAAGACTTGGGAAAGAGTCTCAGAAAGAGAGGAAGGCCCAGGTCACCCTTACCTCCCAGCTGCCGTGACCCCTACCTGTCTGGCTTTTGCCACCCCAGTCTCGGGTCCAATCTCAGTGCAGGCTGATCCTGCACACAGTGACATCCAGGACTCTTGTGTTGACAGACTCACTGGGTGCCTTAATGTCTAGGAGACACTCACAATGTCCCCATAAACCAGACTGGATTGGCCCTTTCAACTATAAACAACTAGGAAACTAGATTAACTCTAAGAAACTGTTTACAGATCTAGACTGCGGGCCAAGAGAGGAGGGAAGAAATGCATGTACGAGTCCTTCCCAGAGTTAGTTCCGGCCTCCTTTCTGTCTGGGAGGCAGCTCCACCAGCAGTTCCAGGAGGACAGGCTCCAGAACACCATGGTCTCCTCCAGCGAGGGGGACACAGAGCAGCATTCTGGAAGGCTCAGGCAGAAGGAATCTGCAAGGGGAAAAGGTTCAAGTGCCAGACAGGAAGGAGCTAGGCAGACAAAGAAATCCATACGGCATTTCATTGGTTTTGCAGCTGAATATCAAGTCACAATGTTCAGGGTCAACTTCACGGAGTTTCCATAAATTAAACAATCCCCCGAGCTCCCTTGGCTGGCCGGCATGTGAGTCCTGTCTAGTTGGAATAGAAAGTCTTTGTTGGAGGGACTGAGCCTCTTGGTCATGACCTCAGAAGTCTACTCTGGTGAAGCTCAGTCACCCCTTAAATGTTAGGGTCTGCCCTAACATTTTAATGGAAATACAACAAAACCTTCACTCATCTTACACTAAACTAAAAATAACAAGAAGCCAACGAGTCCAGCGTTCAATGCAACCTAACTCCCATGCGGGGAAAGAAGGGGACAGACACAGAAATTCAGACACAGCAGAATGTAGGACCTCACATGGCAGCAAATGAAAGCGCAAATTTGCACACACCCAGATCACTGAAAATGCTAAATTTTTTATTTTTGAGGGGCAAATGGAAGCTGGGAAAGTGTGAGCGTCTCTGGAGATGAAAGACATGTCTGAAATGAAGGCTTTATTAGGTAGGGCTTATCAGCCCACAAATTAGCCACGAAATAAAGAGTCCAAAGAATTTGGAGACTGAAGTATGAAAACTACCCAAACTGTGATGGACAAAGTGGTGGTGGGTGGGGCGGGTAGAAAAATTATAGAGCTTCCTAGTGACCCCTGGGACAAGGGACAACCTAGCAGACCTACTACTGGAGTTCTAAATCAGTCCCTGGGTGGGGGGGGGCAGGAAACTGATTTAAAACTATAGCGGTTACATTTCCACACCCCCTCAAATCAGTTGGAAATTCCAAATCACAGCTTGAAGAAACTCAACAAACGCCAAGGAAAGACAAAGAAAAGCACAGTCTAGTGTGTCACAGGAACCTTGCTGGAAAGAAATTAGAACAAACACAAGCAGCAGCAGAGAAGGAAGACAGGGAGATTGTGTACAGGTAGACAGACAAAGGAAAGTGGAAGCATAAAGTTTTGTCAGAAGAAGCACCAGCAAAAGGCAGAGGAAGGGCATCTCAAAGGGGCTGAGAGAAAACAAAAACAAAACAAAATAACCCACTCATTCTACCTCCAGCGGAATCGGTCTTCAAAATTCAGACTGGATAAATAGTGTCTCAGACCTACACAGATGGCCAACCAGCACTTTGAAAAGTGTTAGACTTTCTTGGGTGGTGACAAAATGATTCTCAGTGAGAACCTGGAATTAAAACCAGAAAAAAACCAAAGCTATGGGGGGTGGCGGGCATGTGCAGACATAGAAGCTATCCCGTTGCTTTTCATGTCTTTAAAGTATGGCTGCCTAGGAAAACAAGAATTATAATGATGCACTATGAGGTGCGCGGTGGATGCGTTAAGCGCCCTGTATTGAAAGTTCAAGATGGAGAACATGAAATCAGAAAGTTGTGCGGTGCTTACATGGCACACGAAAAGCGATACTGAGAGTTGGGATCCAGCAGTGTAAAGTACAAAGGCTGTGAACGAAGAGATGTCTCATGAGAGAGAAGATAAAACAGAATAATAAATGTTCTCAAATAATCCAAAAGAAGGACAGGAAGGGGTGGCGATATGAAGAGATAACAGCTGGGAAAATAGGAAACACAGCATGTTAGGAGACTACAATTGCTATCCACGAGAAACGCTGTAATCAGAAAGATACGGGCACCGCTCAGTGGAAGTCAGAGCGTAGACTAAGCTATACCGTGTAAATGCAAACTGCCAGGGTGCAGGGTGACCACACGCAGTAAGACACTGTGCCAGGTCGAGTCCTGCATGCAGCAGGTATCATGGGAAACAGCCACACAAGAGTGCCACCGAGGATGAGGCCAGGAAGGAGTCACACACTCGTGAGTGAGAATGAGGATCTGCACACGTAGAAAAGGAAAGAATGACTGGAGCAGGAAGAGAGTCACGGTTTGGGCAGGAAATGTCTTGATGGTGCTTTTCGAAAGCGTGCTAGAAACATTAGAAAGTGTGACACAGCCTGAGGAAGTCTCAGGAATGTCCTCGGGGTCCTGCATTCTCCGAACCTCTTTCTGGACCCCTCTGTCAGCCTCAGGACCACAATGATGGTAAGAGCTAGCCTCTGTGACTTCTTCCACGATGCCCTTATCACAGGCTGAGGCGCACCACGGCGAGCTGACCGGGAGCTGACACGTGGAACTCTGAGTCAAAGCAAAGCTCCCCTCCGATCATGTTGTCTCAGATTTCGGTCTAACACGGATTCTCAAACTGCAGTAGAGGTTCCCAGGGTCACCCACCCCACCCCGCAATCTCAGACAGCCCCATGGGCAGAGACTAGGATAAAAACCCGGTACTGGGCAGATGAACACTAGCTCAAAACAGAGAAAAGACAAAGATCATCACTGTCAGAAAAGAAAAGAGAATATGGTCCCTAAACCTACAAATGGAAGACATATGACAATGACGAAATGCAAACTGCTCTACAGTTCATGCCAAGCAACCCGTTTACATGAAATAGATATATTCCTTGGAAGATGAATTACTGGAACTAACAGGAAGAAATCTACTCATATTTTTAAGTATGTTGAACCTGATAAGATAGGACATTCCCACAGGGAAAAGTCCAGGCCCAGATGATCTCACTGATACACTATCCAACAACTCAGTTACATGCAATACCAACACTGATACTCTATCCAACAACTCAGTTACATGCAATACCAACACTAACACACTACCCAACAATTCAGTAACACGCAATGCCAACACTGATACACTCCCCGACAACTGAGTAACAGACAATGCCAACACTACCCAATGACTGAGCAACACCTAATACCAAGCTGCACAGAAAACACTGGTACGGGGACTGTTTCATTGCATAAAACCAGATTGACCTCAATAACCACACAAAGTGGTTATAAGAACCTAAATAAGAACCTAGGTTATGAAAACCTAAAGATCAACCTCACTCATAAACATGCAGGCACTTGTCAGTTGATGGGGGATGCCCTTCTGCATACATGGTTCTCTTATTGGTTGATGAATAAAACACTGTTTGGCCAATAGAGGCAGGAAGATAGGCGGGGCTAGGAGACAAGCAGAATTCTGGGAAAGGTAGGCAGGGAGAGGCCTTGGAGAACGCCGTGTAAAGATAGGATGCACCAGGCATTGTCCGGTAAGATAAGGCCATGTGGAAATACACAGATTAGTAGTTATGGGTTAATAATTAAGACAGAGCTAGCTAGTAAGAAGCGCTAGGCATTATCAACAGTTTTATAATTAATATAGTGTCTGAGTGCTTATTTGGGACTGAGAAAGGAGGCTGTGGGACCATGGCGGGAAAGAAAACCTCCAGCAACTGTCAGTTCATACCTGGCACCAGCTGATGACATTGGCCCAGATGGCTAAAGTCTGTGGCTAGCATCACCATTAATGTTGTTACACTGTTTTTTGTTTTGTTTTGTTTTCCCTTGATCTGTTTTGTCTGTTGACCATACCGTAACATTTGTTGGTCATGAGGCCAGATCCTTAGTCTTGTGAGAAAATGAGATAAAATATCTGCTATCCAGCAAACACCTACAGTTTCTGTTTTGTAAAAGGACTTTTGTATGTATCCACTTACTCCTTTTCATTGGTGCAGGTGGCTAAGGATGGCACAGTGCACCTGTGGAGGTCAGAAGACAATGTGGGTTAGTTCTCTCCTTGTACCAGCTGGGTTCCAAGGATTGAACTGAGATTGTCAGCCCTGAGGGCAAGCACCTTTATTCACTGAGCTTATGCACCTATTTACAACTTTTAATGTGCAGCCTTTCCTTAGGTTGTAGGTCCGTGTGTGATATGGTAAGGCCAATGGCTGCCTTCAGATTTCAGTTGATTAGACATAGAGATTGGATGCGGAAGTCACTATTGACTTGAACTCTAAGGCAAGCTTCCAAACAGAATCGGACTCAGATTACTCACTGCCAACCAAAAGTCATTGTCCATTGGATTTCTGCCTCGCAGAATCCAATGGGATTGAGGTCTTGAAGGCAGGATACTCAATGTCTGGGCTAAGTTAGTCCCTGGCTGAAACCTTCTTTGAGGCCAGAATTCTTTTCCTGTGAACTCATAACAGTATTAGAAGCCTCTCTTCAATGTGTTTGTTATTATATCTAAACACGGCGGGTCGTGTGTTGGTCAGCATTCAGCCGAGTTTGGCTAAACTCAGCATGGTCAAGACGGAAGAGGGGGAGATGGTTAACTCCCTGCAGTGGTTACTACTAAAGCAATGCCCCCCTGTACCTCAAGAAACATGAGGGTTTTAGTCGAGGGATCTCTACAGACCCTATAGTCTGAGCTAGCTCAGCTAAGCGGTGTCTTCCTGGGCATGCTCAGTGTAAGGTCTCACACAGCCACACACACACCCACACACCCCTGTACTCTCTACGATTCTTCTAGCAGGTTCCTAGCTGGAAAGCAGTTCCCCCGTCTTCCTCTCCTCTCTTCAGTGGGTTTTCTTCAGGCACATTTTGAAGATTTTCCCAAATGTTCAGACTGTCTGTTTTCCCATGCTGACGGCTCTTTTCCAGCTGGCCATGTCTTTCTTACCCTAAACACCACCTCCTCAGATTGTACTCAACTCTTCTTCCTTTCACGTCACGAAAGACCACTGAAATAACGAGAGCATCACTTTGTTAGAACCAAATCCACAGTGGGCCTGTGTGCATCACGTGAGATTCTATCTGGGTTTCTAGTTCTCCGCCCCCAAACCTTTTCCTCTAAGAACACCCCTTCGTTGTTTCTCCTACCCCCCAACATCAGTACCAACCATGAACGTTTCTGGTTAGTACCAACCATGTACTCAAACAGCAGAACAAAAAGGCTGTGAAGATTAGGAGTCACCCTTGAGCTCCATGACACCCCGTTAATCACCGCCAACACACATGTGACAGTATGCCTGTTATCCCTACCCTATGAGTCTATGACCAGACCACAGTTCAGAGAATCCACCAACAAGTAACCAAGCCTAAATTTCATTTTCCATAGACCAGGTACAGTGAAAGGAAGAGCCTAACAGCACTCAACCCCACGGGGAGAGCAGTCACCATGGCAACTATTTTTATGCATGAACTAGATGTCCTTATGCAAATGGGAAGCCTACAAGGGCAGTGGTAATTTAATAATCTGAATCATCTCTGGAGGCAATTTCCACACTGTAGAAGGTCTGATCTCAATGTCAAGGTAACACACACTTATCGCGTCCAATAAGCTAAAGGTCTGCACGGTTTCAACTGTGCAATAAAGTGAGCCTTATATCTATAAAATACCTATCTTCTGAAATAGGGGAGCCAATGAAATAGAGAAGTCAGGTCCCTTGGTAACCCGGCTCAGTATTTTTTTTAATAATTTATTTAAATTTATTTTATGTTCATTGGTGTAAAGGTGTCAGATCCTCTGGAACTGGAGTCACAGACAGTTGTGAGCTGCCATATGGATGCTGGGAATTGAACCCAGATCCTCTGGAAGAGCAGCCAATGCTCTTAACCACTGAGCCACCTCTCCAGCCACCCCTCCCCATGGCTCAGTATTAATATCTAGTGATACTCTGATTTTGGCATTTGCTTACTCACTCTGTTTTTGTGGCTGCGTAACCAATTACCAAGGCAATAATCCATTAAGCTGTAATGTGACATGGCCAGGAATATGTGTGCTCTGAGATGGGGAGAAAAGGGATGGTGAGTTGATTCGTCTCAAAACATGACACAACCTCTACAGCATAGAGCTTGATCTTGTCCCGGCTCAGGCTGAGATATAAGAAATGGATAAATAACTTTTGAGTGCCTCATCAAACCAGGGCCTGTGTTACGGACATTCACAAAGCAGTGGGCAGCCCAGAAGCGTATGTTTTCCCCCATTCAAGAGAACTGTCTACAAGATAACAAGTATTGACGAGGACATAGAGGAAACAGAGCCCTTGCACACTGTTGGCGGCATTATAAATTAGCAGAGTCGGCATGAAAGATGGTATGGAGATTCTTCAGAACGTTAAAGAACAGAACTAACACATGACCCAAAAAAAAAAAAAAAAAAACCCACTCCTGGGCACACACAGCCCGAGGAAGTAAAACCAGTATGTAGAGAGACCTGACCCCTGTGTTTGTTACCACTCTACTCGTAAGAGCCAGAAAATGAAAACAACCAAAGTGTTGACCAACTGGCAAATGGCTGCAGAAAAGGTGGCATCTGTACTCGAAGGACTACAGCACGGCTGTGAGAAAGAAGGAAACTTTTTACTTTGAAACAGCCTTGCTAGAACTGGGTTGTGTGAAAGAAGCCAGGTACAGAAAGACAAATATTGCATGATCTCACTGAACCTGGAGCTCACTGATTTGCTCAGCCTGGCTAGCTAGTGAGCTCCGGGGATTAGGCTCTGTCTGCCTCACTGGCACCAGGATTACCGACATGCCGTGCCCTGCTTTACCTCAGGTGTGTGGGATCCAAACCCCGGCCTTTGTGGGCACGCAGCAATCACCTTACCTACTGAGCCAACCACCCCACCCGCCACAGACAGGATTCGAGTAGGTTTTAACACCAGGGTCAGGGTGTCTTTCTGGTAGTGAAGAAGCCTGTAAGGGAGGCTCTGGCTTCCAGAATGTGGCTACTGGGAACAAAGCCAACGGAAGCAACTGTGTGTGCCCTGAGTGCGGGCTGGGTTTTCAGAGAGCTATGCATGGCCAGCTCTGGCTACTGGTTGCTTCCTGCCAAGGATTAGCATGGAGTCTCAGGATGACAGCTGCCTTGAGCATGTACTTCCAGGAAGGCCTGGTTTTATTGCCTTCCTTCAACAGCTTATGCCGTAAGCAATTGTCTTTGGTAATTTTTCTGCTGAAAACGAACAATGAAAAGGACAGGCACAGCCTTTATCATAAAATCACACCCATATCCTTAAGTGAGCAAGGGACATCGAGGCAAGCACGTCCCTTATACTCCCCAACGGACTTTGACTTTTGACAATGTTGACAATCAGTGTCCATTCAAAAATAGAACCATTCTTACTTTCACCAAGTGTCCATGAGTGGCATCTACATTTCCACTGAGGCATGTAAGCAGTCAGGATGCTCTGGGCTGGGTTTGTAGCTCTGTTGGTAGAATACCTGCCTGGTGTGCTTGAATCCCAGGGTTCTGGCTCCAGCACTACATACATTGGGGTGTGGTAGCAGACACTTGCATTCTAGCTTTGAGGAGGTAGATCAAATAAATAGTTCAGGCTAGCCAGAGCACATGAGACATCATCCTTAGTAGAAAGAAATGAAGGAAAAGAGAGAGGAGGGAGAGAGAGGGAGGGGGAGGGGAGGAAAGAATAGTTCCGCATCTAGAAGAATAACGTAGTTGTCCGATTTTCCTCAGTACAGAATACCTGACACAAAACACTTAGGAGGAATGTGATTTATGGGATTAAGAGCCTCAGAGGGCTCAGCTCATCATTGCCTGGCCCCACACACCACATCAGTAGCAGCATGGCAAAGGGATTCTTCACCTCATGAGGAAACAAAGAAAGGGTGACCACGAGACATGAGCCTCACAGTCATGTCCCCAGCTAGGCTCCATCTCCCAAAGTAAGACCAACACCCAGGAACTATATATACGTTTCACAAACGAGACAAGAGGGAAAAATTCACAGTCAAACCAGAACAAGCTGTGATGACAACAAACTACCAGTCCTCGTTAGGCACCGACCACTGACGCTGGAACTTTTTGTCCGCCCAGCTCCACCCCCCCCCCGCCAGCCCCTCGCCCCAAATAAATACATGGACACCATATTAGTTATAAAACTGTTTGGCCAATGGCTAGGGCTTCTTACTGGCTAGCTCTTTCTTAATTATCAACCCATAATTACTAATCTATGTATTCTTACATGGCCTTATCTTACCAGAGAACACCTGGCATGTCCTATCTTCCTGGTCTCTCTCCTCGCCGTCTCTCTCTGCCTACCTTTCCCAGAATTCTCCTCATCTCCTGGTCCCACCTACCTTCCTGCCTCTATTGGCCAAACTGTTTTACTCATCAACCAATAAGAGAAACGCACATACAGAAGGACATCAGACTTCTAAGTGCTGCAATAGCTCTATCACCACTGTTTTATAAGAGGAAATGAAGACACGGAGAACTTGAAGACTTTGTCCAGGGTCACATGGCTACCACACACCCTACACAAACCCGAGAATACCAAGGACTGCTTACAAACCCTGCTTTCACAGGGCGGGAGTGTACATTCCTCCTGGGGATATCTTGTATCCACGTCATGATGTTTGTTTCCTTGACTTCTCACGAACAAGAAAGCATGCTAAGCAGTGCCATGGCTCTTCCCTGAGAGCCTCACCAGCTGCCCATCCTATTGAGTAAAGTCTTACCAGCAATACAAAAGCACACTTGCAAGGATACAGGCAGGTTTGCAAACACCATAGCAACAGCATCCCGAGACGGGCAGCGAAAAGTAAGCCAGGTGAAGCTGTGTCCAACACTGACACCCAGCTTTCCCTCTCCCAGAGAGAAAAGAAATGAATATGCCCTTAAAAATAATCACACACACACACACACACACACACACACACACACACACACACACACGAGTAAAAAACTGATGCCGTACTATATACGCAAAACCTTGGCCTTTAAGCCCATTTCATAACACAAGAAAAATCACACCTGCTAAAGGATTCTCTTTAAATAGAACTCCAAGGGAAAATCATCACTGAATGATAACTGTGACCCAAAGGGGAAGTCGAGTATTGACTAAACATCCACACTGGGCCAAGCACTGTGTGATGGTGATGTTTCCATGCCAAGTTATCATGTGCTGACCGCACAGCTGTGAGGTCTGAGGACGTGGGATTGGGAGAGCACGGAGAGAGGCCAGCCTGCGACCTCAGACCTGCCGGGCTCCACGGCCTGCCCCCCAGCCGGCCTGGCCATGATCTCTCACCACAAGGGGTTGTCTTCCTACGAGCTCATCCGTTTCTTTGCGAGGCTAGACCAGGCCAAGAGCTGAGCCTGGGGTGAAATTCCCTGGGTCTGAAGTCCAGCTATGTGGATGATTCACCATGCAATCTGGACAAGATCCTCACCTAGCTGGGTCTTGGTTTCCCCAGACATGAACAATGAATGATGCCTACTTTGTGGTAATGCTGCGAAAATTAAATAGTCGAATGTGTACGGGGAGACTCTATAGTACATTTAGCATATAATGCTCAATACGTGTTGTTGTTTGTTATGGGTAGGAACTTGGCCATCTTGCCCCTTCGGAGGGCGTTAAACTCTGCCGAAAGGTAAAGAACGCGAAAGCTCGTGTCAGCCACACATACCCTGATGACGGCAGCACTTCCTGAGATGTGTAGTCAGCTGATTTTGTCACCGTCACAAGCATCATAGCGTACTCACACAATCTGAGACAGTTGTGACGTCACTAGAAGATGCAGCCTTGTAGGATGATTGTGACATGTGCTGTCCGCCATTGACAGAGACACTGTGAAGTGTGACGAGTCTTTCGCCCGTCAGGCAAGTTTGGAAGCCTGTGGCATCTCTGGTACTTTACAGAATTCCTGACATACAAGAAGTGGCCGGTATAACATGTGAAGCAAGCACCCAAGGGACAGCTCTGGGGTAGAGCATGTGCCTAGCATGCATGGACTGCATGGGGCTGGGAAGACTCAGAAGCAGAGCGTAGCATGTGCGAGTACCTATGTTCACATTCCAGACAAGGGGGGGGGCAAGCGCAGCATCGCACCGATGGACTCAGCATCGCCTCCCTCGAATCTTCTCTTGCCCTGCCTTGTTGGATCTACTCCCAAGGCATCACCACACTCCCTCCAGGAATAACACACATGTCCTTTCTGGGATGAATCCCTCCATAATGTTGCTTTAAATTGTAACGGTCCTTCACCTACTTCTCTGATGCCCCACATCCTCTCACCAACTGCTTCACTTCTACCCAGAGTGCTAATTAAACATTTCCTCATCTGACCATCTGCTCACATTAGGGTACCACCATCATCCCCTCATTGTGTGTAACACCGTATTCTCAGCACCGAGCAGAGGGTGTGGCAATTAGTAATAGGTCTAATAAGCATCGGCTGAAACATTAATTGATGAAAGACCAAGACTTCAATTTTGAGTGGGTTAGCATATATCCTGGGGAAACACAAGAGAATTAATGTCTGCGGAAGATAAGTGCGAGAAACTATAAATTCCTTCTCTAAGGAGCTACTAAATTCAGCTAGAAATTCAGTTCCTCTATTGCATATGGGCTTGTGGAAAGTAGGGCAACTTCTTGTGGGTCTTAAGAAATGGGAGGATACTGTCCTTTATTTACAAAGTTCACACTTTGTAAAGCTTTCATTTCGTCTGGAACAATTTCCATAAGTCAAATGCAGCAAGAGTCTGAGGTACTTTGTTTCCCAGACCTTACTTCCTAGTGGGAAATCCACTAATGTCCTACACCCTGACGGGAACAACAAAAGTCAGCTTAGCAACGGTATTCACCCTCCTGGGAAAAGGGCCGAATTCTGCTTCTCTTTTCCTACATTGCTATCTTATTAATGCAGATATAAAGGTATTAAGGTTCCATATTAATGGAATTAGTAAGTACTAGTGTTTCTATAAAGAAAACAGACTCAAGTATGTATGTCCTTACCATGTTCAGTATGGAACTACACTGGGCATGATGTACACTTCTCCATAAATATGGAGTTTAAAATTTGTGATGATTTTCTAAATATTTCACTTTCAAAAAGAAAGCTCAACATTTGAGGTGTCACTCTATGGTAAGAATACAAATAATATATGTTTTGCATGTACAAAGGCTGTGAAGTCAACCTTCAACAGACATACATTCATATTCTTTCTTTCTACCTACCTACCTACCTGTCTATCTATCTATCTATCTACCTATCTATCTATCTATCTATCTACCCACCCTATCTATCTATCTATCATCTATCTATCTATCTACCCTATCTACCTACCTACCTATCTATCTATCTATCTATCTACCCACCCTATCTATCTATCTACCTATCTATCTATCTCTGTTCAGTTATCTGTTAAAACATTACCCAGATGTTACCAGATATCTCACCCAGTGCCTTCACTACTAATCACTATAAAACACTTATTACTAGATGCAGCTCACCTGTATCTTTTTAATTAAGTTAGCAAACAAGCGGGTTTCACGCGGTGTTTTCATACATTCACATCATTATACTCTGTGCTTACTCACCCCATCCCCATCTGCCTCTGCTGTGGCCCCAGGAGCCCTACGGTCGTGTCCTTCCCTTCCTTGAGAGGCCACATCTGCTCTCCCAACGTAGGTGTCTACTGCCTTCATTCCCTGCTCCCTTACAATCTCTCTCCTCTCTGGATCCTTTTTTTAGGTTCATCATGTGTGTGGGTTCACATGAACACACACACACTCACACACACGCACACACTCATATACATCATTTTACTCATTCATTTTACTTGTTTAGTTTTACTTTTCAGACTGGATCTCGTGTGTACTAGGCTAGCCCCAAACTCACTCGGCAACTGAACATGAGTGTGAACTCTGCCACACACCCAGCTCGTGCGGCTCTGAGGACAGAACCCAGAGTTTTGTACACGCCAGGCAGGCCCTTGCCATCTGCAGGCAACCTCTTTTGAATCTAGGTTCTGCACACAAGAGAAAACATGGCGTTTGCCTTTCTGCCTGCCTTGTTTCAACTAACATGATTTCCCTATGAATGTCCTGATTTCATTTTCTTTATGGCTGAATACGATTCCACTGGGTATACCACATTTTCCATATCTGTTGATGGACACCTAGGGCGGTTTTATTTCCTGGACACTGGGAACAGAGAACCAACAATCGCGGATGAACAACTATCTCTACGGAGTTGATTTAAGAGACCCAGCAGTATATACCCAAGGGTGATACTGCTGGCTCATAGATAGCTCACTCTCTATGTGTCTTACAAAGAGCCATTTTTTTCCCCATAGTGGCTGCACAGATTTACATTCCTATCGGAAGAATGGAAGGAGTCCACTTTCCCAACATTGTTGCCAATGCTTAACCTTGCAGCTCCTCGTAGTTCTGGATACTAAAGAACTACAGCTCATCGCAGGTCTGGATACTAACCCTCTGCCTGACGCGTAGCCAATGAAGATTTAAAGATTCCCTTGCATTCTGTAGGCTGCCTTATGCTTCCTTTGCTGAGCTGAACCCTTTTAATTTCACGCAATCCCAGCTGTGGATTCTTGGGGTTCACTCCTGGACACTTCTGTCCTGTGCAGGAAGTCCTTGCCTCTGCAGACTTCAGCTTATATGTTTCTCTAGCAGTTTTAGAGTTTCGGGTTATATACTAAGGTCTTTGATAAATTTTAAATTGATTACAGATCTGGTTTTATCCCAGCCTTCCCGGTAACATTCAATAGCCTTTGTTTGTTCCAATACAGGTTTGACATGTTTGTTGAAAGTTAGGTGGCTATAGCTGCATGGGCTCACTCGCAGGTGATGTATTTTATTCTATTGGTCAGGGCTGGGGCAGTTTTTGTTACTATGTATTTGTAACATAATTTGAGAGTGGATACTATTAACTCCAGCATTGCTCTTCCTCCCAAAGATTGCTGTGCTAGTTAACTGTCTCACTTCTGACAGAAAGAAATGGCTTAAGGAAGGACGGACTTATTTTGGAACACAGTTGGAGGGCTCAGTAACTACATCTGTCATGACCCTGCCCAGCTTCTTTTGTTGGGGTCTAGGATGCTGGAATAGAGAAATGGGCTAATGCACCAAAATCCAGGAACCTTGGAGTATTACCTAAGAAGTCCTAGAACCCAAGCTGCCCGTGTTGTTTTTCTCCCAGACGCCAATCCATTAAGGAACTGGACTATTCACCGAGGCCATCCCGTCTCATTCTTTAGCATCTATGAGGACTCCTTCCACGGACAGCTTAACTTAAAATGCGCTGGGCTGGATTGCATCAGCAGTGTGTCTACAACTTTGAGGCTTTCTGGTTGTGGTATGTCATGGCTGTCCAGAGAGGGTCAGCCTGACTGCCAGGACTCAGGCTGGATCCAGTGTATTCTCTAATCTCTATTATACTGAAATAGGGAAGCTGGGGGTGGGGGTGGGGGCGGATCAGAGCTGTTGTATTCACTGAGAGTCCTAGCTGCCCTCTCTCAGGTCCCCTACTGGCAAGGCCTTGAGCCCCGGGCCTCAGCACTGGAGTAGAAACATCAGCAGTATCTGTGGGTCTCATGGGCTGGAAACTGACTGACAGGTGAGAGGAAATAAAATCCACCCACAGACTTTGCTCATGGGGCTTAGAGAGTAGCCAGGAAGAAAATGGAAAAGTTTACATTACGGTGGGTGATGGACGTGGTTGGCTTCTCTGAAGTCAAACCCTGGTATTAGAACACTTACCTTGACAGGTGGGACTCTAGACAGAGGCATGATGGCCATCCGTCTGTGTTGATATCCTGGGAACGCTGCTTCTCGTCAGTTTTGGAATCAGGAGACTTAGAATGAAAGAACTGTCTATGTTATTATAAAAGCATATGAATTAAATAGGATGGCATAAATGTTGAGGACAGGCCCTGGCGTTATCTTTGGCATCCAGAAAGGCACTTGGTTTAACTCAGAGTTCTAGGAAAAGACGTCTTCCAAGTTCAGTTCTGAATGATGACAGCAAATTCACTGCAGTTTGTCTGGGCCAGCGTCTCAAAGGGGGCTCAAGCTTAGGAGTCAAGTTTCCAGAGAAGTCGGACTGCGCAGCTTAAGCTATGACTTCCTTTTGAAGTTTAGGAAAGCTGCAATTGGAAAACGATGGTACAAAAAGGTATACAGAGTTGGTCTCACTTAGACCTCTTTCCTTGCTTGCCAAGGAGCCATCTTCTTCTGAGGCCATATGCTTTCATTCTGTATGTCTGTACGCCCTACTGCATGTCTGTACGCCCTACTGCGTGTCAGTACACCCTACTGTGTGTCAGTACGCCCTACTGTGTGTCAAGAGAACCTATTGGACTAGATCTCAGGTCCCATCTTTAAATACAGTCAGCCTGATAGGGTAGAAGGGGTCACGGCCTCGAGATGTGGGGATCCCATGGGGATCCCATGTGTCCTGGCACACAGGGAGGCCGGGAAAGCCACAAAGAAAAGGACGGTGTCTGGCAGATGACAGATGGCGGCACACTGAACATCATTGAACTCCCTTCCAGCTCACACAAACGCACTCACACACAGCACAAGTGGGAGCCAGACAGGGCAGGGAAAGCAAGCAGGCCCCGAAAGGCTTTAAAGATGGGGTGAAATATTAAAGCAGCTAGAGCTACCCTAAGGGAAATGGAAACCCACTGTAGAATTTGAAGCAGAATGAAGGTGTGCCATGATTGAACCTAAATTTTAGAAAAGTCCCTGTGTGCAGGACAAGGCAAGCATCTGGGGACGCACATAAAGTGAGACCAGCAGACAGAGCGGGCAGGTTGAGCTGTGTCATGGAGATGCCAGGCAGCCATGTGTCTTGGAAAGCTAATCAGTGGACATAACGACCGACGATGGGTCCGGGTGGGGGGTGGGGACAGGGTGGGGTTCAACAGTGGCTCTTACACTACTGGAAGATAGGCAGATCAGGGGAGGGAAGGAGATCAGGGCAAAACTGGACATCAAGCATTTGAGGAACCATGGAACACCCGGACACCACTGCAACCTGAGAGCCGCCAGGCTTGTGAAACACTTCCTGTTGTGAGAACACCCAGGAGCACGCGTGCGCACACGCGTGTGCACACACACACACACACAGATGCACACACGGGCGGAAGCACACACAGAAGTATACATGTCCAGAGACTGCAGCTTTCTACAGTGAGGAGGAAAGCGAGCCTTACAAGGTTCACAGCTCACGGGCAGCAGAGCTGAAAGCAGAGTTAAAAGCCATAGCCATCCCGGCAGGGGACTTAAGGGAGAGAATGCAGACACATACTGGGGGCAGTTAGATTGGAAGAGTGTGTGATCTACTGGCTTCACTTCTAACTCGTCACTGACAGCTGGCCCAGGCTAGCTCTCTTTGAGCCTCACCCACACAAGGCTGGCAGCTTGGTGGCCGGGCCAGGGCACAGGAGCCCAGTTTTACCTTGTCCCCTTGCCTCAACCCTATTCCTATCCTCTAGGACACCACACTCCTGCCCTGTGATAGCGCTGGGCAGCGTCGTCTGCTTTTGTACAGTGCGTGAATGGAACCGTTTAGTGCGGGTACTTTTTCCATGCCTGTCTTACGGGCACTTCAGGGTCCGAATCACAACCTGGACAATGCACAGGTTTCTGTATGATCCCCACAGTGGCACTGCCCCATCCTCTAAGGACCTGTAACATCAGGTGCCTGGACGCTCACTCTGCATGACACCCCCACAGAATTCAGTGTGAGGTGTGAAAGGGATCTGGGGGGGAAGGGTGGGGCCCGTTTCAGCGCCGCCTGGTGTTCTTGTGGGATTGGGTCACCTGCCAGAGCCGCTGTAACAAACCCCTCCTATGAATTAGAGACTGGAGGGGGGAGGGAGACTGGAAGTCCGTTCAGTTTCAATAACCACACCGAGATAAGAAAGCTGCGGCTAATAATGAATTCTGCATCGCTAGCTATTGCTTTATCTGAGGCATCCCTTTTTCCAGGAAGCAATCCCTTCCATGTTGAAGGACAAATGATTTCTTTCAAAATGACTTTAGAAAGTGTTGTTAAAAGAAAAAAGTCAGTAGAAAAACTTTTGTCTGAAACAAAAGAAAAAGCCACAGACATCACGCATATAACCTTCAGTATTTTACTGGCTTGGGCTGTTTTTGTTTTGGGTTTTTTTTTTTTCCGCCTTTTAATTCAGTGTAGAAACACAGGTCCACATGTTACTCCTGAATTCCAGTTTCTCCCCCCGTGAGCTGGAAAGGAGAGCACAGCTTGCATAGCTCTCTCATCTTAGGAGCTAAGTGACTTTTGTTTTCAGTCACAGAATGACATCTCAAGTTTTAAAGTTTGGACAATGGAAACAAATACATTTGCAAGCCGTTGGCCAAGAAACTTTAGAGTTTTCCCCGAGTCTCTAAAAGAGAAACATCTCTTCACATCCGCTCTCTCAAGTGTGTGGTCCTTCTTGTATTGTGTTAGTTTAGTGTAAATTCACCTAGGCGAGCCCAGTTAGAGCACAATCCCATCCCATCCCTCCTGTGAGCATGCGGGTCAGGAATTCCTTTGAAACCTCTGAAATTCTTGATTACACCTCGAATGCCCCTTGACCATGAAAACCACCAACAATTAGCATGGCCTTCTCCCACCAAACAAAACCCTGATCCCAGTCTTAACAAACTGCCTTTTCAGAGAGGACTTCCTACAGCTTTGCCTGCAGACAGCGCCTGTAAGCACGGGGCGGGGTTGACACAGACAAGCTGGTGTGAAAGTTGACGTGAAGTCGGTCCTATAGCAGAACTCCGCAGTCAGGACTCTTTCCTCTATTCCCTAACTTGCTGATTTCAAGATAAAACGGTGGGTGTTAGGAAGTGCTCAAATGTTGGCTTCCTTTCATCCGCTACATTTGCAAATGTCATTCCTATATGTAAGACCTGCTCTGCTGAGTTTACATTGTACTCACTCAAAACTGTTACACTACGAACACTTCTTGCTTATTATGTTTTGTTGTTGTTGTTTGTTTTAAACCACCTAACTGGGCTGGAGAGATGGCTCAACAGGTAAGTGCACTGGCTGCTCTTCCAGAGGACCCAAGTTCCATTCCCGGCACCCACTTGGTGGCTCACAGAGTCCCTTGGGCTCTGATGCCCTCTCCTGGCCTCCGTGGTGCACAGGTATACATACAGACAGAAAACATCCATGCACATGGAAATAAAGGTTAATTTAAAAAAAAAAAAAAAAAGAAAGAAAGAAATCAAGAAACTGATGATTTGTGCAGCATGGTAAAAGTTGTACAGTTTAAAAAGTAGAGAGTGACAGAGACAAAGATGTCACCCCCTCCCCTTTAGAGGCAGTATAGAAAAGAGGCCTAGTGACTCTACACTGAATCTGTTCTTGACCAGTAACTGGATGTTCCAAATGGAAAACAGAGTTCCCTTACTTACACTAAAGCCTCTCTTTTCAAAAAGCTCAGTTTATCCCAGCTTTGCCTAACAAGCCCGTCATCAAGTTTCTGACCATTAACGAACTGCCCAGTGGTGATGAAAAGTGGATAATCTCTGTGTCTCTGAGGTCATGGGTCCCTCTGACTGGGAATGATAGAGAGATGGCCAGAGCAACAACGGAGGTCGCAGCACTTTGGAAAACTCTCCACACCATACCCTGCCTACTTCTTACCTTAGGGATAGGAAGTCAGAAGCTGGGATATCATCTGAGTGCCCTCTCACTGAATCTGTAGGAATTTCATTTCCCTATACCTCAGCAATCTCAGGATAACTGCCAACCCAGGCTTTGCACGAATTTCCCAAATATCCCCACAACACACCATTCAAACACGTCCCGACACATAACGCTGGCCACGGCTCTGCCTATCTCTGCCTCAGACATACTTTGCTTCTGCTGGTTTCCTTTCATTTCCCTTCCTGCCCTTGAACTCTGCCTCCGCATCCATCTGTATCTCAAAGGAAGACGTGTAGGACTCTCTTCTCACAGACATCACCACATTAAAGGAAAATTGTGTATTCAAGTAGCTGGTTTCTACACAGTTAAAGTTGATACTGTTTCTCAACCATGCACACTACTGAACAGGTCACAGAGAGCTGGAGGGTGTTTTCTGGGCCGTCTCTGGGAGATCTGCCCTCACTACGGCACCTTAGGGTGGGTGATGATGACAATGGACTGAACCTCTGAAACTGTAAACCATCCGCCATAGTTAAATGTCTTCCTTTTGTAAGAGTTGCCATGGTCATGGTGTCTTTTCACAACCATAGAAACCCTAACTAAGACAGCCAGTTTCAAAGCCAGTTTCTGTACTATCATGAACTACATGGTAGTTCTCATTACTACACCTTTTCCTGCCTTCAAACACCTCATTTCTCTGCCTTCCTTTTACTGAATCATTGTGTCTTCTCTAATGCCTTCTAGTCTATGATCACCCACCTAATGACAATTACCAACCTAAGCATTTAACCTTATCCTGATTTTGGTAGCCGACAAAGGATGCAGTCATCATTAATTTCGCCCCTTGCATCCTTGAAGGTGGAAAGCAAACCACTGTTCGGTTTCCTGTCATACCAGGCTTCTCCCATTCCGCACCTGCCTTCAAAGCCCTAAATTTTCATATCTCTTCCAATTTCCGAAAAGCTGCCTCCGTTTGACCCTTTTACTCGAACGCCTGAGCTCCTGGTCCTCAGGTGCAATAGTCATCCAGATATATTGTCGACATAAGTCAGCCAGCAAATTACGCTCCCCCAACCACTGAGACTCACTCATCAAAGCTGCCCAGGAAGGTCTCTGGGAAACTGACCTGCACTTGAAATGGAGGAAATCCCTGCTGCATGTCTCTGTCTCAGGGAAGATCACAGGTGTCCTACGACAGATCACATGGCATTGTTCTGCCCCCATGACGAAGTTAGAGCTGCTGGGGGACAGGTTAAAAGCAAGTTCCAGAAGGCCGTTCACACAGGCAGGATTCCTCACTGGAAATCCCAGTGAGGGAAACAACCCACCTCTGTCCTGCTTAGTGAGATGCCAGGATCTTAGCATTTAACCTTATCCTGATATAGTAGCTAATTAAAAAAAAAGTTATTCATTATTCATCATTAACTTCTCTTCTTGAACTATGATTTAGTGACACTAAATGGCCTTGATCACCCAAAATTGGGTTTAAAATCACTGTGATAATGACATGTCATTACACAGCTCTGTGAAAGTTGCCTGCATATATGTAGAACTGTAACGGGCACTGAAAACATACATTTAATGGAAAGAAGTGAATGTCACCAAAGATTAAGAAAAGTAATTACAGCTTCAGAGTCATGTGACCGAAAATAACTGATACATTCCACGCCACAACACTTTTAAGTCATTCCTTCCCAGTTACTGGCTATTTTCTTCTCTAACACACACAAATGAGCATGTCTGAATTAAACAGACAAATGGAGAACAAAGAAAAGTCGTAGCAACCAGGGAATCTACTTTGTCATGTGTTTCAGAATCATCAGCGTCACCCTGAAGGGCAAATCCATCAATATACATCAGAAACTGACCAAACACCTAGCCAGGAAAGGGAGGTCAGGTTCACAGACAGATGCATATCTCCAGCAACCTGGTTTGTCTTCTCTGCCAGGGACTGGCTCTATTAAGTTACTATCTATTAAGGCTACACCTATTAAGTGCTTGGGGTGAAATGTCTGAAGGCTAAACTGCTGGGCATTCAGAAACACACAGAACCCACAGAAAGAAAACCACGGAACTCAAATATTTAAAGTACAGTTCAACAAGATGTCCCAATCAATCCAATCCCACTTCTCCAAATAGTGACCCTTATAAAAATTAAAAAGCACCCACTTTCTGGGCATAGTGACACGTACTAGTAATCCTAGCACTTGGAAAGCTGGAGCTAGGAGGACTGGGCATTGAAAGCCAGCACTGACTATATAGCAAGACTGTGTCTTTAAAATTGGGGGTGGGGAGGTGGGTGTGGGGGATGGGACACACAGAATATTCACTTTTTTTTTTTTAATTGTTTTTTGAAACAGGGTTTCTCTGTATAATAGCTCTGGTTGTCCTAGAACTCACTCTGTACACCAGACCAGCCTCAAACTCACAGAGATCCGCCTGCCTCTGCTTCCCAAGCACAGGGATTAGAGGCATACACCACCACCACCCAATAAGAGAATAATTTTTAAAAAGCAGACTATCAGAAGTTATACAAATCATTTCCTTCAAACTGTGGTCTCCACAGAACAAAATTAACCCTTGCCGTGTTATGCATAGTCATCGCAAGGTTGTGGCATGAATCACAAATGCGAAAATAAAACCTGGAAGGAAAACCAACTTACTATCAATGTGACCTCAAAAACACAATGCTGTCCTTGCTTTTGCTGTGCTCTGGATAAAATGGGAAGCCCTAATAGTCTACAGTCACCAAATCTAATACATATTTTAAAGGGCCGGTTTCATGGAATTTATTTTTAGGCAAGAACAATGGCTCTCATCTCATGCATTATGATCTAGTTTAAGACTTTATGATTATGATATTACACACAAAGCAAGCAGGAGTATTTATGGTTTCTCTCAAGGATTCTTTACCACTTAAAGCTGAATATCTAGATATGGCGAGTTCCCTTATTTCTCTGGCCTGTTTCCCACTCGCTGCCTGTACTCAGAGCACTGACTGACCGGCATTTCTAGGAGACCCAAATGTGATGATCTGCTACGAGAGATCTGAAGGTCTATTTTTCACATTGTCTAAACCTTTGCAAACATTGCTTATGACATATAAAAACATAATTAATAGCATTGCTTCTGGCTGGACGTGGTGGACATGGCTTTAATCTGGCCATTTGAGATGCAAAGGCTGCCAGTCTCTGTGATGCTGAGGACACTCTGATGTACATATTGAATCTGGACCTGTCCCCAGAGTTAAGACCCTGTCTTAAACAAATAAAAAAAGCATTGCCGATGAGCCCCAAACTAAATAAAAAGGATGACTGTGAGCAAACAAAGTTTTATTTATTTATTTATTTGTTTATTTGTTCCAGCCTGGCTCTATGACACTGACCTAATTTCTCAGAGGCTTGACTTCTGCATTCCTGAAGTGTGACTGCCGTGGAGTGCTAAGGGGGACAAGGGACTTCATTGTTGTGTGTCTACGATCTGTCTGGGAGAAGGGAAATCCTGCTGTGTCACCACATTGCAATTCTAGTCTAAGAACTGATCTTCAGAAGTTTCTGGAACCTATTCTATTTGTAGAGTCCCTTTCCATAACCCTCCTTACATGGAGGCTGGTGTGGCTGAAGCTACTGGTGCTTTTGCTGCTGGTCCTGGAATCTTTGTAACACTGCATGCGTCCGGATTTTCCTAAGGCCACAAATGACTTCCAGTGTAGACAGCACAACCCCGAGGGGCCAAGCTTGAGACAGACAGGACCACAGAAAAGCTGGTAAACAATGGGCGAAGTAAACATGTCCTCTGTTGGCTCTGAGGTGGCCTCAAGGAAGCTGTCTGTCCCTCAGCTGCTTGGATGTGGCTCTGACGACCCACGATTTCACAACAGCCTTACATCCTGTTGAAGTAATCCCATAAATTGTGACCCTGTAACTTGGAGGAGAGACTTCCATCTGGCTGTCCTCAAGGTCTCTCTCTAAGAGAAGTAATGAGTGTTAATATGAACCATGGCTGAGTAGAAATGTCATTAGTTTGTCGAGGGTGAGTGAACATTGGCTAATTTGTAGAGCAAGCCGAAATTAAATTCTTAATATAATCTCATGTCAATGAAAGGCATATAATAATGAATGGCCACCCTGAAAATTAATATGTTTAATACTTAAATGTAATCAAATTGGCCTGTTCTCCAAATGTTAGGTCTCTTTACTTTCTAATTAAACACTCGTTTTCTGAGGTTGGATTTTCTGGATGCCTGGAATTTTTTTTTTCTTGTTTTGTTTTGTTTTAAACTTTGTAGGCAAGACTTCAAAACTGGAAGGGGTTTGCTGTTTCCTGTAATAAGAAAATTGGCTTCTTGTCCTAGCAATTGCCATTATGTTCATAACCTTAGGGAACTTCAAGGACAGAAAATCAACCTCACGTCAGAAAAGAAAATTATAGGGCAAATGCTGTGATTTGCAAAATTACGAAGAGGCGTTGCTGTTGTATTTCGAGATTTAAGAAGTTGTCAGGAGTGGGCAGCAAATGTTGCAGGGGGTGGGGACTGGAGTCCCTTAAGTGGATAGAACAGCCCAGGGAACCGGTCTGTGCGTGTCCAAGGACTAAAGGAGGGTTCTCCCTGGCTCAGCCGGCACAGGTCCTTGTAATTTTCTGTGTTCTGCCTTAACAACTTCAGTTTCGGTGCATACTTCTGTGGCTGTGATTTTCCAGTCTTCAAACTGACATTATCTGATTTTTCTCTGAATCCCCCCAAATCACCGAGACCTCAGTCAGAGGCTGCCCTTCTGCGGGGTCATCTCACAGCGAGGTCACCCAAGCTGCTCTTCAGTCTCAGAATCAAATGTCTTTTCCTTTCTCTTCCACTTCCTAGGGATTGGGTTTTTTTGTCTGTTTGCTTTGCCTTTTGTTTTTTTCTTTTCTTTATAAGAGATAAAAATCTGACAAAGTGGAAGTGTATTCAGCTGCCCGAGGGAAGCCAGAGCCCAGATGAGCACTTGAATGTATTTCTTTATCGTCTCATACTGTTTCCCAGTGTAAAATTAATTTTTAAAAGTTTCATACGATAACTTTTAAACCAGAGCCAATTATATTGTTTCCCAGCATTGGAAAAGAAGCTTCATACTCAATTCCCCTCCCCTGTTTCCTGAAACAAAGGGCCTGTTGCTAGGTACAGAGATCTGGAGGATAAACCCCCAACTCCTGCTTCTCAGAGGGCTGCAGCCCACCTCAGGGCCAGCTACAAAGAGGTTGCAACACAGATGTCAACAGGAATCGCAGACTCAGGGCTCCAGGAGGTTGCGTTCTCTAGCAACAGAAAGATCATCTGAGCCACACTGGAAGACAGCAGCAGAAGGCATGAGAGGCTTCTGCACAACATAACCTGTGGCCTAAACCCTGGGGACTTTAGCAAGCAAAGACCAAGTAGGATAGACAGACAGAAAGGTGGCCATCACAATGGCTAAGGGCACGAGTTCATCACACTGTGCTCACTGTGGTACCACTTTTTAAAAGCCAGTGGTGAGCATTATGTGTTTTGGGATGTGCTCCAGCTGGATAAATCACCTTCCTGTGTCTCAGTTGCAAAGTACGATGCATCTACCTTGTAGAACAAAACCCTTGTAGACACACACAACCTTTGGACACTGCCACACAATGTCATCTGCAAGAGTTACCGAATCAAGTTACAAAAAAAAAAAAAAAAAAGGAAAAACAGACAAACAACAAACAAATACCCCTCACTGTGTTTTGAGTATGTTTACAACTTCGTGTTGGGTGAAGTCATAGCTACCTTTAGCTGCATGTAGCCCACAAGCCTGAAGCATGTACAGCTGTGCCTGGGCAGCCCGAAGTGCTCAGAGTGTACCAAGAGTCATTGCTACATACACAGACAGGGAGGGAGGGAGGGAGGGAAAATGGGAGGGGAGGGAGAGTATGTATATGCTGCTATTATTGAAAGAAAAAGTCCAGCAGATAAAATGCAGGACCCCAGAGGAGAGACCTGAGGGTGTTCATCAGGACTGACGCTGTCCTCCATTTCCGTGAGTCCTCCCTGACGGTCTGTCCCTGAAGTCACTCACACTTTCACTCCTATTTGAGCGTCATCAGCCAGTGAAAAATTGTTGTACAGTTGTGTCATCTAAAATAAATGTGTGGTGCCAGAGATTGGACCAAACACGTCTTGGACCACAAATCTGCATCTACAGCCCTGAGTTCCCTAAAACAGGCTCCTCCTCCCCCAGTCCCAGGCCTGCAGTGACATGCACACCTGTGTCCTGACTCCTCAAATACTCCTTAAAATACTTCTAGCCATCAAAACGCTCCTCTACAGAAAGCAGGCCAACTTGTGTGCATGTGCCAACATTCCAACATTCCCAAAACGGGAGAAGCGAGGACCCAATTCTAAACATCCACACGTGGACCTCCGGGCTTCCACACGAGCCATCCGACACTCTATAATATAGAGAGACTGGGAAACAGCATGGATGGGGTGAGGTACTCAGACGCCATGGGGCATGTAAGAAGGAATGAAGATCCTGTGATGGGTGCTTTCCACTTTAAAAAAAAAAAAAATACGCTGTATACTTGTATCTCCAAAAGGCCCAAGTGTTAACGAGCTGGCCCTTAACCTGGATATACAGGGAAGTAACAAAACTTTTGAGATGAAGTCTAGCAAGGCCTTTAGGTCCTTGGCAACTTGCCCTCAAGGTGGACTACAGGACATAAGCCTTTCTCTTTTCCACATCCTGGTTCGATAGTAGCTTTGCTCTGCCTTGCACGCTCAGCCAAGCCACGCTGACTCAGCACAGGCCCCGGGGTTGTTACCATCTGATCGAAGGCCGAAACCACACACACACACACACACACACACACACACACACACACGCACACACGCACACACGCACACACGCACACACGCACGCACACGCACGCACGCGCACACACACACACACACACACACACACACGGGCACACAAGGAGGAGAGAGGTGGCCTCATGCAGACACAGCAGGCTTGGGTATCCAACAGAAGCAGCTGAAACACTAAGCAAACACCTATTTAAGAACGGGTCCCGGAGCACGATGGGACAGTCCAACGATGCCCTGCTTTGCCTTGTCCTTCCTCAGCTGAGAGACCACATTATATACGTGTAAGACTGAAAACTCCTCCATTCTTCTGGCCTTCCCTGAGAAATGACTAGGAATCAGGACGCTCCTGGGTCCTGACCTTGTTACATGTTTATTTAGTAACATTTTCTACTTCAGAACAAAATGGTGTTATCACCATTTTGCTTTTGTGTCCTACCAGCTTTCTCACACACACCAGAGAGCGGTGCCCTGTCACAGAAGTTGTCCCTTAAGGTCACACTACCAAAAACACCCTGAATACAGGAGAACACACTTACCAGCAGCCTCCAGCCACCCCCTATTTTAGCTCCCCACTATTTTTACATTGAACTTGTCTGCCATTTGTTTAGAGTTAATCTTTAGGCATTGAAGAAGCCTGGGAGAGGTCGCTCTGGGTACAGAACATGGCCGTAGTATCTATAAATAAAGATACACCAGATGTTAACTAAGTTTCTCAAAATAGGTAATGGTGTTGTAAAGACTAAATTTAAAGTCCAATCATGTTCTGGAAACGGGAAAACTCAACTCCAGGAATGCAGAAAATCCCCAACAATCCCTTCTGCCATTTTACTAGGACAAATAAGGGTGTGTTCCACGACACAACTAGCAACAAGCTTAACTGCACATAGCTGGGCCTGAGGTAACCTCCGCGGTCTCCTGTGACTTTATGGCATCCTCCAAATGCTCCAGAGAAACTCCGTTAAACACAAGATCCAACTGGGTCACTCAACCACAAGCCAGGCTAGACTCAGAGGTAACCAGACTCAAGAGCAAGAGTCACGTGTGTGTGTGTGTGTGTGTGTGTGTGTGTGTGTGTGTGTGTGTGTGTGTAACATGGAGCTGGGCGTAGGGAAGTAGGCGAACTGCTAGGGTTCCTGTGTGTGCATGCTTAGTTAAAAGCTTAGCTGCCAATCCCATGACTCCAAGGATTTGGAATTTGGGGGAAGGTAAGTTCTTCAAAGGTTCTAAAAGCACGAAAGTTCTGCTCAAGTCTGATTTATTTTTTTCTTTTTTCAAAATGAAGGACATCCACGAGGAACTGAAGACATCCTCCCTGAGGAAGCAGGGGTTTTTTGTTTGTTTGTTAACTTATTTAATTGTTTTTGGATATTTAGTTGAAACCTCTCTGATAATTTGTCTATTCTGCCAACCCCATCCTGCATTTAATGAAAAATTGATAAACAGATCCATAGAATCGTCCATGGATTCCCACACTCATTCTTTAATAGACCCTACCTGAACCACTGGCCCTCTTTCCTGCCCTCCACCCAGTCAGTCCACACTGACAGGCACACACATCACACATACGGTCATCCACGCCACTTGAGGGTCACTTCCTCCTGAATCAAAGGTGCCTTCTCTCCAGAAACTACAGGGCCAGAGAGAGTGTCAATCACAGTCCTCTGGACCATGCCAATGCAGTCACAAGAACAGCATCTTTCTGAGATTTCATCTTTTGTCATTCTCTAAGAAGAAAACCCAAGGATGTCTCTTGAAAGAACCCTAAAACAGAAAGAATGGGTGGATGAACTCAGCATCAGAGAATGGAGAATTCTCCTTTCTTAGCAATAATGTAGCATTTGTAGTTCTCACCCATTTACAATACTAAAACAACCGTCGGGATAAAGTGATTAATGGAGTGGCTTTTCTCACATGCTTCTTGCTTGGATGTTCTTGGTTGATCCTTGGTTACAATCAGGATGCCATTGCCTGAATCTTGCTTTTCTCTTTTGCTACTTTACTTTTACTACTTTAAAATACATGAGCTAAGAGGGTTCCTCCCACAGTCGATCCAATGTGCCTGAGCTAATGAGACTTGTCAGTCTCAAAGACAGAGAACACAATCACTTAGGAGATACCTCTCCTGCTGACTTTTCATGAGCGTGCAGTTACTACTACTCAACCAGTGTTTACGCCCGAAAGAGACGCAATGGGGCGGGAAGGTAAGACGGCTCAACAAGGAGAAGGGGCTGCCGTCTGGGTGGACCACCTGAGCATGACCTCTCGGAGGGACACTCATGGTGGAAGGGGAAACTAGCAGGGTGTCCTCTGACCCCCCACACACATGCTGAGGCTTACAAGCACACACACACACACACACACACACACACACACACACACATACATACATTTTCACACACAAACACACACACACACTAAAGGGTGTCCTCTGACCCCCCCGCCACACATGCTGGGACAGACAATCACATACACACGCACACATACATTTGCGCACACACACACATAAATAATAATAACAATGATGGCAGGAACAAACTAAAGCACAATGGGTTTGCTTATAAAAAGGGAAGATGGGTACACTCGAGGAAGCATTCAGCCTTCCTTTTTCCTAGAGAAGAATCCTCCATGCTTTCCATGATTAGTTGCACACAGGAGCTTCATGAGTAAGCCCTGGAGGAAGATGTCTAAATCTCACCCATCCTGAACAAACTGCAGCTTCCTGGGAGGGGGGTGGTCAGTGTTTAATTCTGCAGCTCATGATGGCCTAGAACTCACCAACTAGCTATGTGACCCAAGCTGGCCTAGAACTCACAGCGACCTTCCTACCCCAGTCTCCAACTGACACTAGGGTTATAGGTGTGATTCAGTGTGCTTCACTCGCTTTTAAAACCGAGGCTCACAAAGCCATACAGGTTCTCATAACTAAACTCAGCATCACAAATACTCATACTTGGAAATGAGAAAAGGTTCCTGAACTCTCAGCAGGCGAAATCTAGTCTGAAAATGAAATGCGTCCGGAACCTGAGGTATTTCTGGCGGCGCCTGCCCGTGTTGTAGGACACAGCTGCGCTGCAAGGTTCGTTCTAAAAACACAACAATGCACTGACTATGTGTGTTAGTTACAAATGAAACTCCAAAGAACACTGCTAGGGACCCCTCAGCTCAGGCGCAGCCTATCGGGGAGGGGGAATGGTCAGCAATGATTTTACCACACGCTCTATATTTTCTGATCTTGTAGAAACATACGGTTTAATTACGGAAAACATTTTTAAAAATACATCTTTTTAATCTTCATTCTGCTGCACTAAGTATTGATTTAGTGTGTGTCTGTAGTCATAAAAAAAATTGAGTTTCATAAGAATTGTTAAACGGATTTTGGCTTACTATTAGGACAGGATTTCCAACAATTTCTAAAATGACCCTAAACATTTTTCTGCCATAGGCACCATGTTTTTATGCACTGATAGTTATAAAATCTAGAGATCAATCCACTGTGAAATGCACCGAAGATGTTCTGTGTCCCACAGTTAACTGTGGAGAGGCAAATCTCATGCTTCAACATCGTTTTCTGACCCTGTGATGGGAGCCGACCTGAGCCCGATTCCTTGCTGACCGTCCCTTAACCGGATGATATAACTGAACAAAAGCAGCACACGGTTTCTGTGTCTGACATTGCTATCACTTCCAGGCTTGGACGCAGCGTTACCTTCAACAGTGGCGATGAACAAAGGAAGCCACAAAGCAACACTGTCTGTGACTATCTCCGCACACCCTCCAAGAACAGGGCACGTTAATCCACAGTGATGGATGCCAGACACGGGATGCCTGGTGAAGGGTGGGGATGGGAGGCGGGGATGGGGAGAGGGAGCTGGAGGCTGGTGGAAATGGTGGGTTTTGTTTTGGATGGTAACCAGCAGACTGTACTTCACCATATACTGAATCCCCCACCCGTCTTCAAAGGGAGAATCCAGAAGGAGTTAAGGGGTAAGAGAGAGGTGGATGGGACCTAAATACACTGCATTAAATTGTCAAAGGATCAATAAAGTTTTCAAAAGAGGGGACTGATGCCCCTAAACAGAAGAGTTAGTTTCCAGCTATTACTTCAAACGTCCCGGAGGTGTTGGGATCATTATCAGGAAATGGTTTCCTCTTGCCCAGAGAAAATGGAGACAGGGATGTGGCTTATGGGGGAGAGGACTTCCTTTCAAGTCTCTATGCACAGTATCTTCAGAGGCACGTCCTTAAAATTTCATCAAGTGTCAATACTAAGACCCAACATATAGGGGGGGGAGGGTGGTAAAAACAAACAAAAAAAAAAAAAGCAAGAAAGCAAAAGAGATCTCTTTCATAAATTGCATATGCATGTGTTTTGTTAGAATATTAAAGAGAAAATAATTGGATGACATCCTTTTATGCTCTTAGACATCTCTATGTAAATTACATTAAATTCATTCTAAAATTCATTCTAATCATCTACCGAAATAGGATGCAGATTAAATCACATTAACTAGATTAAATATAATTAAATTGTATTTTGTACAGTACTGAGACTACTGCATTCAATATTAATGTAATTTATCTTTCTAAAAAGAGGTTATATTAGTGAATCCTCTCCTTAACCTTGAGCAGTAATAATAATAATGTGTTATGCCATTAAACAATACCTGGCACTCCTATTAATTAAGATCTCAACATATAATAACCTTTAAAATCAGAGTCAGTCAGTCCTGTTTCTTGGATAGGTTGTGGTTTTGGGGAGAAGCTTGTGCACACACATCTTTCCAACACAGCACCCCAACTTCAGATGGGGTCACCCCAACTCCAATGGAGCAATGGAACACAGTCAATCACCAACTTGTAGAGACAGGGTAAAGAGCCTGAGAGGCCGATCACAAAGGCAAATTGGCAAAGTTACATTGGAGAGAGAAAGGTATTATTATAAAATTAGTGTAGAATCAATTAGTTATTGTAATTTCCAACCCAGTCATAAGGAAACGGGACGTGGGTGTTAAGGGAGCCCTAGAGGTCAGTTAGTTAATGGAATCCCTTCTCTGCCCAGTGAAGACACCAGGCAGGCTGCTGACCTTTGTGTGACCTGTTTATCCCTCCCCCTAGCTCCTCCTCTCAGATCAGGGGTTAACTGCCCCAGGCCCTCTGGCCCTTGTCTCAGATCACAGGCACCCACATTCCCAGCCTCCACCAGTGTGTGCACCAGTGCAAACTAGTCCTTAATGCGTCTGCAGGTGCCCTCCCCCACCCCCCAGTCAGCTCAGGACTCTCCTGTGTCATCAATTCCTCAATGCCCCTCAACTCCCCTCTCACCAACTGAGCCCAGGCCATTAGCCACATCTCCTCCAGAGTAGCTCACACATTTTCCTCCCTCAACCAGCTGCTCTGACTAAACACTTCAGATACTGAAATGAAAGATACGGTCTGGTCCCCTCAAAGCTCCGATGAGCGCCGGATGCTACAGTAACTGATCCTGAATACATTTATCCATTCTCACTAATAGACAGTTTTAACCATTATTTGTAGCATCAGCGTTAAATATCTTCTATGGCATACAGAAGCACAAACATTATTTTTAAATATTTGTTTTCTTGTGATTATCAGAATTTAAATGTTTCTTGTTTTAATGAGTGAAATGAGACCCTTGGGTAAATGTTACTGTTAAATGGTAGAGATAGTCAGCCCTGAGGACATAGCCATCCACAATGCACCGTCTTGTGGGTCAAGGTACAATGATGACAACTGTACCAGTTTGGATTTTTATTCATCATTCTTCAGTGGATAGCATGTTATCAACGCCTTCTGTCATCCTACAGACAACGCTAACATGGAGTTTGTCAGGAAAGAATCCATGAAGGAAGACACTCAGGATTTGGATGTGTCTGTAGGAAGTGTGATTTCTACACTTCAGTGTTCACGGTGCTCACTAAGCAGCCATCTGTTAGAGGCTCTAGCAAGTACCACAGTCTCTGAAGCTGGAGGAGAAGAGAGTTAGGACATGCAGAATATGAATGGCGATGGTGCTAACCACAGCTTCCCCCCTAAAAATGAAGAAAACACATTCTTATACTCTCTCTCATGTTGTTAAGATAATTCTGTAGCTTTGTTGCCGGGGATGATCTTCAACATCCCATCTCCTTGGGACACCATGCATGTGTTTTTCCAGAGCTGGGGATCAGACTCAGAGCTGCATGCCTGTTATATGTACAGTCGCTACATCTATAAACCAAAGAGGATGGATTGACTCATGCTTCTGGAGGATGGGAAGTCCAAACTGCAAGGAGCCAGTGTCCTGGGGCAGATGTGCCAGCCAGCTGTGTCACAACATGGTAATGACAAGCAGACGAACTGACTGCATAGGGAAGGGGCCAAGCACTTGGCACAGTCCTGCTCTACAACAGCTTGTAAAAGTCCTTTGAGAACCACATCAATCCTCCTGGGGAAAAAAGTCAGATCAGCAACTTCAATGCCTTCCTCTAGACCATGCCTCTAAACTATCCATTCCTCTTTACACCATCATCGGAGACAACCAAGGGGGCCAGGTCTCCAACACACCAACCTGTGCACACGCTCAAATCACACCCAAACCGTAACATGTATTATCAAAAGATATTAAACAGTAAGGGGGAAACGTATTTTAGAAATGCTAGATTTCTTTCGACTTGTATTGGATTTTCAGCTTTCTCCCTTTAAGGATAATGAGGAGTATGGAAAAACAGGAACGAAAGACAGACATGCACCATGCAGTACATATAGATTAAAAATGCCACAGTGAGTCCCATCCATAAATATGATTACAAAGTACTAACAGTGGTGTGGCAAAAGTAAGTCCGTTAATAAATAAAGAGTGATGGGAAACAAATGAACAACTAAAAATGTCCCCTCTGCTCCGCCACCTCTCTCAAGCTCCCTTCTCAAAATTTCTTTGCAGGATCCACTCACATGCTTTATTCACCTTTCTCTTTGCAACCCGCATCAGACTGGCTTCCGGCTCCGCCCCACCACTCTGGAAACCCACTGCATCCAGGATGATCACACTAAAACTATCACATGAGTCAGCTCCCATTTTCCTCATCACTGGCATTCCCCCACTATCGATGGTACCATGCGATGATGGCTATAACGGCTCGGCTTCCCCTCGCCCCTACCCTCCTGGCCACTGCCATGGGCTCCCAGGCCCAGGCCACCTCCCCGCTGGCTAGCAAAACTCCTCAGGTTTCCATCTTCCTTCCACGCTACCTCCAGGCCTTTTCTCCCACCAAAGCCGGTCCGGTCCAGATGTTGCTATCCCCGATGCTAAAGTCTCCCGTGAACAAAAGCTTTCCAAAACCTTCCAAATCACCCCTCCTCAGCCGACTGTCTGGCGGATATTCATGTTCTCTACCTCACCGGCTACAGGACACAAAATAACGCCGCCTGTGACACCCAGTGCTTCCCGAACGGCCATTTGTTCAACGCCCGGATTCCTAACCTTAGTAAATAACTCCCAAGCAGAAGACAAGTCATTTTCCTAACGTTCACTGCACGGTCACCGACTTACATAAACGTGTCTGCTGGAGTACCCATTTCTTTCACGACTGCAGACCATGCCTGTCATGGACACCTGCACCAGCTACGATGTTTGTCCACTCCACGATCTACCTTAAAATCAGAGTCTACGCCTGGAGGAGTAAACACACCACACACCGAGGGGTCACACTCGGACGCAAGAAGTGAAGCAGCCTGGAGATTACAATTTTAATTTCATGGATTTTAACCCAATTGCTCTTAAGCCGGATTAAGAGAGCAATGAGTGGGCGGGGTGTGGGGAAGACAGAAAGCAGTACAGCCTGGGGTCGGATCTGCTTAAGTGAAGAGGCTTTCCTTCTTTGAGTTCACCCTCTAGCAGCAAAACATTCCCCCTGAGCTCTTAGGAGAACTGGTCCTCCAGGCTAAAACTTGCACAGTAAGAACTTTTGAAACACTGGCATCCTGGGAGTATCACATTTGTTTAGGATTGGTCTAATCAAAAATCTGCCGCAGCTGGGCCTCTTATAAGCAATGACTCATGTTGTTTTAGCTGGCACTGACTCACAGCCTCACTGAGCATGACACAGCCTCGAAGAGCGTACATGGCCAGCATCTTCCGATTACACGCTGCCAGCAGCTGGATGAGGGGGAGTCCTCCAGTGTCGGGTTTTCTGCAACTAAGCACAATGTGGGTTGGATTGGGTAGAAAAGAGCTGCCAAGTAGGCCTTGTAATCCCAGAGATGGATAAATGGAGAGGGAACGGCGTTTATGTTAGAAATTCCAGAGCCAGGCATCCGTGCTTGGGTTCTCAGAACGGCATGTGTGGAAATTTTCAGTCAGCTCTTTTCCTCATCACTCCCTCGGCTCTATTGAGGTCAGTAAGTGTTTTTCTTTCTGATGCCAATGAGAGTCTGCTTTCCGACTCTGGGTCATACTGGAGGAGATAACACACAGGGGTAGTTGTCCAGCATCGGAGGGGGAAACTAAGGAAATGCCATGGTTGATGATGCCGCCTCTTTCTAAACCTCGGTGTTTCCCCCTTGTACCTGCTCTTGGCTGACCTGAGCACTAAGACTATGTATGTCACGGGCCTGAGTAACTGCTGTGTGATGGGACCAGCTGACCAGCCGTCAGCTGAAGGACACTCAGAGCCTTGGCTCCACAGGGCTGTGACTTCCCAGAAGCCTTAGTGAGGATGTGTCGCCTGGTTTGCCTCCCTATTAAGCTACTGAGATTCTTCTCATAACCCCAGTCGCTCCTGCCTGGTCACAGGATGCTTAGTCCCTGTCATCAAGATGCCCTAATCTCCCAGGCTGGCTAAATGCAGGGTAGGCCACCTCCTGGGGCCTGGCACTTAGCTGGAAAGCCCACGCCACTGTTTACAAGTAGCTAACAGAACTGTCCAATTACGTGAGCCATTAAAAGTAAAGTTTATCAAAGCCGATGCCTTGAAAAATAAACACAGGCAAGCAGGGCCCAGAGGTGCATCTTACTCAGGCCCGTCCAGAACATTCAGAGCCAGACTGAGTCTCAGGATTAGTTTCCTAAATGGGAGCGTCTGAAGCCCATCCCAGAGCAGCGTCCTCGGTGGTCTATGGATCACTAATGGATAATGGTTACGCTTCAGCTTCCAGTGCAGAGAAGGCTCAGGAAAACGTTACCATACCTCCTCTCCCACTGCTGGTGTTAAACCAGGCATCCCAGAGGACTGAGGCTGGCCTGGAACTCTTGGGCTCAGGTGATCTTTCCACATCAGCTTCCTGGGTGTCTGGAACTGAAAGCATTCTCTTGCAGTGATGCGCAATGTCCATAAGGATCTCAGACACCATAGAGCTCCACAAAGTCAGAGCCTGGGACCCAATTCTCAAAATATATGGTGGGGTCAAATGTGTGGGAAGTCATCAACCGTAAAACTTTCTGGATACACTATAACCAATAATTAAACATCAAGCGCATGGCCAATTGTAGGTGTTTCTGGCCGTAGAGTGTCCTACTGTGTCACAGGACCAAGGACCATTGACTAAAACACCATGGCCTCAGATGGGAACTGCAGGCTTTTTACTATGTACATAAAGTGCTCTGCTCATGCAGAAACATAATGACTTAAGTAGGGAAAACTTGTAATGTAATACATTCCCTGAATGTATCAGATTCTTGGCCTGTATTATTTTAGAATGTTTGATTTTTAAAATTGTTGTTTGAATCCTAAATCATAAAACAACTGCTGGAGGTATCATGCTGTACTTCAGAGATACGTAAGGAAAACACGATATTGGCATAAAAATAGACAAGCATTGATCAATGTAATCTAACTGAAGCCCCAAATATAAATCCACACACATATGGACACCAGATTTTTGACAAAGAAGCCATAAATATACACTGGGGGGGGGGGGGAGACAAACAAAACATAAACACACAAACAAAAACCCAGCATCCTCAATAAATGGTGCTGGTCAAACTGGATGTCTGCATATAGAAGAATGCAAATAGACCCATACTTATCACCCTGCACAAAATTCATCTCCAAATGGATCAAAGACCTCAACCTACAACCAGACACATTGAACCCGATAGAAGAAAGTGGGAATAGCCCTGAACTCAGGCACATGAAAAGACTTCCTGAACAGAAAGAACACCAATAGCACAGGCACTGAGATCAACAATTAATAAATAGAACTTCGTGAAACAGAGAAGCTTCTGCAGGGCACAGGACACCATCATTCAGACAAGCGGCAGTCTACAGAATGAGAAAAGATTTTTACAATTACACATCCAATAGGAGACTAGTATCTAAAATCTATAAAGTACTAAAAAATAAATAAATAAACTGGACATCAAGAAAACAATAACCTAATTAAAAAAATGAGATGCAGAAATAAAAGGATAGTTCTCAGAAGATGAAACACTTAATGGCTGAGAAACACCTTTAGCCACTAGGGAAATGCAAATCAAAATTACTGTGAGAGTTCATCTCACTCCTGTCAGAATGGCCAGTATCAGTGAAGCAAATGCTGTCAAGGGTATGGAATAAGGGGAACACTCATTCGCTGCTGCTGGGAGTGCGAACTTGAACAGCCACTATGGAACATCGGTGTGGTAGTCCCTCTACAACCTGGAAACAGGCTATCTCAAGAACCAAGTATGTCACCCTTTAGCATCTAACCACAAAAGGCTTTACATCCTACCGCAGAGGATGTTCATCTACGCTTGTTCATATACCTTCAATTCTGCTCTGTTCATAGTGGCCAGAAATCAGGAGGGATGTCCATCAGCTGAGGAATGTATCAGGAAAATGTGTTATATTTGTACAACAGAATATTACTCAGCTGTTTTTTTAAAAAGCAAAATAAAGAAACTTGCAGATAAATGAATAGAGCTAGAAAAAGATAATCATCCCAGCTGACGTAACCCAGACGTCAAAATGAAAACTATAGCATGTATTCATTTATAAATGGATCCTTGCTGTTAAGTCCTCAATGAACAGGCTACAATCTGTATAACCACAGGGTAAGGAGCTAAGAGGAGGGAAGGATTTTCCTAGGAAGGGAAAATAGAATAAATAGTTAAGGATGGATGGAGGAGGAACTGGCCCAGGAGGATCAGATAGAGAGGGGCAGTTAAAACTAAGGGCCACTCAAGGGGTCACATGGAAACCGACTACAGTAAAAGCTTCTTTAAAATATATAAATACAAATATAATACAATATATATTTATATATGTGAGTGGTTTTATATATTATATATGATGGATATAATATGGTCAATTAATTATGCACATGTAATTTATATGTTGACATATAACTAATAAATAATATAACATGCATATGTAATATAAATATATACTTATATTCATTATATAATATAAATTATGTGTGCTTATATGAATATTTATATTACATTGTAGTACATATTATATACACAATGGTGTTTTTTTAAAGAAGCTTTAGCTGTAGTAGATTTACATATTCATATATATATGCGTGTATGTATGTACACACACACACACACACATTTATATATGAAAATAACCTAAAGGGAATCACCAAATAACAGAAGAGACAAAGCACCAAACAGGTAATTTTTTTTTTTTTTTTTTTTTTTTTTTTTTTTGGCCAACAATTGAAACATCCAGTTCCAGGAATGAGTTACATCTAATTGAGTCACCAAGGGGCCCCGTGGAATCCCCCAAACAACCCAGGTTACTGCCAAGGCTATTGGCTGCTCTCTACCGATTGATGGTAAGGCCCTATTGATGACGACAACTCCTAAATACATCACTAAATGTGGAAAAGTCAAGCTGGGAGCTAGCTAAACCCCAAGCCAGATACAATCCCCTCAGTCTACCTTGGTGACCTGCCTGCCTGCTACGCTCCTGTAATAGAGGCACAGACATTGTGGAGGTAACCAACCACCCCCACAGTGGGCTGAGGGCCTACTCCACCAGATGGAACCCATGCCTCACACCGCTCAGGTGACCAAGAATCCGAGGCTAGATCGGCACGCGCAACACCAGCCAATGTGCCTATAGATCAGTGTCTCATCCAGCCATCATCAAAGAAACTGATAGAGACCTAAAACTGAACAATGTGCAGGGAGAGAGAGAGAGAAATACATACAAAATGAAAGATTAAACCAAAGCTAAACATTAATAACATCTCTTAAAAGTTGCTCTCAGAGAATCGGTCATCAAATTGAGGCAGAAAATGGCACGTGAATAATAAACTCATAAGTGTCACCGGATTGCAGTGACACATGAAGGGACAGGGTTTGGAAGGAGCAGAGGAGGCGCCTTGGCTCCCATCACCTTGCTGTGTGGGTGATCCTCGGCTTGCTAACTCTGGGCTCCACAGTAAGTGCTGAGTAAAGCTAAGATGCTGATGCGGGACTAATAGCTGAAAGCTAATTAGAGTGTCAGGTTATCCTTGTGGTAAGGGAGAAATGCCCCAACTACTATCAGCAAAGAAACTTCCAGAAAATAACTTTACCGGCACGTCCACACTCCCCTTTGCAACTACTGCTACTTAAATATGGCCTCAGTCCCAGCCACTAACATATTAGCTTGGCTTACTGCATAGAATTTGAACTGCGCAGGTGAGGCAGACGTAAGGAGGAAATGTTACTGTCCCACTGTGCCTTGTTTGGAAAGGGTCTCACTGCATGGCCCTGACTGGCCTGGACTTGCTTTGTAGCCCAGGCTGGTCCTGAACTCACAGAGATGAGACAGACTCTGCCTGCAGAGTGCTGGGATTAGAGGCGGGTGCCACCATGTTGACATGTTATCATTTTTTTTTTTTTTAATTTGTTACTTTTCTAGCATCTGTCAGATTTCTCATATGGTGACATAAGCCTGAAATCCTAACAATGGTGAGCCCTGAGGAGGGAGAGGAGTTGGGGGAGGGGGAGTTGGGGGAGGAGGAAGAGGAGCAGAGCAATGAAGGAAGCCGCATCACTGCTTTTACAGGAGCATGGGCTGCACTGGTGTTTGTTCACGGGCACATGCTGATCGGCATTTCTGTGTCGGCTCTCCTAGCCGGGGAACAACCATCTACCTTCCAATGAACTCTCGTCCCTCCACGTTACACACGTTAAAAAAAGAAAAAGAAAATGTCCTGTGACTCCCCCACCAAGTTCAGGCAGATAAAAAGATTTACCTTTCTGCATAAAAGATAATTGGCACCCAGACCCAGAAGGACTGAAATAGCATATGTAAGTCCCACTGACTGACAGCTTAAAAATTCCTCCAAGGGTCTTTATCTCCGGCATGCAGTTCCTCCTTCCTGTCCCTGGAGTTGTTTGTATGCAGTCATCGCCCAGTCATTGGAGGGATCCACAAAGAGGGCACAGACTTAGTTTTCCAGAGTAACGTGACACCCCAGCTGTTCCTCTAAATGAGGCTTAGCTTACATCCCCACCCTTGGAATAACCAGGCACTTGACACCTGTTAGATAGTTTATCTGCTACGGTCATTTACTGAAGTGTGACAGGACACACAGGGTACCCACAGGATGTGCTGGTTGCTTCTCTGTCTCTCCTTGGCCATGGCTCTCCACTTAGTTTTCTACCCCAATACTGCCCTCTCCACTGTCCACCTGCCCTCCCCATCTCCTGAAGACACTTATCTTTTCCTGTCTCACAGGCCCACACACACACACACACACACACACACACACACACACACGGATCTGCATGTGAGCCTGGGTCTCCCCACTGAATGGAGTATTTTCCAGGTCCATCCATTTTCCTGAATATTATATAAGGTCAGTTTTCTCTACAGTTGAAGAGTTCCTTTGTGACAGTGTTTCCCACATTTTCAGTGTCCACACATGGGTTGACAGGCATACAGGCTGGGTCCGTGGCCTTGCTATTAGGGTATGCATGTGTCTCTGTGGCAGGACATGGAATCCTTTTAGTGCCCACCCAGGAGTGGCACATGTGCATCACGGGGTGGCTGTAGTCTTCACATCTGGAGAAAGCACCACACCGACTTTAGGTGGCTGAGCTCTCCACATGCCCACTGACAGGAGACAGGGGCGTTCTTCCCAGGGTTTGTCATTATTTGCTGTCTTCACCACAGCCATTTAAATCGAAGAGGAGTGAGGCGGGGGTCTCAAAGTGGTTTGAATTTTCATTCCCATGATAGCTACGGATCTTAAAATCATTATTGGCCATCTGTGTTTCTTTTTACTGAGGACCTCTCTATTAGCTCATTGGCCCGTTTGCTGATTCAGTTTCAGAGCTTAATTATTGCTGTTCTTTACGTAGTCCAGAGATGAACCCGTCTGGAGTAGAGTGGCAATGGTTTGCTCCCATTCTGTGAGCTGTCCGAGGGTAGCTCCTCCTCGTGCGTGGAAGCTTTTAAATGGCATGTAATACACTTAGCATGTAATACACTTGGGGCCACTTTCTGGTGTTGTTGGGGGTCTTGCTTAAATTACATCCTAAGTGTTTCCTCTAGCAAATTCAGGGGTCTTAGTTTGCACTGAAGTTTTTAATGCTGTCTGAATCGATTTCGTGCAGGTTGAGAGACGTGGAACTAATTTCACTCTTCTGCGTGTGGGAAAATTAACAATAATAAATCGCACTTTAAGCCCCGTGCGGTGGCTCATGAATTCTAGTTGGCAAAGAACACAAGTTCAAAGCCAGTCCAGACCAGCCAAAGTTGCAGAGCAAGACACTGTTTTAAAGAATAATAATTACTAACATTATGATTATTAAAATTAAAGAAGAACTAAAACCACATACCAATGCGGGTTACTCTTGAGTAACTTATACATCTTAATAGACGTGTTCACTAAACTGCTACATCTTAACTCACGCTGCATTTATTTACTTATTTGTTTTCACATTTTATTTTATTTGTGAGTGTGTGTGTGTGCGCGCGCGCGCGCGTGCGCACGCCCGCCCACGGGCACATGTGCACATGTGTCCCACTGCAGAGGTCAGAGGACAATTTACAGGAGTCTTTTCTCTCCTTCCAACATGAGGCTCCCGGAGATTAAATCCGGGTCATCAGACCCTCTGAGCCATCTCTTCGTTCCTTACACTGTATTTTTTTTTTTTTAGAACAATCAAGAAAAGTCTCATTTTTACACTGATTAGGGATGATGTGGTTGACTTTGTATTTCCACATAAAGGACCAAATTCCCGTCTAAGAAACACTGCTTACCTCTTTTGCTTCAGACCCCTAACGTTGTATTTTTATCCTCAGCTGTAAATGAGTTTTTGCTTCAGTCCCCAACATTTTCCCTTTATTCTCAGCTGGAGAAGATATTAGAAACCATTTGGTTGAGAAATAAGAATATGGCGATTACTCCAGCTTTAACATCATTTGGTTTGATGGTGGAGTGGAAAGAAATTTGATTATATGCAAACTGGAATGTTTCCATGGGTTAAAATGCATATGCAGGGTCCCCTCCTCAGACCCACTGGAGTCTGGGCTCCGTCTCTCCCCCTGGCCCGCGTTCTGTAACATCCACCTCCTTGGAACCTGCTGAGCAGGGCCTTGGGACAGCCTTCTGGTGGCTTAACTGGGATTTTATCCAAAATGTGAATAAAAGAAGTGAATTTTAAAATGCGGACACTCACACAACACCTCAAGAATGCTCAGGTGTCAAGGCACTTCTAAGAAACGCAGGAGATAAGATCTAATCACAACTACTGCCTCTCACAGAGAATTTCATCTAGCAACTTTGATTATGTTTCTCTCTTAAAACTTCAATAAAATTTCAATTCCAATAATAATAATAATAATAATAATAATAGTGGAGCTTTAAAAAATAGGAAACATATATCTTCGTGGTTTTCATGAAGTCAAGCCAGGTACAGCTAAATCATTTTATCACATGACCACCGATGCCTTTGTAGAAGTGATGGACATAAAGATAATAAAGTTAGAAAGGGTGATGAATAGATTGTTTCACGGCACATAAATTAAGTCAAATTGAGATGAAATGAGAGAAAAATCATCATCAAAACACCTCGGTAACAAATTTTGCTGCCATGATCCATAGACAGAGGTAGTTAGTTGTCTATGGGTAGTTGAGAAAGAAAAGGCATTTGCATAAAGTATTTCCCGGAAGACAATGATTAAATGAAAGGGGGAAATGGTGAGTTTGTGGTACAGAAAGCTAGCAAGGCCATCTTAGCCAGATGACCAACATCATTATAACATTCCGAAGTCACAGACCAGACAGGATGGCCCAGGAGGGCCACGCTTAGATCACTGTGGGACCTTGGATGTAACAGGAAAATTGACTAAAGCAAGAAAACTAGTGAACTAAAAAGATAGCCTGTAGTTTAGTTAACTGTAGTATGCCACGGCTAATTTACCCAATTTTGACCACTGTAACACTTGCAACGCATTAACATATAAGGAATCTGGGTGAAGGTTACTGTTGCAAATTTTCTGTAAATGAAACTGTACATCTTGAAAATTAAAAGTCAAGGGGGGGAAAGGTGCTTCTAGATCATTCCACACTTCCTGTGTGTGTTTGGCTTACACTAGGGGTTAATGGTCGACAGAGAACTGAGTGGGTTAAAAATGGACAGAGCAACTGGCCAAATGTTTAGCCAAATGACAGGATCAAAGGAAATATACCAGATGTTTGGCAACAGCCCTACATAGGAGGCTCCTCCGCTCAGCAGGGAGTCCACAAAGGAAACCAGAGACATCAGCTCTGCTTTCAACCACAACATAAAAATGGCCTATAAATACGCATCCTCATGGAAGAATTCCATTTCCATTACTATTTCTGAACCTTCTAGAACAAGAAGCCCACCATCCCCTAGAATTTGGTTGCATCTGTACATTCATGACCTCACATTGATCTACATAAATGTTTAATTTTAGCAAATGTTGACATGTCAAAATACACGCCTTTTAAACTAATTTCAACCCAGGGAAGTATCCCCCCTAAATAGATCGTCACTAAAAGTTGTTCTTTACTTTTGCTCAAAATTTTTACTTCCTAATCATCATCAAATCTGTTTTATCAAAGTGTTCTCCTTATTTAAAAAAAAAAAAAAAAAAGGTGTAATATGAAAATCCAAGGAGACTTAAAGGTTGGGGCAGAACTGTAGAGGAAACCCCATGGGTAGTCCTGGATGGTGGCTCTATTTGTTTTTGAGGTGGCTCTATTTATTTTTTTGTCACTTCTCAGGACGTTTATTGTACATCTAGAAATAATCATGGTCATTTTATATCAGACCCTCCCTGCAAATGTCTGCACCATTATTTCTTATGACCAAGGAAATGCTTGGGGAAAAAAATATATCAAGCAACTAGCCTAGCCTTTGGCTAATCCTCCTTTTATAAGTGCCAGTACTTAGGGTGTTTGTCAACATTCGAAGGCGTCTGAGCATAAGCTTGACCTCCTTTAAAAAGCTTGCTTCTGAAGATAATTCCAACCACTGATTTTCACGGATCGGAGCACTTGCAGAATCGCATTTCTTAGCCCCAATCAAAAAGACTAAGATTCAATACTATAGGTGTGTATGTAAGCGTGACTTCTGAGAAGTCAGAGCAAAGAAAATCTTAAAAGACAAAAGTTACATGAGAAAACTTTCCTAAGAATTAATAACCAAGGCTACCCACACTATGCGCTATTATAAAGTGGAGGAGTATGATGACAGAGATCACAGACAACAAGAGACTTCTAAAAGAGACACAGAAGGGCTCAGAAGGAAATAGCGGTATTTTAAATGCCCAAAAGTGGGAACGTGTTTTATTTACCAGGACACTATTTCCTATTCACTTGCTGACCTTCTTAGAAAGAAACAGACAGCAGACAATCCACATATTCAATATCATATGACCCACATACTAATATCATATGACCCACATACTAATATCATAGGATCCACATACTCAATATCATATGACCCACATACTAATATCATATGATCCACATACTAATATCATATGATCCACATATTAAATATCATATCATCCACATATCAAATATCATATGATCCACATACTAATATCATATCCACATATTAAATATCATAATACTGCTTACTACCTACATCAAATATTGATTTTCTTTTGAAACCTGGAAAAGATGAATTGCCAACCAACCCCAGCGAACACTCTTTTAGGTACCCAATGCATGGATTTCTGAGACTGGAGATGGTGGCTTCATTCATTATGTCCCATGTATAGTTGCAATCTATCAAACTAGGCAAGAGGAAGCCATGCCCTGAATTCTTCCAAATTCTGAGGTGCGAGCTGTGAAATCCGGATATTTAAACGGATCGCACATGTTTGGATGGCAGTGGATGTTTTAGACAAGACTGTTTTGACTTGTTTAGTGCCCCACTAATCAGGGACCACTAAGAGGGAGCCAAGAGTGTCTACTTCCCATCAAGGACAGCGTCAGCATCCGCGATGATGTCTCTCTTGAGTTGTTCAGTGCTCTAAGTAATTCAAGTAGTCTACTCAAAACAGGGTAGTCATTAATGCACATGATGGTCAAGGCCTGGCAGTCTTACCCCACACCTGGCAGGCACATCTGTCCACCCGTTACCATTCCCCAGTCTCAGCCAGTGTTGGCAGGCAGTAGAGCCGGAAGTTGGAAATAAAGTCATACCTGAAACTTCTTACATTAGAAACGGTGACACTTCTTTCCTTCCAGAAGTTCTATTGTCACCCTTTTGCTAAAAATCCCATTGGTCTGAGCACATTCTTGTGGCAGGAAGAACACCCTACTTATCTCTGTGTTTCCAAAGCCTGGTGTGTTACCAACACAAAGTTTGTGCAAGTGAGCTGAATTTGGCTCTTAAAACTCCTGCAATTTTATCTTGGCTATTTTATAATCTTAGTAGGAATCCATTAATTCCCACAAGAAATATTTAATTGGCTACTACAATATGCCAGAAATGTCTTTGCTACTGGAATACAATGGTGGGGGAATGAGCAAAGCATAGAGATGGGGGGCTATATTATATTTTGGTGGGAAATAATATGACCCCAAACTGGAAACCAGATAAAGTAGGTATAGTAGAGGCCTAAGGAGGAAGCGAGTTAAGATTAGCTTTGATTTCCACATATGTTAGTAGGAGCTCAAGAGTCCGAGCCCATAATCACATGCCCAGGGCCAGACAGCTCACCACTCCACAAGTAGGCAATAAATACATAAGCCATTTTTAGGAAACTGTGCTCATGAAAGAGAGAGTGCATTCCTCCAAAGTAGAACAATACCATCTTGCTTCTTGGCTTGAAAGGAAGTATTGATCAGTAGCTAGTAAGTCAAAGGTTAATAACTGGGTCTGATAATTCCTGTTATCAGACCCATGATTAATGGTGTGGTCTCCTCCGGCCCTTGGTAACACAGGAACCTCTATTTTCAATGCTTCTACTGAGGACCAAGTTAAGCTATTCTCCCAGGATTCTGCTGTTGGAAGGGTGTGGGGGTGCACGCTTCCATCCCCTGCTTCGAGGGAATAGAAAGCAAAGGGTCCTTCCTATACAGTGCAAAACAACCACCAGGGTTACAAATTTGGACCTGATTATTTTATGGTGAAAAGACTGACTCTCCTACTCTCATGCATTATCATTCCACAAGACCACATGCTTGGCTAATAAAACATCTCCCTCCAGTTCACTTCCAGCTCTCTGGCTGGTGCCCACAGACAGCTGCTAAGGCTTATAAACAGACAGCTACACCCAGGCCACTTAAGAATGTACAAAACTGGCCCCCGCCTTGCATCAAATCACATCTATTTAGTCACTAACAGTGTAAGTCATAATGGTCAAAGATGATGATGGGTCTCCTCTCTCTCTTTAAGAATTGCACAAGGAGAGTTTGTATCTTCAAACAGCCTTTAAGTGATGTGCATGACTCCTACTGCAAACTGGTCCATTTCTCACTGTCTGTATCAAAATGAGATTTGACTCAACATGCTCTCCTTGGAAGAAACAATAATTTCTTTGTTAGCTAAGCCCAGTGTCGTCCCTGAGCCAGTGTGGGTTGGCTCATCTCACAGATACCTTCCAAAGGATATTCTGTGGCACAATCACAAATTGATTAAATTGGGAAACAGAAGTAATTATAATCACATAAAGGTAAGCATGCGAGGAAAATCAAGTAGTTGAAAATAACAGTGATATAAAACGCCACGAGAGAAAATCCAGACACACCAAAGTGTAGGCTTCAAAACAAAGTAAGCATCCATTGATGTACTCATAGCAGATGGCAACACTTAGGCAAATGAACTTCCCCTAAATACACCAGAGAGCAAACCATCTCTTTTGTCCACCCATCTTTGATGGAGTTAGTGGGGCTCTATCTGACCTTGGTCCTGAGTAGAACAGACGGACCCTGTCAGAGCAATGTGATCCAGTTCCCTGGTTTACTAAACGCACATGGTGAGGGGTTATGCACGCCTTTCCACGCAAAGAAGTAAACAGGAACTGCTTTTACTGCCCTCATTAGATGGCATCATTCTTTACACTAGGAGTGAACTTCTTACGTCAGAGGAGGTTTCCTTCTGAGAGAAAGTTAAGCTCCAAATAGTTAATCTGGGTGTTTGAGAGAACTTTTTTTTTACTCTTTCCTCTGGCTTGTGTCTGGTTTTTAAATTACCCCAGTACCCCGTGAGGGCCTTCCACAGACGTGATGCGGGTGCCCAACTCATCATAAAGTTTCTCCAAGACTGCAAGCTTCGCCCCTCCACCACCACCACCCCCAAGCTCGCGCCCCGCTAGCCTCAGCCGGTCAAACGCTGACTTGCGCCCAGGCCATTCTCATTTCCAATCAGGACCACACAAACACACAGGTTCAGTTAGTCAACTCCTCAAACACACTTGCCAAAGCGCTGCCGCCCCTTCCCCCCCCTCTCCGTGCGGCTCGCCTCCGTACCTGCTGAGCGGGTGGCTGGCGGCGGCCCGGGGCGCGCAGCGCGGCTCTGCGCCCTGCGGTTGCGAGCGCGCGTGCGAGTGGTAGGCGGTCAGCACCACGCCGCCCGAGTCCTCCACCTCCATCCTCAGCCGCGCATGTCCCCGCGCCGACCCAGAACAAAGACCCGGACCAGCGAGGACCAGCGAGGACCAGCTCCCGGAGCGAGCGGGTCAGCGGCCCAGAGCGTCCGGCGCCCCGCGGCTCGGCGGCTGGCTAGGGCGGCCCCGCCCGCCCGGGGACCACGCCCACACAGCCCCGCAGACAGATTAGCATACACTGCGGGCCACGCCCACACAATGCAAGGAAGGATTAGCATACACGGAGGACACGCCCACACAGGACAGTGAATAGATTAGCATACACGGAGGGCACGCCCACAGAGTACAGTGAATACATTAGCATACACGGAGGACCACGCCCACAGAGTACAATAAGCTGATTAGCATACACTACGGACACGCCCACAGGGTACAGCGGACTTATTAGCATACGCCGATGGCCACGCCCACAGAGTACAATGCGCTGATTAGCATACACTGAGGACCACGCCCACGGGTCCCTGCTTCTAGGAAACTGGAAACCTGCCCGAAACTTGCGGCTCCTGCCAGCTGCCCTAGTAAAGTTTGTGTTTTTCTTCCTTTGTTCCTCTTTTCCTCTTCTCAACCTCCTGCTCGCCCCCTTCAAACGGGAGGCTTATCCCATGGCTAGGAACGTTTCCTGCCTGGCAGCCAGAAGTGAGACAGAAACCATGCCTGAGGCAAGGGGGTAGAGGCTAGGTCTGGAATGGGTGCTCTGGGGAAGAAAGGGGAGAAAAAAAAAAAAGTGACACTCTCGTTTAAACATCCGAATCAAAAACTGGAGAATTGGGTTCCTTGCTGTTTGCTAGTCGTTACAGTAAACCTGATTTCCCTTCTGCCCAGGCAGTCCCTATAAATGCAAGACGGCCCTTCCTTCCTGTACCCTCAAGACTGCAGCAGCCAGACCCTAACCTCATTCTTTACATCCCTTTCCTCCACCCAGGCCTGATCACACTGACAGATACTGTTTCCAGTCCGTCTGAAAGCTAGTCCTGATTGCCATGGGCTCAGTGGATGGTATGTATTTTCAGAGGGCCTTTTAAAGGAAGCGTAAATACACCAAGACACATGCACACGCGCGTGCACGCACGTATCCACACACACACACCATGTCCAAAAGTGCAATATAGTCTTTCCCCTGATCGTGTTTCTGACTTAGTGACCCTCTCTCTTCCCACCCCCCTGCTCCCCATGCCACTTTCTAGAAACTGCTCTTGCTTTTCTTACAGGAATAATCTCATTCTGCCCTGCAATTAGCAGTCTGCCCAGCCATGCCCCATGTGATTCTCTGCTCCAGCATCCTCTTGAGTGATTGCTAATGGATCATGGTCTTCCTCCCCCCCCCCAAAAGCCCAGATGGAACCAGGAAGCCCTTCTCAGAACACCGAGGTGCTCAAGAGCTCCTAGAGGAAATCCATTCCTAATTCAAGATCAAATTACTATTTTCCAGCCGGCTGGTTCCTCCTTCTTAACTGCAAGCTTCTGGAAGGGCTGGTGTCAGTTTTCATTTGTATGCCCCAGAGCCGCTCTTGTTTTGCATAGCAGACACTCCTGAAAGAGGATGTGCTACACAGGCTGGTGGTCCTGGGTTCTATAAGAAAGCAGGCTGAGCAAGCCATGGGTGGCAAGCCCATAAGCAGCTCCCTCCCTGGCCTCTGCACCAGCTCCTGCCTCCAGGTTCCTGCCCTGCTTGAGTTCCTGGCCTTGTTACATGAACCTGTGAAAGAATATGCTCTGTCCTCTCCAATTTGCTTTTTTGACCATGAGGTTTCATCACAGCAATCGTAACCCTAACTAAGGCAGAAAGGCTTGGAGGAGGAATGAATGAGTGGATAATGAGGGAACTGGTAAAGGAAATAGCTATCCCTAGTAGTAGTTCTTATCTTTCAGGTGAGCCACGAAATTTCTGTAAATGACTAACACAACTTCATAGCACCAAAACAAGAAGCAAAGACAAGTTCTTTATGTAGTACCATTTCCCAGATGTGTGCATGCGCTAATAGCTCGATTAAATACAATTCTTGCGTTTCCAGGTATCAGAAAGGATGCCAGACTGCACAGATTGTATGGGGAAATTGTATTATTCAAGCTGCTCCCATTAGCCCTTCAGACTGGCTGGCCTGATGTTACTTAAAGTGTCTGTCTAGGGGCTAGAGTCCATGCAGGTGTTTTATCCATGACTAACTCCCAGCCTAAACAGGCTAAGCAGTCAAGCACACCATGAAAAGCATTGGGGACTGAGGTGTAGCTCCACGGTGGACAGGCTGACCTCCAGGACTGAATGAAAAGAAAAAGCAGAGACACAGTCAAGGCTGAAATAGAAGAATTTCAGGCTGGGGAGGCCTTTGGTTTCCGAATATGCACCTGGCATCGTGGATCTAATAGAATTTATTAGCATCTTGACAGCCACAGGACTGTAGGGAACCACTGGCTAGGGATGGCAGTACCGGGCAGTGACAGCTGGTCAGATGGCACAGTAAGCAGACATGAGGACCTTCGGGAAGATAAAGTCCCCTGGATGGTGGGTGGACCCTGGGTATTTGCTCTGAAATAACACTTTCTGTTAGTGGGAGTGAGGGCAAATAGAAGCAAGTTTGGGTTTCCTATGACAAACACTGGGCTGAGAATCAGGAGACATGAGTGTCACGCCAGCAGATGCCCCCCCAGCAAGATGTTAAGTTTGTAGGCATGCTTCTGCACCTGTGGGGGGAAAAAGGAGGTAGCTACTACCTTGTGCCAGGTTCTGTCCCAGGTTTCCTAAGACATGAGATACAAAATGTAATAAAATGATTACAACTTGATTTACGTCTCTTTGTGTAACTTTTCATACACCTAATTTGGTGTGTTAATGGTTAAATATCACTAGCATAAAATTAATAGATGAAGTGTCAATTACATGTATTTTCAGTGTATAGTGCTTCTGTGTGTGTGTGTGTGTGTGTGTGTGTGTCATTTATTCTCTTCATCTGCCCTTGGAATTTGTTGAAGACTAACTCGGTCCTTTGCGTGCCTTGTAGATCTGTCAGTAGGGGGGCATGAGGGGCATTGAGAGCAGTAGACTGTGAAACTGTGTGCAGCAAGACTCTACTTTCTCAGAGAACAGAAGAGGAGCAACAGCCATGACGGCCAGAGAGCCGAGAATGGGTCTGCATTAGGGATTTGCTGGGTATAACGTTCTAATTTCCTAAATTGAAATACGAGGGCTGACCAAATACCCCCCACACACACACACACACACTAATGGAGAAAAAGCAAAGAGCCTGTCTTTAAAACATCTGTCACACTGCTAAACATATCTGTGCTGACTACTCTTATCTGGACTTGACACAAGCTAGAGTTATCTGCTTGTGTTAAGGAAATGCCTGCCTCCATAAGATCCAGCTGTAGAGTATTTTCTTAATGATGGATGCGGGAGGACCCAAGCCATTGTGAGTGGTCCCATCCCTGGGTGGTGGGTGGGCTGGGTTCTGTAAGAAAGCAGGCTGAGCAAGCCCGTAAACAGCCCCCTCCATGGCCTCTGCTTCAGCTCCTGCCTCCAGGTCCCTGCCCCGTTTGAGTCCTTGTCCTAACTTCCTTCCATGATAAACAGTGTTGTGGAAGTGTAAGCCACATAAGCCCTTTCCTCTCCAGGTTGCTTTTTGGTCATGGTCTATAATTGAAGCACTGGAAACACTAGCTAAGACAATATTATACACACTTGAATGTTGGCTTCCTTCTCTCTTTTTCAATTCTCCCTTCACCTGGCCACCCTTTTAACCCTTCCCAAAATATCCTTGTAGTTCAATCCTCAGAGATAAACAACCCAGATTTGGAGATCCCTGGGACATTTCACAAACTCTTCCGAGAGATGAGGCCTACTGGAAAAAGTCTCGCTGGACACCAGGGCGCCCCAGCTCTGGGGATTCTGTAGTATGGAGATAACCCAGCGTGCCCAGTCCTATCAGGAAATGCAAAAAACAGGACATTGATGTAAAACCTTCATGTGGACAAAAGAAAAGTACCCCTGGGGCCCTCCTGCTTATCTGGCAGAAGAGCTGCTTGGCTAATCACGGAGTGCCAGGATCGGGAAACAGCTGCAGCTGTTGGAGGGACCCCGCCGCCACAGGCTGAAGTCTCGCAGCAAGACGGCTGGAGGCCACAGGGTCTCTGACCCCGGTCTACAGGAAATGAAGGCATAGTTGTAGTGTGGCACTCGGGTCCTGGCAATGATGCTCACTTCGCCTCACCCCGCCGCCACAGGCTGAAGTCTCGCAGCAAGACGGCTGGAGGCCACAGGGTCTCTGACCCCGGTCTACAGGAAATGAAGGCATAGTTGTAGTGTGGCACTCGGGTCCTGGCAATGATGCTCACTTCGCCTCACCGTGCCTCCACGTCCTCCGGAAACAATGAGACATTGAGAGGAAAGAATCCACAACCAGTTTTAGATGGAGAAGGAATACTTTGATAAAGCAAGGTTTCTTATTTGCTTGTTTTTCATTCGTTCGTTTGTTTTTGAGACAGTTTCTCGTCTATCCCAGGCTGGCTTTGTTGAGCCTTCAGTGTGGCTAAGTATGCCTTGAACTTCTGGTCCATCTGATGCCACCTGAGAGAGCCTGGATCACAGGTGCTGGGCGTGGAATCTAGCACCTCAGCAAGCACGCACACCACCATCCAAGCTTCCTCCCCAGCCCCAAACAAGTGTTTCTTAAAGTGTCTGAAAAGGTTTTGTGTGGCTCCTCCATCGTCTGTTAGGGTAACGAAACTTAAACCGCTCCTCCTAAACATTTTTAAACCTTTATCAGGGCACTACTCAAATCACAGAAGTTCATTTTCTGAGTCTTCTCAGAATGACTCAGAATTTTCAGACCAGTCTGACTTTTTGTATTGCTTCCTCAACATCTGTTTTTTAGGGAGAAATTGGAGCTATTTTTCTTCATTAGCCATTCTGGGCTCTGTGATCAATCTGGTAATTGGGTTAAGCAGATTATATCACCATGAGAGGCAGTCAGCCGGGTCACAACGAGTTATTTATGTGATGGACACAACTGAGTCACATAAGAGACTTGTGCAGATAAATTGAATCATTATTGATTGGAAATAAATCACTGCTAATAGATCCAGGCAGGGTTAGGGGAGGAACATCAGCCAGCCGTAGGCCTGGCTAGAGAAATAGCTCATCCAAGAACATACTCCCCAAGGTTTGCAAAATGGTTCAGTAAGTGAAGGAAGGGGTAGCCACAAAGGCAGGAAGAACATGTACACCCAACGTAAAAAGTTGGGTGAGGTGGCACACCCTTAATCCAGATTGTGAGGAGACTAAGACAGGAAGATTCCAGGGACCCAGTGGCCAGTTAACCTCACTGTACCTGGCGACTGAACTCTGCATTTATGTACACAGGCTTGCATGCTCACTCTCTCTCTCTCTCTCTCTCTCTCTCTCTCTCTCTCTCTCTCTCTCTGAGGGGAGAAGCCGAAACACACAAACACACAAAAATACAATTAAACAAACCTTTCAGAAATCATCTCCAAAGAGCAATGAGAGTTGGCTAATTGCCAAGTAGACATGGGCAGCTGGGGACATTGGGGACATTAGAAGGCAGGTACTGTATGTGGTGTTGACTAAGGGGAGGTCCTAGAAAAGATCCAAGATGATGGCAGTTTTGCCGGACAGCCAAAGTGAGGAGCAGAGACTATTGGAGACTAAGCTAACAAACAGCAAGCAGGCCATTTGTGGCCTGTGTGGATCTGAGTGCATTGGAAGAAGGGCTGTAAACTGTCCCCAGCTCAGATAGGAGATTTTCCTGAATCTTCTGCCCAAGCTGGGCAAACCTAGGATCTACTTGGCATTCCCTCTCTCCATAGCTAGCTTACTGTAAAAGACCAGTTAGTTACCTGCTTGGTTAGCAGCAACCCAGGGTGTGACAGACATCCTGCCCCTGGAAAGAAATGAGATGTGGGCAAGGGGCTGGTGGTGGAGGAGCTGCACAGTGAGTGAGTGGCTTGGGGAGAGATACGGCGCACAGGTTGACCAGGGTGAGAATTCCTGGGTGGCTGATTAAGACAGGAAACAGTGATTCAGAAACACCCAAGGGACAGCAGAGATTTGAAAGCAGGTGCTGAAGAAAAATCAGGAAAAAGAACACAACGCCAGGATGCAATCTTGCTGGCTGCCCCTGACAAAATTCGTGAATTTTTCTTTTCTCTGCCCTCTCAGGGTACAGATGCATCAGACTGGCTATGCTGCAGAAAGAGGTCTTTACAAGCCAGCTTGTTTGCCGGTACACTTAAGAGCACACCGGAGGTGAGGGACATCTGGGTACCGGGACTGGGTGCCACAGACCAGTGTTTACTGGGGTAGGATTCGGTGAATCAGGCCCATTTAGGACAGGGCAGGTGGTGGTTTCTAGGGTCTCTGAAGGCTTCTGGGACAGAGAAGGCTACAGTTGTAACCCACTGACTGAAGACCACGCAACCCCAGTGACTAAAGAAGACCAATGTCACTCGAGTCCATTTCTTTGTTTGTTTGCTTTGCTTTGTTTTTTTTGAGACAGGGTTTCTCTGTATTGCTTTGGAGCCAGTCCACTGGCTCTGTAGACCAGGCTGGCTTCAAACTCACAGAGATCCGCCTGCCTCTGCCTCTCCAGTGCCGGGATTAAAGGCGTGCGCCCACCAACGCACGGCTTCGAGTCCATTTCTAACTCTGTAAATAGAGCATAACCTCAGTGTTTTGGTTACTGTGACATCAGAGCACAAGACCAACTGATGGGAAATGTCATTCTGTGAATATGTGTCTCTTATTGGTTAATGAATAAAGCCCCATTGGCCAATAGGAAAGCAAGATAGGCGGGACTAGGAGACAAGGAGGATTCTGGGAGATGTAGTAAAGGAGAGTCAAGATGTAGGGACTTGAGGGAAGAGGTCTAGACTCTCTCTCTCTCTGGTAAGATAAGACCACGTAGAAACACTTAGATTGATAGAGATTGGTTAATATTTAAGACAGAACTAGGCAACAGAAAAGCTAGCTAACGGGCCAACGGCTTTATATCTAATACAGTGTCTCTGTGTCTTATTTGGGGCTGATGCAGCTGTGGGACCAGGCTGGCAGGAAAAACTGCTCGTAACAACCAAGCCTTCCTGTGAATTTTTGAAGAGCTTGAGAACTCAGACAATGGTGCTGAGCAATGTCATTCATAGAGAGGGCGAATGTCTGTGAATAATACCACAAAGACAGGCTAGTAATGCAAAACACGTCACAATAGTTGTAGAACTGAACCTTCAGGTGTAGGGGAGGGCAATACTTTGTCACCTGTGAGCCACCAGCCTGTGGTGCCCTCACCTGATGTGTCCCTGAGCCCTCCCCTAGAGAATCCACACTGAAGCTCCCAACTCTGGGTATGACGTTCTGTTGAAAACTACAACAAAGAAAGTGATCACAGCCCATCTTGCTCTAGTTGCAACTCACAGCCCAGAGTGGCTGGCATGTGGGTTCTCACGGCGTACACTTACAAATGTTTCATAAGTGACTCAGGAATGAGCGAGTTTATAAATGAGCAGAACACGATGGAGAACTGTGTTTCCTCTCAACCCTGACACTGTAGGTTGATAGTGAGGAAGCTAATTATGGTGGGTTTTCCTTTCAACGACTACATCTAAAACCCCAGCACCAGCAGGCGCAGCTCTACTTGTCAGAACCTGAGGAGCAAGCTGTTCAAGAGTGTCCAGACTGCATCCTGTGTAGAAGACAGAACTAGCCAAGGACGGCCACGGTGGCGTAGATCTATAATCACAGCATTTGGAGAAGCTGAGGCAGGGGGATGTCGAGGTGGAGGTTGGTCTGGGCTAGATAACAAGATCTTATCAAGGAAGGGAGGAAGGAAGGAAAATAAAAGAAACACAGACAGCTACAAGGAAGAAAAGGAGTAAGAAAAAACTCAAGATGGCTGCCAGTAAACTACCATCCATAGAATTACTTTTACAATCCCATTGAGTTGCAATCTGCAGGTTTGCCTCTAGTTGGAAATGCACCCTTTTTTCCCGTGGGCTGCTAAGGTGGATACAGAGCAAGAGATGCCGAGTTCTCCGAGTGCTTGCTGCTGGGAAAGGTGCCATAGCTCTTCCTCTAACATCTCAGCCTCTTTTCAGTCACTTTGGGGAATTAAAAATAAAAAACAGCCAGGTCTCAAGTGACCATTGATTCCTACAAGTAACGCAGGCAGAGACACGCCTGAGCCATCGACTCCAAAACCAGGTCCCTGCTTTTTGAATCAGGGGAGAAAAACCTGTAGCATGTTTAGGGACCGAGCTGTCGTGGCTTTTAACAAGCATCTTTCATCCAGACTTTCAAAGGCCTTTGCAAATGCAAACTCATTTACTCCCACAGAGTTAGGATAGAGGAAGTATGATGAAACACGGGCATTTAAAGACAGAGCGAGCATGGAGGGCTTGCTTTAAACCGCCACTAGAAGAGTTGGCGGTAATGGTGTAGAGAGTGATGTCGTTTCCCCACAGAGGGAGCTCAGGAGATCAAAATTGTTCACACGGTCTATCTGAGCTGAAGAGGAGCTGTTAAATTTATCCCATCCTTAGTTGCAGAGTAAGATGAGCCACCTACATGAGGACCAGAGGATGGATGGACAAGCTTGCCCGCCATCCCCACCTATCTGACTCTCTCTGGAATCCTTCCTGGAGTCAGGTTTTCCGTCATCCCCAGCAAGAACCGACTGGTAAGTCCTCAGAGGAATCAGTGTTACCTCGGGCGAGATGGCCTCATAGGACTGTACACTCCAGAGAGTCTTGGAGTTGATTGCCCAAGCTGAGACTGGGCTCAGAGGCAGTGTCCCCTAGGTACGAGAGATGCTCCCGGAAAAAGCACTGAACAGGAACTCTCAAGGGACAATCGTCATCCCACCATTAGTGGGAGCAACGTGAAAAGAGCCCTCCTTGCTCATGTGTGAACGCATGACTAAGTTAGCGGGTGCCATCATTTCCCACAATGTCCCCTGGGTACAGACACAATCTGAAAGGGAAGGAAGCCATATTGCGAGATGGAAAGTCTGATGGGCTGAGCTTATGTCCCAAATTGAGTGACTGATTTCCTGAGAAGGGCTGTTTCACATTAGAAAAGACTTCATGATTTTTTTTTTTTTTTTTGAAGAGTCAGGATTAGGCCTAGGTTGTTGAGGAGTGAAGGAAGGCATTTAGTTTGTGCATCTGACTTGGAGCAGTGTTAGAAGCACAGGCCCATGAGGAAATGAATAAGACAAAGTCACTGTTTTCAGAATTGTGTGATCTCGGAGTGCATTGCGCACTTAAGCATGGAAACTGGGAGTTTCCTCCTTGCGGACTTTACTTCTGAGTTGTCTTGACCCGTGAATAAACGCCATTGCTCTTATAAACTGGGCTTGTGAGAGACTGCTGAAGGCCAAGGCAAGGAGGGCCGATTGTCTCTCTCTCTCTTGAGATGAATCGAGAACAGCAAGAAGAAGCCTGCTGAAGTCTAAACAAGCTACGCATGATGCTTTACAAAAAGAAACCTTGAGATGATAATCGGATGAGGAACAGAACCACTTTGGAACAAGACCCTAGGGATCCCAGGAGTTATGGAAGCAGGGAGGACACTCATTCCCAAGAGAAAGGACATGTCCAGAACCCCAAGAGGAGACCTTGGGCAGAAGGCTCAAAGAGCAACACATTAGCACAGTCCGGTCTCAGACACAGAAGGGCCAGGACTCAGAGATAGTCAAAAGGACTTAGTCAGGGCAGACAGTTCAAAGGGTAAATAGCTTACTGCATAAGTGGCTAAGTCTGGATCCCCATAATGCATGTGAAAAGCTAGGCTGTGGTGTAAGCTTGTGACTACAGTGCTGAGGGTGAACAGGGCATATATACAGGTTGGCCCCAGGGCTCCTGCCCAGCCATCACAGTGAGCTCCAGGCTTCTAGAGACTGTCTCAAAAGGAAAGTTAAAAGCCATTTAGGAAGACACCTAGTGCCAGCCTCTGCCCTTCACACACCCTTCAAGGTGAGCACACCTGTACACACACACACACACACACACACACAGTGTAATCCTCCCTCCCTCCCCCTCTCCCCACATATTACATTAAAAAAAAAAAACAATAACAAGACCCACACGGTAGCTATTACCAATCAATCGTAAGATAACTTAAACATATGACATTAATATCTCAGTTGTGTTATCAAGAAAGGAGAAACTGGGAATATTTTTAAATGATAATAGTGATGGTGATGAAAATAAAACTTTAAAAAGGGTTTGGTCCCCAAAACCAAGAGCTACCATCAGACATCTCAGGACCCAGTAGGTTGGGGCTGGGGTAGCGAGCAGGGTGTTGACACAGTAGGTTGGGGCTGGGGTAGCGGGCAGGGTGTTGGAATTGGGAAGGTCTCCAGCACATGGGATAAAGCACTGTGGTCACTCCTCCATGAGAACCAGCACCTGTATGTATAAAGCACAGCTGAATACTTTACAGCTAATTTCCTGTGTTCTTGGGCACGCACAGACCTTATTACAGAGTACAGCGTCAGAAGTTCTGTGCGCAGACTTTTGATGCTTCCATTAAAATTCAAGTTAAATATCACTCTTGGTGTGCTTTCTGCCTGGTTATTAAAATCGAGGTTCCGGCTAAGGAGTTCTTGCAGAGTTTTTTGATGATTATGCTGCCTAGGCTATACTTACTGGTTCCTGGGAAGCTGCTGTCTGCCATCGTCTCCTCAAACATACAATCTCATGGTGGTTTGGACTTCATGTCTGTCATAGCCAGGCCTGGGGATATGATCCTCCAACTATTCCTTTGTAAGCCATCAGACAACATCCCTGTACTTACAGTCAGTGATATACAGGAGCTGGTTTGTACTGGTTCTCAAGAGCCAATTATTAAGTTTTCAGGAATGTTGTGAGCTAGGCGTTAAACATAGCTGTCACTAGAAAGTGAAGAGTATCTATTTGTATTTAAATCAATTAAAAGCAATTATGGTGGTTTGAATACTTGGTATCTGGTGGGTGGAACTGTTTGGGAAGGATTAGGAGGTGTGGCCTTGCTGGAAGAGGTGTGCACTGGGGACAGGCTTTGAGGTTTCCAAAGCCACATGTCATTTCCACTGTGCTCTTTACCTCACATGAGTTTTGTTGTAGAAGAAACTCAAGAGTAATTCAATCAGTGTTATAAATGATTTACTAATAGAACTGCTTAGTAGACATTAAGTTACACAAGTAGAATTTATCTTAAGGAATGCTGCCTCCAAAATGTTCCAAAGCTAGGTAGTATGCTAACCAGTCCTGTTAGAAATAAGGGAAATTTAGGATGCTAAGATGCAAAGTTTATCCAGCAGCCACTAGGCTTTATCCCCATAACACAGATACACTTATAAGGGTCAGCTCAAGAGAGGCAATGCATGTCACAACTACCACCAAGTACTGGTCTCCCATTAAGCCATTAAGTTCCCTGTGCTCTTATCAGGAAAAACATAATTCTGCCAGGTAGACGAGATGACCCTGGGCAACAGCTATTTTAAAAAGAAAAACACTGGTGTACTGAACATAATTCTGGCACTAAGTAAATATCTTTGCTTTGTAAATCTTCTATTTGCCACAGTGGCCAGACTTGCAGTCTCCTGTCTCTGTTGAAGTTGTTTGAAGTGTCACACTGGGCGGAGGCCTGAAAGAGATGTAGGATGACAGTGTTTGTGGAAAGCATGAGCCTAGGGTGTATATCATCTTCTGTTCCAGGCCAGATCTTCCGTGGGCCAATAGCAGGGGAAGTTCCATTGAAGAGCCTTCTTTCTGTTCATTGCTAAGTGTGTGAAGTGACTGAGAAGACGTGGTATTTCTGTGATAGAGAAGTGACTGCTCAGCTGTTCCTGGCCACCATGCTTGTGCTTTGCCAGCATGGACTCTAATCCTCTGGAAACACAGATCCAATCAAACACTTGCTCCTCTCATAAGTTGCCTTGGTTATGGTGTTTTACCACGGCAATAGAGAAATAGCTAATGCATAGAAGAAATGCTTTCTAGTCATTTTACATTTACTATTTCTTATGCCTTCAAGGATTCGTGCACCTGTTCTTGAGCGACAGAAATATGATAGGATGATCTGCTACTGTTCATACCTTCCCGCCCCCCACAGCTGTGTTCAGGAACATCAAGCTTGAGATCACCATGATGAGAGCATTGACATTAAAGAAATCAGCAGGCTACTCATGATAATTAACGTCTTGATTGAAGGGATGACTATTCATTTGCAAGAACGGATGTGTGTCTGTAGCTATTACAGTAAGTAGCACAGATAAATGGAGAAAATATCCTTTCACTATTTAGATAAAATTTATGATTCAGCAAAGTGACTCATGTTGTTGTCTACAGTGGTGTCCTCCGTAGTCTTCACTATTTCACTATCGATGCTAACATGTTCACAGACATAAATGTGGGGCAGTGCCCATGAGGGGACTCACACAACCGTGGCTGCTGCAGATTAGCTGTAGAGCCAAAGGCTCAGCAAAAACCAAGAGCCTGTGTGGGAATCAACTTTGGTGTCAAGTTCACAAAGATGGATGTAGTGTATTTTTTTCTCCTTTGTGTGCATGTGTGATGGGTCAGGGGGTGCACCATCACAGGGGTTCATGTCCATGTGGAGGTCAGAAGTCAGCGTCTTGTTTGTTTGAGGCAGGGTTTCTTAGCTGTCATCGCTGATTGACATTACTGGTTGACCAGCACACCGAGTCCCAGAAGTCCTTAATACCTCTACCTCTTCAGGGCCGGGCGGGGCTATGCAAATACTTCCATGCCTGGCTTTTTACGTGGGTACAGTGATCCAAACTCAAGTCTTCATGAGTCTATGTCAATCTTGTCATCAACCTTCTTCTCGATCCCCAATTTTATTCTTACAGTTTGTGGTGTACTCCTCATATATGTAAACATATGTAACACATACTTTTTTTTCATCAGAGAGTCAGTCGTCGAACAATAGTAGGCACACCTCTGTTTGGGAACTCTTTTATAGGGAAAAGGACAGAAATGTGTCCATTTTACTTGGTTTTGGCTTTTGGTTTTTGTTTTTTTTTTTTTCTCCTGGAGAGGACTTTATCTTTCTTTGTTGAAAAAAATGTCCAGTTTCAGATCTCTACAGAACACTTCTTTGTTCTTCCCCCAGGTAAAGAGCAGCTTGGCTTAATGTCCCTGGCGGGAAACATGAAGGCAGTTATCTTTTATTTCCTCCACAGTTAAGTGGTTTTAGGGGAAAAAGAAAAAAAAAAAAAAAAAAAGAACATGCTACATTTATCTGTGCTAATCTAGGGAATTTCTGTGGGGATTCGAGGGTGTCTTTGAGTGCAATGGAGTCTTTTTGGCCCTTGCAATGGGCTTGGCTCAGAAGTCAGGGCGCCAGACTCACAGTCGCATAAAACTTTCACTCAGCCAGTGCATTTTAGATTGTTGTCTCAAGAATCTGAGGAATGACATTCATGAATCACAGAGGGTAAGCTTCAGGAAGGGGGATTTTATTATAGGGCTCTGGAGAAAGAAAGGGAGCAGGTGTGTGAGACAAGGGGGGTGGTTCAGGGCTGGGGTCCTACTGATCTCTGAGGCTGAGGCCTCTTGAAAGGACTTTTGGCAGAGACGGGGGGGGGGGTGAAATACGGTGGGAGAGAGGAGGATGAGCTGGTCAGTCCAGTTGGCCGGCGAGGTGTCCAGGCGTCTGCTCTGTCTCCCTCATGTAGTCACAGCCTACAGGCAGAGTTCTCGCTGAGGAGAAGAAAGAAGCAAGCAAACAGGGTCTCTTCCTTCCGGCACTGCTGGCCTCTAGTGGGGATGTTCTGAGACATGCTGCTGCGGCTCTGCCCAACCCGGCCAGTTCCTATCGCCCGCGCTCATCGGAATCCGTGTGTTTGTCCAAAACTCGTGTGCGGTGGCTTTGAGATTGACTTAACGTTTGAGGATATTTAACTTTGAGATACTTGAAGGGAGGTGAAAGCAACAGCTCTCTATGTACTAGAATTAAACTTTAAAAAGAGAAACCCGCAAATTGTGTGTGTGTGTGTGTGTGTGTGTGTGTGTGTGTGTGTGTGTGTGTGAGTGAGTGTACATGTGTTTGTCTGTGAGGACACGTTCTTGCCGTAGTGGTACATGTCGGTCAGAGTATACATGGAGGTCAAGGGGACAGACTCAGCTGTCAGTCTGCACCCTTCACCTTGCATGACATAGAGCTGTACTTGCTTGCCCCCTGCTTTTCTGTGGCATCCCCCGTGTTCTGAAGTCCATCAAGTAGGCTGTGTGGAGGAGGAACGAGCCCCAGGGATTAGATGTGCACACACTGCTGTGCCCAGCTTTCTGTCTGGCTTCTGGGACCAAACTCAAGCTTCTAGCAACTTTTAAAATTAGAAATAGTTATTCCTTGTGTAGGAAACTTCTGAGGGAAAAAAAAAAAAAAGCAAAGTCCTACTAAGATGAGAAAACATCCTCAGGCTGGTTTTCAGTCTGTTTGGGAACTGAGGCACTGAGCTGCCTCACCTGGTGGCAGTCAACGCCATTAACATCTCTCTCTTGTTCACATCTCGACTCCGTTTAACCTTTTCCCCATCATCATAGGCCTTTGAGCGGCATTTGGAAATCTCAGCTCTCAAAAACGGTAGAGAGGTCAGGAAAGGGGTCCCTTTCAAACCCTTCATCCTGGGCCACAGGACTGTGGTGCCATATCTGTGCCACTACAAAAACTCTATTTGCTGAGAACAGTAAGGACTGAAAAGAGCAGAGGTAGACAGGTAACAGAGCAAGCAGTAACAGGGAGGAGACACAAAGACATTTTATGCCTGACTCTCACGACAAACTGAGCAAACAAGAATTAAATTATGTAAGTGGCTGAGTTATTCATCTGCATGTTTTGAAAATGAAACACCGTGGTATTTAGGACATATGAGAATTTCACCTAGTACAAACATGAACATTTTTATCCTGTTGGAAGGTGGTTCGCCTCCTAACTATCGCTCAATAATCGTCTTCCAGTCTCCAGTGTGTTCTAAAAATTAAGATGCCATTATACGTCGGCCAACTAAACCGTACCTGAAAGCATCACTGGCTCCCACATGAAAACCAGTTCCTTGGCTGTTGCTTTGTGGATGTAGTGTTGAAATGCATTATCTTCAAGGTAAAAACAGTCTTAACGTGACCATTATTTGAGATGATTACAGAGATGATGAATAACGAGATTCATCCTCAGACAGACGCACTGTTTGGAATCCATACATATCATCAATAGTTACGTGGACCTCTACAAAAATGAAGACACCTTGACCAGACCTAACTTCTCTACCCTGTGACAGAGGGGACCACAGTAAATTTTCTGTGGTGGGTGCTGTGCTGTCTCTGAGAGACTGAAGTGGGGGAGATTTGGGACACCTCGAGCAACGTAGGAAGACTTCTCCCGCAAAAGAAAAAGAAGAGGGTAAAATAAGAGCGGAAAACTATTTTAAAAGAAAAAAAGAAAAGAAATCTTCTCATGGGTTCTGCGCTCTTAACTGCTGAGCCACCGAGTCTGGAGAAGATTTTGATTGCCATCTGCCAATCACATTTATCCATCCCACCTGCTGTCATCTGATCTAAGTGCATGGAGCTTCCCTAAACGGTGTCTGACCAGCCAGTGAGCAGGGAATGTCCCTGCAGTACCAGGCAGGCTTCTAAAGACATGGCTCCCTTCGGGGAGTTCTGGCACAAGGTAAAACTCACTGGATAAAGATTGTGGACACACATTTCTGGAAGGATTAATCTTTCCTGTCCCCACTTGGTCTGTATTTCAGGCTATCCTAGAGCTCTCTATATAGATCAGGATGGCCTAGAACTCTTTATACATATCTGGATGGCCTAAGAATTCTCCAGTATGTTGATCAGACATGCCTAGACCTGACTATATAAATCAGGCTGGCTTCAAATTCAGAGAGAATTGCATTTTGGGATTAAAAGCATGTGACACCATACAAATTTGGAATAAAAAACTTGCTCATAAGCTAGACATAGTGGTGCACATTTGTATACCAGCTACTTGGGTGGTTAAGGTGGGAAAGATTATGCAATTGAGGCTAACGACTTCATAGCAATACTTCATCTAAAATAAAATGAGCAATAGCAAATCCTTTGCATTGGAACAGTACCGGCTTATTTTGCTAATGTGGTAGCCTTCAGCTGTAGCCACCAGCCGGCTCCCCAAATCATGACATGGAGACTTCTTATTAGTTATGAATGCTTAGCCTTATCTTATGATTGTCCTGCTAGCTCTTATAACTTAATTTAACCTGTTTCTCTTCGTCTATATTTTTGCCTTGGGCTTTTTTATCTTTCTTTCACTCTGTATGTCCTACTCTGTGTCTTTCTGTCTGTCTCTCAGCTGCCTGGTCTCCCTCTCTTTCTCCCTTGTTGTGGTTCTCTTTCCAGTCTAGATGACTCCTCCTACTGATTCTCTCTGCCCACCAGCCCTGCCTAACCCTCTACTGCCTAGCTATTGCCAGCTATGTATTAGGCCAACCAGGTGCCTTAGGCAGGCAAAGCAACACTTCTGTACATTGTTAAACAAATGTAGCGTAAGCAAATGTAACGCTTCTTTGCCTAGTGGAAGTACTATTCCACAACATAAACCAATGTAGCAATCCTTACATAGTTAAAGTACTATTCCACACGTTCAGTTCCATCCGTTTTCCTCTGGATAGCACCGTTTCATTCTTAATGGCCCAACAGAAGTGGATCGTGTAAATGCCGTCACATTTATCCGTTCATCAGTCGGTGAATAGCAAGGCTACCCTTGGTTATTTAGAAGATTTTGAACTGGAGCCACACCTTCCTACCCTCTGTGACAGCTACAGTTTCCAGCCTGGTGAAACGTCACCCTTTCCAGTCCTGACCTGATCTCAGAACCGTTCCATCCCTCACTTCAAGAGGACACACACAAGCCTCTGGCTTGGCTCTGCGCCCAGACCCTCATACATTCCCAGGCCACCTTCTCTTTGTAAGTTCCCTTACCACAAACCTCAACCAAAGAATAACTTGTTTGGTCATCCACCCTGTCTTAACTCCTCTGCTTAAAAGGTTCTCACTCTCGGGGTAGTTAAGGCGATAAAAACGTGGGTGTGAAAACTGGTTTCAAATTTTTATTTGCTGGGCATCTTGTCTATCCCACGGCACTCTGCACTAGCAGGACAGAACTAAGGAACCTCAATGAAAAAAGACATTAAAATCCCTTAGGACAGACAGGAGAAAAATTAGTTAAAATGTATACAAGGTCAGCATGGCTTCTGCATAGGAGCTGAAAAGGATAAGCTAGGGAGAACACCCCGCCCCTGCACCCGCCATGTTGGAGAGGTGAGGGCTGCTGAGAGAGAGTTTGGATGAAAAATGGATTTTGAACTAGACTGTGGAGGATGGCATACTTTCAGCAGAGGAGAGGGGAATGAACAAGACAGTAACCTAACACCATCACTTCAGCTTCTTTTCCCTTGGAAAACACTCATTTGCGTGCTAGGGCTACTGTAACAAAGAGCCACAATCCTCTGGGGTGCTTGCAGGATGCATCCCAACACCCCCTGGTGACTCTTCAAGCCAAGTCTGGTACCAGATATAAAGGTCTGCATAGATAAAATGGAATGATTCTTACACACCACATAGGGATCATTTTATTGTTAGATAGATCTCCTTTTATAAGTGTGTATTTGCATTAACACTACACTTAGTACATTGCAGATGCTTTTTCCTACCAAGTGCACACATACCCATAATACAGTTTAATTTACAAATTAGGCATGCTAAGATATTAACATAATTAGCTACTACATAACTGCTGCTCCGGCTCAAGTGCTGTGGTGTCTTGAGTAATGACCAAGACAGTTCTAAGCACCAACAGATGGGTAGCCCATACAACATGGAAACACTGTACAGAAGAATAATTCTCAACCCAAGGACAGAGGAGCAAGATTTCATCACACTCTCAATTGAAAATCTATCCATCTTTTTTATTTCTGGGATTTTCCCCTCTCATATTTTCAGACCACAGTTAGCCACAGGTAGTTAAAACTACAGGAGATGACATTTTGATAAAGAGTAACTGGTATACCGCAGGCTGAGTCGCTGAAACACGAGAAAATCTTGCCTTATTATATTATTTAACAAAGTCCACTAAAGAGTGAAGTCTGGGGGTTATTGTTACCTTTTATTAATAACAAAATCCATGCACAAAGATTACAAAACAGAATGAGGAATCCGGGCCGCGTCACCAGCTGCTCCACGGGTCCACGGTCCAAGAGAGCACATGATCCCTTGCTCCAGGTTCTTACGGGGTCAGCATCCCCAGAGAAGACCACGCCCCATTGGGGCCAAGCTGTCCCAATACAGTTGGCTGTTGGACTGAATTCCCACGAGAGCCCACATTCAGGTTGCCAGGTTAGCCGGTAGCTCCTACCATCTGTAATGGGGGCTCTCTTCAAGCCTCTCACTTAGATTTTAGTAGTCTGGGAACACCGTTTCTCCCTGTCTTTGTCTTCATCTTCATAGGACATCATCCTGTGTATTTTCAAGTCTCTAAATACTCTCCTTTCGTCCAGTACTAGCAGTGCTGGAGAGGAGAGGGGCGGATCTCTGGCTCTTATCTTTACTTGAAGATCTCTGCAATGACCACATCTCTAAGCAGGGCATCAGTCTGAGGTCCTGAGCCTCAGACTTCAGCACATGAATCTTGTGGGAAATGAAGGAGCACGTTGACTTATGGTAAGAGACCGCTAAAGATGTATTATAGACATTAATTACATCCTCAATTAACACTAGGAAGTGATATGCTTGCATCAGTTGGCAGATCATTTGACAGTACAGAATTCATAACGAGTACATTATGTATAATCTATAAATAGATATATCGATCACAGCAATCTTTACTGAGGACTTACTATGGGCTGATGGCTTTCCCTTCTTGATTTTACTCTGCAACGCATCCTATGGGAAAGTCAGCGTAGTTACTTGTATGTTACAATTACAGTGGCAGACAGTGAGCTCAGCTCACTGGGTCTCTGCACCCTGCACTCTCTCTCATAACTGCATTAAGTATGAGATTAATGGCATGTGAACTCACTCATACACAGACTGCTGTGAAGTAACAAAGGAAGAGTCTCCTGCAGTGCGTGGAAACCACTGGGTGTTTACCTTTCACATAGCTAAGTCAGGAAACCTCCTCCTGCACAGCTGTTTTCATATTCTCAGTTTTCCGTTAGGTGAAACATTGGTCACCTCAGATCCCACAGCACCGTAAACATCTCTAGTTTCATGTTTTTAGATTCTCCGTCTCTAAAGAGAAAGGAGGGTACATTTTATGTTTACAGAGTCCAAGGTCACAAATGAGCTGTTTTCTTCGAATGAAAGTCAAGTGAACAAAGGTAACAGATCCGAGTGTTTACACGAGGGAGGTCAGTTCCTGAGAAGAAGACAAGGTCTAAGGCCATCCACTCTTACTGGGAAGAACCCTTATGCGGGAGGAAAATAAAGCAAGGAGGCACCACATTAGTGATGACAGCTCAGATTTTCACAATCATCAAAGGGCACTTTACATCATTTATTTCAATCAACTGTAACAATCCTGTTTGCTGGGGGACAATGAGTGCCCTGATCCTCCGTTTGCAGATACTGAGCCAGTGGAGTTGAAGCGGCCTTCTGATGTTATCCAGTTAATAAATAATTAGAAGCTTAAGTACTGGATTCGAGATCTTCAAGAGCGGCATTTTCTTGGCATTTTGGAAAAGCAGCTTTTTACAAATGCCGTGTAGCTCTTAGTGTCAAAATGACTTAGGAAACTTTTTACCCTCAAGTTTGTTGCAAAAGTTGTTTTAAAGTAATGTGAAGGCGTTTTAGGCGCACTGTAACATTAGAAGTTGCAGCGGTATCTATCCTGCGGTCCCCATAGGCTGCAGCTTTTGAAGAGCTGGTCCCCAGTTGGTAGTGCTGTTTGGGGAAGCTCAGGAGGTGTGATCTTGCCGGAAGACGTACCTCACTGGCCACAGACTCTGAGGTTTGCACGCCACATATCATTCCTAGTTTGTACTCTCTGCTCCCTGATTGCAGTTAGAGATGTGAGCTCTTGGGGTATTCCGGCCACCATGTCTGCCTGCTCCCAGCCCTGTCCCCCACCACTGTGGTAACGATGAGCTCTTATCCCTCTGGAAACATAAACCCACATAAACCCTTCCTTCTATAAGCTGCCTTGGTCAGGGTGCTTTATCACAGCAATAAAACCTAAGTAATGTATGTCCCATATACCTCCTGCCCTTACACGGGCACAGCTCTCCATTATCAGCCAGAGTGGGGCCTCAGCTGAAGTTGATGGATCTACTACACCCATCATCGCTGGCTCTCAGAGGTCCACAGTTCACACCCATGACTCCTTGACGTACATTTTGCAGGCTTAGATGACATGTATCTACCATTATGGTGTCATTCAGAATAGCTTTGCTACGCCACACATCCTCCGTGCCCTGCCTCGCAAGCCCTGGAAACCGTTAAATCCTCTCTGCAGCTCACTTTTCTCATCAAGTCACAGGGTTGGAACCCTAGAGCCTGCGGCCTCCTCTGACCAGCTTCTTTCACTTTTCCACATGCTTGCAAGTACTCTCCACACTACTCAGGGCCCCAGAGTTCACGCCTTTCATGGGGGGACAATAACCCACTGCCTGGGTTGCCTTGGCTTGCCCATTTCACTAGCACCTTGGTTGGCTCAGCTTGCTTCTGTGGAGCTGTTTCCAGCTCTTCGCAGGCAAATGCAGAGGAGACTGCATCGTGCAAAGAGTCCACCTGCTCTCCTAAGAACCACGTAGCTGTCGTCTGCAGACCGGTGTGCCCGATGCCCTGCATTCACGTAGACGCTGCTGCTGCCTCTCAGCGATTTGGGGTTTGCCCATTTACCAGGCGACGCGTGGCGTCTCCTGCCGTCTTACCAGCTGGGCACCCTCTCACTCACCTTCTCCCACTCTGTGACTCCCCTCCTCGTGGCAATGGGTCCACAAAGCAACAGATTTCAAATGGAATAAAGCCCAGCGTATCAATCCTTTCCTGGACTGAGATTTGGGCGCTGGGTCTGCAGTGTCCCTGCCCAACCCGAGCTCATGTGTGTCTGTCTCCGATTGTTCTCCTCCAGGAATCCCATATTTATACTCGGGTCTGTGATCAATTTCTAGTTGCCTTTTGTGAAGGGTGTGAGGTCTGTGTCTGGACTGATGTGTTTGTAAGTAAACGTCCAATTGTTCCAGCATCGTGCTCGGGTGTTTTACCAACGGCTTGTCACTGATGCCACCAGCTTCTCCCACACCACTCAGCCTCTATGCTGAGTCAGGAAACCTCCCTTAAAGGAGCCGCATGAGTCTCTGCTTGTGTCTGGCAAAACAGAGCCCGCCCGAGAAAAATGCTGCTACCAAGAAGCCTGCTTGTCTCTGCTCTTTTGTTTCTAAAACCCCCTTTTAAGCTTCTGTCAGGGTTACATGGAAATTCATACAAACCACACATTCGTTGCTAGTGCCATTTTGTTATGGATGGTTCTTCCCACCAGCCTGGTGCCATGACCATCGCGTCAGCCCCAAATGAACACTCAGAGGCTTATATTGGCCGTCGGTTTATTGGCTAGCTCTGTCTTAATTACTAACCCATAACTACTAATCTATGTATTTCTACATGGTCTTCTCTTACCAGAGGACCCTTGACTCACATCCTCTCTTCCCCAGGCACACATGATGACTCCTTTCTGCCTACATTGCCCAGAATCCTCCACATTTCCTAGACCCGCCAACCTTGCTGCCCTATTGGATACAGTGTTTTATTCATCAACCAATAAGAGAAACATGTGCAGAAGGGACATTGCCCATCAAAGATGTATTTGGTACAGCTTTTTATTACAGAGAATTGATGGGTGCTGGTGATCATGGGCACACAAATATTTCTCTGATAGATGACTTCACCTGGGAAATAAATCTAGTTGCAATCAGTTCACTAACAAAGAGCTACAGCTCAGAGAGGGAAGGGCAAGATTAACATGCATCATGCCCTGGACTCAGTCTCTAAGGCAAGAAACAAACAAAAACAAACCTTCAGAAAACCCCAACTCAAGGCCTGTGCTACAAAATGACAGCCAAATCCAGGCACCTGCCCCAGAGGAAAGGACTCACCTGGAGTCTTCTAAGGTTACTGATGTAGAACCCTTAGATGAGGTAGGCTCCCTGGAACCTTCCAAGCAGTTCTTGAAGCTTCAGCATTCTCCTCATCTGGTAGCCTTCCCTGTACTTCCTCCTGGCTACTGGCCAACCAACATTTTACTAAACCAGTAAGAGAAACGTTTTCACAGCATCCAGAAGGACATTCCCCCCATAACTCTGCTCTGGGAACCTGATTTTTCAAGGCAATTTGAACCTTCACTGGCAAGCCCTGGAATGACTGCACACTCTCCAACAGTGGCACTAACAGCTTTGGACACTTCTGACCACCTCTGACACCACAAAGGAATAAATCGTCCTCAGAATACTGGCTTTCCAGCGACAGGTCTAGATTTAAGAAAGAAAAAAAATAGCATAATGTAAAAATAATGTTTAATGCCAAAGTAATATGATCTTATCAAATGGTACTAAATACAAAAGAATATTTTGCAAGTTAAGAACATATAACTGTGCTCTTCACATTAGGTCAAATGATTTTTCTGTAAACAAAGATGATTATCATACAGATGCATTAAACTGTGTTCGCTTATTGGCTCCATAGAGTGATGCTGGAATTTGTTGCAATTCTGTACATGGATGCTAGCTTTTAAGTCTTCGATTAGCAGGCTACAGTCTACATAACCACAGGGGTTAGGTATGGAGTAAGGACTAGCAGGGAGGAATAGATCTCCCAAGGAACGGGGATAGAATATATATTTAGAGGAAAATGCGGAAGATAGACTGTGGGGGAGAGGAAACCAGAAACCAAGGTTTGGGCTTATTTTGGCAGCTATTACAACTTTATCCTGGCAACCTTCTGGCAGGTTCCTTCACTCTCAAACGTTTTAAAAGTTCTTCATGCTCATCATAATTTGAGTGAGGACAGCTCCTGCGCACTGTGCTCAGGTCTGTCCACATCTTTCTGTGCAGTTTCCACTTGAGAATGCAATAAGGGATCTGGAAAGCTGTGCCGAGATCCGTGCTTTGACGTCTGGGGGAGTCTTTCACCTTGCTGAGTCACAAATGTGATCAGACATCCTTGACAAAGGGACAGAAACTGTGGGACCTGGATGGATGACTGTGCTTTTAAGACACAGTAGCCAAGAGGACAGGTAATTTATCACTCGCTGGTCTGCAGAGACAGCATTGCATCAGGACGGGAAGGGAGCCGGGAGCTGCAATCAGAGGCCGTTCACACAAGGGAAACCTTACACCTAGTACACAGTCTCCCAGAAGATGAGAAGCGCCACCGCGTCCTGCGTCGCGGGTCTATCATTATCCAGATATGAGGAGTGTGAAAGCAGAGAGCTGAACAGGGCAGGGGGGACTGAGAAAGGCAGGGTGATGTGGGTGCTGGGAGGGAGAGCCGCACCCCTACCCCGCAGACTCAGTTTAAATAGCATGATGGAGTGTGGATCCTGGTGTGCCACTTTCTGGCGGGGAAGCCTATTCCAACCTACTCAATAACGCCGACCACGATTGCTCTAATAATCGCTTTCCTTTGCTGACAAAATACCGGAGAGAAACAGTTTCCGAGGAGAAAAGACTAAATCTGGCCCCTGCTCTCAGAGGTTGCATGCGCAGCCAGCTGGCTCCGCTGCTGCTGGCAAAGAAGAAACACAGAGAAGGACACAGCTCAACTCACCGTAGCTAGGAAGCAGGGAGGAGAAAGGGCCAAGGACACGTCTCATTCACAGGCACAGCCCCAGGGACGCAGTCCATCCATCTGAGCCCCATTTCCCAATCCCCTGCAGGTCCGGTCCATGACAGCATCAGATTAGGAGTTAGGCCATGGATGAGTCAACCGGTTGATTAGATGAAGTCATTTCTCAGAAAACAACAAACAAACAAGCAAAAAAAACCTACTTCTGAGTGTTGGATCGGATTTTAAGCCTTTATGGACTAGTGGGGGGGGCGCGTGTGTTCATAGCTAAAGCTCAGCAATATCAGTGTCATGAGGAATAAATAAGGGACTTCATATAAAGCTCTTATAGAGCTGGGCTCACAACACATGTTCAGAAAGGAATTTCCCTGGAATGGTTAGGGTAAGGCCACCTGGAATGGGGTTCCAGCAATGGTCCATCCACAGATGCTAAGCTGTGCTTATCTGAGCGCTGTGAGAGGAACACGGTGGCCACACACACAGAAGTGATCGCAAATGGCTGAGTATTGGACACTAAAGGGGGATTTGCTGAGCAGGACCTCAGACCCAAGTCCAGTGGGAATTTTTAGGTGGTCAGCTGACTCCGTGTGGAAGGGAATGCTGGCTCTGGGTGATTTTTCTCAGCTCTGCTTACGAGCCAGTTGTCACAGTGCAGAGAACCGACAGCGTCATCGAGACAGGCCCACTGATCTATTCCATTCTTTAGCTTGATTGACTTAGGTGTGTCATGAGCTTTCTGCTTCCTCTGTTGACAGAAGATAGCAGGATTCCAACTGAGTGTCTAATGTATTTATTCTGGAAGCGCTTGAAAGGAATTATACTTTGGAGAAGTAAGGTGAGGACCGCGGTTCTAAAGTCTGAGGTCAATGATCGCTCTGTGTCGAGCCAAGTGACTGGCAGTATTAGTTCAGGGCTATAAGCTGGGCATGGTGTGGCACACACATGTAATCCCAGAAAGACCAACCAGGAGGATTTGAACTTGAGGGCAGTGTAGGCTGCACAGGGAGACCTGTCTGAAAAAATATGTGTATCTACTCAGATCCAGCAAAGCCAGCTCACAGGTCTACACGAATAGCAGGTACAAGGTCTTACAGAACCAGGGCTCTGCGTCCTGAAGATGCCCCGGCATGTCTGTCCCCGTCCCTTTAAACAAGCTGGGTTACTGTCCCTTTAAACAAGCTGGGTTACGGAGAGCTGCAGTGACTTAGTGTGTCTTCTGTCACAGTCTTCAAAAGAACGCCCTTTCCTTCCTTCTTCCTTCCTTCCTTCCTTCCTTCCTTTCTTTTTTCCTTCCTTCCTCACTCCCTTCCTTCCTTCCTTTCTTTCTTTTTAACAGGAGTGACTGTGCCCATTACTATAATTAATAATGTAATGTTAAAGTTTAGTGTCCCCTTTTTTGTATAAGGAGATAAGTTTTCTTAAACCAGAAACCACGTGTTTAGTATATTTTTGCAGCTGCTCATTATAATAAACAACACACACACATTTCTGCCATTTCAGAGACTACAGTTCTCCATCGCTATTTGTTACTGCTTCATTTCAAGGATTTAAACAGATATTTACGTCTCTCTTTTATTACGCACCTCCCATGCTAGTGAGAATATTTTTATATGGTTTTCAGTCTTGACTACAGAGAGACAATTTTAAAACTTGTCTCCAATCCTTCAGCATCATTTACTAGAATCGTCTGGCTTCCTTGTAAAGATCTCAGTAAGGGAGTGTGAGTTTCTCTTCTCGGTTTGCATTCGCAAAGTGATTTGAACTATTTCCTCCAGGGCAAAATGTACTGATAGACGGAAGGTGAAATGCACTCGAGATGTAGATTAAGGTGGGTTCTGAGGAGACGTTAGCTCATCATTTCCTATGGCAATGTTCTCATCATGCCCTTATCAATAATTGCCTCTGAATATTTTAGTGAGCTGGCATGAAGGAGGCAGAGCACAGAGTGGGTTAGTAGTTGGAAGAAATGTTTTCCCGTGTGGCTCATCCTGGGCTGAGGCTGTAATGGTAGCTCCCTTAGAGAGGGTCTTGGGGTGGTTCACTCTAGACTCAGCCAAGAGTGGGAGAGCCTAGCCCTACTCCTAGTACCAGGCATTGCTTGTGTAGAGTTTACACCTATAAAGCGCCTGTTCAGCCCAAGAATATTTTATGTTCAGTGATATGAGTAGAACATCTCCTTCACGGGTGTGGGAACACTTTTTTCCATGGAGTTAGAAACTGTCACTCCGTGTTAGAAACAACCACACACATGTCCCCTGTTACCAGGAAACATCCCCTCAGCCTACCCTCAGCCTCTCACCTTTCATCCTCAAGGAAAAAGATGACAGGTTAGACCACCCACCTGCAGCCCATATGGATTCTTTCAAGACCCAGGATGGTCAGGTCAGGCTTGTGGCATCTAAGACAAGGAAAATTCATCTCATTCACAAAAGCCCATTGATAAGATCCATTGCCCCCTGGATCTTTTTGTTTGTTTGTTTGTTTGTTTGTTTGAACACATCTTAGTTTTGTAATTTTAATGGGACATCTTCTTTTCTGTTTTGGAAAGTAATCCGCATCCCAATTCTTGACACCATTCCAGCTTTAGAAATGTCTTTTAACTGAGTTTAGAGGTCAGGGTGTGGATGTTTTGGGGAGCCATTATTCTGTTCGCTACAGTGACTGACCATGCATTTATGCTAAGCAGGAAGCCACAAGGACTTCTCGGACTTCTCAGTGGCATATAGGAGAGTTACCTTCTGCAGCTGAAGACAGGAGGTAACTGAGGATTAAGCCTGAAGGTGATTAGCAAACTCTGAGAACTCCAAGAAAGGCTGATGTCTTTGGGCCTCAGCTGAGAGGGCATGTGATACACAATAGGGATCTCTGAGTTGACACATTTGATCGTCTTGAGTCCTAGTTTCTCTTGAGGTCCCTGAACCTGCCTAAGTAGCTGATCTTCTCTATCAAAGGCCAGTACCATGCCTTTACCTGATAACAGCTCAATAAGACAGGGCAACTCCACTACCACCGCCATATAACTCATGTCTGACCTCATCCCCCTGGCTGGCCTCCACAGACCTGATCACAGTTGGACCCACTGGAGGAAGCCCATGTCTGTGAAGAGAGAACAAGAAACACACCAAAGAAGCTGAACATATAGTCAAGCCTAGGCTCTTTGAATATGCAAAAATCTGAACAGCGCTGTATCGTCAGGGTAGTTAGCAAAGACTTAGCAAAGGACCTCCCTTGTCTAACTACACACAGGTAAGCCGCCCTCTCTCCAGAGCTGTTGCTATGCTGGCTCATGCAGCTAGAGCAGTGTTTGAAAGCTCCGGGGAAGCGATGTGCGGGTTAAGTGAACTAGAGAGGTTGACCAGTAGGCTGCAGAGAAGAGACTTTCAGGCTGTGGAGCTGAACAGGCAGTGTTCCAGGGGTTCAGCGCTCTTAAGCTACCACCCATGCTGGGATGGGCTTTTCAGTGATGCAGGTGCTTTTGAGTTTACCACATTGGATATTGGTACATTCATTAGTTTGGTCTATTGTGTGCTCCCTTTCTGGGATAGGTAGACTTGTGGGTGTTGAATTTATCCAGGAAAAGTCTGTCACACCACCCCATCACACACACACACACACACACACACACACACACACACACACACACACACACACACATCTCACAGCCAGACTGATACTTTGTCTGAAACAGAAACAGGAGTAAAAGTTCCTGGTTGGTCAGTCTTCATGATTTGGGGCTGTATGGCAAGCACCTTATGGTAGGGGCATCAGGTGAGGTGAAGGAACATGCCCACGTTCATTGCCAAGATACAAAGGAGAGAGAGAGAGGAAGTGGTGCATCTCCAGTGACCTAAGAACTCCCACGGGACCCCAACCCATACGAGCTCCAATCCTCCTGAGTAGCTGCAAGTTGTTGGCTCTAGTGCATGGGCCTTTGTGAGACATCATGTCCAAACCCCAGCACTCCTCTAACTATGGGTCAACGTCTATAGGCCTAATGTGAGCACCTATAGTGTCTACAGAAACTATTAAAGTTAAGTCCGGGTTGGTTGACATACTAAATTTAAAACTACTCAGAAATCAAGGCCACCGGTCTTACTGGAATCCAGGGACTTGCCATCCCCTTTTAAAGGAAGGCTAATTATCTCTGGGTTAATCGGTTTCCTATCATGTCACAACGTACTCGAAGACATCATCTTGATGGAGGAAAGGTTTATGTTAGCTGATGGCTTCAGTGATTTTAGTTCAAAGTCAGCTGGCACCTGTGAGGAAGGTTGTCATGATGGGGATGTAGTAGAGGGTGGTGACTATCTCAACTGTGCAGGAAGTGGGGAACAGACAGGAAAGGTAAAGAGTGGCTGCAAGTGACGGGAGATGTCATTCTGTAAATATGTTTCTCTCATTGGTTAATGAATAAAGCACTGTTGGCAAATAGGAAAGCAAGATAGGTGGGACTAGGAGACAAGGAGGATTCTGGGAGATGTAGTAGGGAGGGTCAAGATGTAGAGACTTGAGAGTAGAGGTCTGGACCCTCTCTCCAGTAAGATAAGATCACATGGAAACACTTAGACTAATAGAAATGGGTTAATATTTAAGACAGAGTTACCCCATAAGAAATGCTACTAACAGGCCAACAGCTTTATATCTAATACAGCATCTCTGTGTGTTATTTGGGGCTGATGCAGCTCTGAGGCCAGGCTGGTGGGAAAGCATTCTTGTAACATGCAGGAGTCCCAGGAGACAGGATGCTATCCTCAAAGGCATGCAGTTACTCTCTCCCTCCATCTGGGCCCTGTGTCCAAATAGCCCAGTAGGATGTGAGATCTTAACTAGATTAACCATTTAATGAGATGAGCACTCTGATCTCTCAACAATGCCAAAAGTTGATGGATAAGTCATTGACACATGAGCCCTTTGTGGGGAGCGCGCGCGCACACGCGCACACACACACGCACACGCGCGCGCACACACACACACACGGATACACAGAGACATTTTCTCTCCAAATCATATCTCATCACTTTACCCCTACTTTTACCCCTATCTAAAATATCTCTTGTAGCTATTTTCAGTTCCACTTGGAGACATCAACCAGATCTGTATTCCAGAAAAGTCTGTCAACCAGATGCTATCTTGATGCGGAAAGGGAAGTAATAGGAAGAAATGATTCTCCAGCAAAGGTATAAACCCAGATAATGTAAGAACTACAGAGAAGAGGAAATGACCCTTAAGATGTCAGTTAAAACAGTCCTGCCAGACGGGTGTTGGTGGTGCATGACTTTAGTCCCAGCACTCGGGAGGCAGAGGCAGGTGGATCTCTGTGAGTTAGAGGCCAGCCTGGTCTACAGAGCTAGTCCCAGGACAGGCTCCAATGCAATACAGAGAAACCCTGTCTAGAAAAAAACAAAAACAAAAACCAATCCTGCCTTCAATTTCATCTTCTTTGGGGGAACCCTCTGAGATCCTCAGAGCTCTCCACGGGGATCTGATATGACTTCCAATGCTACAGGCAGCTTCCTTACAGGCCGTGCTGGCTCTGTGTTCTGTGTTACTTTGGAGTCAGAGAGGTGAACATGAATCTCAGTCCTGTATTTAGCAACTGCCGCAGCCTGGATAAGATACACACATGGTCCACTTGCCTCTGTTTTCTCTTGTAAAACATGAAGCTGACAAATCCTCCAAGCTGCCCCTCAGGATTCAGCCAGCAGATGAGGCACTTACAAACATCCAGCAGAATGTGTGCACATAGCAGGTGTTCAATAGAGGTAATCAGGGTGGGTAAAGTTTGAGCCCAAATGGTTTTTGGTTTTTGTTTGTTTCTTTTTTTTGGGTAAGTGCAGAAATTCAAGCTTTTCTTTGTAATCATTTTTTGTAATTATTTCAAATCACAATATTAAAGTCTTACATGATTATGTAAAATTCTTATTTAATAACTACAGGAAATAAGATTCTTTGTAATTATTTTAAAAGAAAGAACACATCATTACTTTTTGACTTGCAAGAAATTTTCAGAGAATAATTTCCTAGTGCAGGGTTTAGTGTGGTTATGTAAGAGGAGCCAGAATTCTTTGGCAGACAAAGTTCTAGAGTAAAAACATCGGAGATATTACTTCCCCTTGTGAGTCCACCACATACACTTTAATGATGTCTATAAAAATGTCATGGAAATAATTTCCGTTTAGATCTGGTATTTTTCAGTTTTGTATATATGCAGCCGAACCCCTAGGAAGTCAGTTTTGAAAATGTACGGTTTAGCTGCTAGCAGAGGTAAGTGACGTTTCTACTAATGCAGAATTTTAAAAAGATATTTTGAGTGCTTAAAATTTCCTATCTGGCTGGGAGCGGTAGATCATGCTCTTTAATCCCAGCACTGAGGAGGCAGAGGTAGGAGGATCTCGGTGAGTTCGAGTCCAACCTTGTCTGCAGAGTGAGTTCCAGGATAGCCAGGGTTTACACAAAGATACCCTGTCTCTGAAAAACCAAAAAAATAAAAACTAAAAAACAAACAAATTCCTACCTGAAGACTGAAGGATGAATTAAATGATTTTTTTTCTTTATTGTGACATATAATACATACACAGCAATGCAAAAACACGTAACAAGGACGCATCTCAGGAGAGGCAGGTATGACCTGGAAAACCTCAGGTCAAGCAAGGACGTCATGGAGCTGTAGGTTCTTTCTAATCCCTGTGGAGGAAACTTCTGATTGTTTGGGGCAGGAGGTTGACCTTGATGATCTTGTCAGCCCTTTATGGGGTTGGACAGTCTGGGAGATTCATCTAGCACTAAGTACTAAGTAAAGCCATCAAATGAGGAGCCCCTCTTGAGGTCCCCAGGGCAGGGAGAGGGGTGTACACTGCATCAAAGGGAAGTGGTCGCCAGTGGGTCCCACTCAGCAGCATCCACAAATATTCCCAGGATGCAGTCGGCATGCTGGGGGACCTCCCTCCCCTCCCCTCGACACCCTCTGCAGTGAGCCACTTACATCGTCTGTCCCCTCTGTCCTTCCTGGAGTCACACTGCTTACTCAGGCAACCATTCTGAGCCCACCCCAGGTGGGCTGGATCACTTCTCCATCATCCTAAGCCAGGACCCCCTTCGCCACGGTCTCAGACTCTTCCTTCATTTCCTTCCTGATGCTTCTCCCAGCTTGCAACTTAATCAGCACAACTGTACCAGTACACACGGTTATTAGACAAAAGCATCCACACACACACACACACACACACACACACACACACACACACACCCCGCTCCAGGTGGAAACACCACTCAGCAGCACTCTTAGAAACATTTACCTTAGAGTCCTGCTTGACTATATTTTTAAAACAAGTAAAACCAAGCAATATGAAGTTTCGATTTTTTTTTTTTTTTTTAACAATGATGCCCCATGGTGGGGGAGGATAGAAAGGAAGAAAGAAAGAAAGGAAGACAGACAGACAGACGAAAGAAAGGAAGGAAGGAAAAGCTTCCTTCACTTGAGAAAAGGCCTAGCTACTAAGGATAGCATGATTACTTTAACTATGGTCATTATAACTACGGATGGGTATGTTTCGGTGGGAGAGAATCATACTCAGAGTTTCCCTTGTATAGCTGAGCTGTGTCAACTGAAATGCATTTCTTCATTCCAAGATCAACATCAGCATGCAGAAGAGAAAGCTGGGTCCACGTGGACAGAAAGGGCCTTCTCAGGAGACCGGGGGCGCGGGGTATGTGTGTGTGTGTGTGTGTGTGCGTGTGCGCTCGCTTTGGTACCATCCTACGTTGTGTGTCCAGAGGTGTGGTGATATCTTGCTTGTGCAAATAATGCCTGGTCTAAAGATCAGAGAATGGAGCTTGCCAGTAGCTTACCATAGAGGTCTGGAGGTCTGTGCAGACAGACAGGAAGTGAGATGGCTTGGGGGGTGGAGAGGATTTAAGTGGGAAGAAACAGGAACTTGCTCTCTTGTCTGCCGAGATGCCAAGGTGGTAAACGATGGCTGTGGCTCGCTCCTTCTTCTCTGATCTCTCAGACTTTTCCTCCATATCTGACTCTGGGTTTTCATTATTTAAACCAATTAAGAACTCCGTTTACATGGGGGTATCTACACACAACATATATATGAGAGCGTACCACATGCCAGAGGGCAGAAGAAGGCATTGGGTTTGCTCTGTTCCTCCTATCGTAAGTTCTGCGGGAGAGTCAATCACTGAATGTGAGGCACACCATTTTGGCTGGCTCCTAGGATCTGCTGTCTCACTCCAGCAGGACCTGAGCTCCAGGCACAAACAGCCACATCTGGCCTGTCTGTAGGTGCAGGGGATTTGGATTTAGACCCCTGCTTTCACAGCAAACACCATTTTACTCATTGAGCCATGGCCTCGGCCCCTTGTCTTACAATAATTTAAAAACTCATGAAATTGGATCGTCACATGTCTGGATCAGACGTCTGCAGTCTGTAGCTATCTGAAAGATCATGGGAGAAAGATTTGTATCTCATAACAATTTAAGTACAGATTATGTAATAGCATGCATATTTCTATTGCTTGAATACGAATGCTTCTGTGTGTGCAGGAACTCGGAGAGACATCCCTCCAAGTGTTCAGGGTGGCTCACTCTAAGTGGTCAGATTGTGATAACATTTGCTTGCCTCTGACTGTTATTAACTTCTAGGGTTAACTTTACACATTGTTTTGTGATTTGGATTTAACATTAATCTGTTGAGAATTGCCCACATTGATGGAATTAAACACATGCTGTATGGAAATACTAAAATTACCTTTACTTTGGAAAAGAATTATGTGGCTGTTAGAGCAAGTTCTCTTTGTTTCAAAAGGATCAAAAGGGCTGGAGGGTAAGGTAGAGGGAGTGCTCCATGAAGAGTTGCCTCCAGTGGGAGCCATGCACAGTGTTTCGTTCTCCCAGGAATTCTGAAGCAGATTTCGATCTGTCCGTTTCCAACCAAGTTTCAAAACTCACATTAGCCATAAAAACTAAACGTGATCATGGGATAGCTTACCATCCCCTGGTGTTTCTGTCCTACAATCCCAGCAGAAGCAGGGTTGGAATGCAAAAGTACTTGGACATCTTGTACTCTTCCTGTTTCTCCATACTATTTGGGAGACTGCCAGGCACGTGTTGAGCAAATGCTTTGGACTAGAAATGTTTAGCCATAATCACAAGCTGATTGAACAACTGTGATGGTTTGAGTGTTCTCTGTCTGTGCTCCAGTGCCTTGCTCACTAGCTGGAAATATGTGCTTTGGTTTTTAGCTAAAATCAGGTTCGTACTGTGTTGAAAAATGAAGAGCTGTGCATCCGTTGTTACAATGTGAGTCTGTAAACAATTGTAGCAATAAGCTAATGATCATCTGGCTCCGGGTGAGAGGAAAGCTATGTATGGGCTTCACAGTGAGAACATTTGACTTTGGTCAAATCCATGGTCAAAGAAGCACTGGATTCCATTTCAACCTTGGAATGCCCAGGATAGAGGCAGCCAGATTATCCTAACTAAAAACACATTTCACGTCCAGAAAGCACCAAGCTTCCATTTCAAGCATCTTAGTCTCACGCAGCTCACCTCTAGTTTATCTGAAAAACACCAGCTCTCTGATCACTCCTGACAATCTGGGAACAGAGTGAGAAGAGTCTGAAATACAGATCCTTGGTGCGTGGCTTGCCAGTCCTTCTCGAAGAAGTCCAGTTGGATTAAGAGTCACAAATGCAGAAGGGGTTCTTAACCGTTGAGCTGCACACAGCCTGCACACAGCAGGCAAAATAAACAAGGGCACTGAGGTCTGGGTCTTTCCAGTAAGATTAGCATGGCCTTTACAAACAGGAGTGCCGATTGCACAGTAAAATAATGCACAGCGACTGTGTGTTCTCCAGAATCACATGCTCCTGCCACGCTCACGCTGCTCCTGCGGGTTATCCTGGCTGGCCACTCGGGAGTCTGCAGACCCTGGTGCTAAATGGAAGCGTCCTTGAGGGCCAGTGCAAGACTGGTGGTCTGAGTCCCGGTTCTCAGAGCCCACATGAAAGCTGGAACAGAAGCAAAGCACAGGTGTCTGTGCCCCGGCATGCTTTCCAAGAAACAGGGATCTCGGGGCACTGACAGGTCATCAAGCCTGGCATGGAGGAGAGAATACTAGACATCCTCTCTCCTCCCAGGTGGAAGTTAAGGGCTAAAACCCGAGGTTTACCATGGCACACACAGGCCTGCTGTCTGTCTGTCTGTCTGTCTCTCTCTCTCTCTCTCTCTCTCTTTCTCTCCCTCTCTCTCACACACACCACACACCTGCTCTAGCGAGACAGACAGAAACAGAGGTTGAGGATAGTCTAATTTACCAGCATTTATTCTGGTACCGGGATCTCACTGTTGGGGTTTTACATGCATCTGTAAGATGGGAATATCGCAAGTACAACTTCAGCGCACAACACTTAAAAGTGAAAACAGGGCTCAGGCAACTTCAGGATAGCGGTCCTTCGTCTAAAATGGCCAGGACTACGAGGATTGTAGGTTCCAGAGGGCCTTGGATTATGTAATGACCACGTACGATATCCCACGAATGACCACATGGGATAATTGGGATATGAAGCCCAAGTCTAAACAGTCTGAATTCATTCCCATTTTATATACAGCATGTACACTTAGCCTGGAGGAAAATTAGCACCTGCCTGCCTTTGGAAGTGAACTATCTATCCCACGAGGTCAGGCATGGAAGTTTCCACTCTTGCCATCATGTCCTAGAGACTCTTTTAAACCTGGAGCTTTGGAGCTTCTCGTTTTCAAATCTGCCTGAAGTGTTTGCTTATCTATATCGTAAGACTTTTCAAGGTTCACTTAGAGAAGAAAATTTGATAGAGATAGTTTTAAAATGCCACTGGCAATGATCCCGTCATCTCGTGCCCACTACCAGGTTCCACTTAAGGCTAGCGTGCTGGGATGTGTTTGTTTTCCAGCCAACAAAGGTAGAACAGAGGTCAGAAGAAGCAGAAGGAGGAGGAGTCTAGTTTGGGCTTTACAACAAGGTTTCCTGGTTGGAACTGTAGACCGAGGTACAATCTGTAAGACTGCCTCTCCTGGGCTTCCTAGGTACCAGGCACTTCACTGTGAAAATGCCAGTCTCCTTTGCCTTTTACACCAGCCACAATAACAAAGCAGGAGCCCACTGGGATTAGTAAGGAAAGCTTAAAATTTGTCAGCACTCACCAGAGACACTTGTCCTTGAGGCATTTTTTTAATGCGTCAAGGCGTTTTTTTAAGGAAAAAGACCCATGAAATTTAAACTAGAATGAATTGTAAGTTGAGATTTTATTATCCAAATGTCCAGCATCTACCCATTTCCTCCGCTGCAGCAAGGGAGGAGCCTGGAGACATTTTCCTTACAGCCGTTTATTTCTCATTCTTTGTGGGTCTGGATCACCCTGGATTCAAACAAGTAATCAGGAGGCCTGTCTTGCTAAGAGGAGAGTCCTGGGCCCCACAAACTTGGGGTTGTGTCCCTGGGAGCAGATGGCAGTTTGCAAGGCCTTGAGATTGCATTTGTATTGTTAACATTGTCTTCAATGAAAACAGGACACTCTGAAGATGGAGACATTTTTCTAGCAGGCTGTAAAAGGAAGCTTGCAGCCCTTTAGACATTAGAATGTGCTAGAGAAAAATCTAAAGTGTGCCTACTTTCTCCTCCCTCCCTTCTTTTCATAAGCGGCCTTTTCTCCCCAGAGAGCCGTCACCGAGGCAGTTAGACACTGAGAGGCTTAAAGTAGGTATTTATTCCAGGTCTTGAATTCGACCTCTGGGGGCCAGGCTGGTGGAGAACGAAGACAGGGGAGGGGAAAAAACTTGAAGGCCACAGAAGGAGAATGCTGACTCCCCGAGCACCCAGAAGGGTGATCCGCTCAACGTCAAATAACCCTGTTACCGGCAAAGCTCCTTTTAACATTCTTGATGTTTTAAATTCATCCCAAATTCGATAAGCACACATTTGCAAATGTCGTTTCTACTATATTATCGAGTTCACTATTTCCTGCTTCGGGAGTCAAGGAAACATGAGTTAATACTGGACATATTTTCCCGGATTAAATATTTTCAGATGAGGTTTCTAAGAAACAATTAGCCTTGCCGGAGCATACATCCCCACCCCCCCCTCCTCTTCCTCCATCTCCCTCCTCCTCCTCTGGGTCTTCCTGCTTAGGTCTCCCATCCCCTCCATGTCTGGATTTGGGGTTCACCAGTGTGCCCCTTCAGCATTCTGCTCAGCTCATTTGAGCCCAAATACACTGTTCTCTGCCTTCTATGTTCTCTCTTGAGCCTAGATTTCTCCTCCCATTTAATTCCCTCTGCCTGGCAGCCCCTCCTAGCTCTCTCCTGCCTAGCTATTGGCCGTTCAGCTCTTTATTAGATCAACCAGGCGCTTTAGACAAGCAAAGTAACACAGCTTCACAGAGTTAAACAAATGCGACACAAAATAATGCAACACATCTTTGCATCGCTAAACAGATATTCCACAGCATAGATGAAGGTAACACATCTTAGACTTGGATTCCACAGCAGTTGACATTAAGGACATTTCAACATTTTACGGAATTAGGCCAATACAAGCATCCCGCAAGGCCGTCAGTACTGCCTTATACTCCTGGATAATACTCTTCAAAAATCATGATGAAACAGTTACTGTAACAATTACTTGAACTTATACTAACTCTCTACCATTTTGGATTTCATGGTTCCAAAATAGTGTCATCATTTTTAAATCCCTGGAGTTTATTGGGCTGAACTGCACACCCAATAGTTAAACACAAGCCAGGAACCAACAGCAAGTGCAACTCAAGCATTCCTGAGCCACATACCTTAGAGAAGGAAAAGATAACCTAAATTTTGGCAAATACTTCTCCATTTTCTTCCTGATGTGTGCTCCTAGGGAGAATTCTTGAAGAACAGGAATCCCCAGCACTGGTGAGGGGGCATTCATGTGTAATTATAAATATGTTCAGGAACTGTAAAAGGACGCGGGTAAGCCCTAAGGAAGTCTGTGAGAACGCAAATGAACAGTGGGAGGCAATGAACGCAGCTCGAGACATGCAGGAAGAAATAGAATCTCTAGAGAAAATCCCAACTGAGGTAAAACCGGAAATGGGAAATTTAGGAAGTCAAACAAAAGTTGGGGAAGAGAGCCCCACCAGAACATGAAGAGAGCATCACAGGCATAAAAAACGAGGTAGAGGAGATCGGCACTTCACTCAAATAAATATTAAACCTAAAATTACTCATGCACACCATGATACTGGGTGGCTTCAATACCCAACTCTTTCAAAAATCATCACCATCATCATCATCATCATAATAAATTTTAAAAAAGCAACCCAGTTCGTTCAGACACAGAGAACTGCTGAAACTATATAACATCATGAACCAAATGAACATAACAGGCATTTATAGGACATTTCACCAAAACACAAAGGATTACACCCTTTCACCAACAGCTCATGGAACTTTCTTCAAAACTGACCACATACTTGGACGCAAAGTGAGTCTAAACAGATACATAAAAGTTGAATAACCCCTGCATCCTATCAGACCTCCATGGATGAAAGCTGGATAACAACAGAAACAACAGAAAGTATACAACTCATGGAAGCTGAACAACTCACCACAGAATGAAAAACACAGTGAAGACAGAAATTAAGAAGGAAATTAATTTTTTTTAAAGAACTGAATGAAAATGAAAACGTGACATACCAAACCTATGGAGTGCAGTGACGACAGTTATAAGTAGCAAGTTCATAGCACTAAGTGCCTACATTTAGAAAAAAAAATTTGAGCGATTTCAGTGTTAGCAACTTAACAGTGTACCTGGAAGCTCTAGAACAAACATGAGAAATGAAGCTAAAAAGAGTAGGCAGTGAGAAATAACAACAGGCTGAAATCAATAAAATCAAAGCAAATAAAAATACAGAGATTAGTAAGCCACTAGATAAGAATGGGGTAAGAAGATCCAAATTAATAAGATTAGAGATGAAAAGGGGGATTATCACAACTGTCACTGAGGAGCTCCATAGAATTGTAAAGGCATACTCAAAAAACTGGTGTTCTACCAAACCGAAAGACGTAAAAGAAATACATACATTTCTTGATACATACTATCTATGCAAGTTATCTATGCAAGTCAGGATCACCTAAACAATTTAAATAGATCTATAACCCCTATTGAAATAGAAGCAGCCGTTAAAAGTCCCCCAAACAAAAAAGGCATAGGGCCAGATATTTTTAGAACAGAATTCTACCAGACTTTCAAAGAAGAGTTAAACCAATACTCCTCAAATTATTCTACAAGGTAGACACAGAAGGAATATTTCCAAATTCATTTTATGAGACCACACTACTGGTCTAAAAAAAAATTAATTGTAATGATATTCTGTTATACTCATAGATCAGTGCCTTGTCCAGTCTGGCAGCAGATGGGAACAGATGCAAAAGATCCAGAGAGAGAGAGAGAGAGAGAGAGAGAGAGAGAGAGAGAGAGAGAGAGAGAGAGAGAGAGAGAGAGAGAGGAGTCTAAAGGGGATGTCTCCATCAAATCCCTCCACTTCAGGGCATCCTGAAGAAGAAGCAGGAAGATTGTAAGAGCAGAGAGCAGAGAGGATGAAGGACACCAGGAAAACCAGTCCCAGAGCGTCAGCTAAGGAGAGCACATATGAGCTCGCGGGGACTGAAGCAGCCAGCATGGGGCCTACACGGGTCTGCACCGGGTCCTCGGTGTGTGTGTTACAGCTGTGAGCTTAGTGCTTTCTGGGGCTCCTCCTGCCTGTGAGAATGAGGGTCTCTGTCTTTATTAGCATAGTGTTTTCTGGGGCTCCTCCTGCCTGTGAGAATGAGGGTCTCTGTCTTTATTAGCGTAGTGCTTGGGGCTCCCCCTGCCTGTGAGAATGAGGGTCTCCGGCTCTATTGCCTGCTCTTAGGACACTTTTGCTCCTGTCCAGTTGCTGTGCCCAACTTCAATATGAAGGTTTCACTTCGCCTTGGTGTATTTTATTTTGCTATGTTTGGTTCCATCTCTCTTTTCTAATGAGAGATAGAAAGGGAGAGGACCCAGAGGAGGGGGGGAGATGAAACTCGGCAGGGCAGAGGGAGGGGAAACTATAATCAGGATATATTGTATGAGAAAATAATCTATTTCCAATAAAAAATGAAAAATAAATTACATATTTATTATATAATTACATGTGTCCATTATATATTAACTTATTGACATATAATATTATACATTTCTTAATAAAAATGTTAAGACATCAAAGAAAGAAATTGAAGATATCAGAGGATGGAAACTTCACCTATGCTTATGGATGAGTAGGATTAATATAACGAAAATGGCCATCCTAGCAAAAGCAATCCGCAGATTCATAACATTCCCCATCAAAATTCCAAACACAATTCTTCACAGAAATTGAAAAGACAATCTTCAGCTTCATGTGAAAACACACACATTTAAAGAAATGCTTCACATCCTTTGTCCTCAGGGAAACACAAATCAAGAGTACTTTGAGATTTCGTCGTACGTCAGTCAGAAAGGCCAAGGTTAATAAAACAAATGACAGCTCACGCTGGAGAATATGTTGGGGGAGGGGGGAGAAGGGAACACTTATCCACTGCTGATGGTAACACAGCCTGTATAGCCACTGTGAAAATCAGTGTGGTGGTTCCTTAGGAAGCAGAGAGTAGATCTACTTCAAGATCCGGCTCTACTACTCTTGGACATATACCCAAAGAACGCTGAACCCTGCTACAGAGACACTTGTTTATACACGTTCATTAGTGCTCTATTCGTAACAGCTAGAAATTGGAAACAGACTAGGTGTTCACCAATTGATTAATGGATCATTGTTCAGCTTTTAAAGGAAATATGAAAAGCCACAGGAAATGGATGAAGCTTTAAAAAAAAGTCATCCTGAGTGAGGTAGGTAACCAGACCCCAAAAGGCAAGCATGGTGTATGTCTCCTAACTGAATAATGTGCAGAGATCGAGAGATGTTGGAGCACTTTTAGTCCTAAATGGGATGTCTTCATCAAATACCTGCCCTCAGGTCTCAGGGAATTGCGTGGAAGAGATCCCAAGAACATTGTAAGAGCCAGAGGGGATGGATGGCCGCAAGGAAGCAGTGTCTTCCAGACGCAACCCAGCAGGACCGACACACATACGAACTCATAAAGACTCTGGCAGTGTGCACAGGGGGCCTGCACATATTCAAGTCAGGCGTCCCAGTACTGCGGAGGGGAAGTGAGCATGAGCTTCCCATCCCCAGCCAAGAGACATCTCCTACAGACAGCGGCTCGCAGAGGAAAATTTAGTTTTCTTTTCTCCGTTGGAGTCTTGCTGGATGTGGCCACACTGAAGTGTAGGCAGCCAACACAAAACAATCTCAATGGCATTTGCGTACGTTTTTTTGTGTTATATGGCTTTGTTTGGCCACTTTTTAAATCTCACTGGTCTTCATTGTATGTTATGATTTCCAGTTTTGTATTTCTATGAGTTTTGTTTTTGTGCATGTGTTTCTTTTTTCTTTCCTTCCTTCCTTTATTCTAGTTTGTTAGCTTAATTAACTCATTTCTATTCTAAAGGGAGAGAGAGAAAGAGAGAGAGAGAGGAGTTATATGGAGAGACAGAGAAAATCTGGGAGGAGAGAGGTGGGAAGAGGAGACTATGATCAGAATATATTATAGTTAAAATTTATTTTCAATTTAAAAAAGAGGGGAAATCCCGTGGGAATCAGCTTTAAGCATATCAATTTTATGGAAATTTTTATTTATTTATTGTTAACCTGTAGAGTGTTGTAGCGGGAATATTCCTGCTCTTACTGGTTGGCAAATAAAAGTCACCAGAAGTTTGGGTTTTCTAATGAAATTTCTACCGCGACCAGAGAGATCATCTACAAAAAAAATGCAGAAATCTAAGTTATTTATCTGACCAGAAATTTTAAAATTTAAGCGAAAAATCTCACTAATTAAATGAATCACAACAGATGACTTACATTCTAATTGTAGCGTCTTTACATATAGTTGCAAGAACTCGAAAGTAACCAGCGTAGTTTTCAGTCAGTCAGTCACTAGGGAGGCTAGCCTATCTGAACAATGGACTATTATTCAGTCAAAGAAGTCAGTTCTTAAGCCATGAAAATAGGAGCCAAGTGAAATGTTTATTTCTAGGTGAAAAAAAGCAGGGGGAGGGGGTGGATCTGAAAAGGAAGCCTACTGCAGGGCTACAACTACATACCATTTTATTTATTTGTTTATGGCATTGGGCTTTGAACCGAGGACCTCAAACCTGCTAAGGCCTCTGCCTCTTATTTATGTGATCTGTACTACAAGATGCAGATAATCTGTGGAGAGAGTCGGTAAAGGGGCGCCTAGGAATTTAAGAGACTAAACATACTCCTGAAGGCTACTATAAAGGTGGATACAGGTCATTGTACGCCAATCAAATCTATGGGAAAATCTGTAGGGTTCATAACACCTAGGTTGGACCCTTATGCAAGCTACGAACTGTGGGTAGTAACACCATGCCCATGGTGTCCATACATGCCGACTCAACAGAGGGTGGTATCAATAGAGAGAGAGAGACTTGTTTAGATAAAAGTACTAAGTTTTAGGGAATTGAGGGGGGAAAAAATCTGAAGACTGTCTAGAATATGACCAGCCACTTCCTATACTCTCGTGCAGTGGGAACCAGACTCTTATAAAAGAAGAGCTCTGTCCATCCGGGGCTGTAATGATGTGGTGAGCCCCCGAGACATGTGAGAAATGTCAAAATGTCTGTGATAAACAATACTTAGAAAGAAGTAAGATGTTAGGGGGACTCAAGCACAGATACCCGCTGCAAACTCATGCAGATAATGCCACTGCATGTGTAACAGTGGACCTAAGGCTGTCGATGATGTGTTTTCCGGGGCAAAAGTGCTGTGCTGGCAAGGTGGGCCCTCCAGAAGAATATTCCAGAAACAGTATTATAAATTATGCATTCCCAAGTATACTCTGAGACACTTAAATTCAGAACTGACAAACTCCATTGGTTTGTGAACACACACACACACACACACACACACACACACACACACACACACAGAGGCAGAGTATCCCTCCTTAGCTTATATAGTAAGTAGCAGATCCAGAATTTGACCCTGGCCCTTGTTTATAGAGACCATATATGCTTTTTAAACTATTATTATTTTAATGATAATTGTTGTTGCCTTATCATAGAACAAGGTTAGTCTCTTTGCCGTTGTGTCTTTTGAGTAAAAGGTTTTACTTTGGAATTCAGGCCGGCCTGGAGCTCCTTCTTTTGCTTAGCCTGGCCTCGGTTTTGTGGCAATCTCCAAGCCCTACTCTGTCTAGCGCTGGGATTCCCGTTCTCCTTGTCCTTAGTAGGCTCTGCTCTTTACTGAGGAGTCCTGGAGGTTCTGGCTAATGATCTCCTTCGGCTTTGTTGATTTTTTCCCCCCACATCCGTCTGGAATTTTAGCATTTGCAAAATAATAGCCAAGTGCAGAACGTGTAGAATTCTGAGTTTTATTAATCTTGGCGGAGGCGAACACCCTTGAACTCCAAACAGAAAGCATTTGAGGAAGCAGGAGGCACCTCCCCCAGTCCATGTGGCATACTTGGCCTCACGGCTCTTGTTTCTTCAAACTTCTCGTCATGGTTCTCAGGGTAAGAAAAAGAAAGTGAAGTTTGCAAAATTCAGCCTACTCGCTGAATTTCCCCTTAAATGTATTTTGCACGTCCTTCCTACAGGGGCAAAAGAAACTTCAGTTAGTAGCCAGCGTTCCCAGATGAAGACATTTCACCTAAAATACTAGATTTCTGTATCTTGAACTGGGGTATTGCTCCTCCTGTGGGGTCACAGGGCAGGGCGCCTCAAGAGCTCCTCCTCCCTAAGCCTAAGTCGATCCTAGCATCAGAACTTCTCTTTCTCTACGGTCTTCCTCCTCTTCATCGTTACCTCACCTTCCTGAATCATAGCAGGGACATCAGTTGTTTTCCCGGAGACATCTCGAGCTTGGATAGGAACCATTGAGGGAAACAACCAATCACAAAGGGAATTGCAGAGGGACTTAGAAAGGGTAGGAGCTTTGGGAGAGAAGGTCAAGAGAAGCAAAAATCTACATGAACAGCCTCCTCCTCCCCGGGATAAAATTCCTAAAATAAGGCAAGTTACACAGCAAACAAGCAAGCTAACAATTATATGGAAAATGAACAGTCCAGGGCAATAAATCATGATGTGGAGAGTCCAGTTTTAGGAACTCGGCCAGACCACATACCCCACTCACCATGAATCCATGGGACCAAGGACTGAGACAGAATGGAAAGGTGTCTGTCACCACAGGTCTGACCCAGACATTCAACCTCCAAGGACTGATGCTGTAAAAGACCCCAGGAGGCTGGAGACTAGCGTCGGGTCCGCTCCACCTGGAATATACCACACCTTGACCTTGGGACTCGGGCAGGCTGCTTTCCTATGCATCCTAGCCCTGGTTAACACAGAAGGTAAATGAAAGGCAAGGCCAAAATGGGCGTAGTACTGAGTTCCCTGCTGCAGAAATACCTGCTAACAGGCACATCTAAGCCACTAAAGAGCGGGTACTGAGCCTGGAGATCTCAGTACTCAATGGGCCAGGCCACCTGCTGGCTCTGGTTCCAGCTCCCTGCTGGATTAGAGATGAAAATCTGCCCAGTGTTTAGGAAATCTTTCATACAAAATTGCTCCGTGCAGCTGTGTTTTTCCCTGTCCAAGTGGAAAGGAACACATAACTGGGAAGTCCATCTGTTTGGGGATTGTTAATGTGTCTCTAGGCTCCCCTGTAACACATGCCTGAAGAAGGAGGTGGAGAGGCCGAGATCCTGGGAAGGAATTCTGCTTCAGAGCAGTGTTGGAGATGGAGACTAAGTAGGAGGCTTAATTCTAAGTTTTAACTCTCTGTTGTTGTGGCTTAAAACTGTTGAGATGACAGGAACTTAAAGTCTGTGTTTGTGTTAGCTTTGAGCCAGTGACACCTTCTAACACACCATATTTTTCTTTAAAGATTTACAGTCTTCACTTTCTACAGTTTATCTTTTCAAGGGTTCAGTAATTTCTTGAGATAATTAGGCTCAAAGAGACAAAGTGGTATACTAACTAGCTCATTTTAAGATTTTTTTCCCGCCTCTGCTTGTTATGATGTTGTTTACACTCCAGCAATTTAATATAGACTGCTTAGTGTTTTTATTTGCTGGGTATTTGCCCCAGATGAGAAGGCTGATTTCTAACTGATTCCAATTGCCAATTGAGATTGCGGCCCAAGAAAGCCTGAGTGTCTTGTGGGTGTCTGACTCTATCCCAGGAGCCTGTGATAGGAGTAGAGGAGAGACCTTCTTCAAGTCACTAACTTTAAAATATGATATGCACTAGACTTTGCCATATAGCTGTTTCTTGTAGGCTGGCCATGATCAGAGCCATCTTCTACCAGGGAACTTGTGGAGATGAGGCATATTAACATTCCTTCCTGGAGGACACAGGGAGGCTCAGGGCTCACAAGGCTCTTGAAGCTCTGGAGGCTCTGCCCCCTGTCATCCTTGGTGTAGCTGCCCCTCCCCCCCTCAGCTGTCCAGAGGATGCTCGGGTACTAAGGATTTTCAAGAATTATTTCTGAGAGGGGTAGATCTCTTGAGAGTATGGCCAACCTCTGGCTGCCCAGTAAATTTATCAGCTTGCTGTGTTTGATTTGGACAGAATCCCTTCCTTGGTCTGATGGGAGCCTCTGTGTCTGGGTCACATAGAGCTCTCCCTCTTTACATCTTCCCAGGTACAGTCACATAACATGCTTCTTTGAATAAGATGGGACAATGGGAAGAAAAAAAAAAGACGTGCAACAAAAACTTGATAAATGAGAAATAATCAAAGCCAAAGAATTTTTTATAAGGTCAGTATAATGGATTAATAACGATTACTACCTGAAATCAAATTTGTCCCTGATGTTGTGCACTGAGACATAAGATATAGCAGGCCACCCTTCTTCCTCGGGACACAGAATCTTGGCTCAAATTCTAATAAGTCTGGATCTGGGGTGTCATGTAGATAGACATCAAGAGATAATGCTACAATTTCCATAAGCACAGTATGATCAAAACCCAAAACAATCAAGCAAGCAGAATTTCTCAAGGTATATGTGCAATTGCAACTCTACCATGAAGGTGATTTGGAGAAGGGGTTGCCAGATGCTCATTTGCCGCCAGCTTTTCCCAAGACAAAACTGCTAACACACACAGACCACTAAACCGGTTGCCTCCTTCCATAGTAGCAGAAGAAACATGAGCCACAGAGAGAGCTACTTGTCAGAACGCAGCATCGCAAATTTTTACGTAACTGAAGAAAGTTTCTTTATGTAATTGCTAGGCTCAGTGACATGCAGGCTGTGTAGTTGCTAGAAAATTTCTACACAGAGACCCCTAGCAATCCATTGGAAATGATGTGATGTGTAGTTACCATACACTTCACTTGGGGAAATCTCACTAGAGGCTAGCAGCTTGGTGATGGTTCCACAGCAACTGTGCCCAGTCTTAGGTCACAAGTCAGACCTTCGGGGATACAGTAAAGGTAAATGAAGCCACTCGAGGGTGTGTCCACAAAAGTTGAGACCTGAGCAACGGTGGTTGAGTTGAGGTAGCGGAGTAGAGCAGAGGGAAGGTCCAGGGCAGCCCTTGCACAGACACTAAAATTTAACTGAGAGATAATGCGGTTGGCGGGTTGCATCTTTGTGGCAGCATACTTGCAAAGACTATGCTCAGTAGCTTCGTCCTGCTTGCTTCCTTCCGAAATGCTTGTCTATATCATTGATTCAGCTATATGGGTGGTTCTCTACCTGTGGGTCACGACCCCTGTAGGGGCGGGTCTTGAAGAACCCAGTCAAAGTGATTGCCTAAGACCACTGGAAAGCATGAATATTTACATTAGGATTCAGAGCAGTAGCAAAATGACAGCTATGAAGTAGCAATAGCAATGAAAACACTTTTATGGTTGGGGGTCACCACCACAGGAGGAGCTGTGTTGAAGGGTCCCAGTGTTAGGAAGGTTGAGAACCGCTGGTCTAGATGCCTTCCATCCTTGATCCACTGTTGCGCACCAAGTACCTCCTTGCCTGTTCCTCCTCGGTTCCAGACACCGGCTTCCGTGTGCAGTCTTGTCTTAGAGTCTTTTGTTTTTAACCTCCATCTTTAGGATTTGTGATTTTGTGGGCTTCACATTGCTGTCAAAGAACAATCTGGGGTCTTGGACTCTGCCTTCCACATGGATGGACAGGGTCTCTGATTTGTTGTTTATTCTTCATGCCAGGCCAGCTTCGATGGATCCTCCTGTCTCTACTGCTCATTTGGGTATAGGAATTATTGTCACACGCAGCAGAGCCTGGCCCGGTGTGGGTGCTTGGGGTTTGAACTCAGGTCCTCGTACACATGTGGGAAGTACTGTACCTACAGAGCCAACTCCACAATCCTACATTTTCTATAGGAAAATGAAAGGCCTGTCTCTGTCCAACAGCGCTGAGCCCTTTAAGGCAAAGGCCCTCCTGCCCTCAGACCTGCCCTGGGCCCAGTTCACACTAGAATGAACACCCATCTGAGTGGTTTCAGCCACACCAATCCTTGTGTAAGAATTCACACAGCTAGTGAAGTGAAAGCTATTCAGATAACCTCGGGGAATCAAGTGCATGCAAGTTCCAATGTGTGTACAAGCTTCCAAACAGGAACTGAGGATGTCCTACGATGTGGCTTTGCATCTTGCTGAAACATTAAGTCAGGGCTAACAAAGGAAACTGGACCCCAGGTTATCCACATCCAGGCTCTTCTCGGAGGCCATGGCTTTGCCACACCCTTCTGGCAAACACACCCCACAGGCCTTCACGCTCGCTCACTGCCTGGGCCTCCAGTCCCTCTCACACTGCATTTTCCCGAGTTTAAACTTGGAATAAGGTCACTTTGTTGACTGCTCGTTACGTTTTTCTGTAAGAATCTGTGAGCTTTTCCACAAATCTCCAATTTAATTGCAGGCTTTCCATTAAATTACTCTGAGCAAAACATCTGTGTTAGCTGTTACGACCCAACCCAAGGAGACCTCCTTTCTCCTCTCTGTTCTCAGAGTGGATTCTACTTCAAACCCCTTTGGTCCCAACAATGTTGTGCCCAAATTCTGAACCCCAAAATCACCCAGATACCCATTCCGATACAAAAGCAGAGTCTTTCATTGTTCAAGGAGTTAACTCGGTTCCCTCTTCCATCCAACACAGCCCTTGGCAAGAGAAAGACGCGAAGGGGCTTCAAGGCAGGGAATTTATTGGGGTAGAGCAAGGGGAGTGTCTAGGGGTCTGCAACAGTCTCAGGATTGGTGCACTTCCGTCCGGTGTTGATTGCTCAAGTGGTTGCTATGGCCTATAGGCCCTCCCAGGGCCGTTGCTAGGCTCTGCATGCCACTGATAGGCCACTTTTACCTAGAGCACAGGCAGAGCAGGCCAGCTAATGTCTGATTGGTTCCTTGCCACATGGGGGGTGTCTGACCTCCTAGAGACTAGGGCAGCTCTGGCAAGGTCAGAAGGCTGGAAACTCAGCGCGTGTTGCTGAGTCAGATGCCTACATCTTGCTGGGTCTTTTCTACAGCCTGTCATGCCTGCTAAAGCAGGGGACTGGGTGAGGGTCTGGCCCCTCAGTTGGAGTCTCAGCTAGGCTACCTGAAATTGTGCCACCCATCTCCTGCTTCTCTTGGACTCTGGTTCCTCTCTTTCATGCAGCATTTACTAATTGGAGCCTGTTAGACTTGCCCATGCCCTCATAGCAGCCGTCTTGCTTGGCACACTCTTAAAGCTCTCGCCTGATTTTCCCTTCTGATCATTTTATTCTTATGAACATACCTGCTTCTGCAAGAGTTCTGAAAAACTATGGTTGCGCGCTTCAGGTACCTTTGGACATGACCCCGACTTCCAAGGCGTCCTCCAGCTTCATTCCGTTAAACACGCTCTACAGGTGGTGCGCGGCACACATACGCAAGGCGCACGGTGTGCATTTTAGTACAAACTAGCCAAGCCTGTAAACAAACTGGGTGACTACTGGTTACATTCTCAGGGTGCGATTTTGTATTTTGTCCCCAAACAGCCATGTGTGAGAATAAGAAAGTATAGTTTCTGGGTGAAGATTTTGTTTTTCCCTTTGCAAGACAGTGCCAACCCCCCCTCCCGTCCCCCTCCCACTGGGAACGAGGAATGTTGAGGTAAGCACCCCCTGGGTCGGGCAGCTCTAGAAGGTTCTTCAGACCTGGGAAATGAGAGCTGTGCTCAGTTGCAGAGAGCGCTCTCAAAGGAGGAGAATAAGGAAGTCCAAGACAGAGTGATTCCCAGGAGGTTTATTGCTCAACAGGCCTGGCTTCTTACTGGATGCAGTTGCTGCTGGTGCTTTCAGGAGAAAATCAGCCAAAATGAGGTTGGAAGCCATTGCATCACTAGGGAGACAGAAAGCATGTATCTATGGGCAGCTTCCCCTCTTGGGGAAGACTAAGCCAAGAGGGTCTAGTTGGTGTGTGTGTCCGTAAATTCAGTACCCCAGGGAACTGAAAGGGGCCAGCTCCTCCAGGGATCCAGGCAAGGCAGAGTCTGGTGCTGAAGCAGCTGTGGATCTTACTCCCTCCAAAAGAAATGCAGGGAAGCTCCTGCCTCAGCTTGTATGGAAGTTTGAATAATAGCCCTATTGGCTTACATACCTGAATGCTTAGTCATCAGCAAGTGGAAGTGTAGCCTTGATGGGGTAGGCGTGGCCTTGTCCAGGAAGTATGTGTGTGTGTGGGGGGGGGAGGGGTTGGCTTTGAGGTCTCAGAAGTCTAAACCAGACACAATAGCTCTTACTTCTCCAGCTGCTGCCTGTGGATCCAGATGTAGAACTCCTTCTCCAGCACCATGTCTGCCTGCACGCTGCCCACCAAGATGACAGCGGACTAAATCTCTGAAACTGTAAGCCAGTCCCAACTAAATTCCTTCTTTTATGAGAGTTGCCTGGGTCCCAGGTGTCCCTTCGCAGCAATAGGACAGTGGCCAAGGCACTTTGGTCCCCTCACCTCTGTTTCCTGAGCGATCACCACGTCAGAATGGACATCAATCAGGGGGCATCCTAGTGTTTTAGGAATTGGCGGGGGTGGGGAGGGGAGGTATGGGGTGGGGGAGCAACATGAGCTGTTGGCGGGAAGCAGCAGAGCACAGATGCTTTCCCGGTGAAGACCCGGAAAGACAAGTGATTCCAGGCAGACATAGGGACAGATATAGCGGGTCTGAATGCATGAGCAGAGCGGGGTGTGACTATTACTGCTGCTTTTCTGTGGACACATAACCCGGAGAAGTCTTTGCGTGACTGGATCTGTGATTACTCAGGAGGCGATAACCCTGTCACCGAAGAAGATCTCTCAGAATTACAGGGCTAGAAGGATCTACTACAGTGTGGTCTACACCCTCATTCCTATGGGCAACCACGAGAAAGGTCTGGGCTTCTTATCCACAGGAGATACAGTCCAACAAAGACCCATAGCAGATTCTCGCAGGTAGAGATGCCATGAGCTATGATGTATGTATAATGTGCATGTGTATACATACAGTTTCCTATACGTACCCATCAATGATAGGGCCTGACTTAAGAGTGAGGCACAGTCACAGAGCACCAGCAATAGCTAATAAGAAGATAGGACAATCACATCAGCAGACTGTAATAAAACACCGGCGTCATTACTACTTTGGGTCATTACTAAGTAAAGTAAGAGTTACCTGAGCACAGGCACAGTGACAATCAAGAGTCCAATAGCTGTCAAATAGCCAAGACACGGACTATTGGTGGTAGCTGGGCAGCAGATTCAGAGTGGACACTCTGGACAAAGGGTGTTCATTCCCGAGCGAGCGAGGCAGTCAGATTTCACTGTGCTCCTCGGAATACGTACAGCTGGAAACATACGAATTGTTTGTTTCTGGAAATTTCTTTTGCGTGTTTTTCCACCTTGGTTGGCCTCATGTAGCTGAGTCTGGGAAATGAACCAAGGCTAAGAGGCCACTGGCGTATCTTATATTCCAGGGATGCTCGTGACTGCTGAACAGCTTTCACGGTGTCATCTGCCTCGGTCCATAGGACAGCACTCTAGGAAACTTGACAGGTGTCATTCTGAAGGTGAGGGTTAATTAATTCACTAGGCCCAAGATAAATCGTAAGTGGGTTTTTTATTGGGGGAACAACTCACACAGAACAACAAAGAATCGCTGCCTCGGCCTTTTTCCGCCTCTCGGATTGGATTCACAACCCGGGAGGAAGAAATTGAGTGAGGGAGACCACCCTCACGCTTTGCTCTGTCTGCTTTACATATGCAGATGAAGCCACACCCATAGGGGCGTGGCCACCGTTACAGGTTCACATGCAAGGAGCCCTTAACATCCCTCTCTGAGTCTGACTGTATGAGGAACAGACTCTGTGTCTGAACTCCAGTGACAATCTTTCCAGTACATCTTCTGACATATCTTCTCATGTCCCTGTCAGCCCAGCTCCCTGAGGCACAGTCATCACCCATCACCCTGTGTCTGAGGAGACAGCAGAGCAGTCTCCTTTCTGCAAGCTCATCCCAATGTCGGTGGCCAGTGAGATCTATGCGCTCCGGGTGTCTGTTAGCTGTACAAGCCATGCTGTGACAGGCAGAACCAACCTACTACAGGCAAAGTCACAAACAGTAGATATCGATTGAGTCCAAGCCAGAGTGCCAAGATCCAATTTGGAGAATCCTTGTGTGTTCACGTGTAGTCTCGAAGGCAGAAAAGCAGAGGTAGATTTTAGAGATTTGCAGGCTGAGCCAGGCTCAGGGAAGGAGTGTGGAGGAATGGAATCAGGGAGGGAGAATGATCTGGGTGGAGAGCCGACAGGATGGGGGTGGCGTAGACTGCAAGCTGCTCTGGAGAGCACAGCATGGTTGAGTGGAGCCTGTCGGGAGATCCAGCCACAGAGCATATTTTATGCTCCTCTGAGAGAAATTCTGGATGTGGTGATTATTTTTCCTGTGCTCAATTTGGGTTCATCCACGAAGGGCCAGTCCTTACAGAGCCCATCTTACAGGAAGAAAGATGAACTGTGTATACATCTTGCTAAGACCACGGAGGAGTGTTGTAAACAACGCACTCTAGTGACCCAGAGCACCAACAGCTCTGAGCTCGAAAACACACAAGCACAGGCTTTGGTAGAGAACCTGGAAGCTTTCCTGGGTGTCCACAGAGCAGATCAGAGACGCGTGGCCCAGACAGAGAAACCTATCAGAAGATGCTAGTAAGCGTCCTGAACAAGGAGAGAGGGTTTTAGCATCAGGCCTAGAAGTAAATTTCCCATTTAAGATCATCTCAAGGGGTTTTCTCTTATAAGGCATTACAAACTTTACAACATGCGTTTAGTTCATTAAGTAGCCAACTGCACAACTGAGCTAGTCTCACCGTACACACAATGGTGTGCTGGGAGATTATCTGTTACTGGTGGTGTTTACATGGTAACCCTTAGTGGGAGTAGATCCTCATCCTGTTATGTACAACCAAAGTTGGTATAGAAACAAACATTGCATCTACTTGTTTCACGGTGTGAATGTTAGTTTGGGGACATAAGGTTTTTCATGTTTACACTAACCAACCCAATTAAACATAACATAAACCATGCAAAGTAATTTTAAATCCACATTGTTGTTTCTTTTTCACTGAAGGCTCTGACATTTCCAAAATCTGTGTGCATGTGGACCCATGTGTGAATGCATACTTTTCCATGTGTGCATGTGGATGAATTGTGAATGCCTTTCCATGTATGCATGTGGATACATGTGTGAATGCACACCTTTCCATGTATGCATGTGGACACATGTGTAAATGTGGACACATGTGTGAATGTACACCTTTCCATGTGTGCATGTGGATGCAGGTATGCATGCACTCAAATAGTTTTGGTGATTAGACCCAAGACATGTCTGTACATGTCTGTTTCCCTCTGGGTCTCATGTGACTGAGCCCCGTGCAGAAGACAATATGTCTGAGAACAGATGTTTTGATGCAGAGTTGAGACTGCAGGAAATAGGGGTACATAAAAGCCAGGAAAGGCAGAAGCCCCGAGCCTAGTTGTGTTGGTGCTTGTTGAGTGTTCCCTTCCTTGCCCATGGTCCCTAAACATGCATCCAGCTCAGGGCAACTATTGCATTTGGTGTCCCCATACCCTCCCTTAGGAAAGACTTACTCTCTCGCTCTCTTCTCCATCCACCAGACGTGGCTCCAACATGTCATCTCTACCCACAAAGCCAGAGGAGCCTCATGGTAATTTCAACCAGAGGCTGAAACTATTTATTTGTATAAAGCGGTGTTAGGTTTCAGTCAGAAAAATAAAAAGAATCACCCACAATAACCTACAGTTTTTAATCAAGTGTTCTCGGCCCTCTTCCATGAAAAGGAAGGAGAGAAAATGCCAACATATAAAAAGAAGTAGGGCTAAGTTAGAGAGCTTCAAACAGGGTGTTAAACACATTAGCTTCTAGCCCCTTGTAAGGAGGTGCTTTTCAGATCCCTTGGCTCAAGTCGGACATCAAGGGACAGAAGGAGCTCCTTGCAAAAGCCTGGCTTATTAAAAGCTTGCTGAACACAAAGGATAAAGTTTGATGATCTGTGACTTCACCAGGCACGGACCACCTACTTAGCATCATGTCTGCCCTTGATTAGCTTGCCTGGGAGAAATGACCTCCCGTGCCCCGAGTAGATGTGGGAGACAGAAATCTAAACATGGCCCAAAGCAGCAGAGTCCTGGGCATTAACCTTCCACAAATATTTATCGCATATCTGGCAGCCTAGACATGCTCTCTCCAGGAGGAGCTGACAGAGAGAGAGGGGTGTGCAAGGCGACTGTTTATTTTCTCGAGCTGCGTGCTAAAGAACAAAGAGCGAGGGGCAGGCTTCTTCCCCCAGTAGAATCTGGCTTGGAGCCCTCTGGAAGAGCTTGGAGAAGGGATGGCGCTCAAGGGAGGCTTAATAAGTAAAGGCCAGAGTGGGGATAGTGGGAGCCATGACAGCTTGGATGGAGGACTGTCAGCTGTGGAGGCAGCAAGTTGGTGTGGAGATTAAAAGGTGACATTGGCTCCTGTTTTGAAGGAGTCCAGATGCCCAGTTCACACATTTGGGCTTTATTCTATGAGTGTTATGAAATCATTGGGTCATCCGTTCAAATGACCTACTGTGTGCTAAGCATCTGTCAGCCTCTGAAGGTTAAAAGGGAAAAACAACAACAGCATCCTTGTCTGAGGGGCATCACGGTCTGGTGGCCGTTTGAAGGGAGAACACTCGGGGGGGGGGCTCTGAATAAAGCACCCGCTACGTCAGCATCAGGACCTGAGCTCAGGTCCATAGCACCTATATAGAAGCCAGGCATAGCAGTGAGTACCTGTAACTCGGGTAGAGGGTGGGCTCAGCCAGGGGAGGGTCCTGGGGCTCGCTAGCCAACCAGTCTCGCCCAATCGATGAGCTCCAGGCCCTGTACAGGATGCCTCCTCAAAGAATAACAGAGGCTACTGAGGAGGACGTTTTGATGTCAACTTCGGTTTCCCCGTGTATTTGCAGGATTGGGTGCACCTTGTGCATGTACACACATGCCACATGTACATACATAGCATACCACACGCCTACACACATGCCACATGTACATACATAGCATACCACACGCCTACACACATACCACATGTACATACATAGCATACCACACGCCTACACACATGCCACATGTACATACATAGCATACCACATGCCTACACACATACCACATGTACATACATTGCATACCACACGTTTACACACATATCACATGTACATAATTAGCATACCACACACATACCATATGTACATACATCACATGCCCCCACAGCATGCATGCACGTGCATATAATATGTATACATGCATATAGTATGCATATATACTATACATGTCACACACATAATATTTTTAAGTTAAAGATTTAAAAATGAGGGCATCTAATTCAGAGAACCACAGGAAACAGGCATCCTCGGCCCTGTTCTTGTTCCTAACTAGCTTTGACTGGTTTTGGCTGAAGGACTAAGTGATGATAACAGAGAGTTGTCAGTTGCAAAGGACACTTAGACATCCAAACGCCTTGAAGATTAGATGAAATCCAGAGCTGATGGAGTGCACTGAAGCATGCCATGGGTGTGAGGCACTTGGTGGGGAGAGAGAGAGGCGAGTGCATGGAGTTCGCATCTTGTAGAAGCTTCCAGTGCCTCTGCTTGTGATAGAAATCCTTCCCTGCTACTGTCAGGCCTCTAGGTAGTGAGGTGTGCATAGGGGAAACTAAGTAATTAGCCTAGAGCCAAGCGTGTCCACAAAAACCTCACACATGTACATACATACACACTCATTCACAGGTAAACTCACACACACACACACACACTGTAATGTTATGCAATCATGAGGAAGAATGACTACACACACACACACACACTTGGATGAAGCTGGTTTTCCAAGGGCACACCAGGATGGTCTCTGCAACAGTTACCCGCTCACCCCCAAGTGCCCTGGCTGTGAGCAGTGCAGGACCTAGGGAGCCTTCAACAGGAATTCCTGAGTGTGGCAGTGTGTGTTAGGGCCTCCCCCAAATCTGTCCACTGAAGCACTCAACTCTAATATCCCAGCAGAGGGCTGTGATTGGTCCCGAAGTCTTGAAGAAGGTAATTGGTTACAAGAATACTGGATAGGTATTGCCCTCCGCCTAATTGACAGATGTGTTTAAAAGAAGAGGTTAGGACACAAGATGACAGCAGAGATGAGCGTACAGTAGGCCGGCCGTACAGGCGTACTAGGAGGAGGACACAGACTAAGTAGGGGTGGGGTTTCAGATGGCGCTACCATACCAGTCCCCGAATCGTGGACTTCTGGCCTCTGTAACTGTGGAAAGGCGTCTGTCGTTTGAGCCACTTGACCTGTTTCGTATTAGAAACAGGTCCTTAATGTGGTATGGATGAGAGGCGTCAACAGGCCGTACGGACCCTTTAGCTCATGCAATTAGAAACCAGTCAAGGTCTCCTGAAAATTAATTTCTTACCTCAGCCAAAGGGCTATGGGCATGATCACGGCTGGCTCCTTTACGTGTTGGGTTTAGGACAGGAAGTATGAGGGGCAGTGAGTACAAATGAGCTGAGCGTTAAGCCCAGGGGCCACAGGACCTGCCTGTCAGCAGCGCGTGCCTCTGTCCTGGGGGCCGTACCTACGAGGGGCTTGTATCTCTAGACAAAAGCCTGGAGAAACTACAGCCTACTTTCCACCACTTAACCATCTCTATCTTCCTGGGAACTGCTTGAAGACCGGGTCCCTGAGGGAGCACACGCCCCCTCGTCACAGAGTTTGCGAGCCGTGCTGATACAGCAGAGAAGGCCGTGAACACTAACTTGACAGTGCGGTGCTTGAGTCTGCCCGAGCTTGCACCACACACACCAAGTCCTGTAATGCCAGGTGCATCTGAAACTCGTGACGATGACTTAGAGATGCACACAGGCACACCGACACAGTAAAAACAAAACAGAACAGAACGCTGTCTTTGAAAGCTCTGAAACGACGTTTTTCAAGCTCACACGATCAAAGCCCAGTTTTCCTCTCTATCTTTTGTCTCCCGCGAAGGAATTTATAAAGTCACGCTGGACATATGGCAGGAAACGCCGAAGTAAATGGGAGAAGCTGATTAGGTGGCTGCCGCCTGGAATCTGGAAGTCCCTCGTGCACTGAAGTCGAATATGGGAAAATGAATGAAGATGGCTTTATGACTCAATGATTCTGTCTCTCAAAGTAGAGAGGCACATTCATATGGAGACGTAGTTTCCACTTGTACGGTTAATTCTGCACAGCATAAATTTCCAATTTATATTCATATTTTGTCCGTTTGCAGATGGAAATGTGCCGCCCAAGTGGTTCCCGTGGAAAGCGGTCAGGCGCCGGAGCCCCTGCAGCTCCCTGGCTGGCTTACAGAGGGAGGGTGGAGCTGGATTGCCCTCTGTCCCTTGACACTGAAGGTAACATTTGTAGGAGCAACTGTAAGGTCACACCAAGGACCATTAGAGGAATATGGATCTCAGTAGCAAGCTTGCCTGGCATGGCTAAGGCCTTGGTTTTGATCCTCTGCCCTTCAAATGTGCAAGAAACTTTAACGTGTTACTGTGATAATCTTTGGGAGATCACAAACATTAATTGTATGTGGACTTGACTTCTCCATCCTTCCAACTCTGCCTCCAAATCCTGGGATGACAGGCATGCCCACCACGTCCCTTGCTGGCTCATAATTTCTTAAAGAATGGCAGAAACGCGTTTTGTCCTGAGCCACTGTCAAAATTCTAAAAGCATTGACAGTATAGCCAGACCAGCATGCTGGTTCTAGCATTTTGGTTTAAAAAAAAAATTGAAAATATGTTTTCATACAGTATAGACTGATCATGGTTTCCACTTCCCCATTTTCTGAGTGGGAAGGGGACATATGTCCTCCCATGGAAGGTGCTAGCAATGTCACCTTGTTGAAGGAGCTTCAAGTAGCTCCATGATTTATTTGTGTTTGTAATTTTTATGATTCTTTTTTAATTTATTTTAGTGTGTGTGTGTGTGTGTGTGTGTGTGTGTGTGCAAAAATGGGCCCACGCCCACGGAGACCAGAAGAGAAGCAGGGATCCCCTGGAACTGTAGTCACAGGCAGTTGTGAGGCACCATGTGGGTGCTGGGAACTGAACCTGGGAACTCAGCAGGAGAAGCAGGGCCCCTTAACTTCCAAGTCACCCCTCCAGATCATGCAGTGGCTTTGGAAAGCAAGTGTATATGAAGTCAATAAAGAGCAAGGTTGTGTTTACTTGCTCGCCGTTCCCTTCTTTCTTAGATTTACCTCTGTCTACTACTTCACCCGACTGGAAATAGACAACATTGGTTGCTCAGAGCTACAGGCAACCGGTATTGTACTCAGGATTGCCAGCTACCATAAGGCTAACCCAGATGAAACCCGGGCTTGAGAGAGTTTGTTAGAAAACCAGAGGAGAAATAGCAGTACTGAATGATTATGACCGACACCTGTGGAGCTTCAGCGCCATCAATGGGAGGAAGAGGGAAAATGTCCCTCACATCCCGGCGCTCCAGGAGTGGATTCTGAAGAGCCGGACCGGCTTCCCTGCTGTTCACAAAGATGGCTCTGCACCTAAGCCAGCAAGAGCACAGGGGAGTTTGCTTTGATTTTACACAGCAGATGTAAAAGCCATTTTTTTTTAATGTGGCTTGAGGCTGGATAGATGACTTGTTGGATAAGAGCAGTTTTTTGCTCTTGCAAAGGACCAGGGTTCAATTCCCAATAAGCTCGTGGTGTTTCATAACCACCTGTAATTCCAGTCCTACAACGTTGGTGCCCTTTTCTGGTTTCCGGTAACACCAAGCACGCCTGTGGTGCACGTGTGTTCATGTAGGCAAAACATTCATACACACAAGATAAATAACAAAAGCAAAAAAAAAAAAAAAAAAAAAAAAAAAAAAAGTGGCCATCTTTCCCAGTCACCTAAAGTAGGGGGGAGGGCTGGGAGGGCGGGGAGGGCGGGGAGGGCCGCCTCCTTTTGGATGCTACCAGAGGATGACCTGAAGAAAGAAGAACTCTTAGCACTTTGGCCTCATTTCTGGTCATAACTGGATTTTTCAAAGACTTATTCCATGTATCTGGGCATGATACCTAGTAACACATTTATTTGAGATAGACTTCATTAGAACAAATTAAAGCATGCTTAGAGAGAGAGAAAAAGAGAGAGGGTAAGGGTATGCTTGGCTGGCTCACAGGGGTAAAAATTCCTAAAATACTCCAGTAATTACCCTCACCGATTTTGACTAGATCAATTAAAAAAAAAAAAACTGGAGACTTATATGTTAATAAGACATAAATCTATGTAAATTATATGACTGCATAATTAGCACCTTGAGATACTTTTGGTAACTTTCTCTTAAAATGTAAGCTATAAGCCTGGCAGTCCTCAAACTGCCTGCAGAGAAGTGTGCTTGCCAATTAGGGTGTTTTTTTCCTAACTCAATAATTGAGAGCTCAGTTGATTTTAACAGCCTGTGGGTAAAAAAAGGGGGAAATGGTAATGTCCTCGTTAGGCAGTAATATGTTCGTGCAGGAAGAGAATTAACCAGGACTCACACAGATGAAGGAGAGAGATGTGGAATGCAGTTCCGGGCCATCACTGAATGCAACCAGGGAGTTTTGGCATCCATATATTTGATCTTAATCCAAAATGGGGTCATTTTAGTTCCAAATGTAGAACTCATTTGCATCTATAGTGATTCAAGGAAAACATCTTACTGTCCACGAGAATGCTTGCTTTTCTTTGTGCTAGAGCTCTGCTGGACATGCTTCCGGGCGAGGTCGCTCGGTTCTGACCCATAGTCACCAGAAGAGGTGCTGAATTACTCCAAATACCGTTTGTGGAGACGCAGGCTTTCTTTTTGGATCATATTTTCCTCAGCTGTTTTTTGAAAGTTAGAAGAATTCACATAACTAATTTTCAGGTTTAACTAGCTTGCAATGTTACTTGCCAACTGAGGAGAATTGCAGAACCCAAACCCCTGATACCAAAAATCTCCTTTAATTGGCCAGTTCAGTTTCAAATTACAACGTTCTGCGAAAGACTGCAGGTTAATTAGGAAGCTCACCTGGAAGAAATCCCAGCGTTCCGAGGACACAGTTCCTCCGCCTTTGAAAGAGCATGAAGCAAGGACAAGGTAATCAGAAGGAAATAGAAAGTAAATCATTATAAAGTAACACCATGTTTTCCCTTTGTAACCTGGTCCTGGTTCTTTTCAAGTGTCCCCTGTTGTCATTTTTCATGTTCAGGATGAAAAGAGAAGACAATCGTGCAAAACACACTCAATTATCTAAATTAAAATCATGACACCTGCTCCATAGCGGAAGCCTGTACTTGCCCAGCAGCGGGACAACAGCTGCCAACAGCTGCCTCAGAACGGACAAATGCTTCCTTTGTTGTCTTATTCCCTCTCTGTCTGTCTGTCTGTCTGTCTGTCTCTGTTATCTATCAATCATCTCTCTTCTATCATCTATCTATCTATCTATCTATCTATCTATCTATCATCTTTCTATCCACCCATTCCTCAATCATAGACTTTGTTTCACCCTAAAAGCACAGGAAAGAAGGGAAAATTATTTATGAAGGAAATGGAGTCCTCTCAAGAACCCTTTAACAATATTTGTTAGACCAGTTATTTCTTTAGTTAAAGAACTCAGTAAGCTGAGAATCACTGATCATGAAGAATAATAGAGGAGGCTTCCACTGAAAATTGTAAAAGGGAAACAGAGGTCCCTGTCTTTTGTCCAGAGTTCCCTGAAATTTGTCCAGAAGATAATTTTGAAGAGCACACTCAGTGGCCTGGAAATAGTAAAGGATACTGGGGACAAAGAAGCAGGCATCTGACCTCCAGCCTTCCGTCGCTGCGACCAACCTGAGATAATTCCTTTAAGGAATGAAAGATGTGATTGGGTTTACTGTTTCACAGGTTTCAATCCCTTGGACGCTTTGTGCCTGTACTGGTGTAGAACATGGGTATGGACACATGGTAGAGAAAGTCGCTCACGTGGAGTTCAAAAAGAGGAAGGGGTTGAACCGCAACATCCGCTTCCAAGGCAGTGACCTGACTGCTCTCTTTAGACCTCCTCAGTTAAGGACCTACTACTTCCAGGCGGCTCACTGCCCGGAGACTGAGCCCTCCAGCACTGCCCTTTGGTAGACAGTGGGTTCCAAGCTGCAAGAGGGTGGGATTCCACTAACGGAGAGAGATTATAGTTCAAGAACTAACATTCTGCCGAGGTCAACTGTCCTGAGATATCCACCCCGCCTGAAGGTGTTACACTGACCACGCTCATTGGGACAGGTTCGGGCATGACCTGGGGAGACTAGGTCTGGGGTCCTGAACACCAGCTCCATCTCTTAAAATGGCACCTACGACGTGGGTACTAAGAACTTCCACTTAAAACTTAACGAAAGCTTTAAAAAGGATTTTAAAAACAAAAGAACAGAGACCAGCAAGGCTTCTTGGTAGCTGCATTTTTCTCCGTTGGGCTCTGTTTCGCTAAAGACAAGCAGAGATTTTAGCAGCTCCTTTAAGGGAGGTTTCCTGACTCAGCATAACCGGCAAAAAACCGCAGGGACCTTTTAAGAGGCCTTGCTGACAATTGCAAGAACAGCTGGCTAAAACAGCTGCCACTTTAAATTTAACAGTGTTGTTGTTTAGCAGATAAAAGACTCATGGCCAGAAAAAGATAAAGATTTACAGCAAAGACAGATTAAGATAATGAGAAGCCTCTAAAGATTTACAGTGTGTTTTAAAATATACCTAGGCTTGGGAGAGAAAATAAAAAGGATATTTGGTTAAAAAAATAATATAGAGAGAGTAGCTGGGTGTGGTGGCACATGCCTTTAATCCCAGCACTCAGGAGACCATGTCTCAAAAAAAAAAAAAAAAGTAATAAAAAAGCCACCTAAATGTGGGAAATACACAGAGTCTGGATACTGTATGCTATTGTCTTTGCTCAATTGCTAAGGAAGGAACAATTGCTAAAACATACTTGATTATCAACACTGCTGAGTTAATCCAATTTACATATTTTAAAAATGCTCTGACTTCAAAATTTAAGTCTAAGGACAGGTTACTGGGGAAAAGAATTTCTATTTTTGCTTCCACAGAAAATGCAAAGCTGTGGATTCCTTCCAGACCAACATGGTTTGATCAAGCAAGGTCCCCTGAAGCAGTGTCCCAGGTGATCCAACATTCAAAACTGCTGGGACAAGACAGCCTTGCAGACAACAGCCAGGATTTCTGCATCTTCTTAGGATTCCCATAGGTATTACATTGTCCCCATCCAGCAGGAAGCAGTTTGGAAAGAACAACGCCCAAATTCCCAAATATTGTCTATAAATGTTTGTCTTCATTTAAATGGAGTTGATTATAAATGGTCAATGATCACAACTAATCTCTTTTTAAAGGTTAAAAGGGGGATTATGGTATAGGAATTAATATTTTCCATTGGTATGGATTTTCATTTATTGATACACATTTAAGGTCAATTTTGTGATGTGTATATTTCTCCTCTTAAGTATGTTTATATAGCTCATTTTAAAATGTAATGTATAATTAAGTACAAATTATAGATAATTACCTATAATAGTCAAAAGTTATAGTTAGGTTGGTTAGGTTTTCTAGATATATATAGAAATATATTTCAATTGGGTAGGCATTCTTCAAACCTTTCAAAGATCTACAGAGCATGACATTTAAAATAGTTTAGGGTTTTTCTTGACAGGGAGGCTCAACTGCTCCTGACAACACCACCTGCATCAGAAAGGACATCGAAGAAACTAGTTGAGGAGTTTACTCCCAATATCGCAAGACTAGCCATTTGTGCAAGATACTGCTCTTTATACTGTATAAACTGGGCATGCAGGACTCACAGAAAAGTGACTGCTGATTCAAGATGGACATTGCTACAAGGTTCCTGCTTCATGGGAGAGTCTGCCAGACATTCTGCAGGACACAGATAAAAGTGACTGACAAACTGCCAATGCAGGTGGACAATTTGAAATTTTGCCAGATACACTGTGGCCTATGGAACAAAGATGGATATGCCAATTTACAGAAGAACTTCAGGTGACTGCCCAGGTATGGAGATGTCTTTGTCATTTCTAGAGTTTATACATTATCCTTCTGTGGTCTTTGATGGAGTTGAAGACAGATAGTTATGGTTATAGTTTTCCTTAGTTAGAATTAAAGATAAGTTACATATAAAACTTTAGACTCACAAAGATAGGCCAGATGATGGAATATTTTCTTTAAATCTTGCTAAATGTTAATGGACTAAATATTGTAACTATAGTTCTTATTTGATAACTGTTGAGTAATATATTTTACTATGTAAAAGTTAAAACCCTTCTTTTTATTTTAGACAGAAAAGGAGAGATGATGCGAGATGACATTCTTTAAATATGTTTCTCTTATTGGTTAACGAATAAAGCACTGTTGGCAAATAGGAAGGCAAGATAGGCAGGACTAGGAGACAAGGAGGATTCTGGGAGAGGTAGTAGAGTCTTGATAAGACCATGTAGAAATACATGTATTAGTGATTATGGGTTAATATTTAAGTCAGAGCTAGCCAATAAAAACAAACAAATAAAAAGCATTAGTAACCAGCCAAGAGTTTCATAATTAATACAGTATAATACAGTGTTTCTGTGTGTTATTTTGGGACTGATGTGGCTCTGTGACCAGGCTGGTGGAAAACTGCTCATAACAGACAACTCTTGAGGTCAACTGAGAATAAGTGGTAGAATTCATCCTTGAAATTCTTTTCAGACACACAGATGGCTCTTCACTTAACAGATTAGGACATTGCCTGGGATCCAGAAGACATTACTGTAAAATACTGATGGCAGATCATTCACCTATGTACTGATGCAACAATTTCACGGATGTGTGTCAATTCCTATCACACACCAGGCACAATGTTAGGCAGGAATTAATGAAAAACTATAACAGACTACCCTTCCCTCTCCCCATTTCCTGGGGCTTACATACCGGCATGGTGTTAATCAACCAACAATGAGATCTAATACATCACCCAGAAATAACATAATAGGGAGAGAACTGGACCAGAGGATCTAGTCAGAGAGTGTATAGAAAGGTTGGAACTATACACAGAGAGTCAGGAGAGAATTACTATACACAGAGGGTCAGGAGAGAATTACTATACATAGAGAGTCAGGAGAGGATTACTATACACAGAGAGTCAGGAGAGAATTACTATACACAGAGGGTCAGGAGAGAATTACTATACACAGAGGGTCAGGAGAGAATTACTATACACAGAGGGTCAGGAGAGAATTACTATACACAGAGGGTCAGGAGAGAATTACTATACACAGAGAGTCAGGAGAGGATTTTCTGAGGTCTAAATCAACGGAGGAAACAACTTGCACTTATCTACAGAATAATGTCCAAAGAGTAAGAGGGACATGCAGATGTCCCCGGCCGGGGGGGGGGGGGAGAGGCACAGTGCTTGGAGCAGGATGTAACCTGTGTTGTTGAGAGCAGATAATAGCACTAGTATTAGGGGTTCAAATGAGATAAGCATTGTGAGATATTATTTTAACTATGTGAAGACCTGTGGCGTTTGTTCATGCTGTGGAATCTATTACTTTAACTGTGTAAAGGTGTGTTACATTTGCTTATGGTGCGTTTGTTTAACCACGTAAGGATGTGTGTTTAATTGTGCAAAGATGGGTTGCATCTGTTCCGCCTTGCCTACCTAAGGCACCTGATTGTTCTAACATAGAGCTGAATGGTCCATAGCTAGGCGGGAGAAAGGATAGGCAGGGCTGGCAAGCAAAGACAATCAGCAGGAGGAGTCATGTAGGCAAGAGATGAGGAGAGAACGAGGGAGAGAGATAGGAACCCCTCCCAGGGCCAGACACGGTGAAAGTAAGAAATACAGAAGGAATTGTTGAAGATAGAAGGGATTTCCTCTGAATTATGACAGTTAGCATTTTCAGTGGCATTGACGCCATTCCTAAAATGTCTTTACAGACTGACCACCTTTGCAACAGACGCTTGGCTGCACTCCAGCATTCAGGAGAGCCAAGCTGGCCAGGACCCATCTCAGCTTGCAGACCATCACCTCAGTATAAAGTCATGTAGTCAGTGATTTTGGGTTCAGGATTCTATCTTCCTCTGGTTACTGGGGAATCTGAGGTCCCCTGTAAGGCTCATAATCTCTTTAAGAATGGACTCAGAAAGAAACTCAAGGACAATTACATTGCAGTTTGAAAGAGGAAGAAAAACAAACAAACAAACAAACACGCAACAGGATGCACAGGCTGTAAATACTGGCAGGTTCTGTGAGGCAGAATGAGGAAGCCAGGGCTATTGGAATTACAGTTCAAGATAGCTGGTGTGTTCAGCAACGCGATCTGGAACACAGCTGTAGAGGCACAGGGATTCAGAGACTGGGAGAAAGCCCAGGGTGAGAAAGAACGCATTAGCTTGGCCACTATCCAAACAGAGATGCAAAGAGAGGGAAATGAAGAACATGCTGCATGGTGGGCGTGGTCTGATTAGAAGGCACCGTGTTCTAGGAGGAATGACTGCTGGGGACTTGTGGTTAGAAACAGAGACCACGTGTCCTGATAGAGAAGAATTCCCGGGAGCGGGGGCGGCGTGGAGAGCTGAGACGAGGAGCCCCAGACACAGATCCCGAGTGCAGATCCCGAGAGCCCTTCATAGAACCTTTTCACAGCACTGGTCCTGGAGACAGCCGCCCTGCATCTTGTGATGAGAAGCTGCTTTCATATGCTGATCTTCATGTCTCAAGTCTTGAGTCCCTCTCTCCTGCCATAATGTACTCTTACAAGAGCCAGAAAACGGTATCACAAAAGACTGACACCTGAACCTGTCTCATTTTCATAATGTGCAATCTGGTGAACACGGCGTTTTGTCATCTCTGCGGAAGGGCTGCCGAGATGACAAAATTGAAGTTTGGGTGCGGATCCAGCTGTGCTAAGTGTTATTTACCGTGCGTGAGAATGGACCGCAAGATACACAAGGAAACCCACTGTAAGAGTTTATCGGGAAAGAGTTGGGGAGAGGGAGGGGTGTGCAGGCGCTCTCTAAGAACCCTGGCAGAGAGAGAGAGAGAGAGAGAGAGAGAGAGAGAGAGAGAGAGAGAGAGAGAGGTGCAGGCGTGTCCGCTTTTAAAGGTCGCTGAGCACATGCGTGTGGGTCTCGTAGCCACGACACATGTGCACAGATTACACGGAGACGCTGCGCATGTGCATAGATTGCGTAAGGCCTTGGGGGTGACTACGCATTTTGCCTGAATGCTACGGCTGCATGCGTGTGGGACCCCAGACATGCTGGAAGAGATAACACTAAGGGTGAGAGTGTGTGAATGTGTCTCTGTGATTCTGTCTGTCTCTGTCTGTCTCTTCCCCCTGCACACACACGCTCCCCTACTGGAATACAAGCTGTTAAAACTGTTGAGAGAGTCTGACGACTGGCATAAGAACATTCTTCTTAATATCGCACTTATCATGAGCCATTTCCAAGCTTAAAGACAGTTTGCTACCTAGCTTGTGACCTGGTTCAAGTATTTCCAAACAATGCGGTAGATAGATTAGGACCTTGAGGGGAAAACGGCTTCAAAGGCTTTTGTTCTTCAGCCACCACAGAGCAGAGCTTGATTTCACCCTGAGACCCTTCAAACTCATTTCTCCTTCCCCAACAGCTTGAGGAAACAGAGCTTCCGGAAGCCCACCGGCTTGCCGCCACACGCAAGCCGGTTAGGACTGGACATCCAAAGCCTGCCTGAGTGACAACAAACACTGGATCTGTTTTCTCAACACACTGGCACGATTGGTTGATCTCAAGGTCAGCACCCTTTCATAACCATACATTAAGAACCGGAGGAGGGGATCTTTGAGACAGGATCTTACTATGGGGCCCTGTGTAGCCCACAACTTGTGATCCTCCTGCCTCAGCCTGCAGAAAAAGGGTCCAGAGCAAAACCATCATGCCCGAGTTCAAATAGACTTTAAAGACAGCATTGTTTTCATGACCTTTAATCAGTGGCATTTAAGTAGTGTGAAAACAGAACATTTTTATACTTGAGGGAAAGCATGCAATTTTGTCTACAAGCCCCAAACTACCCAGCTGATTGTGGCTAGGTGGTAGAATGCTCTAGACTGAGGAAGGTTTTATTTCAACTGTTTGAAAATAAAGCTGAGAGTCTATGCTGTGAAGAAACCACAGGGCAGCTCTTCTGGTCTCTCCCGTGACTTTCCTGGACGCCTCTCATCTGTTACTCACTAGTGTCACTAATGGGACTCGATGCCACTGTAAAACCTGAAGCCTTGGCTAAATTTAGCCATGCCCGTCTCCTGGGGAATGGAAGCTTCTGGTAGGGCCATGCTGAGGTTGACTCGAAACCTCTGCCCATGTGAGATGCTGATGTTGCTAGGTTTCCCATCTCCCATGATCTCTGGGCAGTGAAGCCTAGGGTATCTAAGTTCTCATGTCACTGTTTGGCCTTGAGTAGTCCACAGAAGGGTCTTTGTTCTAGAATCGATCAGCAGCTAATGTAATCTCCAAGAAACTGGAACATTTAAGAAAGGGAGCTATGTGAGTGCTTTCGACCACAGAGAAACCTTCCTGACTCTTTTTTACCTCCTAGCTGCTTGGCTGTCTAGTAGGGTAGTTGGTTGCTTGGTGACATCAGCGTATCTGGCTCACGACTGTGGGCCTGAGGATGCAATCTTACAGGAATCCTCTCATCTTGCAGATCTAAACCTTAAGATTGAACTTGCTGTGCCACTGAATGCCTATTTTCTCTTTTAATATTGGGTACTTATTCATTTATAATTCCATGTTATCTCTATACATATTTCACAAAATGTAGTTCCAGAAATTCTCTGATGGATGGGAGTTAGGCGGATGATATTTTTACCTTTGTTGAAAGGACATTTTGACTGTCAGATACCTGACATAACCCTAGTTCTCACTTCCCTGGTTGCTCACAGAGCACCTACAGAGCATGTTAGCCTGTGGGAATGAACCCAGGAACACAAGCGACTCTGTCCCAACCTGCTGTCGTGTGTGTGTGTGTGAGAGAGTTATTCCACCTCTGACAAAGAGGTGGTTTTAGAAGCTCCTCCGGTGCCAGGCTTGAAATATATGGGCGCATAATTCCAGTTATCTTCCAGCCCAGTTCAGTGAAACACATGAGAATGGAAGCCAGTGTCCACACAGGAGACCCTGGGGTGAGCTGACCATTCCCCGTGCCTGAAAAGTGAGCTAAAAACAGTCTTTTCACTAAATCTCAAATTCCCGTGTTCTCTAGCTATAAACAGTAACCTTGAAGGTTCCTGTTTCTGAGACACTAACTGATGGATTCCTTATATACCTCTCTGGAGAGGGAGATGGCATGTACCTTGCTGAGCACGCTTGCTGAGCAGGGAAGGGAGGACAGACTGGTGTGGTGGCAGCCATGGCAGCTGTTCATACCTCCTAAGAAGGGTGTGGTGGTCTAAGAGACTAATTGGAATTTGGAGACTCCCCAGATTCAAGTCACAAACAGTTGGGGTTCAGATTCAAACCAGAAAGAGAGAAGGGGCTGTTTGTAATCCTGCTTTTTGTATCATTTCATTTTTCACTGCAGTAAGATCCAAATGGAAGCCAAGTCAGAAAGCAATACAGAGATTTTTAAAAGCAGACCCATATCCCGAAGCCATCTGCCATCCACTGGATACATGAAAGCTGCTGCTTCCACACGAGGCAGCCGAGGTTCCATCAGCCCTGTTTTCCCTTCCATCACTCTAGAAATACACCCTGGGCCACAGCGACTCTGTCTTCCATACAAATGGAAAACTTGAAAGAAACTGCCAGCCATGATTTCCTTTATGTTCTCAGGCAAAACAAACAAATGAGAAATCAAAGTGCTAGGGTGTTTGCAGGAGGGGTCTGGGGGGGGGGGGCTCATGGTTGATCGACACTCTCCCCGTTCAGGGAGATGGACGGTACAGAATTCCAGCTCGTCTGTCTTGTAGCCAACCCTCTCGCTATCTTAGACATTGGCTCCATCTCTCACCAACTGTGTTTACTTCTCAGTTCAGTTTAGCTTCGTTCAGTTTGGGCAGAGAAGGATCCCATAGGTGGCAGAGAGGGGTCTCCGGTCTCTTGCTAATGTTGACCCATTCACCTTTGTAAAAACCTTCTGTGGAAGTCCTTTGATTGGGAATGGTTCGGTTTGATTAGGGTGGATTTCGTTCAAAATGACTTCTCTCGGTTTGTTTTTCTTCTTTCTTCCTTGCTCCTGCAACTTCACCAAAGGGAAAACTAATTCATCTGGACGTTTCCTTTTCTAGGCCAGTCTCTGCCTGTTTATGCAAATTGGTCTTCCTTCAGTCTCTTTCCAAATTTTTTTGAAGAAGCATGAAACATCATGCCTAGAAAAAAAGGAAGAAGGAAAACAGAACTTCAAGAAGCATCTCCAAGAATCTGACAGTCCCCCCCCCCCCCAGGTTTCTATATTAAGTTTCAAAATCTTAGGACCATTGCCCCATTTTATCTCAGCCGTTCCCTGGAGACCTTGGTACCTCTATCTTTGCTCGAGCAGCAGATTCAAAATGTCAACTCCAGTTAATTCCATCTTAAGGAAAAGATTCTAACTTAAATCAGAGTCTTTGGAATCTTTCCTTCTTTCAACCCAAACTGTGGCTCTTTCTTGACCCTAGATGTCCATCTATCGTGCTATTACTGACCTCAGGAGACTCTTCCAGCTTCCACTACCCTTTAAGTCAACTGAAATTCGGAGGTCATCGAGACTTCACTGAGATTGTTAACATTTGCCGCTGGTGTGTAATTATCACACGGAAATCAAATACAGTATCATCAACAGATCAAATTTACCATCACCATCAGACCAAATACAGCATCAGCCTTAGACCAATATACCACCACCATCAGGCCAAATACATCATCAATGACAGACCAGATACACTGCATTAATAGACTTTTACAGCCTCCGAAAATCTGTAACTCCAGCTGAGGGCCTCAAAATTTATAAGGGGCCCAAATCAGCACACCCTTCTAGAACGGCGTGCCTGTTTTCCCACGTGTAATTTGTTCTGTAAGTCTTTGGCCAGCCCTGGGATGACGCCACCCTCTGCCCCCTCTGCACACAAAGAAGACAAGGAAGATCAATATTGGAAAATGTGAGAGAAACAAATGGCAAATGTCCAAGGCAGGAGAGCATCCCTGGGGGCAGGGGGGGCAGTAGATTCTCTGAGTCCACAGATACCAAGGGTAGACTGAAATGTCATGGACTCGCCAAGGGTGGGCGGCGAGAGGAAGGTGATAGAAACAGGCTTCGGGCTAGCCCCCTTAGAAGTTGGTCCTCTGTTCTTCTGCTTGCAAAGCCCGCATGGTGGCCCACAAGTTCCTTCTTTCCTATCTGTTTCTTTTCCTATGTGCTGTGGGGTAAAGCTACCAAGTGACCCCAGGAGGCTGAGGAAAGGGCCTCACGGGGAAGCGACCTCAATGAAAAGAGCAGGGAAGGTGAGTTAGCGAAGGGGCATGCCTCTGAGATTCGTGTTTATGCTAAAAGGAAACAATACGCAGGTGCCATTCCTACGAGCTATTTCGGTGAAATGAGTCCTCTCTCTCTCCTCTCTCTCTCTCTCTCTCTCTCTCTCTCTCTCTCTCTCTCTCTCTCTCTCCTGCTGTTGGGTGGCCTCTGTCATTTACATCATTATGTTACTTAATTGGAGGTGTTAAAACGCTTCCCAGCGCTTTGTTGGTTTGCCGTACTATTATAAGTGGCTTGCTTGCTGAATTCTTTTGTGGTCTTGGGGCCAAATCTGTTTTTCCTTGTAGAATAAATAGATGAAACAAAACGTTGACTGACAGCATGATTCAATGCACAAAGCTTTATTCTCCGTGCTTCAGAAATGTCCTCTGACGTGGAGGCCCATGGGGCTCCGTTCCATCTTGACTTAAGGTCAGAGAGCTTAAGTCTATTATTGGTCCTTCAAGGTTAAACCACAGCATGTTAGGCAGAAGGTGTATCTAATGGATGTCTTAACCTAAACAGCAGGATATCTGGTTACCTAAACAACGGGGTATGGTTACTTGATGTTTTGGGTGTTGAGGAGGTAATTACATGTGTTTGTTCCTTGTACCATGGTAAGGAAGTCTTTTGCCTTTCCCTCGTTTGACTGGGGTACATAAGAACCTGGTGCAATAAACTTGGGGCTGATCACAGTATTTGCTGGCTGCCCTCCCGACTCCGTCTTCTGTTTCTTGTCTATTTCTTTCCTCAGTCCGCACTCCTCCTTGCAAGCATGGACCGGATAAGTTGGCAGGAACAGACACTCTGAGTAAATCCAGCTGGCTGGACATTCCTTTGTCTCCCCCCCCCCCCACTCATGCGGGTGTCTGTGCTACCCCAGTACCCTGGAGTAGTTACCTTTCTATTGTGGTGGTAAAATATGACCAAAACAACTTGTAAAAGACATCGTTTAATTCAGCTTACAGTTGCAGAGGGCGTAGAGTCCGTAGCCAGCGGGACCAGCTGAGATCTCACAAATCAGTCTGCATACAGGAGACAGAGAGCACACCGGCACAGTGAGGCTAGTTTGAGACCCCAAAGCCCACCCTTGTGACACAGCCCCTCCTCCATGGCCATATCTCCTGGGGGCCAATCTCCTTCAAACCAGCACTCATCTGTGTAGAAGACACACACAAGCAGGAGGTCTTGCTTCTAGATGCTTCAGCCTATTGGTGTGATTCTAGAGACAGTGCATCTTGGGGTTATGTCTACGATCTTATGTTCTCCTGTTCTGGCACCCCAGTCTTCCTTCAAAGTTGAAACTGATCCTCTTTAAAAAGAAAAAGGGAGAGAGAAAAAAAATTCCAAAAAGGGAATTGAAAACTATGTTTGGGACATGTGTGTCCCAGCTGAATTGGTCTGGAAAGGGGTTCAGGGAAGAGGCAATTGTCTCCAGCAAAGCTTAAACCACACCTTCCATGAACATGTAGTAGCCATAGGTGGTCCCCATAAAGCTGCAACCATGGCATTCCTTTACACAGCAGCATATTGGATCCTCACTGGGAATCTGTAGAATAATAACATTGCCAGCAGATGAGGAAGCTGGCCTTTCCTAAAATAAGCTGACAAGCTCCAAGCCAGACCTGCCAGTGGTAAAGCTCTGCGTTCAAATGGAACGGCCAGGCATTAGCACTCCTGACTTCCTGAAGCAGTGGGCGATTGGAAGATATTCATTGCTTTAAGTTACTCTGTTGCTAGTTGACCCAACAGTGGCAGGCAGAATGTTTTTGTTGTTGTGTCTATTTCTCTCTCTCTTTTTTTTTAAACCAGTATCCCAATAATGTCCATGATCTGTCCTACTGTTGGACACTGGGAGAACAGGGAGAATGAGGGAGAGAGAACTGGGGGGGGTGGGGGGGTAAAGGAGCCAGGACCTGCAGTCCTTGGAAGCAGTGGGGATTGGGGGAGCCAGCTGTGGGGACCTGGCTCTCTGCTATGGGTAGAATTCCTGCAAGCCTGTCTGGAGAGGAGAGGGAGCTAGCTCCCATCTGTTGGAAATACCTCCACACAGAGTGTGAGCCTCCTCAAGTTTCCCCCTGGCTCCTATAGTGTTTTCTTAGCACAGATGGCCAATTTGGGATGCTAAGAAAATATTATTTTCTTATGGGAGGGCTTAGGGTTCTTACTAAAAGCTTTTGTTCATTCTGTATAAGGTTCCCAAACATGCACAGGCATTTGAGTCTAAGAAAGCTCTTCTCACATGTGTGTGAAATTAAGATGATCACAGATGATCCATGGGTGTCTTGCTTTATTATCTATGTGTCTGAAATGCACTGGGAGAGGGGATTATTCCATTATAGGGCACAATGGTATCAAACCATTATAACAATGCTGGGAATGAGAAAGAAAACCCCAACCATAATTTTAAGTTATTAACATGAAACCTCTTATTCTTCTAGCCTGTTCTTCTTCCCTAGTATTTTAGTATTTGTCACGTGAACATTATCACAGTGTTCACCACCCCCCAAGAGGGTGACATTGGACTCTTTGACTCTTTGTCCTTTCCCTTCTCTCCTCTCTCTCTCTCTCTCTCTCTCTCTCTCTCTCTCTCTCTCTCTGTGTGTTTACTGACCGTACATATATATACTCACACATAACACACACATCTCACTTGCCACAGACCCCTAACCCGGAGGCCAGCGGACCGTGGACTTGAAGTCTTTACATCCATGAGCTAAGATAAACCTTTCTTCCTTTGGAGCTCATTATCTCAGGTATTTGTCACAGTGACAGAAAGCAGATGGGTAGTGACATTAATGCAGAGGGATCAGAAATGCTTTTGAGACTGAAATCCTGAGGTGCTTCCGTTTGGGTCTCCTGTTGGAGTAGACTTACAAATAGCCAGTGCTGAGCTCTTCCGCTGCTTCTGCGCTGAGCTCTTCCGCTGCTACTACGCTTCAGCCAGTCTGGGTGATGAGAACACAAGTCCACTGACCAGACACCTTCTATTTAAGCAAAGTGCTGTCTGCAGCCACCTGCTGGTATACTTCCAACTGTGCCACTGAGGCACAGAGGGCTGGAGCTCTTTGGTCACATCGTTCGGCTACTGAATGGCAGGGTGTAGACTTACACCCATCCTGCCTGGTTCACATCCTTGCTCTCCACAACTCTTTTATTTATGTTTCCTTTTGTTGTGTTGAGACAGAGTCTTAACGTAGAGCCCAGGACTACCCAGAACTTGCTATGCAGCCTAACTTCAAACGCCTCCTCTTCCCAAATGCCGGGGCAACAGAAAGGCACCACCATGGCTGGCTTGTTTCCGTTTAGTTTAATTAACAAATAGAAATGGTGTTTTTCTGGCGTGATGCTTTTACATATTGTAGAATGGTTCAGTCAAGCCATATGACATGCACACTGTCTCTGATACTTAACCTTATTTTTAAGAACACAAATATTTCTTAGGACATTTAAGTATACAACATGCTGCAGTCAGATGTGCTCACTGGGATGGACAGTAACTTCTCTTGAAGTTACTCTCTGATCAAGTGAAATGTTGTGTTCTTTAGTCAGCATCTTCCTGACCCTTCCGGTCCTATTATCTGGCAACTGTCATTCTATCCTGTGATTTTTCTATGGGTTGAACATTTTCACACCATATTATTTACATGTACATGAGGTTATGTGACCTCTATCTTTCTGTGGTTGGCGTGCTTCTCTTAGTATAATGTCCTTGACCTTCTACCCCTAGCTGACAGAAGCACCTTCTTTTTCAAAGGTTTACCAGTAGTCTTCTGTGTATACCACGTTCCTATGGGGTTATCTTAGCTGGGCTGTTGTAGATACCCCTGTAGTGAATGTGGGTTTGTAGACACATCTGTCTTGGGCATGTTGACCTTGCGTTTCCTTTGTGTACTCTCTGTTGGACTTCTGGATCATGTGGTTGGTGGTTCTGTTTTCATTTTTTTAAGGAATCCACATGCAGTTTTCCATAACAGCTGTACTAACCCACAAAGGTTCCCTTTGCTCCACAGACGCCCAGTGTTCAATAACAGACATTCTGCGTGCTGGCTTGGTCTTTACTCATTTAAACTGTATTGTTCTTATGTATTTAGGGTGATGTCCCCTGATAGATGTATACGTGGAAAATGTCTCCTCTTATCCGCTATGGTGGCGGGAGCTTACACGAGGGCTTCTCATCTTGCATCAGCTCTCTACAACAGGTAGCACAGATGTGACAAGCAATGTCACTGGGCTGTTAACCTGCCGGCCCATCTCTCCGAGACAGGTCCCAATGGCCAGAGTCACCACAGCCTCCCCAGACAGTACCAGCATATGGGAGTCAAGTGATCAAATCCACGAGCCTAAGGGAAGATTTTGTGTGCGAGCCATAACAGCCTTGTTCTTCTCTAGGCACGCCTGTTCAGAGTGTGTCACAGGAACCTGGAGAAGAAGTTAAAGACCAGAGAGGAGAAATACAGAGGGAGGCACATAGAAGCCACTACATCGTAGCCACCTGGGAAATCATAGATCAGACTGACTCAGGCATCCGTCATCGGCAAGGACATTTTTATGCTATGCTCTTTATTCTTAGAGGATCTGCATATTTCCCGGCTTCCTGACAGATGTATACAGTATCTTGAAAAAAAAAAATGTTAATAAAGAACCCACTGTTCAAAGCCTTGAGTTCCGAATAGCAAGAGTTCTGTTCTCTCCTCTGTTCTGGAAATCTAGTTGGATGTTTCCTATGGAAAGCCCTTGAAAGGCATTGCTGCCAGCCGTGATCCTGATGCCATTATTTACCTGCGCAAAGACCACGTGGATCAGAATAACGACCTTGTGACCGACGAATGAAATAAGAGTATTTTTATTTGCCGCATTAAAGGAGCTATTGTCTTCACCTTAAAAAAAGATTACATAGGCCCAAATGGTTACCTAAAGTCACGGAAATCTTTTGACACGGAATGACAGAATCTTTCAGTAGTTGATATGCTGAGAGTAGGGATAAGGTGATCAATGAAAATCAATCCTGTAAGACTTAACCTGTCTACTTTTATTTTTCTCCCCCTGCTAGATAGAAAGAAAGGCAGGTATCATACCAAAAGTAAAGACGGAGAAACCATTGGATTTAAAAAAAAAAATGCATTTAACTGGAAATTGTACTATTAAAAAAATTATTCTCTGATAATTTCACCCACGTATACAATGAAAAGTATCATATAAGTTTCCCTTTCCTTCCTTTAACTCACCCCATCATGTCCTCTTTCCAACTCTTTGTCTTTTTCTTTGCGTACATCCTACTAAGTCCAACCAGTGTTGCCCATGAATACGGGTGCAGAGCCAGTCACTGGAACATGAAAAAATCTACCAGTGGCCACATCCACAGAATGTTCTTTCTCCCCAAGCCGTTGTCAGCTGGCCATAGCTCCTCAGTTAAGGGTGGGGCCAGGACAGCCCCTCCTCTGTGCTTGCTGGAATTTAGGCAGCTTGAGCTTTCTTGTGCAAGTAACCACAGACGTTGTGAGCTCCCGAACGCAACAGCTGTGTCCTGTCCACAGGACGGCATTCCTCGGCTTTCCTCCCAATCCTCCAGCTCCTACACTATTCCCAACCCTCTCCTCTGCGGACAGTTATGTTCCTCTCCGATTCCAGAAGTCCCTGTTCGCCCTGACTGCAGTTGTATTCCTCTGCTGTGGACAGAGAATGCCACTGGCCCACTACAAGGATTAGTGTAAAGGGGAAAAGTTACTAACTGTTAAATGAATAGCAGCATGTATGACGACAGCTCACGTGGCATCAGACGATCACATAGCCCAGCAAAAAAAACTAACAGAGCTGAGAGGGTCCAGCGCTGTGAGCAGTGTTACCAGAGCTGAGGAACACCCGGAACACGTTCAGCTGCCCACAAACATGGCTTCCACTCTCTGTGGGTTCGGATTTGGTGCTGGGCCCTTGCACACAGCCGCCCTTGTTACCTCGGGTTGTAGTAGGGGCCAACGGCGGCTGGTTAAGCCCTCAGCTGTCAGAGGGGAGAACAGCTGTTGTTCAGAAGGAAGCTACCCTGCCAGGTGGGAGCTGAGAAACAGAGGCTGTGGGCCCGGAAGGAATGCTGGGCATTTAAGTAGCCTCCTTCTTGTGTTTTTCAGAGAGAGAGAGAGAGAGAGAGAGAGAGAGAGAGAGAGAGAGAGGTATGATCCTGCTTGCAGTTGGTTGTCTTGGTAACCCTGCATGTGGGTTAGAGACACCTCAGTCAGGTCTTCATGCGGAGAGTGAGGGTCTCTGGAAAGCACATTCCTCTATCGGTGACAGTGTCTGGAAAGACTGCTTCTCCTCATGGGCGCAATCCCTGTTCATGCTTCCGCCTTCTCATTATTTCCCTTCCCCAACATACCTCCTCGGTGTTTTGGTGAGAAAAAAACATTAAAACATCTTCAACACGTTTTTAAACACCTCACAAGGTCACACATTTGGCTGGCCCCTGGCGACTTTTAGGTGGCAAAAATCTCCACAAGAGAACGTGATAGGTAGTAGAAAAGAAGACAGAGCAAGTCCAGAGGAAACACCCCCGCTTAGAAATGAAGCATTCAGTATCACAACGAGGCACCGTCAGCATCATGGGCAGCTAAATGGGAAGGCCAAGCTACCCACTAACCCCTTTGCTGAGCCCGGAAAGGTGCAATTATTTCTTCCCAGGCTCAGAAGTAGCTGCTGAAAAATCCTGAACACCCAAGAAATGCAGAGTACATTGTGATCACCTGTCACAGTTTGGCTGTGGCGTGTATGCCCTCCACCTCTGAGGAAATTGCTCCTGTGTTTGGTTTCCAGCAGGTGTCCCAACCATTGAAGGGTAAGCAGCTCCTGAGGTCTCAGGATTTAACCCATGAATGACTTCTTCACCGTGGATCCTAATTGGATAGGATTTGTGGGAGGAGGTGGTTAAGATAAGGCCTGGCTGGAGGAAGCCTTGGGGTTGCCTCTTTGAAGGATTCATTTTATCCCTTCTCTGCCTCCAAGTGGCCACAAAGGAAGCTCTCACTCCCCTCATGAGCTCCAAGCCTCACTGTTAAGCCTCACCACCACCCAGATACCAGGGAGCAAAGGAAAACCACCAGCCAGGATAAACTGTTTCCCTCCAGTACTTGTTACAGTGGCACAGACACTATCAAACACAGGCAGTATCTGTTGTGCTTAAGAGAAACTGGGTCCTGTCTGCAGTAGTAAATGAGTACCTTTCCATGATGCCTCCTTTGGGCTCTGGCTTCCCCAAGCTTTTCTAGGAGGGTCAGTTGGTGTCCATTGCAAAATGCTTCAGATCTGGGGCTTAATAATCTCTTGTTGGGGGAAAAAATAATAATTTAGTTTAAGACTGCCGGCTGGCTGCCTTGAATGCTCTGGCTTAGCTACAGTTTGTGTTAAGGGTACACTGGTGATCCCAAGAGAAGTTACAGTGCCTCATAGGAAGCTGGTTACCTAGATTTGGGCCCTCTGTGTTTGCATGGTGTTACTCATTTTCACCTTATTTGTTATTTCCAAAATGACCTTTTAAGTAAAATGTGGATGGCAAGATTTTAACCAACCCAAACTACCACACATTATAATTTGTATAATCCCAAGTCCCCTTCCCAACTGAAGGCTTGACAATTAATCTGAAAATTAAACCTTACTCTCAGAAAACAGAGAGTCACTTTGCAGAGTTCAGACAAATGGATGAGGTTCGCCATGGCACATCTGTACAGGCATTATTCCATTTCACAATTCCTGCTCGATATTCGAAAGCATGCGATGCTCTTCGTTTTCCTTATAGAATTTTCATGGCTCCCAGACATTTCATGCTGATCACTGTTCTCTCTCCCGACTCCTCCTTGCATGGCACTGATGAATTGGTTCTTGCAGGTATGAGGACTGTCCCAGATTTCAGCTGGAAGGGAATTTCACAGCTGGGGCTCTGACATCTATTTCCTTTCAACTGTCACACAAGCTATATTTAGTTTATCTATCTATCTATCTATCTATCTATCTATCTATCTATCTATCATTTTTCCATAGCATAGAGGAAGCCATTTTTAAGATGGTGAGTTCCAGAGGCTCGGGGACCAGAGAGTTGGCCCATTATGCACGCCCATGCATTATCTGCTGGGTGAAGGTGAGGGTTGAGTGGATGAAGGCACTCGTAGTGCAAATATCAGTGAGTGAATCAATGAATGAGTGAGTGACTGAGTGAGTGAAGAGGGAGGACATTATTAAATGGATAAATGACTGACTGGCTGATAAATCAGCAACTGGCCCCTGGAACAGATAATAAATGTTGCCCTGGGAGGTCTGGGCTCCACACACTAAGGCAGGAGGAAGCATGGACACAGGTGGATAGGGAATGGCTGCTTAGGGTGGGAATTGTAAGGGCTCAGGAACTCCGAAAGCAGGACTGGCTTTTATTGGCAGAGTTGTCTCCCCCCCACCCCACACCTCCCACCCCCCACCCTCCCTAGGTGCTGAGGCTCGGGAGGCAGTCATTACAATGATATCGAGCAAGTAATTAAATGGCTTGGGGCTTTAAAAGTTTGTGCTCCAACTAATTAAACTTTATGCATCTCGCTGTTCACAGAACGTTATTTTAATATTGCTCTTTGAACACAGAATGCTGTGCAACTCCGGCTCTATTAGCTTGGCTGTAGTACCCACCCACCTGCAGAGGAATGTTTTGCCATGTCTGTGGATATATACTCCCAAGATGAATGAGCCTGAAACATTTGTGAGCATCCTGCAAAACAGAGTTTTCATTATGTAAATCTTTCACAGTCACAATTACAGCACTGATACTTTATTCAACACGCAAAACTTGATAAGCAGTTTATTAAAAAAATAAATAATGGCTTCCTCTATGTTACTGCTCTCTTGATCCCAAGCTTCTGCTGTTCTGTCCAGTAGATGGAAAATTCAGAGCTCCAGGGTGTTTGCCTAGATGTTTGTAACTTATTTCTTCCCTTAAGCTACAATGTAGACACTGTGAGGCCTGGGTCAGACTGGCTTGCTGATGTTTAGCCTCAGAACTAGTCCAGGTAGAGACCCTGGGTTCCTGCAACGGTTAGGGTTTCTGCTGCTGTGAAGAGTCACCATGACCACGGCGACTCTTATAAATGAAAACATTTAATTGGGGTGGCTGTATTACTGAAAGACCCCAAGAGTTTGGAGCCTGTCTGGGGGAAGGCCCTTTGATGGGAGATGTCATTCTGTATATGTTTCTCATACTGGAAAACCCGTACTCGATACAGCCCTTGCCCCCAAGAAACGAGACCAGACCACTGGATGCAAGTGCAAGAGGTTATTTAATGTTTACACACAGGTACCTGTGGAAGCTTCAGTCTTTCGGGAGACTGAGTGAGTGTGCGTGGTTAAAGCATATGCAGTTTATATAGGGTTGGTGTGGCAAGAAGCAGGCTTACAGAAGCAGAAGCATGGTTACAGGGTTTCATTGTTTCGTCTAAATGTAGCAGTTGTAGTTAACCAAGGACAGTTGGTTATTTGGGTTGGGCACAAAGATACAAAGAATTCAGTTATGACTATCTCAGCATCCTGGATACCGTCCTGCTGACCTTGCTTTGGTCCAAGCTGCAGACCACAGATATCTGGTTGGCGTCTGATAAGAGCAGCACCTGGTTCCCTCCTGTACTTTTCTCATAACTCGACCTTGGCAAATTAGCAAGAGCAGCTCAAATAGGCAATATGCATAATGGGGGTCTTTCATTACAGTTCAGAGATTCAGTCCATTATCATCATGGCAGTACATAGCAGTCTGCAAGCAGATACTGTGCTGGAGAAGTAGCTGAGAGTCCTACATCTTGCAGGCATTAGGAAGTGGTCCGAGTATCACACTGAGGGAAGCTTGAGCATATGTTAGACCTCTAAGCCCAACTCCACAGTGACACACTTCCTCCAATAAGGCCACACTTACCCCCAACAAAGTCATACCTCCTAACAGTGCCACTACTTTGGGGGGCATTTTCTTTCAAACTGCCACATTCCATCCCTGACCCCCAAAGACTTGTAGCCATATCATAATGCAAAAATGCATTCAGTCCAACTTCAAATTTCCCCTTAGCCTATCACAGTCTCAACAGTCTTTTAAAGTCCAAAGTTCAAAGTCTCTTCTGAGATTCATGCAATCTCTTAACTGTAATCCCCTGTAAAATCAAAATCAAAAGACAGGTCACATACTTCCAAACCATGTCACAGGATATACACATTACCATTCCAAAACACAGGGAACGTAGCTTAGTGAGGAAATACTGGACCAAAGCAAGACCAAAAACCAGGTAGGCAAACTCCAAACTCTGCATCTCTACGTCAGATGTCAAAACGCTCTCCACATCTCTGACTCTGTTCAGCTTTGTTGACTGCAACACACTACTCTCTTGGGCGGGTTCCACTTCCTGTTAGCAGCTCCCCTGGGCAGGTAACCCATGACTCTGGCATCTCTAACATCTTGGGGTCTCCAAGTCAATCAGGCTTCAAATTCATAGCTTCACACAATGGCATCTCTAGGCCTCCATGCAGGGACACCTCTGACACATTCCTGACATCAGTGGCTTTCTTGGTTGCGAGGCAGATTCCATAATCTTTTTCTTCTATCCTTAACTCTAAAGCCGGAATCATGTCACTGAAGCTACCAAGTTCTGCTGCTGGCTGGACCTGGAACATGGCCCCCTCAACCCAATTACTTCTTCACCAGCTTTCTTTTTGTCCATGGTTTTCTTTGTTGGCTAAGCTTGGCTGTCCTAAAACTGGATCTGTAAACCAGGCTGGTCTCAGATCAGAGATCCGCCAGCCCATGCCTTCCGAGTGCTGGGAGCAAAGGACATGTACCACTACCACAGAGCTGTAAACGTTTAACACCTTTTCACAAGCTGGGTGGGACCCCTCCCAGTGGTCACCACACCCTTCCTGCCATTTGTTAATCTGCTTATCTCCTTGGACACAGGGTTTAGCTCCTTTTCATTTCCTGGTCTCCCCTTCTCCAATATTGTCCTTGCTCAGTTTGCTTTTTCCAGTATAAATCTTCATTAGTGTTAACACTAGTAACCGCACTAGTGTTATTCTAATCTGTTCTGGGCTTTTCTGAGATTTCCTCTGCACACTCTTCACTTTGGCCTCAGGAAAACTTTTTGGACAGGGGTGAAAGGCAGACACATTCTTCACCAAACTTTTACAACAATAATTTCTAGGCAATGAACTAAAGTTCTCTGAAACCTCTTGAGCCAGCCCCTGCCCCTTCAAATCACTCAGCACCAATATCTTTTATGGTGTGACCCATTAAGCAGTGCTTAAAGAATTCCACTACTTTCCCAACCCAAACTCCTAAAGTCCAAATTCCTTAAAAAAAAAAAAAAAAAAAAAAGAGTTGGTCAGGCCTATCTATCCCAGCAATACCCCACCTCGGCCTTAGTTAGGGTTTCTATTGCTGTGAGGAGACACCATGACCGTGGCAGCTCTTACAAAGGAAAACATTTAGTTGGTGCTGGCTTACAGTTCAGAGGCTCAGTCCATTATCATCATGGTGGGACGGGATGGAGACATGCAGGCAGACGTGGTGCTGGAGAGGTGGCTGAGAGTTCTACATCTTGTGCAGGCAACAGGAAGTGGTCTGAGCCATTGCACACGGTATGAGCATTTATGAGACCTTAGCATTTGCCTCTGAAGTGACACACTTCCTCCAACAAGGCCATACCTCCTAAGAATGCCACTCCCATTGGAGGCCATTTCCTTTCAAACCACCCTACTATCTATCTATCTATCTATCTATCTGTCTGTCAATCAATCACTATTAACCTATATCTATTAATCAATAATCTATCTATCTATCATCTCTTTATCATCTATCTATCTATTTGTCAATCTATCATCTATCTACCTATATCTATCTATCAATCATCTATCTATCAACTTATCATCTATCTATCTATCTATCTGCCTATTATCTATTGTCTATTTATCTATCTACCGGTCATCTATCAATCATCTATCTATCCGTCCATCTGTCTGTCTGTGCCCTGCTTCTCTTGCCATGCTTTTTCTATGCTCTGTCCCCTGCTATGTTCCTACCTCTCACAGACAGCCCTGGCCAGGTCCAGTCTACTTCCTTTTCTCTCTGCTCTGGACCTTTGCAGACGTCTTTGGCTGCTCTCTCTCTCTCTCTCTCTCTCTTTCTCTTTGTATGTGTGTGTGTGTGTATGTGTGTGTACGTGTATGTATGTGTGTATGTGTGTCTCATGTCCACAATAAAAACCCTCCCCCTTAATACCATAGAGAAGTCATGCCATGGGTTCATACACCCTCATTCTGTAGAAAAGACATCAGACATTCAACAAACTTCAACACCCCTGTGTTCTGTGTTTGTAGGTAGGAATGGTTGGGAAAGGACCTTGGGTCTGTGGCTCATGCTGTAGCCCTCCTGGGATGAAGGTCCTCAGATGTGGAGTCTTTAGCTCAATGACACCTGTCCTCACCTCCATTCCCAGAGCCCTGAGCACACAACTTAGTCCAAGACCCAACATAGGCACAGAGATCAATTTCTGCCTCTGCAGTTTCCATCCTGGGGGAAATTACTTCATCTTTCAGTCTCCTCCTCTCCAAACAGGGAGTGAGTGTTCCAATGCTATAGGGTTGCTGCAACCTCCACGAGAGCCGGAAGAGACAGGATTTCCCATGGCCTTGTGGGTAAGTGCTGAGCAGGGCGCCTCCCCTCCCCCATCAAACACCCCTTCCATCGTCTTGCCTCTTACGCAGCCCAGGACCCTGACCCATGGAAGGTCAAGGTTCACATTTAGGATGGATCTTCCCACCTCAATTAGATAATCCCCCCATAGAAGTGCCCGGAAGCCCTTCTGCTTGGTGATGCTGTATACGATCAGATTGACAAGTCAGTGTAAGCATGGAATGCCTGGGGCACTACTGTGCTCCTCTAACACACACACACACACACACACACACACACACAGACACACAGATACACACATACAGACACACACAACACACATAGACACACACACACACCCAGACAGACAGACACACAAACACACAGACACAGACACCACACACACACACACACACACACACACACAAAGATACACACCGACACACAGATACACACAGAGACACACACCAACACAGATACACACACACACCAACACAGAGACACACACACACAGATACACACACACACACAGAGACACAGACACACACACCCACGGTTCTCAGACTTCCCTGAACTTAAGCCTAAGTAGATAACAGTTGGGCTGCCCTGGGAGAATGCCAGTTTGAGAAGGGACAGGAAAGAAGGGGCTGGCACTGGACTGCTTACTGTACAAATAGTTTAGTATGGAGCCCAGAGTCAAAACATGTATTCCGGCCCTGACCTCAGGACAGCTGTCCGTCTCTTTCTTTGTGTGTCATATGCAAACTTCCCTTTCCTATAGGGCTGGTCCTGCACCAGGGCTAGCTCTCAACAAACGTGAGCTTGTTTCATGAATTTGCTGGGCATGTGCAGATGCTGGAGCCAGGGAGTTAAGAAGGGAGAGAGATGAGAGATGGAGACAGATACTCATTTCCCAGACTCTTTCTGTTTCACACTCACATTGATTCTAGCTTCCTGTCCTGACTTCACAGCCTTAGGTGACCACTGTGTAGGAATTTCACACTTTTCTGTCTCTTGATGACTAGCTATAGTGTGACTAAACTTTGCAGCCCTGACACTAATCTTCCTACGCTACGGTTGGTCTGACCTAACAACACATACACAAGCTTTGTTTGGTCAACACAAAATAGACTATTCAATATATACACCTCAACATGTGTCCATTAGTATACCCAGGATACTGTGTATCCAGTCAGAGGCACCCCATCTGGGCTTGTATAACTAACCTGTGAGATCCAGGCATTTAGGAGTTTGTCAATTAGAAGTCCAGCCTGATGCCGTGAAACTGTAGGGGTTAGAGCCTGACCATCTATCTTAAAGTAGAAGAGGGTGTCAACCGTTGTCAGACTGCCGAGTGCCAAACAGTGCCAGCTTAAATAAAGACCTCTTCCTTGATACAAGCATGTACATAAAGAATGTATGGTTGACAAGATAGAGGATAAAACACGAAACAGATTATTTTTGAAGGATGTTGCCATTTCCACCGGATATAACGCAAATTCCTAAAACTTTTAGGGAAGGGATAAAACAATGTGCTCTCCACTTTGACTGGCAGGATGCTAGTGTTTTCTCTTCCGGAGCACACATTCCTCAGGAAACAGGAGCTCAAGGCTATTGGTTACAATTTAATCAAATCAAAGCTACTGGTTACAATTTAATCAAGTCGCTGCCTCCCACCCTTAGAATATATGCCATTCTGTGGCTTAGATTTATTTTTGTTCCCATTTGCAGAGGAAAGTCACTTCCCTGACGTTCAAATGACCTTGAGGGTACTCCTTAGCAGCTCCAAAGTTGTATTAGCACACTCCAGTGTTTGTATGTACAGCACACACACACACACACACACACACACACACTCACACACGGGGGTGGGGTGGGGTGGGGGGGGTGAGCCTCCTTGGACACATTGTACCTAGTTCCCAAAGCTTGTTTGTTAAACAAAGGAGAAAGCATGGTTACATTACCTCAACTGTCAGGCATGCATACACCTGAATGAAAGAAGTTAATAAAACAAGAAGTGCAAACAATTAGTTTCATAGGAAGGTGGTGGCCTAGCATTTGGGAGAGAGTGGACTGATTTCAGTGTTGATGGGGTTCCTGCGGAGCAGAGAACCATCCTGTGAGACCCTTAAACTATTTCCTCAGTGTGCATTGGCCATCCCTCCTTTTCTTGACTCTCAGGGTCTCCCACTTTGGAGGAGCAGCAGGAATGCCCTACTGGGTACCTATGTATATGGAACAGACACTTCACAGCAGCATCCTTTGAGATGGGCACACTGTTGATTTCGAGTAAGTAACAAAGAGTTATGGAGAAAGTGTCTGTAACTCCTCATCCTGGCTCCTTTATAATGGAGGCATAAAGAGAAATGCTTATGAGTTTAATGGTTCAAGACTGTAACAAAAAAGCTACACAATGAACAGCGAGTTGTGCCTGGATAAAATTCCCCACTAATAAAACAGTAAAAAGAAGTGTGCCTGTAGGGCAAATGACCCTTTGCAGTGAAGAGATTAGCCTATTATCTCGTTCCTGTTGGGTTCATTTGAGCTCTTCAGCTTTAAAAACACAGCATCCTGTTAGCTATTAAAGATGTCCAGCAAACCCAGTTTCTCCCAACCCACCTTGAGGTTGTATTAGTGACCAAAATAAAGCATAAAAATACAGTGTGACCTCCTTCCAGTTTGAATGCCTTCCATGTGTTGTCGGCTAAGAACTGACTTTCGTTTTGGTTTCTCTGGCTCGGGAAGCAATGTCCACACTAGCGTATCAAACTCCTATAGTTTCAAGAACGATTTTGCATTGACACCCCATTACCTCTTCTGGTGTGGGTTCAGGGCTTTCGATGGCTCTATTCTGCATATCACATTAGTGCAGAAGTAGACTCCACGATGACCCCTTCTCCAGGTGCACATGTTTACTGGAGACGGGATAATGAACCATGGATGCCTTCTCAGCTTGGAATTTAGTCTCTAGGCCCAGTGTAGGAAAGCAGAAGGAAGAGACAGGAGGAGCTTAAATGAAATGAAAAGGGTAATTAAATGTATGGTGGCTCTGAAATTTTTAAAAGTAAAATACAACGTAAATGCTACATGGCGTATGCAAGCCATGAAGACTGTGCTGTATTGTCAAGCAAGTGAAGTGTTTTGTGAACAGGCACACACAATAGAGCACAGGTCTGTCTGGAAGCCTTCAGAGCTAGCCCGTTGGCAGTGGTGATCTGATGAAAAAAAAAAAAAGAGCCATATTATGGCCACCTCGTGGGATTACTGGGAAGAATAAATGAGAAGATAACTTAGTGCCTGGTTCAGTGCTTGATGAACCGTAGGCCCTGGGCCTCTGAGGGGAAAGTAAGAAACAGACTGATCTGCACAGTGGAGGCCTGACTGGAGAGTAGAGAAGATGGAGACAAGTCGGAGCTCAGGGGCTGCAGCTGTTGGATTATCAGCAGCTGGCCCAGACACCAGCCCCCAGGTTGTCTGTGAAAGAAACCTTGATTACATACATAGCAAGCTCCTGCCTTTGCTTCTGCTTAGCTGGTCTGTCGTTTTGTTTCTGTGAGAGGGCAGACTTCTCAGTTGCGGTTTGAGTTTTGGGTGTTCCTGAGAAGGCTACCTGGTAACAGTTTCATCTGCCAGGGCTGATTCTAGTAGTGGAAGCAGGTGGGACTTGAGAGATCGGGCCTTACGAGGGAGGCGTGAAGCCAGGGGGCCCTCAGAGACTGCTGTAGGCCCTCACCGTCTCTTCTTATGCGATGAGCAATTCTGGTTCCCTTATCCTCCTGTTGGGATATGGTGTCTCACCACAGACCGAGGGCAACGGGGACAATTAATCGTGGGCCAGAATTTCCAAAGCTAATTATCCCGGGTGACGAATGACTAGAAGTCGGCACACGTTTTTCCACGTGACGGTCATTCAGTTATCCAATGCCTTACTGTTCCCAGGGGATTAACTACAAAAGGCAGAAAAGTACTGGCTAAGAACTGTCCTGCTAGACATTTCCAGCTCACTCCTGCTTGTTCTGGGAAGCCCTCCCCCCATACATTAAGTGATCCCATCAAGGATGGTAGGTGCTGTACGAAGGAAGTTCAGATGTTTGCAGTGGCTTGAGAACCCAGATGCATTTGCTTCCACAGCCTGTGCTTCCCAGGAGCCCCCATAGCTCCTACAGCTACAAAAATGACTCTATTCTGAGGGATGACCAACATTACATGGACCCACTCAACTAGAACTTAACCCAAACATCTTCTGTTGATAATCGAAGAAAAAGGAGCCATCTGCTTGAGAGTACCAGGCTACATACACATGGGAAGGAAGGGTTGAGAGGGAGAAGAGAAGGTGATTTCATTGCATTTTAGTTAAAATGCATTTTAAAATTAAGATCTGTAATGTTTCCCACCTAATCTTAGTTTGTTCCCCCCATATTCTACCTTAATTACAAACCACCAAGTAGTTAGTTAATGATGCTAGTGACTTGTAGATACAGTAAGAGTACACGCAGCTGTAGAAATACAGGTAGGCTGAGCTTGAGCCACTCATATGGCTCACTGGACAGACCACGATGGCTCTAGTGTGGAATGTCCCTTGTAGCATGCCTTTCAACACTTGCACACCACGCAGTGGCAGTTTTGGGAAGGCTCTGGAATACCCAGGAGCTGGGACCTAGCTGGGAGGAGCAGGTCCATAGGTCAGAAAGGTGATGGTCACAATGATGGATTTTAGGGGTTACAGTGCGGTCCTATTTCTCTTTCTTCCTGTCCTGTGTGATGTTAGCAGGCAGCCCTGCACTCTCTGCCACAGCCGTGACCCACTCCTCCCCACATCCCTTCCATGCTGTGATGAACAACAGGACCCTCAAATTGTGAGCCAGAATAAGTGCTTCATTCCCTAAGACTCTTCTTATCAGGCAGTTGGTCACAGAGAGAGAAAGTAATTAGTACGTAACTAATTAACTCGGGTCTGGGAAAGGTCATCAAACTCCACAACCATCTAAAGAAACATGACCAGTAAGATGTGAGGAATGACCATTTCTATTACTCGGGAGAAGCAGACAATAGTTCTTAATAGGTTTTCTGTACCTTGATTAGTAGGTTGCTCTGCCCATGTGTTAAGTCAGATGACGCCCATTTGAAAAAAAGAACAGGTTTATTTTGAGCAAAGCAACTCCTGGGTGAGTCCTCTAGCTGCAGAGAGAGAGAAGCCTCGCACTGAACTAAAGCAGGGAGGTTATATAGCTTGTAGGCGAAGGGTGATGACGACGTGTCCTCGGTAAGCTAGGTTTGTGCACAGTGTGGTGCTTTAGATGGGGACCTGGGCCACTGGCAGCTTCAGGGGAGGAGCCTTCACAGCCACCAGGAATGCAGAACTGGGCCTTTTGGCAGCTTTTCTTTGTCTGAGGAGGTTCTCTGAGAGGGTGCAGTTTGCAGAGAGACTGAACAACGGCTGTGTGCCAAGAAAACCATGTCCTTGCTGTAGTTGTTGCAAATTTCAGGTCTGTACTGCTTGATGCTTGGTTTCAAATTTAGCCTTTTCAGGACAATGCTGTGTCGTCACTGTCATGAAGATTGGATAGTGATGCCTGGAATGAAAATCTTAAGTGACGGAGGGTCTGGCTGGAGAGAAGGCTCGGTGGTGAAGAGCATGTACTGGTCTTGCTGAGTCTGATTCTCAGCAACCCCGACCAGGCAGCTCTCAGTTGCCTGTAACTTCAGTTCCCGGGGCAATCCACTGTCCTTTCCCGGCTTTCTTGTATACTATACTCACATGCTCACACACCCACCCCCATACACAAAACAGAAACGAAGAGAAAATTTACATAAATAAAAGATGAATAACCAGCACTGGTGTTTTGTTCTCAGGAAGGGCTTGCTTTTTTAAGTGTTTGACTTTCTCTTCAGAATCAAGGACTCTGGTGAGATTGACCGGGTGAAAATAAAAACCAAGGCACATGGGCAGCAAAGCAAAGGCTGCAATGTCCGTGTCCTCGTCAACCTGGGACTCACAGACACAGATGGGGACTGAGACTGAGGGCTGAAAGGAGTCTGTAGAAACTCAGGAGCGTGTGCCAAGGTAGCCAGGAGTGACGAGTCCCACACCACAGGTCTCAATACCAGGGCAACAGCATTCCTCCCCAGTCACACCGAGAACGTAGGGATATTTATCGTGAAGGTTACCATCAGCAAGTGCCATGATCAAAATCAGTAGGTGGTGCTTATCAAACAGAGGGCAGGACGCGGGAAAGTCATTTGCAAACACAGCTGACCGCCCGGACCCGCAAGTTCTGTATCTGCTACAGATGGAAAATAACTGAGCGGAATTACATCTGCCCTTGACATTATTCCCTCAGCAATACAGTGTGACAGCTACGTACAGTGCATGGCAGCAACCTAGGTGTGGTTACACAGGGAGGCGCGTGCAGCTGCTGTACAAACCCTACACCATTTTGTGCCGGCAGGATAGCATCCACAGATCTTTGTGTCTGTGGAGGCTCCTGGAACGAAATTTCAAGAGTACCAAGAAATGTCCGGCAGCCGTTTCTCTAAAACCCGACAAGGCTGCCGTCAGTATCCACAGCTCCATCTGTAGACGAAGCCGTGCAGTTTTCCAGTGTTTAAACAAAGATCAGCACAAAGCCCCGCTGCAGCGAGAGCATGGTCACGTCACGTGTCCCACGGTGACAGTCACAGTCAGCAGAAGGCCTGCTTAGGCGCCGCCGGTCCCCTAAGAGACTGCTGAGAGGCGCGATAGTGGAGCTACATCCCTGTGGTGATTGTACAACACTGTTCATTTCACACGTGTAGTGTGTCCACGCCTGTGGCACTGACCACGCCCACTGGGGGTGGAGACAGGGGCGGAAGTGACCTGGGGAACTAGGTCTGAGAGGAACCGGCCCAGGAGCTCTCTCTTGCTTACATCACGTGGACAGGAGAACGTCCCGAAGCATCCTTGGGGCCAGGAACCTGCTGGTGTTCATCTGTCTATGTTGCAAATTACTTCTCCCTGATAAACATCTATTCGGCCTATCTGTTTCTCCTGATCCTTATTAAACCACGATACACAGACCTAGTTCGTTGCTCTGAAAGTGCCCCATGTTTTATTCCCACCCAGCAGAGTGGGCTGGACACCAAACGCATCATCTTTACACAGGAAACAAAGAAAAGATGATTTCTAAAGCATTCTCCTTGCACGCCCCCAACCTACAGCAATTGTGGCTTACAGTTCCACCCGGGCGTGTTGGAGATGGCTCACAGTCTCAGGTTCAGTGCCTACATATCAGCAGCAGCATAGCATGATATTTACTCAGCATAGTAACATATTTATTCTGGAGACTCAGTTTCCCTTACGTTCATTGTTTTGATTCATTTTGAGTAAACTGTGCACCTCATGCAATGAGATTTCCAAGGCCTTCCCACGGTGCTGGGATAGATAACCTTACCTCTTCAGGAAATGTGCCATTGATATTTTTGTTTGCTTGCTTGTTTGTTTTAACTGGATCCTGCACACGCTTGCAGCTGTGAGGAATGGGTCACTCTATCATGAAATGCTAATCTTTCGTGACCCATCACCACCATAGCTTGGCTGATTTCTGACCTCTCAGGACATGGGTTCATCTCTTCCAATATGCTACACAAGATAGCCAGAGCTAGGACTGATGGGGGACGTCCTTCTGTATACATGTTCCTCTTATTGGTTGATGAATAAAACACTGATTGGCTAGGCAGGAAAACCTCCATCATCATCTGACCCTGACTGACAGGGAGACAGGGATGTGAGCCACATTTGCAGTATCATGAACTAATTATCTGTACAAAATATTCTTGGAGACACAGGTACAATCCTAGGGTGGCTAATTCATTGCAAGGCTTTTCAGGTAAAGTGAGACTGGAATGAAAATCAAGAAATGAACCAGAAGAAACCATCCTGAGTGAGGTAACCCAGTCACAAAAGACAAACAGGGTATGTACTCACTCATGTATGGATTTTAGACAGAGCAAAGGATTACCAGCCTACAAGTCACACCGCCAGAGAAGCTAGGAAACAAGGAAGACCCTAAGAGAGACATACATGGTCCCCTAGAGAAGGGGAAAGGGACAAGATCTCCTGAGCAAATTGGGAGCATGGAGGGAGGGGAGAGGGAGTTAGAAGAAAGGGAAGGGGAGGAGGGGAGAGGAGGACATGAGGGATCAGGAAGATTGAGTCAGGGGAAGAATAGAGGAGAGCAAGAAAAGAGATGCCATAATAGAGGGAGCCATTATAGGTTTAAAGAGAAATCTGGCACTAGGGAAATGTCCAGAGATCTACAAGGATGACCCCAACTAACAATCTAAGCAATAGTGGAGAGGCTACCTTTAATGCCCTTCTCCAATAATGAAACTGATGACTACCTTATATGCCAACCCAGAGCCTTCGTCCAGTAGCTGATGGAAGCAGAAGCAGACACCCACAGCTAAACAGTGAGCTGAACTCTTGGGATCTAGTTGCAGACAGGGAGGAGTGATGAGCAAAGGGGTTAAGACCAGGCTGAAGAAGCCCACAGAGACAGCTGACCTGAGCAAGGGGGAGCTCATGCATCCCAGTCTGATAGCTGGGAAAACAGCATAGGACTGACCCTGATTCCCTGAATATGGTGTCAGTTAGGAGGTCTGGGCAGTCTATGGGGCCTCTGGTGTGGATCAGTATTTATTCCTAGTATAGGAACGGATTTTGAGAGCCCATCCGCATAGAGGGATGCTCTCTTAGCCTAGACACATGGGGGAGGGCCTAGGCCCTGCTCCAAATGATGTGACAGACTTTGAAGATCCCCATGGAAGGCCTCACCCTCCCTGGGGAGCAGGAAGCGGTGGGGGGGACGGGGAGGAGGGGAGGGAGAGGGAACTGGGATTGACAAGCAAAGCAAGCTTGTTTCAAATTTAAACTAAAAAATATTATCATTAAAAAAATCAAGAAATGCATTGGAGGGGGACATTCAAGAAAACAAAACAGGGTAGTGAATCTCAGAGTGACTCTTGGTGTTACTAGACTTGCTCCACACCAAGGAGATATCAGGAAAGAAATGCCCCTTACCTAGACTAGTATAACTTCATTCTAACATCTGTTCACAGGGTGAGGAGGCAGGAGAGGCGGGCTTGGAAATGCTGAGATATTTTATGGACTCAGGAAGATGAAGCTCTATCTGTTTTCTGTTACACCGACAAGGCGTCTGGAGCTGAGACCGTTTTAAAGAAAGGAGGTTTATCAAGTTCCAATCTGAGAGGTTCGAGGCTTCTGCTTGGCTCTGGGGTCAGCACTACTTTGGAAGACCATGTGGTAAGAGAGGAAACCGGGGACTGGGGAGGGAGGATTCCTAAGCCTCTCTCTCAAGAGTTGAATGTCATGCGAGCAACAGCCACAATGACCTAAGGACTTCCCAGTTCCCACCATTTCAAAGCCCCACCATCCCTGAACGACAGTACACCGGAGACTGCGTTTACTGTGCACGTATCCCTGGGGAACAGGCCACACTGGTGTAAGGAGGGGATAAAACACGTTCCACGGCTTCAGGAGCACAGTGCTAGGCCCTTATCACACCCTCTTTCAGTGGGAGAGAAAGAAGAACCAGCAATGGCCCAGAAGACGGCAGACTGAGCATCGCTTAGCTTGTCAGCAGGCAGGTTGCATTTCTGTAGATGTCCAGGGTGTGAGACTGGCTCCCCTGGGTGCCTGCTGCTCTCTAGTCTACTGTGGCTATGCAGCACATAGCTCCAAGACGTCTAGTCTGCTGACTGATAACATGACGGCTGGCCTGTCTATAGTATAGGGACAGCGAAACATTACTTCTAAACATCCCAAATAAGATGGCTTCTAACTCAATATAGGGGTTTTCAACATAGTTTCTGGGCTGTAAAATTACTCCTGCATCCTGAGACAGTGTGACCTCTCCTAAGCCTGCAAGAGCCAGCTCTTTGTGATCGGTCCCTTTCTTAGGTGGGCATTCCATGCTGACTCCTGAGGACTTGACGCTGTTTCCGTGAGAAGCTACCCTGTCTCAAGAAAAGGGATTTCAGTCAAGGTGAGTGAATGCAGAAAATGGGATGATCTATAAATGGTCACAAGTCTGAGTCTCAAGAAAAAATGGTTAATACTCTGATTTTTTTTTTTTCAGCCAATGGTTTCTAAGGACAGTGGGGGAATACACATGTCCAATGCCTTTCTGTCCTGGCTAGCTCCAGGCACTCCCTAGGGCAGACATTTGCCTCCACTCCCTACCCTACGAACGCAGAAAGGTGAGGTACACGGGCCTCCATGGGCATCCAGCAGACACACACCAAGTTGTAGCCACATCTCCCTAATCATCCAGGGGGAGCACCAGCTTCTCCTCCCCACAGAAACAGATGGAGACAAAGAGTTTGAAAAATCGTTACACACGGATTTGGCTTTTCAAGTTCATCTCTTCCTGTCTCCAGAATGTTCTGCTGTGTAATGGCAACATGGGAGATTTTCTGGAAAGATTAAGCTGGCGAATTTGAACCGTTTCAGAACTCAAAATAGACACTTGCTCTTTCCATAGATAACCGGCTGTAATTTCCCAAGGAAACCTTCTGTCTTTTCAAAGAAAAGAAAAGAATTGCCTTCCAAGAAGACAGAGCTTGGATGGGTCCCCATGGGTCCCCATGGGTCTCTTCTTTATGCTCCTCTTGTTACCCGGTCCCCATCTCTATAGCCGTGTATAGCCATGCGCCTTGTCGAGGCTTCCCGGTCACATACGGATGCTCTGCTTGTGATGTTCCTGCAGTCCCCTCTGCCCAGGCTGTGGAGAAAAATCACCAAGCACATCTGGAGAATCAGACACAGCTGGCCCGCTAGCCTACCCAACACCCTTTATCCTGTGGAACTTGTTTTGCTTCTGTGGGGTGGGTATGCCTCTGATACTCGTTTACTTATTTCTAAGATTTCTTTCAGTTTCATGAATGTGTGTATGACTCTGTGTGGAGATGTGCACGTGAGTGCAGATGCCCTCGGGAGTTCTGAAGAGGGAGGCAGAACTCCCAGAAATGGACTTGCCGATAAGGAGCCCAGTGTGGGTGTTGGGGACTGAACTCAGGCCCACTGCAAGGGCAGTACACTTTCTTAACTTCTGAGCCATCCATCTGTCTCCTTCTCACCTGTGTATTAACTGTACTCGTATGCTATGCGATTATATTGTTCTCTAGGTATATCATGAGCACTTTGAAGCGCACATCAAGATGCGATTTCAAAAGCATTAAGTCAAATCGATAGAAGTTGTAAGGCTTGCTTTGCCTTACTCTCACGGGAATTTGGGTGGCTGGCTTTGCAGACTGCGCGGTGGACACAAACACAGGTAGGCACCCCGAAGTGACAGTGGCAGCGTGGGAACCTTGGCTTTGTGAGTTGTCTGTTTTCTTGGTCTCTTCTGAGTCATACGTCCAGTGACTAATGTTTGTGCTAATAATACACCTGTGAAGTTAGGCAGACCTCAGAATTGTCTCAACAAACAGGGAGAAGTTGGGGGGACTCTCGCAGAGCTCCATTCCGTCTACCAGAAGCTTACATTTCCCCAGGTTCTTCTAAGGTAAGTTGCAAGGTGAGACTTTTAGACTAGGAGAGATCCACGCTGCAAACTGGGAAACACATAAGAAAACAAATCTCACCACACTGAAGCATAAATTAACATGGAAAACGATAAAGAATTCAACCATCTGATTTTAACGGTTGAAGAGGGGTGTGTTTTGCTGCCATTAGCACTGTGAAAATTGCATTGGGTTATTTGTTGTTTTAAACAAAATAGTAGGAATTATAGAACCTTGTTGAGTAGTTTGTGGCGGGCCTCTGTTAAAGTTTTTTTGTTTTGTTTTGTTTCTGTAATGCCACCATTGGTCTTCAGGAGATGATTACAGAGAGTTGCTCAGGCAAGGGCTCACGTCAAAGAGAAGTGAGCAGAAAGCCTCTCGCCAGGGAGAAAAGATCAAAGGGAGGGAGCCGTACTGCACAGACATGTGTGTGTCTCCTCACTCATCAGATAGCTGTTGCTCCCTTCAAATGTATTAAGACAGCTGCAGAGCAGGGTAGAGAGATGCCACCTTCCAGAATCCTGTGTAGACTTTAATGCTGGGGAGGGGCGTGGTAAACTAGTTATCTGGGGAGACTTTAACCACCACAGATTCAGGAACCTGCGTCTATCAGGGTAACATGGAACATAGTCTAGTATCTGGATGGTCTTCAACTCCTGCTTCCTGGGTAGAATTCTAAAGAACATAGTACAGCTATGGAAAATGAAGACAATTGATAAACACTCAGCGAACAAGAATTTGAGTCATATATTGTTTTGATTTCAAGGACAATTCTTACTTGCTGAGTGTACATGAGTAAGGTTGTTTGCCTTGCTGTGGGATAATAACAGCACCAAAGCCATGCAAACAAATCAGCAATCTTTGGAGGGTACAGAGGATGATCTTGACACAGTAAGCGTTAACTTGTGAACCTAGTGGCCCATGAGCTGGCCGTAATCTTACCTACATTTTAAAATTAACCGGAGGGTGTTGGAAAGATGGCTCAGCATCACAGAGAGCCTCGGTTTAGTTCCCGCTGTCCACAGGACAACTCATGGCCATCTGTGACTCCAATTCTACCATATCCAATGCCCTCTTCTGATCTCCATGGTACTCATAATCCCTCGTAAGTAAGCGTGTGTGCGTGTGGGTGTGTGTGTGCGTGTGTGCGTGTGTGTGTGGGTGTGTGTGGGTGTGTGTGCGTGTGTGCGTGCGTGTGTGGGTGTGTGTGCGTGTGTGTGGGTGTGTGCGTGGGTGTGTGTGTATGTGTGTGTGCGTGCGTGTGTATGTGTGTGGGTGTGTGCGTGTGTGTGTGCGTGTGTGTGTGCGTGTGTGTGTGCGCGCGCATGTGCGCGCGCGTGTGTGTCCAGAGAGCGTTAGTTAGGAAAGTGCAGCTTTCGTTGATGACACAGGCCCCCCGTTGTCCTGGGGACTTAGAGCAGAGGCTATGAGCAAGTCAAGAAAGTGCAGTACAAAGCGGGAAGATGGCCCCACACTGCATTTCTCCCTCAGCTTACTCAGGAAGGGGGGACTGAGTGTCCTCAGTAGGCTGGAGATGCTTTTTGCCGTGTGGATTTTGGTAGGTTGATGAGTACATGTCTCAGAACAGCCTTATTGTGCCTGTCTACTCTTTATCAGACGGGAAAAGGGAGTAGAAGAGGAAAGGACACGAAACAGTGGTGAGCATCGTTCTGTTCGAAAGATGGAGACAGCAAGATGAATCAGGGCTTCCTCTCACGCATTTGTTAACGGGCATTTCCTACCATGCCTTAAGAGTGGGAGATAGCAGGATGTGGTCAATAGTGCTGAAGTTCCCTGTTACCTGTATGGCTCATGGATGCTTTTTGCTACTGAAGACCATGGGCACATTTTGGTTCTGTTAGATAAAGGGACTTTTTCATATGCCTAGAATGCCTGTTTCCTTCATTCAAGAGACGTTTTCAGTCTGAAAGAGGCTTTGAAAACAAGTCAGTGGGCCCCTGAGCCAAAAGAAATAAGCGCAGATGAGTTATAAATACTTTCCCGTACAGAAAAGATGGAGTAGCTCTTTCTTAAACATGTCATTTCAGGAGCTCAACTTTTACAAGCCATGTCCCCCAGATCTTGAAGATGCTATAAGAATCATGTGCATCATACCTTTCAGAATGCTGTGAATCCCGACATTTGGCATTCGACACAACAATTTGTTGAGTGGAAAATTCACTCAAACCTGCTTGAAGATTCACAGATGGTATAGTCCTCCTCCATGTTCAGAAGAGATTCTTTCGAGACAGGGTTTCTCTGTGTAGCTTTGGAGCCTATCCTGGCACTCACTCGCTGGCCCAGGCTGGGCTCGAACGCACTAAGATCCTCCTGCCTCTGCCTCCCGAGTGCTGGGATTAAAGGTGTGCGCCACCAGTGCAGGTCCACAGCAGGAACTCTTACTATCTTCTGTGCTGAAACAAAAGAAATGGTAAGGCCAGTTGAGTCCTTTTGATCTGCCTCCAGCTTGGATGGAGATTAATCAAAACAAGAACCATGTCCAGAGAATAAAAGGCGCGTAAGAACATCCAGCACAACCCCATGGTTTCCTGTCCACCCTTGTCCCTTTGGAGAAAGAATTGGCACATGGGAATGGGACACCACACACACACACACACACACACACACACACACACACACAGAGGAAACTCCAAAGTGGGCAAGATAATTGAGGCTTAAAAAACTTCCTCGGAGGGGATGGCGTTGGCTGGGGATAGGCAGTTTGTAGTGACAATAAGGTTACTGTCTTGTTACCCCATGGTGTGGAGTGGCGCATGCCTGCGGTCTGCCTTTAGCAGATCACAGGAATATTTTGGGCAGCTGGGCACTGGCATTGGATGTCGCCTCTGTAGGATCTCTCACCTGAATGACTTCCCTGGTAGAGGCCGGTTTGGCTTTGTTCCCTGGCTTCCGCGTCCTCCCGGGCAGCTTGCATACCCTCATCAGTTTCCTTTGATGGAGGAAATACGGACACTCTGCTTGCTGAACTTGGAGCACCAGCTAAGGTTTTGATCATTATGGGGTTGTCTGCAATGCTGTTGACGATAGGTGCTGGGAGATTTTAACTCTGGGGAACGAGAAGATCCAGAGGGCCAAAGAGACAAGAGACCTTAATTCGGGAAGTTCATTCTTACTCTCTGAGAGTTCAGTGGTTGAGTCTGCCAAAAGGAAGTAACAGAACTCAGATTGATAGGAGAAAGGGCTACAAGTGGATCGGTTGCGCTCCTGTAATGAGGGTCAGACAAAAGTACAAAATGGAAAGGGCCAGGCGGTTGAGGCTTAACCCTCACAGAGGAGCAACAATTGAGGGGACCTTAGGCTTTTAAAAGGTGGTCAAACTCTGTCTCCGGGAGGGAGTGGGGCCAAGAGGACAGCCAGGGCTTCGAACAGCATTCCTCTAGGTTCCGGACGCTTACAGTTCTGTTACATGTACTTTCTCTGGGCTGGCAGTGACTCGCACATTCGGGGGAAAATCTCCCTGCTCCCTAAGTTATTTGTTGAGTGTGCATGTGTAGCAACACATCACCTGCTCTAACCCATCGCCTTGCTGCCTGTGGAGGGTGGGCAGGCCAGGGAACAGAGCCAGGCTTCAGGGCTACTAAGTCCACAGACTTGCAGTTCCTGCACCTTCTCTGCTGGCACGCGCGCCTGCCCTCCCTCCCTGCCTGCTATTGTTCCTGCAACAGAGCTTCTTTTCTCCTCCCACTTCTCTACCCCGATTACCAGCACAAACAAGCGACTCAGGAGCAAGCCAGGAGGAGGAGGGGGAGGAGGGGGAGCCGCTTAGGGAAAAAGGGCGAGGCCTTGGGAGAGCCAGGAGCCCATCAGAATGCTGAGAACTAATGGGGAATTTGATTTTTTTTTCCTGCAAAACTGAAGACCCTAGTTTGCTGTAGTCCGCAGGAGTGTGTTCTGCTCAGCTTTTGCAGAGATATTTACTTACCGTGCGCCAACCGTTCAAGACTGTCACCTCAGAAGCGCTCCTTTAGGCTGGTGCAACCCTGCGGGAGGCGCAAAGAGCCACAGACGCCGCCTACAGAGCTAACCTTTGGCTCAAAATGCTGTGAGACTCCCTCAGGGCGATGAAAGGGGGAAGTGGTTACCCCCCCCCCCCAGTGATGCTCAGGCACTCTGCTAACTCCTCACACCACCCCGGAGAGCCCCGCAGGCATCTACAGAGAACACCCAAGGCAAGAAGCCAGAGACGCTTAGGTCGTGGCCTGAGACTGGCCATTGCCCCTGTAAAGAAGGTTACTGGAGCAGCAATGGCAGCAATGAGAGAGAAAGTAGGACAGTCAGCCATCCCAGGCTGGGAATCCAAAGACGCAGAGAGCACGCGCGCGTGTGCGGTCTGTTCTCCAACGCACATGGCCCGTTCCGTTCCTGTGTTGGTTCTGCAGTTAGTAACCCGGGAAAATTTTCACATCCAGAAAACACCCGATGCCCTTAGGGGGTTCTGTGATCTATGGACTCTTGTCTAAGATCTGAGGAATGTGAGGCCATCCTGCCCTTTGTACAGGACATGGGCTGAGTTGAGAGGAGACTGGCAATCCCACTCTCCACACCATACGGGTGATCCCCGACTTACTGCCACAAAGGTTACTTCAAGGAATTCACGCTAAGTACGTATGGTGTCTGGAATTCCCATCAGAGTCCCCAGTGTTGTCTACAAGGTTCTGGAAGTCTCCACTCAAGGAGGCTGTGATGTAAGTGCGCGAGACCCCAGACAGACACACGGTGGTCACTTTATAATGGGTGGCTTTAATTTCTGAAATGTGAGTTAACCATAGTCAACCGTGGTCTGAAATCTGAGCTGAGTGTGCTGGTATACACATAAAAAAACCTCAGGACCGAAGAAGCATGCTGCGGTAACCTTCTCAGAATTCGGATTTGTGGGACGATCGCTTGGAAGTCTTGGAAGCTAGGCAGACTCTCTCCCAAAGCTAAGAGACCAAAAAGAATACAAAGAAAGACAGAAAAGAAAGAACCTGGGTTTCTATATGTAGGTAGAACAAGACAGTGATGACTCATACTGGATTTGCTGGCCCTGGGTAGAGAGCACAGTGTTGATTCAGAGTTGAATCCAGAGTGAAAGCAGGTGTAGATGACACAAGACATCACCGGGAAAGTTTTGGGGATGTTTGTCTTCTCATCGCAACTTCCTTATGAGATGTATGGCCATACATAAACACACACACACACACACACACGCACGCACGCATGCACACATGCACACACACGCGCACACACACACGAACGCACGCATACACACGCACGCATGCACACACACGCACAGTGTTGTAGCAGGGTGTATGTGTGAAAATAGGTCCTCTGTCATAGCAAATTTTCTTCGTTATTTCATTACCTGGATTACAGATTCAGTAAAATACAGAACGTTCCTAAACTTTGCCATTGATCAAAAGGATATTTGTCTAGAGTTGTGAAAGCTCGCCTTACCATCACCCCTCCGTACAGAACACTCAGACCCTCTCATGTCACCCTGATTGGTTGTTGTATGGGTTAGGTCAGGCAATCGAATTTGAGCTTCAAAATTTATTTCCAGCAGTCACAGCAAAACAATCCAAAGGTGAGCAACCTACCAGTATTTTTTTTCCTCTCTTGATCGATTAAGCCTAAACTCTGCTCTTGACATCATCTAGGTTCTCATGATGTCACTGGTGGCCAGAACTCAGGTGCCTGTGAGTCACCCACAGTTGGTGTCACCAATAGAAAGAAGTCTTTGAGGTTCCAAAACAAAATGAGTGAAGGCCGCTTTCCCACTCAGCATCAGGACAAACACAGTATCGATACTGAGATTTATCTGATCCAAGAGTGAAAAAAAAAAAAACCACAACCATTTCTCAGTGGGCTCCTTCAGCTTCCTTGTGAGAACAGCGAGGCCTGCACTAACATGCTTTGTAAAGAGGCTTTACTCATAACAGCTGCTCAGAACATCTGCGGTTTAGTCCTATCTTATTTGTGATCTCCATTGTTTCTGAATGGTAAATACAGGAGGAAGGACTCACTGGAAATGCAAAGACTAGGCTCATTCATATAGTCCAGAATGTTCTTTTCCAAAGGAGGATTCTGCCCAGTTTCTAAAACTTCAAAGGGAATCTATGAGCACAGTCCAGAACAAGTAGGAGGAATGTTTCCCCAAATGTTTACACCCAAAAATCTTTGATTGTATTTTTTGAGATTATAGTTCAATTATATTTCTTCCATCCTTTCCGCCTTCCAAGCCTTTCCATATCCCTTGTCACTTTCAAATTCATGGTTTCTCTTCATGAATATATATATATATATATATATATATATATATATATCCCAAATATAACTTACCTAGTTCATATAATGTTATTTGCATATATGTTTCCAGAACTGCTTGCTTGGCAATGAACAACTAATTGGTGTGCTCTTCCCTGAGGAAGGACGTCTCTCTATCCCAGCTTTCCTCAGTTGCCTATAGCTCTTTGTGTAGGGTTGGGGACTCATGGGCTTTTGCCTGTGAAGTTTGGCTGTGTTGTTGGACACCAGATAACTTTGCTTAGAGTATTGCTTTTCCTTCCCTTCCTTTGCCATCTTTTTTTCCTCCTCCTTTCTCCTCTTCCTCTTTTCCTTCCTCCTCTGTTTTCATTTTTTTAAAGGAGATAAGGTCTGGCTATGCTGATCAACCTGACCCTGCACTCCCGGACTCAAGCAATCCTCATAGATTAGCAGGGACTCCACCTGGCTTCTTGGAATGTTCTACAGCAACATTGCAAGTCTCATCAAATCAAATCTATCCATCCAGGCAGACAGGCTCCACCTCTATCTATATGAACATGGATTGAGATCTTGTGATATATTATCTTGTTCTGAGCATTCAATCATTCACACACACACACACACACACACACACACACACACACACACACAGAGTACTCGACTTCGCCTTGAATAAAATGCTGATCTTAAGATAAATGTTCTTCATTTCTCCACCCAAATTTCAAATGCGTTAGCTTTTGCTTCTCATTTTGTCTGCTAGGAATTTGGTGACCAGCGATGACCTCAGATTCCGAATCTTCTCTTCTGTCTGGGAAGATGGTTCCCTAACAATGAGTTTCTTCGTGGTATCACCTCAGTGTCTCACCTTTGTAACACAGACGTTGTACTGTCTACCTAAGTGTGACTATGGAGGGGACATCTGCTGCTCCTCCTCCCCCTCTGCAGAAACCTGCTAGATCCACTGTCCCACTCAGACTCAGTGAGACGATTAGTAAGACTGTGAAGCAATACATTGATTGTTTAAAGCACAATACAGTTCTGTTCGTTGCCTACAACAATGAGAAACTATGCAAAGATTTAAAGCAAATGCTTCTTTATGGCTGTGCTATCAGCATCTATTGTCTCTGGGAGGTCTTTCCAACTTAAAGGTTTGTCCTTTGTGTGGGGGACTTACTGCAGCCATGTTGCAGTACACCCAGAAACATTGTATTCCCTTTTTCACACGGGGGAATTGAATGGTAAGACCCTGTGTGAGAGTCTTGATTAATAGCGACTGTATCAGCTGGTTCACTGGGCAGACAAGAAGCAAGAGCTAACACATTTGAAATCTGGGTGGTGAAATAAATAACATTTATCTTGAGATCAACATTTAATTCAAGGTGAAGTCAAGCACTCTCTCTCTCTCTCTCGTGTGTGTGTGTGTGTGTGTGTGTGTGTGTGTGTGTGTGTGTGAATGACTGAGTGCTCAGAACAAGACAATATCTCAAGATCTCAATTCATGTTCATATAGAAAGAGGCTAAGCCTGTCCGAGTTTCTGGGTTGATTTGGTTTAAAAAGGCTAGCAATGCAGCTGTAGAAAATCCCAAAGTTCACTCAAATGTCAAGGCAGACATTCTTGAAAATCATGGATTTCTCATGTAAAACACCATTGCTAAGGCGTTAAAGTATTTCCTTTCATGTTTATTTTAACGGTTTGTAATAAAGAATACTTTCTTCCTCTGATACAGTATAAAATGGAATCTCCTCTGCATGATTAAATAGGCATGATTTCATTGTCAGATGCCACAAAACAACTGCAGAGAGGCACTCTGTCACCATGTGTGGAAATCGGAAACAGCAAGCATCAGGCATCATCGGGAAAACCGGGAGAGTGAGGGTGTTTAGACTCACTTGAGCAGCTACTGACACCATTTGATGGCAGTTTTAATTCCTTAATATTCTTGGCATAGCAACAACCCACACTGGCCTGTCTACCCACCATCCTGTCCCGGTTCTCATCTGTCTATTACCCTCACTCTGGGAGTCACTCCAGTGTACCTTGCCTGCCGTCTCAAGAACCTTAGAGGACCACAGCTGAACTCTCTCAATTTCGTCTGAGTTTGTGCCCCCCCCCCCAGTTCTTCCTATAGGTGGTGGCAGGCTCTGTTTCTGATTATTTTTCGTTTCTTATTAATCCAAGAACATTCGCCTTTCCTCTTGTCTTGTTACAACTCAACTTTGGTACGTCTAAATTGTCAGCATCACGCCTTGTAGTTGTCACAACTGTCATCCGACAAATGTCACTTAAACAAGAAAGGGCTTGTTTTGGCTCATGGGTTAGAGGGATACAGTCCTTTGTGGTGATGAGAGGGTGGTTGTGGGAGTGGCTTGGTCCACAGCATCAACCAGGAAGCCAAGGAAGAGACGGGCCAATGGTTATGTTTAGCTGGCTTCTTCCTTTTCCTTCCTTCCTTCCTTCTTTCCTTCCTTCCTTCCTTCCTTCCTTCCTTCCTTCCTTCCTTCCTTCCTTCCTTTTTTTCTTTTCTTAAATCCAGGCTCCTGACCCATTGGATGGTTCCAACCACACTCTGGGCAGACCTTTCCTCTTCCATTTTAAATGTCTCTGGAAACACTCAAAAACATACCCCAAGTATGCACCCATCATGACTGCTCTGGGATTTCTTCAATCAAAGCTGGCCATCCAAATTGACCGTCACATTCATCTTCCATGTTAATGCTCCCAATAAAGTAAAACGAGACTCATTTCAGCACAGTATTGTGATATCTCTTCACCTGATCTGGTCATTGAGACAAGAACCAAGGGGCTAAGGAACAGGTAGCATACGTAGGATGGCTAGACTGACTTTTGAAGGGACCATCCACAACCTGGGTAGAGCAGAACTGGATGATGGGACCGGACCTGCCCGGTCCCACCACTGGGACATTCCAACACAATTCAGAACGATGTTATGCAAGGTAAACAAATGAAGTGCTGTTTCTAGAATTCTCTATGTCTTCAGACTGTCTCTGAAGACGGGGGCGTGAGTCTACTGGCCATGCTCATTATTACAGTTTCTACCTCACGCCTGTTCTTTATAGGTTGTGCAATGTCCAAATGTCTCCACAACAAAGTTAATGGTCTTTCTGCCTCTCTTTATAAAACGGGAGATTAATATGTTTTTCTTGGACACATTAAGTAGTACGACTCACATTTTGCTGTTCCTTTACATCGCCAGTGAAACAGTCCACCGTATGTGTGCCTCAAAGGAAAACTGAAAATCAGTTACGTTAAATTTCCATCAGGGCATTTCATGATAAGCTAGTGATTTTTTTCCATCGCTTTTGTTTTTACTTATTAATATAATAACTGTCAGAAAAAAAGTAGTTCCATGAGCATACTGCCATGCATGAGGGATGGTGATGACAGCAAAAGAACCCACCAAGATCAGAGCTGGGAAAATGGCTTAGTGTAAAACAACGGCTTCAGTTGGAGCCCAAGAGCGCAGACGGAACCTGGGTGTGATGGGATGAGTCTGTAATTTCAGCGCCAGGGGTAGAGGCAGCTGATTCCTAGACTTGCTGGCAGTTGGTGTAACTTAAGAGACACACCAAGCAGAATATGACACACAGGAGTGCACGATTTCAAACTTCTCTCCTGATGATTGAGTGTGCAAATAGGCACGGGGCAGGGCTTTGTGTAAGTGGACCAAAGCTGCCCAGGAGAGTCTTTCCCCTCTCATGTTGTTGTTAGGCAGCTTCTTCTCAAGGGCACTGGGAGCCTCGTTTGCCTCCTGCTGTGAAGTTACCGGGCTGTACACTCCCTTCTGACTCCCTTCTCATCACACTACATAATCTGCCTGTACTAAACCGATTCTAAGTCACCAGTAGATTCCACTCAGCTTAATTCTCATGGGTCCACAGAGTCTCCAACACAGCTGACCACAGTCCTAGATTCCACAGCTGACCCAGACTGCCCTTCCCAGACTTCTCTTTCGTCAGAGGTCTTGGCTCCTCCTCGCACTGGCTCTCAGGCATCCCAGGTTCGATTAGAACTGGATGGAAACCAAGCCACCACCTGCTCTGTGCTGTTCTCTTGGGAAGGCACGTTGAAGGGAATCCCTTTTTTCTTTTGGGTCCGACACTTTCTCCAGACAGTTCAGAGACACACATCCAAACCGATCGTGAAGGCTGGACCCTGAGTTGTTGAGGACGTCACAGCTGTGTGTGTGTGTGTGTGTGTGTCAAGGAGGGCTGCACACACAGAGTAGAGTGAGCTGGATAGAGAAGGTAACAAAGCTCAGGGTGGAGCCCTCTAAACCCTTTGACATTGGTCACGCAGCTTCAGGGTTTGCGGTTTGCCTTGCTGTTTTCCCTCTGCTATAGTCCAGTATTTCCTCATTCAGCTCCCATGCCTCTCTTCTGGGATGGCAAGGTGTGTTCTGTGCCACTGAATGTGGGAAGTGTGCGATTTGCTCTTTTGAGTCTCAGAAGAGATATTGGACCTAACCCAGTACCGGCATTGTGAATGGCTACAGAGATTTTTGAGGCTGGACTACATGCGTTTTGTGTGTGGCCACAGGGCCTGGGATTGGAATGCAGACTTTTGGATGAGAACGTCCCCCGTAGTCCTGACACTTGAAGGCTTGGTCCCCAGTTGGTGGCTGTTTGGGGAGGACTAGGAGGTGTGACCTCGATGGTGGATGAACGTCCCTGGGGGTGGAGTTTGAGGTTCCAAAAGACCCCTGTGGTTTTGAGTCAGCCTTTCCGTTTCCTGTTTGTGGTTCAGCGTGTGACCCCTCAGCTGTTCCCGTTACCTGTGCCTTCACTCTGCCATCATGGACTCCAGTCCAACCTAAATCTTTGTTTTATGAGATTCCTTGGTCACAGCAACAGGGAAGTAACTATCACACCGACCCGTGGTTCCAGTTGTCTGTATTGCTTGGCTGTGCTGAGGTAAGAACTTACTGCGTCTCAGGGACTTTGACAGGCTGACGACTAATAAAGTGTGTTACACTAGGTTTAGTCCGAAGCTTGGCCTCTGAAGTGCTTTGCTGAAAATCACCTATCTGGCAGTGTTACGATGTCCTGCGCGAGTTTCAGAAAGCATCTGAAGTCCTTCACCACCCTGTCCAACGGCCAATGAGCCTAAAGAGAAACAAGGAGAAAACAGAGAAGCAGTTAGTTAGAAGCAGTCCTGACACAGGGTTGTTTTCATGCCTCAGTATGCTCCTTGAAGTGCACTGTGGTGGTTAACAAACTTCATACGATGGCTTTCAAGCTAGAGCTTTGCTTTCGTTTACTTTTTTATTTATTTTTAAAGTCATTTGCCACGATAGTGGGTTGTATCAGTGTTTGTCTCCAGGTCACACTCCTGTGCTGTAGTTACAGGAGGGAGCCCTCTGTTCATTGCTATTTTCAACGCCTAACATAATCCTATAAATAACATTATGTAGAAGCTGATTCAGTTATCTCAGAGTAAGAGTTTACGATGTATCTTCTGGATAGTGCACTACCTCAGATATGACATAGATGATAAGTAGGTAGATGGTAGACGGACAGACAGACTGATATATGGGCAGATGGCAGAGACAGACAGACGGAGCTTCTCTTCATACGCTTCATATCCAACACTATTATGTTTTCATCTCAACCAACATTTCCTTTGAAAACATTACCAGTGATTCCTAGATTCCTCTTTTCATATCCCTGAACCACACAAACACACGTACATTCCGGTGTTGGCAAGAGACTCTTTGTTATAACCATAAAGAACTATACGTTATGTTTAATTGTCTTTTCCAACCGTAGTTATAAAAGTTTTAGGGTTATCTGCATTCTGCCAGGCAGGATGAAATGCTTCTCCGATATGATGTCCATGGAAATAACTAAACACCTGGCCACCACGTGGCTCTCATAACTAGGGGATTGGTTTATCCAGGATGTATATATAGCCTCTGACCCATACTGGTGCACTGGTTAGTGATGGGAGATGCCATTATGTATATATGTTTCTCATACTGGTTAATAATAAAGCACTGTTGGCCAATAGGAAAGGAAGATAGGAGGGACTAGGAGACAAGGAGGAAATAGGAAGGAGTAAGGAGGAGTCAAGATGGAGAGTCTGGAGAAAGCAGTATGCCGCCGGCTCCCCGGTAAGAGAAATACATAGATCAACAGAAATGGGTTAATAATTATGATAGAGCTAGCCAATATGAAACAAGTAACCAGGCCAACAGTATTGTATCAAATACAGAGTCTCTGTGCATTATTTGGGGCTGGCGGCGTGGTGGCGGGACAAGACCGGGCAGCGGGCGGAAAAACCTGTACTCGTTACAGGTTAGTTTTTGTAAACTCCACACAAATTAGAGTCACCTGGGATGAGACAACCTCATTAGAAGAATTACTTCCATCAGACTAGCCTATGGACAAGTCTGGGTCCTTTTTAAAATTTTTTTAATTTTCTTTTTGTTAATGATTGATGTGAGATGATCCAACCTGGGGGTGGGGGGCTCTATGCCACTTCTAAGTAGGTGTGCCTGGCTGGCTTTCCTTTTTTGTGTTTTCTGTGCTAGCATACCAATAATTTAGGAATAAAAAGTCATGTAACTCAACATATTCTTTCTACTTTTCTAAGTTTTTAAGTAAATAAACGTTTAAGTACAATGGTAAGAAAGGAAAGAAATCTTTGATATGTTTTTACTTATAACCCCATGTTAATATTTTATGACTATTTTATGGTATGATATCCCAGGAAGTTGACAAGAGTATAACCTTATTGATATTCAGATTTCTACAGCCTTGCTAGTGTGTGTCTGTATGTGTGTGTGTGTATGCCTCATATTTCTGTACACAAATATTCTATTTTTCCCCCTCCGTTAAATTCTCAGCCATGTGGACCTGGGACTCATTTGTGATTGTGGTAATGGGAGTTTTTAGCCACAGAAATCAAAACCCACCCAGCCCTGTGCTGTTTCCCCGTGATAGCAAGAAAATGTTCCGTTCGAAAACTGCCCCACAGAGAAGCTCCGGCAATCACAGAGGACCAGCAGCAGCTTGGTGGGGCTGGCTCCGGCTCTGTCTGCCATGGTTTTGAGAGCTCTGCACATCCCTGGGTAGGCTTCTCTCTCACCCCTCTCTTTCCAGTTTGCTTTGAACAGATGGACTGAGCAAGACAAGTCATTAGCGATCAGGAAGCAGATCTCTCCAGAGAGGTGTAGGCACACGGCTAACTTGCAATAAGTTGTTGAACACATAGCACATCTTCCTAATAAACAACTTTAAAAAATTGTAACGGTTAAGGTTCATTCTCCAGTATCAAATGAAAAACATGAAGTCACGAGGGGTCTGGGGAATGTGGGCGAAGAAGCCATGCCTTGAATCAGCTGCAATACTTTCCACGTGGGTCATGTCTTCTCTGTAAACGGGGCACCCCCATACACACACCTGACTTGCACGCTCTTGTGACATCAGTTCACGGACACACACACACACACACATACACAGTGGGACAGCTGATGGAAAATGTGAAGGACAGTGCTTATTTTTTCAGGAAGGGTCAGATTAAACGTGCCTTCCTCTGTTTTAACACAAACCACAGAGCATTTAGAAAAACAAGGTGCTTAACCCTTGTCGGGATAGATGATCTCACGCCGTACCGCAGCCTATGCGGTTCTGCTCACGCCAGACTTTTTCCATCGGGCACACATTATCACTTGACAAATGTTTCCAGCCCAGCTCTGCTCTCCCTACCGCCCACTTCCTGGAGGAGATATGTGTGGGAGAGAAACACCGGAGTGCACTCCAAGAAAAGAAGGGGCCCACGAGCCATTTTGCCTAAACCTGGGTGTGAACTAATCCTTCATCTTTGAACGGTTTGATAACTGAGGCAGCATTCTGTACGAGATCAGTGGTCTCTCCTCCCCCCCATCCTTTGGAGGCTTTAGTCCCAAATCCCTACAATAGCGAGCACAGTTAAACTCCACGTGTAAGTATGATGCCACTTGTATACAAACGCTCATCGTAAAGGTTACAATGGAATTTAGAAAGAGATTGACAGCCCGGACTAGAAAATAGAACGATTATTATAACACACTGTGAGGAGATTCATGAGAATTCAGTTTCTTCCTCTGCCCTCTAAATATCTTGTCCTGTAGATCTTAACAACATTACGGCATGATTTTCTTTCCTTACTGAGAAGCTTAATGTTGTTCCGCCCACAGGCAACTGTAGCTCTCCACTGGCATAACTGCTGTTGCTGCTCCCCTTGAAGCCACTGTAAGTAAAATGAAGGTTACCTGGACACATAAGGTAAGCCAGTCTGCTAGCAGAACCTAACAAGTGAGTAATGCATACAGCACGGACACACTGGGAAACAGATAGGTTCATATCCGGAACAGGACAGCGCTTAAAATGCTACAGAGAAGGATGTGCAATTTAAAGGGTATCAGTCATCTATTTCTAGCATTTTCCACTCAGTATTATTGGAACGCAATGAAATCACAGGAAGGTTAACTACAAGTAAGGGAGAGATAGAGGTTGCTATGAATGGCTGAAGTCACAGACTGCTAAATGAAGGAATCCCGTGAAGGATGCCTGCCGCGTGTCTACTCAGCTTGCTACATCCTGGTCTTTAGCTTCACGAGTGAGTCTCTGTTGTTTTATCCCGGAACTTTCACTAGAAAGCAAATTAGAGAAATCCAGACTTCCTGAATCCCAGGGATCTATGAAGTGGGACTGGGAACTCTCCTCCTGCTGTGGCAAAAGGACTTTCTGGCCAGACACGGCGCTCTGAAGCATCTTTGTTCTGGACCCCAGTGTTCTGGATCCCGCGGAGAGGTTCTCCGAATGCAAGAGAATAAGGTCAGTGGACTTTCTCTCCTTGCACTGAGCATCGAGCATCCTGCCAGCAATGAGGTTGTGAAGGCCTCGGGTAGAGGTGGCTCCAGGCTCTAGTTGCAGAGACTCGCGTCAGCAAAAGGCATCATGTGTGAAGCTGCGTTTGTCATCAGAGCCTGGCCAAATAACTGGAACTTAAAAACCATCCAAACCTCTTAATTCAGAAAAAAGTAACAGAGGCAGAGGTCTAAGGCTCGCGCATGCGTGGGGGTGGGGAGCGGGGAGAGAGTGGGGTGAGCCAACAAAATCCTCCTTCCAGGTATGCGGACCCATAGGACGCCAAGCGTAAGCTAACCCTGGCCCCATTGGCTGTGGGAGACAAGCCTAGGCTTTTTGGGCTGACTCTCAAGAGCGCCAGCTGACTGTTTGCAATTAGCCTGGCTCACCCAGTTCCAAAAAGAGGCCTGGCTTGTCCCAAGTCTGGCAGTGCAACACACCAGAAGCCCGGTTTGGATGGTGGCTCTGCTCTCAGGCACAAAGGCCTCCAGCAGTGAAGTCTCCCTGGGGAGAACAGGGGGTGCGGAAACCAGCCTGTGCATGCTGCGAGGCTGCTCACAGGGGGCCACTCTGCCTCAGCTCGGAAAGAAATGTGCGAGGCACGATGGCTCTCTGGAGCAGGAAAGCCCAAGTCCCAAGCTGATGAATGCAGAAGCCCCACAGGGACCAAGCCACAGTGGGACATCTTCAGCCGATGGGAACCTTAGGGAGGGCCCTGCATCAGATAGACAGGACCCACCATAGATAGAGATAGATTCTACCCCACCCCTACCCTCCCACCCTGCTGCTTTGAGGTGAGGATGTGGTTCTCAGTTACTTCTCCAGCGCCACGCCTGCCTGCCGCCATGATGATCATGGAGTCATCCTCTATGAGCCTGGGTTAAATACTTTCCTTTTGTAAGAGTTGCCATGGTCATGGTGTCTCTTCACAGCAGCAGAACAGTGGTTAAGACAGCAGGTAAATTCGAAGCGATGGGAGGGGCGCACCAGAATCCTGACAATGACTTCTTTGTCAGTCAACAAAAAAGAAAAGCAAGCCAGGAATTGTGGTGGCAGAATAAACAATTGGATAGCTCCTTTTTGGGTCCATTCTGTCTCTTCCTTAAAGTCTCCTGGCTTTGCCTTAATCCCCAGCAGCGTGGAGACCAAGCAGCAGGTGGCCCCTTCCTTTCTGCTGTGAGTAAACGTGTATCTCATCAGGATGGGAAAAACAGAGGTCTTAGAGGTAGCCACAGGGCAGTCTGAAAAGGCAGACGCATTGCTTCAGAAAAGCATGCACTAACTAGAAACTGTTAATACAACCACACGAGAATCAAGGGAGATCGTCTTGTGGGGAATTTACCAACAAGGAAAATAAAGGCTAAAAATAGGGATAGCCTTTTCTTAAAAAAAAAAAAAAAATGCATGCATGCCTGTAAAAATTCCACAAGACATGCCTAAGGGAGGAAGCAAATATGTCACAGCAGGCGTGCATTCATACACACACACACACACACACACACACACACACGTACGTGGGTGTGCGTGCACATACGCTCGTGAGCATATACACATAACACACCCATTTATCTTTATCTTTGGTATATAAATATGTAAATGTTTTGCTTATATGCGAAATGAACAGAAAGATAAATGTGGACAAATACAAATTAAAGAAGCACTATCGAATTTGTTAAGTAGATAAGGAAAGGGAGACATCATGGAGAGGAGAGTAGAAAAGGCTAAATTTCTCTATATGTTTGAACTAAGGATTTTTTTTTTTTAATTATAGAAAGTAACAACATCAAAAAAATTGTACCCTAAAAGCTACTGATACACTTAGCATCCAGGGAGGCACAAGCAGTGATTTGGGTGGTTCTAGAATGCCTGACCATAAGTAAAAGAGGAACAGCTAATGACAGCAACAGAGAAATACTTTTAAACAATCATGCTGTTGGTGGGAGTGGGGGGGTTTATTATCATTCAGATGTTGCTGATGCAGTGTGAATTAAATATTGAATTCTCTCCAATACCATGTTTAGGGTGTGGGAGAAAAGAGGCAAGAGATGTGTACCTTTCTGAACTCAGGAGAAAGGGCAGCATGAACAGGTTTTAACTCTACAGAACATTGCAGTTACCATTTCTGATTGTTGGGAAGTCTAGCAACAAAGGCCAGAATAGCAGTGACCACCCACACAACCCGAGCTGTGTTCTCCTGGTGCTAAGTCTCATTAAAGGCATCAGCAGGACTTAGGGCATCTCCTCAAACCAGCTGTAGGAGAGAGTACCAGGTGTTACCAAGAGCCCCTCAAATAGAACTGATACTGATTAAAGGAGCTCTCATGTGTTAAATACGAGCCAATAGCAACGCCAGTAAAAATAACAATACGCTTGATTACAGTATATCAATATGGTTAGTGTCTGGTCATGGTTAATGACTTGAGGGAACCAAGTTACTGTGAGAACCAGTAATTAAAGGGAGAACTACCGATGGAACTCACCTGAGTTCAAAATAGCAGTTTTATCTCAAGGGACCAGACTGGTGCTAGCAGACACTTCTCTCTATAGAACTGTCTCTGCCGATAAATGGAGATGGGATGGTAGACGGTCTTCATTTTGTAAACACCAATGTCTTTCTTACGAAGAGTGGATGCCATTTACCCCCAGATGGAAGTGAACAGGCTAAGTTATTGGAGGTGAGGCCATCTACTGAAGCTTCTAGACCTAACTGCCATGTTTAGGAAACAGGAGACGGAGGAACAGAACCATGGAGTGACACCTGGGGTGTAATTAGCCCAACACACAAACACACACTCACACATACACTCACACACATACTCACACACACAGACCACACACTCACATACACCACACACATACACACTCATACCACACACACACCACATACACACACACCACACACTCACACACACACACCACACCACACTCACACACACACCGATGATGGGAGATGCCATTATGTATATATGTTTCTCATACTGGTTAATGAATAAAGCACTGTTGGCCAATAGGAAAGGAAGATAGGAGGGACTAGGAGGAAGGAGGAGTCAACATGGAGAGTCTGGAGAAGGCAGAACCGCCAGCTGCCTCTGGCTGGTAAGACCACATGGAAATACATAGAAATGGGTTAATACTTAACACAGAGCTAGCCAATAAGAAACTAGTAACGGGCCAACAGAATTATATCTAATACAGGGTCTCAGTGTGTTAATTGGGGCTTGCGTGGTGGTGGGACAAGATCTGGGCGGGCAGAAAAACCTTACTCCTTACACACCACACACTCACACACCACACACTCACACACACACACACACACTCTCTCTCTCTCACACACGCACACACTCACACACTCACACACACACTCACTCTCATACACACACACACACCAGTTCAGCCCATGAGGAAGGGTAGATGTGAGGAGGGATGGACAGTAAGAAACAGAGACTACAAACACTCATTCACCGGTTGCTTCTGTGTGAATCTCGTGTCTTGATTCAAACAGAGCTTACATGTACTGTGCAATCGGTGTGTGATGAGTGTCCATCTGACAACCGTGTAGGATTACATGGAGGGCACATGCTTCTTGTTGTGAAAACTACGCTTATAATGTAAAGGCTCGTTACTTTAAAGCAATATGAATGGGCGTATAACACATAGATACTTATCTATTATTCAGAGCTGACGTGACATTTTAAGTTGCTTAAAAAATAGTTCAGGGAGAGGGGAAGGAGTGAGGAGCCAGGCAGAGGAAAGAACGCTGCCCAGGATCCGGTAAAGGCAAACACCAGGGGACGAGCACCTGGTTGCTGGGTCTACTTTCCCTCTTCCTCCGAATTTTCCATAATAAAAATGATATGTCTATCAGAACAAACATACTGTGAATAAATCAGCCCCCAAGTGACAGTCCACTAAAACACACAACAGCCATAGGAAAATGCTAATGCTTTTCAGAAGAATGGTTTTCAGAATGGTAAGCCATATGGCGAGGAAAACTTATCCAAAAAAAGACAATGGGACTTTTGTTTGTGTTAGCTGTGTGTCTGTTGGCCGAGCTTTGGAAAAAGTCATTTAGAAAAATCCTCTCCAAGTAACTAGAGAGTTGAATATGCCAAAAATTATGACAAATTATGAAGCTGGAGTTTTACCAAGTTATACATGCCTCACTGTGATACATAATCTCCACTGTGGCCAAACGCATGCTGGAAAATTAACCTAGTCACTCACATGGATAGAAAATGTGACAGCTTGTGTTATATTCTTTTCCAGTCAGACATTTAAAAACATTTATTCATAGTTTCCTTTGAAATTAATGGAGAAAACACAAAAGAACTTACATATGAACCCCAGGCACAAATGGATTCTTAGAGTCACGGGGGAAGGTATTGCATTTCTGAAGATACAAGGAAGTCATTCATTCACCAGCCTGCAAATCCTCCTCCGCCAGCCTGCAAATCTCCTGTTAAATGGCCCTTAGGATTCCAAGGCGCTTACAAAGCAAACACCTCAAAAGGCGGCTCTCCCTGGATCTTCTGAGATTCACCAAACTAACCCTCCCTTAAGTGTTCTTCCATAAGCCAAATAATTCCCTTGGGGGTATTGACTCACCAATGACAAGAAAAAAAAAAAAAAAAGAATTTACATTTATACATGTAGTTATTTGGAAGGCCCATTAAGTGGCACCACATAGAATGGTGACCAATCAGAATGAAGCAGCTTGCAGGCCTTCGTACTTGCAGGAAGCAACATGGGTCAGACTGATATCGTGGTTCCCCATCCCATCTGTGGCTTAGGACTCCAGGCAGAGACAGGCCGGGAGACACAGGGAAGGCCTTGCTACCTTCTCTTCCTGGCTCACTACAGCTTTTCCTGTCATCAGCTGGGCCTTGATTAATTCCAATTTGTATCAGTAAGAGGCAACGTGAAATGTCTATGCACTTTTCATGACTGGGATGCAAGGCAAAAAGTCAGAAGTCCGCATCCCCTCAAACCCATCAGCATTCTCCAAAGAACAGACACGCCATACGGTTACCAAAAGGCTCCTGCAGAAGATGAACTGTGACAGTACAGATGCTTCCCCAAGTCAGGGGCCCTGCCTGCTGGACTCCGCGGATGAGTGGCTTCTACAGTGAGAAGAAAGGACGAAAATCCAAGCACAGCGGGCAGAGATCTCACGTTGACTTAGACATGACCTTAGCTGAGGGGGCCAAGGCAGAAGACATAGCCCAAGGACAGGACTGTCTTGCTGAGGAACTAGGCTTATCCCGATGCTGAGAGAGGTCACTGGGGACTTCACTAAGGGAACCTCACGGTCAGTTTATACTTCCATTCACTCTAGTGACAGTCGGTTGCTTGACATCCGGTGACCGATCATCTACTGGCATCGGTTGCTCACCAACAGGACTGATTTCGTACTAAGGAACATTTTTACACAGCATCGAGGTCATGGGCTTCTTATGCTACTAATTGTGATTAAAGAAACACGGCTGAAGTTGTTTTTAACTTATGCTACTAATATCCAGCTTTTATTTTAGCTCACACGTGCAAAACCACAGAAGAATCCCACCTCCCAGTTGCACTTGGTCTCACTCATTGTATGAGCTCTGCCTCCAGTTCCTACAAACACTGAAGTTCAATTTCCTTTCTCTGAGTCGTATATAATGAATGTGTTTCCTGAAAGAGTTCGCGTAGCTCCCAGATGTGTCTAACTCTGAGAATATCGGAACTGGCATGCCAGAATTTTTCTAATACAGAGCTGAAAGCCCCACATTTATCTAACGTCTTCAAAGGGAGTACTTACTATACAAGTTATAAGCTTCCTGGAGATTACAACGAAAGAGAAAAAAAAAAAAAAAAAAAACAGAGGAAGGCTGGTTTCTGTCCCGGAGGGTTGACAGTCTAGCAGAGGCTGCATAACCATGGAAAAATGATAAGAAACATGTTGCCAAGAGCATATTGCGGAGAAACCTGAATGTGACATCCTTGGGCCAATCGCTCACAAACAAGGCTGTGGTATCACTTTGGTGGCTTTCTTCCCTAGAACATGCCATTGTGCCTTGTTGCTTTGGAGATAAGTTCACCAGGAAGGAAAATTTTAAACATCACCTTCTCCTCCTCATTCTGAGCTCTTGGAGCCTGCTCTACCAGATGCCCCTTTCTACATCAGAGTTCACATGCTTGAGTACAGAAAGGCACTTACTTTTCTCCCCTTCTGCTCTTTGTGAAGCTGTCTTGCCAGGTGTGAGTTCTGAAAGCAAGATCTTAATAGAGAAAGCCGTTGCATAATGAGAAAGCGGAGAAAATAGGCAACCACTCCCTCGGTGTGTTACTCACAGTAACAAGTGTGTCATAGGTCCACGCACACGTGCATCGTATACGGACACTCGCGAGCCATGGCGTCACATCCGCAACTCTAGTTTCCTCAGCCCTGAGCATTAAGAATGCTTCTTACTCACAGGGAGGAGAAACTATCAGATATATTTTTGCATATATTGCTTATTCTATTTTACTGGGTATGGGAAAATAACCATGCTTGAGAGTAGAATGCCACACACCCGTCACCGAGCACAGATAAATAATTCATGCTTCATCATTAAAAAGTTTGAAAAATCCTAAAAAAAAGTGGGGGAAATTCTGTACAAGCCACTTATTAAGTCCCTTCTGCCTACACGAGGCTCTCCAGAGAGTCACTCCCGAGGTCACTGTGCCCCGTGAAGGAGGAAGTACTCTTGCTACTGTGACAATGATGGCTGGCAGGGAAATTGAGATCTGGCACAGAAATGTCCCCAAGATCCTGTAATGAAATAGAAATTGCACCGAGTCACAATCGGGATTGTGGGGCCCAGAAGCAAGCTGGCTGGCTCTGAGGCTAATGGGCTGCATCCCCATGGAGCTTCAGTCTGGGTGGTGAACAGTGGCTTCTGTGATCCTCCGAGGCCAAGGACAGGACAGGTACAGAGCATCCACGAAGAATCTGTTCCACTGCATGGCTCCTTTGACAAAGTGAGCCTCTGTTTCCACAGATCCACCTTTTCCTGCCAACTCACTGCCATCTAGTGGTTATGTTAATGCCTGTTTTGCATAAACTACTACAATGGCATCTCTGATAGGATGGAAGTTTGGTCCTTCAGATGGAAGGAAAGAAAATTCCACAATAGGAACAGTCACCTAAGTCAGTATGCCTACAGTAAGGCATACCGGATTTTTTGTTTCTCTTTTCAGGTGAGTGAGATGGGTAGGTTTGGCTTAGGCCTTGTACATCCTCTGTCCATAAAACTGTTGTAAAGATCAAGCTATAACAGTTAAGGCAAACAAAAACTTCCTCTGAAGAGGCTCCCCAGCCTCTCCTCAGCAATGGACGGGGTGGTCTTTGTTCCAATTATATTTACAATGCAGATTGCTTAGTGCAATATGCATTCTCTTAATGAAATTAAAAAACCATTCAAGTGCTCATTTACATAGGAGAGGCATCCTCATTCATCCTTGGTATCCTTGACAATAATGACATAATTTATAAATCTGAAATTGGCAAAAGGAAATCATAATAGTCAAAATAGGTTTGTAGGCCTTACATTATATATTTCAGTTGTCTATTCCTTGGATTTCTGGAAGGCCTGAAGTAGGTGAAAACACAAAGTCGGCAGGCACAATTTATTCAGAGAAGTTGACTCAATGTGTTTGGTGAGTGATACTACAAAATTAAAATCCTGCAGATGCTCACGAACTTCTTTTCATTTGTCGAGGACTTCTTGAGACTCAGCAACCCTTCTCACATCTCGACAGTGGGGACACTGCCTGCTCTGCGTTTTCCCTTTGACATGTTGCATTTGGGCCTCTTCGTCCTGAATCATGGTGGTGTCTTGCTTCCGTTCCAATTCTAGCCCTCTTCCCAGAAGACATACACACATACCAGACAAGGCCGGTGTGGGACTCACCCCTGTTTCGGAAAATGAAACAATGAAACAACCATAATGACTCACATTACCTAAGACTCCTCTCATTATCATCGTCTTTAAAAACAAGAGAAAGGAACTTTTAAAGAAGAACATGCAGGACACATGTTGTGGAATGACAGACACATCGGAGTTGTCTAGCGGTCTGCAGAAGGCTACTTGGAAAACAGAGGAATGGCTGCTTCACATCCTTTGAAACTCTCCCTACACCATCAGTTTCTTGACACGGATCTCTTTGGGAGTACAAAAATAATCTACTTACCACCGAGTTCTTCAAAGGCAGCAAAAGTATTAAAGACCTGGGCCACAAATCTATGAGGGAGTCTTCAATTGTTTTTATTAAAAAAGAAATAGTGTAGAAATGCCAGCACTCACCAACTGTACAAGAAAAAAACTCATAGAATAAAACTCCCAGTACCTGCTATGTACAGGGAAAGGAATAAGAAGAGAAAAAATTCAGTTACTAAACCCTAATTTCATATTTGCACTTCTGTGGAGTTCCAGTCACCACAAGTATCTGAAAATCATTTAAACTGATAGAGTCAGCAATGCTCAAGGCAGTCCTAATAGCCCAATGATTTATTGGAAACCCAGGAAAGTCCATGAACGGCTGGGTAATTGTGTGGAGAACACAATGGCAGGCTGAAATTGTGAAATATTCAGGATTTGGGGGATGTCCAGAAAAAGAGCAGAAACTAAACCTCAGTATTCTACTTAGATTTTCTTCTTCTCATTCATCCTCATCAACCTTTGGGACACACACTACAGTGCAGAGTTTCTCACACACATAAGAGATCCCACATCTCTCTCTCTAACTCACGTAGTCCACAGACCCTTGACATCATGCCAGAGTGACATTGCTAGAGCAGAGAACCCAACCACTCACAGATGTGTCTGTGTGAAGTTGTAGTCATTTATTTAATAAACCCACAGGTGTGGATTCACTAAATCTGTGGTTATTATATTTGTTAATTAATATTTTAATTTTTTTGTCAGTGATAGTGATGGCTTCCAGGCCCTGTTCATACTAGGAAATCCTCTGCTGCAAGCCACCAATTTGTTAATTTAGAGACAAGGACTCACAAATATGTTCAGGTGAAATCCTCCTGCCTCAGCCTCCCAACTACTAGGACTTCATATGTATTCCACTATATCCAGCAACAACTTCCTCCGTGAGTTACTCCTGGACCATATGCCTATGTTCTTGAGCCTAATTTTATTTTTTTTTAAATTGTGCATGCATATTCACTATGCCTGTTGTGTCTGTGGGCACACACACCACAGGGTACCCGTGGAAGTCTGGTGACAACTTTGTGCAGACAGTTCTCTCCTTCAACTTTCAGGTGGGCACCAAGCCTGGGACCCGAGTCACTGAGCTGGTGTGGCCAGTGCCTTTATCCATGGAGCCAACTTGCCAGCCCATCATTCCCTTTCTTCACAGGATGTTCTCAGCACCAAGGAGGCATTCACAGAGTCAACCTGGGCTACAGAGAAAAACCTTGTGTTAATCCTCAGCACCCCTCACACAGAAAGTTGTTATAACTTAGTCATTAATGAGAAGAAAATGTGAATTTAGCATATGCTAAGTAAGCATATGTGTTTGGATGCACAAATATTGCACAGATATAGTTTAGTGCATTATGCACTGCAGCAATGATCAGGCAGGTTTGCAGCCTCAGAGCTGTGGTCTACACCGTGCAGCCTGGGTGTCTCCTTGGCTATCCAGTTAAAGTGTGGCTTAGTACAGTATGATGCTCATTCGATACTCACCGAACGAGGCGTTTGTTGGAGCCTATCTCCAGACTGCTTATGGCTTTGTGCTAAACACACCAAAAAGAAAGCATTCATCTATCGGCCACATTTTTAGTATAGCTAGAAAGACTATTTAATTAACTAACTATTTAATTGACTAGAAGTCAATGTGAGCCAAAATGCATTTCTGTTTTATTTGATTGGTGATTGGCGGAAGATTCCAATGGCTTCCTCTAGGTAGTTTCTCCTCTAATATTGGCAGGCTTGTGGCATAAAGCACGGTGGGAAACATTCACAGACCAATAAGACCTCCTTCTGGGATTGCAAGTCAAAAAATTTAGTAGATTGAGGCAGCAGGCAGGAGGATCTTTGCTGGAATTCTTCCTATTCTCCTATCCCAGGATGCTTGCCAGCATGCACGATGGACCACACGCAGAAACCCGAGAAGTTCACACTAAATCTGCAGTAAGATTCCCAGTAGTTAGATCTCAGAGGGGCTTCTACAACTCCATCAACAGAAAGAGTCAGGAAAGTCTGACTACAGTGGAAAGACTTCATTCCAAATTTATGAAATCATCTGACCAAAGGGATGTACTGAACAACCCTTTCCAGAGGGCCTGTGCAAAGGAGGGGCCATGAGAACTAACTCTTCCTTAGCCTTTTAACAAATCAGCTTTTCACACTCAGCAAAACTTGCTGAATCAAGTAAAAATAAAGAGTAAGCAATGCCTGACTCAACCTGAGGTCTACAAAGGCTCCAAATCACATCCTATTTCAGTATATTTGCTGAATGAATACAATCTATGTGATGGAAAGGTCACGCTACCCACCACGGGGATTCTTTCAGTGCTCCTAAACACCAAGGGGAGACGCTCTTGGAGAAGTACTTGCTGATGGAGAGAACACCAAAGTAGAACGGTGGGGGTCGTGCTTTAAACTAGGAAGCATCCCATCCCTGCTCCTCTGGAACCACAGCGACCAGGAGTAGAGTAAGCATGTGATTTGGGCATCACAGAGTCTCCATTTTCACATCTAAACCTAGCTCTTCACGGTTGTCCATGAATGGAAGCCTCCATTGATAACACACGTGCTGACATGACAGCCTCTGTCTGGCTGCATGAGTTCATTACGTCATGTGAGAGACTATTCCTGGAGAGACCTCCCCCCAACACACACACACACACACACACACACACACACACACACACTTCTGATGAACCAATGAGTTTTTTCTAGGGTCCCTGAGAGTATGGTTGACGGGCTACTTATCGGAGAAGGAATGACTCATAAAAAAGCATTGGCGCCACCAAAAGCTGCACCCCAACACCAGGAAACCCCAGGCAGGCTGCAGGCCCAGAGCTCCCTGCACCACGTGCATGCAGCTCAGTAGTGTGAATGCACGCCTTCTCTCTGTAGCTCAGCTGGTTAGTCTCCTCCACTACCACTTTATAAAGCTAGGGAGGAAACTTCTAGAAACTTCTTTCAAGTGATGCTTTGTCTATTTCTAGAGTCTCACGAGCCTACTCCAGCCTTCCTGGAGGAAATGTTTTAACTCAGACAAAACTGCTCTTATTCACAGCACACACACACACACACACACACACACACACACACACACACACACACCTCCTTCCTAGAGCCTGCCGTCTCCTCTCCTTTGCACAATGCCCAGAAGCTAATGTCATGAGGAACATGTCTGTCCAGGTCTACGTCCTGGTACAGCTGAGCCCTGAAGGAAGTAGAGCCTCTCACAAAACAATGTCAGCCATTAAATCCTGGCCTTCCTTGGTGCCGCTCTATGCCCCAAGTGTTGTTCTTGCTAAAAGCTTTTTTTTCCCCCTGAAGCTAACCACCACACTTCCAACTGGCAGCCTTTCAACTGTTTTCCTTCTAAGACATGGCAGCTGCTGACAGAGAAGGATGAGGGAAATGTCTCGGCAGAGTGTTTTTCATGTACAGTGTGTTGCAGGGACCTTCCAGACTCAAGGACGAAGGAGGTTTCACTGGCTGTGGCCCACTCCGTAGGCCTGTCATTGACTAGTTCTTGGCATCCCCATCCTTAGAAAGTGAAGTCGTAGCTTTGTGTGATTGAAATAAAACTTTTAGTCATGCTTCAAGATGAACAAAAGGATGTCCCTTATCAGAGCCAGTGATGCACATTTTGAATGGTATCTGATAGCGGAAAGTCTACTAGTTGCAAATGAAGCTTTCCATTCATTTCTTTAGCGTGGTGGGCAAGTCTGAAGTCTCTGTAATTGTGCTTGTGCTCATCACTGTAGAAGTGGGTTCGTTCCCCGGTGACTCTTTGGAGGGTGGGCAGTCATGGAGACAAGGGAGCTGTAGCCAGCAGTGACAGATGGATTATGTCACATTGACATTTGGCTGAAGCTTCTTCAAGCACATTTTTTATTGGATGGATACACACAAACTGGGAAAGCGGTTTGGAGAATCCCGTCTTGGTGAGATGAAGATTTAATATGAACAAGATTGTTTGGAAAGCAGCAATTCGAAACCATGTCTTAACTGTGCATGGAACTCTGAAGCAGAGGGTTGCCTATCCCAGCCTGGGATGTGGCTCACTGCAGAGAGCTTGCCTAGCAGGCATGACCACCTCACTGTTTACCGTCGTAGCCACAAAAGCAAAGGACGAAAGACCTACTCTAGCCACTGCTAGTTCTGTGCAGCAGTAATTTCTTTTTTTTAAGGCTCATTTTACTTTTTTATGTGTGTGGGGTATGTGGGAAGGTGTCTGCTCCCGTGTGCTAGTGAATGAGGAGACCAGAAAAGGGTGTCAGGTTTCCTGGAACTGGAGTTATATTATAGGTGGTTGTGAGCCACCCTGCATAGGTGCTAAGAACTGAACTCACCTCCTCCGCAAGAGTAGGAGCAGTGTGTGCTCTCATCTGCTGAGTCATCTCTCCAGTCCTGGAGATGGTAGCTTTTCCGTGGACTTCACACCTGCACCTCTGACCTCTATTAGCCTTACCTTGCCCGATCGATGCTAGCCAGGGATGTGCGACTCACAGTTGCTCATGTTCAGTCTTAAGGCAAGTGACTCTTCCTCTGGATCTTAGCCAGTCTGAAAATTAACCATGGCCACCTTCATGTGCTTCCTAAGACCAACAAGGAATTATCACTCCCCTTTCCTGGTGTAGTCCACAAATTACCGAGACAGTAGTCTTGTTTGTGTTAGTGCATGTTTGTTCTGCCGGTGGTATTGATCCCCCATTTTTTTTTCTCACTTCGATGTGCAAAGCCCCACGGGAGAGGGAAGCTCATTTGCTAAATGAACCTCCCAGCAGCTGGGTTAGCAGATTCTTGATCCAGAGATTTCTCTGCCAGAGTTCAAGTTCTGCCTCAGTAGGAAAAGCATCACAGATGTCAATAATCTGTTTTAGAGAAAATGAAAACCCATGATTGAGGTTGACAGCTTTCTGTTCTATGTGACTTTTATCCTGAAGTCTGGACACTCATGCCTAGTAGGTTTCTAGAACCACTGCAAAATTAGAACAGACACACTCTAGGCTCCCAGTCCAGAGACACATGAACCAATGTTATTGGTATAGTCATGGGTGGACAGATTGCTTATCAGAGCCCCTCTCCCCCTTTTAAACGTAGGGTCCAAGTCATTTGTCAAAAGACAAGACTGATGGTTAGAAGTGATGTCTCTGAGTCCCAAAGATCTCTGTCTCAGAAGAGTTGTTCTCTGTTTCTTAGCAAACACAGCTCTCTTGTATATCATGGTCAACATTAACAGTGGTAGAAACTGCATATTTAGTACTCATACTGCAGAGAAGTTAGGTCCTGGCTGAGCGCTCAGGCACGGAGGAGAACATTACTGCTTCATGTTGCCAGCTTCCAAACTAATTTTACACTTCTTTTCTCTCATCACTAAAAAAGGGGTAATTATCACCTGCTTAGGGTTGGTTTGAAGTTGTGTAGGGTTGGGTATGGAAGGTGGTGCTCAGACTTGGGTATCTCTTTTAGATAAGTTTAAGGGAAGGGTATAGTTAGGATGGGATATAGGTAGACTAACATATCTTCTTGTGAACTAACTGGTGCAACTATTGGCTGTAGATAAATTGTTAGATTCTTGTATGTTGACTTGTAGGGTCTTCTTTCTGTTTACGATGTTTTGCACACAAATGTAAAACTATCTTTATGTATATATTTTGTATAGTGATACAACTTAGGATATTTTATATTGTACTTTACCGTTCTACCTCTAGTCAAGACATTTCAGTTGTTTCTGTTTATATATATATATATATATATATATATATATATATATATTTACAGTTTTTGAAGTCATTGTCCTTGCTAAATTATTTTGGGAAGCTTCAGCCATTGTATAAGTATGTTTCTGAGAATTACAGATTATAATTACCCATGTTTCTTATACCTATGAAGATACTTGATCTTCAAACACTTCAAAGACATGCAGAATATGACACTTAAATGTTTTAATATTAGATATCCGTTGACATGAGACACAATTGCTCTTGACAGCACCAAGCTGTTCCTGAGAGTATGTTGGGCCACAAGCCAAGGCCACGTGAGGTGGACAAGGCGGACAGAGTTCTCTGGAGAGACTCAGAGAGCATGGCAGTCCCAGCACCTGAGTCTGAATGTCTGGCTTCCAGAACTGTGTGTGATTTCCATTGTTCGGGAAGGGAATACCGAACTTGGGACTCACCCTGGCAGTCTCTCTTACACCACCTCTGCTGCGTCTCTCCAAACACACTTAGTCCCCTTTGTGGCACACACGCTGCTCCTTTCTTTCACTTGGGGACATTTCCAAAGGCTGGACGAGTCCCTGTCCCAGTCATGTAACAAGCACCTCAGTTCTGGTCCAAGGGAAACTGATGGAGATTGATCTTTAGATACATCATTCCCTCGAAAAGGACTTCAGCGGTATTGACCCATGTGGGATGAAAGCGTATTTTCACATCCCATGATCCTTTAGCATCTTTGCCCTGTCACAGGGAATAGAAGCTTGGGATGCTTCTTCATGGATGACATTTTGTGTTCTGAAGCAAGCAAATCCTGATTGATACCACAAAGAGCCTTGGATGACAGTATTACAGATCAGGATAGCCCTGTTAGCGCAGTTGACAGTATTACAGATCAGGATAGCCCTGTTAGCGCAGCTGACAGTATTACAGATCAGGATAGCCCTGTTAGCGCAGCTCGGTATCCGTGCATTTCCAGATCAAACTCTGTTTGTGTGACGAGGTTTGACCTCCTCTCTACAATGAGAATTCAGAGGCTCTGATGTGCCACCAGCCAACGTTATGAGATGATTTGGAGCCAATCGGAAAGGTAGCCAGGTGGCATTTGCATTGCAAAAACACCTCCTTCTGCAAAGTTCTCGGTAATTTTCATTATCTACTCACACTAAAGCCCACCTCAGGTGGGTTAATATCCTCCCCCGTAAGTAGATTTGGAAGAAGGAAGAAAACTGGACCTGGGTTGGTGACGTCAAAACTGAGATGCATATAATTTACAGAGGCCACGGTCATTTGCTCACGGGCAGGCTCTTCACTCGCTCAGTTAATGACTTTTTTTTTTAAAGGAAATGTGGAAAACTTTAGTTATGAAGCACTTTAGTCGAGGTTTTGTGTATGCAAAGATTAGGGTACAGTTTAAATGTTGTCACGCAGATGTTTACCAGCTGTTTTGTCTTCTTACCTGTATGCGATCTTTCATTGCCATGCCATGAGGAAAAATTAACATTCTGCACACGAGAAATCAAGACAGTTTCACCCCCCCTTGGAAAATAAGCTTCATCTGCCCACTCATTTTGAAATGTCAGTTTAGTGTGCCGAAATGCCAAAGGCTCCCATTAGGAGGGTGAGAGTAAGCATCGCGCTTGAGGAGAAAGCAGAGCCCTCAGGAGAACGGACACCTCATCAACTCTCATGTGTTTCTTCGATCCTTTGGATGGGCCTGGTGCCAGCATCGGGGCTGGCCTTGAACTAATGAACACAATAGCATTAGCATTTCCAACCACTGGGAGGTAGGTTCCCTTTGAGTGGCCCTTGGGCTCCCGAGCACAGTGTGCAAAACAAAATATTCTTGGTGTCTGTAAACTGTCTAGCACAGAACTGTCTGAACCACGTCCTCCCCATAGAGAGGAAAGTGAAGCTAGGCTGGAACGGCCAGCAAGGCAGATTCCAGAGCTTGCTTCAAACCTTACACTGAATTCAGTTCAACAGCATGACCAACACAGGAGAGGATGGCTAGGGTGTATCGCAGGGCTTTTCCCCAACATGCAACGTCCAGTATCATCAGCTTTTGCCTACTGAAACTTCCCATCATTATTGGTGTGAAATTGATTTTATCTTAAACACAAAGTGCCTCTGGCTTTCCCCCTGACTTCTACCTATTTCTATAGGTCCTGACTCAGACACAATAAATACACGACAAGAGGGATTTGTTTCTGGTTTTGCTTTTGGTTTTTGTTGTTCATTTTTGTACCCAGGATGCAGTTTAGCACATTGCAGGCCTAAGCAAATTATTGCTGAATTTGAACCCAAGGATAGATAAAGATTATATTAGGTATATATGAAAATTGATTTTCAATGTAAATGGTGGCCAGTATGTTCCTGGTGCATTAAGGATGGTTTGAACTGTGGTTCCTGACAAACTTGGGCTCCAATATGTCACCAGGTTCCACTTTCAATGTATTCCATATGTCCTGTCCGTGCAGGCTCCTGGGACTGGAGAGGGTTCTCCTCTACCTGCTTACTTTCCTTCCTATTCTTCCCTCCCCCAACCTCTTCCTCCTCTTCTTCTTTTTCTTCTACTTCTTTTCAAAAGTGTTTATATAGTCATTCATCCATCCATTCCTTTATGTGTGTGCATATGGATATATGCACACTGCTGTGCCTGTTTGTGCACGCAGAGAGGCCAGAAGAGGGCGCCAGACTCCCCAGAGATGGAGTTAGAGTCCCTTATAGACCACCTGACTTGTAAGTGGGTGCTGGGAACCAACCCCACAGGGCCGAACAGCAAGTGCTCTTAGCTGCTGAGTCATCTGTCTAAGCCCTCTCTACCACTTCTTAAGTGACATAACCAGCTTCCTCCTTCAAAACTCTGTTTATCAGCAACAACAACAACAAATCCATGCAATAAAAATTATGTTGTAGAAGACTAATGTCCCAGAGTGATAACTCTAGTAGAACGTCAACTGAAAAGAAAATTTATAGATCCATTTTGGAAAAAAATATGTCTGTGTATTGCTCCATGATCCTTGAGGAGCAATAAATAGCACTTAATTACTTTTCCTATGTTAAATCACAGCTCGCTGTGCCTGCCAAGGTGAGGGAATGTTTAATGTCTGCCATCTATCTGTACCCACTCCTGAGATGCCAGGGCAGGGGACTCAAACGGTCCAGTGGAACAGCACTGACTCCTCAATACTGCTCAGCCCTGAAGAGACAGATCCATCCCCCGGGGCTGCCGTGGACTCACAAGCGCAGAGCTGGCAGTGTGCAGGCACCCTCGAGGACGGTTCCACTTCTGCCCTGTGGTCAGTGCCAGGCAGCGTTCCTCACTGGGTGGCTGTGGGTGAGGGCCTCCTGACCCACAGACTCTATCTGCTGTGTCCTGATCTACAGCCTGGCTCAGGGCTGTCCTGAGAAGCGGTCCCATCCCTGCCCTCCGACATGAAAGAAAAAAAACCGGGCTGTGCTCACTTCCTGCGGAGGTACCAGAAAAACATTGTGTCCTGTGTTTTATCTGGAGCAATCCCTGTGGTTGGAAACAAGGTTGCCAATAAACCTACTCTAACCCACACAGACATTTATCCAGGCACACACGCCGTGGATCTCAGCAAGCTGGGGAGATGATCTAATTCTTCGCTTCTTCTTTCACGTGCGTGGAAATAACATGGGCTTTTCAGGTAGTGTGACTTGGCCGAAGGCAGAAAGAGGCATGTCCATGCAGGCAGCATGCGCTGCCTGCTGCCTCAGTTTGCTACAGGGTGAGTAGAGCCAGCAGCCACATTCTCTAGATGTTTCTACCACGACAGAAGGAACGGATTGTCAAGGAGATCCTATTGCATTTTTAAAAAACAATTTAAAAGATAAATTATGTAAAGTTCCCCACCCTCCCCCCAACAGAGACGCATAACTAACCACGTGAGAGACCCTACCTCCCATCCCAGAGATGAGCTGGGAAACTACAGCAAAATCAAGAAGGATTCGTGGCATTTTGGGACACCTGGCTGTACTTCCTCCCCCACATTGCAAAGCACAAGCCGAATGAGAGCCTCCACTGGCGGAGACACCAGGGTGAGCCACACCTCAGTATTCCAGATTGTCTGTGTCTCCTCACCCAGATTAGAAAGAATGCTAATCTACATGACTTCAGGAGCTACACTTTAGAGATGCAATTCTCCAGATGGGCACTAGGGAGAGCAAGGACCCACAAGCTGTTTGGTCAGCACTGGACCTCACCTACCTCTGGCTAATGCAGAAGGATTGTTTTGTAGGTCTTTAAAAAAAAAAACATCCCCGAGTGCCAAAATCTCAAGGAAAGATCGCAAGGCCAGCAAAGAACAGAACACAGCCCAGCGAAACACAATAAAGCCTCAGAAATTGACCGTGAAATGGGGACCTCTGGGCTCTGGACAACTGGCAGTCATAGAGATTCTCGAGGCAGGTCACAAAAAGAACACAAGTCACAGGTAAAATTAAAATTAAAATAATAATAAAAAAATGAAAATAGCAGTAGATTATCGCAATAATGAACTAAATTCTAGAACTGAAAAATAAAATAACTGAGCTAAAAATTCACCAGAGTGGTTTGGCAAAAGACTTGAGCACATGAACAAAGAATGTGCATGATAAAGGAAATTTAGAAAGGAACTTAAAAGGAGACTTAAAGGAGATTAAAAAGGGGTGGGGGGAGGTCAGTGGATCTGAAGCACTGGAAGCCATCGAGTCAGGTTGCAAGAAGAGAAAAAGAATAAAGAAAGTTGGTGTGTGTAGAGATGTTTCTGCATCTTCCCTCAAGCTGCTTCCTCCCCGCAGTAAGAGGTTTGCCTTAGTCACTGGGGAACCGATACTGGGCCAGCGCCAGTGCATGCACTGTGCAAGTACAAGGAGAGAGTGGGCTGAGAATTTATTCGAAGGTATACCGGCTCTGAACGGCTCAAACTTGAAGGCAGGGTCGGACATACAGGGTTTGTTGTATGAAGCTCAGTGGTAGGTTTGGGGTGGGTGGGTCTGCAGAGGCTGAGATACAGAGAGAAAGAGGGGAACAGGAAAGGATACACATTTTAGAAGCCAAAGAACTCCAACTATGGCAAAACCTGCACACAGTTCAATTCAGCCATCCAGAGTCAAAGACAAGAATGGCAAAACCAACCAGCCAAACAAGAAGGCCACCCACCGAAAAGAGAAAACTTCCCAAGATGATTGACAGATTTCTCAGTGAAAATCTTGTAGGCTAGCAGAAGGAGGAATGATGAATTCAAAGTGCTGAAAGGAAAAAATGGTCAGACAACAATGTTGCATTTGTCAAAACTATCCTTTAGCTGCAAAGGAGGAATGGACGCTTGCTAGATGGTCCCAATCTGTGGAAGTTACAAAATGTTAAAGAGAGAGGTGTTGTCCTGTTTGATCTTTTATTTTTTATTTTTTTTGTCAATGTGACACAACTTAGGAACTTAGTTGTAGCTGAGGAGAATCTTTTTCTTTTTTTTTTGTTTTTATTTTTTATTTTACATATCCATCCCAGTTCCCCCTCCCTCCCTCTCTCTAACCCTTTCTGCCCCCTCATATGTGGGGGGATGGGAGGGGAAGCTGAGGAGAATCTTAATTGAGGAAATGCCTCCCAAGCCCAAGGTGTGTTTTCCTAATTAGTGATTGATGTGGGTGGGCCTAATCAATTAGGGGAGGGGCCATCCCTGGGCTGATGATCCTAAGCTGTGTAAGAAAGCAGACTGAGCAAGCCAAGGAGAGCAAGCCAGTAAGCAGCGCTCCCCCATGGCCTCTGCTCCAGATCCTGCCCTGGACTCTTCCTTCCATAGTAGACTATGATGTGGCGATACATGATGAAATAAACCTCACCAAGTTGCTTTTGGGTCATGGTATTTTATCACAGCAATAGAAACCGTAACCAAGGCAGGTATGTGAGGTGGACAGTCAGGGGGTGGGGTGTTTGAGACAAGGTTGGGCTATAGGGAAAAAAATCCTGCCTCAGTAAAAGGAGGAAGGGACAGAACTAAAGAGGGTACTTCACGCTGAAACAGGAGGGCATAGACAGAAACAAGAAGTCATACAAAAAGAGAAACTTGTGGGCAGGTGTGCTAACCTGTATTTTAGCTTGAGTCTATAGAATTTAAGTATGAGAAAATTAAGTGAAAATCTCTTAGTGGATATATAGTGCATAGAGACATTAAAAGCATAAACTCAAAAAGAGCAGAGAATTTCTATTAGGTTGAGTTAGGTTATTATTTTTAAAATTCTATGCGTAACTGTAATAGTAGTTAATGGAATGTTATAATTTTGTGTCACGCGATTACGATGTCACACAAAGAAACTGTTTGCAGATTACACACAAGAGGAAATGAAATGCTAATTAAAGCCTAGCAATTACGGTCCCCAGACTAGAAAATAATGAAATGCAAAAAAAAAAAAAAAAAAAAAAAAAAACTGCAAAAAGAGGAAATGAGAGGCAAAAACAAAGATATAAGACATGAAAAATAGTAGAGTGAATAATCTTTCCCTGTCCGTCAATTGGTTCTTCTTAAAGTTTGAAGATTTGTTTCATAACTATGGGTGTTTTGCCTGAGATGCCTGGTGCCCTTAGCAGCACTGGATCCCCTGGCACTGGAGTTTCGATGGTTGTGAGCCGATACGGAGGTTCTGGGAATCGGAGCTGGATCCTCTGAAAGGGTAACCAGTGCTCTTAGCCGCTGAGCCGGCTCTGTAGCCTCACGGTAACTATTTAATGTAGGTGGAGTAACGTCTCCAATCAAAAGGTGTAGTGTTTGTTGAATGGATAAAAACACAGGCCCCAACTGTTGACTGCCTGCCCAGTTTGATTTCTGTTGTGGTAAAGAAAGCCCTGACCAAAATGAACGCACAGGAGTAAAGGGTTTATTTCGGCTTCCTCGGGAGCAGGGAGGAAAATGTGGAAGGTGTTCCTCATTGCCTCCTCTCGCTCCTGTTCTTTGCAGGGCTCTCACACAGCCAAGGCGCACCTGCCTAGGGCCATGCTGCCCACAGTGGCCTGGGCCCACCCACATCAGTCCAGGCATGGCCACGGGCCTGTTTGATTGAGACACTTCTTCATTTGAGGTTCCCACCCTAGGCAACTCTAGGTTGTGCCGATATGACAATAAAAACCAGCTAGCACATGGTCTGGGAGAGTTACTTTAAAACAACAGATGCACCTGAAGGTATAAAAATGGAAAGTAGTAGTCCATATGTGTATCAAGCAGGAGAGTAAAACGACTCTATTAACGACAGCGAAAATGACCACTGTAGAATCTGTTTTAAGATGCAGAGGACACCATGTAAGCATAAAAAAGGTGAACTCACAAGGAAGTGAGTTCGGTCATCACACACCAGAATTCAAAGTGTCTAGATATATGGCAGATTCAGAGAGAAACACTAGAGAGCAGCACAGTAATAAGAGGAGATGTCAGCACCCTGTCTTAATAATAATTAGAGCCAAGAGAGTAGAAGTCACCAAAGGACGGAAGGCTCAGGCAACACTGTTGGCAAGTTGGACTTAACAGACACAAAGTAACCCATACCTGGAGAGCAGGATGTGAATATCTAGGGTGCACAGAAAGTATTCTCAGCATAGGCCACACAAGCGTCCTCAAAACAAGTTTTTTCAAATCCAAAGATGCTGAAGTGTTCCATGTATCTTTTCTGGTGGTTATGGGATGGGATCAGAAGTCAGCCGGCTGTGAAGTCATATATGGGCTTTAACGTGTATGGGTCACAAAAATCACAGGGGAGTTTGAGAAGTACCTTAAGACAATGAAACAAAGACACAAAATAAACTAGCCTCCTCTTTATTTATTTATTTATTTATTTATTTATTTATTTATTTTTTAAAGATCCCCAAGTAACACCAGAACTACACAAACTAAAACTAGAAATGTCACATGATATGAGAATCTCATTTCTGGCTGGATATTAAACGTCTGAAGTATCAGTGCTAGAGCTCCCAGGTTCACTGCTGGATGATTATCCACTACAACCAAGAGGCAGAGACAACCTTCAAGTCCAACAAAAATGAGCCTTGAGGACACACCCCTAAGAGAACTAAGTCAGACCGGAAGAGGGAAATAGTAATGACTCCACGCTCATGATGCACAAGCCTAGCGTGGCCAAATTCCTAGGGACAGGAAGTGTAGTGCTGGTTGCTGGTGAAGAATCCAGGAAGAAATGGCGAGATTTGTCTGGAACATGTGAAGATTCCATTGCTGATAAGAAACCAGTTCAGGAGACACTTCTCCGCAGAAATGTGAGTGCACTTAACACTCCAGCTACGCGCTTCCAAGAGACAAGGTGGTAAATCCAAATTCACGAACATTTTTGTCATCATAATAAATAATCCAGAACAATTGTATTCCTGCAACTAATCAGATTTGATCGATCATTTCTCATTTAAAGGCCGATAGCAAGTAGAGGTGTTTGTTAGCTCCTTTTCAGGCACCCTGGCTGACCTTCCATTTTCTCCTCAGCTCCTGAATCAGGAAATCACCATTGTCTGCCATCAGCTCCCCAGTTGGCTCACGGCCTTCCGCCACTCTGTGCTTTTATCAACTTCTAGGAGACTTTGAGGATACTGTGGGAATTCTGGATGTCTTGTGTGCATTAAGAAAACAAAAGCAGACATTACCAGGGAGGGACCAGCAAGCGGCTCCTAGGCCTTCACTCCAGGTGGCTGGCTGAGGGGGACCTGAGGTTGCCAGCCACCTGGAAGAACACGGTGAGTATCTCTGCAACAGTGTCCCAGCTTCTCTACAGTAGGTGGGTGGCCACCCCCGGTTTTCTCCACGGTAACCATTTCTGTGAATGTGGCTGTTGCCCTAGTCAGCTAGTTTCCTAGTCAGCTTTCTGTTGCTGTGAAGAAACCATGGCCATGGCAACTCTTAAAAAAAAAAAAAAAAAAGTGAACATTTAAACGGGGGCTTGCTTATAGTTTCGGAGGAATTGGTCCATTGTCTTTATGGTGGGGAGCATCGCAGCACGCAGTCATGGCGCTAGAGAAGTAGCTGAGGCTTCTACATCGGGACCCCCCCCCCCCCGCAGCAGGTGGAGGGAGGCTCTGGATTTAGAATTAGCCTTTTGCGACCTTGAAGCTCCACCCCCCGTGACACGCTTCCTCCTACACGCTCACCCTTGATCACCTTTCCTAATCCTTTCGAATATTGCTACCCCCCAGGGACCATGCACTCAAGTCTGTGGACCCATTGGGGCCGTTTTCATTGAAACATCCGCAAGAAGTCAACACAGACAGGAAACCTTAGCCGTATATCAATGGGTGCCTTCCTTTCTTCTGATTGGTGGGAAGGTGCTCTCCTGGGGTGGGGTTGGGCGTAGTGGCGGGTTTAGTGTGCCTGGTATAAACCAAGCTTGATTTGCTTTTATCTCTATCAAGCAAGGTCAGTGTTGCCATCGACATTCTGTGTCGATTAAATTAATCTGCACTAAGGATAGTTGATTTCTGGCAGCTTGCTTAGGCAATAGCATGTGGAACTTGGTTTGTTTCCCCCAATTAGGCGGGGCATCTAACTGGGATTGGTTTCAATATCCTGGCCACCTAATGGGGTCGTCCTCGGCTGTCTGTCCCCTTTGGAGAAAGATACTGCATAGGCACATTCGGTATTCACTCATCCTGGATGGGAAGTTTCCAGGGAGGAAGAAACTATTCCTTCTTGTGAAAGCAAATGCCGCCATCTCCTTGCCCAGGCTCCGATCACTGCTGTATGGGACATGAGACTACTTTTAGACAAGGCTGACTGAGTATGCGCATCCTGTATCCTTTGCCTTTATAGTCATCATTTACCTTTCTTTATACCCAACACTGCTAAAATCAGACCCAAGTGAAACAAGCCTGGCCTGTAGTTTGTTACCACCGCTTCCCATTTGCTGCCTGCGACTTCCCGCTTCGTATCTGTTAGGTAATAGATAGTAAAATCTTGAAAAGAAAGCGTTTTTACTCGTGAATGGAAATCACCTGCTCAGCAGGTAAAGAACAAGATGTGAGTGAGGTCTGTTTCCCAACTAATTGTAAGACAGACCATCAGAGCTTTAAATTTTATCACAAGGGTAAGGGGGGCGGGCTTCAAGCATAAGAGGCTGGAGATACAACTAAATGTGGGATTTGGGGGTGGGGAGAGCCGAGGAGGTTGCCAGACTGATAAGAACTCTCAAGTCTCGGATCACAGTGCATGTAGACAGTTCCACAAACTAGGGTAAGCAACTCTGTCTCCATCACCCTATCTTTCACCACTCACCTACTGGTTTCTCCCAGCTTGACTCCCAATAAAGAAAGAGACTTAGGGGAAGATGGTGGGTCAAAACAAAACACACCCTCATAAGCTTCTGGGAATGCAGACTGATGCAAGCTACAGAGGACAAGCACAGTTGTCTGTGTCGAGGCTAGACAAGAAGCCCCCAGAGGTGAAGACTGTAGGTCCTGCCCCACTCTGGGAGGTAGAGAACTGATCAGCCCAAGTCAGCATGCCCTACCCAATGTCTCTCAATTAAAAAAAAGTCTTGTGAAGAACAAATCGAACACTGCCTGTCCTTAGAACTTGCCACAGCCAGCAGAGAGTGTGGCCTTGAGAACAGCTCGCGACTCTGTCACCGTAAAGTACCTGGGACACACTGCATGCACTAGAGTCTAGAGGAGGGTAGTGTGTTACACCGAAGAGCATGCCTACGCCCCCAAATGCCCGACTATACCATTTCCTGGACCTACCTGTGCGCTGACTTAATGCAAAGACAGGAAAATCCTGTAAATGTGAGGCCCACTATCATTACAGAGTCAGAAGACATGACTTGTTCATGGGCCTGTAGAGTTTTGAAGTGTTCATCACTCACAGCAGGACTGAAGTGAGTCAGAGATACATCACCACCGAAATGAAAACAGGAAGAACCACGGAGAAAAGGTGAGTCATCTCAGCGCATGGACACATCTCAACTCATTTATTCACTCATGCAACAACTTGGTTTGGACTCATAAGTACCAGGCATGGCCTAAGGGGTGTATGGTTGTGTGGCACATGCAACATCTTTGGGGCTTGATGTGGGAAAGGCCTCCAGGAATCCAGCTTCCTTTTGGTGTATAGTAATACACCAGGCAGTCAAGGACACGATTGCACAAGGCAACCAGGAGATACTGGGACGATACAATCCTGGAACCAAAGCTGGGTTCATCTCAACATGGGTAACTCTGAGGTCTGCTCTATACTGCGGCCTGGTGGCCCAGTATGTTAGGGCTTTCTTCCCTGTCTCTTACTTCTGACTCACTGACTTCCAGTGTGTCCTACACAAGCAAGGAATTTGCACTCAAATCCATCTCAATCTGTACTTCTGAGAGAGGAGCAAGGCCGAAAGGCCACAGAACTTTAAATTTTCACATGTACCGTCAGTTTTAAAATGTCTCTTCTACCTTCACATGTCATACATTCTGGTCCAGAAAGTCCCTGAGTTATGTATCTGGGTCACAGTGGTATCTACTTCGAGAGAATGGTCTTCACCTGAAACCATTGGAAGCTTACCTCTCTGACCACATTCCATCTATGCGTGCCAGAAGATTTGATAAAGGTGACCATTTTAAGTTATCTTCTTAATTAAGACATTTCCTTCATAATTTACTTCCTATAAATGGACCCTGGTCTATTTCTGCTCAGTACTTAAGACTGTATGGAATTTTCTAGTGAAGATCAAGGCCTCGAGCCACGATGAAGAGCACCGAGTTAATGAGCCCCGTTGGGCTGACTCCACTCTGCCCTCTCGCTCTGTCAGCCAGCCCCTTGTGCTGATGACTCTTGTCACCAATCACTGTCCTCACAGGGGACCCTTGAAGGAAAGAAAATGAAATCAGCCTGGTTCCAGACAGCCTAGAAAAAAGTACACATCTGGGATCCAATATGGAAAGAAAGATAAACAGCGAGCCTCAGAATTTGCTTAGTGTCAAGTTACTTGTCTCCCCAAAGTCTTGATTTTAGCCAGACTTCCCTCAGGCCAGTTTGAAATAAGGACATTTTGAACTGCAGAATCATAACCCAGCTGCGTAAAGAGAGCGCTGATGTGCTGTTTCTGCATTTTATCCCAGGCGCGGTACAGGGGGAAAAAAAAAACATCTAAAAAAGTATAGCTTTATTTAGCTGCGACACAAAGAAATCCCTAAACTTTATGAAAACTGGCTAAATATTCCTGACAAAGTATCTAGTCCTGAAGAACTGTATTAAACAGAGAAACCACCATGACAAAGGTGAACACACACACACACACACACACACACACACACACACACACACCCCACCTGGATTTGCAGTGACTCTGGTGCACCTGCCACAATGAGGAACATGTCGCACATTCATCTCAAAACAGATCAATTCTTTTGTAACAGCCACCTCTGTTACATCCTCAAATTCCTGGAGTGTCTGAACCAACTGTCCCCTTCACAGGTGATCCCAAGAGTCCCATCTGGGGGTTACGCTCAAGGGTGATGAAGGAGACAACTTTTTTTTTTTTTTTTTTTAACTTTCCTGTTCTCTTTTTCATTAACAATTAATACTCATTCCCATTTAAGGGGCTCCTGTGACATCAACGTGTGCCAATCAAACCAGGCGAATTAGCATTTCCATTGCATCCTTTCTTTGCGTTCCGAGACTTCCAGCTCCTTGCGCTTGCTTCTCATCAAATATGGAGCAGGTTACTGTGAAATGCAGTCATCCCGAGAGGACTCCTCCGTCAGGCTGCGAGGGAGACCATTTTAACAGCAGTGACTTGGCAGCCTCCGTCCCCAAGGAGAAGAAAGGAAAGAAAGCGATCACCTAGACAAAACTCCAGGTTTCTCTTCAAATGCAGTTACCATCGGACACGGGATAGATATGCCTGGGGTGTGTGAAAGCAGAAGCAGATTCCATTATTCATCATAATGAGCTGAGACCACTGAGCCATTTAGAAATAGTCAATACATGGCGCCAGAAACTCCGTTTCATGTTGGTTTGAAACCCTCCCTTGCCTGCCGTTCGATAGGTAAACACTGTAGAGAACACCTTAAGTCTCAAACAAGCAAAACAGAAGGGCGGGGGGAGGGGGAGGCAACATCTTTCTCTAGTGTGTCAGAAATAAGAACCCTGTGTGCAATCTCTCTGTGACTCAGTTTCCTGATCTTAAAAATGGGACAATCAGCATCCAGCTTGTAAGATCACCATGCAGACCAAAGGGGTTAGTGTATGTAATCACGCAAAGCAGCACTTGGCACACAGTGTCAGCTGTGAAGCAGCCTGGGTACCATCGTATCAGTGTACCAGACAGGAAAGGCAATGTAAGCCCAGTGTTGCCCACCAGAGCCAAATAACTAGAACTCAGAGTTCCCAGTGGAGAGTTCCATTGGTAACATCCCTAGCACACTCAAAAAACCCAGATCAGTAAGCCATAAATATGGAACAGAGGTTGCAGGTCTGGCGTTGCTCAATCGGTGCATCAGAACTGTGACGCCCATAGCTAAAGGTGTACCCAACTGGGTGTGTAACAGTCAGAAAAGCAGTTTGAATTTGGGACTTCATGGGAGCTGAGAAGGAAGCTCCCTGCAGTGAACAAATCTAGGCTCTCTATAATGAGAACCTCAGGCCCTCAGGCACAATGAATAATAAAGGCTATTCTGGTGCTCCACTCTGAGCAGAGTGACTAAGTGTGGTAGAGCTGTTAGGACCAGCTCGGCTCCTGAGCAGACTAGCTAGTCACCTGCTAGTGGCTCTCTTTTAGAGAATGGTGGAAACTTTAGGAGGCGCCTATCAGGAGGAAGTGGCTCTCTCGAGAGGGCACGCCTTTGGGTTGTCTATGTGGTCTCCAGTTCATGTCTACCATGGGGAAATCGTCTTCGGTTCAGGTCACAAGCTTCCTGTTGCAAGATGCTCGGCCTCTCACGGACCCTAAATCAACAGAGCCTAGGGCTGCGCTAGAAAACCTGGAAGCTAAACCTTAAAGTCATTCTCTGAAGTAGATAGGTCACAGCTACTGACAAATAGCATAAAAAAGCCCTCTTCTGGGTGCCGACAGCTGCCTCGGGTCCTCCCGTGTGATCCTGTGGATGCTGACAGCTGCCCTGGGTCCTCCCGTGTGGTCCTGTGGATGCTGACAGCTGCCCTGGGTCCTCTTGTGTGGTCCTGTGGATGCTGACAGCTGCCCTGGGTCCTCCCGTGTGGTCCTATCAGCACTGACCTTCTGCCTCTTGCTCAGCTCACTTGTAACCCTGGTTACAAGCTCACTCTAACCATGCAGCTTTTCCTGTCCTCCCTCTGCTGGCTGCCCTTCTGCTCCACCTGGGGAGAAGTAGCCACCCCAGGGACTGTTGGCTCTGCCTTCTGAGTCTTTCAGCCCTATAGGAAGACCTGCTTCCAACCCAGGGTTAGGATTGGCCACACATTCCTTATTTGTGCATTGCTACACACTTGGGTGTTTATGGCCTTGAAATATCCCACCGACAGCAGTGATCTGGACACATGAATCACCTCGGGGCTTGATGGGCTGCAATGTGAAGTTGCCCTTAAAATCCAGAGTCTCAGAGGTAAAGAGACTACCGATGGGTGAACTGGTCAACCCAGGTGGAGGTCTGGACATGAATGGGCTAGTGTAGGTAAGGAGTTCTGTGATAAGGACGTCACGTGATGTGAAGAGAGCATTTTAGACAGCAATGGTTGCCTGTGAGGGACCGATCCTCAGCTACCTGCAGGCACCCTACACAGGGGCACATGGTAAGTGCTCAGTTAAACGTTTAGTGAACGGATGAATGAATATGTCAAGAAAACAAAAACAAAAACACATGTAACCAGCAATGCTGATGAAGGATAGGTAACACAAAGTTTCCCAGCAGTAAGTACTTAGATTTGCTCTCTTGTGGAAGCCAAGGGGGTGTGGTGTGGGTGGGGCGAAGAAAATACTAGATGTCTGCCTGTGGTGTCTGTCTGTGGTGCTTGCACTGGTGAACAGAACAATCCTTTACCACCGTCAGTACTGCGAACATTTAGGCGTGTTTTAAATTAACCAGAATCTCCAGGTTTTAATACTTGTCCTTTGTAGATCACCCCTTCCTGTTCTCTTCCCATTCCATTCTGAAAGGGCCCACTACATGTCCCGCTGGTTACAGGAGACTTCAAGCATACACTTCATTAAAATTTCAAACAGATGCTATGCAGTAATGGCCACAATACGCTACCCATGGACTATCCCAAATGGCGAGACAAGGGACTGTCTCCTGCCTTTCAGCCGACTGTCTTAAAGTCGCCCAAATGGGACACAGCTCCGGGATATATGGTCTTCAAGGTCAGAGACGCTCAAGCTTCCAAATCTGCGTGCCATAAATAATACTGAATTGACAGACAGCCCTGGAAAAGGTCAGTGCATCCTCTACCCTTTCCGATCTGTTCTCTTGATCACATTAGCTCCCTCTTTTATTAATGCCTCACCTGCCTTGAAACACAAACAGTTCTTGGAGAACAGCGATGAGTCATTGGCTTATCATATTGCATACTTAAATGCAGAACATTAAAAGTTACCTTATTTGTAAATTTGATTACTGTCCTTGGTGTGTGTGTGTGTGTGTGTGTGTGTGTGTGTGTGTATGTGTGTGTGTGTGTGTGTGTGTGTGTGTGTGTGTGTGTGTGTGTGTGTGCGTGCGTGCGTGCGTGCGTGTGTGTGTGTGTGTGTGTGTGTGTGTGTGTGTGTGTAGGGATGGGGGTATGAGCATTTACCAGTGGAGAGGAATCAGAAAAGAGAAAGAACCTAATGTTCATCTAGGAGTGAAGTCTTGTCACAGGAAAATACTAGAATTTTAAACCTATTTTAGAAAGACAGAACCCATGTTTAAGGACTCATTGTTCTTAAATAATTTCTGAAAAATACGATATGAATAATTGATAAGAGGAGGTGAAGTCCAAATTCCTTCTAACCAGGGTGGTTGATTAGCATATTTTTGAAGAAACCCCCTGAAAGAAAAACCCACTGGCAGGTTCTTTCCTTTCCTGGGACACAGGGAGCTGGTGAGTCACTGGCTCCTACAGCCCCTGGAAGGGGCTCTGCAGGGAAAAGCCTGGAGCTCCTTCCCTGCAGGGAACCCTGAGAGAGCTCACTGGAGAGGAAGGCCGCTCACAAACACTGACTGGCAGACCTTCCCCCCACCCCACCCCAACAGAGGCATCCACCCGCCTTGCTGGCTCACCTGGCCCCTTGTAGACACTCAGAGACTTAGATCATCACTCCCTTCTGCCCTCTCCCTCTCTCCTTTGCTCTGTCTGCCCCTTCCTTTTCCTCCCTCCCCTGACTCCTCCTCCCTCCCCTGACTCCTCTCTCTTTCCCTCCCCCCCCAGTCTTCTTTGTCTCTCCCCTTTCACCTACCCCCTCTCCTTCCCTTCCTCCTTAATTACTTCAGTCTGTCTCCAGATTGGGGCGGGCTTGGTGTTGACACAGACATTTAGTTTCTGTACTCGGGAGGCAGAGGCAGAGAGATCTCTGTAACTTCAAGGTCAACCTGATCCCTGCTTTACACAGGGTTCCAGGTCAGTTGACTGCACAGTGGGACTCTGGCCCCCTCAATCCCAAGCAGGAATTCACCCCCGAATCTCTTCTCAAGTTTATAAAAATCAAACTATGCCGTCCATATACAAATAGATCCACACATTACGGAAAATTCAAAAGCTGTATCCAACCTTCTCTTGACTTCTGTTGCTACGGTTTGACTGACATCCCCGAACATGTTAAAAACAGCGTCTGGCAGTGGGACCTCTGAGGAATGGTTAGGCTAGGAGGGTTCCACTCTCATCGATGAAGAAATACCAACTCTAAAGGAGTCTGAGGTTTCTAATTTCTCTCTCCCCCATTTCTCAACAGATGCCTGGTCCTGTCCTGAACAGTGAGAAATGACTCCATTCTTTATAAACCATCCAGTGTGTTATAGTTTGCTACAGCAGTGCAAAACAAACACACCTGTCATCAAGCTGCCTCTCTGCCCGAAAGCATTCCCAGTGACTGTGCAACCTTCCAAAGTTTTAGCAGTGCAGCTTCCTCCCCCTCGCCCCCGATGCTTGCCGCTACCTGTGAAGGATGCTGTAAACCGACAGGGTCTCCTTATGCTGCCCGTGTTACCCTGAAGCTGGCTTTTAAAATGCCTTTGCGTTATACTAAAATAACAAGTGGAAATAAATTACTCTGGTGCATTTCAGACATAACGTTTTCGCAGGTCAACAAGCACCTGTGCATCCAACACACGGCTTACAAAGGTTGACGTGAAAGTCCCAGTGGTTCAGGTGCCCTCCCCCCTCCCTCCTCACGAACAATTGCCGTGCTTTACAGGTGTTCCAAGGGCGCAGCAGGGCTTTTGACCCAGTCACACTGTACGTGGATTCTGCCCCTGTAGCTGTCACTGTTCATTTCCACCATTCCGGACGACCCAGACCACTGTCACTGTACGTACTGCGTTACTGGTGTTGTTTCTCTTCTGGAGCACATCTCTTGACAAAGGTATGGACATTGTTCTTGGGAACTGGAGTTGGGCTGGCAAATGGGAACAGAGGTGCTCAAATTAGGACACAACACCTGGTTGTTTTCCAGGGAGGTTGTTCCCACCAGTCCTCTATTCGCTGGGTACAAGGATTCTGGTTCCACCACATCCTGTGCAACACTTGGACTTTATTAGTTTGGAGGGCTTTGTGTCTGTCTGCGCTTGGCTTGCTGGTACAAGCCTGCCATTACAGGTCTTCCAGAGGCGGAGGCAGAGAATCTGGATTGTAGATCCGTTATATAATGGCCAAAGGCCCTCTGTGGGCTAGGCGGGTAGCAGACATGTTTTATACTTCAGTTTTTCAATTTATTTTCTTTTGTTATCTTATGAAAAACATTTTTTTTTTAATTTTACAGGATTGCATGAGTCTTTCTCCTTCATGTGGCTGGTACATTCTACTTGAAGAAGTCTTCCTCCCTCACGGCTATAATGGATTGTTCCTCTGCCTCCGGTAAGTTTATGGCTTTGCATTTCACATTTAGGGCTTAATCTACCTAGAATCCTTCCTTTGGTCTGATGGAAATACGATCCAATTTGCATTGTTTCCATATGGATAATTACTTGACTCCACTCCACACATTGCTTTTCCATTGGCTCGCAGAGCTGGCTGTGCCGTAACTGTAACTTACCTTCCCGCACGCTGTGTTCCGGGCTGGGGGTTTTATTCCATTCAGTAATATCGGTAGGGAAAACACTCCCTTGGTTTAGTATTTTTTAGATTCCGGCCTTAATACCTACCGGGTAAATCCCCTATCTTATTTTTCTTCCACTTAGGAGCTTTGTGTTATTTGTTTTCTGTTTTAGAATAATTTTTACCAATTTCCATAAAAAAATTACCAAAGTGAAGACCAGAAATTTTTTGTAACTTTGGTTGGAATGCATCAAATATTCTGAAGCTTGAGTTGAATTGTTTTTGTGTATTATCATCTCTCATTCAAATTTTATATCATTTTCATAAAGTTCTTCCACATCTTTTCTAAGATATATTTCTATGTCACTGGTTTTTTAATGGCTTCAACATTGCTTTGTATCTGCCACTAAAGTATATACATACAGCATTCTTTATATTGATTTTGGCAAATAAGTCTGTTACAGGCTCTAGTAACATTAATGTAGATCCTTTTATGTTCTATAGGTAGACAGTATTACTGTTCTTAAATGACAGGAAAGTTTTGTTTTTGTTTTTTACAATCCCTGTACATTTTATAGCTTTACAATATTGGCTAGCATCTTGAAATACAATGTTGAAGAAAAAAATGATTAACACAACTTTATCTCATTTGTGATTTTATTTTTATTATTATTTTTATTGAAAATAAATATTTTTTCATATGGCATATACTGATTATGGTTTCCCCTCCCTCATTCCTCCCAAGTCCTCCCCAGTGGGCCACCCCACTCAGTGATTTTAAAGAAAAAGATGTCTATGGCGATTTTACACATATCACAGAAATGAAGAATTAAAACTAGCCATTGAGCTCACAGGGGAGCTGAAATAGAATACAAGCAGAAAATGAGTCCTAACAGCAATACAAATGGAAATAAATACTATCATATTGAAGGAGGTGGGGTAGGATCAAAGCAGTTGTCCAATAGCTGGACAAGTTATTTGACAATAATCCATGAGAAAATAGTTTTTTTTTTTTCTCAAAACCTTATATTGTAGACAGTACATTTTTCACAGAGGTGTTATTTAGGCATCCTGAGACCATCGTATATGTATATTACGGTTGAAAAATTAAGTCAATATAGTATGTATTATTATGAGGGTCAAGTTTGGTCAGGTTCCAGATGAAGGAAGAGATCTGGGAAGACTGCAGGGAAGCTGGATTGGGATTACGGGTTCAGTTTGAACTCCGGCTTTTTTGATACACACAGTTTAGAAACACTAATGCACCTTCTCCTTATTTAAATTATTTTCTTTTTGTTGTCATATAAAACATACTTAGTATCATCCGGTACCTGTTAATTTTATTAGATGCCTTTATGGATTTGATTGTATCTATGACTTTGGTGACCTTGGGTGCCATTGGAGTGGGCATCGGTATCTGAGTGTGTGTGTCTATTTTCACATGGTCATTATTTTTAAATGGTCGTTCAGTTTTTGCCTGTAAAGTCTTTTTGAAGAATGGATAGCAGTGGCCTCCTCCGGAGGTTTATATTTTACCAGCCAGTTGACTGGCTTCCTTCTCCATCTTGGGACAATTGAATTTGGGTCAGTGGAATTTAAGTTCCGATTTGAGGTTTGTTGAACACTCTCAGTGCTATTAATATTATTTGTAGTCATAAAACATGGGAGTGCATTGAGGTTAGGGGCAGGCAAATTTCGTTTGTTATGTTGTGGACAGGTCTATTTCTGGGTGGTCTTAGCATTTCAAGGTGTCAGACTTAGGTAGGACACTGATCCTCAGCTTGGCCAATTTATTTCATAGGATAAATCCTAGACTTCAACTTCTGTACTTAGGGTCACATCTACACACATACAAACACACAGAGAGACACACACCCAGCATGCATACAGTTGAGTACACACATACAAACACCCTACCCCCACCCCTGTCCATCACACACATTAGGAAGGGTCTGTGTCCTTGAAACAGAAGCTCACATCCTTCCTCTGGATTCCCACTTCTGTTTGGTCTTTCTGTATAGCATATGGTATCTACAGTTGTGTGTAGTGGGAATATGGGTGGCCTGCTCCTCTAGGAACACCGACAGGACCAAATGATTGATTGTCACAGTGACCTCACAACACAGAATGTCTGTTTCTGCTACTGTGCAAACAAATGTGTAAACATGCCTACTTAAGGGTTCAACAATAACACAAGGGAGATGCTGTGATTGTTAGACATACGGAAGCCGAGACGTTCTCTGGTCAGGGTTATGTTCTAAACTGATCACATCTCCACAGAGAGAGTTTTCAGACAGTTAAACTCTCTGCTGAATTACCACTCCGTGACCTCGTGTTACATATTATTCTAACAGATGAGGTCATGGGGCCCCATTGGACCACAGACCAGATCATGTGACCCTGTTGGACCACAAAGGAGATGGATCCTGAGTATGATGGTTTCTTCTCTACTCTCAGCTTGACTGGAGTTAGAGTGTCCGTGGAAACACATCTCTGGGATTTCCTAGATCCCCTTACTTGAGGCCAATGTGGGTGAACCATGCCACAGCTGAGGCTGCAGGACAGAGAAAAGAGTGAACTGCGAGCTTTGTTCATTTCTCTCTACTTCCTGGTGGGGGAGGGGAGGGACACGTGACCTCTTGCCTCCAAGCCCTCAGCTGGCCTCCTGGCCCCCAGGAACCATATCCCTTGAATCGTTAACCAAAATATAATCTGTATCCCTCCCTTTCTTCCTCCCTTTCTTCTTTTCTTCCTTCTTCCCTTTTCCCCTTCCTTCCTTCCTTCCTTCCCTCCTTCCTTCTTCACTTCCTTCCTCCCTTAAGTTGCTTGGCCATAGCGATTAGAACAGCTATTTAGACCCTGAGGTAGTAACCAGATGAAAACAGAAAGAAGACCCAGGCACCATCACAGGCATCAGTATTAACGATTGTTGCAGAACCCACAGCAAAAGAAGTCCACTCATTTGTGTACCCGGCGAAGAGAATGATACAGCTTGAAATTGCCCCCGACCCTCAGACTGTCCAGTTGAATTTTGATAGGAAGCTCATTACGAATACTTGTGTTTCATTATAGTAGGGTCACTAGATTACCCTCCATTAAAAATTAGTTTAAACATCACAGAACAAAACCTCAAATAAACATGTCCTCATGAATTCTCTAGAATGTTTAGAGTAAGTAGTTCTTTCCAGACATTGTCTGAACATCATGGACACGCCCTGCCCTAGTTATTGTTAGGGTTGCCCTCTGTGGAATTCTGTTCTAGACACACACCTTCTAAGCAACTATTTCTTTTGTATTTTCAGTTGAACTGGGGCTTTACAGATTTTTGGACTCACAGTCTCTGGCAGCCAGGAAATAATTCCAAAGTGCAGATCACACCCTTGATCATAGCTCTAACATTAACCCATGAACACATCTATACATAATTGGAGCTTTCTTTAAAAGAGAAAAAAACGGAAGTTGACCAGGAGCAGGAATACAGAGGCTATGGCGACTGCTAATCACTGAAAGAACACTTCCTTCTGGAAGAGAGACATGTAAAAGACACAGGTACCCCGGGCTGTGGTGGCAGAGGCTGCCAGCTGCTCCAAATGCAGACACCCCGTTCCCTCTCGTTAATGAGTCTCCATTTCCAGCTGGGTGTGTCACCATCTGGCCACAGGAGCATTCTCCAGGCTGGGTTGCTGAACAGGATGGGTTTCCCACATATCAGTTCATGGTGCTCCCTCTGACACAGCACCGGGCCTCCAGACGCCTCCCTGTCCAGATTCCTACGTTTCAAGGCATCGGGCTTCTGATGTGGAGATTGTCTTTCCACAGGAAGGAAACTTCTCATATTTAGATTGCTCCTGTTACGCAGCGAAATTAAATCTTGGCACTGTCTTATTTTCATGTTTCTTGGTAGGTTGGAAGCAAAGCCACGTATAACACAGATAGAGGAGATACCTGCATTTTATAGATATCTTACTGGAAGAAAAGAAATAGGGTAGGAGGCATCTTAAGACACAGAAACAGAACAGACCCCATCTCAGAAGAAGGGGAGGAAAGACTGTGGGAGCCAGAGGCAGGGAGTTTGCTGTGGCACTGTGTCTCCTGGGAGTGGCCGAGGCTACACCCAGAAAGTCTCACCTACAGGATCACCCAGACTTGCTGGACAAGGATGGCACCATTGAACCCGCCCAGCTGGATGGGGACAGCCCTTGAGATCTCACGCAGAGAGTGCAGGCGGCCAGGTAAAGCTGGTGACGAGAGAGAGGCGGCCTTCCCCAGGGGAGGGCCCACGAATTCATCACTCAGGCTCAAACAGCAGTTAATGGGGAAAGAGGCCTTGGTATGGAGGGGAGTGGAGGGAGCGTATGGGAAGGTCTGGATGGAGGAAAGGGAAAGGAGAGCTGTTGCAATTAAATTACAGTCTCAAGAATAAACAACGACAAGACACCACGGGGTGAGGGGCAGGGGAGCGCTCTAGAGTTTGTGGCTTCAGCCTGTCCCCTTTCCACTAACACCTTAATTTATGGTAGGATATTATTTTAGGCTGTGTGACTTTTTTTTTTTTTAATGTTGCATTTGTCTAACCCTGTGAAGCTGTGATTCTTTGCCCGTCTAAAACACCTGGTGGTCTAACCAAGAGTTGGACAGCAGGAGCAGGGATAGGCGGGGCTGGCAGGCAGAGAGGATAAAGAGAGGGAGAAATGAGGAGGTGCAAGAGAACAAGGAGAGGAGGACATCAGGGGCCAGCCATGTAGCCACCCAGCCACGTAGCCACCCAGCCACGTAGCCACCCAGCCATGTAGCCACCAAGCCACTCAGCCACCCAGCCACGTAGCCACCAAGCCACTCAGCCACCCAGACATCCAACCACCCAGACACCCGGATACCCAGACACTTAGCCACTCAGCCACCCAGCCACGTAGCCACTCAGTCACCTAGACACTCAGACACCTGGACATCCGGACACCCAGACACCCAGACACTTGGACACCCAACCACCCAGACACCCAGACACCTGTACACCCAACCATTCAGACACCTGGACACCCAGACACCCAGAAACCTGGACACCCAACCACTCAGACACCCAGACACTCAGACACCCAGACATCCGGACACCTGGACACCCACGGAAAGTAAGATACACAGAAGTAAGAAAGATAAAAGCGCAGAATGAAAAGGCAGACTGGTTAATTTAAAGACAAGAAAAGCTGCCTAGCAATAGTCCAGGCTAAGACCTGGCATTCATAAATAATAATAAGTCTCTATGTGTCCATGTGATTTACTTGGGAGCTGGGTGGCAGGTCCCTCAAGAAAAAAAAAAAAAAAACAAAAAACAAAAAGCCTGAAGAGTGGAAGAGTAATACATCCCACAACATTAATTCTCTCTAGTCTTCAGAAATCAGCCTCCTGGCGTTGCCATGACAGGAGTAACACTGCACATTTATTGAACAACATTAAGTGTGGGGTAAACCATATTTTTCCTGAGTTTACTCAGTTAAGACTTAATTTCTATGGAGTAGAGAGTAGGAGCAACACTCCACGCTCCATCTTAAAGATGAGCACACCGAAGCCGGAGGGGAGATATCCTGAGATGACCTGGCAGTAGCAGTCTGTGCCCTAAATATGGGCAAATTGGCTTCAGAGTATGAGGACATCAGCCCAGTCCTTGGAGTAGACTAAGGGAAACGTTTCGTGGTTGAACTGTGGAATTTCTCCTACACAAAGAATAAGCATGTGCAATCTACAATACCGGAATCTGGGGCATTCATCTAGGAGTGTTTCCTCACGGTTTTTTGGCAAGTGTACCTTTTTAGCAGCAGGGACAGCCATCTGGTTGCTCAATACAAAGGATTTCATGGCTGTAAATGTTCTCTTTGCCTTCCTATCTTTTCTGAATTAATGGAAGTTTTCGGTCAACTTGGCAGTGACCTAACTACTTGAAGGCTGGGAAGACGTTCCTGTTCCGAGTTACACATGCCTGGCACAAAATGGGTGCTCATTAAATTAAAACGCTAATGATTGCTACGTTGGTTCTCTGGATGCTGCGGAGTTGAGTCATCTGTTTGATGCTGTGTCTTAGAGCCATCGTCTCTCCTTTGGTAGAAGCACTCTGTCCCTTGAATGTCCGCCTTCCTCTCTGAACACATGGTTCCTCTAGACCTGAGTGGAATCTTTTCTTGAGGGGAGCACATGATCCAAGTCAGCCAAGGAGAATCTCAGGGACTGGCGGCCACCACTACTCCAGCTGTATAACATTAGAGGCAGCTGGAGATGGAGGGTGGAGCTTCTTCTCTGCGGTGGGGTGGGGTGGGGGCCAGCATTCCATCGGTCCCCACCATCTTTGACTTCTCACCATAACAGAAGTGGCCATGAAGCTCACATGCAGAGTCAGCAGTCCAGTCATCTCTCCCTGGTTTACATCAGCAAACGGACTTTTGCTTTCCTGACTGGGGAGGGGGCACTCTGTGCATCCCTAGGACACGGGGCAGGAAAGGCTTTCAGAAGGGTTAGCAACTTTGCCATCTTTTCCTGACTGTTTGTCAGTGTTTGAGAGATAGCTGGGCAGTTCAGAGCATCCATAGGAGAGCAGGGTAAAGAGAGAGAGGGAGGGAGGGAGGGAGAGAAGGAGGGAGGGAGAGAGAATATCTTAATATTGAAAAACTCCCCCTACTCCCCACCAAGCTCCAAGCTGGAGATAAGGAAGGCTCCCTGGCCTTCCATTCAATGTGAAATCACAGAGCCTAGAGCCATACATGAGCCTAGGGGCTGTTGCTAAGGCCTGGGATGTGTTGCTACGGCTTTCTCTTTTTGAAGCCATAAAGGAGGACAGGAGGAATCTTAATACTTGAGGATTAGTGAGATGGGTACCAGATTCTGACTTAGAGCAGGGAGTCTCGGGTGGCCACACTTCCCCGAGGGGTGGTGAGAAAGTCTCAGAGCCTGGAGCACCTAGTAAATCAGACAGGGATTTTCTGTTGCTTTACAAATACAGTGCAAACTTCACAGCCTTAAGGGCTGTGCAGGAGCCCTCCTAGTCTTCCTCAATTCATCATTGCTTTGCTTTCTTCTCACTTCTCAAAGGGAATGGCCCTCTGTTGATCTCCCCTGCCCTGCCTACCCCCTCCTTCCAGCCTTGGGACTCCCAGGATTCTTTCTTTTGGATGCTTTACTCTTCCAGTTTCTGTCACTGCCACACACACTCACTCACACACACACTCTCTCACACACACTCACATACACTCACACATACATACTCACACACACTCACATACACACACAAACTCACACACACACTCACACACACACCCATATACATACACACTCACACACACTCACATACACACACACTTAACACACACACTCTCTCTCTCACACACACACACACTCTCACACTCACACACACACTCACACACCCTCACACACTCACATACATTCACACACACACTCACACACACATACACTCACACACACACACTCACATACACAGACACTTAACACACACACACACACACACACACACACACGGGTGTGTGTGTTACTCTCTCCCTAATTACCTATTTTCTCACACTCACCATTTGTTACAACCTGAAATGATTTGGCTTATTAATTCATCTGTTTGACAGGAGGCTCTGTTTGTTTATCTGTCCTCGCTGGAATACTTACCTGAGTGTTTATTTATTCTAGCAACACTCGTGGGTCCTTCCATGTGCCTAGAACTAAGGAAAACTGGCAAAGGTTTATAGCCTCAAGATTTGGGAGACTAGAAGAGACTCATAATATACAAGACAAATGCCTGGTGTAGCAGGCAGCTGCAGCTGTGGGAAATGGGACGCAGAGACGGTGAACAGGACTTTAGCCGGACCTTTCATCTTTTATCAGCCTGCCCAGAAGCTCACCTGGTAGACCAGAAGGACGGGAGGGAGAGCGATGTAGAAGAAGCAAACAGCTAACATGGGCTCTTGCTGGCATCCACCCCCCCTGGAATCACAGTCATACCCCGGAAGGATGTCAGAGGTAGGGGTGAGGGGGGGATGGTAAAGAGGGGTGGGGTGGTGAGTTGAACAGTTCTACCTTTAATCTCATCTTCTCAAGACTCTTCCTTCCTTCATGCACCCTCCTGCCCTGCTAGCTTTCTCTGCTTTAGAGCTTGTCCCTACTTTGTGACAAAGGAGACTGTGAGACTCACCAGACAATGAGGCAGTAACTACTCATATCAAATCTAAGATGTATGTGGATTTTGAGACATAGTCACATGGATGTTGCCCTTCTAATCAAGGGCCTATTCTAACTATCCCTTGACAGGCGAACAGGGGAGAAAACCTGGTTTTCATTTATGTTTCAGCCAAGTCACTTACCATACATAATTCAGGCCACAAGACACTTGTCGTCTGTAGGCCATGAAGTCATGGTAATGGATAGTGCTTTCAAAAAGGGAGGCTAGTCCCTCTAAGTGAAAGCTCCCAGTGCTGAGACCAGAGGGGTAAGGGGTCCGGGGAGATGCAGAGCAGCAGAGTGTGCTGGGCAGGGATGCCAAGGTTATAACATAAGCCTAGTCTTCTCATAGGAACAAATTTTAGATGATAAGCCACGCACATGAATTTGTACAGGGAGCCATGCTCATTATAAGATATACCAGTGTATTTTGCACATAAAATGTCCTATTTGCATTTAAAACCCAGTGTGATAGTCTCTCAAACCAAGCTAAGGACTCCAACTCTGCTTCCTGCCAAATGCCACACTGAAGACAGACAGAGCCATTGGTTGGCTTTTGAATCACACCCCTTGTCTACTGGGACAAAACACAGGCAGTAATAGCTGTCCTTTCCTGACAGTGTTGAAAATCTGAACACTGTTGTTCAGGGGCAAAACCTAAGGAATCGAATATCCCACAATCTGGTGTGTCTAATATAGCCTTTAAAGCACAGTTGGTATTGGCCTCTGAATCCTTTGTTGAAAAATCCAGCCTGTATTTCCTTTAGATTTCTTAATGATTCACACTGTGGAGAAAGCTATTAATTATTCAATTAATCCCCCTCTGTGCTAAAATGTTTATTGTATTCTTATGCATTTTAGCTTCCTAGTTAGACATAATTGGGCAAATAAATGATAACTTTTTCTTTTTAACCCATTCATGTATAGCCTTACTCTCGGGCATAGTTTCTGAGTGAAATATTAATTACAACAAAATCGCTAAAGTTAGGCTCCAACTGGGCATTGATCACATCAAACTATGGCAGAATAGTTGCCCCAAGTAGAAAGCTGGCGCACCGGCGCTGTTCTTGATTTTAGGGGAGCTTCTGTATCTCCCACACATGGCATCAGTAACTCAGGAAGTAGTTGAGATTCACCAAATAGGATCATACCGAGCATGGGCACATCTTGCCCATCCTGCCACAATCCGCTAAGGTCAGCCCTTAGAGGGTCTCAGCTGCTTCTCAAAGGTGCAGCCTCTCCCCTGTGCACATCACTGCACACCCGTGTAGCCTCTTCCTTGATCCCCAGAGACAGCCTTCAGAAGCCTGTTTTGTATTTGCCCTGTCCAGCACACAGGAGATGTGTGGCACCAGCTTCCTGTTCTTTGATGACAGCTCTTCTGAGAATTACTGTCCCTGCTCTTCGGAAAAGCCAGGCTGTATTCATCAGCCATTCCTGGAGCTTACCCTGACCAGACAGCACCTGCTTATAGTAGCTCTGCCTCCTCCACAGTTCTGTTCCGTGTCCTGCCTCACAATCCTATCCCCTAGAGCTAAAGACGCTGACACAAGCCTCTGTGTCACGACACAGTTTTGCAGGAACTCAGCCAGCCAAACGTCCTTTTAAACCACAACAAATGTATCATTTTCCCCTTCAAAACCAAAACAGACACAATCTAGAGAGGAAATAACTTAGTAACACACAATCTGGAACAGAATTAATAAACTATTTTAAGAACCAGAAAATGGGCAAGGGGCAGACCTGGTCCTTTGATCCTTCACTCTCCTGGCAAATCAGATTGGGCACCTGCCAAGGTGCAGACACAGGGGAACCTAAGGGAACTGTTGTTTGCCGCTCACCGAATCCTGGCTGTTCTCACACAGCAAATCAGTATGAAATGGGTTGGACGTACATCCTACCAAATACTACCCGAGGCAAATGCCTTAAGGCTTGGCCAGCTGTGTGCCAAGCAGTGGTGATTAACCCATTCAATTCTCTAAACCTGGAGGAAGTTTTCCACCCCACCTCCTACTGGCATTTCCTGAAAAGGCTGCGTGTCAGGGTTGACTCTAGATGGAACCCTGTAGCATGTGGCCATGGTCCCCTGGGAGCTAACAGGCAGTTGCTGGGGCAGCAGACAATCAGGAACCCAGAGGACCCTGGCCTGGGCACATAACATTTTCAGTTAATCTGATTTGAGCTCATTTCTTATTGATTTTTATTACCTCAGTTCAAAATAGTTTTGGGTCTTAGAAAACCCATGAATCCAGAGTCCCTATTCTAAATGTGTCCTTTGGTCTTAGAAAACCCATGGATCCAGAGGCCTCATTCTAAATGTGTCCCTTTGCCTAGCACCAGGCCTGACCTCTGTCGGAGCTCTGGTGCATCTGTGTGAATGAATGACTTCCAGATGGCCAAGCTAAGGCCACACAGGGTGAGGGTGAGGTAGCTTCCCATCCAAAGCCAACATGGAAGCAGCCTTTGGCAGGCCTGGCCCTTGAACCCATGATTCCAAAAGTTGAGCCTGTCACCCTACCTATCTGATTATGAATTCTAAGAAGTGCCTGGTTCCTTCATTATTTCATTGTTCATGCAACATATTTGCAAGCTTGTAACATCAAAGCACTTTAACACAATAAATGAGATTTTGATTTTGGGTGCAAAGGTAAATCTTCTCATAAGCACATGTAATTAAAAAGAAATCTTAAGCTGGGGGGGGGGTGCTTCTTTACTGGCCAGGTGCTGGCTCAGCACCAACGAGGCCGGGTTTTTATCCCCAGAACTCCTACCCTAAAAGAAAAGTTTCCCCACATCGTAGCTCAAAACCTCCCACCTGCTTCTGTCTCAAGTTTCACTATGGTATCACACAGCAAGGGAACACATGGAAGACATGACCATTCCATTTATCCAGCACCCGTGGGAATACAGTAAGCTAAGGAATTTGGCCTTTACAGGCCTTAAAAATCATTTCATAATATGACAGCCATTTTGGAGGGATAGCTATCCTAATATAGCTACATTGTTCCAAGTCAGGAACATCGTGTAGATAGACATTCTTTTTGAGTAAATGATTGCCAGGGAACTTAAATTTTGTCCTATACATTAGTATGCTTGATTGTGGTGAGGCCATGTTGGGCAGACCTGCATACTGTAACGATGATGAGCCGGCTGACTTCCTATGCTTATTTCCTGTTCCCAGTGGCTTATATTTTGCTGATTCAATTGTCTTTGCTGCATGACACGGCCTTCTCCCCGCTGCCTCTGTCTTTCCTGTGTCTGTCTCTAAGACATACTTCCACCCCACAATACCCACAATAACCACTGCTCTATGCAAAGTAAGTGCCTGTAAAACTAGAGTACTAGGACCCGAGACTGAGTCCCTCACCCTGGAGCTGTGGATTGGATGACCGGTTCCTGTGCTGAGGCTTACATTGTGTCCTGGGGTTCCTGATTAACAACTCACGTGTCTGTGAGGTTTCTATTCTTGTTTCTTCTGATTAGTGTTAAGTACACTAAACTTGTAATTAAAATCACAATGTACTCATTCAGTTGTTTTTAATAGTTTAGTGTTTATCTCTTTCATTAAGAAAAACTTCGTAGTTTTGAGTTCCTGTGTGTGTCTCTATGTGTACCTGTGTGTAAGTGTATGTGTGTATATGTCTGTGTCTATGTGTATCTGTATGTGTGTCTGTGTGTGCAAGTATGTGTGTATCCTCTATGTGTGTTTATGTGTGTGTGTAAATGTATCTGTGTCTGTGTGTCCTCTGTTTGCGTGTACAAGTGTATGTCTGTGTGTGTTTGTGTGTGTGTGTGTGTGTGTGTGTGTGTGTGTGCGTGTCTAAAAGTCAGGGGACATCTCTCAGGATTCAGTTCTGTCCTTCACACCTTGGTCCCTGTGGGCATGTCTGCAAGCAACTATTCCTACTGATTCATCTCACTGCCCACCCCCACCCCCAGAGCGTTATTTTTAAAATACCTTTCCCTGTGTGTATTTGAGGTTTACAACATATTATGATATGCAGACAGTAAGTTGATTAATCTAGTGAAGCAAATTAAAACGTCTATAATCTCACAGCTGCTTGTTTGTGACAAGAACAGCTAGGATTTACTTTTAAAAGTATTTCATACTTAATACATTGTGTCCTCATGTTGTCTATTGGATCTCTAGACTTAATGCACGTGCTAGGTAGTTTTATGTCAACTTAACACAAGCTAACGTCATTTGAGAGGAAGGAGCCTCTATTGAGAAAATGCCTCCTTCAGCTCACGCTGTAGACAAGCCTGTAGAGCATTTTCTTAATTAGTGATTGATGGGGGAGGGCCCAGCCCATTGTGGGCTGTGCCACCTCTGGGCTGCTGGTCCTGGGTTCTATTAAAAAAGGGCTCAACCAGTATGGTTAGCAAGCCGGTAAGCAGCACCCTCCATGGCCTCTGCATCAGCTCCGGCACCCAGGTTCCTGTCCTGTTGAGTTCCAGCCCTCGCTGCTCCTGCTGGCGAACTGTTCTTTGGAACGGTGAGTGAAACAAACCCTTCCTCCCCACGCTGCACCTGATGCTTTGCTCCAGGTCTTCCCATTTCTTCCCTTCCCCCACCTCGGCCCCCAAGTGTCATTATTGACTCTGTGAATGTAAGTGGATCATGCTGTGGCAAATGCCTTGACTTTGTCTCATATAATGCAATATGGCCACAGATTGGCTATGTCTACAGGCTACTTTATGGTGAGGTAGCCATTTCCACAACGCTGACTCTGCCCATCTCTGAGTGCTGGAGGCCTTCCCATATTCCGGTGTCATCTATATTTTCTTCCTTCATTGTTTTAACATTTTCATTGTAAAAATCTTTCAACTGGTTTGTTATCTTTATTCCTAGGTATATTTTTAAAAAGCTACCATGAATGGGATTTTTTTGCTTTTGATTTTATTTTTTAGCAGCTGTATAGAAACTACATAGAAAACTACTAATTTTCTGTGTTTTTTTTTTTTGTATCCTGTTGCTTTGCTAGAAGTGTTATGAGACTTTCTGTTGTTTTCTGGTAGAGTCTTTAGGTACTTGGTACAAGAAAAATATAAGATTATTTAGATTATTTTGCATTTGTGAAACTTGCATTATGGCCCCGAGGTGGTCTGTTTTAGGGGACATTCTTTGGGTTGCTAAAAAATGTGTAATTTGTATGCGGCGGGTGAAATATTCTGAATTTTGTCTCCTAAATTTCTTTTTATGTATGACACAAGTTTCATTGTTGAGTTTTTAAAATCTCTAATGATTCATATTCTATCAGGATGTATCTACTGATGAGAATGTCATATTACAGTCACCCGCTATTTTTATATCAGGACATGCCCATTCTTTTATGTTCATCAGTGTTTGATTGATGAGAGTGGGAACCCCAGAGTTTGGTTCACACATAGTTATAGTTGTTGTAGTTATTAATTAATTGCAGCCTCTACGAGTAGTATTGTTTTTCTGTCTCTTTAATTCGGCTAGAAGTCACTTCAGCCTCCTAAGATCAGCCACACCAGTGTCTTTGCAGCTTCCTTTGCTGTATTGATTTCCACACTTTCATTTTCAGCAAACATAGTTGTTGGAGACTACAGATGCTTGATTGTGGTGTTTTTTTTTTTTTTTTTTTTTTTTTTTTTTTATCACAGTTAGCAAGCCTGAATGTTTTAGTTGTCCAGTTAAGACCATTTGTACTTAGGGATCGTATTAAGAGCAGATTGATGTTTGCTATAAATCTGTAGGTTGCGTCCAGTGTTTTTTTTTTTTTTTTCTTCCTAGTTCTCATTTGTTCACCTGATCCTCCCATGAAATATATTGCTTCCTGTGTCTTGTGACTGAGACTGCCTCCCCCCCCCCCCCCCTTTCATTGTGTGGTGGTTTAATGAAAATGTCTCCCACTCCGCCCCAGACTCATGTATTTGACTGTTTGCTCCCCAGCCAGCAGACTGTTGGGAAGGGTTAGGAGGCGTGTCCTTGTTGGAGGAGGTGTGTCCCAGGGGTTGGCTCTGAGGTTTTAAAAGTTCTAGTCTCTCTCCCTGACTGCTGCCTGCAGGTCAGGATGTAAAACTCTGCTTTAAGGTCATGGCTTGTCTGTTTCCCTGTGGTGATCATGGATCCAGTCTCTGGTACTATAAGCAATCCCCCCCCCCAAGTTAAATCCACTTTTTATTTTTTGGGTTGCCTTGGCCATGGTGTCTCTTCTGTGTTTAGAATGTGTTCGAATATCTTCTGCAATGCTTATTTGGTGTTCACAATTGCTTTAGTTTGTGACTGTCTTCAATGTCTTTACTTCTTTACTGGTTGTAAAAGATAACTTTTCGTTGCAGCAATCCTGGTTGCCAGTTATTTACTTTGAGGGCTTGAAATGTATCGTTGGTCTCTTGATTTCAGGGTTCCTGTTTGTTTTAGAGGTCTGATGTTATCTTTTGTGTGTGTCTTTGTAAATGAGCTTGAAAATTTATCTTACAACTTTGATTTCTTCATCGTAATGTGTCATGAAGAGGCTTTTGAATGGGTATATATTTTTGGTGTGCTAGATGCCTTTTGTGCTTGGATGTGTGTGTGTGTGTGTGTGTGTGTGTGTGTGTGTGTGTGTGTGTGTATTCCATAGATTGGAGAAAAAAATTGATTTTTTTCCCTTTGAGTCCTGAATTATTTCATTCATCTGTTACCAATTATTTTTGCAAGTAAAATTTTGAATTCCTAAATTGGCATTTTACCCTTTTCCATATCTTTGGATTTTTGTTACTGGGGAGTTATGAACTTTAGAAACAACCATTTTTCTTTGCTTTTTTTCATGCACTTGTCTTTCTATGGTGTAATTTGTACACTTGTGGGGAAGGATACAGCTTCAGGTTTTATTTGAGACTCTCACTATTACACATTTGAAGACCCAATCCCCTGTACCTCTCAGAGGGGACACAAAAGGAGCCACTGTAATAGTTACAGAACCGAATGGAGCTACACATGGAACTTGAGTTTAAACCACTTAATAACAACAAAGACCCTGACAGTGACCACAGGGATGATGAAAAATATAATGTACAGCGATGATGTTAAAAATTACTTAGTGTAAAATTAGAGGCAGCATCTGCAAGAAATAAAAGAAGATGCAAGGAAAGGGCAAAAGAAAAGAATTGTGATAGAATTTTAAAAAGTAAATAGGAAGAAGGAGGAGGAGTATCAGGAAGATGGAGGGAGGAGACGGGAAAAATCATAAATGAAGAAAAATACCTATGCAGAATTACAAGATTAGGAATAAAATGGCAAGAACAAAGGACAAAATAACCGAGTCCCAGGCCACAAAAACAGTTTCCTTCTGAGTTCTCCAGTACCAGAGCACACAGGCTGGAAGGCGTGGCCAGCTGAAGAATGGCTAGCAATGGATGGCTGTACTCCAGACGCCTCGTTCTGAGTAGGACTTCTATTTGCCTGAAGACCAATTTGGCTCTTCTATAATTACTGGCCTTTTTGTCTCATTTTTGGAACCATGTTAGCCCTTTCTTTTATGGGACATGTCACAGCCTGGCTTAAGTGCAAAATTTTCCCATTTACAAATGGCTCTGTCGTTAATATTAGTCTACCTACTAGATTGGATGCTGGCGGTATCGTCCTCAGTTTCAGATTCTTCAGGATGTATAAAGCAGCTTTGGAATAGCATGCTTTCAATGTGATGCTCTTGACTTCCCGGTCCTTTCATTCTCTGCCTCTTCTCCAGCCTCTCCTTTGAGTCTGTTTTGTGGCAGCATCTTGCCCTCCTGTTCTTGGCAAACACAATGCCCCCAGGAGAGTGGCCCGTGGCCGGAAGTGTGGCCCATGGCCTCCTGTGTTTTCCACCACAGCTGCCTTTGTGCTACCAACTCCACTCCTTCCAAGGTCAAAACCGACAAAGACTCTCACCTGGTCTAAAGCTCCTAACTGTGGTACTGATTATTCCTGGGGGTGCCAGAGAAGGAGATCGAAATTATCTGGGAATTTAAAACACACAAGGGGAACCGTGCCTAGAAAGATGGTGGAGTGTTACAGGTAGTTTTTCTGCTGCTGCCGGTCTGGACCCACCGTGGCTCCAGCACCAAATAACACACACAGATTCTGTATTTGACATAATGCTATTGGCCAGGTACTAGTTTCTTATCGGCTAGCTCTGTCTTAATTATTAACCCATTTCTATTAATCTAAGTATTTCCACGTGGTCTCATCTTACCAGAGAGGGGCTAGGTTTGTGCTCTCCACGGTCTCTACATCTGACTCCTCCTTACTACCTCTTCCAATCCTCCTTGTCTCCTAATCCCGCCTATCTTGCTTTCCTATTGGCCAACTGTGCTTTATTCATTAACCAGTATGAGAAACATATTTACAGAATGACATCTCCCATCAGCGGAGTTTGTTGATTTCATCCGAGCCATTCTGCTGCCCTGTGCAAGGATCATGAGAGAATGAGCCCCATTAGGAAGATATGTAAGGCAGATGTTCTCTTTTGTAGTTTTCCAAAGAGCCGTTATCTCCTGCAGCAGCTGAGTGGACACATGACTCCAAGATGTTCACATGCCCAGCCAGCATCTGTCGGAGGGAAGGGTTGCCTCGTAGTGTTCTGAGCATTCTTTATCCCGGCTCCCAAGAATTAATTAATCATTCATATCTCTCCAGGCTCACATTTAACGGCACCAGTCTGGTACCCTGAAGTCATCCATGGTAAATCACTATTTGTACCCCAGGAATCAACAAATATATTGAGTCAAGGGTTTTCTTGGCATTACTTTCCAGAGAGCTGGTTTTTAAACACATGGCAGCCAGCCTACTACCACTAGTTAGGACCCTGGATGAGAAAGCCTGGCATCCAAACATGAGATAGGGCACAAGATGCAAATTCTAAAGGGTGTTGGCTCTGTGGACCCGTGCAGCCCCTGAGAACTTTGGTAGGAAAATGTGGGTTTCCTCGTGTTTCGTGATGCTGTAGGAGTTTCTCTGCCAATGTCACCTTTCCTGGATTCCGAGCAAAAAATGAGATTTAAATCCCAGGAAAGTTTGCCAGGAATTTTGTTGGCAGCTCATAATGGAAGAAAGAGATATACATGGAAGGAAGGAGCTGCAGTCAGTATCTAGCAAGCTCTAACAGGAGATAGTGATCCCTTGTGTGGTATCTTGAGGTTATTTGATACCAAAAAAAGAAAATGCAATGAAAAAATATGGCCAGCCATGGCAGGGCCGGGTGGGGCAGGGCGGGGCAGGGCGGGGCAGGGCATCACATGGTCCTGTTGCCCTTTTCTCCCCTCAACACCTCTTTTCCCCTTGTGGTCTTTCTAATTCTGTGGCCTGTGCTTACATTAATCCTCATGTATAAACATATATGAAAATTAAAAACTAGAATCCACATGTAATGTTTGTCTCTTTTAGTCACCTTAAAAACTCACCGATTTTCCTATAAAATTTCGTTTTTCCTTAGCAGCTGAACAAAATTCCACCGTGCATGTGCAACATATTTCCATATCTCTTTCTCTATTGATAGACATCTAGACTGTTCCATTTCCTTGCTACTATGAATAATGTAGCAATGTTATATAAGTATCTCTCTGGTAGGGTACAGAGTCATATTGCTGTTTACCTAAGAATGGTATCAGTTGGGTCATGCAGTTTTATCTGCTAATCTGGCTATTCCTGTGCTAAAGGGTGATCAAAGTAGCCTCCAGCCATCCTTTTAGAACTCAGAGAAAGTGAAGACCAATAACCATGGAGCCACAGTGCCAATGCTGTGGCATTCTGCCTGGCCATAGAAGAAGAAGCACTCTCACACACACACACACAGACACACATGCACACATACACGCACAGACATACAGACACACACACACATGCACACACACAGGCATGCACACACAGGCATGCACACACAGGCATGCACACATAGACACGCACACATGCACACACACAGACACACATGCACACAAACAGACACACACACACACAAACAGACACACACAAACAGACACACACGCACAGATACACACATATGCACACACACACACACAACACACACACACACACAAACACAGTGCTGGATACTTCCAGATTTGAGTTTTTGGCCAAACACTTCTACACCTTCTCTATGAACGCTGAATTTTATGACCCTGGGATGCAGAGGATGGGGAACTATGGTCAGCAATTGACCTTGGGGAAGGAGGGGAGGTACTTCTTCTGCTTCCCAACTTTGATAAATGGATCTCGAGAGTACAAACAGTACCCAGTGCTTGAGACAACTGAAGTGTCTCGCGGCCTGCAGGGGACAGATGAGTTTCAATTACAGGAAAGTGGTAGGAGGAAGGCTTAGAGTGGGTGGAAGGATTTGTTGTTCCCTGAGTGGGAGTCTCAAAGGCCAGGGTAACCGTGGGAGGTAGCGGCGCATGGAGATGGGCACTTACAGCAGGGAGGATGGATGGACAGGGCACATGGGAAGACAGGGCTGGAGACAGCCTGAGGGATTCTGCTTTTTGGTTAAACAGCCTCAGTTCCAATAGCTAATTGGAGGAGGGCCTGCAAGAGGGGCCCACGGTGAGGGCATGGTCCTCCATACCATATCACCAACTGGAGTGCTGGAATGGCCGTCTTAGATAGCAACTATCAAACAATCGTGAGGCCCACCTCTTTGGGGGTGTGCAGCAGGACGCGGTGGGCGTGGTGACAGGCTGTGACTTGGATGAATCCACTCAGTCATCTTTTGAGTAAATACTGCTGAGTCCCTCTTGTAGGCTGGGTCCTCTCTGAACCTCAGTGCTTGCTTGGTGTTAGGGCGTGGGCTCTGAGGCAAGGCGTGGTGATAGCGAAACCTGGAAAAAAAAAAATCGGAGGAAGTCTACATTGGACAAGTTTCTACAGTATCCCTTTGAAGAGCCGTTCCCACTGTTCCTCAATTTGTGGTGACACAGAAGACACCGGAGTCTCCTCTTGGGGCTCTTCATTTTATTAACAGAAGAATTTGAGATCGAAGTTAAGGAGAAGAGTAAGATACTTTTATTAGAATTCAAAAGAAAACCCTCCAGGACAGAGAGGGGTTCCCTGCAGGTGCCATGCGGGAAGTGAACCCCAAGGAGGGACGAGAGTGGAAACCTGGATCAGATTTTGGGGAGTCTAATAACAGGTGGTTTATTCCCAATGGTTTTAAGCCCTGTGTCATTGGGGGAAAAAAGTTTCCTGGTGTAACGCAGACTCATATTACAATGAAACTCAACTCAAGGTACATGTCATTTCTTCCAAGAAGATGGGTTCTAGAGATACTTTACTTGTATAGATTATGGTCTGGCTTGGTCTAGGTCTCACAGATAGTGTAGAGGTCATTTGGACTGTTAGCTACCTCTGGTCCTGGTTGTAGGAGCCTGATGGGGCCTGGCGCAAGGGAGACCACAGATCACCAGGCTGCCAAACATTTCTAACTCTCAGCTTCCTGCATGGAAGACAGGGTTTTCTCTTTCCCATTGGAAAGACAATCCTGAGTGCTTTAACGTTCCAGATTCTCTGGAGATCTATGAGCACAAGGACCTCAGTGTTATGCTCCCAACAGAGGAGCACTTTATAAATCTCAACAGCTGCCAGGAGCATGCAAATGGTAACAGAAAAGCCATGCTGTTTGAGTTCTGAGCACAGGCTTCCAGCACCTGGCAGCAGGCACCCATGCTGGTAATGGATCTCAGGGCCCAATGCATGCCAGACACTAAGGCCACTATTTTTTTTTTCAAAAGAATCTTCTGTATATTCTTTATGTTTTGTAATTTAAAGCTAAAATGAGACTTTACACATTTAACTTTCTTTACATTAATTTTTTTTTGTTTTCATTATGTATGAAACAAAAACTATACATGTCTATCACTGAATTTTGGTGAAACTGTTTGAAGTGTTTTCCAGGGCTTAGGAGATAGTAAAGTAGCTGTTATAGGAATTTAGAGCCTGAGTTTGGGTCCCCAGAGTCTACATAAAAAGCCAGGAAAGGTGACCCCAGAGACGGGCAGATCTCTGAACCTCATTGGCCAGCCAGTCTAAGTAAATTGATGAGTTTCAGGTCCAGTAAAATATCCTGTCACACAAAAAGTAATGTGGAGAGCAATCAAAGAAAGACATATTATATCAATCTCTGGCCTTTACAACCCCCCCCCATATGTGCAAATAAACACTAACAAATACCCACATCATAGGACTTAAAAATTAAACCCCCTTCAGTTACTGTGATCATATGAATTAGAAGTATTGGACTTTAATTGGAGACCAATAAAACTACTCAAAACCAAGAGAAGTGTCATCTGTGTCATCTGTGAAGCTATGAGCTACAGTGGAAAGTTGTTTTTAATCAAGGGAGAATCCTTACACAGAAAATAAAACAATAGTACACATTCTTGATATTGTGATGTCAGGTCATAATTCAGCCGCCTTATTATAGGGAAGCTATATCAAGATAATATCTTATGTTTTTAATTTTAACGAAGGTGAGCATATTGATGCAATTCTAATAGGAACATAAATCTTTTCTAATTATTTTTGTCATTAACATTTTCTTTTGGACGCCAAAATTTTCCTTTTATCTTTAAGTGGATCACAATAGAAAACCTCCATGGAATTCTATCAGCATGGCTCTAGTTAGAGACTGGAAATCCTATGCAAGCGTTAATCATGAAACTAATTATTTTTCCAAAGCCAATGACAAATCACTATTAGCATAAAAAATGAAAATAGCTCTTACTTTTCATTGTAGCCATTATTTAAAATTCCCTAATCATTGGCTATCTTTTGTGATGTGATGGTAGAAACAAAATATAAATAGAAGGACTGAATGTTAGTACAATTGAAGGTATTGTTTATAGGATGCGTGAAATTGAGAGTCAACCTTCTAGTGACTCAGAGTCATTTAACAGTAACTAATCCCTTCAAAAGCTGTAGTCTTTATGTAATTATAGGTCAGATAACTATACTCCATTCATCTATCATCTCATAGGACAGAGAAATGAATTTCAGTTTATTCCAAAGTTTTAAACCAGAAGTCCTGTCCTGTGTGGTAGGAGCTGAGGCATTCCAAGCTTGAGCTTGTATTTCCGGACAGTCAAACAGGGTACTCCTGCATGGGCACACACATTTTCTGATTACCATTTTTAACCTCAATTTATGTTCTGTCCTCCTGTTACAACTAAAACAACCTGATAAAACCAAGCTGTGGCTTGACGTCTCATGGAAAACTGGTGGTGAAAATATGTCGCCATTGAAAGGGTGTAACAGGGTGATTCTTTGAAAAACTGACTGTGGGCTCAGCCTTCTGCCCCGAGGAATGGATTGATGCCATTTTCAGCACGGTGAGTAACTGTCTCAGGAGAAAACGGGTTCATTCACCCGGGTGCCCTTGTCTTGACTAGATGCTTGTCCAGCCACCATGCTTGTGACTCAGTGTGATGGGATTGGATACTGCCACCATGTGCTTGAATTTCTCAGTCTTCAGAACCACAAGCCAAGCAAATGTCTATTGTTTACAAATTTCCCAGTTGGCGATACTCACTATAATAGCAGGAAATAGACTAAGGTATCCATCTTCCCAAGTCTCGGTCTTTGATTTGTTTTAATTGCAGTCTAAGTCTAACAGCAGTAACCAGGGGGAAATACCAGTGGCTTCAACTAGAAAAGATGATGTGATACATGGCATTGTGGGTACAGAAGACTATGCTTTACATGAGCACAGATTACAACGTGCATGATACAGTGAGTACAACTAAGACAGAGACACCTTGGTAGTGTTGCTTAGCTATGTTTTCAGACCGTTCATTCTGCTCTCTTCACAGCATGGCTTCTAGCTTATGGTCTAGGACACCTACCTCTGCTTCTGTCCACTCTATATCCCATAGGAAAGGAAAGTTAAGGTGGAATACTTCTGTCTCCTCTTTGGAGACAGAAGTTTAATATATCACTTTTAGTTCAGTTGCAAATCTACATACAGTCGGAAGGAGCTAGGACTTCTAGTTTCTGAGTTTCTTTTTTTGTTGCCGTGATAAAATGCCGTTGAAAAAGAACAACATAAAGGAGAAAGGACTCACTCTGGCTGATCGTTATGGGTTCAGTATATCAAGGCAGCAGGGGTTTCTGGAAGCTGGTTTCCATCACATCTGCAGTCAAGAAGCAGAGCGTAAACACTTCCTGATACTCAGCCTAATGTCTCCATTTAATATAGTCCAGAGTCTGCTGCTTAGGGGATAGTCCTACCCATAGTCTCATCCATAGGCAATATGGTTGTTCAAGATAACCAACCATAGGCAACTCCATAGATCCATACCCTAGATGACTGTAGATTGTGTTGAGTTGATGATTAATACAGACCAGCATGGTAGCCATGAGCTCAACTTCACTTTGCGAGAACAGATAGGAGTCTCCAATACTCACAGCACTTCTTGTCTGGGTCAGTAACTAGCTACAAAGGTTTGCACTTAAGTAGTTTCCCCCAAAAAATTCATGCTGAATACTTGGCCCCCTGGATGGCACTTTGGGGGAGTGTTGTGAACTTGTAGGATTTGGAGGCCTACCAGACAGTCCTTAAGTTGTCAATTGTGTGCCACCAAGTAGGAATGTGAGATCTCCAATATGTCTTTTTTTTCCTGGCTCATAATGAGGTGTGTTGTTGTCTAACATATGTTTCCATCACATGGTGCTTGGCTTGTTGGAGGCCCAGAGTAATGGGGCCATCTGACCTTGGACTGGAATGTCTATAAAAACAAGCCAAAAATAACCCTTTGTCTTTGTGAGTTAATTACCTTGGATATTTTAATGTAGTGAAAGAAAGATAACTAACCACCAGCACAGAATGGGATGTCCATGGAGGGATCCTTTTCTTGGCTTTCCCCCTAAATCTGGCTCTGGGTATTTTCTTTACGTGTGTTTTCTCCTTCCATGCAACATAGGACGGGTGGACCCAAATGGTATGGTCTGGACATAGAATACAGTAGTGAATTTGTGTTTCAAAGGTGTAGTCCATTTATGCAGAACACCTTAATGCATGCAGTGGCATTTATATCTTGGACACTTGATGTTACTTTGGTATCAACGTGTGGTAGTTTTGCTGCTGGTAATGCAGCCAAACAAACACCTTTTGGCAAGCCTGTTTAGACTCCTAGGATCCAAGAGAACAGAGGAAGGAATGGGAACTTCACAACATGGCCCAGATAGAGCTTGTTTGGGTCAGTGCTTGGAATGTATGAACAGTTGAAAGGAAGTGATTACTTCAGGGACTTTCTTCCACTTGGACTATGCAAGGATCAGGCAGAAGGCTGCCTGTGTCGTCTTTGCTTGCACGGGAATATGGTGCTCCGAAAGGTGGCAGAGCTCTTCTTGGAAGGCTGTGGGATATCGTTGTTCCGGAAATGCTGGGGCTTCCGTGGTTTTCCTAAATAATGCCTGAGTTATAGTGACCACATGACCCATCAATGAAATGAAATGTGGTGATTGCATGAGTTTTTATTCCCATTCTATATCCATCAGATTCTAATTGTAACTTAACTAGGCTCTCCATGTATTTCTTGGGAACCACAGTGTAAGTAGTATTTTTTTTTTTCCTCCTGGGGCTGTCTTGATGTGTATTGAAGAAAGAGAGTATCTGGGACTAGGTTTCCACGCTCCTTTCATGGAACCAGCCCATGTTAAATATGAGGGTACTGGAGTCACACCTACACAGAAAGCCTCTGTGCAATTAAAGGACAAGGTTCTGTAGTGAGATAGTCCTTCTGTGGCACTGACCACGCCCATTGGGGGGTGGAGCCATGGGCGGAAGTGACCTGTGGAAGGAGGTCGGAGGGGGCCAGGAAAGGTGCTCTCTTTCTGGCGTGACTCGGACAGGAGAGGATCGGGTTGAATTTCCTGGTGTTCATCTGTCTAGGTTGTAAGTTATTTCTCCCTGAATAAACATCTATTCGGCAGAATTGTATGCCATTCTCATGGTACTTATGGATTTTACAGAACCCCTCAATATAGTTACTGACTCTCAATACGCAGAGAGAGTCGTTTTACACATTGAGACTGCAGAATTTATTCCTGACAATACAGAATTAACTTCATTGTTTATACAGTTACAAGATACTATCAGAAAGAGGACTCATCCTATATATATAACACACATCAGACCCCATACGGGTCTGCCAGGTCCTCTAGCACAAGGCAATGATGAAATTGATCATTTATTGATAGGAAGTGTGCTAGAAGCCTCAGAGTTTCATAAGAAACACCACCTGAACAGCAAAGGTTTAAAAAAGGATTTTTCTATCACTTGGGAACAAGCCAAGGAAATAGTAAGGAAATGTCCTACTTTCTCATTCTATAACCAAACTCCTTTACCACCAGGCAGTAACCCTAAAGGTATAAATAGGAATGAAATAGGGCAAATGGATGTGTTTCATTTTGCAGAATTTGGAAAATTAAAATATGTACATCACACTATAGATACATTTTCAGGGTTTCAATGGGCTACTGCTCTGAGCTCTGAAAATGCTGATTCTGTTATAACACACCTATTAGAGGTAATGGCTATTATGGGCATACCTGCACAAATAAAAACTGACAATGCTCCAGCATATGTCTCCAGCAAATTGAAACAGTTTTTTGAGTATTACAAGATAAAGCACATAACTGGTATACCACACAATCCTACAGGACAAGCAGTGGTTGAGAGATCCAATCTTACTTTAAAAGAAATGCTCCATAAACAGGCAGGAGGAACCAAGACACCCAAACACAGATTACATAATGCTTTATTAACATTAAACTTTCTTAATGCTGATGAAAAAGGAAAAACAGCTGCAGAAAGACACTGGACAACAGAAAAAACTTCTGAACTAAATCAGCCAGTGTACTTCAAGGATGTACTGACCTCAGAATGGAAAGCAGGATATGTGTTACGCTGGGGTAGGAGTTTTGCATTTGTATCTACAGGAGAAGAAAAACTATGGATACCATCTAAGTTAATCAAGATTCGAGTTGAACAAGAGAAACATCTTAATGAAGAGAAATGACAAGCTATCCAACAAATTAGGTCCTATGAGGTGTGCGGAGGCCTCTCAAAGGTAGGGGAAGTGTTCTGTTCTTGTTTTTACAGGAAAACAGAGAAAACCTATCATCAAACAGCCAAAAGACACTGAACATGTAGGTGCCTACAGAAGAGAAGACAGCTCTTCAGAAACAATCACTTAAGGAAGCAGAATCTGATATATGGTAAAAAAAAATATTTAATTGTAGTAAACTATTTCTATATAGAAATCTATTTCTCTCTACTATCTAGTATTCCTGAAGTCCCAATTTTTGTAAACCAATGCTGGCTTTGGAGTTGGACTTGGCTTTCCTTCTCTAAATTCAAGCATGTTGTTAAGATTAAATTCATGGTTTCTGCCTTAAATCAAGAAGCCAATTGGTGTAAGGCAGAAGAAAACAAAATCTGGGGACTCATATCTTATATGCAATTTTCTCTCTGAAATCCTAATTTTCTCACATATTTTTAATGCTTATTGTTGTCTTTCCCTAATGCATACCTTAAAACTTGAAAATTTTACATTAATATTGATGTGTAACTTTTCCACAAGGAATAATAACAATTCCTAACAGCAGTCTTTGAACTCTCTGGAAAGAAGATGGGGCCCCACATCATCGTTTCCACTTGACTCAACCTGATGCATCTGAACTAGAAACATCATCCTAAAACCGGTTTGAGACTGTTTTGCTCGAGACAACTCATGACTAGCTAGCTGTAATGGTGCACCATTTTATTACACCCTGGCCAGAGTTTCAAATAGAACTACAGTCAAGAATTTTCTGCCACACAGTGACTAGCTACATATGTCACAGCCAGTTCTGTTGAGAAATTTGGTTGCTAAAAATTTTCTTCCTACAGGATCCATTGGAGCAATCATCGTCCCATTTCAGCAGGAAGCAATCTTAAGATAACGACGCCCCCTTTCCCTACCCTTGGAATTTTGGGATAATAGTCATCGTCTTTGGGTTGGTTTTAGTTATTTGGGATTGGGTGATGCTTACACTCCGGTTTATCTTTTAGACAGGAATAGGGAATGGTTGGGAAAGGTATGGTTTAGATGGGATATAGGTAGATTAGCCTATTTTCTTGAGAATTTGAGTAAGAATGAGATAGCATTTTACAGCTTACATTGTTGTGTATTCTTATGTGGTAAGCTATGTAAAATTAAGTTTATATTTTGTTATATTGTGTTAAATGTTTCCACTTATAATATTTTATGCACATTATTTTTTACCATATTCTATGTATGTATACTTTTCCTGTATTCAAGACATTTTGTATATTGATACAATTTGGGATATTTATCTTGCTGCCCTTTATAGTTCTACCTCTTGTCTTGACACTTATACTCTACCTTTATTTTAGGGATTTACATGTAGGTATATGTAAATAGTTATATTGTTTAAGTATTTGTTCCTGCTTTACTCAGGAAAGTTTTAATCAGTCTTTTTAGCTAAGTTCCCGAGTATTACAGATTATCTTCACTCACATTTCCTGTACCTATGAGATTAGTCAGATATAGATGCTTAATCTTCAATCACTTCATAGACATGCAGAACATGACATTTAAATGTTTTAATATTAGTACTCCATTGACATGAGACACTGTTGCTCCTGACAGCACCGTGCACTTTCCCGAAAATATGTTGGACACTGTTGTTTCTCCTGCTGGGGTTCAATCTTGCCTCAGCTAATGGCCTGTTGGGCATAGAATTGCCCCCACCTTGACCACTGATTTGGACATGCAGTCCTATGTGCTTGCAGGAGACAAATATAGAAGACTGCTTGACCTTGCCAAGTCAGGGTAAGACAGCCATTCTATTTCCCTGCTGTTGTTGTGGTCTGTCAAGTTCTCTTGGCCTTAGCCAAATCTGGGTGTACCAACGTCGCTGTGAGACCTAGGGTGACTGTTCAGGTGGCTTGCTGTTTCTGTCCTTGCTGCACCTTTTGGAAGTTGTCCATCCGCATTTCCTGTCTACTCTAGTATTGTTAATTTCCTTCTCAGGTCTTGATGAGATTGAAGATTAAACTATCACAACTATTATTCTCTCTTCCTAGTTAGATATATTAGGTACTAGACTTACGTTTTCCAGCTTAGGACAACTCTATTGTAATTAGGACAACTCTATTGTAAACTCCATTATGCCCTCACCCTAGGACTAGATATGTTGGTCATTTTGTTCTCGATTTTCCTTTTCTTAGAGCACACTTGTTATTCATTGTTTTGTATATAGTTTTGTATTAAGCCTAAATCTTTTCTTTAGACTAAAAGGGGGAATTGTAGGGAGATAGTCCTTCTGTGGCACTGACCACGCCCATTGGGGGGTGGAGCCATGGGCGGAAGTGACCTGTGGAAGGAGGTCGGAGGGGGCCAGGAAAGGCGCTCTCTTTCTGGCGTGACTCGGACAGGAGAGGATCGGGTTGAATTTCCTGGTGTTCATCTGTCTAGGTTGTAAGTTATTTCTCCCTGAATAAACATCTATTCGGCCTATTTGTTTATCCTGATCCTTATTTACCGCGATAAGGTTCCAAATCCTTTCCCCACACAGGCTGAAGGAGGGGCTTCTCTATCAAGAGTTGCTAGGAACCACCTTCTACCATCTTGTCTAACAAGTGATACCAAAGAGGCTTCTTAAAGTAAAAACCTAATAAACACAAATATTTTATTTTATAAGTGTATGCATGTGAATTTTACCTGTATGTGTGTGTGTGTTTCACGTGCATATGTGGTGTTCAAGGAGGTCAGAAGAGGCGCCCTGGAACTGTAGTTAAGGGCTATGAACTGTCATGTGGGTGCTGGGAACCAAATCGGGTTCTCTGTAAGAACAGCAAGGACTCTTAACCACTGAGCCACCTCTCCAGTCCAGGACATTGGTATTTTAAATGTTTTATTTAAAATAGTTCAAAAACTGTATGCCAACTTTTTAAAACAAATAGACCAGAAATTGTGATAAGACCAGAATAGAAAATCCGTAAGCATTAGTGTAATTAGGAGAGGATTCAATTTGAAAGAAAGGGAAATACATTTGAGAACATTTACTAAATGTAATTAATCTTACCAATCCACTTCAGTTGTGAGAGCAGCTGAGAGTATTCGTTCAGGGATCACAGGGGTTTGTCTGATCTGGTTGGGAAAATAAGAGCTGGTAATTAGCAGGTGAAGATCAAATGTGGTCACAGGAAACAGCTAATGATTATAGATAAGAATACCCTCCTTGATTTTACACAGTGAAGCCAAAGTGGGCCAGGGAATGAAAATGGATTGTGAGAGTGTTTGTGTTGTCAATCTGCATAACGAGCCTGTCTGTTCCCAGCATTATTTTTTCATGCCCAGCAAACAATTAGGAAAATGAACTAGCCTGACATGAGAATATAATTCTTTTAAAATCCATATGTACTTTAATAAATAAAGTTTATAACCCAAAGTATAAAAAAACAACTGGGAAAGGAAAAATCGTCATTCCTGACAGTACCATAGCAGAAATACTATTTCACTGTGGGTGATTCACTCCACTTTCAATTAGTGGATATGCTCTAACATTCCTGAATAAAGATGAAGGGCAAGTGTTCACTCTGGGAAGGCGATAGCGGCAGGTGATAGCGGCAGGCGGGGAGGAAGGCAGGTGAATGAGGGACTTCAGTGCTGTGCTCCAAGCTGATACCGGCAGCTTGGAGAACAAAGTGTGGTGAGGGCAGTATGTGGGGACCGAGACGTGTCACTTTAATAGAATGTCAGGTTGAAGCTCAACGAGGCAGCAAGCAGGTGTGGAATGAATTCCGAAGATACTTGGAGAAGGATTGACACAGAAATATAACAGCACCGAGAGGGTCTAGACTCCAGAAGTTCAAGAATATACAGGCTGTTTCCTGGAATCTGGCGTGGCCCAGCTCCACGGATGGTGGCGAAGATGATGGAAGCCAGCTGCTGCCCTCGTCCTGTCTGGGTCTGTAACACTGTATCAGCTGCTTCAGGAACCCACAGGTGGGGTGTTTGTTTGTATCATTTGGCCCATTCTTACCTAATGCTCAATGGAGGAGCAGGAAAATGACGCCAGGGGCCAGGCACCCAGCCGCACAGCCAATCACAGAGTAAAACAAGAGATACATAATAAAGAAAGATAAAAGTCCAGAAGCAAAAGGTAGACAGGATAATTTAAGTTAAGTAAAAGCTGGCTAGAAACAAGCGGACTTAAGGCTGGGCATTTGTAAGCAACAGTATATCTCCAAGTATTTATTTGGGAGCTGGGCAGTGGCCTCTACAGAGTGAAGAGTGAACAAACCACAACAACTAAATGATGCCAGTCACTTAAGGTCCCTCTAGTGAAACACGTTCATACCAAAAGTCAGCCAGTGCCCCAATAACACATATAATTTTAATCATTTATTCTGGGCCAGAAGTTCACATAAACATGTTACTATTTAAAAACATTATCAAGGCTTCTGAATAGATTCAGTTATTGGATAGGATATAACAAAAAGGATAGACTTGATATCTTTGTAACACAATCAAAACCACATTTTACCTTTTAGTTTTCTATCACACGGGCTACTACTTATTCTTCAGTCTCTGTGCTTCAACATTTGGTAACAAATGGATGAAAGGTAATAATGCAAAGAATGAAAACCAGAGACGATAAAATGCGGACCCTCAAGCCTGTAAAACCTTTCAATCACACTTAGTAGCAGTGAGAGAGATGAAGGTGACCTTGAGCTTTACTGCACGTCTGCAACCAGGAAGTAATGGCTGAGAAATTCAGTTTCTGAGAAGAAGGCTCGCACAGACAGCTGCCATTGCAGGCAAGGAAGCGGCTCCTGTATTTCTGGAAAGATCTGAAGAAAAGGGTCTCTGCCACCACCTTAGCCATAGACTTAGACCTGGGAGATGACAGACATGGCCAGGGATGCAGGAACAGGTTTATACCATCCAGCTGTGGGGCAGGATGTGCAGGGTCCCTGATATAACTAAGACACCATAAGAACCCGGTATCATAACTCAGCTATTCTCTAGTTCACCCTTAAAATAGTGTTTTCTCTGGAACCTAATAACTGGGTTCTAAGGTGCACAGGCATATGCTATCTTGTATCGTTTTTGTTCAATATAGACTACGCATATGACAATGGTGTGGGAAGTTTACTAATAGAGCTAAACAAACTCCTTACTGCGTAGTGACATAGCTTTCTTGATGCAGCTGTTGCAATGTGCAGTGCACATGCTTGTAGGAGCAAGCCAGTCAGCAGCACCCTCCGTGGCCTCTACATCAGCTCCTGCCTCCGGGTTCCTGCCCCGCTTAAGTTTTTGTCCTGACTTCCTTCAGTGATGAGCAGTGATGTGGAAGTGTGAGCCAAATAGACCTTTTCCTCCCCATACTGCTTTCGGTTATAGGGCTTCATAGCAGCAACAGAAACCCTCACTAAGACAACAGTACATAATGCTTGGTAATAAAGAACTGTGTTGAGCCAGGTGTGGTGTCTGGAGGCTGAAGTGGAAGGCTGTGAGTTCCAAGCCAAATTGGATAGACAGTTTCCTTCTAACAAAGGAAACAAACAAACAAACAAAAAACCCCAAAAAATAACAATAGAACACTGGAAAGTGTCTTTTAAAAGCAAATAAATAAATAAATAAACAAACCAGAACTACTTCACTGGTTACACTTTTTATCTTTGGTTTAAAGTATAGTCCTTCCACTTATCAAAAACAAATTGTCCTGTGAGGAAAATGTGCCCTGTGCCACCGTTTGCCACCTTCTGCCTCTTGTGCCATGCTTCCATGTTTCCTGTCTGTATCCCGAAGGGCGGAGCAGCTGACCTATAGCATCCCTGTGTGTGTAAGTACATGTTAACATGTTATGAAGTTCACACAGGGCATGCCCCACGATGGAGCTCTCATGGTGTGTGTCGACACTGGGCAATGCATGACGATGTAGAAGAAGATAGGACACAAGGTGACATGAGCAGCTTCGAAGAGCTAAGGTTGCAGCATCCACACCAGACACCGACCTGAGAATAAATGAGGCTAAAGCTTGATGGAAGGGAAAACAACCATTAGAAAGAAAAAGGCACTATTAAATCTATGTAAACATTAGATGTATGACAGGAAGAAGAAGAAACCTAGTGGAGAGATAAAAATAATTCAACAAACGCTCTGAGGACACCTGGCTGTGGTGGAGAAGTCATGTAGCTTGCTACCTCTTATGGCATAAACAACAATCAGTCTGCAGGCGGCCGCAATAGATAGGTGTTAAAATTAAAACATACAAAAGTGCATTTATGACATTTTTCTGAGGAAGGTGTGAAAGGAATATATTTTACTTGATAATTTAAAGTTCATGGAACATAAAGAGCTGCAAGGTGAAATTCTTTGGATTATCATATGTAGATGATAAAAAGTTAGTAATTTCCCATTAGAAGATGATAAGTAACTTGGTATGCAGCCACTGAGATAAATACGCTAGGCCTACATATTTCAAATTGAGTAAACTTGAAGTAACATAATTTTTAACACATAAGGATAATTAAAGAATGGAATGCAAAGGAAATGTCATCCACATGGTATTTGAGATGTATGCTAAGCTTGCAATATATTTTTAAATTTACACACGTATTTAGAAATACCATGGCAGTATGTAGTGATAATAAACACTGGGTTGTGAGTAGGAGTAAGCGGGGACGAGAACTAGGAGTTTCAAATACACTAAATACACTCTGATTTTGTCCTATCCCCTTCCCACCCCAAAAAACCCAGGAAAAAAAAAAAAAAACAGAACCAAGTAAACATGAGTAAGTGCTACCTCATAGGCCTACAGACCTATAGACCTGGAATATATTTCGTATTATCACCTATACTTTCTTGTTCATGCAATGAGGATTTCCTCTATGCTTCTGATAATTATTGTCAAACAGCTTGCTTTCTGAAATATGCAAGTAATTGATGGGAAATTTACTAAAGCCACCCTTCAAATGGCATTAGATAATTCATTGAAGAAACAAAATGGAACATTGGATAATTGGGAACTACAAATGGAATTCATCACTCAGATTAATTCATATCCCAACAGTTTATTTAATGAGTCTAAATTTTATCAACATTCAGATGTCACTGTATACATACAGCAAATGTGAATTATAAAACACTGTTGAATCCGAGAATGGCAAAAACGTATCAGCTCACATTATCAAGCTTTTCTTGGAAATACATGTGACAAGCCATGAAAAATACTGGTTATGATTTAGCACAGTAATTCTCCTTGGAACATTCTGGAAGGAAATAAGCAGTTTCAGAAGTTATTTATTTAAAAAAAAAACATATTATAGTAATGCTTATTTGTGATGTCAAAAACAAACACACAGCAGGGAAAAACCCAAATGTCTTAGAGCAGGACACGGCTGCATACAATGTGACCCGCCGCAAGTGGACTGCAGAGCTGTAAAAATGCGGTCCACTGGGCTCATGATGCTGCGTGGACATGGCCAGTAAAACTAATTGCACAAAATAGAGCTATAAAGTGGCGACTCTGAAAGCCACGCAGAAACACATGGAGTCGTAAATTAAGAGTAATTTGGAAAAGCGGGATCCCACTATGAGAAAACAATGATAATTGGGAAAATAGGGAGAGTGTCTGAGACGAACCAAGTTAATCACATTAGTTACATTGGCTTCACACCGCTCTTTTTTAGGGTTGTCTGAATTGATATATACTTTTCAATAACACCAGACCAGCATGATTAGATCAGCGGGACGATGATTTTAGGGGTAAACAGACGCATCTGAGCCCATGTAGGATGATTAGTAAGTACTTGCCTCCCTACTCAATGCTGTTCATCCCGCGAGCCGCTGGACACACTTGATGACCTGGGGTAGAACATTTTCCCTCAAAATATGTTCCAGGTGTGACCCGTGTAAAATTTGTTTATGATAGTAATGATGGCCTGGGTAGAGAAGGAATATAGCTACCGTAAAGTATTAAACCAATACATATAATATCAGCTTGGATAATTTAAGACAGGCGGATTGCTGTTTTTTTTGAAATCGCTATTTCATGAACAAACAATTCCATAGGTCATTCTATACCATGGTAGATGTCGATTTTCCACCTGGATTGCAACACACGAGTCAAAGGAACAAACAAGCCATGAACAATCTGGTGTTCTGTCAGCCACGAAGCTTTTGTTGGCTGGGGATAAGATTATAAGCAGCAGAGAAGTCCAACAAAAGATATCAGAAAAACAAGATAGACTTTTTAGGCACAGAGATGTAAATTTTTCCCTAAAAGAATGAGATTATTTTTTTAAGGCCTCCTGGTTTATATTAAAACCCAAGCAAATTGTGCCTGTATTCTGAAACATATCCACATCCCCTTTAATATAAAATGTTCTCAACCATTGGCTAAATAGTTATTTCTCCCACATGCCAAAGCTGGAGAGAGTAAAAGACAAAGAGACACGGAATGAGAATGGCCAATCAGTTAAGGGAGAGAGAAGTAAATTCTGGAGAGCGGTTTCATGGTAGTGTGGCTACAAAGGAGGTGAATACATGCCACTAAAAAATTAAATTATTTGACATGTTTAACCTCTAAAAGAACAAGTACTTCAAGAGAGATACATATTTACTGTTTTTGTTTGTTTGTTTTGTTGTGTTGTGTTTTTTCCGAGACAGGGTTTCTCTGTGGCTTTGGAGCCTGCCCTGGAACTAGCTCTTGTAGATCAGGTTGGCCTCGAATTCACAGAGATATGCCTTCCGAGTGCTGGGATTAAAGGTGCATGCCACCACCAGGGGGCTGGCATGTTTACTCTGATTTGATTATTACACATGGTCATGTATTGAAGCATCATACAAGACTGCCTAATATAACTTTAGTGTTAACTTTAAGGCGTAATTATAAAGAATGAAGAGAAAAACACATGTTCTAGGATAATGCCCACAGATTCCTGTTGTGGCAGGTCACAGACACCCACTCCTGAGAGGAAATGAGTCTATCTCCTTTGGGAAGAATGACACAATAGTACCCTGAGAGTAAGAGTTTGAACTGCACTCTGAGGTCGTGACTGATGGGAGGAAGATGGGAGCTGCTTTGTGTCAAAGATTACTTTTTGAACTTGTGTGTGTGTGTGTGTGTGTGTGTGTGTGTGTGTATGTGTGTGTGTGTATGTGTGTGTGTTTCTAAAAGAAAGTGAAATGAATATACCTTCCTAGAGGTGACAGGGATTTATATTAATTACCAGAAACAGTTTATAAATTGGTTTTCAGATATTGAGTTTGGCTTACACATTATCAAAACTGATAAATGGTGTGAACCTATGAGAAATAAGATACCCTCACTGCAGCCCTTTGAATGTGAGATACCACCTTCCCTAGTTTCATTTCTATTGCAGTATGCCATTGGGAGTCATTTTATTGCTGTTTCTTTTACAGAATCATAGTAGTGAATTGTCCATCAGGGCCCAAGATCTATGTAATCTCAGGTTCTTGACTACTGTATCTGTGTCAGATGTGTGTTCTATCTCATAGAATGGCCTTAAATCCAACCAGAAAATGGTTGGTCACCTCCCATAACGTTTGTGCCTCTATCACACCAGAATATCTTGCAGGAAGCAGCCCACATAATTTTGGAAGGCTTAAGAATTCCACAGAGACCTGGACGAAAGGGCATTTATGTTATAGTATAGAAAAACTCTGGCTGCTTTTTGCCTGAGTCCTAAGGACTTGAGTGATACAGATTTTTTTTAATGGCCTCAGGCCAAGCTGTTTAACAGACAGTGCTAAGGAAGCATAGGATTTCGGGCTGTATAGCAAGGCTATATTGCTCGCCATATTTGTTGAAATTTATGATGAGATCTAAAAGGGAGATGATACAAAACCCACACAAGTTGGTGAGGAAAAGAACGTGAATGTGGTTGACATATCAGGCAGGATGGGCAGAACAAACAGGGTGTCCTCGGTTATGAAACAGATTGGAGCCGCTAAACGGAATCTTCAACGTGTGCATGTTGACAACAAAGACATTTTGGACCCAAAGAGAGAGAGCCCTAGAGAGACTCTAAGGGGCGGGAGACCTGTGATGTTTAACTCAGTTTGGGAACGTTCCAGACAGGTCTAACTGAACATGCATAGCATATTCCCAAGGGTGGTGGTCCAAGACTGTTTATAAGGGGGAAAGAGGAAAAAATGATGACTAGCATCACCACGTACCCCCTGCTGCAGCCTGGACCACTCAGATGTGAGCAAGTTCCCACTGCTACACCTGTTAACCTGTACTGTTGTGTCTTCCTCTCAGTGATGGATTGTATCCCCCCACCCCAATCACAAGCCAGCATAGGCCTCCCCTCCACCCAGCTGCTTCTTCCTAGCCATGTGGCCCCAGAGATGAAATGTAACCCATACGGTAAGATTACTTAAGACTCTAAAAGATAACCGTAGTTTGAATATGGAAGTTATTAAGTTGCATGACCAGAACTCTGTTTAGTTGTTTCTGGGACACATGCCAGCCAGAGACCAGAGAACTGGTATTTAGCATGGACAGAATCTGAAAGAATAAATAAAAGGTGGGAAGGCGGTGAAGTTAATTTACCAGCCAGAGATACGTGAGTGCAGGCTCAGGCAGGAAGGTTGGAAAAGAAAATTATGTATAATCCTGGGTGAATAGATTAGTCATTTGCATACATTTCGCCAGCACAATGACTAACCAGTGAAAGTAGATGGAGAAGAGAAACATTCAGGCCGCAATGGTGAAAATACATAGAAGGGGTAATAAATAGATTCCTTAGTGTTGAGTTGTGTAACATCCTTGTTATCAACAATTAATTACTGAACTCTTGGTCATTGTACTGGGAACCATTTGAATGTATCACTTTTCTTCAGAGACACCCTGTACTCGGGGACAGGAAATATTATTATATAAAATACGATATTATAACAATATGGAGGCATTATGTTATAGTAACTTATAGATTATAGGAATATATTTTATATTATATTATGGTTATATATTTGTGTATGTAACACACACACACACACACACATACACACATACACACATCTCCATGGCCTCCCCTGTGCTAGGCAAGCACTTTACCACTGAGCCGTATCCCGACCCCTTCTCTATGTTATACTTCTGCTTGAAGATGATGAAATTATCCTGACTCCAGAAACTTCTTGTGACACCGTGACATGCATGAAAAGCTGCAGGAGGTACTCAGAGGACACAAAAGCCAAGTAAGAAGTCACATGTCAGAAGACTCGCAGTGTATACACAGAGCTACTAGAACACATTACAACAAAAAACAAACAACAAACAAAACAACCCAGTCTTTACATGTTAAAAACACACACAAGCACTCGGTAGAATTCGGGGCTGAAACTATGCTCCTAAAACTTTTGGGTCCCTGAAATGTCAGGGTTGAGTGACAGTTCCAAGCCTGCCAAAGTGCTCTGTGTGTTCTGCAAAGTCTGCAAACCCTCAGTTGTTGACAAAGGTTCCAATGTCCTCAAAGCTCTGTTCTTTGAGGATAGTATGGAAAAAAAAAAAGACTTAAGACCACATCATCCAGTCAGTCATTATTGCCCTGTGACTCTGTCTCCATGGCCTTCAATATCATCAGGGTGGATGGCCAGGGCACTAGGAAGAGGCCCGAATCTCAATGAGAAGATGAGGATTGTGGGTAACGAAAGCTGGAGGAAGCAGGTAGGAGAGAGGGCGCAGATCCCCCCTCAAATCTCCCCCACCCTGAGTAATTAGCATTGAGGAAAAAACAGTCAACAAGTCAAAATTGGAAGGAGAATTTACTGGCTGTAAAACAAAAGACTCTGCAAGAGTGTGTGTTTACAGATCTAGACACAAAGGGATGAAGTCTACGAAGCAAATCATTATGAAAAGAAAAAACCCAAGCAAACTGAACCGCTGTTTTAATAAAAGTTGAAAGAGCCACTGATACGATCCGTATTTGTTTATATGTGCATGTATACAACAGAAATACAGAACACTCACAAGGGATTATGAGATTCACTTTATGTGAAAAAGGTCATCTCCAAGAGCCCGGTGACCGCCGAAACATCCGTACTAAAGTCAGGAGCAAACTAAGAAACGGCCCAGAACCTTGTCCCACTCACTATGTGCAAAAAGAGCTACATAAGATTGAATGACACTTAAATGAGCGATTCATGTAACCAAATACGTCACATTGAGATTAAAGCAACCCAGATGCAGTGATAGGAACGTGTGACAGGGTTGAGCTGGCAGTGTCCCTGAAGACTTCAGAGGCTGTGACTGCCTGCGCAAATAATATCGGAAGAGACCTTGAGGAGGAGGGCTCCTGATAAGCCTGCTAGGGAATGGATCAAACTTGCAACTGTGTGGAGCCCAGGAGCTATCTTGTCAAATAGTGGCGCAGTGGGGTGGGGCTGGGGTGGCAGGGAGAGACAGAGTAGCTTTTCGAGAAAAATATTGTAACATTTGCTCCGAGAGTTAAAAAAGATCCACCCCGTGCACAGAGCGGAGAACACAGGCAGAGGTTTGAGATGTGGGAAGGACTTTGGACTTTACAGATACTGGTTTATGTTTGAGTCTAGTGCAAGCACCTTGGTTAGCACTGTCTCACTGGAGAAAGAGGGAAACATTTCTGAGTTTGCCTACCTTGTAGGTACCCGAGGAAGCAGCTGGTTTAAAACATGCTCCGAAAACGCCTAGATTTGTCTGGTGAAGTCATCCTTTTCTCTAAATGACCTCTGAGGTGTTTTGTCCTTAACCAGAGCCCATGGGAGGATTTGCAGATTGGGCTCAGTATCTATCGTCAAATGTTCTGAAGGGGCCAGGGAAGTAGACGATGCCAGCATGGGATAAATGAGACCACCTGGAGGCTGGAGGCACTGCTGGTTTCCAGAGGGCAGGGGGCAGATAGGAGGCTCTTGGGAGTTAAAAACAAACACAGTTATAAACTACAGGAAAACGTAAAGGAGCTAGGTAGGCGCATCCGTTGTCAGAGACAGAACACAGCCCAGGCAAAGCTCTGCCGTCGTCAGGTAGGTTGTGAATGCTATCCGTGTCTGTGTGCACAGTAAGCTGAACACTCCCAGGGTGTGTTTGTGTAAGGACATTGCTCCATCACTGGCTCCCTAGGGCCATATTAGTGATGGTACTAAATGCTGCCCTATACGTAGGCAAGAGAGACTTCTTTAAGACTCTCTTATGTGTGCATTTGATGTGGAGGTCGGGCAGAGGTCAGTGTTGTGTCTTCTTAAATGGCTCTGCAGTTTAATTTTTGAGGCAGGGTCTCCCGCAGCAGCTTGCACTCACTAATTCAGCTATCCTGGCCGGCTAGTGAGTCACATGTGCCCTGCCTGCCCTTGTCTCTGTGCTGGGGTTAGAGGTATGCTCCACTGTGCCTTGTTCTTTATGTGCCATTGGGATCTGAACTTGGGCTCTCCTGCTCACACAGCAAGCACTAAACCAACTCAGTCCAATTCATTTAATTTTTAAAGGTGTGTGTGTGTGTGTGTGTGTGTGTCACTGTGTGTGTCTCTGTGTGTGTGTCTGTGTGTGTGTGTCTGTGTGTCTGAATTAAGATTGAACCCAGGGTTTTGTCTGAGCCAGGCAAGTACTCTACCACTGAGACATACCTCTGCTCTTGTGTGCTTGTGAGATAGAATCTTGCTATGTAAACCAGGCTGGTCACAAACTCACGACAATCCTCCTGCTTCAGCTTCACAAGTATATAGGTTTTAGATCTACAGCAGGTGGTGATGCTGAAGACCTGTGATCACTATCATCCCCTGCTGTAGACCTAGACTTTTGCATTTTCTTCCTGTAACTTTGTCTCTGGTGCAAAGAAAAATTTTACATAGTTCAAGCTGTCTGGAAAGGCAACACCTAGCTAGTTACTCACTTGAGTACCAAGAGAAAAGAAACAATGTTACTTTAATATTCCAATACACAAACTTTGTGTTCACTTTGCCATTGTAGAATTAAAACCTAAGGTGCCATCCTGACCCAGGAATCTATCTGTTAAAAGAGAAGCTTCTCAAAGCCTTTGGGTCATTCAATAACTGTCCTGATCTTATTCTAAGGTCCTGTCACCTTTTCCCTGTATTGGGTGGGGCTGACAGTTCCCTCCATTGACCTTTGGTCTCCTTTGCTAAGCAACTCTGTTCTCACCTGACCAAGATGCTCTCTACTCCAAGCCCCTTCATTAGCATAAATGTGGGAGTGACTCAAAGTGGCTCATGATGAATAATAAAAGACATTTCTATTGCTCAGAAAATTCCCACTTAACAAAACCTGTGTCAGGAGCCAAGAGCTAAAGGCATTTCTTATTATTAACAAATAAACAAGCAAACAAATGACTAAATCTTATTGTCAGGGTAATACCAGTGGCTTGAAATTTAATAGCACTCATTCCAGAATTAGGGAGGGAGCTATTCGATATTTTAATATTTAAGTTCAAGGCATTCCTAAAAGTCTAAAGGAAGGTACAAGCTTTGTCCCCGTGACAAGAGGCCTTCACACTTTTTCATGGAAATGCTGCTTTAACCAGCTTTAGACCAACATGTATTCTAAAATTGGAAGTGAGTTTTGTGAGGATTTTCAATTCCAGCATCAAAATGGAAGAGAACAAATGCATATTCAATGCAGACAAAATGAGATCTATTTTTAATGGAATAATAGATACTTACCAAAGTGAAAATATGTTCTTTTCAGTTTGGTTAATGTTTTAATAAGTAGCAAAAATTAAATCTGAAGTAGAAATAATTCAGACAGAGTTAGGTTCAGACTGATTGTACATACGGGATGACAGTAGGCCATTTTTGGCCATTTGGGAAGAAAACATTCTTATTTTGTGGTGTAGATTTTAAGTGTGTTGCTGGTGTACTTGTATAGATATCCAGATACCATCGTGTTGATCAGGGAGTGTCCCAAAGAACTCATTCACAGATCCTACAGCTGAAGAGCCTGGGTCGTCTCAGGAAAGACTTTTTTCCATGAAAATATAGGTCTCTCTGTGAGGATTCTGGGTCCCTCTACGATGATACGATGATATGGGTCCCTCTGTGAGGATCCTGGGTCCCTCTGTGAGGATTCTCTGTCCCTCTGTGAGGATGCTGGGTCCCTCTGTGAGGATCCTGGGTCCCTCTGTGAGTGTGAGGATTCCGGGTCCCTCTATGAGAATTCTGGGTCTCTCTATGAGGATCTGGGACCCACCACTGTGAGGATGCTGTGTCTCCTCAGGACAGACGCCCTTTTATGAGGATGCTGGGTCATGCAGTAGACACTTGTTAGCACTGTCCATTAAGTGCAGCCAGCTTGTTCTGGTTTCATGGTCAGCAGGCAATCTTCGAATGCCATTTGTCTTACTCTGTAGAAGGTAGTGGTGGGAATGGGTTGACTGAGAAACATTGATCTTTGGGTCATTGATATCAGTCATGCTAATTGTCAGTTTTGTTTCAGCTGCTTTTTTTCCTTATCACTGCTCTGAGTACTAACAGGATGACTTCTTGATATAGATGTTTCTGCAGTGAAGTAGACCTTGTCTTTGAACTTGGTGTCCTCTAAGGTAAATTCTGTGTGCTGACACACATCCACTGAGGCCAGATGATTTCTACCATGTTGGTCAAGGGCAGAGAGAGGAATAGAAACCACCCTCCCAGTTCCTAGCACACACTCTATACAGTACACACCAGCAAGTGTCTAGCTGTAGCTTTGGGAATACATACAGCTATATGACCTACAGGTTCAATCTCCCTGTTTTAAATCTCTTGGTACGTTATTTGGGATTGAGCATGGTTAAGTCAACAGTACCTGTGGAAGTCACGTGAAAGGGCTGATAGTTTTCCTTCTGGGATTCCCCTTCCGTGAGAAGTGAAGTTTGTAAGGTGGGGTGGGCACCCTCGACCTGTTCCGCTGACACACATGCATTCCTATCAGGAATGTAAGTCTGAGTTAGAGTTTCTTGTCATCCAGAACTTAAGGATGTGAGGCACCATCGGCAACATGAGGTCATGACCCAAAAGCTACAGGAATGTCAGACAAGCATTCCGTAGAAGAGTTACAGTACCAGCCCTCTTTTACTTATTGTGCTAGCCTTGAACTCCCTCTGTGGCCCAGGCTAGCTTTGAACTCCCTCTGTAGTCCAAGCTAGCCTTGAACTCCCTCTGTGGCCCAGGCTAGCCTTGAACTCCCTCTGTGGCCCAAGCTAGCCTTGAACTCCATCTGTAGCCCAGGCTAGCCTTGAACTCTGTCTGTAGCCCAGGCTAGCCTTGAATTCCCTCTGTGGCCCAGGCTAGCCTTGAACTCTGTCTGTGGCCTAGGCTAGCCTTGAACTCCATCTGTAGCCCAGGCTAGCTAGCCTTAAACTCCCTCTGTAGCCCAGGCTAGCCTTGAACTCAGGGCCTTTCTGTTTTAGTTTCTTGAGTAGCAGGATTATAGGTTTGTACCATGAAGCCACCAGGACTTTATTACAGTTTTGTTCTACTAAAAAAAATGATTATAAGTATACATGTAAAGCCAAACAATGTTTATGTATGTTTCAAATAATGTATTCAAAGTGTATAATATCATAATATGCATATTATCTGGGTTATGAAGCTTTGTGGAGCCACTCTAAATAGTAGTTTAAATTATTCAATATAATCGACACTTCTTTCTGAACCAATATTTACATTTAAATAGACTTCTAAATTACTTATATTATAGCCCATTAAAGAAAATTTACTGTTAGGTAATCTGCTTGGAAACACATGTTCTACGAGAGAAGCCATAATAGAGAAATGATTAACAATAGAGCTAATATGAAAGTAAACCTGTCGTTGGCAAAGGAAGACAAATACTGTACACCTTGGTATTGTGGTCTATCGCACGAGACCAGGTGGAGGTAGTCACCCCTGCTCATTTTCAAAACAAATGCAAGAAATAGCTGTGAATCTTTCAAACACCTCTATAGTTCACCAATCCTACAGCAGACCCAACAATAAAGGATTAATGCAACTTAACCCTATTCAGAGAAGAAACACAACCACCCAGACAGGAAAAAGCTAACATACTCAGTAAATTTTCAAAAATTGAAGGGTGTCGGGTTAATGTGGTTACTATCTTCACAAGCAGGAAGGGCTGGTTTTCACTAACCACTCACAGACAACTATAGGGGCTGTGATTAGGTGTCATTTGGATAATATCTGGTGTAGGGCTTCTCCATGATTTCATGCCATTAGGGAGTTTCTCAATGAGGAACCTTCTTCATCTATCTGTGTTCAGAGAATGATAGAGTTAACCTAACAAAAGGAGGAAAATGTCCAACAACCCCACAGTTCTTAAACATTTCTTTGCTCATAGGGTCTGTTGGTTAAGTTATAACATTCAAAAGCGAGGCATCTCATTTTAGTTTGCAGCTGTTCAAATAAAAGGGATGTATTACAACAGCCTAAATGTTCTTCAAGAAGTGTGCTAATTTCTTCCTGCTTAGATTTCGATAAAATTTAAGAACAGATGCCAGCATCTTGGAGTACATTCTCTGGTTGTATGTTCGCTGCGGAAATGCATTTACCTGGAAGGACCCGAGTGGGGTTATCTGCCTAGTTCACTGTCTTAGTGGAGTGTCCTCTCTGTGTGTGTGTGGGTGGGTGGGGGATCTAGTCCTTGAAGATGGACTACCCAAATATCATTAATAAACATGTTATAATACTTCTGTTTCAAAGTTAATGAACATAGGTTATAAAGACGATGTAAATTCTGTGCACTCAGATTCGACTCAGCTTTCTTTGTAAGTAACACTGATGGCTTCTCTGAGGTGGAGCTAGGAGCACTCATGACCGTGTGCTGGGATGATATTGATGTTTATGTCTCTGAGATTTAGACTCTCTAGTGGTAAACACTACTGTGAAGGACCAGGTCTACCCTGTAGCGATTAAAACTCGTCAGTATTTACTAGGCAGCACCAACAGCCACTTTCTCCTCCGCCATGGGCTTCTTGTGCTCCTGTGAGTGGTAGGGTTGGGGAACTCTGGCTGTCCTCCCCTGGCGCCCCTCTGATTTGATGCAGTCAGATCACAAGGATCCAACCAGCCTTTCCTGCTTGCTAAGACAGTCACCAGGCATTCTACAGCTTTTGAAAATTTGCTGAGTTTGTTTGTATCCCCCCCCCCTGGATGATTATGTCTTTACAGTTGTTAAGGAAATGAATGTGTCATCAGCTCTGTAAGGTCTTAGCAAAACGTTTAAGCAGAATAAAAATGAGCACATGCGTCACTAGGATTAATTTAGTGGTTTCCCCTCTTTACTGCTGTTCGGATCTCTTTGTCGATTTTTGTCTCTGATCTTTGTCTTAACTGAGTACCCGGACGGGTTGCATGTATGCTAGAACTTAACAACTTCCTATGATCATTGTTCCTAATTTAAAAACTCGATTAGCAAAGGGTATCAGACTTTTCTCCTCAACACTTGTACATTATGTTTTATCAAATGACCAATGTTGCCTAAAAGTATCCAATCCTCCGTTTATGGTAACCAACAATAAATCGAAAAGATTTTGGGTGCCGATCATGTTAAATTTCTGGCTTTCTCATTGAAGCAAAACCTAATACTTTGTACCTACTAGATAAATACTGTTTGTAGCATTTACACTCCTCCAAGAAAGGGGAAAAAAAAATCATTCCAAAGTCACAAAACATAGCTTTCAATTACCAGCTACCAAACACAAGAACGACTTCAACAAGATGTCCCTCAGATCCGTGACTATGGCAGGACAAAGGCCAAAGTTAGTGAGTAGGACTCTTAAGTTCCCAGAGAGGAAGAGCTGACCAGCTCCCGGTCCTCAGCCCACACAGCAAGGCCAGTAGCCTCATTTCACCCACCCCCTTTCTGCGTGCAGAACATCGTTTTATCTCCATCCCTTAGGTACTCCAGTATGTGTGTGGCAAAGTCAAAAGCCGGTGGTGGTGGCAAGTGAGAGGTTTCAGCGTCCGCCAGGGTTCAGGAAGAGAAGCCCGATGAGCGCCTGGGATGTGGCTGCAGGAAAAGGGTGACTGGGAGCAGCCGGGATGCTCTAGCCTGGTTCGGGCGGGCGAGCCTGTGCATGCAAAGACAGCCTTGTGGGTGCAGGGGGTGGGGGACGTCAGCAGCGCCCCAGGGAAAGCCTAGCCTGCTTGCCGGGCTCAGGGCAGGGAGCCAGGCAGGCAGGTGCGGCGGGAGCATGCGCGTGCGCGGCGGGGGCGTTTCCCGCGCCCCGGGCCGGTGCACCTTGCGGGCTGCTGCTGTAGCGAGGCGCTGGGGTAAGCGGGGGTGCACGCCGGGGTGCACGCCGGGGTGCACGCCGGGGTGCACGCCGGGGTGGGTCGGGGTGACGCCTCTGCGCCCGGGGAGGCGGTGTGGACTCTTCCCTTCCCTCTTCGCCACGGGGCTGAGGCGCACCTCACTTGTCCACTTCACTAGCTCCTCGCCCTGCGGGGCGGACCGGGCCCTGAACCCCGAGCCTTCCCTAGCACCCGCGCTTGGTGGAGGGGGGGGGCGTTTGGCTTTTGTGTCCCTCTCGGGGGACCGAAGCCCGGGTCTGGGGTCTGTCTCCACGCTGTCCGCCCACACGGGTCCTGTGTCCTCCCTGCCTCATTGCCCTGGGCGCTTGCTCAGAGCCCGGGAAAGGGCGCAGGGCAGACGCCCCGCAGGGTCAGACCCTGTAACTACCCTGCACAGGGCCTGGGAAGACCATGCTGGTCTCTGTCGCCGCCCTGTCTTCTCCCCAGGCCTTGCTGGGTGAGCTGGGGTTGGGGGAGAGCAGGAAGAGCCAGCAGTTGGTGTAGGAGTTTCTCTGGAGGTGGGGAGGAGGCTTTCCGAGTACTTTGTCTGTCTGGAGCCTTTGGTCTGTCAGTGGTTAACATCTCCAAACTGTTCTTTGTTATATTACTTCTGTTCTTTTATTCATTCATTTAGTTAGTCACTCATTTTTTTTTTTTTTTTTTTGAGGTAGCCAGTTTTCCTCAAACTTGCTAGTAGATAAGTTAAGATAACCTTGAATTCCTGACAGTCATGCCCGTCACCTGTTAAGTGCTGGCACAGGGACACCCCAGTGCACCAATGTCCTGAGAGGCTTCAGAGGGTCAGAGTGACTACCGTGGCTAAATGAAGTCAGCCTGGTCGGGAACACCCTGCTCTACTTCAGGAATGTTTGGTTTCCACCCAGCTCCTTCTTCTACTGTTAATGTGTGTAGCAGGTCTGGGCTTCAGTTCTTGGCCAAAAGGAGTAGTGGGTTATCCTGGCATTTTCTAGTCCTCTTGACTCGGGAAGTGATACACCGGGCGGCGGGGGTGGTGCGGGTGGGTTGATGTGCCGGTTGCTCTTGGTGCTATCATGTAAGATGCTAAAACTTTCAACTTCACTTATTATTCCTCGCGGTAACTGTAGGATTCCCGGAAAAGGTTGAAAGAGGAGGGGTAATTTTGAACCTCCAGGTGGGTTTAATTCAATTACACTGATTATGTGTGGTGCTAGGCTGTGGGGAGTTTCATTGTATGGACTGCTGGATCTCGGAATCATCGGATTCATACTTTGCTGGATGATATTAGGCTCAATCTAATGCTTAAACTCTCAAACCATTTCCTACTAGGGTTAGGGTTAGTGTTAAGGTATGGGGTTAGGGTTAGGGATTAGAACTAGGGTTAGGGTTAGGTGTTAGAGGGTTAGGGATATTGTTAGGGTAATGGTTAGGCGTAGGTTAGGGTTAGAGTTAGGGGGTTATGGTTAGGGATGGGGTAGGGTTAGGAGTTAGGGTTAGGGGTTATGGTTAGGGATAGGGCTAGGGGTTATGGTTAGGGATAGGGGTAGGCTACCGTCTACTTCACCACAACACCCGAGTGATGCATGCCTCAAACACCTGGCTCATCTTTAGTGGCGAGGAAAGAGCCTTCAGTGTCTGGTCCTGGCGTGGCACTGCATGTGGCCAAGTACATATTCTTACAAGATTGAATCTGTGTGCAAGCCAGCAAACCGTGAGCTGGGATTGTGGGCATCTGGAGCAGGAGTCAGAAAAGTAGATTCTGAAGGGAGCTTTGCAGGTAGGGTGTTCTCACTGGCCTAGCTAGGGTGAGCAAGGCCAGTTAGGACTGCACCAGTCTCTCGTTCTCTAGTCAGAAGAAACCCCAGCTCTCTGCCTCCTGTCTTTCTTTAACTGTGTCTCAGTTTCCTCCTCTAGAGCTGACAGGGAGGTGGTGAGGTGCCAGGACAGCAGTGTCCATCTATTGTTATATTAATTAGGAGAGAAAGCTGCTGTTGATGAATTGGGAGATCTAGGGGAGCCAGGTCCTGTGAGCTGGGAACTAGGGAGATTTCAGACCAGTTTGGTTTATAAAATATTAGAAGAGACACTGGCATCCTCTTCAGCAGAAGAGGAGCTGGCATTAGACAGGAGAGGTGGGGAATTCTCAGACGTTCTATGTCAGGGGGGTCAAACTCAAATAGAAACATCACAATAAAACAAAAAGCAAGGGCAGAAGGCCGAGGAGAGTAACAGAGGGACTTCTGGGTACACACGAGGGTGAAGGCTAGACACAGAGGCAAAGCAGATGTCCCCAGAACAGGGAAGCCAGTGACCCACCGGCAGGCAGAGGAAACAACATTCCCACTCAGTTGCTAATGAGAGACCCACATGGAAATGTTGAGCTTGGCTGGGAAGAGATGACCTCAACATTACATAGTCCTTAAGTGGGAAACTGTTGACCCTGAAACTTGCTAGGAAAAAGACCAAATCTGAGGTTGTCTAATTAAAACAAGCTTTATTAAACACTGGCCAGGAATATGGACACTGGATTCCCAGAACACTGCTCCCTGTTAGGTTAATTAGATGCTTACAAAGGTAAAACCCACAAGCTACATATTTCCCGCCCTTGTCCAATGGGAGCAAGCACTCACCCTGACATACATACCTCCCTCCCGCCAACTGTGGTCAAGCACATCCTGTGCAGTTGGGGCAAACTTCGTGTACTGACGTGAAAACACATGCCTCGTTGTCTAACGTGAACAACTTCCCCCAGCATTCCAGGTAGTTAGCTCTCCTTGGTGAGTGGGGCTTACAGATTAGAGGCATTGTCTTGTTTGTTTCACAGACTGCTTAGGCACAGTAATTAAAAACTTAAAAACACCTCACTTTAGCCCGCATATTTGGAATTATCTTGCTTCCTGCTTTAGGAATTCGGGTGTCCCTCTTTGGCTTCAGCAGGGTTATGCAGTTGACAAAGCAGCATGTCCATTTTTGTAGCACGGACAACAATATTTTGAATATAGTGTATCGTAGGAACATACCTCCAAGTAAAACCATTTAGGCCCAGTGTTAATCACACCTTCTCCATGGGTGACTTGTTCATCAGTGAGGTAGTGAATTAGATTTTGGGGAGAAATAAAAAACCATCAGTTCACCTACCCACATAATCTTTTGCGTATGTATTTGCATCATCAGGCTTTGTTTAGAGTGGTGTGGAGGAGAATTTATCCCTGTTTCATTTTGCAAGTAAGAATGATCGTGTGTGTGTGTGTGTGTGTGTGTGTGTGTGTGTGTGTGTGCGCGCGCGCGCGCGAGTGTGCACTGGAAAAAAGCAGAACCTTGACATCAGAAGCTGCAGCCAGGGCTGTCATTGCTTTGCTCTCTTGGCTTGAGTGGGGAGGGGAGGGGTCACTGCCCATTGTCACCCGTACAGCCTTTCTTCTGCCATTTATGGTGATTTGAGTCCATGGTGAACGGTTCACTCAGTGAAGCCTGACACTTTGGAGGATGCTCCGTGCCCCTCTGGAAGACGGATGTTAAGGGTCTTAGAACTGGCTGACCACTGGGCTTCAGGAGTCTGGCTCTCTCCTCTCCTCTCCGACCTGCTGTCTGTCCCTTTTTTAGCACCCAGTGATAGGATTATGATGTTGCGTTGTGCTCGGTGTCCTCATGGGTGCTGGAGGTCCCAGTTCTTGTCCTCACGGTTACATGGCAAACACTTTACCTAGTGAACAATCTCTATACTCTACACTCTCCATTTTCTTGATGGGAAATGATGTGAGCCATTTTGGGAGGTACCCACAATCCCACGCCTCAGTTGTTTGCTACTGTTGAGTCCTTATAGGGACAGGAGTCTGGCATCCATGGTGTTTATAGTGTAGTGGATGTTTCAGGTGGTTATATGAACAAGAGTCGGATTTCCATGTCGTCTGTAGGGTAGTGTATGTGTCAGGACATACACCGGAGTCCGGCGTCCATGGTAGTTCAGGGACAGATAACAACTGTTCACACATAGAAATGAACCATGCACGTCAGACTTGTGATTGTGAGAAAGTCTGGCAGGTGGACCTCATTTTCTTTGTGGGGTAGTAACGGGCTCCAAGGATGGATGGTCGCAAGGCAGGTGGGGACAAGGACAAGCAAAACAGACGAGAGGATTTGCAGAATGAGCAGAATGTGACATGACCTGTTTCATGCCAATGGAGGCCGCCTCTAGCCACTCTCTGCAGTGTTTCTGGAGGTCTGAGTAGGACTCCGTGTGGGAGTCAGTGTTGCTAGGAGCAGGGAGTTGGGGGTGGAGACGGGTAGAAATGGTGGGGATGCCAGGGGCATTCCTGAGGTGGGATTGGCCAAAACTGCTGATGCATTAGAGAGTGAGGAAAGGGAAAGAACTAAGAGAGCTGGAGGGGCTGAGTGGGAGTTAGGCGAGACAAGGAAAGCTTCCCTGACACCTGGCATTGTCCACCCCCGAGCCTGACCCCCCACCCCCCAGGGGATGGCGTGACACACGTCAAGGATTGCTCTGTGTATGTGGTTTTCGAGCTTGTCAGGTGTCGACGACTTCCTGCTCTGTTTCTGTATTCCTGCAGCATTGGCGCTCTGCTGGGTTCACATCACAGTTGATGGCTCTGGGGAGAAAGGGCCAGCCTGCATGCAGCTTAGCCCAGCCATGAGCAGCCTGTGTGGCAGAGCTTTCATCCCTCATCAGGAAGTCCCAACATTTGGGGATGTGCCAAAGGGTCACTTGATACAGTTGCCCTATGTGGCTGTGGAGTCCGGTATAAGTCAGGGCTCTGGAACTTTCCATGTCCTGGAAGTGTTTCTGGTCTGGCAATTTTATATCACTTCTTATTTATGGCTGCCATTTTTTCAGAATATTTCAGACTTAAAAATGGGACTTTCTTGCATGACAGCATTTTAGAAACCTTAAAAAGCACCTGTGGTTATTCTGCCTTGGCTTTAGTTTGTGTGTGTGTGTGTGTGTGTGTGTGTGTGTGTGTGTGTGTGGCTATGTATTATACATTGTCTTGGGTGCCATTCCTGTCCAAGCAATGAGAGATTAAGACTTTGATCAAGATCAATTTGATTTCTACAGGCAGATAACTGAGTGAAGCAGGTATATAACAGAAAACCCAGGGAGCCTTCTGGATGCCCTGTTGACTTTTGTTACCCATAAAAGGATGTGTTTACTGCAAGGGTTCTTTAGGCAGAATGTCAGTGAGTGAGTGACATACTCCCTCAGTGCTGTGGGGACCTTAGGGGGTGTTAGAGGCTCAGGTGAAATGGTTTGATTGAAAAGACAGTCATGAATATATATATAAAAAATAGATAGAAACCTGCATTTTATGAAAATGTGAAATCTCCGTACTTAAGCTATTGGTTGCATTTTTAGGACATGCTAACATAAACAGTGGATTTCTGCTGACCGGATGGATGCCTTCTGTTGTTTATGGCCTGCTGTTCTAGCTTCTCACTGGTAGCTTCTGCTGAATGCTGAATAATTAGCTGGATGTATGTTTACTTCCTTTTAGTTTTTATTTTATTTTATTGGACCAAGATGGCTCTTTGTAGCTCAGGCTGGCCTTGAGCTAAATACAGCCCCAACTGTGTTTCTCATGCCAGGACCTACTTCTTTCATTTACTTAATTATGGTAATGTGTGCATGTGTGTGCATGTGTGTACGTGTGTGTGGGGGGGTGTATGTGTGTGTGTGGGTACGTGTACACATCTGCGTTCATGGCTGTAGAGGCCACAGGTCCATACTGGCTTTTCTCCCCCATTTGTTCTGTACCTTGTCTTTAGAGACAGGGTCTGTCCCTGAACCTGTGGTGTCCTCATTTAGCTAGACTGGCTGCCAGCAAGCCCCTGGGGTCCTCCTCAGGGAAAGGATCACAGGCAGCCACTCCTCTACCTGGCATTTAAGTGAAGTGTTGTTATGATAAAGCTTGAGGGGAACCCTGGGGGACTCCATGGCAGGCGAGGGTGACCTAAGCAGAGGGACAAACACGCCAGGCAGACAGAGCTTGAGTGAGAAGTTTATTAGAAATGGGAGGGAGGGGGAAGGAGAGGGAAGAGAGGTAAAGAGACACAGAGACAGAGAGAGGACCGAAGAGAACAGGGAGACAGGAAAAGTCCTGTCTGCCCCAGGGGAACCGCGGGAAAGAGAGCATTAGTGGGCGGAGGGTCCGCCTTTTAAAGGGGTCTTTGCACCTGTGTGCAGACTACCCAACCATGGGGCCCTGGGCTGACCAGAGCACTGCCTGCCTGCATTCTGCCAGGTGACAGGGGCAGGCCAGCATAATGCCTGCATCCTTACAAGTGGGGACTGGGCATGACACTCAAGTTCCTATGTTTGCAAGAGGCAAGCATTTCACAAACTGAAGCATCCTCTAGCTCTCAACTTTTGACCAAGATTTTTTTTCCTGATTTACCATATGTTCTTATCCATAATTTTATATTCATTAAAAACAAAATACAACAAGACACCACCCAACAACAACAACAACCCCCCCCCCAAACAAAGGCTGAAACCCTTACTGGTTTCTTGTCTCCTTGGTTCCTGCCATTGGAACTGGTCATATTAAGTCTGAGAGATTCAAGTTGGAATCTGAGCCTAGCCCTTCCACAGTTGAAGTACATATGTATTGAAGTGGCTTTCAGATAGTGTTTTGGGGTGACACACACCCTTTCTGTCTTGTGGGCTTTTGCTTATTTGGACCTTCCTTCTTATGACTCTTCCTTTAGGGGTATCTGTATTCCCTAAAACAGGGCCATAGACTCTAGGTAAACATCCATACCTTGACCTTGCCTTATTTCACTGTGAGACATAGAGCTCTGCTTTGCTGTGTTCTCCAGGAAAACTTTTACGTTAAGCAAGGGTTTGTTACTATGCATTTCCAAGGCTTAACAATTGTCTGGCACACCAGACACCCCATTTATGGATAGCTATGCAGGAAAGCAAGTCTACAGAGTTCCTCATGTGGGAACTTGGAGAGTAACTGTCAAGTCGATTGAAAACCTAAGAGCTGACCATTAGCCCTACATTTTATTATTATAGTCAGATTTCAAAGAGAAAACCAAGGTTATTTTTTTTTCTTTTAGCTTTATGGCAGAGAATAATCTTTAATTCCATGTCATTACACCCTGTTGACCTGGCCCCCAGTGCCATAGCTGAATTATTAGGGAAGCTAACACAGTACCCCAAGTCTATAAATTCTTCACTCAGTTTCTGTGGATGAATAGAGCAAACTGTCTTTTCCCCTTCCTCACCCACAGCAGTGGATTTGTTGGGATTTACTCCCAGAAGTTTTGTGAGTGTTCTCAGGGCCTCAAATGTTTTAGTTTAGAAGGGGTTAGGGCTAATAGATAATGTTTTAGTTTAGAAGGGGTTAGGGCTAATAGATTATGAATTTGGGGCCTCATATTCCCTTCTAGAAGTTGTTGGGGTCTCGTTTGTGTGAAGGGCGATGCCTACTCTGTTTTATCATGACAGACCCTCAAGCAATAGTTAGGGTGTTTTGCTCTGAAAGGCGATGGTCATTGTCCAGTTTTCCCTGGACTGAATTTCGTCTGTGTCCAAGGTCGAGCCCATTGCTACGAGTGAGTGGCGGAAGAAGAAAGAAAGAATTTAGAGTTGGATTACTCAACAATGTGCTGCACAAAGCGAAGGTGAAACACCAGCACTCATCTCCAAATGTTTTCTTTCATGTGTCTAGAACTTTCAATTGAGTAGCTTTATCACATACCTCATGGAGGTACTTCTGCTGTCCCACATTAGCAGAAACCGTGGCAGAACAACATTTGTTGACTCACTCACAGGCTCATACAGCCTAGGGATGCTGAGGCCAAAGTGGGCTGAACCCTTCTGTGTCAATTAGCAATCAAGATACCCCCCCCCCACTGACTACTGACATGCCACAGGCCAATGTGATATAGGTTATTCCACAGAAGAGGCTTCTCTTAGCTAAGTCTAGGCTGGTTCTCACTGACTGGAACAGTGTCTTGGTTGTGGCTTACTGAAGAACTCTGGTTCATTGTGGTGGGAATGGGGTGTGGTTTGGTGTGGAGGAGACAGGGTCTTGCTACATATTCCTGGCTGGCCTGTTTGTCACTTTGCATTCCAAGCTGGACATAAATCAGAGTGTCGGTGGAGCCCAGAAAACAAGATACTTAAATTGAAAGAACGTCTTAATGTGCCAAAACTCATGTTCTCTTGTAAAAATAGTCTACATGGTAGTAGATGTGGCTGTGATGAGTAATTAGGCAGGAAGTGCGGTTATTCTTAATCATGGTGTGGGAAGGACCTGAAGTATTAATAGCAGTTTGAAGAACTTGTTTATCCAAACTTATCCAACTGAGTAGGCTCACTCCGTAGAATGTTCTCTATGTTCAGATGCATGTGTGTACGTATGCACACACATATGCATCCATCCGCCATCTGCCCATGGAATTTTATCTATGTACAGATATATATGTATATGTATGTATACACATACATATCCATTCTTCACCTGCCCATGGAATTTTCTCCATGTTCAGATACACACGTGTGTGTGTGTTCATATGTATCCATCATGTCTTTTGGTGCAGGGGATCAAATTCATGAGGTGTTTTGTTTTTGTGACACTTGTTTTCATAACTGAGCGTTCCAGCAAAGTAATATTCAACAGCGTGGTAGACTTTATTACAGAGTAGTATTATCTCATGTGTTTGCTCAGTTGGCTTATGACACCCTGTATTTGCTAAGGGAGAGTGTCTTCATTCATTCTGTACATGTTTATTATCAACTTTGACTAGGGCTGTGCTAGGTCTTGGGATACAGAGATTTGAGGAGGTGAACCTGTATTTCAGTCTTTCTCCAGGCAACTCACACTAACACAGGCAGTTTCTGATGAGCCTCCCTGGTGCTGTCACACGATGCTCTTAACGACTGACCCATGCATTTCTGTGACAGCAGTGTGTTCAAGTGCAGGTGACATGCCTGGCCTCAGCCTGGGGCTCTCAGACCTCTCTGCTCAGGGAACACCCTTGGCGTTTGTAGCTTCAGGAAGAGGAAGGCCAGCAGCTGTGTCTGAGGCCTGCAGGCTCTCGGAGAAGGCCTGGAACGGGAAGTGTACTTATGCAAGGGAGAGGGCAGAGAGTGCAAGTGAGATTTAGGACCCCCTCCTTGCCAGGTCCCTATCGGAGAAACTCCTGCTCTGTTCCACAGATGGCACCTCAGGGGACTTCCTGTGGAAGGTGACATGGCGGCCGGGGCCTGGCTACTGTCACACCAACTCTGCTGTTTGTCAGTTGCATCCGGAGACCATGCAGGGAAGAAGAAGGGCACAGTTTCATCAGCCCCGTGCAGAGGTGAGGGGCTCCTCCCTCTGCATCACTCACGTGGCCCGTTGGTTGGCATTTGGCACAAAAGAAGTTAAGATCCGTCTCACTCCGTGGAAATCGCAAACACGGTACTTCCAAAGGTTCTCACTGAGTGTTGGGTCACGAATGAAGATAAGAAATTCAGCAGTAGTAATGCCTGTGTGTGTGTGAGCATTACAGATTTCTTCATACCTTCTCTGGCCCAAAGTATCTAAGGATGTCACTTGAATTCAGAAATACAAAGAAGCAGCTTAGGTTATTTGTAGAGAGATGATTTTATCCATTCTCTCTCTCTCTCTCTCTCTCTCTCATCCTCCCCCTCTCTCTCTTCCTCTCTACTGCTTCTCTATAATCTATGCTATTTGAAATTTCTATCACAGAGGCCATCATAGTTAAATAGATGTGCAGATCCACACATCTTTCTTCTGAACTGAAAAAAGTCTTTTGAAGAAGTTACGAGATCATTCCTCTTGTCGCTGTGTTCTGGGGGCTTGTACCTCACCAGTCTGGTCAGGCACACAGTGGTGGAGGCTTGCGGCCATAGACCACCTCTGCTTCTTTTCCACTTGGAACACTATATTATCTTTCTGCTTTTCAAGACAGGGTCTCACAATGAAGGTCAGCCCAACCTTGAACTTATCACCCTCCTGCATCAGTCCTCCTAAATGCTAGGATTATAGTCAGCATGCCCAGCTTCCCTTGAAACGTTAACCTAACATAGAAAATTAATCCTGAATGTTTCCTATAGCTTGTATAAATAAGAATCTGGGAAAACGATAAGCTGATGGATGTTTAGTCAGGGAGAAATCACTTACACCTGAAACAGATGACCACCAGCAGGTTCCTGTCCCAAGGATGCCTCTGGATGCTCTCTGTCTCCAACCAGGAAGCTAGAGAGAGAGAGAGCTGGGGTCTAGGACCCCAGACCTATTCCCTCCCCAGGTCATGCCCACACCTGTCCTCACGCCCAATGGACGTGGTCGTGGACCAGGTGTGGGTGGGGTGGTATCTCACTACAGTTTCTTGAAGTGGGATTTCAGTCCTATCAGACTTTGACAAAAGTACTTGTGAAATCTTCCTTAGGGTCCAGGAGTTTAATTAGTAAGAAAATAACATTTCTTGTGCTGGCAAATTCACAAAGCAGTCAATACAAGTACATATATAATGAAATGGAGAAATTAGCAGGCTGTGAAGTTTTGTTTGTCTTTGTGTTTTGAGAGAAGGTCTCACTCACTATGTGGCCCAGGCTGGACTTGAAATTGAGAGCCTTTTGTCTTCAGCCCCTAAGTGTGTTATCAGTGTGTTCTGTCATGCCTAGTGGGATTGAAAACCTAGAAATATAAAGTGTGTACCCGCATCTCTATCTAGAGCCACTGAAGGGGGCGGATGAAGAGGCTGGGTCAGATGGGTTGTATCTTGGAAGGAGAACCTTTAAACAGATTTTTGCTCAGTGATATCATTTCCCGCACTTAAAAAGAACACATGGGAAAATTTTATCTACAAATTACGTGTTTCTCAGTTTATCTAGAGCTGTATTTGTGTGAGAAATCATGAAACACTAGAACAATGCTAAACTATTTATTTTTTACTCATGAAAAATGGAATGAAATTCAAAATTCAAAGAAGCATAAATGAGGTATTGACGGATGTGGCCATCGAGTGTGATGTTCCGTCTCCCTGAAGACTGGGAGATTGTGCTGCAACGGATTTCCCCATGCCACAGGCCCTGCCCATGCCACTCCAGAAATGCCATGCAAAATAAAAACAATGCCCCCCCCCCGTGAGAAGCTTCCCTTTTACCAAACCATTACCTAATGCTTTGAATAATTTTAAAGAAATTCATTCAGTTACTTGCAGTTATAAAGATATGATTATAAATCATTTGCTTAAGGGCAAATTGCTTTTGCTTAAAGTTTAGAAATGCCAATTATTCTTTCCTTTCATTGCTATAATTTTTGTAAGTGTATTTATGAATTTTTATATTTCCAAAGACATTTTCATTTCTACAAAGTTTAAACCCTATAATGAAAATGTTATGGTTGAATGTTGGTTCTTAGTCAATAACTTTTTAGAAACTTAGATGGAGAGGTATTGTTTGTATTGTGAACAACTAAATTTCTGGTTGTATATTTTACGATCAAGTCCTGGTTTGGGTAGCAAACCTTGAAATGACCAAATGGTCTGAAGTTGGAGTGTGCTGTCTAATCTGTACTTGGGTTATGTATGTGTGCACAGCCATAAATTCATGCATGTGTGTAAGCAGTTGAATTATCACTTCATCCCCAATTATATTATTTTATTCTATCAGATATTCTTGGTGTTTCTAGAAAGTGAGAAAACTTATTAAAATTGGAAGTATCTTTTTCTTCCATTCTGGCTGATGTAGGCATGTGTTTGCAGGATCCCTGGCAGATGGTCATGCAGACTATGCTTGGGATTAAAGAAACGAGTAACAGAAAAAAAAAAAAAAAAACCACTTGAATAAATAGTACATTATAGGCATTACTTTGAGGAGATGAAAATATAAACATGTAAATCTTTGAACTTTGTTTTCAAGAAAACCCTGGGGCTGGAGAGAAGGCTCAGAGGTTGAGACCATTGGCTGCTCTTCCAGAGATCCTGAGTTCAATTCCCAGCAACCATCTATAGTGGGATCTGATGCCCTCTTCTGGTGTGCAGGCACACATGCAGATAGAACATTTGTATACATAAAATAAATAAACTTCTAAAAATGTAAAAGAGGAAGAAAACCCTGTTAGTATGTCTTATGCCTCTAGGCTGACACAGGTATCCGCCATTGGGGAAAGGTGGAGACAGAAGCTCATGTCTCCCAGCTTTGCCACTCAAAGCCATGGTTTAGAGACACGGACCCTTGTTTGAGAGCTATGTTTCAGCTTACCTGATCCCAAAGCCTCTTGTTGCTGAGGTTTGGGTTGAGGCGGGGCATGTCCCTTTTGTCCCCATAATGGAGATGCTTCTGGGCTTCTTACTGCATTTTTGTATGTGTCTTGATTTTTCCCAGAGTCACCATACCCCAGTCTGGCCTGTCTTGGCTGTGTTGGGGGAGCAAGCATATATCATGGAGCAGATTTCTAAAGTCCAGAGGATCCCTGTGTGCTGGGGCCATGCTTTCCCTGTGACTCCAATCTTCGAGTTGTGACGGTCTGAAGTGCTCTATCTTATTTCTCCAAGAGTGTGAGCCGGAGGAGCTATTTGCTTGCAGTCTGTGAGCCTATCTAGGTATAGTGCAGCTATGACACACAAGTCCTTTCCTGCTATTTCTCCCCAGTTTGTACTTCTGTCTTGTGTCCTTAACATTTTATAAGCCATGTTCTTGCCCAGGGCAGTTGGGTATGAATGGAGTGCGATTCGGATACACTATATTCTCTCACTTTGAATATACTGTAAGAAGCAATAAAGGCCCAGATTTACAAAGCGGTATTTTATTTTGTTTTATTATATTGCTATTTTTGACTTTATATGTAGAGTCATCTCTCCAGCTTCTGAAGTAATACAGAAGTCCACAGGGGCCATTCTTACTCAAATCCAGTGTGTATAATAGTCCTGAGGATGGGTGATGGTTCCCTGTCTCTTTCTGAATCTGTCTGTAGACTTTCAGAAGGGTGGGTTGACTTTGGAGTCTACCATTCAGCTCTTTGTTATTTATCTGTCCGTCCATCTGTCCGTCCATCCATCCATTTATTGATGCTATGTGTAGAGCTTTTGGAACGCTTCCTAAGGAGTTTGCAAACACCAGACTCAGGAACTTTCCTTTCTTCTTCTAAGTCATCTCTGGAGTTTCTGGGAGTCTTCTGATGCTCACACAGCTTCACTCTGCAACCACAGGCACAGGACAGGAACTCCAGGGGAGGAGCAATCCATGGTTGAGGAGAGAGACCTTAACTCAGGTGCTGAGGAAGCAGAGAGAGTTGGTGGGTGGAGTTGTTTGAGGCTTGCCCTGAGCTTTGGGAGGCTCATCACTGTCTCTGTGTCCTTGGAACTATAATGTAAAAGCAGCTTTCAAGGCGTGATACCAACTCCCAATTGTTCCCCACGCACTTTCTTGGCAGTAAATCAAGTGTATTTTAAAAGTGTGGTCTCTTTAGGGTGCTTTATACTTTTAAACATGTTGTATTCATTCAAGTTATTCCTTTTCCAATGTTCTGATTATTAATCGGATTTAAAAAATCACGTTTTGCTAGTGATCAACTACTTAAGATGTTTGATATAGAAGATATGGTCATGGAAAGAACCGACAGTTGTCAATATTTTGAACATATCAGTGCATCATAAAATAAATCCACTTGAAGATCCAAAGGCAAATAAGGCATAGTGTTACCCAGCATTTCCACAAGGGCGGGCGTGTGCCTCCTTAAGGTGTAAGTTCAGTGAAATTGCCATTTCGCTCTGGAGAATGCAGCCGCGGTGTGTGTGTGTGTGTGTGTGTGTGTGTGTGTGTGTGTCTCCCCCTGTGAAATCGTCATCAGATCCGGTAACAATGAGTTGCATGTGGAGGGCTATGGCTGATGATCAATATAATCAATATGCAGCCACAATAAGAAGAAAATCAGCCCTGAGAACAGAGCTCCCTGGGCAGTTAGGTGGCACCCTTTCCCTTTTCTTCTCAAAGGATTGACTAAGTGTAGTTAAAATGTGACGAGGCTCCATGTGGCTTCCAGTCAGATGGAAAACAGGCAGGAAAGGTGTCAGAGAAAACAGCTGGAGGGGAGCAGGTACCCTGGGCCCCCAGGCTGGGCTGGTGCGGCGGAGGCCGGTGGCCGTACATGTCCTAGCTGTGAATGACAGGAGGGACTGGAGAGCCTGGATGACCTAGGCACACCATCATCCCTCTGCTGCTGTGAGGGAGTGCTGTTTGGAAACCTTGAAGTCCTTTCCCCCATGCCTTTTCTCTTTACCCACACACTGTGCTCCCCCCCATAGAAGCCTTGAATCTAGTCTTTACATTTTGTAAGGAATTTGGAATATATCAAGAGTGGTAAACACCGTGGAGAGTCTGAAAACATGACGTGGCCCGAGACATTCCAAAGAGCCCTGGTTGCCGATGTGTCAAGCCGGAAGATGGGGCTCGGCTTTAGCACCTGCTGGCAGGAAGAGGAGCATCTTAGCCTCCGTTAAGCGCCACCTCCCTATTTCAGTCCTAGGTATGACTAATGTGCTATTCCCTAGTGTCATCAATTAACTCATGAAGAACAGGTTTATTTTGAAAGTCCCAGTTCTCGATCACGGCTTTCCACAGCTAGGGGCACTGGGAGGGCCGGCCCGTGGGTACCTCCCACAGCAGTGGCAGGGAGTGCGTGGTGGTGGGGGGCAAATAAAGCCTCATCAGCTGGCTTCATAAGGGCAGGGATGGGGTTGAAGTACACGTCAAGAGCATATTCCAATCCATGGGACACCCACTCGCTTGCTAGGGCTCTGCCCCTCCCAGGAATGGCTTATGAGGAGACTATGCCTTGAACACATGTCTCGTGGGTGTTGGAGAGACCCGCTAGCAAACTTATGCTTGAAACAGAGGCCCCTCAGATTTGGGGCCCTTCTCTGGCTATTAGTTAAGCTGTATATGAGTTTGTTGAGAAATACTATCTTTTAATTTCCCACATAGACTCAAAGCCAAAGCTAAGGACCATGCCTTAGCCTCTCCTAAGGAGATTATCTTAGTTATGTATGTAGGAGGGAGCCTGCCTCAGGGGAAAAAATTTGAAGTTCATGCTGGAAAGGACAGGCATGATGGACATAGCATAAGCGGAATTAGTGTGTTGTCTTCTCAAGTGTGAGGTGGTATGGTAAGAATTTATAAAAGGTTTTAGTGATGGGTCACTGGAAGCAATTGTTTTCTTGATTTATTTCAAATTGATTCTTTGACAATTACATTGCTCCTATCCACTCCTAACTCCTCCTTCCCACCCATTATCTTCCCAACATGCCCCTCCCCAATACTCATGTCCTCTTTTAAACATTTTTAATCCACTGTGTCTGAATAGTACTTTCTGCTGGAATGTGACTGGCTTTGTTGGCTTGTGAAGGTGACCGTAACTTCAGTGAGTTCATAAATGCACTGAGTGCCATGGTATATCCAGAAGAGAGCATCCTCCGCAGCATCCTCCATCCCCCAGCATCCCAAGCATCCTCTGCAGCATCCTCCAGTATCCACAGCATCCCCCATCTCCCAGCATCTCCAGCATCCCCCATCTCCCAGCATTCATCAGCATCCTCCACAGCATCCTCCAGCATCTCGCATCTCCAGCATCCTCCAGCTTCCCCCACAGCATCACCCAGCACCCCCAGCATCCCCAGCATCCCCAGCATCCCTCAGCATCATTTGCAGCTTCCCCCGCAGCATCCCCCAGCATCCTCCGCAGCATCCCCGGCAGCATCCCCAGCATCCTCCGCAGCATCCCCCAGCATCCCCTGCAGCATCCCCCAGCATCCCTCAGCATCTTCTGATGCATTCCCCAGCATCTTCTGAAGCATCCCCCAGCATCCTCTGCAGCATCCCCCAGCATCCTCTGCAGCATCCCCCAGCATCCTCTGCACACTCTTGCTCTTAGATACTTTCTATTCTTCTTTAGTGTTCCCTGAGCTGGGAGGGGGGGAACCTTGACAAAAATCATCTCATTCAGGGACTGAGAGCTCAGCAGTCTCTTGCCCCAGCACTTCGATGAGTTACGGATCTCAGCAATAAGTGTTACCCAGGGTTGAGAACAGCCTTGAGGGACGGAGTGAGTTGGCATAGTTGCACGGAGGTGAAAGGTCACATTCTCAGATCCCTCTTGGTATAGCAGACTCCCCGTGGCCCCTGTGCAGGGTGCATCCTCCGGAGCCGTTAGTCTCTGCAGCCTCAGTATCCTCGGGCTTGTGTCTTTTGTTGGTCTTTCCCTTGGACACCTCCTGGTCCCTGCCACTCCACTGTGGCCTCTGCTGTCCAAAGGCTGGAACTCTGGGAGCTACTTTAACATCAAGTCTGTGTGGGGAGATTTGGGGGGGGATTTTTAGATACAGCAATTTGAAGTAAAGATGGATGTCGAATTGCTCTGACACTTTCATTATCCTCAAGGCTGTTGGAAAGAAGCTGGTGGTACGCCGCAGGAGTCAACCTTCATGTGCCGAGCTTCTTGCTCTTGGTGTAGCACAGGCTGCTTGTTTGTCTCCATTGTTTTCTCAGTAAGACACCGCATTCCGGGTCTGCTTTTGCTTCCCGGCTTCCAGGCTCTGTGAGTGTGCAGTGTGTTCCAGTCTTGCAATAGTATGGACATATCTCTTACAGTCTGAGAGACTAGAGTCTTTGCTGTACCTCACAGCCAAAGTTAATAGTCCACCCCTTAAGGCTCAAGACTCCTGTCCTAACTGCACTGAACTCTTTGTTTAACCCCACTTTTAAGAGAACAATTTAACAATCCACCTTACTCGCCTTGGATTTACAGCCCACGCCAAGGCCTATCTGCAATCTTACCTTCCATGCCCCTGACTTGGATAATGCATGTGTGTCTTTTGCTGAAAGTAGAAAATACAGACGTTGAAAGCAACATCCTAAAGTCCACCAGAATGGCTGTGTATGGACACTGGTAGATAAACAGTGATGTTTTTTTGTCTGGGTCATTTGGATCTTTTGGAGCCAGCGACGCAATCTGTTTAACTCTGTTAAAGAGTTCTGTAAATGGTTATATTCCTTTCCCCCTCTGATTGTGTCTACGCTGCTCAATGAATACAGAGCAAAACCCTTTGTTAGGGACCAACAGACAGCAGCACTTGTGCATGCAGACACACTCACACTCACACGACAATACACAGACAGACAGACACAGGGACGGATTTATAAGAAAACCTTCAGGCTTGTACAGATTCAGACTCATGCAGATGGCACAGGGAACGTGATTGATGTGGAGGACTCGCTCACATGTGGGCTCTCTGTTGGTTAAGCGACTCCAAGGGGGAGTGCCTTTCTCTCTTCATGCAACGGGACCAGTGAATTGTTGGTGACTCCTTGTTAACCACAGATGCGTAAATCTACGCTCAGGTCTGTGGCTGTCTGTGCCTATCCGTCGCCGTGGCTCTCTCTTCTTGTCTAAATTTGACATCTGCCATTTGTATTGCTCTCTTCTGTGTTATTTTTTTTTTAATTCAGTTTTTCGGAATCCCCACCATCCATTTTTACACTTAAAAAAAAAAACGGCTGTATCTTTGGTTGAGTAAACAAATGCTTAAACATGTGCCTGTTTGGCAATGGCCCCTGGCTTGGGTTTGTGTGTCTGTGTGAACAAAGGCAACTTAGGGTTTTTGCAGATGTAAAATCAAAGTGGCAGTAGGGTCTCTGTCAATATTAAATGATGTTCTAAGCATGAAACATTTAGCACATGCTACAAGGTTACTGTGTAAATAACTGTCAGCAATGGCTTGCTAGTTGTTATAAGTACCTTTCCATACTATAATATTTTCCCTGAATGGGTGATATGTTTTGCTACCGACGGACTCGTATGCTTATTCCAAACAAGAAGACCCGGGCACATGGTGAGACACCCACCCTATCCGTAGGGAACACCTTTACCTGCGGTGCCTCAGGGATGCTTTGCACACCGTTGTTAGTTGCGAGAACGTACACTCAAGCCATGTATTTCTGATCTTTATCTGTAGAGAGACATTTAGATTGTGCTGGGTGGACTGAGCGGCGTCTAGGACTAACCGAGGTCCAGCTGACCTGGTGGACCGGGGCAGGCGACGGTATCAACATTGCAGTGGGAGCTGTGTTACCCCATGGGGACACTGTGGACTCAGCTGCCCCATCTTACAGCCTGAGATCCCGAGTGTCTGGCGAAATGCTGTGCCCAGCGGGATCCATACTGACCTGCTCTGTACAAATTTACTTCCAGACTATTCAAAGGATGGTTTGTTCTGAAGAATAAAGGGACTCAGTTTGAATCACTCGGGGGTATTTTCTCACAACTACTTACATACTCCAAGGACTCTTTTAGAATGTGAGCTGGCAACACCGCGTTCGCTTACTTCATTGGTACTGGGTTGTTGTCTTTGTATACACTGATGACGTGAACACTCCAAAGTATGATTCAGCAGAAGGCTTTTATTGTAAATACGAGGGAGAGAGCCTCCAGGGGCATCTGGCAGAGCGTAGAGCAAGGAGAGAAAGCAGGAGACTGGACTTGGCCATGAGGGGAAGAGGAAGGGGAGCAGAGTGAGAGAGGAAGAGAGAGAGATGACCGAGAGAGAGACAAGAGGTGGAGCTAAGAGATGAAGATGAGAGAGAGGTGGCAGGGGGAGGGCCAGCATAGCAGCAGGGCTATAAGAACAGTGAGAAACTGTGGGGAGAGAAGCCCGTGATGGAGATGTTCAGGGTAAGCAAGGAAGGGGCAGGGCGAGAGGAGTCAGGATGCCAGCACGGGTCTGAAATGTGTAACCAGTTCTTGTGGAGAACAGCCTGCGCTTTAATAGGGCAACAGGCACCACCAATAGCCACTAAGCCCTCTGTCGGTGATACAGAAATGGGTCCTTTGGTAGGGGGGAGTGGCTTCACAAGTTCCAGAGGACTGCTGGCATCTGTCTAACTGCCAGAATTTGGACCTGACAGTTTTAACCCTGGGGGAAAATGTCAGCAATTTTCATGCACTGAGAACATGCCCGTGTTAATACCATAGGTAGCTGGGTTCTCATCTTGATCTTGTTCACTGTTATTATAATACTTTAGGAAAGAAATGACTTCATAATGCCATGTTACTTTCTGCTTCTTTATTATACATTGTATCCCTAGAGGTTAATTATAAAAGTAACAAAAAGAAAACGGAATGCGGAGTACCCACATGCTAGGGTGACATATCCAGCTCCTGTGCAGAAGTGATATCCCCACCTTGATTTCTCTTTTTAGTTGTGACTTTGCTCACCCCAAAGTGAGAGCAATTTTGGCCTCTCGGATGCCGCTACTACTAAGAGTATTTTTGAGGCCACGGTTATATTTCCACACCAAACACATTGCAGTGTGTATTTTTAACTCAGGGAACAGTAAATTGGTTGTGTAGGCACATATGTCACAAATTTATGTCAAAGCATGATTTTAATAACAATACTCCTTAAAATAAGAAAAGAATATTCTCTGACCCTGGGCTGAGCTGTTTTCTTTATACGTTTCTTGATTATGGGGTGTATAGCTTCTCCACCCATCCCCCAATGTCAGTAACAGTGGGGTGACTATATTGTTTACCCTTGCCAAAAGAATTTTTAATGCAATATGCGGGGAGCAGATGGTGAGCAGGAATAAGATATAGTCAGCTCGCCTGCTGAGTTCTGTGATGGAGGCCGTGAGCAAGACCACGAATAAGATCATTTGTCAGTATCAAAGGCAATCCAAGGAGTAAGTGTGTTCATGCACTTTTAGGAAAATAAAAGTACCTCTTACAAAGAGACTGGAACTTACCCTGGGCCTCTCAGCTGAGTGAATGCTACGCTTTGGAGTGTAGTGTATCTCCTAAGATTGATACCCTCCTGTGCATGCAATCAGCCTAACTTGCCTTTAAGAGAACAGTGTAACAGCTAACCTTATTTGCCTTGGGTTCCCCATGTAATCAGTTTTACAACCCAAGCTAATTCATAGCTTTAATCTTCAATTATGTCTTCTTCCATGCCCCTGAGCTAGAGACCAATGCATGTCTATGTGTATGTGTGATACAGTGACAATTTGTTGAAAATAGCTAGCCGGTGGAAAGCAGTAAGAACCGCGCAGATTGCGCGGAGATACTGCTTGAGAAAGGGCGTGTTTGTTGTATTGTTTGTTATTTTGGTCAGTTGGGATCATTGATTTAATTCCTTGTAAAACTCACAGAGATCTTCCTGCTTCTGCCTCCCACGTGCTGGGATTAAAGGTGTGTGCCACCACTGCCTGGCTTAGTGATGCTATCTAATGTACTGACAAGCTGCGTAGGTCTGTAGCAGAACAATAGTAAATTCTCAGCCAAGACCCAGACCTTGAATGCAAATGTGTTTGAACCCTCAAGTTCATTGCCTGTACATAGACCCCCATAATCTGTTACACCTGCCTGACTCTGTCACGCCTGCCTGTTTCTTGGTGAAGGTCACTGCTCATGCCTATTCTGCCTCCAAGTCCCGCTTGGTTCTACCAGCTTCTCCTGCGTGCTCTACGCTGCTCCAGTTTTACAGTTGCAGTTAAGCTATCATCCTTTCATTATGCAGATCAATATTTTTTGACTGCCTCCTATGAGCCAGCCATTATTCCAAGTGCTTGAGGTACAAAGCCTGTTTGCAGTGTATTAACAATGACAGATAAATAAAGCCGTTGTGATAAGAGGTGCCCAATACCACCGTGAGGGGATCTCTGGCCGTGGAAGTATCCATTGATCTTCCTGGGGAGGGAAGCAATCCCACCATACCTCCTAGGGAGTAATAAAGACCTGACCAGCCAGCATTGACGGCCAGTAGTGGTAGGGAGTGATTAGGGACGTGTGAGCCCCATTGGCTATAGTTAGAGGTCACAGGTGTGATGGTTTGTATAAGAATGCCCCCAATACTTGAATGCTTGGTCATTGTGGGGTGGCATTACTTGACAGGGATTGGGAGGTATAGAGGAAGTGTGTCTTGAGGGTTAGGCTTTGGGTCTTCACATGTTCAAGCCAGACCCAAGTGTCTCCTTCTTCCTGTTGCCCACGGATCCACATGTAGAATTTTGCTACTTCTCCAGCGCCATGTCTGCCTGCACGCCGCCATACTTCCCTGCCATGCTAACTAACAATGGACTAAACCGCTGAACTCCAAGCCAGCCCCAGTTAAATGCTTTCCTTTATTATAGTTTCTGTGATCATGGTGCCATCCCACTGGGGACCATTTTCCTGCAGACCACTGCAGTTGTAGTTGGGTTTGCCGTTAGGATCTTAGCAAGTGGGGTAGGTGTTGCCTCTTCCCATCAGGGGGAGAACGTTAGCAATGCTGGAGAAAGTGGGCCTTTGACCGTTGCTGCCTGGATCTCGGGTTTAGCCTTATTCTCTGCTTCGTGATCTTCAATAATGTGAATAGTCTGCCGCACATTCTCTCCGCTGTGATCTGAGTTGTCCCACCACGCTTCCCTCTCCATGATAACCCGAAGTTCCCTGAAACCACAAGCCAAGTAAATCTGTCCTGCTCAGGTGGCTACTTACAACTGTCAAGCGGAGACATCTGAATCTGCCGAGAATGGGAGACCATCTAGAACATAATGTTGTTAATTAGGGTGGGGGAACCCCCTCTAACTCCAGATGTGGACGGCACCATTGGGCTGGACCCTGGACTGAATGGAAAGGAGAGAGGGAGCTGAGTAGTAAGCATGTATTTATTTCTCCACTCTGCACTCTTAACCGCGTGGCTGATGAGACTGGCGGCTTCCAGTGCCTCTGCTCTGACTTCCCCATAGTAACGGGAACTGTAAACTATAACAAAGCCTTTCTTCCCCAAGCTGCTTTTCTCAAGGTATTTTATCACAGCAACAGTAAACAAAACCAGGGCACCTCCTTTAAATTGTTTCTGCCAGGTGTTCTGATTACAGTAGCACAAACTTAACCAATGCAGTTGGCTCTGTAGGACGTGAGATGGGTAAGCAGCTGGCAAACCAGTATAGTCTGGCCTTGTCCTCAGCACAGTGGGGGAAACTGATGAGACTAAGCAAGGAGGAACCAAGTCATGACTGGAAGGGGCACGTCTCTCCTCTTTTCCTCCTTGGTGGCTGAAGGATGGCTGCCACCATGAATGACATAGTAAGAATCCAGACTGGGAAGTTCGGACTGACCATCTACCTCAGAGGAAACAAATGACGGTCCGTATCCTTCATCCTGGGATGACGCACCAATGAAGTCAACGGTACCAAAGACAGAAACTTGGGGAAAGCTAGTCAACATGTACGGATGCACAGCAGATGCTACCTTTGGTCTTGGATCCAGAACTCAGCGTGGGCGTGGCAACGAGCTCAGGACGCTGCTTTGGATTGAGCAGAAAAGAGTGAGTGGAAACCCAGCCTTGAGGGACATGGTCTCTATGAGAAGAAGAAGACCTCCAGGAAACAGGGAAAGGAAGGAAAGACCAGATGAGTGCAGTGGGCTGTGGAGGACAAGGCTGGGCTGGCAAAACCCAAGGGTGCAGGTTCAGTAGTGCTTGGATCTGCTGGGACGGCACAGCGTTCTAAGGAGAGGGTTAATAGGCTGCCAAAACTTTAAACAAATAGAAGTTTTTAGCACATGAAGGCTTTATTGAATCGGGTTGGATAGGAATTATTGAATTAATTGAAAGCCTTGTGTCTGAATGTATTCCCATGGAATTCACTCTTTATAAAACCCCATTTGGCCTCATGTTTTAATATTCAATGTTAGTAAGAACCGCCGGGCATTGGTGGCGCATGCTTTTTGTCCCAGCACTCGGGAGGCAGAGGCAGGTGTGAGTTCGAGGCCAGCCTGGTCTACAGAGCGAGTTCCGGGACAGGTTCCAAGGCTACACAGAGAAACCCTGTCTCGACAAGATGAAAAACAACAATAAGAGTAAATTTATTTATTTATTTATTTATTTATTTATTTATTTATTTATAGTCCCTCCCCCCTCTCCTTCCAGTGCCTCCCCTCCCCCATCCACTCGTCTGTTTCTTTTCAGAAAAGTGCAGACCTCCCATGGATATCAGGCAGCCTGGTATATCAAGCTGCATGAGACTAGGCATCTCCTCTCCTATTAAGGCCGGATGAGGCAATGCAGTCGGAGGAATGGGTCCCAAAGCAGGCAGCAGAGTCAGAGGCAGCCCCTGCCCCCACTGTTGGGAGTCCCACAAGAAGACCGCTACACCTCTATTTGTTGGCATTTTCCCCCTCTTTGGGGCCTGTCAACTCTCGATTCTCAGATGTGCATGTTTCCCACGGAGGCCGGGCTGTTGCTACAGTTTTCTAACGGTTTGTAGAACCGGCACAGTGGAGGTCGTTCACTGTGTTGCTGCAACCCACTGGACATCTGGGCAGATGTGCAGCAGTTTGTAAATAAGGCCTGCACTGCAATTTCCTTTTACCTCCTCTGGGACTTGATAGAAAATCCGTTCCGTGCAGTGCCTAATCTGTTTGATATAGCTTCGCTGACATTGACTTGGATTCCGTGTGTGTGTGTGTGTGTGTGTGTGTGTGTGTGTGTGTGTGTGTGTGTTACAGTTCATCAAAGTTCGGATGGGGTGACTTTTGTTTGTGCTTTGTCAAAGCTCTGAGCTTTTGCTGTGCCTAGAAGGCTGTGTGCTTCAGAGCCGAGCGGCTGATATATCTCGTTTGAAGGTAGGTATGGGAAAGGTCTTAAACCTGGTGGAGAACGCTCGTGCTGCTGGAGAGCCATTGTTTCTTTGCTGCAGGAGAAAGAAGCTGTCCAATCCCCAGTGTAGACAGGGTTACAGAGAGGAGGATGTGCACCTGGATGGCATCCCAGAATCTGTGATCACAATCTGTGGTACCCTCGTCATTTTCATTGGAGGATTTTCCTCCTCAAAATTTTGCTGGGGCAAAGGGAAGGAACAGTTTTTAAAGACAGACACCACCAAAGACCAGATGTGTATGTTTCTCTCAGCTTTCTCCACCTGAATGATGCTTAAATGAAAGGAAAAATAATGCATGTTACAGTGTGCCTTGCAACAAGAAAGCACTTAATGACCATTGATTGCCGTCCTCCTTGAATAGGTTATTGAATTTAAAACTTCTTCCCATTGTTTGCAAAATGCAGTTATCACAGGTTAAAGTCTTATGGGAAATACATTTTAAGTGAAAAAATTAAAGGTGGTCTGTGCTCTCTCTTTCTCTCTCTTTTTTTTAAAGCAAACAAACAAAAAAGGATTTCAAACTAAACATTAAAACAATTTGCATGTTTTCGGAAATCATGAGTCCATCCACTGGCTTTTTACGGGAATGATAAAACAATTTAATGTTTTAGTCTGATTTGTAACAGTAAGCCAGAAGGTATAAAATGAGCTTGTCTTGAGCAAAACCTCCTACCCTATTTAAAAAAAAAAAACCAACAAAAACAAACAAAACACCTTGTTGATGTTACAGAGAAAGAGGAAGTAAATAGCTCCAAGGTTTATTCAATATTGAAGAGAATCTGTGTAATTTATGAGTATTAATTTTTGCATTCTAAAAAATAACATGTTAGGTGGCTCCTGTTTCAAGAACGTAGCAGGAAACACAGTGCCTTATTCAGGGCTAGGGTCCCCTAGCACAGCGAGAAAAGTGAGCATAGCGTGACTTTCTTATGTCCCACAGGCTCCCACGCGTGTACAGGGTAGAGCTGTCCCTGTGTGTCTTTGCCTCACACCTGAGTGACGCATTGAGGGCCATGTGCCACTTTCTTAGCACAGTCACCTGAGAGTGAAGAGTCTGAAGTGCGAATTGCCAGATCACACTCATCCGTGGCTATGTCTGTGGGGAGTTGTCTTCTTGGTTGTATTGATGTGGGAGGGTCCAGGCCACTGTGGATGGTGCCGCTCCTTGGCATGCTATACTGTTGTATCAGAGAACTGGATGAGCTTGAGCCAGAGGGAGCAAGTCAGTGAGCTCATTGTAGTATTATCAATTATTATTATTAATCTGAGACTAGTTTTCTCTGTGTAGCTTTATAGATCATGATGGCTTCGAACTCACAGAGATCCACCTGCCTCTGCCTCCCAAATGATGGGGAATGTCCTTCTGGTTGGTTGATGAATCAGACTTCTCGAGGTTAACCCTTGCATAACGATACCTAAAGAATGGCCTCAATAAAAGGATAGTCTGGATCCTGCGTTATTAGCATTGTTAGTTTATCCAGTCCGATACATGGGAGGCATGAAGGCACTCCTGACAGTCCATTGTTAAGAAATATGTTGTCTTGATGGTTTCAGGGTTGTGATTTTTGTGTTAGAGCAGAGGGTGAAGAAACAGTATTTCCGGGAGCCTCATGGACTTGGAATGGTTTCTACATAGTGATGCTTATGGGACCAGAGCCAGGAATCAGCAAAAGTAACTCCATACAGTGTTCCCAAACCAGTCCCGAGGTCAAATCTTCACCTTCACTGCAGGCTGATGTTGACATCAGTCAAATGACTCTGTCGTTTTTGGCTTAATCAGGAAGCCACCGTGAATACCACCATTTGCCTTGAACATGTTGCATTAGGGCTGCTTCAGTACACTAGGGTACTGTAGGATGGTAAGTGTGGGTTCCTCTGTTAACACAAGGCCTGACCCTCAAGGTAACCAATCACACTTCTTCCTTCGGAGAGTGAGCCCACGTTCACTTACATTGTCCTAACTCTGCTCTAGACGGTCTGCAGAGCACGCCAAGAGTCTGCATTTGAGCTCGTCAGTTACAAAACAGTCTGGCAGGGCTGCCAAACTGCAGTCAAATGCCAAAGGCAGCGTGCTTCCTGTTTTTGTAAATATGTTGTTACTGGCACACAGATCCACAACCACACACATCTGCTTGCTTGCTTCCTTTTGGTCTCTGACTCTTAGCACTCTGTAATAGCAGAGCAAAGCACCGATAGAAAAGCCTGCAGGACCCTCAGTGCCTAAAGAACATTGTTCATGTAGGGCAAGGCGGAAAGACCTCTCACCTGGCTTAATAACACTTTGCAGACCCATTCATTTTCCTGAAAGTTTCATTATGCCATATTTTCTTACAATTTAATTACAGCACCCGGGAGGCAGAGGCAAGCAGATCTCTGTGAGTTCAAGTCCAGCCTGGCCTACATAGTGAATTCTAGGACAGCCACACCCTATCCTAATGAAAGCTAAACAATAACTAAACAAAAAACTTATCCCCACAAAACAAACACAAAATGTGTACATATATAAGTATGGGTCTAAAAATATAGAAAAGAGACGGAGAGAAGGTAATAGATTATGAGAGAGGGTGGAGATGGGCAGAAGGACACGTGGGATATGGAAGTTGAAAAGAATCAGGATTTGGGAGCGTTTATAAGAGAGGGATGTGGAAGCGGGGGGGGGGGGGAAGGGAGCCAGAAAAACATAGTTTGTTTGAAATTGTCATTATGACATACTTAATATATTATACGCTGATCTAAAATAATAAAAGTGCAGTAGAAAAGAAGACCTTTGATGCGTATTTGATGGCCGAGCAGTAAGTATCACCATGCTGCTGAGATCCTAATGGCAGAACCACCCCCAGGCATGAACACCTTTGCAGTATATTTTGTTGTGTGTGTGTAGAGGAAGTATTCTGGAACTATACTGGGGGCATCCAGTGGTGGGGGGGGGGCTGAGACAGATTTTCTCTGAGTGGCGGTACCGCCTCTCTTCTCCAGTCTCGTTCTCTCTAACATTTCAGAAGTCTGGCATCACATACAAACTCCCTTGGCCGCATCTCTTTCGGCCATCATCAGGGCTGTAAATCTGCCTTTTCTAGGTGTCTGAGATGGGAGCAAACATTGGCTGCTCTTGGTTTGTGCCTCTGTGGATACCACACAGAGCTCGATAGGAGGCTGGGTCCCTACTGTCACCTGACAAAGCCCAGATACTCCATTTGGTGTTGGAAGGACCGCCAGTGTCTCTCTCAGCTTGTGGGCTCTTTAGAGGCTGGTTGTCATTTTCCGAGTCTCAGTTTGTGGAAGTTCCTCCTTTGTACGAGAGCCTCAGCACCCAGTGGTCATGTGACATGCAAATCCGTCGTGCGGCCATTCCTACGCTCTTCCCTTCTGCTAGGCATTGTCCGGAGTGTGGCGTACCGGCGAGCAAGCCGCACAGGAGGGCACCCGTCCAGCGGCAAGCCGGGGCGGCCCTTTCCTTTGTAACTCACTTTGTTACCGTCCGTTCTGTCCAGGTGCCTCTGTTTACTTTATATTGATCTCTCCTAAGCAAGTCTGCTAGTTACGCTGTGCGTCATCCCAGATCCCTTAAACTTGTGGCAAACGCCTCTTACTTGCTGCACCATCTCCCCCGTCCTGCTTTAGCTTTGAAAGAGTAAAAACATACCAAGTACTCAGGTGTCCTTGGTGACAGCAACCAAGTGGCAAGTAGCTGTTTAGTTGTGCCTGTTACTCTTCACCATGCAGTGTCTCCAGGACAGTAGTAAGTCCAATGGGCCATCAAAGCCATTTGTACTTGGTTAGGGAAGTCACTGGAAGAGGAGGAGCATATGGACTGGAACTCTTGATACCTGCACTCCAAGAACTCTCCTACCGTGGAAAGCACTCAAAAGGCAATACTAGGTTTAACCCTTGATCACAGAGCAGCGGCAGAAATCTGGTGACTAGTGGATGTGGGTGACGGATGGGAGTGCAGAAGATAAAGGACAGCCATACCTGCCTGGCCATTTGTCCACTGAGGGCCAGCTTGTTGCCTGTGTGTGCCGACTGCAGCTTCTTGGTCAGTGTTCACCTAGGCTCAGCATGCTAAGGGTTTGACTCCCAGAGCGGCACTATTGGGGAGTTGATGGGGAATGTGTACATGTTTGTCTTATTGGTCGATGAATAAAACACTGGTTAGCCAGGCAGGAAGTAAAGGCAGGGCTACGACAGGAAGGAGAGAGGCTAGGAAAGATGTCATGTAGCTGCCAAAGGAGTAACAGGTGCAGGTGTTCTCCGGTAAGCCAAGACCAAGTGTGAAAGTACATAGATTAATAGAGGTGGGTTAACAGTTAAGGCGGAGCTAGCCAATACGAAACTCTAGCCGTCGGCCAACAGTTTTATAATCAGCATAGCGTGCTTCTGTTTATTTGGGGCAAAGTGGCTGTGGGACCTGACAGGAAAGAACCTGCACCTCTACAGGGAGTGTTGAGCCCATTAGAGAAAGGGCCAGGGAGGTCTTTGGGTTGGAGGTGTGTCCTCAGCAGGGGTCACGTGCCTCTTCCCCTACATTCCTTCCTGCCATGGTTTGATGTCCTTATCTTCACTACAGACAAAGCCAGTCCACCCGTTCCTCCAATCCTGAACAGCCCTCTTCTTTTTGCAAGGTCCTTGTCTCAAGTATTTTGTTATTGTGCAGACAGTGCAGAGTATTCCTTCTCTCCAGACAATTTGTTTGTCAAGTCCAGAGATGTAATGCTGAGACACAGTATCATTGGATCACTCAAAAAAAAAAAAAAAAAAAAATTAGTCCTTTTCGGTCAGTAAAATCTTCTAAATAATTCCTCTTGGAGTTGGTAGTGTGTTTTTGTTTTAGTACTTTTTAGTTGTGTGGCTGCTCCTTAGGTTTAAGGCCTCCAATTTCTCTATAGAAAGGGGATGGAAGTTACCCTTCACATGGGTGATGCTGTGTTGTTATTTTGCTGGGCAAAGCCTGAAGGTTGTGGGGAATTAACTGGGAAAAGATTGTTTTGAACACGCCTTTCTAGACAGGGTGGGGAACTGGATCTGACAGTGGCCTTGCTTCAAAGTGCTTTATCTGAGGACGTTCTGCCTTAGGGCAAACAGCTTCCAGAGCATTCTGAGGAGCTGGCACCGGATGTTGCTATTGGGCAGAAGGGTGTGATAAGAAAGCACCAGGGATTGTCTGGCATTCAGTCTTCAAGACGCTTCGTCACATTTGTCTCATTTTTAGTAGGGAAAAGCTGAGGGCAAGGACTAGCAGGCTTGTCTGGGTCCAGAGGAGAGAGGCCGGGAAGAGCAGAGAGCTGTCTGCTGTCACCCACCGGTGCTGGGGGCCTGCTCTCTGCTCCAGCCTCACAGTTTCCAGAAAGAACGCGCAGTCTGAGCAGGGAGAACTTTGGGAGACAGTCATGTTTGAGATGGCAGCTGGAGGTCTGTGAGCCTTCGCAGTGACTGATTCTAGGTAGATTTTGCTGCTGGAGAGGAATGTCCTGGGTGATGGTGAGCCAGTCAGTGTTTTGACTACCCTGAAACGATGTCTCTTAGGCTAAGGACCCATTAGGAAGGCTGATTCCTAGGGTAAGGTTCTTCGTCGCTGGCTTTGCCCTCTGATGCCTGTGGTGGGCCCTGGTAAGAGGAAGCATTGTCAGCCTCACTGGGGTTTGGTGAATATTTCTACCAGGTTCTACCACTTCTCCTTTTAGTCAGGAGAAACCATTTTTACCTTGTGGCTTCTTTGGTTGGAGTCAAAGGTCTGTAGGCAAATGCCAGATTCTCAGGTTCCTTTGGAGTGCCCGGCTCTTAGGACAAGGCAGCTCCTCGCCTGATATGATCGTCATGGTGAAGTCTGTTCGGCCAGACTCTTGCTGGGAATTGTCTTTGAGGGGATGCATGAAATGGAACAGGCATTTGAAGTTATCGCCATTTCACTTTATGATGTTAAATTCATATGAAATCTATGATTTCATATGAAAGCTATGAATATAATTCAGCATTTGAACTTGACTTTTTCAAAAAGTGTGGAAGCATGCAAATCTTGTTTTATGACTTTTTAATAATATTATTATTTCTATTCTGAAGATGTTAACGTTTCTGTTTTCCCAATTCAGTGGCCCACTGAGCACTTACAGATGTGGGAAGATGACCTTAAAATCGACCTTTATGATACCATGGTCTTTATCTGCCATGACATTAACTGGTGTCCTTTGTTAGGGAGAATGGGATTTAATGGCTAATTAATGAAGGCTGTGCTGACCCTTCTGTGGACAGGGAATTTCATCTATTTTTATATCGGAAAGTGGATACTGTTAGAAGTTGAATCTATACTGTCCCTACCACACTCATGTTTTGCATGTTTTGACATTTTGTCCTCAGTTAATGGCTGTATTTTGGGATGTTCTGAGAGCCGGGGATGGGTCTAGTTGGACAAAGTAAGTAACTGGAGAGAGGCCCAGGACAGTTTTACGCGGCTTGTGGGTCCTGCCCACCTCTCTCTGCGCTCTCTGATGTGCGTGATAAGAACCTCTGTCACATGCTCCAACATGCCTTCCCAGTGACAGGCTACCCCCACCGAGACTGTGGCCTTAAGTGGGCCATCCTTCCATTATGTCTGTCTGTCTGGTGGAACCCCAAGTTTCTCATCTTTATTTTTAAAGTTAGTGCAGAATTAAAGCATTGGAAGTTACATTCCATCATCTAGCCATAGTAGATAGATTTACCACAGTAGGTAATGGTGCCCTTATCCTAAAGAAATGAAGCCCAGTTGCTGTGACCCCGATGAAGGGTCCTTGGCCAAGGCTCTGTGGTCTTTCCCACAGTTTGTGTGTGCACCCCTAGCCTCCTCTTGGTTTAATTCAGGTGAGCAACCTTACTGGGCTCAATGCCGCCTCTGTAATTATAACAACAATGTGACAGAATCCGTTGTTTCTGGAAGAATGGTGATAATTTCAAGATTCTTTTCCTCAAACAGTAGCAGCATTTCAAGTCCTTTTTAAAAGAGGTGACTTTTTAATTTTTTTTCCCAAGAAGAAGAAAAGAGTTGTGGAGCCAGTTTATGCTGGAGAGAGTAGCCTGCATTTTATTATTTCCTTGACTTTATGCACTGTTCTCTCTCTGCGGGTGATTTTTTTTTTTCCTTTATCTAGAATCACACAATTCAAAGCACACTGTGGTCACTGCCTTATCATTGTAAGAGACATCTGTGCAATTTTAAAAAACATGATTAAAGTGTCTATTTTCTCATGGAAAGCTGAGAATAGATATTTCCTGCCCTTTCTTCTTCTGAGAGGGAAGCAGACAGAGTAATTTAAAATCAGTGAAAATAGTTATCATGTACACTTATGATTAACATGTGTAATGTTCCTTTCATGAGTTTTAAAGTCACAATGACAAAGGGAATAGCAACTCTCTAGATGCCCGTTGGGTGGTGCGGTTTTTTTTTTTTCTTTGTCAGATTTTCTGTCTTTTGGCTTGTAGAAAGCATAGTGTTTACATATTTTGTGCTTCTGTTTTATAACCTTTAATGCTTTCTGTCTGGGAAGAAGTGTTTGTTACATGTAACATACCCACATATAGCTTTATTATGTGATCATCTTGGTTTCTAATAGATACTTTTGATGATATTTGCAATTGCGTTGATTCAGGTACAAATAAGGCAGCCTAAGTTGTAGGAGATCATAGACTTACATATTGAAGCAACATTTTGAAAACTACATGATACTTATGCCTATTGCCAAACTATACTTTTAAAAATAAACTCTCACATTAGTTTTTTAGGTGAATATTAACTGTGTCTTCCTTGTTACTGATTTTGAAATATATGTTATCAGCCTTCTTTGTTTAGTTGTTAAAAACTTAGCTGCTACCGAAGACTGAGATTAGCATTGTGATTCTACTAGGTATTATATAGAAAAAAAAATATGCTAGATACAACTTTGAAATATTATAATTAACCCTATTCAATTTAAAATATGTCTCATATAGTATTTTATGTTATAGTATAAAGTTATTTTAATTATAAATTTAAAGGATAATTCAACTTTATCAGGTTAGCACTTCACAAAGAACTAGGTGAAAAAAAATTGCTCATGATTTTTATCATCTATTTAACCAACACTGGAGTTTTAATTTTGAGCAGTGGACTTTCAGTCCCTGTAAAATCAAAGCAAAACAAAAATAGTAGACATTCTTAAGGGTTTTGTCTCTGGACTCTGGTAAGTCAATGAAAATGGTTGAGGTCCTTAAAGGTGTCTTTAGAGAATGCCATATATATTGCTATTAGTATTTATTTCATCAGAAATTTATACACAAGTAACATGTTTTAGCTCATTTGCGATAATAAGCTCTATTTTTAGGTATAAATTGTATCTTCATGGGAAAAATAAACATTGAAAAAATTAATTTTCAAATTCTTCAATTTGACTTGAGAGAAGAGAGTTGCTTTTTGAACTTGCTTTTGCTTGTAGTGAGAGGTAGTGTGTGGTGCTCATTGTAGTGTAAAGAAAAATCCAAGCAGGCCTGGATGACAAGGAGGCACTAGGGAGGACCTGGAAGACCCCTTGAGGGTACCCGGGAGAGCGCAGGCCAGCGCACATGTTGACAGTCTGTGAAGCCGTCAAGAAATCCTTTAAACCCCCCCTTCCTTCTCCAGACATTACAAACGGGTGACTGTGGTAGCAATGAGAAATCATGTAACCCCCCTGAAACACGGTTGGCTCATCTTGATGTCTGTGCGGTTTCATCATAACCAATTGTGGAAAACTCTTCACTCTAGGATCCACCTTAGCCTGTCAGTCAAGCCAGCACCAGAGTCCAGGCTCTGCCCGGGCTCTGATCTCATTACTTCTCACCCCACTGGCCTGCGTTTTAGCATTGGAGATTCTTGGGTTCAGATATTGGTGTTGTCAAGTTTTAGACCAAGATGTCTCATTTCCCAGAGCCTTGATTTGAGAATGGCTGTGACTACAGTTCATAGAGAAGTTGTAGAACTCTTTAGGCTACATTGTAGAAGGTGGACATTCTTTTCCGAGAGACACACATGGCTAGCTGGATATGGAAGGGAGTTTTTCATCAGAGAGGAATACAGTTATAGGAGAGAGAGGTACGAAAATGGTAGATGTGAGAGGGTTTTGGGTGGAAGGATTGATCCTTGTCCAGTTAGTTCTCTTTTTGATGTAACAATCTCCAGGACTCTCCTCTCAACGTCTCCACATTAATTAAGGCTCTATAGGGGGAAAGAACTAGAAGAACAAATATATTACTGCAAAGAGGAATTCTTAAATTACCATACAGGGTTTGTATAGTTATTCCAACAATAGCTGTCTGTTGGCTGAGAGTCCCATAGCTGCTCATACCATGAGGCTGGAGATCTGAGCAGTCTCTGGCACTGAAGGCCTGAAGCATTCCTTGGGAGCTTCTGGTCTCCAGTCCGTGTTGGAAGATGGAGGAATCTGGGTTCTGATGTCAGGGAAGGATGGTGGCTACATGGTAGATGTACTCACCAGGAAGAAGTGTAGGACTGCCTTTCCTTCTGACTTCATTATATCTGGGCCACCACCAGATGGCTGGGAGCTCTGTGGAAGGGCCTTCCCTCTTTAGTTCTTTAGTTAGCCCTTCCCCTGGAAATACCCTTACAGCCCAACCAGATGTAACTGAGGTATTTTCCCTCCTGGGCCCACAACCGTCTTCTTTAGCCCCAGATAAACACACAAAGACTTACATTAATTGTAAAGCTGTTGGCTTGGGCTTCTTACTGTCTAGCTCTGTCTTAATTATTAACCCATAACTACTAATCTATGAATTTCTACTTGGCCTTATCTTACTGGAGAACGCCTGGCACATTCTAGCCTCCTGGTCCCTCGTACTTTGTGTGGCGGGGCCACTCTGCCCATCTTTCCCAGAATTCTCCTTGTCTGCTAGCCCTGCCTTTACTGGCTATAGGCCAAACAGTGTTTTATTCATTAACCAATAGGAGAAACATATAGAAGGATGTCCCCCTTCAACCAAAGGTATGTTTCTGAGCTGATAACAAATCTAGTCAAAATGACCACCAAGATTAGTCATCATAATCTCTTTTTCCAATAATTGTTCCAAACCCCTAGGTTCTGTTCCCATGACTCATATCATCTATGGGTGGACACAGACAGTTTGTTGTATGTGAAGTTATTCACTTCACATACAAGTGACTTGCTCATAGCTGAGATCTGGTAGAGGTAACCTGAAGAGAACAAACTGGAACCCTCTGAAGGAAATTCATGGGGGAGGCCACTGCACTCACTAAGAAGTGGGAATCAGGACTGTACACAGCCGAGGGCTCTCCTTGCCTGTTTCTTTGCGTGTGTCTGCCATTACCCTTTCTCACAGCCTTCTGGTTTGCTGCATTTCCCACATGTTTAAAATAGAGACTTGCAATGATTCCCATCCCAACTACTTGAGGACTGCTTTGTGGGCTCCACTGTACCTCCCTAGACATTGCTCAGACGAGAATCAGACTTGACCAGCTTGAGTGTGAAGTCTGTCTGGCTCCATCCATATTACCAGTTCTAAGGTCATATGTCTACAAAGCAGCTTCCTACACACATGAATGGCGATGGCTGCCAGTCAAGGAGATGGCAGGGAGATGAACAATTCCTCATCCCGAGAAGGCTGCTGAGAGGAGAGTCTGGTAGACGGCTAGTACTAAGTGTGTGGGAAAGAGATGGCCTCCCTGTGAGGATGTCTGTTGAGTCATGGTTCTGGAACTTGGAACTGTAGTGGTCTGGAGCATTCCTCTCAACGGGGGAGTGAATCTCAGTGTCCTGCTTAAGTCACATGCTTACTCTGTTGTGGGCCATAGAAGAAAGATAACAAGCTCTGTTTGCTGCTGCTGTTTCTGTAATTATCCCTGTGGCCATCACCATCACTTCCAGTCTGTCCTCTATTCTTGCTTAACCCGTTCTTGAAATCATAACTGGCTAACGTACGTGAAAGGGACGTAACCATACCGACACATACTGTAAGGTACCATGACATTTTAGCTGCCATCTGCTAGTCCAGCGTCTGTCCCTTATCTCATGTTCCAGTTTACCTTCTATGGCATTAAAGTAATGAAGCCTTTTTCTGAATTAATTAATTTCGTGAAGTTTTTGATTGTTTGCTGAGAAGTCTGGAAAAGCGGAAGCTTCTGGAATGCAGAGTAACTGGTGTGATCTCCTGTCTCTCATCTTCCTGCTATTGGCCTGTTTCTGTGTTAATAACACATGTTGCTGTTATACAGTGTAAAAACCATATATACATTATTATACATTAGTGCATACTAATATGCTATGTATATATCTTATACATATATGGGACGGAATTCCCTTTTAGTTATCTTGTTGATGATATGTCACATGATTGTGTTGAATTATTGACTCACACTTAAGGGAGGGAAAAACAAAGAACATGAATTTCCAGCAAACATGTCCTTTATGTCCCCTTCTGCAGGCCACCCAGAGGCAGCACAGTATGATATGAACCTGTGATGTGATCTTACTTTATTTTTTAGACCCGCCTTAGCCATCATTGCTTCAGCCATGTTGGGTTTTAGCCTCTCTAGCTCTATAACTATTTGTTTTTAAGAGTTGAAATGGACTCACCCCAAGATTTCTGTTAGAAATCTCTATAACAAACTTGTTTAGACTGCTTTAGGGAAAAAATGTGGTGGTGGTGGTGGTGGTGGTGTGTGTGTGTGTGTGTGTGTGTGTGTGTATTCTAAGGTAGCCCAGAACTCATAAAATTCCTGCCTCAGCCTCAGGATTACAGATACATTCCACTATGCCTAGAATAACATTTTGACGTTAAAATTAAGGACATCTTACACGATTGGTTGAAGTCTAGGATGTGTAAGTTAACTGGATGAAAACGGAAATGTTGCATTTTAATCAGCAAATGTGGAAAGCCCAGATGCTGGTCTTTGCCAGAGCTTCATAACTGAATGTTGGTCGGAGTATGTAACGTGTTAGAAACAAAACTGTCGAATTCGCCAGGTCAGTCTTCCGCCTTCTGCTTCTCACACGGCTGCCCAAGGACTGTTCCTTCAACAGCCCCCTCCCCTCCCCTCCCCCCTGCCAAGGCACTGGACTCCTTCCTGTCCTTTGAGTGCAAAACAGCAGCTGGAGTATTTGAACAGTGAAGTGTGCTGCATAATAAACACACAGGACACAGACGCTTCGCAAGCTTGTGCAAGGTCAGATCCTAGAAGGTCATGGACTTTTAAGGGGCAGTGGAAGAGGCAGCAGGAAGGAGAGCTGGAGCTACTGGCTGATGAAATAAGGCCCGGATCCACAAAAGTGTGAGACTTTTGCTTTCTTCTGCAGGGGGTGTGTTCAGACGCCGCCCCCCCCCCCGATTCTGCTCTATGACCCTGTGTAACTTTGTGGTGATCTGATTGGAAGGGTGGTGGCATCATGTTGTACTAGGGGAGGCATTTAAGAGGTGTGAGGCGAGGAGCAGGAGTCCCAGAGCCAGCTAGCTGTACAACCTTGGCTCGGCTGTTTGTGCTTCGGGTTTTCCTCTTCTGTAAAGAAGGGAGGTCAGATAGAGTTGAATCCCGTTTTAAAAACCGTGTTACCATCAGGCACTAGTTGACTTAGGAGATACCTTGAAGTGTATGTTAGTATAGACTTAGAAAGAATAACCAGACTTGGAAGAAGCCTTAAAACTGTCTGCTAGGGATGCCCAACCCATTGGTGTTATAAATTCTGTCACTAACTTCCAGAGCAGCGAGAACTTCTTAAAGTTGTGTAATTAATAGTGAGGTTGTTTTCTCCAGAGGGAAGGTAGGTAAGACCCGACGGGAATACAAACACTTTTCACATGAAGTTTTTAAGCTTCTTCTTCTTCTTCTTCTTCTTCTTCTTCTCCTTCTTCTTCTTCTTCTTCTTCTTCTTCTTCTTCTTCTTCTTCTTCTTCTTCTTCTTCTTCTTCTTCTTCTTCTCCTTCTTCCCCTTCCTCTTCCCCTTCCTCTTCCTCTTCTTCTTCTTCCTCTTCTTCCCCCTCCCCCTCCCCCTCCTCCTCTATCTAACCATGACTTGTGGAGGAAACTTCTTAGTGGCTCTAGTTTGCATCTTCCCATGGGAATGGAAGAGAGCACTGTGATAATGAGATTATGTTCTGAACTTTGAGGCCTAAATTAAGTCCGCTTAAAGAGGCCTTTAATGGATGGATGCATAAGTAATTCCATTTTGATGGTTACATTGCAATTTATGCATTTTACATAATCTGCTTTGCTTAGGGACTGAAGTGACCACAAGATGCTCTCCGTCTCCGTCCCTCATGCATACAGCTTGACATTTCCTCCGGAGAATATATATATATATATTTTTAAAGTCCTGATTGTTTGTAATTGGAACGCAGAAGTCGAAAGGAATTTTCACAATTGCTATGTGTATGCGGCATTTTGATAGGGCAATTTAAAAATCAGGCAATCAGCCTGTGGAGGACTAGTGCATCCCCATTAAGACTAACAGTAATCTGTCTTCCGCTCAGTTCCGCAGTACCTGGAATTAAATCATTGTTTGAAGGTGGCTGTGGCAGGGAAGACCAGGGAGCTGGTTTCATAAATGATGCTAGAATTAAAAGAATTGCGGAGTGGGAAAAAGGCTCTGGTTATCTCTCTGATTAGGAATTTTCATTTCATATATTTCTGCATTTTTGTCTCTTCATGTTCTTTCTAATAAAGATTTAGGGATTTCAGTACTATTCCAAGGTTTGATGAGGAAAACAAAACAAAAAACAACATATATATATATATATATATATATATATATATATATATATATATACATCACACACACACACACACACACACACACACACATATATATATATATATGCAGCAGCATCGACACAGTCAGTCCTTACCATGGTCCCCACCAACACCCCCATCCCATCCCCCATCCCGTCCCCCATCCACTCCCCAGGGAGGGTGAGGCCTTCCATAAGGGACCATCAAAATCTGTCAAGTCATTTGGAGCAGGTTCTAGGCATCCCCCCCTATCTAGGTTAAGAGAGTATCCCTCCATGGGGAATGTGGTCCTGAAGTCCATTCGTGCACCAGGGATACATCCTGGTTCCACTGTCTGAGGCCCCATAGACTGCCCAGGCTTCATGGCTGACACCCATGTTCATGGGGCCTGGTTTGGTCCTATGTTGATTCCCCAGCTGTCACACTGGGGTCCATGAGCTCCCCTTTGTTCAGATCAGCTGTTTCTGTGGGTTTCCCCAGCCTGGTCTTGACCCCTTTGCTCATCACTCCTCCCTCTCTGAAAGTGGATTCCAGGAGTTCAGCTCAGGGTTCAGCTGTGGGTGTCTGCTTCTGTGTCCATCAGCTCCTGGAAGAAGGCTCTAGTAATAAGGTAGTCATCATTCTCATTATCTGGGAAAGGGCATTTAAGGTAGCCTCTACACTATTGCTTAGATTCCTAGTTGGGGTCATCCTTGTGGATCTCTGTACAAGTCCCTAGGGCCAGATTTCTGTTTAAACCCATGATGGCTCCCTCTAGTGATGTGTCTCTAGCCTTGCTCTCCTCTATTCACCTCCCCATTCGATCTTCCTGATCCCCCATGGTCTCCTGCCCCCTCCTCTTCCCCCTTTCTCCTTTTCCTCCCTTCCTCCTCCCTCCCTCCAGCATGGTTTTATTATTATTATTATTATTATTATTATTTACTTTATTCATTGTAATTTTCAACAGGTCAGAGCAAGGTTTTAGGTGGGCGCGAAGCTGTTCCCATAGCTTTGGCTCTCTTAGAGCAAAACAGTGATGTAAAATACTATGAAGAAAAAAATCTGTACTCCAGGAGGACCCAGCACAGAGCAGCTGCAACCCTCAAGGAGGCATCTTACTGCTTGCCAGGCACATGCTGTTGCTGTGTCTTCCGGGAGATCTGACTACGGGTTTTCTGTAAGTGCAGACAGCACTCTCTGCTTGCTCTTCACAGTGTAAATGTTCCCTTGCATCAAGATGACCGAGTGGCTTCATGTTGCCACAGAGGACGTTACAGAACTCTTTGGATTTTATGAGTACGTGTGCACAGAAAGTCTGGGTGGCTCCTGGGGCTTTTATTTGTAGGTACAAAGAGCGTGTGGAGTGACTAGCACAACGGGAGTGGAAAAAAAAAATGGGTGTTCAAGATAACTAGACTCTCCGAGGCCTCAGACCTCACTTGTCTCTTAAACTACGTGTGCAGCACGTGTGTGTGCACAGTGTGTTAGTGCAGGCATACAGCAGCACACGTGTGGAGGTCATAGGCTAACCCCGAGTGTCCAGTGTACACGACCTCCACCTTCACACCAAAACCTTGTTATAGCCATGGCCTCCTGTCAACTGCTGTGACATCCAGGGCAGCTGGACCAGCAGCTCCTGAGGATTCTCCTTCTCCCCCCCCATCATCCAAGGGTTATCCATGTGATGGTGAATTTGGTATTTGTGTAGGTCTGGGGATTCAAACTCAGGTCCTTACACTTTACCCACGGATTTATCTCCCTAGCCCTGAATGCATTTCACTCAGTCATAAACCCTGTCAGCTCATGCTTTTCTTTAAAAAAATATTTCAAATAGTGGATGTGTAAATTTGATAAAATTTAAGTCACCGAGATGAACGTATTGAAAGAAATTAACTGATAATGTTTGGAGCCACTCTGCTTTCTAGATGTTTACTTGTGGGTAGTAGTTCTTGGTTTGTGTGTCTTATTGATAAGAATTTTGACATCACTGGACAATACACGCTACTGTCTATTGTGTTTGGGTTCTAAATTGCTTCATAGTCACCTTGGAAGGTTATGGCTTCTCAGGGTGTCATTTTTTCCTTTCCTAAAAGAAACAAGTGGAAGCAAACAGTCCACAACCTACTAATGACTCCTTTAAGAGCCTTTGTAAGGTGTTCTTGGCAGACTTGGCCTTAGAAGCTTGACTCAGATTTACCTTTTATTTCATCACAACTAAATCTCTCCTGGAATTCTTGCCTTGTCACACACATCCAGCTGTAAGAATGCTCACTGAGATCAGCTTGCAGAGTACCTGTGCTGTCAGGAACAGACACACTAGTACATTCCTTTGCTTTAATCACAGTCTTCTGAAGGCAGTGGCTGGGCATCTACAGCATAGAGCATTAGAGGGTTCTCTGGTGCTGAGTGATGTGGGTGGCACCGAGCCAGTGTGTCATTCCAGATTGTTCAAGGTGTGCTTGACGGATATGCAGTATGCGCAAAGCTCTCGAGACAGAATGTGTCCTTTAAAAAGACTCCAGTCCTTACTTACTCACAGGAAGTCGTCATTTACAAATGTTTAGTTCAATTTGCCGAACACTGCAATTTTGTTCATTTATTGTATTTTTAGAAGGTCACAGGAGATGCGTGGATCTTGAAATGTGAATTTGTATTAGTTCTGAATAACTAAGTGTCCTTTATGAATACATACAAGACAAGCTAAGAGAAAATGGTACCCAAAGAGGGAAATATTTTTGACACTTTACAGTTCTTCCCAAAGTGTCAGTTTTACGTTTTTTTTTTCCAGCTTTGGGTCTAGCAACTGTTTCTCACTTTCTTTGTGTTCTCGGCATATGGGAAAAGACAGAGAAGAGATGGACAATTCCTACTGGCTGTGCTGAACCTCCCTGTCCCTTTCTCTGGGGAAGCTGCTTGTGTCTGACCTTTAAGGTGTAGGGTTTCCTGGCCTCAGCCTAGGAGAAGCAGAACTCCCATCGTGGGAGCGAGTCAGAGGCTTGTTTTTATTTTATTTTTAGATCAGAAAAACAAATGTGAGATGGAAGTTTTCTTACCCAGCATGAGAATGTTTTCCTTCCCATTTGATCAGAGCAGGGTCTTAATTTTTGGTTTAGTAATAATATAGTTTTTAAAGGTATTGAGAACCTTCTGCAGAATGAGCTGTTCTTGGTGAAATCATTGATTAATTAGTCTAAATTAAAAACAACAACGGTTGACTCATAAAGAACAGATTTGTTCTGGATGAGAGGGGGGAGGTAGAGTACCATCAGAGGGACCAGAGCCATACCCAGCCCCAGCTTAGGCAGCCATGACAGGCTGCAGAAATGTAAGACCCAGCAAGATGTAAGCCTCTGACTCAGCAACAAGTTGCTGAATTTCTGACTTTCTGGCCTTGCTAGACTGGCACTAGTTATTAGGAGATCAAATACCCTCTATGTGGCAAGGAACCAATCAGAAGTCAAGACTGGAAAGACCTACAGAAACTGCTGGCCTGACCCGATTAGAACACATGGACCCCAGTTGTAAAGCTGGACAACCAGCATTGGCCTGAACCAAGCCCTCTGAATGTGGGTGCCAATCAGGAGGTCTGGGCAGCTTGTGGGACCCCTAACAGTGGACCCAGTATTTATCCCTAGTGCACAAATGGACTTTGGAAGCCCATTCCCTATGGAGGGATGCTATTTCAGCCCAGGTACAAGGAGGAGAGCCTAGGCCCTTTCCCATATGATGTGACAAACTTGATAACCACCCATGGAAGGCCTCACTATCCTTGGGGAGTCGGTTGGAAGGTGGATTGGGATGGTGGTCATTGTGGGGCAAGGGAGGATGGGAGGAAGAGGGAACAGGGGCATTGGTATGTAAAATGAGATTGCTTCTAAGTTAAAAAAAAAAAAGGCTTTAAACAGACTTGGAGATAGCTTGTTTGGTTAAGTATTTGTGTGTACTGGGAGACCTATGTCATCACCAGCACCCACATAAGACAGGCATGATATGCTGAGCCTGTAAGCCCAGTGTTGAGGATGTGCGTAAGGAGGATCCCAGGCTTGCTTCCCAGCTCGTCGGGCTGAATCGGGCAGCTCCAGTTTGAGTGAGAGACCCAGGATCAAAAACTGGTAGAGAAGGGCTGTCGAGGTGTTCCTCTGATTAAGAGTATTTGTTGCTTTTGCCCAGGACTAGCACCCACATGTCAGCTCACAACTGCTTGTAATTCTAGTCCCAGGGGATTTGGTGCCCTTTTCTGCCCTCCTTGAACCCCTGAACTCATGTGGGTGACTGAACGGGTGACTGAGTGTGGCCCCAGTGCATTTGTAGATGAGAAGGTCATGTTGAGATGTCAACATATTATACACCCCTGTTGGGAGATAGTTCACGGTTGCCGTCATTGAATGCACACTCCTGGAGTGCAGCAAAGATTCCACGTGAGACGTGAGCACGCAGCAGCTCCTAACTACGAATGGGATGTATCTTCATGCAGGGGAGGGCAAGATGCTGCTTTCTCTAGTTTGAGTGTTCGAACAAGTGGTGAGTGTTCTTAAGCTGTTCTTGAGGTTGTGGGAACTCAGATGGGACAGGCTGTATTCTAGAGAACAAAGTCTTGTTAGGCTCATGAGCTTTTCAAATCAGGGCGCCCATCTGAGGAGCCTGACACACCTGGAAGCCAGATCCATCTGGAAGCTAGACCTAGATTAAAAACAAAACAAAACAAAACAAAAAACTGAGCACTGCCATGACTGGTAAGTCCTCGTACTGATTTGTCCTAGTACAGCTCCCACTATAGGCTTTCAGCATGACTTTTTATTATATAACTTTACCGAATTCCTTTATTGGTCCTGAAAATAATTTGGTGGAATTTTAAGGGCTTTCTATACATGCAGTCATACCTCCTGTAATGAGAGATAACTTACACTCCTTCCTTACTAATTTGGATGCCATCTCTTCCCTTATCTTGACTAATTACTCTGGTTAGGACTTCCAGTTACACACTGAACGGAAGTGATTTTGAGCAGTAGGTGAGACCTTTGTCTCGTTCTAAAGAGTCTTGAACTGTTCACCCCGAAACACGTTTGCTGTGGACTAGCTAGTTACATGTGACCTTGATTCCACTGAGTTGTATTCTCTCTGTATACAATTTGTTGAGAATTTTATGCTTACAGTGAAAAAACAAGTCAATTTGAAATTAGCTTTAAAGATTTATGAGAGAGTTCTGTGGTTTTCTTTTGGTCCTAGCCTCTTTTTGTAGCCCAGGCTAGCCTTGGACTCGGGAGACTCTTCCTTCAGCTCTACGGGTGCTATTATTTTTTTAGGTGTGTTCCTCCATCTTCACTTGAGTCTATGATTTGTAAAACTTCGTTTGATTAAAGTGGTGCCATGAGTGTATTGACACTCCAGTGCTAAAATTAATATATTCCTGTGACAAGTTGCGTGTGACCAACTTAATGTGTTTTAAGTTCAGTTTGCTTGTACTTCACTGAGGATTTTTGCATTCATGTCCATTAAGGTTATTGGACTATGATTTTTCTCTGGTCTAGGTTTGGTATGAGGGGTAATGGTCTTGTAAAATGAGTCTTTACTTCACACTTCAGAATTTTGGAAGCTTTTTAGCAGCGTGAGTTTTATCTGTGCATGTGGTGTGTGTGTGTGTGTGTGTGTGTGTGTGTGTGTGTGTGTGTGTGTTTGTGTGTGTTGTAGAATTCATCCTTGGATCCTTCTAATTCTGGACCTTTCTTTGTTGGGAGTTTTTTCTTCTTTTTCTTCATTTTCAAATCTGGCTGAAGATTTGTCAATTTTGCCAAATTAGCTTAGTTTTGTTGATCACAATCTCATGCAATTCTTCTGCCTCAGAGCCATGGGTGTTAAGATTCGATCACCAATTAAATCTTGCTATTGATCTGCCAGGATTCACTGTTTCTTCATGTTTAATTTTAGTGGATTGTGCATTTCTGCAAAGTTACCCATTTGCATGAGCTTAGCCTCTTAAGTGGTGAGTTGCTGAAGCCTGCTGTGGACTTTTGTATGTCTGTAGCATAAAATGTTTCTTTTCACAAAGTTAATTCAATGGATGGTTATCATTTTGTCTATCATTTAAATACATCAACTCTCAGTTTTTTTTTCCTGTCTTCCTAATGTCTTCCCATTATTTCTGATTTAGTCTTTATTGTAGCGTGTATAAATAAGAATGTGGAAAAACGACAGGCTGATGGATGTTTATTAGGGGAGAAATCACTTACATCAAAAACAGATGACCGCCAGCAGGTTCCTGTCAGTCCCAAGGATGCCTCTGGATGCTCTCTGTCTGTGACCAGGTAGCTAGAGAGAGAGAGAGCTGGGGCCTGGGACCCCAGACCTGGGGGGGGGTCCTCACACCCCGATGGGCATGGTCATTGCAACAGGCGCAGGCTGGGTGGATGTCTCACTACACTTTATTATTTCCTTCTTGCTACAACGTTTGGGTTCAGTTTTCATTTTAAGCTTGGTGCTGTATAAAATTAATTCTTTATTTGAGCTTGCTCTAATGAAGGCATTAATTGTTATCAGCTGACTTCCTTGTCCTGCTTTGCTTGTATCCTGGAGGTTTGGGTATTATGCTTCCATTTTGTTGATATGAAGATATATTTTGATGGTTTCTTCGTTGAGCTGCTGAGTTTCAGGAGTGTGTTTCTTGTCATACACGAACCTTGCAGTTGTCTTCTTGTTAATCAGGCAATGGCTTTATTGATTTGCATCTTCTTATGTTTACTAAGACTTAATTAATGTGCACACCCTGTGTGTGTGTGTGCGTGTGTGTGTGTGTGTGTGTGTGTGTGTGTACATGCATGTGTGTCCTAGAGAATGTTCTGAGTGCTTTAGAATAATGTAGATTCTGTTGCTGTTAAATGTGATGCTTTATATGTGTATCTGGCCTTTTGGCCTGTGGTATTGAACTTTGCTCCTTCCCTGGCTTTCTGTCTCTACGCTATGCATTGTAGCTAGAGTTGGGTTATTACCACAGCAATGCTGTCCATCCCTTCTTCCATGCATTCCGAGCTGGCCTTAAACGAGTGGTGAGTCTCCCGCCTCAGCTTTCCAGCTGCTAGGATTATTGGCATGTCCTACTATGCCTGATGTAGTTATGTCCTCTCGTGAGTTGTAATGACTTTCCTCACAGCTTACAGTAGGTTTTGACTAAAAGTCTTTTGGGTTACCATCCACTCAGAATGAGTCTTATCATCCCTTTACCCCCAGATTTAGTGCCACCTTTCAGGTAAAAAGAATTTCATCAGATTTTGTGCAGTTGGGATTTACATCTTAAATACATTAGGATTCTCTGTGTTGAGCTACAGACAATTGTGGAAGGCCGAGAGCGGGACAAATAGTGTAGACATTTAAAATAAATACCCACAGGTACAGACTTAGTGCGTTCTTCGTCACTGTTGTCGTCCATTACTTCCTCTCACCATATTTTCTTCCAATTTGACGGCCTGATTCAATTCCTGCCCCCTCTTATCGACTTCAGGGTTTTCTTTGTTGTTGCTGTAAGGTGCACACAAAACACCCAGAATTGTAACTTAAAACCTATGCCATTACTCTCCCCTTCATCTCCACAACTTGCAACTTAAATACTCTGGTTAGATTCTGTTAGTTGTACTTATTAATTGATGGTGCTTGCGTGTTACCTCACTATGCACACAGTGTGTTGTTTCCAGTATGCACACAGTGTGCCCTGACCTTGTAGAACAAACTCCTTTCACCCCTCTCTCCTCACATGCCTCCCAACATCTAGTAGCCTTTGTGACACCTTTTCTCTCCCTCTCAAGCATCCTCCTGAATTTTGCTACAGTGTTGCGATTTACTTCTTGTGTTTTGGTACCACGTTTTACTTGTCCATTCACTGACAGGGTACTAGGTTGATGCTGTTTTAGCTATGATGTGTGGTTACAATCAACCAGGAAGGCAGGTGTCTCTCTGGCATGCTAATTCCATTTCCTTTGGACATAATAGCCAGAAACATATCGGTGTCACACAGACCTTCAGGTACAAATTCTGTATTTCCGCTGTCTACGTTGCCTATCTTTCAGTATATGACGTTGCCAGTAGGCTTTTGGGAACGGGTGTGGCATGGAGTGAACTGGGCAGCCATTTCACACACATATCCACTAGCATTTTCCCAATGGAAGGCGTTCTGACTCTTAGAGTGGCAGAACTGCCTGCTCCCGTGGTAGCTGCTAAGCATCTCATCTCAGAAGTCATCTAGGTAAATTCATGTCTAAGTTTAGCCAGGTTTAAGGCCCTTTAAAGCCAAGCTCTGCAATACAGATCTCCAGGGTTCCATCTGTTGGTGTTTGAGCTCTATACACTTTCTTCCAACTGAGGCCTCCACACTTCCCTTTTCAGAAAAATCCAGAATGGAAATACAGAAGACATCAGCAGAATAGAGGTTGCATTAAATAAGAGATGGTAAAGATAGCGTTAGTTGTGGTGGAGTAAGGAAACGCCAAGCACTTCAGTTGTGAACCTCACTTGTCTATTGTTGGACGCATTCCTACGTCAGACATTAGGTACCGTGTGCAGCCGTGGTCACACCATTTAGTGATGGTGCTCAAACACATCTTTTGCGGGTCCGTGTTGTGAAAATAGTATGAGCTTCTACCCTGTCCGTTCCATCACAGGGACACCACACTGCTTCCACCTGCAGAGTCGTCAGTTTCACGCAATTCAGGGTATGAGAGGACGCAAAGGTGGGCTAACACACGTGTGAAGTAGAAGCCATGGAAGCTAAGGGACACCAGTGGTTCAGTTGTGTTAACCAGACGGTCAGCTTGCTGGTCCCAGGGAAGGTGTCTGCTGAGGGAGTTCTACAGGGGTGTGTGCTCACTGGTGACTTCGCTCCTACTGAGACTTTGGCAAGACGTTGCTTGCTTTTCGCTTTTCTTTAGTATCACTTAATCCCCAGGATCATTTGTTCCCCTGTCTTCAACCATTGCCTGAGAAATCCGAGCTCACGATCTTCGTCCAAATGATGTCCTTGCTTTTCACTGTGCGTCTTCGGCTCCCTTTGGACCAGACTCTCCCCCTGTTCTTCTAAGTTCTTCAGTAGAGGAGGCTGGTGTAGAAATCCCTTGAACTGCCTTTTTCTCTGTGCTTGTTTGCCTGTCATTGAACGCTGTATGGCGAGAGTTCCTTTGGCGGCCTCTCTGTCGGCCAGTTTGTGATGTCTGTGTGGATGCATGCTGTGGCCTTTCCCAAACCTGTACAGTGCTGCTCCATCTACCAGACAACTGCCCCACAATCCCTTCCACGCTTGTTGAGCATTTTATTATTCGAAGCGTTTAATAACTTGCCATCCAGATTATAGAAGTGTCCGTCTCCTGTTATACTCATCTGTTGGTGGTTTTAGATTTTTTTCCTCCCCGGTTCTAGGATTTCCATTTGATCCTTTATTCATGCTCCAAGTAGCTCATTAAGTTCTTTGGCCTTTATTTGTTTCACATATTTTTCAGTTATTACTTTGGAACATGTTAACCATAGTTGTTGTAACGCTCTTGGCTATTAGCTCAAATGTACACATCACTTAATAGTATAGCTGTTTTAGGCCTAGTATTCGTGCCTGGATAAAAGAGGTTGTGCATAAAAGTGATGGTAGCTGTGCATGTTAGAACTTGTCACGTCCCCCGAGAGGGTTTCCTGTTTCCTTTGCAGCATTAGGCCGTTGCCCTCTGTAATTATTTCATTTCAGCCGCTAGGTTTAATCTAAAACATGATTATATGGTTAGGCCCAAGGTCTCCATTTTGGGCCCTGACACCTCACAATATTGCATGCTTCCATCATAATCTTTGCTTTGTGCAGACAGACATAACTAGGAAAACTAGGCAATTTGATGATTTTTATCTCTCCGAGGCTCTACTTTTTTGAAAACAAAAAGGCAATGAGTTATCTTCATTGCCTTGGTCCCTCCCTTTGATACCTCCGTGATGCCTTTATCAGTCTGGATCTCAGTTTAACTTTTCCTGTCATGCAAGGGAATATTGTGGGCGTTCTCCTACTGCTGGCTTCCTTCTGTCAGCGTGCCTGTGTGATGCTCATGTGGGGCTTACAGTGGTGTCTCTACCATGGTTATATCGCTGACGGATCAGACATCCCTCACAAGTGTGCAGTTGAAAAGCTGTTGGAAGATGTGGCGTCACAGATTTGTCCTGCTGACTATCCGTTACATTCCGTTAAAGTGTGCAGCTACCAGGTTTGATCTACTACATGAATGCAGACCATGAGGAACTATGCAGCATATGTGCATGTGGCCACACATGGGCCACTAACAGAATAAGTCAAACTTGCTCGGTGCTTAAATATTTTTATTATTTTATATGTATGGGTGTGTATTGCCTGCGCGTGTGTGCCTGTTCACCACATGTATGAAATGCCTGTAGAGGTCAGAAGAGGGCGTCGGATCCCCTGGAACTGGAGTTACAGGCATCGTGAGCTGCCTTGTGGGTGCTGGGAATCAAACCAGGTCCTCTAGAAGGGCAGATTTGCTCTCAACCAGTGGGGGAGCTCTCCAGCCCCGTGCAAGGTGCCCTGAAGGTGCTTTGTTCATTTTAGATAAGCAGAGTTGTTTTACTTTCCAGATTCCTATGGATTCTGGAGCAATCAGCAAACCTTAATACCCACATAATCAGTGTATGAGCAAACAGTGTTCTCATCTCCAGCAGCAACTGTTTTCTGAGAGACTTGATTCCTTAGACAAATCTTGGAGAGAAGAAAAAAAATGTTCCCAGTCCAGAAAAAGTCATGCGTTTCGTTTCACAGTGTCTCTTGGTTTATATTTTCATTTCTCCCCATATGCAAAGGTTGATCACAGAAGTAAGTACATAGAGCATTTCCACACATTTATATTGTTGTTCTTGGTTAATATTCATTCCTCTTAGCTTCCTTTCTCATCCTCCTTCCCATGTCCTGGTCCCCTCTCTCCGCCCAAATAGTGTCCTTTCTGCCTTCATGTAATAGTCATGACATGACATGACATAGTCATATGTACGGAGATTGGATCCAGCTTCCCGAGGAAGTTCATCTTTCCATTATGCTTTCCTGTCCCCCCTTCATTTAGACACATCCCTCTCTGTTCATAGCCCTTTGTTTCTTTTACATGGTGTGTGTGTGTGTGTGTGTGTGTGTGTGTGTGTGTGTGTGCATGTGTGTGTGCACGTGTGTGCGTGCGCGCGCATGTGTAAGCACAGATCATGCATATGAGACAAAATGCCATGTATGCCTTTCTCAGTCAAGTTTATTTTGTGAACATGATGGTCTCGAGTTGTGTTCATCTTCCTGCAAATGCCACAATTTAATTCTTTTGAAATGGCTGGACAAACCTTCATAGCAGAGACGTACCACATTTCCAGACATAAATCCAGATATAGAATTTGTGGGACAAAGAATTTAAAGAAAACAACCCACAGTTATCCACCAAGAGTTAAAGTAACATGGGTGATGCCACAAGGAATTCCACTGATACCTTTCTGGGGAATCACAAAGAAATTCCACCAACATTTTATCACGCCAGTGAGGCGGCTCCTCTCACTGAGTGGAATGGGAGTGCCCGTGGATGAGCATTCATTATAGAAATGTCAAATTGTGAAGCAGCGATAACATTATGAAAGAGGAATCTGTTGCCCCAAACAAATCAGCCCTTCCAGAGAGTGATGCCATGATAGCCCCAACCCTCTCCCCCACCCCACGCCACCCCTGCTTCTACCAATGAGCTACTGCTTTTACGACACTCCTTTCTTTTAAGTACCACTAAGGAAAAGGCAATAAAATACTTAATTTTCTTATTCCGAGAATGCTCGTTTATTGAAAGAATCATACTTTATTGTTTCAAGCATTTTCATTTACCTCTCCTGTGTATCTAAATTGAAACATGTTAGTCTAATAAATTAGACAGGTTTCCCGAAGCTTTATTGTGTCGTGAGTCTGAGCGCTAAACCAGGGTTGATTCAGCCATCACGGCTGTGTTCCCACACATTGTCAGCCTCCCCGTCTCCAAGGGTATCAACGCTGAGCGTTTCTTAAAGGAGTGTCTTAAAAGTGTCCCCGAGATTGTCTTCCAAGGCATTGTTCTTCAGTCTGCACAGTCCATATCTTCAGACAGTTTGCTTGACAACGGCTAGATGTGTCCTGTCTTTTCTTCACAGGGCCTGCTTAATGGCCTGTGGGCCCGTGTAGTCTAGGATTACACTGAAGGCCAGCTCCCTTCAATCACCAGGCAGTACAGCTAAGTGAGCACACTCGGGAGGGAGTGATGATCACATAAGGGCTACTCTCTGGATGACAGTAGCATAAGACTGAGAGGCATTAACATGTGCATAGCGTGCTTGGTCGGTAGACTTTGGAAGAGTCTAGAGCACTTTATATTTGGCTTTTATTTCTAATGCACAGTGTGTTCCTGACCACAGATAATGTGTGTCTTTCTGCAGACAGGGTTCAGAGAAAAGAGTAGCTCACTGCAGTATCTGATATTAATCCTTGACACTCAGGGACCATGTGGGAGGTGATTGTAGCATCATTGAGTGATTAGGAACATTGGCTATGAGCCCGTGAGAGGGGAAAACCGAAGCTTGTCTTGTTTTCACTGAAGTCTCGGGAGGATGCTCTAGTCTCTCGTGACTGCCGTTGCCCTGTGTGCTACAGAAGCCTGTATGTGAGTGCTCCTTGTCTCCCATCCCCCATGTGACCTTTCATCACCATCTTACTTTGTTTTGCCAACGCACCATTCAGAATTCATTTGTCATCATGATTATCGATCCCTGTTTTGAAAGCTTTAAATGATACTGGCCCTGCGTTTTTCTTTTTCGTTTAATTCTAGCACTCTCTTTTGCCCAGGGTAAACTTGAACAGTCCCCCCCACTGGAGCCTTTCAAATAACGGAGGTCATGAGCACTCGTAATCATGCCTGGGTTGGTCAACGGCTGCTTCTGTTCTGTGGCGTGTTTTAATTTCTTAAGTATTCTAAATGTCACCTTTTCTTATATATTTCATTTAATTGATTCCAGATAAACAAGTTAAAAATAATTTTTTTAAAAAAAAAAAGTGCATCTAGTTTTGAGACACCTTTTAGTGTGGCTTGACGATCTCTAGGCCATTGTAAAATGAAGATTAGGCTTATGAAATAGCATGGGGTTAATGAGTTGAGGAATATTTTGCTTAGAATCCAAACCATTTTCAGTGTTTTCCCGAGGAACTCTTAGGGAGTAACTGTGCTCTGGTTGCTACTTCCTAGCTTTTAAACTTATTAGATTTGACTCTTTTAGTCACAAAGATAGAAAAACAGCCCAGAATGGCTTACGCAGGAAGGCAAGTTGCTTGCTCAAAAGCTGCAAAGCCCTAGGCTGGTATTGGTTCAGCTGTGGTTGCCTGTGGGGGTCCCTTGTGCCCAGCACTTGAGTTTTTGGGTCTCATAGAATCTTTCCTTTGTGTGATGGGCTCTGCAGATCCAGGCTCCCATTTGACTAACCTACCAGTTCTGAGAAAAAGAGACATTCCTTTATTATCTCCAGTGACAGTCCTAACACCAGTTGGTCTCGGTTTGGTTACATATCCATCCCTGAACCCATCACTCTGGCCAAAGGGTGGGTTCCATTGACCTATCCCTTTCCTGGTTTCCTTTCTGCCCCCAAACTCTGTGTAATAGGAGTGTGGTTCCCCTACGTTAAAATCAAGTAATTGAATAAAGGAGGTTCCTTGGGTTGCTTAAACCTCATGAGAAAGCAGAAAGACAATGAACGGAAGTAGACCCTGAAACTTGGCTAAGATTCTCTCAGACTGGCCAGGTGGCATGATGAAAAACTGTGTCTGTTCAAATCTGAAGAAGGAGAAATGGATGGATGGATGGTGTAACAGGTGCTCCCTGGGAGTCTAGAGTTCGTGGTATGATCTCCAGTCTGAGCATATTCTGGGCATTCTACTGGATGATGCACGCTGGGGAACAGGGCATGATCCAGTCTTATGTACCTCCCCATCTTTGAGTCTGTCTCTCATCCTGTAAATCTCCCTGTTGGATGTATGTTGTGACATCATAGTTTATCTTCCAAGTGTCTTCTCTCCCATAGTTTGTAGCATCCTCTCTCATAATTTTTGGTGAATGTCTAGTCTGAGTTCCAGTTTACTAGTTTTCATTTCTAAATAGGATGTCTATATCATTTTTTTTCTATTTACGTTTAAAACTTTTACTGTTATAGAAGAATTAGAAGAACGTTCTATTTTCTTTTTCCAAGGAATCTGTGTTTTTCATCCACTTCCTTGAGAACTTATGTGTGCTCTCACTTTCTGACTTCAGAGAGGCAGGGAGTATTCAGCTTAGAATGTACACACTAAACTCGCTATAACCCATTTTCAGTAAGTGCCATGCTGAATCCTAGCACAGAATGAAATATTGTTAGTATCCCATCGTTAAGTACTGACCAGAAAAATCTTCTTCCGGGGTTACCCTCAATACGTTGGCCCTCTGAATCCGGAGTACTGGCTGCTTGAAACAGCATGCTACACAGATGGCATGGGACACTCTCCCCCTTTTTAATCAAACCGTTTTGTTATGTGTGCCCTAACACTTCTGCACGGCAGCAGAACCTCGTGAATACCAGTAGTGTGGTTTCTCATAGGGCCAACCAAAGCTTGTTCTACAAAGACTTCCTTACTCTGATAGAGATGGAAAGAAATGCAGCTGGCTGGAGCATTGCAGTCTCATCAGCACTGAGACCAAGATGAACCACAGCCTGGTGAAGCTCCACCCACTCTGAACCAACAGGGAAGCCCTTGTGGAAAAGGAGACAGTGTGTAGGGATGTTGTCTCTCCTCAGGTGAAGGAATACACACTCCACTCACACACACACAACTACATGTAAGAATAGGTTCCACACATTAAGGACATGTAATTAACGCCTGGATCAGGAGATGGAACACTGTTAGCTGATCGCCTCCACTGGGCAACCTTGATGGTTAACTCAACTCCTGTCATGATGGGATGTTCCACAGATGGATTCTCATTATGCATAGGTCCTTCTGCGTGGTTTATCATTGCTAGCATCACATCTGTGACAGTCACTTCATGGTCAGTCTGCACACACATGTCCAGTTTTAACCACTGCAGAGTACTCATCTATGCATTTTTTTACTAATCTGCACTGGGGTAATTTTCAGGTCTGGGGTATTAAAAGCAGTGCTAATTGAACATTCTGTGGTACTTTTTGCTAAAAGGAACATTCGGTTCAGTTTTGTTGGGGTCATAACTGGACGGATTGCGCAAATCACAGAGTAAGTGAATTGATTTCCTATCAATGTTTTGACAAAATACCTCAAATCTGGAGGTTTAAAACACACAGATGTATTGTCTTAGAGGAACAGGGGTCAAAAGTCCTACATGGGCTCATGAGGCTACAGTCAAGGGTCCCACAAAGCTGGGCTCCTTTCTGCAGGCTACAGGGGAGAAAGATTTTTCTTCTTGCCCTTTCTAAATTGAGGATTCTGTCAGTGACTCTTGGCCTCACAGTCTCATACTTTATCTTTTAAATGTGGCCAAGTCTCCTCCGAAGAGAACTCTAACCCTCATTCTTTAATCCCAGCATTTAAACTCAGCAGTCTGTCTGAGTTCTACTACCAGCTAGACTTGCATTGTTAGGTAAGTAATTATTGTCACACACACTTACTCTCAGAGGAAAGTATATCCTGAAAGGACTTGTGTCCATGAGCAACAACTTTGCCTGCAGTCGTAGAAGAGGCAGTGAGAATTGGAGAGCGCCGAGTTAAGCTGCCCAGACTGGCAGTTGAGAAAATTCTAACTTGGCTTTCTTGGTGATGACTCTTTGGCTGGTTCTGCCTCAGTGGGCTGTTGGGAGGCTACAAAAATGGCAGCCGCAGATAGCAAAGGGAGTGATGATCACTCCAGGGGTCAAGTTATTCTGGCTGGGATGGATGATATTGAGGGAATGGTGCTGGGACCATCTGTGGATGTCAAAATCTTTGGAGGCTAACCCTCTGCATGAGGAGGCTTAATGTCTGCATACCCACATATGTCTATGATCTGTACATCGTCTCTGAATTACGCACAATACTTATCAATCCCTGCATGGCTCTTCACTGGGTTCAGGGCAGTGGTTGGCATGTGGTATATTTACAATTTTTGGTCTAGGTTTGTATGTGGCAAACGTGGCATCCACCGAAAACCATCCTGCCTCTTGATGCCCAACTGTATTTTATAGACTTGTGAGGAATGGGATCCATATCAATTTGCCTGCTGACTTTAAACGCTGCGTCATAAACATTTTCAAATAAGTGACAGCGTGCGTTTCCCTACGGATGAGTATTTGGGGCCCTGTGACGCTTCCCCCACTGCAGATAAATTCCACAGGGAACGCCACAGATTTTGCACGCAGATGCATCCTGACTGTAGAACAACAATCAGATTCAGCTATATCAGGTATTTCCGAACGATTTCACAGAGTGTGCAGGGCCTGTGTTGGCATCTTTGCTCAGTAATTTATCCAATTTCATCGCGACTCCCATGAGGTAGTGGAGGGAAGTCATTAAAGGGACTTTGCAAGTGACAGCTATTATGCACTGTGCAGTTGAACGAGGGTCACCGCAGCAGTTAATTGGAACTACATTGCATTGAGCAAGGGTGGAGACCACTGGCATTCCTGTGCGATGGGAGATAACACAATCTGCGAAAATTCCAATTATTCTTGGCCCCCGAGGGTGTGACTCTCTTAGTGGCTTATTAGTGTATTTATTATTTGTCTAGTATTTGGCAATACTTGTTCAGATGGTCATGTTTTCGTATGCAGTTTTGTTTTGTAATTCATGGTCCTTTCATCTGTTTAATTGATCTGCTGGCCTGTTGTCCCCTTACAAGCATCACGCTACCTTAGTGACCGAATCTTCCTGAAAGAATGGACTGACGAGAGGAACACTTTCTCTTAGCTATTCTTAGCTGTTTCTTCTTTGTCCTTTGCTTCTTCTGTTCACCAAATGTTTGACAAGTTCTTTGGAAAATATTAGGATTTTTCATTGGAGTGACATTGACTTATAAATTAATTCCAGTGTTATTGCCTCCTTAACAATACTTGGGGAATATGTCGCTCGTCCCATTAAAAATGTTCCCTTCTGTCTCTGCTCGATGCCTTTTTAATATCTTCTCCAAATCACTTTTAATTTCTTTTTCACTAAGTCCAAATTCAGTCTGTTCTTTCTTTTAAGCTCTCCCATGACCCAGGTTTTAATCAAACATTTAATCAAAAATGACTTTTTTATTAGTAAATTCGACTCTTTCATAGTTCCACGCACGCACAGAATTATGCTCTCTCTCCCCATCTCTCTCTTACCATGTCCACTCCCATCTGCCATACAAACCTTTCCATCTTGGTTTAGTGTCTCACAGAGCTTAATCCGGGCCATCTGTGCGTCCTGAGTTTGGAACTAGCCGTCAGAGCCTGGTGGGCTCACCAGTGGATACATGAGTAGCTACCAGGGCCTCCCTCACCCCAGAATCCGTCCATTTCCAACAGATCAGCAGCAGGTAGTTGACCGCTGTAGTTGACCGCTGTAGTTGACCGCTGTAGTTGACCGCTGTAGTTGACCGCTGTGAGTGAGAGCTTCACTCCCGTGGCCGTGGTCCTGGCGTGCACACTGCTGCTGGGTGTGACCTGTGTGTGACTTGGCAAGGCTGCGTCGTTTCCAGATGTCACTTTGCAGCCTCTCTTCCCGTACTCACATCATTTCCACCTTCTGTGTTTCCTGATCCTTCAGGGCATGGCAAATTCCATGTCCAGGTCTGAGCCCCGGGCTGTCCTTTATTCCCAGCGCCCCATGCATTCATGGGCTTTGCACTAACCCTCCCCTACAAGAAGAAGCCTTTTGTGTTTAAGGCTGAGGGTAGCCTTTGTCTTGTTGGAGCAGGGCCCAAATGTCTTCCCAGTTTTCTCTTCTCTTCAGTAACTACAATTTTCCCTTTGTCTTGTTAACCATTCTTAGTTCAAAGTGATGCATATTAAGGATACATATAAATGGGCTTTCAATATGTGTGCATATTGAATAATCGTATCAGGCTGTACCTATCACTGCAGACAATCCTTCCTCCCTACCCCCCCTCTCTCTCTCTCTCTCTCTGTGTGTGTGTGTGTGTGCATGCACATGTGTTCAATGCATGTGGTGGTGGAAGTACAATTTCCGGGGTTGCTTCTGTGTCTCTACCATGTAGACTCCCGGGAGCACTGAACTCAGGTAGTTAGTTTGGGCAGCAAGTGCCTTTACCTGTTGAGCCGTCTTGCCAGCCCTCTACAGGGTATTGTGCACATGTGAATTCACGGTTGCACTGTAGTTACCCTATTGTGTCACAGAACATAAAATATTCTCATGGAAGTACACACTCATGCCTTGCCTACTTCCCATCCTCTCTTTCCTGGTTCCTTAAAAGTTTCTGTTTTATACTTCTTTGATATTAACTTTGGCTTCTACATATGAGTGAAGCATGTCACATTTGTATTTCAATGCCTGGCTCATTTCACTTGTCAGAGAGAATGTCTTCAAGTCCAATCTTTATGTCCACAAATGACGGGGTGTCATTCTTTTTATGGAAAAATAATGTGCCGTGGAATATGTATGCCATATTTTCTTTTATTATTCCTTGGCCTGTGGATATCTCGGATGATTTCCTGGTTTGTCTGTCGTGAGCACACTAATAAAATGGGAGTGTAGGTATCTCTTAGGCACACTGGTTCTCCTTTTTTGGTATGAGGATTGACAGATCAAAGAGCAGTTCTATTTCTAGTAGTTTTTTCGTTGTTGTTTTTTGTTTCATTTTAGCATTACTGATGCTTAATACCTTTGAGCGATTCATACACACACACACTCACACACACACACTGACACACACACACTGACACACACACTCACACCCACACACACTCACACACATTCACACCCACACACACACACACACACACACACACACTCACACCCACACACTCACACATACACATTCACACACTCACACAAATATGTTTTTGAGAAATGAAAGACTACATTAAAAGGACTTCAATGATGTGTAATGATTCACACATCTGTGGCATACAATCTAACGCTTCTTGGTATGTTTGAAGGGCTGTGAAGCCATCTCTATGATCTCATTTTAGGGCACTTTATGCTCTGTGAAAATATATGACACCCAATAGTGCTCATTCCCTCTTCCTCTCATTCCAGGCTCGGACAATCCCTTGTCTACTTTCTGCGTCACCTGTGAGGTGATGCGCTGTCCTTTCATGGCTCGTCTTTGACTATGTGTCCCCGTATTGACAACGTGCTGTGCTTCAATGCCTTGCTTTTAATTATATTACAGTTTTGGGCCTTTGGTTGTCTTCAGTTTGGGCTATTGTGAGTAAGGTTGCTATGAACACTCAAGTGCGAGAGTCTTTGCGGACTTGTTTCCTCTTCCTTGAGTGTGGCTGGAGGGACACTGCTGGATTACTTTACTTTTTAAGACATGTACTGTTATTATTTTGCTCCACAGTCACGTTACTGTCTACATTTTTATTATACATACTTAGCTGGTGTATTTCCTGGTTTTTATTTCCATCTTGCTAATGGTGAATGATAATGAGCATTTTTGTGTGATTATTAGACATTTGTACATCCCTTTTAGAAAAAGATTTGTTCAGATTTGTCGATTTTTTCAGTCACTGTCTCATGTTTATTAAGTTATAAAAGGTTCTTTAATGGTCTAATAGGTGTCCTTTAGACATTTTGATATTATAATTTTGCCCACTCTATGGCTCTTCTTTCTCTTTATTGAGTATAATTTACAGCACGAGAGTTTTGATGATGATTTAGTTCAGTTTAACCATTTTTACTTCTATTTATTATTTGCACCTATTACATCATATCCAAGAAGCTATTATCTTAAACCAAGTGCCTAAGCTTTTATCCTCTGTCTGCTTCAAGATTTAAATGACTTTAGCCCTTATAGTTAGGTCCAGTGGCCACTGAGCTGTTTCTTTCTGTTTGCTCTATAGCACAGGGTGTCTGTTTGTGTTAGTACAAAAGACTGGCATTTCCTCATGAAATGACTTTACACCTTGGAAAATTAATTTTCCATAGATAGGTTGTTGAATTTTAAATCTCATTCTGTTTGTTTAGTCTGTGTCTATCTTTATGCCAGGACCAAACGGTCCTATAACTTTGAATACAGTTTGGGAGTCAAGGATCATGAATCCTCCTCCTCCTTCTGCTTTTGTAAGGTTACTTTTGGCTGTCTTGGAGCCCTTGCCTTTCCACACAAATTCTAGGTTCCTTTTATCACTGTGTGCAAGAAATCCATCTAGGATTTTCATTGGCGGTTGTACTGAATCCGTATGTTAACTTGGGGAGTCATTAAATTTTTCTAGCTGGTGGATGAGTAATACCTACTTCCTTTGTTAATTTCATTTTGCAACATCAGGTCTATAGCTTTTCAAATCTGTGCTTCCCTTTATTGTGTTTATTCTTGGACATTTTATGTTTCCATACACAACAAATGGAATCAATCTGAAATTCGTTTTTATTTATTATTAACTGCTTGTGTGTAGAAAGACACTAGATTTTTATACATTGACGTCATTTGCCCACCTTCACAGGCTCACTCATAATTTCAAGCATTTTTAAAGGGGGCTTTAAGGTGTTTGAAATACCACATTATGTAGTTTGAGTAGAATTTTCATTTCCTTTCTTGCCCAGATGCCTTCAATTTCTGGTTCTTCCAGCCAGTGCCTCCTGTACAGCGCGGGAAAGAAACAGGGACTCTGCCCTTGGTGGTGATCTTAGGAGGAAAGTTCAAATCTTGCTCCATAAAATGTGATTTTATTTATGGGTGATTCAGAAAGTGTTTCCCGTCTTAGGGAATTCCCTTTAGTTGCTGTTAGGTTTATTGTTTCATTGCACTTCACTGACCTTCATCAAGGGCCTGTTACCGGAATTTCTTGTCCTATGAAGTTTCACAACCACTGCAGCCCCAAATAAACACACGGGCACTATATTAATTATAAAACTGTTGGTCGATGGCTAGTGCTTACTGGGTAGCTCTATCTTAATTATTAACCCATTTCTCTTAATCTATATATTTCCACATGTTCTTATCTTACCAGAAACCTGTTTCTCCTTTCTTGGCTACGTGGCATCTCTCTGCCTACCTTCTTCTCCTAGTCCAGCCCATCTTCCTGCCTCTATTGGCCAAACAGTGTTTTATTCATCATCCAATAAGAGAGCCATATATACAGAAGGACGTCCCCCAGGCCCGTTTGCCTATCAGATGGGCCTGAAGTGTTGTCCTTCATCCTCCTGGTCACTGTGTTTTGACTTGTATTCCCCTTCATTATCTGCAGCCTTTAATGCTCTGCTGAGTCAGAGTCAGCCTCATGGAGTTGCCTTGAGGACCTTGAGTCTTTTCATAGCTTTAAAATCAGATCCATAGTGAAAATTCTTGCTCACCTGTTAGGATGTTTTTGCTTACCCTTGTACACCCTAAACTTCCTGTCACTGGAGTTTTGTGAGGGCTTAATTTTTCGCCTGGTGGTGGATCTCATGATCCTTTACGCTTGGCTTGTATTGTCCTCGGAGGGGAGGCTGTGCGTGCTCACAACAGGTGTGCACCATTCTGCTCACAGCAGGTGACTCTGTGCTCACAATACTGTACCTGCTCTTGTGGCTTTTTGTTTATTGTGCTTTTCTTCCTTTGTCTACTTAGGCGTACAGCTATAGATAGCCACTGCTCCTGATGTCCATGCCGGGGCTTGCAGTGGGATATTCACTTTGTCTCAATGACCACGCCCATTGGGGGTGGAGCCACGAGCGGAAGTGACCTGTGGAACTAGGTCTCAGGAGGAGCTGGGGGAGGCTCTTTTGCTGGCGGGATGCGGAGAGGAGAGCATTCAATGGAATTTGCTGGTGTTCATCTGTCTAGGTTGTAAGTTATTTCTCCCTGAATAGACAGCTGTTCTGTCTATTTGTTTATCCTGATCCTTATTAAACCGCGATAGGGGCTCTGTTTAAACCCTTATTCACCATCTAGGGAGCTGCCTGTTGACCACCTCCTGGCTGCAAGGGAACACGCTGATGCCACCCTCCAGCTCTTGCTGGCCTCCTTGGGCTCCATGGTGGGAGCAAGAGCCTTAGCTTCTGTCTTTTTCTTGTTCTGGGCACACTGGACTGTCTGCATTTTAGCCTGTTTCTGCTTTCCTACTGTTTTACTAAGAGAGTTATTTTAATCTTTAATGTTTTTTATTCATATGTACTTTTGTGTGTTTGTATGTCTGACTGTATGCCATATGTGTATGGGTACCCACAGACAGTATCAATTTCCCTGGAGATGTAGTGTTAGGCAGCTGTGAGCATGCCTAACCTGAGTTCTGGATCTGAACTCAGGACCTCGCAGAAGAGAAGTAAGTGCTCTGAACCCTGAGTCATCTCTCCAGTCCCCCAAGAAGGATATGTTCATGACTCTGTCCTTTGTTTAGAGTGAAGGCTTGCTTGGAAACAAAGCACACAGCCAGAGCAGAGAGAGTATGCAGTTAATATGTAACTAACCAACTACATTTTTTAGGTTCCAAAGTGGGTAAAATAAACTAAATAATAGAGGTAAAGCAACTCTACAGAGTTTACCAAGGGAGTTGGAGAGTTTCAGCCTCAGATCGCTAAACTTAGATAACAGTAACAAAAGGGGGACTCTGGAACTGTGCTACCTGGGCAATGAGACAAGTCACTTAACCTCTCAGTGTGGGGTATGGGTAGCACATAGGCCATTGGGGTGTCATGTATGTTAGCTGGAAATACCTACTATAGAGGTGCGTAGTATGTGAGTACTTGGATAATATTTGTTGCTGTTGTTAATACAATGAAGTATTAATAATTTATGTGTAAGTAGTCATCATTAGTTATAATTGCCTATTAATTTGAGTACCAACCATTTTGCTTTGTTAATACTACCAAGTGGATGAATAAATGTTAGCCCGAATTACATCCGGAACTAGAAAGCAATCGTGGTAGTAACTGTGTATCTTCATTCAACACTCAGATATTAAATTCACTTCAAATTCTATACAGTATCTCAGAAGCTGCTGACATTTTCCTTCTCTGTTCATGTCACTGGATGTAGTTTCCCTCCTGGGAATACCCAACCCGGAGCACTTCATGTTTTCTAATGATGTGGACTGCATTTCCTACTCATGGAGTCAGCTAGGTTGTTGTTTACACCGGGGTAAATGGGGGAACAGAATGTGGTGGTGTTACTCTATAACACCATGATGGGGGGAGGGACCTAGCCTGTTGTCCTAGGTGTGTACCACATTCATCACCTTTTCTGGGGTGTTTGAGGAAGCAGCTTTGTGTTCCAAGAAAGATGGGGATAACAGGTGACCCTAACAACACACGCGCACACGCACACACACACACACACACACATGCACACACGTGTGAACACGCGCACACACACGGATACAGATTTAATCTGAAGGATTGGGGATGTTAAGATGCTCTGTCAGTGGAATCTTGACCTTGTCCTCATAAGTAAAAGGGGTCAGGATGACAAGTGACTGGCAGTGTGTAACTAAGGGCCCCCAACGTGAGGCAAAGGCATCTGATGACTAACTGGAATATTAGCAAAGCCATTCTGGTTTTTCTACAGTGCGCAGATGCTTTTTGCATCTCTACCTGTCTCACTTTTTGTAAAATGCAGAACACTGTTTAGAGTATTTTCTAATTAAGAGCGCACCGAATCACCTTGTCTATTATAGATAGTGCCTGCGTTTATTACAACCCAAGTCTGCCGTGTAGCTTGGTCTGGTCATCTCTGTTACTTCTTTGACAATGTGCTTTATCATCGCATTTCGCGCTTTCTTGATTTTTAACAACTCTTTATTCCCTTAAAACCAAGCAAGAAGACAAATGGCTAATATGATATGTTGGACCCTTGGGAGTGGACCATTTTTCAGGGGCAATCAGAATAATTGCACTAGTTAGGTATTGTGCCAAGAATATAGAGTTAGGTTTCTGTCAAAGAAATGTTCTGTTTTGTTGACTGGAACAAGTTGAGAATTGGCTTTCCAAGTGGTGTGTAGACCTCAGTAAGTCTGAAAGTGTGCCTGAGTATCTGCTAAGCCATTGTTACCTGTCATTCATGCTCTGTGTTTGACACTACTTTATATCGATTCCTTTACTGCCTGGAACAAAATACATGGGTTGTTGCATACCATTTATATTTACGCCTTGTTATTTTTAAATTTGAAAGTAATTCAATTGTTATCAAATTTTTATTTCGAAACTCTTTGACATAGAAGCTTTTATTCTGTTCCTGACATATAATAATAAAACTCAGATTTCTGTGTTTTGCACAAGCCAGGGTTGCTCAGATAATTACCAGGGATTAGCAAGGCAGATCACCTTGTTTATGAGCAGGGATGTCAGTCGCAGATGACTTTTGTTTGACAAGCTGTGGGGTGTTATTCACAATAAAATACAAGCTGGCCTTGCCAGGGCTTATGCCTGGTGCTGTGATAATCTGCTAAAGGGGCCCCTTCTAAGCCTTTCATTTGTACAGACGTTCACAATCCTACCTGGAGCTAAGTATGATGAATTGTATTTACATCTTACCAAATGAAAGCAATGGTATTGAATTTACTAGTGAAGTGTCTGTCTTACTAGAAGCAAATGGATGTGAGGGATTGGTTCCCCTGTTTGCATTTTGTTTTCGTGTGTGTGTGTGTGTGTGTGTGTGTGTGTGTGTGTGTGTGTGTGTGTAAGGAAAATGAGATAGGGGTTGAGTTTGAGGATGATACTCTAGTCATCAGCATTCTAGGAGGAATAATGTATGAATCAGGGACTAACATCTGTTGGAGTAAGGGCTCTGAGGTTCCAGTATAAATCAAGGAGACATGACTCAGTTAAACCTAACAAACACATACTGAGAGCCTGCTATGAGCCAGGTGTAATTGGGTAATGGAAAATAAGGATGGGCACTTGTTATAAGGATACTTGTAGCGACACAAGGAAGGATATAGGAGGAAATAAAAAAAAATGTAGCTCAGAGTAGTAAGTGCTGTGTCAAAGGCATGCACAATAACCATGAAGTGTAGGAAATGTGTGTGAGATCCATTAGAGACAGGAAGTAATCAGAAAGGCTTTCCTGAAGGGTCTGAAATTTTCTTAGTTGACTTATGAAAGATGAGTAAGTCGTGAAAGATGGAAAGGGCCAGAATGCAGGAAGGAGGGTGTCCAGAGGCCCAGGGATAGCAGAAGGTGGGAGCCAGGAGCTGCACATCGCATTGAGGAAACTGTGAAATCATTCCATTGAGTGTAACATAAAGCTAAAGGTGGAAAGAATTTATAAATAGGAAGGCAATTCAAGAAGTGTTCCCTAGATAAAAAGATAGGCAAACTGTGACCTAAGGTATGAACGGGTAGTGAGTCCCAATCTGTGGCTCAGGCAAAGTCAGAGCTGCCATTAACTCCAAGCATGCCGTTGTTCCAAAGGATGCATTTTCTTCTGGGTAGGTCTAGTGCAGGGGGAAGCCTGACAGGCTGCGCTGAGCACAGCGGGATGGCAGCCTCTGCTGCTGCCTAGAGTGTTCAGCATGAACGGTGTAAGGCAGGTAGGGAAGAGGAGGAATGAGGGCTCTTGAGGGAAGTGGTAAGCATGGCTGACATGTTTGTCAAAGACAACTAGCTCTGTCTTAGGACTGGCCATGAGGTTTTGGAGTAGTATCTTCTATGATACATGAATGGTACTTTTGCTTGCTTGCTTGCTTCTCATTTCGAATCATATTTCAAAGAATCTTGACTACTTTATGCTGAAGAAATGTCCTGATGGTTGAATTGTTATATATTCATTTTGATTCCTGTTTTGAAGTACCATACCGTGTCGGCTAACCCTCTGCCATGGCTCTTTATAGATGGTTGGTGTAGAGATGCATGTGCTTTGGGCTCACTAACCCTCAGATCCATATGTAGGCTACATAATTTTAAAATGCCCGCCCTCTTGTAAAATATGAGCCTCATCTTACTTAACTATAAGAATAAGGTATATGGCCTCTAATTGTATATATAAACTATGTAATCCAGAGTCAATGCTAGTTGCCATTCTTGGTCCTTGAGATTTCCCAAGAGCAGCAAATGTCTTTAACCGTTGAGTCTTAAACTTTGAAGGGTTAGAGACTGTAAGATGATGCCTAGGGCTGGGTGGTCCCTCCCAGTCAGTCTTCATGGCGTAGCTAGAAAGGTAGTACTTGATACAGTCGACACTGGCCTGAGAATGAGGATTCCATAGAGCCATGGTTGACCTTAGGTTTTGCAGGGTGAAATGAAATCTCATTAATAGCACCCTTAAATAGATATTTACAAAATGCTGGATGCAGAGTTATTTGTTTTCTTTCTCGCCCCCGCTCCCCCCCCCCCCAGTAGTTCTTAATTCTTTACCTTTTCATGGCCTCACATGGGACTGATTGCCACTTTCCAATAATCAGTTGAATTAATTCATAGCTGGGCTGCAGAAAGATGATGCTCGTGAACTACTGCAGACGTCACCCTTCAATTTTGCATGAGCCTTTGAAAGTACTACCGTGATTTCCTTTGGAGACCATAGCCATATCACCAGGTGTTGGACCAAAATGGAAATGCTTTTCTTCTCTTTGACTACATATAAGTTTCAGTAGAGCAGCGGACTAGGCTCCCATCGATCCCTATACTATATCTATCAATAGTTACTTTCTTTTGTCTTCGGTCCGTACTCCACATGGGCTCACAAGACTGTGAAAACTGTGTTTGAAGCAGCAGATAGAATCCAAGCGGCCGTTTGTTACTGGGATTGTTCAACAGAAACCCACACTTCCTGAAGTTCACAGAGCCAGTATGTCACCCTCAGGCAGGTGTAGGCTGTAGGAGCAGGGTCCCCAAGGCTCTAGAAAGCCCTCCAGCCTCCCAGGGACCTTCATCCAGCAGCAGGGGTGCAATAAGCCTACAAGCAGCTAAGAGCCTTGGGCTGGCACCCCTAGACAGACACAAAGGCACTGGCTAATTAGAGATCACCACTAAAACTGGTCCTCAAAGCACAAGGCTATAAGCAGAGAACAGCGTGTCCAGAACTACTGGTTATTTTGCTAGCCCGCAATCCCCCCTCCTCAAGAGACGGGTTTTAAATTGTTAGTGGGGATGTACTACAGCAAAGTTTGCATTTCCTCAGCCACCAACACCCACATTCCCCAGGACATTGTTCTTGTTTCCCTAATGCCTCGGCTTTATTTTGAGTTTTTTAGAACCAGAGTTTGAAACCTGGTTCTGTTTCCCTCAGCTTGTGATGGTTTCTTTTCCAAATGGGAGGAGAAGGCAGAGTGCATATTTCCCCTTTTAAAATATGTCCTGCACTCATTCATAGCAGGACATTTATTATTCTTCTGAAATAATTAGTACAGACAGAAATGATGTATATTAAAGCTCCAGGACCTTGGAGAGCATTTAGTCCAATCACTTTATTTTAGAAATAAAAGGAAAACTCCTAGTTTTAGAAAATTCAGGTCTTGACTATATAAATCACCTATTTAAGCATAAATGATCATTTACTGTTAAGTTACTTGGCCCCCAAATCAGCATTTTATTTCTGGTTCTGTCATATTGTATTAAGTAGTTTAAGACAATGGAATGAATACATTATAAAAGAAATGTAAATTGCTCTGACAATAAGAAAACCATTTATATGTGTTTGTATGTGTCAACATAGCCAAAACCTTGGGTCATCTAAAGAATATACAGACAACGGGGAGCTTGGGTAATGTATGTCCACACTGAGGTAATACTCTTTTTTTGATTCCTTTTCTTTCTAGGCAGAATTCCAATTGCAAATAAGTGTGTGAGCCAAGTATCCTAACCCTCGCACCAAGTGACAGATAGCATGTTATAGATTTCTTTTCACTTTTGAATGATGCAGTGATTGTCAAAGAGCTCCCGCAGCTGTCATGTGAGCATAATCATCTCTTGAATCCTGTGTCTTTCACCATTCCAGTTTTGCTATAGAAGGGAGCTAATGTTGCTTTGAATTATGCAAATATCTTGTGTATTGAATGAAGAGGGCTCAAGCTGGTGTAAAGAGCTACTGTACGAAATTAGGACTGATTTGGGTGTTCGTCTCAGACAGAGAATAGTAGAGGTCAATGTGATTAGATTGCCACTGTCCTGATCCCACTCTTTGCCCTGATGAAAGGTGAAATTCCCTCAGCTCTGAGGTCATCCACACGCTTCTGGCTGGAGCTGTGGAACTGCATGGAGCTTCATAGGAATCTCAGACCCACCCCCTCATAGACTTGTATGTTGGCAAGATTCCTAGGTGGTTCAGTGTATGTTGAAGTGGGAGGGGCCTTGACTTATTTCGCTTTCTATTAAGTTGCTGCTTTATTGATTGCACAAGGATTTCCATTGTGACTTCGTATGCGACATCTGCCAGGCAGAAGAGAACTTGAGTTTGCCTTCATGCCGTTCTTCGGCAAATACTTGTTAAGTTAGACCCAGAACTGGGTTATGAAACTGGACAGATGCCAGGGAATGAAAAATGGTTCAGACACTCTTCCTTGTGTTGGCCAACCAGACTTGGGGAATCGAAAAACTGGTAAACATGGTACAGTGCAAAAGGACCAACAGTAGATGTTTGTCCAAGGTGACCCTGGGCATCAGAAAGTTCCCAGCTCCTATGGCTACAGGGAAGGAAGAGGGAAGCTCAAATGCCTCCGAGATTGATGCCCAAGGGATGAGTAGGACCGAACATATGCCTCAAATATAGCATCTCAGACATCCCTTTATTACCATTGCATAGTTTTTGAAAGGTCAGGGCATGGATTGAGTGTGTTCACTCTTCCACCTCAAGGTGAAATCCACGACGGTCTGGCCAAATCCCTCCTTGGAGGAATTTGTCATCACTAGGTGCCTCTGGTTACTGGCAGGCATGGTTCTTTGAGTCTGGAGGACTGCCCTTCTCAATGGCTGTTAGGATTTACTCAGCTTATTGAGGCTTCATGGTTCCCCAGGCTTTCCATATGGTGAGCCATATCCTGCAAGCTGGCGGTGGAATCTCTTAGCGCATATGCCGAGTCATCACGTTGCCCAGCTCTTAGTGGATATGCTGAGTCATCACGTTGCTCAGCTCTTACTGGATATGCTGAGTCATCACACTGTCCATCTCAGCACATGCTGAGTCATATCATGTTGCCCAACCAGAAGAGTGGCTTTTGCTTTATGATGCAGGTCTCATTTACCACCTAGCAGGGGGCATCATTGGGTTCATCTTGAACTGCTGAGATAACAGGGCAGGAAGCTAAGCTTTGAGTCAGTAATTCTGAACTGAGGAAGCAAACTAATGAACTCATATTGGTGATCACAGGGTACCTAGAGAATGCCAGTTGGACCTTGGATCTGTGTGTGTGAAAACTCGAAGGGTGGTGCAAACTTGTTGGCAGTTGCTTCAGTGGCTAGGAATGGTCTGTCTGCTATGGAATTGGTAGAGTGAGGCTGTCATGGGTCACGAACTACAGAGTGAAAACACTGAGGGCCCAAAGGGCAGCTCAGGTTAGATAAGAAGGACAACAAGGAGTATGCAAATATGCATGGACATCACGGCCATGGTCATGTTTTGAGGAGATGGCAGAGCCAAGGAAGCCCATATCTCCGTTTTACTGCTAGCCATTCAACAGAGTGAACCCCTGACAGGGCCTGGACACTATGGCCTTTAGCTAGCTGCAGTGACTGGCTCACAGCATTTGCTCGATAGATTTTTAAATGGCAGATTGACTAGGTTGTAAGATTCTTGTTTACTCTCCTCTAATGCTGCATTCATGAGGGATTATGTTCATTTGAGACATGTTTCTTTAGTCAATAAACGCAAACAGGCCAACTAATTTAATTTCAAAGTCCCTGGATACATTGTTAGCAGGTTAAAATCTGGCAAAATGACTGATTGCTCCAGTTAGTTGAAAGTCAGCCATGTGTCGTGTGCTAGGCTAAGGATTTTACCCACAAGACTGCAATCCTCAGAAAGTCCTGTAAAGAAGGTATGATTTACTGGGGACACACACAGGAACCTGAGATCTATAGAGGTTAAATATGTCACCTGCCTCAAATCATACAGATTGAGAATTTGAGCATTTGGCCGTCTTGACTCTAAAATTTTACACAAGCAGAGCTCTCCTATTGTGTGCAAAGTGTTGGGCAGCCTAGAAAGCATATGAAACCATAAAGCTGCAGTAATGAAACAGTGTGGTTCTGGCACACAAACAGACAGACTAAACAGAGGAGGAAGCCAGAAATAGGTTGGAATGCACAGGTCCCCAGGCTGCTGGGGGAAGGAGGCTGTTAAGTAGGGACACGTGAGTAGTTTCCTGGATACAGTGTCTTCACTGCCTCACATGGCACAAGTTAGATGGTGAGGAGTTACATGTGCGGAATGAGCCACAGGGTGCAAAGGGGAAGTTTCCTGTCATCTCAGAATAATGAAGCTTTTCTAGCTTTTTTTCCCCCCTCAAATCTAAACACGATAAAGCAAAGGCTTGGTCATTGTGTTTCTTAGAACAGACATTAAAAATATATCATAATCAAAATTAAAATAGAAGTGACAGCCTTGGAAAAATAAAACTTACATATAAAAGACAACAAAACACACACATGCATGTGTACACACACACACCCGTACACACACATTATGTATATACACTATGGCAGACGTAAACAACGAATTTTCCTACTTTATTAAGATCAAATATAGAGAGCCATTTTAGGGGCAAATGGATCATGGATAGAAAGACACTTTACGGTAAAGAAAAATACCTTTAAATCAATAATCTAATGAGTGTTTCTCTGTCCCGCCAGCTCCCAAATAATGACAAGGAGACTTCTTATTAGTTATGAAAGCTCAGCCTCGGCTTTTGGATTATATACTTACTCGAATTAACCCATTTCTATTAATCTACGTGCTGTCACATGGCTCCTGGCTTTTACCTCTCCTCCTGCCTGTTCTGTTTCCACAGTGCCCAGCTGGGAACTCACCCTTTCTTCTTCCCAGAGTTCTCTCTGCCTGGAAGTCACACCTATACCTCCTGCCTAGCTATTGGCCTTTTATCTTTTTAATACGCCAGTCAGAATGACACATTTTTACACAGTGCAATCAAATATCTTGCAACACAACAATGTGACCTTTCAGCTCTTCACAATGGAACAAATGCTGATATCTCCTTCGGTTAGCATGCTGTAAACCTTCAACTCACAGCACAAGCTATCGAGATGGATGTGCGGAACCAAGCACTTACCAGTCTTTGGGCGTGGAGTGAGGCAGTTGAGGAGAGATTAACCCAGCAGCACCTAGCAACACAAGGGTTCTTGTCCCCTTCCATCCACAGTGCCATTCTGAAATCACTGCATGTAAACTGTAGCTCTGCAGAGAAAGGTTTCTGTAGGTTTTTGCTGCAGCATTGTAAAATTGGCCAAAACAGAATGGCTAAGAACCTAAATATTTATAAATAAGGAGCCAGATAGATCCTGACATACCCATTTATTGTAAGGCTCTGCAGCTATGGACAATGAGTAAAGCACCATTATATGAACCTACCTTGTAGGAAAGACCCCCATCAAAGAAAAATACTAGGAGAAAGCAAGACTACAACAGGATACCTTTGGAAACAAGAGCAAGAAAGCAGCACATACAGTCATGTTTCTTTATATTTTCATGAGGAAAATTTTGCAAGGATATACTATAAACTAATTAAAGCGTTTACTGCTTAGAAATGCCATGTATTAGCCAGATGGAGGAAGGCAGGTGGGAATGCTTTCACTGTAAAACTCTAACTCTATTCTGTGTACACACACACACACACACACACACACACACACATACACACACACAGATACAGAGACATGGGCAGAGGCAGAAAGAGATAGAGACATAGAGACAGAGGGAGGAAGAGAGAGGCAGAGACAAAGATACACAGAAAGAGACATAGAAAAAGACAGAGAGAGAACAGTAAAATATTATCCATATATATATGTGAAAGCACATGAACTCAAACACAGCACACATTACTACCCTAACAAATCTTGCATGTAGAAAGACACTGGGCTGAAGCATGTCCATGCATGAGATCAGTTATAACCACACGAACAATTGACAGCCTGGTGCTGTCATTGTCGAACTGTTTTTGTTTGCTCACCCCTTTGTGTTAGCTTTTCTGCAACAAAATGCCCAGGCTAAATACGTGGAAGAGGAGAAATGTTGTCTCGGCTGGAGCCTTTGGCTTTCCAGCCTGCGGTTGACTGAGTCCTTCGATTGTGGGCTGGTAGCACTTCAGTGTCCTCAGTGTCCTGTGAGCAGAGCACAGCTTCTCCCCTCAAGGACAGGGAAAGTAAGAGTAGGGAGGGAGTGTGGTGACAGAGGGAAGGATATGGTGAGTGCAAGGAGAGGGTGGAAGGCAACCTTTTAGCATCACCTGGACTGTTTTTCCTGAAGACTCTACCATCCCCTAACAGACTGCAGGCTTTTACCCAGCCCTTCAACACATGCTGCTCAAGAGACATCCAATATGAAAATAGAAATACTGATAACCTTTAGTCACATATCTGCATATGTTTATGTTTATTTGATTTGCTGTTGCACAAATGGTATTTCATAACCTAAGCCCAGTCTCAAAAAATACCAAAACCACAATATAAAAATGAAATTATTAATATTTAACAGTTAAGAACTAATGAACTTTCATTAAAATGAGCAGGACCCTTTGTTTAGACTTAGATGAAAGCATGTGACATGATTGCGTATAGTCTTTGAGCTTTGGTTTAATGGTTATCATAGCTAGTGTGACCGACCTGTTTGCCTTAGATGGGAAGGTTTACCTAGATGTAGCCCTTCTCATATTGCTATGTTCAGGTCAGCCCTAAGCAAATTGGGACAGTCAGTTTCTGTTATAGCTTGATGAGATACAGCCCAAACTTGTGTATGAAAAACTTGAGGACATGATTGTTGGCTCAACTTACGAAATCATCAAACTCATTTTCCGTCATCAGTCACTAATTATGAAAGATTTTGTGCAAATCACCTGCTAAATTTCCATCTTCTCTGATGACAACTTCTTGGGAACTAATCAAGAGGAATGCATAACCATCTTTCCAAAAATGAATTAAGAGTCCACCCCCAACCTTTATTTAGAGGATTCTCAACTGCAAAAATTCTGATCTTCAATTTTAACTTTTCACATGCTTTTAATAGACAGACATTGTGTATGGCCACAAAACCATGTAAGTAAGATGTTATGTCTTAGATGCCTCCTTTTAAAATGGCTCTTGCCTCCTTTTCATTAACTAAGTACGTAATTAAGAATTGGAATACCAGCATTTGTCGAAGGCGGTGTTTTTACCCTGGGAACTGTGACCATTTGTGTATTTTGGATGGTGAGTGTGGTTACAGGTAGCTAATACTATTTTAATTGAGTACTGATTCAGTGAGGTTGACCAGATAGCTGAAAGGAGGAATGGCAGCTGAGCTTGAGGTAATAGGACAAGCCTCCTTCAGGCAGCCACCTATGCAGCCCTCCAACACGGCATGTATTCAGTGGATAAACGAGGCTGTATGAATGACTTTATGGCATGAAAAGAGGAGGTGGTGGACAGCCCCCGCCACCCACCGGAAGGTGCTGGCTCTATGACTAGCCCTCAGTTACATGGAAGCTTCAGTTTTCAGTGTTAAACCAGAGTGACAGCCTTAAGAAGACAAGCCTTTGGGACATGTTCAGAGGAGTTGTTTTAATTGGGCTAAACGAGGGAAGATACCCTACACTTGGATATAGAATTGCACAGGAAGGAGAAAGCTGGCTGGGCACAAGCATTCCTGTTCTCTGATTTCTGACTGTGTGTGCAACTTGACCAGATTCCTCGAGATCCTGCTCTCATACCTTCTTTACACAGACTAGCCAATAGAAGCCCCTCTGTAAGGAGTTCGGTTTTTCCGCCTGCCGCCAGTCTTGTCCCGCCGCCACACCGCCAGCCCCAAATAACACACAGAGACTCTGTATTTGATACAATGCCCGGTTACTTGTTTCTTATTGGCTAGCTCTGCCTTAATTATTAACCCATTTCTGCTGATCTATGTATTTCTCTTACCGGGGAGCCGGCGGCATACTGCTTTCTCCAGACTCTCCATCTTGACCTCCTTTTACTACTTCCTATCTCCTCCTTGTCTCCTAGTCCCTCCTATCTTCCTTTCCTATTGGCCAACAGTGCTTTATTATTAACCAGTATGAGAAACATATATACATAATGGCATTTCCCATCACCCCTCCTTCGTAAGTTGTCGTTATCAGGTATTTTAGCGTGGCAACAGTGAAGACGTTAATATAAGCAGTAAGACTGAGCTGTGGAAAACTTATATAAATCACGTTTTCTCTGTTCCAGGGGCAAACTGAAGAAGAAAAGAAGCCCAGAGCCGGTGCCACAGTTTTAACCCCAGGTAACTATCACTATCCGGCGTGGTTCTAGTTCACAGTGAACAGCTTCCACAAGGAAATTTGGTGAGATTGCTTTATTTGCTTTATATTTCTTAGCTTAAATATAGAATGGTATATTGTCTCCAGGTTGCTCATGGTCTTACATATATCAATATAGACTTTTTCAAAGTCGTGCCATGCTCTTAGACGTGTTAAGGAATGCAAGTCTGAAGCTTCTATTTTTGCATATATTTGACTTTTAAACAGGTTGCGAAGGAGGCCATTTCTGGTTTGTAAACTTTCTCCATTAGGGATAGAAGGTGCTACCTACTGAGTGTATTTTTACCTCCTTGCTTCTGTTTCCCCCCAGCTTGCTTTAATCTTTTCATATTTGTGCTTGTTGTCCCCTGCTGGAGACATGTTGAAGAGATGGTACATTTAACCCACAATGGATATCCATCCCTCAAGGTTATTCACACATCAGTACACTTTAGATACTGTCTTTTTTCGGTATCTCTCTGATTTTCAGGAGCGTTAAATTTAAATCAACAAATAAAAGTTGCTGTTTTGTAGCTATTTCCACAAGACAATTGCTATTAAAATTTCTATAAAATACAGTTGAATGTCCAACAGATTTTTTATTATCTGGGAAGAAAGGTACATAAATTTTATAATAAGCCTCTGGAAAACTCTAAAAATACCCCAAATATTGAGTAGAGTAAGGCTTTTCTTTTCTTTTTAAATAATAAAATCAACTAAAATATCTTGTCTTTTTAACATTTTGCTTTCTAAAAGACTGCTCACTGTTGCTTAATTTCAGAAAACAATATTGAAAATCTGTGACCTTAAAAGAGTTTTCTATTACAATAAAGAAAAAATATATGTTGCTTTAAGTGGATAGTTTTCTGTTGCGGCCACTGGAGTCCTGTCATGGTCTTTGCTGAACAAGCAGAATGGGGTGTAGTACTTTGATAATTATGTAACTTGATGTTCTGATCGCCTGGAATACACTTCAGTTATACAACACTGAAATTTTAGAAATAAAATTGGCCTGTGCATGGCCCTGAACAGTAGGGTTTTTTCAATTTTATTTTTCATTCTCAGAGGTAGGTAGGTACTTATTAATTTGTCATTTCTCCCCTGGAGCTATATTTTCACACTAATATAAATTGAGTATTTTCTTTTTTTAATTTTGTGGTTGAATTCTTCTTACTGAAAGAAGAATAGGCTTAGATGAACAATTTAAAACTTTTCTGTGTCTCATTCTAGGATTCTTTCCCCAATTTAGTGCTTGTATTTTGACTCCGTGTGAGGGTTTGTTTCTCTCAAATAGTTTTCCATGTTTTATGGGGGCTCAGTTTGCTTTGCTCTCCTCCATCTGCTGACTTGTTTTGTAGTTAATATTCATTCTCAAAAGTTTCTTGCTGTGCTTTACTCTGCCCCAAATTTGACATTATTAATTGCTTCTGGAACATAACTAAATGTTTATAGGAAGGCTTAGCTTTGTTTTATGTGTGTGCATGCTATTAGTTGCTAATTATAATGAAAATAGGGTCATGTGGAGGCTTTAGAAAATAATGGGTTTTTTTTTATTTGTTTTGTTTTTTGTTTTTTTAAAACCACGTTCAATGGAGTGAATGAGGTATCTCTCCAATTGTCATATTACCATTGTGTCTTAGTGGAGATCTTTCCACCTACAGATTGTGGAATAGTAAAAGTTTCTCCATGGAATCCTTGACAATTTGCAGAAACTTAGTCTCTTCCTTGGTATCTTAAAAATAATAACAAAACAAACCCAGAATTGTGCATGTACACATTGATATGTATATGAGCATAGAAAATTATATTGAATGTAAACACACAATTCTTTATAACAAATTTACATTCAGTGTGTGCTTCCTTGGCTATTGTTATAATTTGAGTGCCTAACTTGTGCCCTTAACATTAAGCTACAGGCAAGGGAGACACGAACGCTATAAACTTCACTAATTGGCGGTGAATCTAAGGTTTGAAACTATATTCAAGAAGTTATATGGCTCAGTGAGCCCTTTATTGCTCTATGCATTCCCTTTCTATGTGAGCATCTTCTTCTGTTAAGACAAAGGTGTGGAAGAAAGCTATAATATTGCTTAGAGTCGGGCTAGGGAACGTAAGTGCTGATAAATTACTAATGGAGTCTTATATGCTCCTCGGGATGGGCTGAGCTAGATTTCCCTTGAAACAGTCTTTGAGATTTAAGTTTGAAAACTCTTTGGCTAAAATTCTTTCTAGTAATTAGAAAACTTACATAACTTTCCTAGGTCCATCTCCCCGAGAGAAGGCTTGTATCAGCATGTGTTTGTCAATGTTCACTTGTCAGTAATTGGCTGTGATAATGTCAGAGAATTGTTCTTGTCAGCTCAGACCTGTCTGAATTTGTTTTTTGACATCTCCAAGATAAAAACACCCAATTTCTTCGCAGACTCAAATGATCTGGATTTTTCTATCCTCAATTTCTAAGTGTCTTTAAAAGCATTGTTTAAAAGCATGGTTATGTGTTGGGACAGTGGGCGTTTAGGAGCATAAAACCGTGAATGAAGGACATCATAAAGAAAATGTAGATCTATGCATATGTAAATTTAACTTTGTATGTAACATTAATAAATGAAATAGAAATAGAAACACAAAAAATATATCCATAGATACAATGGAGAACAGGCTGCTATTACATAAAGGAATTAGGAAATTCAGATATGCTTTAATCTCAGTCATCTCCAGGCAAAGGTTACAGATTTTTCACTGAAGAAGAGATAAAAGTACCTCGATATTAACATATTGAAAACATCAAGTTTCAATAGAATATAAAGAAATACTAGTTTAAAGGTAGTGATGATAGTTTTGATTTACCAAGATAGCAAAGGTTTTAAACTTCTGGCTCCTCTCAGCATACAGCGAGGAGACAAGCTCTGGGGTCCCGAGTGGAGTTTGCTCTTGTTATCAAAAGTGTTAAATAAAAATGTCTTTTGATTTACCGTCTTCATTGAATTTTTCTTAATGAAATAAACACGTGCACCTCATTTCTGTAAGCCTTGATTGTTGTGACACTGTTCATAACTACAGACAGTTGAAAAGGAATGTACAGTGCATTCAGTTTATAAGGAAGACATGGTGGCTTGAATATCAGTAGGTAATTATGTCACTTATATATTGGGAAATTTTAAATCACCATAATAAAAACTGATGATAATATTTAATACGTTAATATTTTAACAACAGTTATCTTTAGGTCGTTTGATTTTAAAAGTGTATTATAGCAGTCACTTATGGTCACAACATATCGCTGTGGCGAGCCTACGAGCTTTTGTGAATTACCCAGAAAATTCTAGCTTACCCTTTTCCTTCCTTGTTTCTCTTTTTTATTTTTATGTTTGAATGTTGTCCTAAACCCAACAGTCTTCTCTGTTAAGCTTTGGCTTCCTTATCCTAACTTCTAAGGTCTCTCCCTACCACGCTTGCCGTGGGACTGCTTGCCTGGCATGTACCTTACTCCCAGACCTCCATGCCCAAGTCAGAAGGCATGGATAGCTTCTCCCCTCCTCTTCCCATCTAACTCCTCTACATAGCTGCCAAGATTTACACCTTGGCTGTCTCCTGGATTATTAAAAAAAAAAAAACTCTTAATGAAATTTACACTAAATTTTCTTCTGAGTCTATTTTAACTCTTTTATCAACAAGGCTAATAACCCTGAGAAGGCACCCTGATTTCATGGTGTGTGGTAACCCACATGGAACACCCTAAAATTTCCTGTGATTTGTGGTAACCATGTAGGCACCCCAAAGAAGTTTCTTTCCCTGAGGAAAAAAACAGGTGGCCATACTTTGGGACTGTGGCTCCTGAATTTGCTCCCTGTTACTAAGGCCAACCAACCTTCTCTGGAAACATTCATGATTCTGGCTTCCTTGCGTTGTGTGATGGTATGAAAGTAATGGCTCCTACAGGCTCATGCACTTGAACATTTGGTTCCCAATGGTGGGCTGTTAGGATGGACCAGGAGGTGTGGTTCTGTTGAAGGATGGTGTCACTGGGGGGGGGGGTTGAGATTTCAACTGCCCTTGCCATTTCTGCTACAATCTCTCTCTCCCTGGTGCTTGTGGGTCAAGATATGAGTCCTCCCTCAGCTACTGCTCTGGGCCTTATGGCTGCTTGCTGCCAGGGTCCCCACCAGGATGATCATGCGCTCACCCTCCGAAACTGTGAGCTCCAGGGAAAGATTTTCCTTTGTCACTTGCCATGGTTATGGTGTCTTATCCCAGCCATAGAAAAAGGAAGGAAGACACGTGACATACCCTTCCTTCTTTTGTCTGCTGAAGAGGACTTAGAATAATTTCAGATTCATGGAAAAAGCTGCAGTTACAATAGTGCAGAAATAGACATGAGTATTCTGTACCTCGTTCGTTTTTAATATTAGTGAGTTGTATGGTCATGGAACATTTCCCAGAACTTAGCATTTAATACTGCCATAACACCATGCATTAAATTACAGACTTCTTTTTTTTATTGTTTATTTAAAGGTAGAACCACTGTCTTTTTACCTATATCCTTTGTTTTATGGCAAGATTCAAAATGCTACTTTGGGCGGAGGAAGTTTCTTTTGCTCTCTGTGCTTTCTAGTTTTCTCTCACAGGCAGAGCCCGCATTTCTGGGGAGGAATAGTATTTCCCTACCTGCCATCTACTGACCCTGTTTGCCACCATCTCAGCTCCACACTCAGCATGCCATTGCGAGCCACTCCCCTTGCTTAGCTCACTAGTGTGGATGGAGAGTTGTTAGAGTTATGTTGGCTGAACCACTGGTCTTCCAGATCAGTAGATGCTTCCACGCTCTTACCATTCTTACTGTTTCACTAGCATATGTCAGCCAATCTTGTCCTTGTTTCCGAATGTCCACTCTGCCTTGCTGACAGACCCGCACTGGATAGCATGGTCACGGGCCCACAATCAAACCACAGTCCCAGAATCACCTCATCGCTCACCTACTGCTTTCTAATTCAAGCCCCAAACTGGTCCTTCAATTTGTCCTGCTTGGTAACTCCCAAACATGATTCCCCTAGTTTGGAATAGCTCTGGTGATGTAGTGCTATTCTTCAGCCTTGCTGTGTGTGTGTGTTTCCTACTGAAATTCCTCTGGATTCTATTAGTAGGGTGTCTTACTTGCTTCCTCTGGAATATTTTAGAGGCGCCTCACTTTATGCTAACTGCCTGTTACTTGCTACCCACCACTTTGTGCTTTGTGAGCCGTCTGAAACGCATCATATAGACTTAATGCCAAAGAATCCCTCCCTACACACGGAGGTCTTTCTCCTGGGTGGCTCCTTCAAAACCTCTTCAAAAACCTCTCTCTCTCTCTCTCTCTCTCTCTCTCTCTCTCTGTGTGTGTGTGTGTGTTTGGGGATGGTCCTGTACCTTAGGATATTTGGCTTTAAAGGTTTTCAATTGTATAATATAACATATCATCTCTCAAGTTAGGCATATTTTTAAAGGGCGTGTAATCAGGTCCAATCAGGTCAGCAAGACTTACTGTTCTGTAAACCCATACAGTAATGTATTAAAGCTCTTTAGTGTTAATAAGCCGGATGGTCTGGAGAAGGTTCAATATGGCTACAAAGGAGCCTCACTCACTTCCAGTGGTTAGTTTTGGTGCTGGATGGTGTTGTTCACTAAGCGATTTCAACAGCTTCAGAGAGGGGACCCTCGAATATTATCTTGGATTTCTTCATTAGGGTTGCTAGCTTTCTGCTTGGGTGCAGTCACAGAACTGCATTCTTTCATAATAATTATGTCAGTGGAACTAGAGTGTCTGCATCTGCCAACCTTAGTGAGAGACTAGTTTATTCAGAGTGACACCATTCTCACCATAATAAGTGTGATGTCATTCCCCACCATAGTGAGTGATGTCATTCCCCACCATAGTGAGTGATGTCATTCCCCAGCGTGAGTGATGTCATTCCCCACCATAGTGAGTGATGTCATTCCCCAGCGTGAGTGATGTCATTCCCCACCATAGTGAATGATGTCATTCCCCAGCGTGAGTGATGTCATTCCCCGCCATAATGAGTGATGTCATTCCCCATCATAGTGAATGATGTCATTGCTCAATATGAGTGATGTCATTCCCCACCATAGTGAGTGATGTCATTCCCCACCATAATGGATAGCAATGCCATGAAAGGGGAGAACAAATGGGTCTTATTTTATTCAACTCCCATTAATTTAGATGGCATTTACTTCACTGAATAATCAATTAAATATTTAGGCATTTATTAATTTGAACCTAAAAAATTTAAATTTCACTGTGCTATGATGTTCACTGGAGGATAAACTTTTTTAAATTAATGAACTTTACTTGGGGGTCCTGTAATAACTGAAGATTTCTGTGCACTTTAATGAAGAGTATTTCTCTTTAATAAATACCTTTAGTACATATTTTCACATCGTTTGCCAGTCCTGGCTAATGGCTCATAAATGAGCTGCTCTTTGAACATAACTTGTTTAGCTGCCAGTCCTCTCTGCGGTATCCTGCTAATTCTAGGTGAATTAATGGGGGATGAATGTAGGCATAAAGGAAAGAAACATTTGTGTTCTCTTCCTGGAGTTGCTGACCGATGGCTGAAGCTGGCTGAAGCACAACCATAGGGCCAGGCCCCATACTCGGAAGCCCGTTGTATGAGGGTGATCTTTATTCTACACCTAGAATTCCTTAATAGATGAAAGTGCACAGTAGACATTATCCCCATGAGGGCGTCGGATGACTCATCATTCGAGCTGCCCTACACAAGAGTCTGGTGGTGGCTGTATCCATCCTTTGCTGCATCTGTGGTCAGTCCTGGGTGGATGAGGCCACGGGACTCTGACAAGACGGCCAAGCACTTGATGCTCCTACTGTTTGACTAAAGGGATTCCAGCAGGTCAGCACTTAGTCCTAGAGCCAACACACAAGGGCTTTGCACTGTGGACAGGCAGCTCCGGAATGAGAAGCACCTTCCCTCCCCAGTTCTTGCCTCCTTCCCTTCCTGGAAGCTCTTGTTTGATCCCAAATCAAAGGGTTTTTACAGAGTGTGCACTGCATGCTGAAGACATTTGCTTTTGTTCAGTGTGATAGCCTTTTTGTTACCGAGATTACAGTTTAATGTTGGGATATTTGAATGTCCCTTTAGACCTAAACCTACACTGTTTCTCATTGGAAAACTTAGGCTATGGGCTTATTGTATGGCAGGATATTTCTTAATCCCCATGTCCTCTAGTTTGGGTTCCTGGCTGTTTCTTCATGCTGGAGATTCATGTCGTGCATCTCCAAGGAACTAACCCAGAAGTGACTCCTTTTACTTTCCCCTTTTCGCCAGCATCCTTGGTTGTCACACGGCTCTGCTGTGCCCAGTGTCTGAATATAACTCTGATGCGTTGCTTAGTGTACCTTGTCAGGCTTTTTCACTGTGAAGTTAGGTCATTTGTCCTTTTGACTGACATCTGTAAAGGAGACAATTCAAAACTGCAAATTTACTAGTTCTCACCAATTTCCCAGTTATTTCCATATGAACTCAAAGCTCCTTATTTCAGTCAGCCTGTTTTAAGCCACTTATGTCATGATTTTCCTGTTCTAGATGCCTCTGTTGTCATTTGGACAGTTGGTTGGGTCCGTTAAGCTGTGGTCTACTGTCTCCTTGACAGACCCCTATTTTTATCTGAGCACTCACATTGGGGCATTAAGAGTCTGCTGTGGCTTTTCCTCAAGAGCGGAAAGGACGCAGATACGTGTACTTTACACTCTGGGAAAGTCAGTTTTGTTTCATTCCTTCAGCTCACAGCCTTATTGTATAGAAACGCGTTTATAGAGTGTTCAGGGCTGCAATCACATTTTCCTATACGTGTAATCGGGTGTCACTCACATTCCCCTATGACAGTATCTAACTCACAGTTATGGTCTTTTACTGCAGTATGCAGCTGGAGCAGGCCGTGTAGGGGAAGAAGGGATGGAGGGAAGGCAGGAGGGTAGGAGGAAGAGTAAATAGCCTCAGAGAGACAGGCGGCTTAGGTCTTGAGTGTCCATCCAGGTAGAGTCTTCAGTCCAGGGTAAACGCTCTCTTTTACAGTGTATTATTTTAGTTCTTATTCCTGCAGAATTGATCCTACTAGTATTTAAAAGCAAGGATAGAATATATGGCTAGAATCAGAGGGATAGGTCTTGCCACTTGATTGTACCCACCAGTCTCAACAAATCACTTACCATCTTAAACATCCGTCAGGATGAAATGAGGAGATGTTTATAATGTCTTGGGCTCTGGGTGGATATTATATAAATGGGGGTATTTTGTGAGCTGCTTAAGTAGGGGATTTATGTATTGTGTTTTTAGAAACTGTTGGCCTGTTTGCGGAATGAGCACTCACATTCTGCCTTGGAGATCCCTGTAGGAGGAATTTTGATAAACGTAAGCTGCAGAATCGACACTAGCCAAGTTGCTCCCTTTAGTGTTTATACCTCTGACTGTCCTGCGGGGATGAAGGCGCTTGAAGTTTGGTAACTGCCTCCCAACTGTCAGCTGCACAGCTGGAGCCTGGGGCCATCTTGGCACTGCCTTTCTCTCTGTCTTTGGCAGTCTGTCTGTCCGTCCTGGAGGCTCACTGCTTTTGACTAAGGAGTGTGTCTTGCTTCAGCTCCCCCGCGGTGTCCACCAGACTTGCCTTTGCTATGGCTTCATGCTGATGGCACAGTACAGCTGGCTCTTTCTTCTCATAATGTGAGCTGGATCCCGTGGATACCTCCATCCTTTCTTTTCTTAAAAGATTTCCTCACTCCCATTGCCCACAGGTCGGGACAGGGGCAAAAGTCCTGAGGCCACAAATCCTTACATTCTGGCCGTCTGTCTTTCCCTAGTCTCTCTGCCCATGGTCTCCCTGTATCCTACCGTGTTCTGAAAGTGCTAGCTTTATTTGAGGCCTGGCCAAAGGGCCCCTTCTGCCTGACATGTCCTTCCCTCTCCTCCATCTGTATCTTCTGTATTGGTTTTTGTATTAGTAACTACAGAGGCCATTTAGTAAGGTTGAAACTGTGTCCACGGACACAGACCTTGTTCACCGTGTTCAGCTGTTTGGACGTTGTTCTATAGCCAAGAAAGGGCGTGAAGCTTTGCATAGCATTATGTGCAGAGGTAGACCTTGTCAGGAGTCAATAAGGTGGATTTTCTCAGTTCCTGCGGTGGTATCAGAGGGGCTGACAGAGGAGGGCCCTATATCTCACGCAAGGAGATTTAAGGAGCACTCACTGACTTGGGACCTGGGATCCGACTGGAAAGCCAACACAGAGGTGGTATGTGTGCAGAGGCAGAGGGCCCAGGGATTATGATGTGAAGGGTCTGGGTCAGACGCTGTGGAGAGATATATTGGGGTGCAAGTGTCTGGGCTCCTCAAGTACAGGGCGGCTGTTGAACCTGTGAGCACAGGGCCTCCCTGTAGAGGAGCAGGCTTAGCAGAGGGAATGACAGGAGAGCCGCCTTGGGGTGCAGAGAAAGGCTACCCTCAGAGCATAGAAGGCGGCTCGTGGAGAGTACGGTTGTGAAAGCCGTGAATGTGGCGAGAAACCAGCTCTGGGACTGTTTGATATCCTGTAGTTGATATTGAATGGATCTGTGGTAGGAAGAGTGAAAATAGAAACACTTTCCAATTAAGACTCAAGCTGTAGAAAGTGACGCACGTCAACCTCATGGCTCTGTTATTTTTACGTTAGCCAAATGTCGACAAGTATTCAACATAAAGTGTATGATTTTCTTTGTACCCTTGGTTATTTATGGTTGTCTTCACAGCACATAGGATTTCAGGAGAAATCATTTTTCTCAGATGGTTGTCATACTGGTTTATATAATGGCAATATGAATTTAGTCATTCAGTATTGGAGCTGACAAGGATGCTGATGGTTTTTAAACAATAAAGGATGCCTGAGATTTGTAGCCAGCTTTTCAAGTTCGTACACACTGAAGGCCTATCAGAGTAACTGGTCCATAAAATCGGGTATTTATACCATGGATAAACTTGGGGGAGATCGCGTTTTTCACCTTAAAGTGATTAGCTGTTTCATTAGACACATTTTGTCCCCGTGGGCTGTGAGTACTCACGACTGTTTTTGAGGGTTACTGTCCTTGGTGCTTCATGCACAGAAATGAAGGGACAAGCAAGGTCTTCCAGTGTAAAAGATCTATCTATTACAGATTACTCCCCTGTGTACAGTGAGCCTTAATTCAAATCAGGGCACCGCACCTATGTGTGATAACTATTATTCTAAGATAATTTACTGTTTATGGATTCCTTCTTCAGAAAAGACAAACGTATGTATTTGTTTAATGTTCCTACTTAGTGAACTTTTAGAAATTCTGTGACGCTGGTTTTGAACAGTTTTCCAAAATATCAGTACTTATCATTCCTGCTCTGTAGCCCTGTTAATGTCCCGATGCTGGCACAGCCACGTGACAGTACAAGCTCCGCCTTAACGTTCTGTAAGCTAGAGGAGGCTGAAGGGTGCCCACAGGCACCCAGCCACACTTACTCCAGGATGCCCAGAGGAGCCTCAGTCCCTTGCCTCTTCTGGTTTCTAGAAGCCACCTGCATTCCTTGATTTGTGGCCTCTTCCTCCACCTTCAAAGCTAGCAAGGGCCTATCTTTCAGACCCCTGTGTTTTGGCCATATCCTCAGAATACAGCCACCCAAGGATCTATGGGTTCCATTAGACTTTTCTCAGGCATGGTCCCAATTTCATTTTTCTTACATAATCTCCAAAGTTCATTGTGTGTGTGTGTGTGTGTGTGTGTGTGTGTGTGTGTGAGAGAGAGAGAGAGAGAGAGAGAGAGAGAGAGAGAGAGAGACAGAGTTAGGCATCTTTGGAAGGGTGCTATTCTGCCTATCACAAGTGAAGTCACTTGAGGAATAGCACCATAATAATTTATTTGGGTATTTTTGTTTGTTTGTTTCTTTGTTCAGGCAATGCAGAGTTTTGCTTGTTAGATTTAACAGTTGCTACGTGTGTTTATTGTGTTGGCATACTATTATAATCCAGTGTGGCCAAAGAAGACCTCTTTCCAGCTGTCATGGGGAAAAAGCCATTGGCAACCGAGGTAGTGGGATCTCCAGGGGTTTATGAAACTATTTTAGTGTTTATACATTCAATTTTTCCCTTTAAGTAGTACCAATTAAGTGTTCTTCTAAGACCCTGCTTAGTAATCTGAAGTTGGATTTCAAATTTACCTTCACCAAGAGTAGCTAGTGTTTCAAAGGTTAGCAAGCTGTGAGGCCGAGATGTGATTTTGACAGAATTTATTTTAAACAGTTTTAGTGTCAAGAGGAAAAGTAATCTTGTAAAACATTTGAAGTATATTCATTAATTGAAGACCACCAGGGGATATTGAAAATAGAAGAAGGTCTTGAGTTTCAGATTGACAGAATTACTGAAAGTAACATCTGGAACAATATATTTAATACATTATAATAGATGTTCCCAGGATACAAAGAAGGAAAAGGCGATGGGAAATACGCAGATAAAAGGAATTATAAAAGGAATATTGCTCCCCCCCACTCTCTAATAAAGATGGCTGCTAATTTGATGACGTACAGGGTAGAATTCATGGGAGAACATTTCAATATGAGCCTCCCAATTACATGGAGTCATTTTTGTGTGTAACTTCTGTGCTGGAAATTGTGCCCATAGACTTCCCACGTGTTTTCTAGTTATTGAAGGAGTAAACAATTCATAGGGGGAGTCTGCTTGCAAATGTGTTCCTTCCAGTCAATTTGTAGCCTCTGAAGGTTTCAGAAAGACCTGCATTCTTAGTCCGTTATCGCCCTGCACAGAGAGCAGGGTGCAGTCAGAAGTCCCGATCCTCCTCCAGGGATAGGGGTGCCAGTGTTCTTCCAGGCTGGGAGATGAGCTTACTGTCCTACTAGTGGCAAATTCACTCGTCTAATTTGACCTCTCTGTGGGGGTGCTGATGCTTCTTTCCATTGTCCTTTGCTCTTCTCCATCACCCATCACTTCATCCCTTCCTTGATTTTATGTCTCGGTGCACACCCCTCCTCTGCCTTACATTTAAGATCTAGGGTTTGCCTAAATTCCAACAGTAATACCCCCTTCTATCTGGCAATCTTCCTGTGGTGACATTACCGTCATCACGCTACTTTCTGTTTCTTTGCAGATCCTTGTCTGTCTCTGTGCTGGAAGAGGGTCCACCTCGTCACCCCTCACGTTGGTCAGCTGACTTTTTCCCAGTTGTTCCTTTTCTCTCTGTTCCTGGCCACCTTTATTGCTGTTACCCTTCTCTTCAATCAGTGACCAGTGGTCTCCACATGATCTCCAGCTCAGCAGCTAAATAAGAAGGAAAAATTGATCAATATGAGACTTAATATAAACACGAGAAACTATAATACATGCATTTTTTGATGGGAACACATTGGAAAGGTGGGAGACTGGATCATTCCCCATTAAACTAAAGATTATCAGAATGTATGCAAGAAAAGGGTGCATATGGAAAATGTGTACAAGAAGGTTCCAGAAGATCAGTAGTAGAGTCTAGAGGTAAAGGCACACAGGTCAAGTAATTGAATTGGTGTGTCTGTCATATCGCATATTTAGTAATTTCAGAGTTTTTGTTGAATTAATAAGCAGAATCAGGTGAAGGCTACAAACCTAGGAAAGAAAAACTCAAACCATGCATATGTTTGCCATTGTTTGCCATTGCTGTGATTTCATACACAGAAAACTAATTATAAAGTATCACAATTAAGACAAAAACATTGGGGTATTTTAAAACATCATCTTTTATATATTCCAGTCTCTTCACTTAGAAATAGGAAAAGAAAGAAGTTGTATCCATAGTAGCGTATGAGAGAGAAAGTGGGACGAGCCCTACTACTTGAGGTAAACTAGAACGTTCTATCGGCATCTGGAAAGATGCAAAGACTTATACGCTTCAAATGCCAACCCCTCCCACTGGACATTTAATTTAATTCCAAGTTGAATCCCATCTGCTTTTAATTTAAGTTTGGTGTAAAACAGTGTTCTACTGAAATTGTCATCTCTCTTGTGATATCTGGATCCATCAACAGTTTGTGAACTGCGAACACACGAGAGAAACTGGACTAAGGCGGCTGACGTTGACTCGGCGGGGAGGGAGTGCGGTTGGCGAAGGGAACAGCTCAGTTTCACTCAGCGAGCTATGTGGGTCCACCTGGCCTTTCCCCGCAGGAAGACAAATTGAAGACAACACTGCAAAGAAGAAAGGTCTTTTTTAAAAGACTCTCCTAAGGGACTCTCAATGGGGAGAGATAACTCAATCCAGAGTGGCAATTCTTCAAGGGAACAAGTATCAACCCCGAGTGGGAAACCTGCATCTTGCTAGAGAAATTATGCAGATATCAAAACAAGTCTGTTCTTAATTTGAAATTCTGGTAATTTTACTCCCTCTTTTACCTTAAAATTTTATTATTTTATGTATGTGAGCATTTTACCTTCACCTGTATCTATGCACCACATCCATGCCTGGCACTCTCCGAAGGCAGAGGAAGGCATTAAATCCCCTGGAATTGTAATTATGGAAGGTGTGAACCACGGTGTGGGTGCTGGGAATCGAACCTGTGTTCCCTGGAAGAACATTCAGTGCTCTTAAATGCTGAGCCATCTCTCCAACCCATCATTCCCACTTTTGAAAACCCTTTTCACTGGCTGCGTGATTCTTGGTATTGTGCTTCAAAAGTGCCATTGCTTAGTCATCCTGTTCCAAGCTCTTCTGATGGTGACACCACATTCACACCCATTAAGGTCCCCGCCTGCTAACTTCCTAGCCCCTCCTCTCCCGGTTTTCTTTTTTACTCCCTCTGCTGTCTGACATACAATGTTTTTCTTTGTTTTATTTCCTGCTTTTACCTGGTAGAACATATGGCAGTTAGGATTTTGTGTATCATAGGCTCCTGGCACTTAGTAAATATCCTCTTAATATTTGTTGAAATAAAATGAAAACTGAATGAATAGCATCCCCAAGACAAGCTAAACTACCTGATTCTCAGTACTCCTCACCTTCCTCAAGTCTCTACAATTGGATTTTCATTTCTGTATTGTGGTATTCATCTGTTTTCCCCGGCAAACTGCAGGCTCCTTAAGGCAAAAGATGTATCTTCCTTTCCCTTGGATCATTAGCAGTAATACAGGATCTGACTCATAGAAAGTACTAAGAAATGGACTTTGAATCAATGTGTACTAGCCTTGGATGATTTTGTTTTGTTTTTGTTTTTTCTTTCTTGGTATACATGACTAAATTTTGAAAACTCTTCCAATAATAGCAGCTTTTGGGTCTTTGACTTGTCCCATCTGAAGGCCACCATGCTGGATAGTTTTATATCAACTTGACACAGGCTAGAGTTAACTGAAAGCCTAAGTTGAGAAAATGCCTCCATAAAATGCAGATGTAAGGGGCATTTTCTTAATTCGTGATTGATATGGGAGGGCCAAGCCCACTGTGGGTGGGGCCAACCCTGGGCTTGTGGTCCTGGGTTCTGTAAGAAAGCAGGCTGAGCGAGCCATTGGCAGCTCCCCTCCATGGCCTCTGCATCAGCTCCTGCCTCCTGTTTCCTGCCCACCTTCCTTCAGTGGTGTACTATGATGTGGAAATGTAAGCCAAATAACTCTTTCCTCCCCAGTTGCTTTTGGCCATTGTGTTTCATCGCAGATAGTAACCCAAAGATAATCTCTGTTTCCAGGACCTTCCATATGTGGCTCTGTCCTTTTTATAAGTGTCAGAACTGACACCCATCCAGTTTCTATCTGGTTCTCTGGCTTCAGATTTCTTCCCCTGTGGCTTCAGCTGGGATCTACTTAGGATTCTTTTCTGGATTATTTTCTGTTGTTGTGACCAGAACAGTTTAGGGGAAGAAAATTGGCTTAGACTTCCAGGTCCCCAGCCATTATTGAGTCATTTCAAGTCAACAATTTGAAAACAGAAGTCATGGAGGAGTAGCCCTGGTTAGCCTCTTCCTCCAGGGCCGTGCGTGGCTAGCACTGAGGAGTAGCCCTGGTTTGCCTTCATCCAGGGTCGTGTTGGGCTAGCACTGAGGAGTAGCCCTGGTTTGCCTTCATCCAGGGCCGTGCGTGGCTAGCACTGAGGAGTAGCCCTGGTTTGCCTTCATCCAGGGTCGTGTTGGGCTAGCACTGAGGAGTAGCCCTGGTTTGCCTTCCTCCAGGGCCGTGCGTGGCTAGCACTGAGGAGTAGCCCTGGTTTGCCTTCATCCAGGGCCGTGCGTGGCTAGCACTGAGGAGTAGCCCTGGTTTGCCTTCATCCAGGGCCGTGCGTGGCTAGCACTGAGGAGTAGCCCTGGTTTGCCTTCATCCAGGGTCGTGTTGGGCTAGCATTCTTACACATCCTTGGTCTCCCTACATCAGTTTACAATCAAGACTGTGACTCAGCACATTTCAATCAGGGCGTTTGTCTCAGTTGACTCTGAGGGGACTGTGTCCTTGGGTACTAAGGTTAACTAGGACAAACCTTTCTGCTACTCAAACCAGTTGTGTTTGTCCAGTTCTTGAGGTGAGTTAAGAATAAAATAACAGGATGATACTCTACTTCTTGAAAAATATTTCTACCACCATTGCTTCTTTTCCTCTGGTTGCCCCTCTTATTCATTTATCCCTTTCTACTTTTCTGTTTGTACCCAAACCTCCCAAACACATTTCCAGGTATCTGTGTTTGGTTCTCTGCATGTTTTACTCTTCATAAATTCTGAGAATCATGAGAATTGACTATTCCTTTTTTTCTGTTTTTAACAGTCTGTACATTGATGGTGACTAAGTCCAAATTTTCCATCTGGAACTTTATCCTGCAAGACCTGTTTTTTTAAAGCTGTCTCCTGGATAGTTCATCCCAAATGGCCAGCCTTTATTAGCATCTGAAAACATATTCTGCTTGTTCTCCAAGCCCGGTCCTCTGGTTTTGTCTTGCTTAGTGGCAAACATCATATCTTCGTTTAAAATAATCCTCTGGCTTCACTATGTATGTAGGCTAAAGAAAGGAATTGTTAGCATGGTGTTTTAATTACAGTGTTACTTTCTCTAGGAAAGGAAATAACTCAAAGCTGCTCAAATAATGGGCCATATGATAAAAATACATGTTGCAAGCATGGAAACTCAAGGAGATTGAAGACAGAGGCACCGAGTAGACAGTGTAGGTACCCCCTGTGCTGGGACATCAGAGTGGCCCCTGAGTGGTTCTCCACTATGACCTTACAAGCTTGCTCCAGGGCTGTGAAGGCTGAACTCTGGTCCTCAACCCCAGTGCTGCTGACCCTACAGATAACACATTATCATGTATTTTCTCACGTTTCATCTTTCTAAGTATATTCAGGTGATATCCATGCTGTGGGTGCCACATTTTGAGACCTTATCCCTTCACCGTCCAGGCACGTCATCTGTGAAAACTTTGATAATCTCCACTAGAATAGAGTCTTACTCTTCTTCATAGTGTGTGTGTGTGTGTGTGTGTGTGTGTGTGTGTGTGTGTGTGGTATATTGGAACAATGGTTCTCAAACATTAGCATATGTCTGTTTGTTGAAATGCACTGTTGGACAGACAACACAGAGTATCTGATCATCTATCCTGAAGTGTCGAATTTGCCTCCAAATTTACATTTCTGACAATATCCAGGGATTAATTATCCTCTTAAAGAACATGACTTCCGACACATTCTTACACATCTCTCCACCCTGTCGATAGGCTATTGCTGGCTATGGCTGTAGCATGCCTCTGGAATGTTTCCTACATGTCCCTGCCCGTTGTCATTCTTTGCCACCAGTCTTCCCTCTCCCTATAATTCCATTCTTGCCTAGCGCTCACTCCTAAGTTCTGCTGGTCTCAAGCCCTTGAAATTCCCACTGTCTAATGAAACCACAAGGGGAAAGGTCGGAATCCTGCGGCCGACTCTGATCGAGCATAGTCTTCCTCTTCTTCAGGTACAGTGACCCAGCATCTGCCCTGAAGACTCCTATAGGAAGACTCTATGCTCAGCGCTGCCAAGATGTTCGTACTGCAGAAGCCATTCCTTATTTTCCAGCCTTGCTGTAGGTGCACACTGCTCCCCACCGGGTTACAGGCTAAATTGGCTCATCTTAGAGAGCGGTGACCTCCCAGGCATTTCTCCTGATGAGAACGAATTCTCCTTTTGTGTTGTTCCCAGTTACGCTGCTTGAGTTTTCTTCACTATTACAAATTAATTCTGTGTGTGTCATTCTCCATCATACCATCACACATGACCCGTGTGTGTGTGTGTGTGTGTGTGTGTGTGTGTATGATATTCATGAGTGATAGTGATCTGGCTATGGCATGCCTATCCCCACCCAAGAACATGGTAGATGTGGACAAGAGTCAAATTCTCTGCATCTCACAGCACACAAAACCTGCTTGGCCCCGGGAGATGAATGACTTTTTAAATTCAGTAGGACTGAAATGAAAAAAAAAAAAAGTCCAGCCTGAATATGATGTTCAAGTGGAGGATATTGTAGATGGAGCATGGAGAAGTTCTTTCTGGAGGGACATGACAGAGGTGTTAAATTGAGACTGTGGAGAGGGTACCTGCAGGCGACAGCATGCTGTTTCAGGGGCTGCATACCTGGTAGTGATGTGGTTTGTGTGGGGACATCGTGTCCCTCCCACGACAGGTCCCTTGTGTAGAACATTGCACCAGGAAGATGGTTCACGGTAAGGCCAGTTGTTTTTCATGTGTTCTCCGATGAAGAGTTGCCATCTGTCCCTTAGGAACAGAGATGAAACATTGCACAAAGTAGATGTTCCTGATGGCAAACGGGGCCTGAGAGGGACTGATCTGAGACACGGGCCTCAGTCTTCACCCCCTGATATTTCAGTGTAGTTCAGAAAGTTGCTATGAGTAGAGGTGTGCCCGAGTGAGAGGCCCCTTTCCCTTTTACATTTACAGTCTGTGCTCTCTGTGGTGAGGTGGACAGGAGCCAGGCTTGGATGTCAGAGCATGGAGGAGCCAGAGTTCTACTCACAGACCACGAGTGTTGTACTCTAAATAGGACATCTTTGTAAGTCAAAAAGAAATTTAAGGTTTGGAGAATTCACAGGGCTAATTACAAAAGGCTTTGTAATAATTACAAAGGCTTTGTCCACATTTAAACAGCAAACTATGCTTTTTATGTTAAGAAATTTTTGTGATTGCCTGGTGTGTGTGTGTGTGTGTGTGTGTGTGTGTGTGTAAATGCATGCCAAAATCAATGTATGGAGGACACAGAGTGTCCTCACCAACAGGATGCTGGGCCATAGAGCATCACAGTGTCCTCACCAACAGGATACTAGACCATATATGTTGTAGGGTGTGGTCTTCAGTTCGTACCACTTTGTGCCTGGTTGTGGGATGTTGACCCCTGGAGCTGTGTGTATAATCAGCTGACTAAATACAAGGAAGAGCTCATTTTTCTATCAGCCAGATCCATGCAGTTTGATGGTACTCATCACCTTTGTATGCAATATGTATTTCATTGTTTCAGGCTTTTATTCATGTGTAAGCACGCATACTTCTAATGAATTATGCAAATGGACTATGTTCAACTGTATTTAATGAATATTTGCAAAAATGATAATTATGTTCCTGTCATAACCATACTTGTTTAGACTTATGTTTGGATATTTTCATTTTCTCTGTTTTGTGCTATTGTAAAGGCTGTATTTATTCCTTTAAAACACTTTAGAATGAAATATTGGGATGAGGATTGACTGGATCAACAAATATTAACACCTTCTGGCTATAAATATGTATAAACTCGACTTTCAAACTTAATTAAATTCACAAAACCTCTGCCAGAGTTTATTATTGTGCCTGCAGACTTAATTTTATAGTGATGTTGAACATAACTGTTGATGATTAGGTGTGCATTTCTGTGATATCTCGACTGTATATGGTAAATGGAGAAAGTTCTGGACAGTGGGTGGGATGGTTTTAGCAATGTAATGGGCCAAGAAGCCACAGGCTTCTACTTGGGCTCCATTGTGGTGGCTTCGTATTTTAGAAGAACTAGGAAATCCGCCAGTCACAACTCTGTCAGTTTCGTTCGATGACTGAAATGCCTTCTCATACTCCAGCAGCGTGTTCCTTAGCAGCAAGAGGCTAACACTATGCCTGATAGAGGGTGTTAGCTTCCATGCCTTGTAAAGTTGCCTGCATTTAAATGATTTCCTTCTGTTGTCACCAATGTACATGCGTGTTGAAGGAAAATCATACATATTACACATTTTTCGTCGTCTGGACCAGGCATTGGGTCACACTTTAAAAGTTGCTCCTCTTTGTAAAGTAGGAGGCTCACAAAGGATTTAAATTTAAATATTAAAAGCCAGTGTGAGTCATGGCTGCATCGTATGCTGTGGTTGCTGTCTGTTGTCCTATGAGGTTATCCTACTGTCCTGGGAGAGTTCAGATGCAGGGCTCGGAGGAGGGGCCTCTCCCATGTCACTCATTGCCAGTGCAGATGTAATGCTGGCCTTCTACCATCCACACCTTCCTCTGGGACGTTCGTTTAATATTCAGTCCTTTCAGATCAGTATCTCCAAGTGTATTTTGTGTGTGTGTGTGTGTGAAAGTAATAATCATTGTAGAGTATCTTGACTATAAAATGCTGAATACAACTGCTGTTAATATTTTGCTGTTTCTTTCCAATTTCTTTTCTATGAACGTTTGCATTTGTTGGCACACATATATGTGCAATGCCTTCCACATAGAAGGTGTTTTATGAATATGTGATTACATTAGTAATACACACGCCTTCTATGTTTGTTTTTCTGTTTTATTTTTAATTGCCCATCACATTATTAGGGGACAAAATAACTTTTTTTTTATATACAGCTGTGTGTGCTCATGTGAGTGGATGTGCAGGTGGACACATCTGTGTGTGTAGGCGAGAGGTCAAGCTTGGTTGTCTTCTCAGTGGCTCTGTACCTTCCGCTTTGAGACTTTTACTGAACTTAGAGAACACTGTTTGCCTACATATGCTGTACAGTAAGCTTCAGGGATCTGACTGTCTCTGCCTCCTGTGGTTCTACAGGGACTGTTAAGGGTGCAAGGAATCAAACTCGGGTCTGCATGCTTGAGAGACAAGTACTTAAAACGGAACTATCTCCCTGGCCTAAACGGGGTGCTTTGATATGTGTTGGTATTGTGGAAAGATTAAATGAAGATAATTAATGAGTCTATCTCCTCACACAGTTGCCATTTTTTAAAGGTGAGAACACGGGAGATTTCTCTCTCTCTCTCTCTGTGTGTGTGTGTGTGTGTGTGTGTGTTTAGCAGCCTTGAAGTATATAATCTATTAACTGTAGTCACCATGTTATCTGATAAGTCCCTAAAACTCATTCCTTCCGTTATAACTGAAACCGTGCCCCTTGATTGACAAGCCTGTCTCCTTTCTCCATCGCCTGTTCTCGAGCTCTGGCTGTCACCTTTGTGCTCTCTGATTCGGAGGTTGATTCCCTTTAGAATGCATGCATAAATGAAATCATACTATAGCAAAAATATGGACATGAAGGATCCTATATACCACTTAATCTCTAAGTTTCTTAATGACACATTTAATTACCAAAGCATTTCATTAGAGAAACACAGGATTTGATGATCTCAGAATCATTATATATATGTGATATATATGTATATATGTATATTATATATACACACACACACTATATATATATATATATATATATATATATATATTCATCATGTAAAATGTAAGCTTCTATATCAAATATTCACCTACAAAATTTGGAAAGCAGAAAAATGAAAGCAGGAGGAATACTAAATTGTTTATGCTCCTAGAACCTAAAGACGACTTGGTGTGTGAAATATGATTTCCACGGTCTTCATCTCACTTTCAATCTACCACATACTTACCAAAATATAATTTTGTTTTCCAAACCCTTTCCTCTTCCTCAGTGTACTAGTTAGATGTTTACTTTGCATACCATAAGTGGTGTGTCCATGTAAAAACGTTTAATTAGCTACTTGGGGGACATTTAGTTTATTTCCTGTATTTCATTGCTTTGTGGACGACTAACAGAAATGCAGTGTTTTGTCCCCTGGGTGGTCTACTGTGAGTGCATTAAGATAAATTCCTAGAAGGAGAATGGCCGTGTCCAAAGTAGAACCACAAATAGACTGTTGACAATTACCGTCACATTTGTCACATCGCCTTTTGAGGCTTATGCCAACTGACACCCGCCAGAAGGCAGCGGAGGCAGAAGGGGGGATCAGAAGGCTCCCGAACATTGGCCTGAAAGTAGAGCAGACCCCTTTGCTGTCTCTGCTGGCGTCTTTGAGATGGGAACTGCAGGTTACATGAGGCACCAACCCTGACACAGAAAGCTCAGTGTAGAGTCACTGGTGAGGGAGAGTTCCCAACTGTGTACAGGAAGTGAGAGACATTGCCCTTCCTGGTTGTGGTTCTTCTGACCGCCAACTTAAGCAGCCTGCCTTTTGAGTTTATCTTCAGTTACAGTTTGCCCTATTTTTGTTCCATCAAGAATTGCTCCAAGGACAGTGCTGTATTTTCTCTTTTAGAGCCTTCTGTGACTACAGGGGACACCTGGTCCTGGGAACAGTACTTAAGAGACTGGAGTGCTGTGGCTGCACCCATTGAGCTGTTTTCCAAGGTCAGCCTTAACTTTCTTTTCAAGGGGATTTAATTAGGAAATGTAATTGAAATGAAAACATTTGCCTCGATAGCTTACCAAATAGTGAATTTATGGGCAGGGCCAGGATCTAAGACATTAGGTGTCTGTGCATTGGTACACAGTGAAGGCTTTTGCAAAGCAAGGTAAGTTTAGGCTTGAGACAGCCAAGTATCACATTCCCTATTGTACACCTTCATCCCAGACACAGAATATATTAATGTCACCAGTTTATTCTGGAAGATTCTTTAAGGTCCATCATCCATTGCAGAAATGCTTTCAGAATGAAGGTAGCTCCGCTGGATTTCTCCTCTTGGTCTATGGGGAAATGGGAAATTTTCCCACTGAAGCAATCAGGGAATCAGTGGTTGGGAACCACATTCTTAGGCTGTTGGGCATGACGTGAGGCGTGTGTCCCTCGTTTTTAGAGAGAGAGGTGCTGGTGAGCACTTAGTGAGCGAAGGGACAGTCAAGGTTCCCTGTGGTGGGAGATGAGTGATGAGTGGCAGAGACTGGGTGTTCTTTCATGGTCCCGTGGCCAATGAGACGACTGTGAAATAATGATTGAACTTTAACGTTTGTCAGCTCTGAAGATGACAGCAGAACATTACTGTATAGCACACAGACCCAGTGGACTGCCGGTGCCGGGTGCCTTTATCTTATCTCTAATCTGACAGGAAGCCACTCATGTTTTAGGGCACCAAGTGTGCCGAAGAGCATGGGGTAACAAGGAGTTAAGGACATTTCTCAGAATCTTATTGTTTAGTTGGGAAATAAGACATCCCCTAAAATATGCTATTATGCATTTATATTTTTGTATTTATGGGCTTACTTACGTGTGTGTAAAACAGTAATAAAGAAAAAGATGGTACAGTAATGAGAGAGGGGAGAGAGAGAGTGGAGGGAGACGTGGGAGGGGTTGGAGATGGTAGAGGAATTCGGGGGGTGGGTGATATTTTAGATCATTCCCAAAAATCACCCAAAAAAGTTGGGTGAGAGGTAAAAGAAAAGAAAGCAAAACAAAATACAATGGTAAGATACAACATCATGTCATGCGCCGCCCAAGTGATGATTTTAGGAGACATTCCGGGTTAGTTAGGGACCTTGTCTAACCCCGAGTGAGGGGAAGAATGAACGGACTGTTTTGCCTTAATCTCTTAGTAACTGAAGATGCCTGTGCTCAAAGATCCGCTGTGACTTCAGCTTGACACTTGCGTTTTAAGATGAGTAAACATGCTTGTAACTGAAAATTTCAGTGCCATCAAAAAGACAGAAGGTTGTGTCAGCTTCCAAGAGGGAGCTGAACTCAATTTTATATTGACACTCTTGATAGTTAGTGTTCCTTTCAGTGTGCAAATATTATAATAATGTTGTTCACACCAGCCACTGTGAATGGAGTTCTTTGGCCTCCTAGTGTAAAAAATAGAGCAAAGTGGATTAATTTCTTGACTGGGTGACTTATCTAAAGACATTAAAGTAGCCAGGCGCATGCCTTTAATCCCAGCACTCAGGAGGCAGAGGCAGGCGAATCTCTGTGAGTTCGAGACCAGCCTGGTCTACAAGAGCTAGTTCCAGGACATCCTCCAAATCCACAGAGAAACCCTGTCCCAACTGCCCTGCCCCAAAAGACATTAAAGTAGCGGTTCACTGCTGATGTTTATAACCTAATATTCAAGTTTTAGAAGAAATACCACAGCTACCTGCAAACTTACACACACACACAAATGCATACACACAAACACACACATACACACACACTCCAGCCCTGAAAAATCAGATACACATTCAACCAAGTAAACGTATGTACATTACTTTAAGGAAAATGCGCCTATTTTACTTATACTCACATTTCTGCGGACCTACCCGTCTATTTTAAGTTTCTTTTAGTATAAGACCAAGTCAGTTGTCTCATATTTTATAAATCATTTCACCATCTGGGGTAACACATAAACAAGAATACAAATCAAAGAATGTAAATACACGCCGTTGACAGCAGATTTAAAGGCAGCTTCTCTCTATTGCCGCTGCAGTGTCTCTCTTGATTGCATTTGAACACTGAAATATTGGGTCCCCCCCCCCCGGTTTGTTGAAGTTGATATTGAAAGTATTTCTTCCTGTCCCTCCTGCCACCACCATTGCCCACACATGTAACCCCCCCAGACATTCCCTTTCACCTCGGCCCTCGCCGTCTCCTCCCCTCATATTTGCATCCCTGTGTAACTGAAGGCTCTATAGCCAGAAAAGCTTCTCCAGAATGTGCCAGCACCACTTCCTGCCAATCAGTCTTTATCCAAGTTTGTGCTGTTTCACCCAAAAAGTCTAGGCCCCTGCTCCCTAGCCCTCCCTCTCACAGGAAGCTGCCCCAGGCACCCTGCACACTCCGGCCTCACCACACATAGTGAGGGAGAGCCAGCCGTGCCCAGCTCCATCAGGAGGCGGCGACGGCTGTGGGTAGCATTCTCATTATTTGTTGGAAGTGGCCGTGAGACAAGACATCAGCAGCTGCAGTCTGTGCTCCCCCTGCAACAGCAAACCTTACACCGCTCACTTGTGGAAGTACACCTGGCCCTGAACAGCGAGTCTCACTATGTTCCACACTCTGGTCACTAGCTTAAAGGCCAGCTCTGCCTTTTATCCCCACGTGGCATTCCTGTCTTATCCACCCGTGTCCGGCTGCTAGGAAAACAGGCGCCAGCACTTCTGTGTTTTGGGAAACAACTTGGTGTTTCAAAGCAAAGTGAAACTTGTTATTAGAAAGGTTGGAAATCTCCATGGCCTCCTTGCGTATTTTTATAGTTTGCCAGTGGAGGTTTTTTTTCTAGATTCCATGTCGCTAAGGTGTACTAGTATCCTCACTGCTGTTGTGACAAACTACCACACACTGAGTGATCCGCACAGGCTTATCTGACAGTTCAGAAGGTCAGGCCGCCAGTCTGAAATGGGCTTGCAAGGGTTCCTTCCCTCTGAAACTCTGGGAGAGGTGTCTCCCTGCCTCGGAAGCCGGCTGACTACCCACAGCAGCTGGCTTGTAAGTCTACTTTCTGTAGTGTATCTTCTGGAGGCTCCTGCCTCCCTCTGATTAGGAGCCTCTCATGATTGTGGCCAGGGTATCCTTCCCATCTCAGGGTGTGTGGGTCATCGCACCCGCCCAATCCTGCCAGCCATGCATGATGACATAGCTAGCTAGCTTCTCGGCTCAGTATTTGCTCATAATCATCATGCCTGCTACAGGTGCCAACCGCGTCAGTGCCGTTCCTAAGCCGTCCCTGCCCTGACCCGAGTGACTGCTTACGAGATGATCCTGACCTTTGTAACCCAGCAAATGATACAACTCCCTCAGTAGCTCATGGCTCTCTCCTGTCTGTGGCCAGGCTGCATAGCTGCTTTTCCCTGGCACCGCTCCCCTGGCCATCATCTCCGTCCTTCAGGAGTGTGAGTGGACTGGGTGCTCTCAGACTTTCAGGCTCTTCCTCCTGCCCTGTTCCCTCTGTATCCTCCACTTCCCTTCCCTTTCTCCCCCCCCAGGGGAGCTACTCTAGCCCCTGTAGCTTCTCCTCTGTCACTTTATAAAGAAAGCATGTCACTCACCTGTCTGACCTCCCACCTTCAGCGTGAAATGCCACAAGCCCACGGAATTATCAGGGATAATCTTGTGAGGCCTTTGACCTTGCCTGGCACTACAGGTGTCATTTTGATAAGTGCAAGGGTTTCCTGGTCTTTCTTTCAGCTCTAAGTGCCGTGTCCTTCTCAGAACACCTGCCAGTGTTTGTGCTGCTGTGTGCTCTGAGCCTGCTTCCTTCACACTCTTAGCCTGGGCCATCTCCCGCTTGGCTTGTCAGGCCTCGCTCCGTCTGTCTATCGAGGATGCTCTGGGCCTCACTCTGTCTGTCTATTGAGGATGCTCTGGTCTGGTTCTCACTCTGTCTACTGAGGATGCTCTGGTCCTCACTCTGTCTATTGAGGATGCTCTGATCATCTGCCTATTGAGGATGCTGTGGTCCTCTGTCTATTGAGGAAGCTCTGGTCCTCTGTCTGACTATTGAGGATGCTCTGGTCCTCACTCTGTCTACTGAAGATGCTCTGGTCCTCTGTCTATTGAGGAAGCTCTGGTCTTCTGTCTGTCTATTGAGGATGCTCTGGTCCTCTGTCTGTCTATTGAGGATGCTCTGGTCCTCTGCCTACTGAGGATGCTCTGGTCCTCTGCCTACTGAGGATGCTCTGGTCCTCTGTCTATTGAGGAAGCTCTGGTCCTCTGTCTGTCTATTGAGGAAGCTCTGGTCCTCACTCTATCGAGGATGCTCTGGTCCTCGCTCCATCTGTCTACTGAGGATGCTCTGGTCCTCTGCCTATTGAGTATGCTGTGGTCCTCTGTCTATTGAGGAAGCTCTGGTCCTCACTCTGTCTACTGAGGATGCTCTGGTCCTCTGCCTATTGAGGATGCTGTGGTCCTCTGTCTATTGAGGAAGCTCTGGTCCTCACTCTGTCTACTGAGGATGCTCTGGTCCTCTGCCTATTGAGGATGCTGTGGTCCTCTGTCTACTGAGGATGTTCTGGTCCTCTGTCTGTCTATTGAGGATGCTGTGGTCCTCTGTCTATTGAGGAAGCTCTGGTCCTCACTCTGTCTACTGAGGATGTTCTGGTCCTCACTCTGTCTATCGAGGATGCTCTGGTCCTCACTCCATCTCTCTATTGAGGATGCTCTGGCCCTCATCTCTCGTCTACATTTGCACAGTATCCGACATGGCCCTTCCCTCCCCATCTCACCCAGCACCTCTCTGCTGACAGATGGGCACTCCTGCCCAGTCCACTCCTCCCATCTTTACGCTTGGCCACAGGTGTAATTTCTTCCTGCAGATAGCAGAGCTTGTTCCTCCTCACTTGATGTCATTCTTTATAAACAAGTCAGATATATATATAACATTTCACCCTCTCCTCTCCAGTCTGCCATCTCTACCCTCTATGCTACCATCTCGGTTTGTTGTAATGTAGCATGATCTTTTTAAATAAATACTCTAAGCCCTGTTGATGGAATACCGGTCTTCTCCAGGGCAACGGGTTATGCACCTTTAGGATTCCATGGGGACAGAGACACCTTCCGACTCCCACTCCAATGACGACAGCAGAATGGATAGCCCCACTAGCCAGAATTTGACATTGTTATTTAGTCCTGATTATATTTTAAAAGTAGATTTTTTCTAAATATGTCTGTTCATGAAATGGAACCTGAGAAGTGTGTGTGTATGTGTGTGTGTGTGTGTGTGTGTGTGTGTGTGTGTCTGTGTCTGTGTGTATGTATGTTATTCTTTTTAAATAAAGTCTGAGTATGTATTTAACTACAGAAGTCTGAGTTTATATTTCGTTCTGTAGATATAGAAAGATATGCATGTCAAAGTTTTTAAAACTACCTGTGAATATTAGAACTTTCCCATCTAAATCAATTCATTGCAATGTCAGGATTTTGTGTCGTGAACATACTGCCCAAAGATTTGGTAACACTACCCCTACTATTGGTGTAGAGCGCTCTCAGACACCTCGTTAAATATGGCGAGCTGTGTAGTGACCGTGCATTGTTCCTTCAGCAGTTATATCGCTCCCCCAGCAGTTACATGAACTGTGAGAACTGCCGTGTTACATGAACTGGTGAGAACTGTGTTATATGAACTGTGAGAACTGCCGTGTTACATGAACTGGTGAGAACTGTGTTATATGAACTGTGAGAACTGTGTTATATGAACTGTGAGAACTGCCGTGTTACATGAACTGTGAGAACTGTGTTATATGAACTGTGAGAACTGCCGTGTTACATGAACTGTGAGAACTTCCATGTTACATGAACTGTGAGAACTGTGTTATATGAACTGTGAGAACTGTGTTATATGAACTGTGAGAACTGCCGTGTTACATGAACTGTGAGAACTGCCGTGTTACATGAACTGTGAGAACTGTGTTATATGAACTGTGAGAACTGCCGTGTTACATGAACTGTGAGAACTGCCGTGTTACATGAACTGTGAGAACTGCCGTGTTACATGAACCGGTGAGAACTGTCTGTGTTATATGAACCATGAGAGCTGCTTGTTACAAGAGTTGGTGAGAACTTTCTGTGTTATATGTACTGGTGAGAACTGCTGTGTCATATGAACTCTGTGAACTGCTATGCTATATAAACTGTGAGAATTGCTGTGTTGTACGAACTCTGAGAACTGCCTCTTACATGAACTGGTGAGAACTTCCTTGTTATATGTACTGGTGAGAACTACTGTCTTATATGAACTGAGAACTGCTGTGTTATATGAACTGTGAGAACTGCTGTGTTATACTAACTGGTGTGTTATATGAACTGTGAATACTGCATGTTTCATGAACTGGTGAGAACTGCCTGTGTTATAAGATGCATTGAAGAAAATTTTATCCTAGCCCATCTTTCTGTGTGGCCGCCATAATTGGCTCCTTTCCTTGCTTTGCATTTTTCTTCTGTATGCATTTTCTTGACCCTACTTTGAAGATCAATCTTTTGGAGTTTCGCAGTTTTCCTTGAAGAGAAGAACCGATAAATGCCACATGCATTGCATTCAGGTGTTTCACTGATATTTAAGTCAAATGGAGCACATTTAAAAATAGAGTGATGATCCGTGATGTGAAGTCTTCAAGCTGATTAACTGCAAAGGATCTAAACCTCAGAAATAGTCCCCACTAGGGTCCATTTCTCATAGCTCCACAGCCTTTAGCTTTGGTGCAAAACATAAGAGATGCCTCCTCGAGTTCATGGCTGGGTTACTTTTCAATAGAATTCCCTTCTCTGAAACTATAGGAGTCAAAGTACCAGGGCCGCTATGAAATAACTGATCTGAAGCTAGAGCCAGACAGCCAAACAGGGTGGTGCTTCTGTTCCTAGAAGGGGCCCAAAGCTCCTGCGACAATGGCTTATCTACACCACCAGCTGGAAGCTGAGTGTCAAGCCCAGCACACTTGAGAAGAAAGGAAAATTAAGGAAAGAATAGAGTGGCATCAAGAATCAAGGGCAAATAGACTCTCCCTCTGTAGCTGAAGGAAATGTATATTGGCAGTATCCTTGTACATCTCACCCATAGTTAAGTCACCTTGGGGGGGTGATGTAGGTTTATTGTTTGCAAGCCATCAGAGGAATAGTGCAATATCCATCACAAAGTCATCCAGACTATTCTCTGAGTGCAGGCCTTGCTATGTGCTCCTGGCTTCATTTTCTTTGTTGGGCTCAGGTTGCCTGGAGCCAGCTATATGTTACCTGTTCTGAAATGCTTGTTCATTTGTTTCTGATACTATAGCTCACTTAGTAGTTAGGACACATATTTACATGTTGATTGTATACCCAAATTTCTGTGGAAGTGAGGATTCTGCACCTGAGATTTCAACAGAATGAAGCCACAAAAATCCAGTCAGAATTGCATTAACCTATTCAATTATACGTTTCTTGGCTCCTGATTTCCATATTTTCTAGTAGGGGATATCTCTTGATATAATCCTTGCAGCAGCTTATGGTCCTGAGTTCAGAATTAATCTTTGAAATGTGTTCAGGATAACAGAGAAGAGCCTCTAAAATGAAAGCTTGAGGATATGCAGTCGGCCACCTTATCGGAGGCTCGGAAGCCAGTTGTGTTTTTTATGTAACTCATCACGTTACACTATTTGTCTAAGCTGTAGATGGCAAAGAAGATGCCACTTTGAGCGGAATTCAAAGATTATGTAGTTGCTTTGCCCATGTGGCTATAATGACCAGCTGTTGTGAAGTCCCGGCTCCTTTTGTCTCCCAAATATATTTTATAGTCCATGGAAAGTAATGACAGACACTCTTGAAGGGCACTCATACGATCCTTAATCTGTTCTGTATTCGTGTCTGTGTATGTCACAGACTCTTTGGACATCTGATGAGAGCTGTCGGTAATGCTTTTAGTGAAACATTTATAGCCATCTGAACATAAACATGTAAATGAACTTGGTGGAATCCTAGGGTCCCTGAAGTCGTCAAGAATATGTCATCATCAGAGACAACTGTACAAGGTGTAGTCTGAACAAGTGTAGAAAGAATCACTTTGCATATGAGAATGTCCTATGCATTTGTGTGTGTGCTTTTTAAGTTCTCATTTTCTTTATGAAAAAAAAAAAAAAAAACAGAGGGGGATAAAAGAAAAACCAGAATGATTTCAGTGGGAGAATCTGCCTGTACCTGTAGGGCTAAATACACATCCTACTTTACCCAAAGCAAAATATACACAGGCTTTTCAGATCTCAATTAATGCATTATAATATTACAAAAAAAAAAAATGAAATTTAAAACAAACACTCTTGAGCCCTGAGTGAGGAAGCTGAATTTTGGTACTCTGGATGGAGAGTCACTGTTGGCTGAGGTAAAAAGCATACAGCTAGCTTCTGTATGAAAACAGAACCCTGATGAAAATGTGGGACCCTGCAGCAAGCAGACTTTTTCCAGTAACGGTTTCTTCTGAAGGACCTGGAAGAACACAGAAACTGTAGGGATGTATAGCAGGTTAGAGACGAAAAGTCAGTACACTGGCTTGTCTGTGAGCTGTCCACGGCCTTTGAAAGCTTCAGTAATGAGAATGAATGCTCATTGTAAAAGTACAAACTAACATAATACGGAAAATCAGTGCACCTCCCCCAGGCCTGAAACCTCAATGTCTGTTGACACCTTGCTGTAGACCATTTCCTCGGCCAGCCACCAGTGCCCAGGGGCCACCCTCCCACCTCCTGAGCACAAAGTGAATGTGGTTCCTTCCTTTGTTCCCATCTCTGCTCTGTGCTAACAGGACCTTATGCCTCTTTCCCTTGCCATTGTAACTTTCTGAAATTCTAACATAATAACGAAGTGGACAGGGGCAAGGAAGGGTTAGGTTGGGATCCAAAGTGTTGTGCTGACAGGGTGTTGACATGGAGCAATCAGAGAACATGGAGCCACATTCTGTCCGTGTGTGGCTCCATCCTGGCATCCCTCCATGAAGTGAAGACACACGGCATGCTCGTGTGTGCTGCACATTGTATTTGCTTTGTCTCTCTCCGAGCCATTGGGCCCCCTCTGCAGACGCAGATCTGAGCCTTGCCTTTTAGACAGCTGCACTGTGTTCCACTGTGCTGTGTTCCGTTTCTCCTTATCAAACATTTGTGCTTTTTGTGGTAGGGGAAACCTAGCCTATCCACCTTTGCCAGATGTTTAGCTCGATGGCTTCGGAGCTCTGGTCTTTGTTGTACAGTCTACCACTGCGAGCATTATGATACCCACACACTGATGTTCTTCTTAGAAGCCTTCATTCACCTTTACAAACGTTGGCATCTGGGACAATTTGATAGCTGGACAGAAAATACTCAGGTGCTAATTTTCTATATTTAACTAGCTAATTATAATTTTAACTGTGGAATAACGATTTAAATGATGTCTTTAATCAACAGCAGTGATGACGGTCAAAAGTGCCTGCAGCTCATAGCGATGAGCTAGCACGGTGTCCGTTTGGCAGCATGCTAAGGGAAGATACACTTGAATCTTGGCCTTGGGCGCCTCATTCATAAAATGTGCACAGTAGCTCTACAGGGCCTCGATGTAATTTAGTGTGTCATTCTCATTATGTGCTTAGAGCCATGGAGTTAAGTGCCGCGTGCATGTTTGTGCACAGAAGCTGTTGTAATTTAAGAAAAGCAGAGAGCAAGAGAAAGATGCCATGAGACAGGGTTCAAGCAGAGGTTTTTATTTATTTATTTTTAATTAGGGAAAGGGATCATGAAAAGGAGAAAGAGGAGGAGGGAGACTGGTCTCAGGGGATTGGAGAAGCAGGAGAGAGGAAAGGGGGAGAGAGAAGAAAGCAGGGTACAGACGGAGAAAGGGAGAGAAGGAAAGGGAGGGAGGGATGGGAGGTAGTCCAGGCCCTTTAAAAGGGAACATCGTGAATGTACACAGGTGGTGCCCTTAGTGGCTGCAGCTGAGGGCGGATCTTATCAGAACCCCAAGGGCAAGCCAGCGCAGATGCCCGAATACTAACAGAAGCTTCCTTGCAGAATCATTTCAAGCATGTCTTAACAATGTGAATGGCCTCATTCTCCTATTCCTGTTAATAAGAAAATAATTATCCTACCATCATGGGTAACAGCAACTGTTAAGTATACCTCAGATGGTCAGGAGCTTTTGTGTGTCTGTGGTAGACAGGAGCACGATTTTTCCTTCTTCCTTCAAATATTAAGTTGACCAAACTTTCACTTGAAAAACCCAGGGGGGATAATTTTCTCTGCTTTGAAGACTTCTATAAGTGTGCTCTGACCATCTGTTTGGTTGGTTTTTGGTTTATCTTGGGGGGCTATTTCTTTATGTTTCTTTTTTCAGCTTTCATAGTAATTATATGCTTGTGTTTATCCTCACTGAGGAAAAAAAATCAACTATTGACAGAATTAAATTCTTGTGGTCAAGCTGATTGAATAACTCTGCCCAGTTGGTTCCCCAAAATCTTACCTTTGGCATTTGAAATGGTAATGTTTCCACTCTTGCGATGCACTTTGAGAAAATGAAGTTGTATAAGACAGGGATGGTATGAACACACTCTTGCAGGCTGCTGAACTCTTTGCAAGGGTCAAGAATGGTGGGTCTCAGATATAAGTTCTGTTTTATCACTACTGAAACCTCCACAGCTCTTGGATACATTTAGACATTTGAGGACCCATGCTTTACAATGCATGTTAAAAATATGTGCCTTGGGAAGGACTTTGGGAGCACATTCCCCAGGGAGGAATACTCACTTAGCCTAGAGGCAGGAGGGAGGGCCTAATCCCTATTCCAAATGACTTGACAGATTTTATTGATCCCCCTGGAAGGCATCACCCTCCTGTCCAAAGTGAGACTCTTACATCTTACCCCGGATCTGTAATAGTCCCATAATTTCCTGATTTTGATGGCAGCCAACGTCTTCATTTGTAAGAAATATACACAAGTGTTTTAAGGGGGCAGACAGTGGGTCAGTGAACTTACCAAAAGCCCAGGGAAGAAGAAATTCTTTGTAGTGCATTTGTAAAACTGTTTGCTGAAACTTACTAACTTCCCTTGTATCAATAAAAAATGTGTTTGTGTATTAAAAAGTAGGAACGTGTGGGTGGCAGCTCCTGCATGCAAATGAACTAAGTGCCTGTCTTGGGTTGTTCTCTTGGCATCCTGTACACACCCTGTCTCCTGCAGCACACCCCAGCTGAGGCTTTGCTGATGGCTTAGGCCGGCCAGCTTCCCTACTCTGTGCAACTCACAGGTAATCACTGCTAGTTTTCAGGCATCTGTATTAGTCTGCCCTTCTGACAGGACACACCCTCAGCTGCAGCCACTAAGAGCACCAACTGTGCACCTTCACTAAGTCCCCTTGTAAAAGGGAATCTTCCCCCATCCCATCTCTCTGTCTGTTGCTCTTTCTCTCTCTCTCTCTCTCTCTTTCTCTCTCTCTCTCTCTCTCTCTCATTCTGATTCTTTGCCTGTCTCTGCCTTCCCCCCCAACCTCTGTTTTCTCTTCTACTTCTTCTGTCCCCAGAGACTGGTCTCTCCCCTCCCCTCTGCCTTTCCTCTGATGAAAAATTAAAACACCTCCACATGAGCTGTGTTGTGTGTCATCTTTCTGTCTTGCACCACTTTTTAAATGACAGCAATCACAAGAAAACAGTCTTTCTGTATGTGAAAAGTTGCATGACCCATGACCTTTCATTCCATAGCTGTGCATGTGCACGCTGGAGACGTTACCCAGCCACCAAACTGTGCATGCACCTGTCACACCGATAGCTCTCCCACATGGCATTGCACAAAGGAGCTTTGGCTAGAGTGTGTCTGCCTTTTCTCCAGCCACAGCATTCCCCCCCCCATTAATACCATGACTTGTTTTTTGCAAGCTTTTAAAATAATAGCATATAATTTGTACCTGGTTTTGCTGTGGGTACGGAACCTTGAATAATACTACTCCTCAGTCATTAGCGATAAAGTGAATCGGTTTCGTGGTAGAAAATATGAAAATACTGAGTGTTCTGGGAAAAGAAAACGAGAAAACAAAACAACTTCTATGGTCCAGGAGCACGGGGCATTTCCCTGGAGCTGTCCTTGTCTGTAAGGCAGGCGTCATAGCTGCTGGCCAAGTTTTACAGTGCTTCTTGTGTGCCAAATCTGTCCCCTTACCTGGAGCACACAGTTGGCAGCCTCCCAGAGTTTGACTCCTTCGTTATGGCCTGCTTCCGTGCTGGCTCCTAACCTTGAGAAAGTCCCCTCCTCACGTCTCCAGGGTGGCATTTATCTGGAGAAGCTCAGGCGTGCAAACTCCGGGTACTGTGTGCAGTGGGATTTTGTTTACCTCGAGAGTGTGATTCTGGATCCCTTGTCATCATGGGATGCATTTTTGCCAACACCCTGTCAGTTATGTTCAAGAAATACAGGGCATTCAGAGAGAGAAAGTTAAAGCTACATAGCGGTATAAACCACTAAACAAGAAAGACAGATCGAAGGCAGGGCATTTTTCACTCTTGCCTTTCTGATGGTTAAAATAGGAAGTTTATTTTGATTTGAATTCTCCAAGGACTAGCATTAGAAACAGCTTCCCAGTGTTGGCTCGAGAAACAATTTGGAAATGCTGAAAGACTGGCCTGGAGCATCCTACCCTCTGTCTGTGAGGTGCTGCCTGACCCCTGTGTCTGACAGTCACGTGTGATGTGTGACCAGACACTACCACGGACTCAAAGTAACATGACCTTGCATCGTTCACCGTTGTTGAGCCATGAAAATGCATGAATTCTACAGTGTTGTCTTTTTAAAATATTATAGTTTATGTGTGAGTGTTTGCCGGTGTGTGTGTGTGTGTGTGTGTGTGTGTGTGTGTGTGTGTGTGTGTGTGTGCACAGGCTGCATGCCTAGTGGTTGCAGGGGTCAGAGGAGGACATTGGATCCCCTGGAATTGGAGTTACAGAGGGTTATGAGCCAAGATGTAGGTTTTGGGTATGTAATCTGGGTTCTCTACAAGAGTAAGAATACTTTTATTGCTGAGCCATCTTTTTAGTAGCTCCATTTTGAATTATTATTACTCATCTCCCTGCAGTCTATCATTTTCCTTTGGCTTTCTGACAGCATTTGTGGTGCCTGTATGTGTGTGTGTGTGTTTGAGTGTGTGTGTATATAAGTATGTGTGTGTATATAGTATGTGTGTGTATGAGTGTGTGTGTGTATGTGTGTATGAGTGTGTGTGTGTGTATGAGTGGGTGTGTATGAGTATGTGTGTATGAGTGTGTGTGTATGTGTGTGTGTATGAGTATGTGTGTGTGTGAGTGTGTGTGTATATAGTATGTGTGTGTGTATGAGTGCGTGTGTGTGTGAGTGTGTGTGTGTATGAGTGGGTGTGTATGAGTATGTGTGTATGAGTGTGTGTGTATGTGTGTGTGTGTGAGTGGGTGTGTATGAGTATGTGTGTGTGTGAGTGTGTGTGTGTGTGTGTACGCAGCACCTTTGAAGTGAGCTGTGAAATTCCGAGCAGTGAGCATGAGAGCATGTTCAACATAGTCTGCTGTAAATAGATTGTATGTGAAAAGATGTCTGGGAAAAGTAGATAACACGTGACATTTATTTTTGTGGAAATAAGATGAACCTGACACATCATTCGTCTTGTCAACAGTAGTTTTGGATATCACTATCCTTTAAGTTTCTCTTGGAATTTTCCAAAATCATCTGTGAATATAAGGTTTTAGAGATATTTTACAAGCCAATTCATGGGGCTTTTAAGTGATTTCAAGTTCCTATAAAAAGCGAAGGCATCCATATACAGCTTCAGCGAGTGTTGGTGCCCACACACAGTGGAGTACAATGCAGCTATAAACAGGATTACAAGCTGACGGACGCAGCAAGCAGGAGGCCATGTGCCCAAACCATGCGAGCATGCTGAGTTTTGAGTAAGATAAGGGACGCACCCACATACCTTTGCAGGAAACACATTGGGAAGGATGGAGACTATGCTACTATAGTGAGGCTGGTTATTTCGCTGTGGGAGCTGCAGTCTACAGGGTTCTGGGAGAAGCAGACACGCATGAGCTTTGTTTAATGGGGGGTTTTGTCCTTGTTGATTTATCCTTTGGAAAAATGATAAAACATTCAACCGCGGAGAATGGGAAACAAAAGGAATCAAAGAAGCCACATGTTATTAAAAACAAACGCAGTAGCATCAGAGAAGAAAGGGGTTGGGAATGTAAGTCATTCTTGCACCCGCCTCTGCACGGGAGGGCAGGGAGATGGTAAACACCAGTGGTGCGTTTTTGTAGTTCTCTGGTGATAGTATAAACAGAACACTTCTGTACCCCTAAGAGATACCCTGGAGGATCTACTTAAGGAGTGACATCAGAGGGGAAAGGTCACAGGGCTAGAAGAAAAAGAACAAGCCTTCGGGGTTGGTTAGAATCACACATATTTGTTTGAATCTGGGATTTATAACGTATGTACATGTGTGTGCTGGTGTTTATGCTCATATGTGCATACATATATTACATGTGACCAAGTTCTGAAGAACCTGCAGAGCATCAGGAATGGTAATCAGCATGAACATTGCCACTGGGGGACACAGGGTCATGGTCCACCTCTGGGTGTGGCATCTTGAGTACATCACTACTGTAGTGTTCTGGCAACTGAACCGTAAGTGACATCAGACAAGATCAAAGTGATGAATATTCAATTGAAAAGTCAGAGGAGAGGACTGTGTTCTTAGGAATGTCACTGAGATAAGAGACAACAACATGTTAATGGAAACTGTTCCAGGCCAGGCGAGACTAGGGAGATTTGTCAGCTTAACATGACATCTAATTCAAGACAGATCCCGTTTGCAGGGCGGAGGGTGCATTAGCAAGTAGAGTTTTGGGCCGTGGAGATGGCTCGGTGGGTGAGGTGCTTGCCTTGCAAGTCTGAAAAATCTGAGTTACACCCTCAGGACCCATGTAACGAAATGTAGTGTGGTGGTATGGTGTGCACCTGCGCTGTGGTGTGCACACACGTGTGCTGGTCTGCACACACCTGTGCGGGGTGTGCACCTGTGTGGTGAGAATCACTGGCCAACCTGGATTACTTGGTGAGTTCTATGCCAGTGAGAGACCCTGCATCACAAAAATGCTTCTGAAACGCATTTACTGAACTTGTCCTCTTAGCTGTACATACACATGCATGTACACACACACACACACACACACACACACACACACACACACACACACACGAACCCACCCACACGGGTTCACATACATGCATACACACGCAAGCCTACACTTACCTGGACACACAAACATCATCAAACACCAATAACAATAAAGTACGCTTTGGGAAAAATGGACAAGAGATAGTACAATGTGAGTGGAAAAGTAGCCGAGTATAATTCAAACTTATGCCTTACCTATGGTGCTGTGAGATAATATTCCATTCGTTATTCAGGAGCACAGACAGCTGTGAAGGAAAGATGTCTGTGATACAGGGACAAATAACCAGGTGATGCTTCTGAAAATGCCCATGTGTCACATGTACCTGTTTCTGTCTGTACACAAATGCAGGCAGACGGAGGAAGGGATGGATGGGCAGGAGGTGAGCGACCGGGCTATACCTGAGCCTGTACTGCACAAGGCATCTTATACCTTCCTTTCACTTTCTGAGGAGCTTGACATTGTTTCAAAATGAAGACCCTCTGAAAAGAATAAATTCACATAAGAAATTGGCATTCAGATATTAAACACTGATTAGCAGAAATACAAGGACTGCATCAAATATGCCCTGGGAATCACAGAACTGGAATCTACTCCCTGTTTTCCTGATGTGTTCATTTGTGATGAAGACTGAGCCTTCCAACAACACTCCAGCTGCCCAAAGCTGGCCATAAACTAGGAAAACAGCCATGGATGGAGTCTGCTGTAAAAAATTTCCAGTGACAGTAGCGGCAATCACTGAAGGGTTTTAAAGTTTTTACATTAGAATCCAAACTCAATCCATTGTGAGTTGATTTCGTACATGAAGAGATTGTCTAGTTTCAGTCCTTCACATGTAGACAACTATATTTTCTTGTCCCCACCCCATCCTTGATGGCCGTGCTTTCCAGCATTATTTGTTAAGGAAGTTGACATTTGTGTAACTGATGTTTGGGTGTAATTCAAATTCTTCCTTCCTTTATTTGTATCCTTTGCTTTTATTCAGTTGCTGTATCAGTTCCACGCACATGACTGTGACCAAGACTTATTTTGGGCTGGTGATTTTGGAGTCTCAGTCCACCGTATTGGGAAAGGCATGAGGGAGCTCTTGGAGGTGGGGGGTTATGGGAAATTCTTGTCCATCATAGCAGGCTAACAGAGAGAGACAGACAGACAGAGAGATAGAGATGGACAAAGACACACACACACACACACACACACACAGAGAGAGAAAGAGAGAGAGAGAGAGAGAGAGAGAGAGAGAGAGAGAGAGAGGAGAGAGAGAGAGGGCTGGATCCAAGGCCTGTCTGTGCCCATCAGAGTTCTAATATCTAGAAATCAGCCTTCTCCAACTTTTAAAGAGGACACCTCTGGGGAACAAGCAATCAAATCAGGAGCCTATGAAGACTCAAACCGTAACACTCTGCCCCTTGCTCCCAAAGGCCTTTGGCTGCCTCAAACACAGAGTGCATTAATTAGTCCAAAATGGAGTCTCATACTCTGAGGAGGCACACTGCCAATTTTTGTGAGTCCCTGTAAAAGAAAAAAAGGAAAGCTTATATTTGCAGCTGCAGCAGCAGAGAGTAAACATTTCCATTCCACAAGGAAGGGGAGAGGAGATCGATGGAGGATCAGAGCAAAGCAAGACTAAACTGTGGCTGGACAGATACCATGTCTTTTCTGTGAGGGCACCTGGGTCATGTGGTGTGATTATTCCAGCTCTAGGTGGCTACAGCAGCCCTGCGCCTGTGGCCACATGCAGCAACAAGGCTTTTCCATCAAGCTGCCTCGACTTGGTGCCCAAAGAGCTGCCATCTCTAGCATCTTGACGTCTCGACTACAGCGATGGCTTCATTTATCTCCATTTAAGGGGTTTCGTGAAGGAAGCCGCACATTTATTGCTCTCTCAAGCACCCCTTGAATGCCTCAGCATAAGCCTTGTTAACACCTTAATTCTTACATGTTGCACACTTGCAAAATCAGTACTACACAGATTTTGTTGTGCTACCAGGGTGAGAAGCTACTGGGCCTCCTTGTGCTGTGGTTACACAAACCATGGCTACGTGAAACCTTAGATGCTTGTGCAGTTGAACCTGCCCAAAACATTCTTGTGCAACCCTGCTTGAGTGGGACATTCCTGCGAATCATTTCTAAAGGAACTATTTTCAAACAGCTTTTCAGTTTTATAACTTGGAGCCTTAAATGGATATGATCTTTTCAAGGCATCTTTTCTACTGTCTGGGGGCACAGAGCACAGCTTCTTAATTCTTACCCTCTGCCTACCTAAAACCAGCCTGCAATAACCACATTAGAGTCTGAATGCTATGCTGGCTTAAAATTGCCTACTCAGAAAAAAAAAAAATTAGACAGTTTCTTTGGAATTCAGCCTCACTCGCATTTTGAGGACATGGGCAAAGTATATCCAGATTCTTGCCAGACTGTGACGCCAGTGGTCCCTAGTTTAAACCCCATTAGTGTCTTTGTTCTGATCTGAGACCCCATGAGCACGGCCTTAATTGTTCACATGTCTGTGAGTCTTCTGAAGTCTCACCCAAACTGTCCAGGCTGATTCCCTTGTGCTGGGTGTTTACTTTGGCTCACAGGGATACGTTCTATCATGGTGAAGGCAGTTAAGGTAGCAGGAGCCTGAGGCAGAGGATCATGTCGAATCTGCTGTTAGAAAGAAGAAGGCAACGAACACGTGAGCTCAGCTCAGCCACAGACAGTTCAGGGTCCCCCCGCCCCCCAATGAACCAGGCCGCCTGCAGTGGTCATCAGTGTTAATTGTCATAATAAGGATGGTACCCCACAGTCATGCCTAGACACCATCCCTCCCTCCGATGACTCTAGACCCTAGACTCTATCGAGCTGACAATTAACTTCAACCATCTCAGTCGTTGAAAACAGTTTTTTAAAAATTTCAGGATTGATTCAGCTCACACCTTGGAAATGTTCCTCCCACAAACTTGTCCAAAGGCCCAAGAGCCACACAGCCAAGTATCATCACACCGGTGACCATAATCTTACTACCAGCTTTTCTCATGATTACTAACTATATTAGCCATTTTTTACATCACTGTGACTAAAATGCCTTCCAGAAAAATCATCTTCTGGCAGGAAAATTATTCATTTTGACTCATGGTTTCAGAGGGTCTTGGTTACTCCTGGCAAAAAGTACGCTGAAGTTTGTGGTAACAGAAGAATGGGTGGGGTGACCCCTACCATGAGGAAAGTGTGAGAAAAGTATCGAGTTTCAGGTAGGACTGTAAGAGGCCAACTCGTAATGAGCTACTTGCTCCGCCTAGGCCTCACCCTGTAAAGATTCTACAGCCTCCGAAATAGCGTGGTTGGCCGTGAAAAAAAGCAGTTAAAACATGAGACTGTGTGATGGCAACATGTTAGATTCAAGTCATCATAAGTGTCATATTATTCTGAGATCTCATGTACTATATTTAGGAAATACAATAAGAACGAGAATTCTTGTCCCTTTATTTGGGGGAAGTATTTTCAGTTTTCCCTTATTGAGTGTGTTCTTGGATATGGATTTGCTATATACAGCCTTTATTGTGTTGAGGGATGATCCTTCTATTTCTAGTTCCCCCAGGACATTTCCCTGGAGACATTTCACCAAAAATTTTACCAAATTTGTTGAAACATTTGAGTACTTTTTGTTTTTGTGTTTACGTGCTATACTGTTTATTGTTTTGCATGTGTGGAGTCATCTTTATATTCCCATGATAAATCTCTCTTGGTCACTATGTATTGTTCTGTCCATTTTCCACCTTCATCTTATTGTTTTGAGACCACATCTCAGCACGGAGTAGTCCAGGATAGCCTCTGAACTCATAGTCATCCTGCCTCTGTCTCCCGTGTCCTAGGAACATGAATACACACCATGCCCAGCCATCGGTAGCTCTTCTCATATTCCTTAAGGACGTCCCTCTATACTTTTGCTTGCACTTGCGTCCAGTATTAAAGGTGACACTGACTTTGTAAGACACATCTGCAAGTGTTCCTTGCTTTTCTGTTCTACGGACTGGTTAAAGGAGCGTTCCTGCCGCTTCTTTTTACATTTGATGAAACATGGTGCAGTGGTTCTGTGTGGCCTTGGATTAAAAGAGAACAGTCTTATTACTTATTACTGATATGTTTAATTTTTCTTAAAATATACTAATTCAATTATAGTAAGGCATTCGTATCTAGAAATATATCTATTTATTTGGATTTTTCAAACTTACTAAGGTGTTCATTGTTAGGAGTAGGTTTTCCGGAGTCGATGTATTATATATATAAAACTATTGGCCTGTTACTAGTATTTCTTATTGGTTAGCTCTGTCTTAAATATTAACCCAGTTCTTATTAATCTAAGTATTTCCATGTGGTCTTATCTTACCGGAGAGAGAGCCCGAAACTCTGTTCTCTCCAGTCTTTACATCTTGACCCTCCCTACTACTTCTGGAATCCTCCTTGTCTCCTAGTCCTGCCTAGTTTGCTTTCCTATTGGCCAACAGTGCTTTATTCATTAACCAATAAGAGAAACATGTTTACAGAATGGCATCTCCCGTCAGCCATTTTTCAAAATAATCCCTTATCTGAATTTCAGTGTTATCTATTGCAATCTCTCTCTCTTTTCTGATTCTATTGATACATTTCTCTCTTTCCCTTAGATCATTTGGGTGACCGTTTCTCAGTGTTTTAATCTTCTCAAAGAATCAGTTCTTTGGTCCTACGAGTCACTATTTTAAAGTCTGTCTCATTAATTTCCGCTCTGATCTTTATTATTTCCTTCTCCCCTCCTCTGTTGGTTTAGGTTTTGTCTTCTTCTTCTGTTTTTTTGTTTGTTTTTTTGTTTTTTGTTCTTTTATTTTCTGGTTTCCGTGGATGCATTGCTGTGTTGCTTATTTTCCACGTCTCAAGGCTATCCATGCCCCTTTTAATTCTTTTGCTACACCCTACAGATTCTCATGTTTCATTTTCATTCAATCCTAGGACATTGCCATTTCCTTGATTTCTTTAGTGAATCACTAATTATTATAAAGGCATTGCTCACACTCATATTTTTGTCAACTCTGTTCTCCCTCTTGCTTCTGACTTCTAATTTTACTCCATTATTATCTGATGAGCTTTGAGCAATTATTTCGATTATTTTTTTTTTTTTTTTGTAATGACTTGGCCTTTTGCCTAAAATATGTTCTATTCTGGGGAAAGTTCTTTGAGCTGCTGAAAAGAATGCATATACTGCAGTTTCGGACAGAACATTGCGTCCATGTCTGTTAAGTTCATTTTAACTGTAGTGTAGTTTAGTATGAAGTTTTTGTTAGTTTCTTGGAGCTGGGTGGCCTTTTGGCGAGAGCAGGCTATCGCAAGCATCCACTATTATCGTGTTAGGACTTCTGTGTTCATTGTTTCTCTTAGCGTTTGTTTTATGAAATTTGGTGCAGAGATGTTCCATATATACATATGCTGTATGTGTAGATAATAAATATGCAGTAATTTATGTATAACTTAGCATATATACTAAACACATAGAAATAATCTATTAAAATCTGTACTGTGTTTCTGTGTGTATTGTTGCCTCTGCCAGCATGTAGCGGCTTAATTTTCAGACATCCATTGTGTTTTGTCACTTGAGATCTTTATGAGACAGCTAGAGATAGCTGTACCTACTTTACCCGGGTTTCATCTATTTAGAATATAATTTTTTTAACCTGTAAGACTCAGACTGTATTTGATGGAGTACTATGTTTTCTGCAGGTTGGAAATAGGAGGGTATTTAATTATGTTTCCATCAGCCAGTCTCACCCTTCTGTTTGGGGGATTAGGACCATTTAAGTCCAGTGCTATAATTAGGTACTAATTCTCGGCATAGTTTAAATAAAAAAAAAAAAAAACTGATGTTTAATTACTCCCTGATTAATTCCAATTTGCTTGTTTAGTCTTCTCGTAGGATTTACGTTTTCTTCGTCCTTAGTGTGGTGTTCCTTTGCTCTGTTGTGTTTAGGTTTCCTTAAGGCACCATCTGCAATATGGGCGTGGTCATGAATTGCATCAGCTTATACTGGCCTTGGCTTTTTTTTTTTCTATTCTGAAGGGTTCTTGCTCTTGATATTGTAATCTAGACTGCGTATGTACCATCACCTGGTGTCTTAGTTAGGGTCTTATTGCTGTGAAGAGAATCTAGGACCACAGCAGTTCTCATAAAGGGGAACATTTGCAGTTTCAGAAGTTTAGTCTACTATCACCATGGAGGGACATGGTTCTGTGCAGGGTCAAGGAGCTGAGAGTTCAGCATGTTGACCCACGGGCAGCAGAAGGAGATCGGTTAGCACACTGGCCATAGCGTGAGCCTATGAGCTCCCAAAGCCCATGTCCACAGTGTTCCTCCAAGGCCATTCCCCATGGGCCAAGCTCTCAAACACCTTAGTCCGTGGGGGCCACGCCTATTCAAACCATCACACCTTGTTTCAGAGCTTTTGTTGGCAAATCTGATAGGACTCAGTGCTGACTGCCTTGGTTGGCTCTTTCAGTACAGCATTCCACCTCAGTTGTTTACTGTTGACATTTTCATGCAAAATATGCAATCACAGGCATCCTTTCTGGCCAATTTCCTGGGTTTATAAACAGTCCTTGTACTTAGATGTCCATGTTTCCCCAGGAAGTGGGCAGTTTCCTGGTATTGTGTCACCAAAACATTTTCCGGGCCTTTGGTTTGTTCCCACTTTGACAACGTAACGAGGAATGTCAGATTGTAGAGAGGAGTTCAGTTTGTTTCCAGCTAGATTCTGTGGTGAAGTTTTCTGTTGAGTTCTTTGATGATGTCATTGTCTTCTGACAGTGTGTAGTGTATCAGAGACCCATGCCTTTGCCTTACCTTGGGGTCCTATAAGACCAGGACATTTGTTGATGGTTGCATGTGTAGGATGCACCCTCTGTAGTCATTCTTAGTCTTATCAACCATCTAGAGTCTGAAATGGTCTGGGTGTAACATAGGGCAGTCCTGATGCAATGGAGTGTCCATAGTCCTTTTATTTTATATCTGTAATAGCTGCCAGAGGTGGAGTATCAATGAGTAGGCTGTCAGGACCATCATGCTCTGCCTGCTTGGATAATGATTGTTGGCTTGAAGCTTTTCAGTCTCTTTCAGTTTTGAGTCATAGTGTCATTTTAAGTTTGAGTCGGGTAGAATGTTCTGACTCTAAGCTAGGTGGAGAATGTTCTTCCTTGGCAAGGGCATCTAAATGGGGCAAAGTGTGTCTTTTATCCCTAGTATCTGAAGCGAGGAGAATTACCACTAACAGAAGCAAATAGCATTGAACTAGAATCAGAAATAAAATAAAATCTTATATAATGTATAGCTTTGTTAACAAATGCCAGAGGCAGAAACAAACCTACAGGAAAATGTTTTAAAAGATGATATTTTTTTTAAAACAAGGAAACAAGAGAGAATAAAAATGATAAATGAAAATGGTGAAAGGTGTGAAATGGAGAATGAAGGCCCTAATTATAAAACAATGTGTGTAGAATGAAAGAGTTGCAGTAATCGGAAATGAAGAGAGAGAAAGCATAACAGCAAAACAAGAACTGAAGACCCCCAAACAGGAAAAGAAACTCTCAAATGTACACAGACACATACAGAGAGAATCACAGACAGATAGGCACATGCACACAGACACAAATATACATACATAGAGACTTGCAGACAGACAGATACACACATGCACACAGACACATACACCACACACACACACACACACACACACACACACAGAGAGAGAGAGAGAGAGAGAGAGAGAGAGAGAGAGAGAGAGATACATAGAGGCACACACATATCCCACATATCCATACAGAGAAATTCACAGATACTCACATACACACAGAGACATACACACACACACACACATATACAAACACACACATATACACATATTCACACAATGCACACATATATATACAAACACACATATATATATATACATATTCACACACTTGCACACAGACACACACATGCATACACATTAGCATATGCATACATATACTCGCATATCAGCAAATACAGATAAACAAAGAAAGTGTTAAGATAATTTAAGTACTGTCTCCGTTGGTGCAGTTGCACAGGCAAGAGTGAATTCTCTCTTTCTCTCTCTCTCTCTCTCTCTCTCTCTCTCTCTCTCTCTCTCTCTCTCCCTCTCTCTCCCACTCTCCTCTTCTTGTCTTGTCGGCCCATACCCTCCATGAAGCACAACGGCTTCATTTATAGCAAACAGTTAGGCCAGCAGGGATGGTTTGATATTGAACCAACTGGAGATGTCTCCCTGCTTACCAGCACAAGGCAGAGTGAAGTCTGCATGCCTTTAGATGGGATTCCTAGTGGGAAGATGGCTGAGCTGAGCTGAGCCTGCTGGCACACGGCTTTCACAGGCTGGAACAACAGACCTTCACGATTGGAGGGATGCTGCAGGATTACATGTTCTGAGTCCCAGTGTCTGCCACCATGTGCATACTTGCTCCGTGTCTCACTGCTCTAGCTGCTGTCTTAAAGGGAAAACCAACCCTGCTCCACTCTGCCTGCCAGACATGAATCCTACTGCATGTCTTTCCAAGGCACATTTGCCTAGTGCTTACAAGGACAGTGTGAGAAAACTCATTGTGATTTTCAAGGAACAGAGTCCACGTGCATCTCATCGGTCGAGTTCCTGGATGCAGCATGCTGTCTATACCAAGATACACAATGTTTCGCTTGTGACTCCATGCTTTGCAGCTCTTAGATCAGCTGAGTTCAGGCTGCCTTGCTCAATCCACTGCTGCCTCAAGCTTGCCCGCCCTTTTCTCTCCTTTTTCCATGTGCTTGCTTAGCCACCCACCTTCCAGAGAAGCCGTGTTCTGACTGTACCTTTTCCAAACCACTGAGAAGTTAGAAGCTTTAGAGTTAGCGCTGGGTAGGCAGGTGGACATGACACACATGGCTTCTATGATTTTCTGTATGGAAGTTCAAAGTGGCCCACAGGACTCCGGGCGTGGAAGCAGAAGCATCATGAATTCAAGGTCTTCCTGGGCCACACAGCAAGGACATGCCGGATACGGGGTGGCGGTGGCAGGATTATATGTATCAACATCACTGTAAACAAAATGAAGAGTCCAGCCACAGACTGGGGATAGCTCATCTATCCAATCAGCAAAAACGTTATTGTCCAGAGCATAGAAAGGAGGGATGGGTAAAATGAATGAAGGGGTTAATGAATGAAGGGGTTTCATGAGAAATTCATGGATGAACTCTTTGAAAGCATATAAAAATCCATCTTCCCGGTCTAATATTGTTACCCTAGTTGGGTGTAGTGTCAAAGTGACGTTTGGTTACTATCACCAAACCCGTATTTTAGTGCAGTTCTCAGACCAGACAGAGAAGTTTGTTTGTGTAGTAAACCGTAAATGAAGAAAACTCATGACTTGTTGAAGTGCGGAGACCTTAGCTACCAATGGGGTAACCCATCGCAGAAAGAGGAGCAGAAAGAGTGAAAGCCAGAGGCCAAGGGACGAGAGCAAAACTGTGTCCTGGACACGGCAGGAACATGGTACTGATAATCTCGCAGCAGCTGTGGTGGCCTGCATGGGGATTGCACGAGATCAAGCCAGTCTCATGGTCCTAAGCCCTAGCTGAGGACCTGTGGACAGTTGACTGCTTCTAGGGAAGGGATACTGAGTTTCCTTTAAGGTGTGGCACTTAGTAGGTCAACCATTCCAGGGGATGCCCGATAGCCTTAAGTTTATTGGCCACACAGATTGGACTTGGCAGGGTTATTAAAGAAAAAGAAAGAGAGGGTAAGAAGGTAAGAAGGGGACTTAGCTCCGGGTTGAGTTAGGGGAGGGGTGCATTGTATGTATGAATACAACTATTAAAGGATTAATGTAAATATTACACTTTAAAGATTAATCTTCCAGACTACATGGTTAAATTTCTTTATTAAATTCTGTTACTTTGTTTTGACAAGTCATCATGTGTAATTATTGGTCATGCCATGATGGCATGTTATACATATCCCACACTGTGGATATATTCATCACCTTAAATACTTACCATTTGTTACCACTGTTTAACTGTAGCTCCGAACCTCCCCACAACGTCTCCTGTTCTCCCATGCCCCTCCCAACTTCCAGAATCTTCTCTTCTATTCGGCTTTTATGAATCCTGTTATTTGTAAATCCCACATATCAATGACATAAAATGCTCTATATTAAGTTGTGAAGAATCTCACTGGCTGATATTGTGTCGTGAAATTCCGCAGGACCAGTCCTCTCCTGAGCAGGAAAATGGCTTTCAGGTTGGAATGAGAATAGAAGGCATCGATCCCTGGCATCCGGCTGTGTTTTGTGGGCTTTCTGTAGCGGATGTAAGAGGGTGCTGTTGCCTTGGACTGATTGTGTGGTGACAGGTCCTTAGAAAATAACAAATGTCAGCACCTTTTCTGAAGAGTGAGCCCTACTCTACTCCATTATTTTGGTCAATAAGTGTATAAAAAACACACTCCTTAATAATTTTTTCTTAACATGAATTTTCTAATAACTTCTTCACCAACTAGTGTTTATCACTGACTTACCTGAAAAATAGATCTTACTAAAGTCGATAGTAGTCTAAGAATGCCACAATGCTATCTCTACCTATTACAGTGACATTATTACTCATAGGTTAGCTAATGAATATATATTCATTTCAATACACTCACTTTATGAAAATTATATACAGAAGACTGCCATTGATGAAAACAGATGGATATTAAAACATAATGTTTATTCAATATGTTATTAAATCAATGAAAGATGTCTAAATTTATAAAAGCATCGAACTGAGAAGTCATAGTGACATGTCCTATGTGACAATAATGGCTGTTAGACTTGTACAGAATATCTGGAGGAAGTATTTCTCAGACTGTCATTATTTTCTGTGTTAAATACACTGGCTCTGTGTGTTAAAGTCGTTCATTATCTGAGGCTTAACTCTTTGAGGTAGGAATTAAGCCCACCAGCAGACAGTAAATTTTCTAGCAGGAGTATTAACAGTCAATTAAAAACATTTTTTGACCCCAGACTCCTAAATATGTCTGAAGGTTATTATTTTTGCAAAAAGAGCCCCTTCAGAATCATCTTGATTTAGCCATATATCATATCACATATATATTTGCTCTCTGATGAAAGTGTTTGGACCCACAGACGAATGATTGGTTCACAATGATGATGTCAACTAAACATTTGGATATTTATTTTGCCAGTGTTTGAACCCATTTCAGTTACATGACACGTGATGAACGATTGTGAACTCCCTCGGTTTCAGGTGTGTGGTTACCGGCTGAGCCTGCATTTTGATGATTATTTGAGCTCCCATGATTTTTGGACCAACGCCGGTTCCCCAGGCATTCACCCAGTGGGGTGGTGTAAAAGGACCAACCATGAATTGCACATCCCAAAGGGTGAGCAGGGGAGCATTTGTCCATCCGAGGGAGGGCATTGTTTATTTTAACACCTTCGCATGAAACACTAACGTGGGAGCTGGGTGTGAATTGATTTTCCAAATGGAAATTTCCATCTCCAAAGAGACTAAGACCATGACAGTACCTTGGGGATGAGTGTAAAAGAAAAGCTTGTATGTTTTTCTAAGTCAAATATTTTGACTAGGAAATTATGGTTAATATGATATATGTATATATATATATGTGTGTGTGTATACATACATACATACATACATACATACATACATACATTATAGACCCTTTAGTGTGTACTGGTGCTCGGTACTGAACGACAGCAGATACAAAGCCTCAGGCTCTCTGTCCTTCAGAGGAGGGAGGACTGATGCCACCCCAGGATACTGCTCCAGTTGCAGCCCTCTCTGAAGTCACAGGGTACAAGACATTTTGACACAATGAGAAAGCAGCTTGGCCCCCCAGGCAAGAACAGAACCCCCAGCTGAGGTCCCAGAGTGGGCTGGGTGTTTGGCTAGGGTGCCATTCAGAGAGACTGGTGGGGAGCCATGGTGGAAATGTAAAGCTTAGCGGGTCAATGTAGTCTTGAACTCTTCAAAGAATTCGGCGTGTCGATTCAGTAAGAAAATACTGAGCCTGGGTAACTGAGGCCACTTCAGCTGTCGATGTAGAAATCACATCTTTCACCTTAAATGGAATGAGAGATGGGTTTTTTCTGGAGCCGTTTGTAATGACCATGGCCTAGGAACACATATCTAAGTTACCTCCGAATGCCGTGCTTCAACGTGGAAGCAATTTCATGACGTTTTCATAGTTTTATAGAACAAAGAAAGCCACAAGTAAGGCAAGTTTACAATGCATTGGCGGGTAAATCAGAGTGGCAGGCACACCATGGTGGGGAAGCCTCTCCAATGGGCCCAAGATGCCATCTGATGGCATGTTTACCTTCCGGGGTTGTTGGAAGCTAGTGGTCTGCTAAGTTAATAGATTCCAAAAGGATTTTATCTATTAGTTACAGGGATTTTGTTCCAATGCAGAGGTGGGCAGGGAATGGCTGTTACAGATTGTTAGTACTACCCCGAGATAACGTAACTAGCCTCTGAACTTGCAACATTCCAACCTCCCCACAGTACCAAAATCCAAGGAGCCAATCGGACAGTCTGTGCAGACACGGCTTCTTCCCAGAAATTCTCGTTCACACAGATCACATGGATGGGAAGATAAGACATTTTTGACCTGCCAAATGGCCTTTGAATTTGGCAGAGCTGGGTATTGAGCCCGGGGTGACATTTGGATTACGAAGGGGTTCCTAATTTCCCCCAAGCATCGGGACATCTGAACTACTAAAGCATCAGGGCTTCTCTTTGTCTTTGTGTCATGGCTTTCTGGTGAGTGTCAGCCATGTTGGGACACTAGACTTACCCTTTTCCCTGTCCTTAAAAGCCTCAGCAGGACAGGGTGACATGGGGCAATGCTGTATCTCAGTGGACATTAATCATCTGTGGGGACCGACGTATATTATGGAGACTACAGTCAACAACTTTGAACTTAAGACATTTAAAAAACATGAAAGCAATTTAGAGATTTTAATATAAATCACTCGTGATGAGCTACTGAATATATAACAGAAGATTAAAACTAGGAATAATAATATATTTAAAATATATGTGATGATGTCATGCGGGTATTTTGAATAGTGTGTACTTATTTAGGTTATAGGAAAGGTAAAATTGTTTGGATGGATTACTTGAAGGCCTATAGATTGCAAAATGCTCCTAAGAAGTTATTCAGAAGCAGAAGCGCCATGAGTACCATACTCTTTCCGGCAAATCCCATTCTTCCCTGAGTTTAAGTTCCTTAAAATTTGCTTTCTATGCTGTTATATTTTAATCCTCATGAATTGAAAAATATCTTAATTGCCCTTACCTTTCCTAACTTAATTTATCACAGTCTCTCCTGGGCATATAGATTTTTATTTTGTTTTGCTTTGCTTCTCCCCCCCTACCCCCGACTTTTAGCATTGCAATTAAATACAGAAAACTTAAACTAAGCCTGCTAAAACTTATTTGAAATATCCCTTATGAATATTTTTGCTTGCAAGACATCAGTTTCTTAAGCTTAAGTTTGGTGTTTAGAAGCGAGCAGGCCCTCCAGGGGGATCCTGTCACCTGTGTAGTGCAGTTGTGTGTAAGCGTGGAGAGAACAGAAGAGGCATTTCTGCAGATTCAGGGTTGCAGTACATACCAGAGTTGGCTGGAGTAGACTCCTCCTGCTTCTGCATCCCAAGGAACTCAGTGAACCCTCAGTGGAGAGTGAGAATTAAATGCTCAGCCGTTCTCTGTCTCCAGTAGTGAGTGGACACTTGGGAACAGGATGATACAGGGCAGAAGCCAGGACTGGGCTCTTCCTCCTCTGCTTTGTGTCCCAGCTGGGCCCCACCCACTGAGGGACCTATACCAAGTGCACTTCTTATTGAAATAAGTTTCACTTTCCTGGTCTTGATACTAGTATTATATGGCCCTCATATATTTGTATGTCAAGGATGTTGACTTGACTGATATGAGATTGCCTTAAAAATAGAATCCAGTGAAAGACAAAGAGATACACACAGTCCCCAGTATCTCAAAGCTCCCAACTGGCTAATTATAGCTATTTCATATAAAAGATAGGGTTACGTTAACCATAACCCATATTTTCTGCTAGAAATACATAAGCATTAAAATCATTTGAATCGGTATCTATACTTTCCATAACAATAATTCTTTAAACTTTGAAAACAATACTAGCTTTGAATCCCATTATCAAATTAAACATTTTGTGTGTGTATGTGTGTGTGTGCTAAAGTACATAACCTTTATTACTTTTAAAATGGTGATATTTGGAAATTTCATTGGTCTGTGGGGAGTAGATGATACATTTTTCATTTGATGGAACTGTGTTCAGTAAGCATTGAATCTCAGAATCCCATCCATGTCTAAGAACTGAACAGGGAGACATGAAGAAGATATGGAAAGACTATCTCCTTATATAACTAGAGTAACAGCTGTCTACATGCCACAATGGTCTCCACCATCTGAAACTGTAAGACAACCCCAATTACTTGCTTTCTTTCATAAGAATTGCCTTGTTTATGATACGTCTTCACAGCAATAGAAAAATGACTAACACCTATACTTACCATGGAATATAAATTTTTACCTATGAAGAGGTTACACCTCTCCTAGACACCACAGGGAGCCAAGATTAATGCACATGGGGTAGATATGGACTGCTTTTCAAGTTGCTGGTCACTGGGGGGCTCCCTAGATTTTCCCAATAATGCAGGCTAGTGCCATGGTTTTGTTTTGTTTTTTATTTTTATTTATTTATTTATTTATTTATTTATTTTTGCCTAGAGAACTCGATACTAAGTCCTAGGACAAGATAAATAAGGTAGTATCATCCTGGAAGATTCATCCTTGTGTTGGTAGGTGCCATGTGTACCCCTATGGAAGAAAGGTCATCAGTAGTCCTACCCAGCTGCGAACGATTGCAAACTAATACGCAGACTATGCAACAATAGCAAGAATATTATGAGTAAGCAGTAGCTGCTTCTCATGGTTGAATATTCTACCACGGTGTTTGTATGCCTGTCTGTTGATGAATGTTTGAACCTATGGCTCATATAATGTTGAGGAAGCATTGTGCTTAGTTTTCTGTTTGTACATGTGTCTTCATTCTCTTTATGTATTTATATACCCAGTAGGGGTGTGGCTGGATCACACGTGCCGATTTCATCTTTAATATTTGAGAGACTTTTACAGAGGATCTGTGCTATTTTGTGTCCCTACATTTTTGCTACCCTTTTCTATGTTCTGCTTTTTTGTTAAAATTATCTGGTGCTGAGAGAAGAATAAGGTGTGAGCCTGAGGGGAACGTTGTCTCTCAGAAATGGATTTTACGCAGTTCCAACAGCTCGTCAGAGCGCCTTACGGAAAGACTGAGCCCCAGAGAGCCTTGGGTCACTGGTGAGTTGGACTAAAGGCTGACTGTTCAAGCATTTGTATTTTTGGCTTAACTTTGATCTTACTTCAGGATCCAAAAGATGGACTTGGCGCCTGGGGGGGGGCGGGGTCATTGGATCTCTGTCTCTCTTTCCAATGTGGCCACACTGAATAGGTCTCTGTTTTCTCCTTTTTATAAAACATTATCCTGCTGGTTCTGAAGCAGAATCTCAAGGTGGTTGGGTTTGAGCCGTTTTGTCAGTTGCTTCCGCTGGATGGCTTCTCAGGTGCTCGTTCACCATCTGTGTATTTCCTTAGGAGAAATGTCTGTTCAAATTCTTCATCCATGTTAAACCGCCTTGAGTTTTCACCATTTCACATTCAAATATTATGCCACTGTTGTCTAAAAGTTGGCGTATTCTGAGTGGGTGAGTGTGTAGAAGTCAGGCAGGTGGCTTCACACATGCTTTATTTCACGTCAAACACTTTGTTTTAACGTTCTTTTAAACAGATTTGTTTTTGTTTTCAGTGTGTATCTGTGTGTCTTTGTGAGTATATGCCACATGCTTGCAGATCCCTTCAGAGTCCAGAGGAGAGTGTCTGATTTCCTGGAACTAAAGTTACAGGCTGCCAGGAAGCAAACTGGAGTTTGGCCTCTAGGAGAGCAGCAAGTGCTCTTACCTCTGAGGCATTCTCCCAACCCACATTTTCAGACTTTTTTCACATTGCTCTTTGTGTTTATTTTGTGTTTCTATGATGGGATGTTTGAGGAAGATAACTTTTTAAAGAAAACAAAAGTCTGTGCAGAGTTTTGGAGCCTTAATGGTATGGAATCCGGGTCAGTTCGCTTCTGTTAAGGGTTGTGCCATGCTATGTCAGGGGATGGATGGCAGTTGACAATGGTTGGGAGGTAAGTGGAAACAAATGGCCATAGTCTGAGCAAGGGCAGAGAGAGGAAAGTCGAGGTCAGGCCTTATCCTTTTAAAACAGCCCCCAAGAAGGAACTCAGCTGGTCCCTAGAGAGCATCTCATGACCCAGTGGCTCACAAATATTTTACTAAACCTTGCATCTCAAAGATCTGACCGCTTTTTACTATGCCAATCTGCAGACCATCCTTAGAAGCCTGGGACCACTCCCGGACCACATCCTCCAATATGCAATATTTACATTATCTTGTTTTTTTGTGCCTCTTGGTTTTAGTGTTAAGTCTGAGAATTTATTGTCAAATTTCAGATCAAAATATTAACTGTGGACTTTACATTTCTAGCTCTTCACATTTAAGTCATTGATTTGGGTTTAATGAGTCGTAGCCTATGACACAAGGCAGGGGTTGCATTAGTTCTTTTGAATATGTTGTCTGGTTTCCAAACACCATTTCCGCCCCCCTTTCAATAGTGCAATGTTTTTGACACTACATTTATCATAGAAGATTGGGTTCATTTCTGGAGTCACAGCTTCTGTGGCATTAACCAAATGCAAATACCACATTACAGTGCAATATCCCAATGCAAAAGAAACATAAGCAGTATTTTTATCCATTTGCCAGTACCAGCACTTTGTAATAATCCATTTTGCAACTAGCAATTGTAAATTCTTCAAATTTACTCCTCTTTTTGAAGACTCTTGTTTATGGGGACCCTTTACCGCTCATATGAGCTTGAGGATTGGCTTTTTCATGAGAAATAACTTATCATTCTGATAGGGTTGAATTAAATCTGTAGGTTGCCTTGGAAAATACCATGTTTATTGCTGAGTTTTCTGATCCATAAAGATGAGATGTTTGCAATTTATTTAGGCTTTCTTTCATTTCTTTTTTTTTTTTTCCTGTAATGCTTTCTAGCTTGTAGCTTTTTTATTTTTATTTTTTTTAATTTAGGTTCTATTATACATAGAATTGTTTTCTGAACTTACTTTGGCATTGTTATCGAGTTGAAACATCTGCAGTGCAACGCTCGAAACGATGCTAGTTTTAAGTTTTGGTATTTGCTCGTCTTGAGCTAAGGGGATTTCCTTTTCTCCTGGTCTCTTTCACTAATGCATCCTGAACACTTGCACACCCACCCCCTACCACTGCTGTGCACCGCCCCCTTCCCGCATAAGACAAAGCAGGCCCCGCCCCCAACTGCTGTGCACCACCCCCTTCCCGCATAAGACAAAGCAGGCCCCGCCCCCAACTGCTTGCACCACCCCCTTCCCACATAAGACAAAGCAGGCCCCGCCCCCATGCTGACGTCATTCAATTTTTTTTTTTTCCTGAGAGATGGTTTTATTGTTTGTCTCCTTTGTCCTTGCCTGTAATAATTCCCTTGACTGATTTTCCTATGAAGAATCATAGTTGCATTCTTTGGGGGGAAATTACCTGATTATTTTATTCCATTCTCTTAACGTGTTTCTGGATTCTGTTCCCTCACAGTTTGTTGAAATATTTTTGTGCGTTTCCATATGGCATGTTGTTTTCTTGTCCTGTCTCTCAAGACTGTTCTTTTATTTTTATCCCGTTAAAAATGAACTTTTTATTGATTTTATTTTTTGATTGTGTAGTGTTAGTATTAAAACACAGCTTGCTTCCTCTTATTGAGTTTTCCTGAATCAGTCTATTGCTCTCGTAGGGCATGCCTTATGATTTTCTGTCTGCGAAATCTCACCACATGTGGGTGAAGGTACTTTGATTTGTTCCTGTGGATTCTGAGTTACTTTTGTTTCTTGTCCATTTTAGCCCTGGTAGTGAAAACTGGTAGAGGCCAGGTTCTTTCCTCCCAATTTTAGGAAAAAGATCTCAGTCTTTCACAATTAAATATGATTAGTCACTATGGGTTTGATCAGATGAAAGAACTTCTTTTTGTTTTTAGCTTAAATTCTTAAAAAAGATGGTCTTCATTCTATTAATTTGATATTATCATATTGACCGATTCTCGTGCTATAGCAATCTTGTATTCGTGGGACAAATCTTACTATACTAGAATGAATTATTGGGTGTGCATTTTTAATATAGTATTTTATTAATTGTTTTAGAATTCCACACATTCTTAGAATGTACATTGATCATATACACCCCCAATCTTTTCTCTAACACCTCTTAGAACTGCCCTCCGTCTACCACCCCTTCCCAACTTTGTGGGTCTCTCCCCAACCCCCCTCTCTCTCTTTCTCTCTCTTTTTCGTTTGATAGTTCACTGGATCTAATTCATACTGTCCTCGTCTACACTTCGACTGTACCATAACTGACCTACTAGAGACTAAATAAAACTGAATCACTGAGTCTTCTCCTAAATAAAATTGCTTCTTCCTATCCTAGCTCCCATCACAAATGAGTAGATAATTAAGGAAAGTTAACGATTCATGAGCTTTCCAACCCCATGCTGGAAGACTGACAGGTTTGGTAGAGAGCCATAGCTCTGCAGTGATTTCACACCTGCAAGACATTGTTTTATCACAGTACCCCCTGCTCTTGGCTCTCAATGTCTACCTGGTTGTCCTTGATGCTCCAGATCTTTGGGGTATGATATTAATGTCCCGTTTATAGTTGAAAATTCTATATTCTACTACATAAAAATGTTACACTGATGAGGACTTAGAGCTGCACTAATATACAGCTGTAGAGACTCATTGAGAAGGTGACTTAATACCATGTCTATCTAGCAAAATTAATGATCGGTTCACCTCTGGGGCCTGTGAACTCCTCAACAACAGGGTCTTGGTCAAAGTTATAGCTGTTCTATACATTTCTTCTGTGGAGTGGGCCTTCAATGTGATGGATCCGTAGTCACCCAATAGCATTCATGTCATCATTGCTCTCTTGAGTGTGTCTTTCCTGGTTTTGACTCCAGTTCTCACAGAATACCCTGTGGGATGAGAACGTTGACTTTAGCCCCAGCTGGTTCATGGAACTCAGTGTGTGATGGGGATTTGACCCTCCTGAGACAACCTGGCAGGAAATGTGTGGCCGAGTAGTCATGCCTTCACATCGCCAACACAGATCATCTCAGGGATCCCAGCCAGGAATCAATGAGATTTTCTAGTCTCCACAGTTGAACTTCATGTAGACTTTCCAATAGGATGATTTATAGAAAGCAAGACAACCAAATAAAGTTGGAAGAGAGGGAAGTTATAACCAGAAGGCAAACCATTCTAACTGGTGTATAAAACGCAACAAGAAAGAATATCACAAAACAAGTAGTCATCTTGACCTACCCTCAACCACCCAAATCCCCTGTAGCAGAACTCAAAATCACAGACATAACATAGCCCCAGAGGAAGAGTAAAACAACACACACACACACACACACACACACACACACACACACACACACACACACACACCCCAAAACCCATCACTAGCCATATCAGGGCTTTCTCAGGACTCTTAAGTCAGTTTTCATCTACTGCCCTGCGTTCCATGCTTCCTGAAGCATTTGCTGACATAACCCACGGGCTCTTAATCTACTTTCACTGTGACTTTATATCATGGTATTAGTTGTGCTTTAATTAACTTATTACTTTGCTTAAATAGCATTTTGTTTATAGTACTTCAGCCACAAAACTTGCTATTTTTGTTGCCTTCTGTTTCTCCCTCCTAGCCAGTCAATTTTCCTTCTATGTAAAAACACTGTCACGAGTCCCTTTTTGCTGGCGACTGTGAACTTCCTAGTGTATTAGACCGCTTCAAAATCTTAATGTCTTTCTTTCACACATTAATTGCTTTTCAGACATGTGTGATATGGGCTAGTGGTGGATTTTGGTGTGTGTGTGTGTGTTTTGTTTTGCTCTTCCTCTGGGGCTGATACATCTCAGGGTCCTGGGAATGTTCTGATCTGGTGGTTACACATGGTGGCTGGGAGGCTTTATGGCTAACTCAGAAGTGACTTGTGCGTCCTCCGACTTACTTTCATTAGTGAGCAGCAGTCAGAGAACTGTACCTAACTGCAGAGGTGCCCAGAAACTACTGAGCAAGTTTCTTCCCAGAAGAGCACACCTTGGGCCTTTGGCGTTCTATGCTCTACAGGATTAGCTAGTCCCAGATGGTTGCCTATGCACATACAAGAATTCTCACATTCCCTGCCTCTTCAGTGGCTTGTGTGCATTCTTTGCAATTAATTTGACACTTTCTCTGTTGTTAAGCATTCCTTTAAACATGCCTTTATCGGGGCCATTTAGCTAGCTCATCAGGTAAAGATACCCAACACCCAGCCTGGTGGCATGAGCTGGGTCCCCAGGTCACCAAGGGTGAAAGAAGACAATGGATGACCCCTTTGATCTCCGCCACACGTGCCAGTAGGGAGGTCCTCCCACCTTCCCTTATAGCCACAAAGTACATACATAAAAATGTAATAAAAATTGTAAATGTCTTCATTTATATGTGGTTGCATTTAGAAAGGAACACAGCAAGAATGTGTGTTTATTTCTGCACTTAAAAACTGTAAGTTTGGCGTCAAAACTTGTGAATGAATGGGGAGTGAGGGTTATTTCCCGAGATTATGACCGCGATCCTTGAAACCCAGGGCGACATTAGAGTTTACTCTGCAGGAAAGTCAGCAGCACTCCCCTGTAGCTCCAGAATCACCAGCTGGCTGATTGTCTGAGACGGCCTAGATGTATGAGGAACGTGTAAAATATTGCTCGTAGTCAGTAATTATTTCACAGTTTCCTAGGAGAGCTAAATTATAATATCAAAACTCATGCTATGAAAGGAGAGGGTTTCAAGATGAACTAATTGTTTACAATTCAAAGGATCATTGTATTGGTGGAAATAAGCCCATTGACATAGGTAGTTGGGGATCAATTAATTAACATGGTAGCAACAAAGCACTTCTTAAGTGTGAGTGGGGCGCAGCTGGGGTCTGGGGCTGTAGCAGGCGTGGTAAAATGTTGGCGTAATAGTCAGTCATAGCATTCTGGGACTCAGTGGAATATTATGTAGTTAATGAGAGGGGAAAACAGCTACAGACTTGTATTCTAAGGTAAGCTGGGGGAGAGCTGGTTAGCTGACCCTGAATGGTAGGAGTTCATGACAAGCAGGCAGCAGGCAAGGTCAGAGCCTGTCAGGAACAGACTCACCAGTTGTGGGTGATTTCACTAGACAGAGTTGTGTTCGTTCTATTCTGGATTGGATTTAACTCAGTTCTTACAAAGTGAGCTCCCCGAACTGGGTGTGGCAGTCCCCACCAGGACCCAGAAGACAGGCGGGTAACTGGGACTTTGTGGCTGGCCTGGGCTACCTAGTGAGAATCTTTCTTAAACAATAACAACAACAAAACAGAAAAAAAAAAAAAATCAACCAACTGTCTTTCTTGACAAACTCCAGAGGCACTACTCTCCCTGGGTAGATCAGAGTGGTGGGTGACTAGGTGACAGCCTGTTAGCAGTCTTACTTTAGTTATTTTCCCAGAAGGCATTTTCCCCCAATCTCTCTAATTGTGTGGTGCTGAATATGCATGCAAGGCTTCTGGTGTCTTGTGGTGCTATAAATACGCGAGCTTTGTTCTGATGTTAGTTGCTTTAAAGAGCGAAGTAAATCTGGGAGGCTTCATAGCGATGACTGTATCTGACATCTCATGCTAGGTTGTATGGTGCTGACGTGGGATCCTGAGTGAGCGCTTGATTGTGTGGTCAGCGAATACTGCCTCACCCCACTCCCCACGCGCGCGCGCACACACACACACACACACACACACACACACACACACACACACACACACACACAGACTTCCCTAGCAGCGAATTTTCTGTTTGAGACCTTCCCATTGGAGGCCTGCATGCTGGGATGAGCTGCCACAACTTTTTTAGTTCCATCCAAAATCCAAAACAGAGCGATGAAGAAGTGGTGTCTGTTGGGTTTCTTTGGGTAATCCAGGCTGTTAACGACGACGAGAGGAGCCAGCCAGGGCTTCCTTGCTACTAGACACATAATCCCGTTTTCTCCCTTGGATAAATCACAGAAGATGTCAGGTCTCCCCTTCTTCGCGGAAGAACAAAGCTTGGTGTTGTAATATGAAGCAGAGCATGGACTGCTTCCTTTACTTGTATGGTGTTACCTAGTACATACCTTGCCATCACCCATGATTCATGCTACTTGGACGAGAGAGGTTGATGTTAATGTGCTAATTTGTCCATTCGATTTATGTGTTTGTGATCTGCATTTCCTCTATCCTGATTAGAAGATCCCTTTAACCGCTGCCCATCATCTTAACATTGTCCTCTGGCACACCTATGGGTGCTGAGTCTTTCATAGGCTATAGGTATATTGATGGTTGCCATACTTCCCTAAAGGAAGGTTACCCAGACCAGGCAGTCAGAGCTTTAAGGACTTGTGCTCACAGTTTATGATTCCAGTATTTTCAGACGAACATACCAGGGACTAAAATATGTTTCTGCTTAGTTGTCCGAAGGAAAAAAAATAATCAAGGATTCCCTTATCAAATGTCTGAAACTGGACTTACCCATGTGTTGGGTTTCTTCATGTGGAACAAATATTGATATTGTAAATATTTAAACATAACCATTAATCACCTGGGATATCTCCTACACATGTGGACAATAATTCAACTGGATTGTATTTTTTTATAAGCATAAGAGTACTTTATTCATACTAATCTATAGAGTTTTCTGGTACTGAAATCGGGGCAATAAGGATAGGTTCATAAAATGAAATACTTTAAGTAATTAAATAAATATGCTTCTATTCAGTTCAGTAAGAACAACTTTTAAAATAAAACTAATTGGGTAAGATTATTGAAATGACAAGGAAAGGGAAAGACAGAACTGATAAATAAATCTAATTACTTATTACTGAAGTGGAACGGAAGAGTAGAATGACACAATATCAGTGCATCTCTGACAGAGGCGGTTAATAAAAGAGCAGTGACCGCAAAAGTATCCAAATACTCAGCCAAAAGAAATCAGAAAAATAGGTTCTTTTGAGACGTGTCAAACTTGTGTATATAAATATGTACATGTGTATTTGAACATCTGTTATGTATATATTTATAATTGGTGATAGACTGGTTACCATATGTGCCTCTTTCCAGTCCTCCCTACCCTTAGGAGGTGGACACAAGATTATCGCTAGGGTCACATTATGTAAGCCGGTCTCAGAAACCCAAAACAAATAAAGTAAAATGCAGTGGTAAATATAGCTATTTTGGAACATTGACTTACACAGATCCTTTTTATTTTTTTATTAATTTATTTTTACATTCCAATCCCCGTCCCCCCTCCCTCCTCTCCTCTTGCTCCTCTATTCCCCCATATCTCCCATCTGCTTCGTGAAGAGGATAAGGCCTCCCCTAGAAAGCTAAGTCTGTGCCATCATCTCCTTGAGGCAGGACCAAGGCTCCTCTCCACTCTCTGCACCCCCGTGTCTGGGCTGAGCAAGGCATCTCTCCGTATAGAATGGGCTCCACCTAGTCAGCTTGTGCATTAGAGTCAGATCTCGGACCCACTGCCACTGGCCTCATGTATTGTCCCAGTACTTACACAGATTTAATAGCGAGAATAGCATGCAGCTAGGCATAGAATCATGGGAGGGGTTGAAAAGATTCAACGTCCTTCTTCATGTTCATGCCACGGCGTCAGATGGATAATTCTAGGTTGTGTCAGAGTCCTAAGAAGCTTAGCTCTCGGGAGTCACACAGTCCTGTCTATCCGTTGTCTACAAAGTACTGAGGAAACCACCTGTTCTTGATGAATAAATGAAGTGGTGAATGAATGCTTGCACACTCTTGCCTTAGTCCTCTCAGAGGTCAGCATGAGACGGGGCAAGTTATATAAAACCCTGACATGACGGAGTGAGCCCCCAGGTAACGGCACTATTATAGACTTCTATAGCACATTGGGGTCTACTAAGGAATTTTCTGATCTCTGTGTTGTCTCAGGTTTTCCTGGACAGAGTATCTGGAAGCCAATCAAGCAAACGCAGTGCCTGCCAGAGTTTTCAACACAGTAAGCTCCTTGTGGGTGGGGCATGCCCGCCTTCCCAGTGTCCTGCTTCAACATGATGATGATTCAGGTGCTAATTCCATAGCTAACTTGCTTTGTCTTCCCTTAATGCTACAAAGTTGGTGTTTATTTGCTGTTGCTCCTACATTCCAGCAAGGACCCCAGAGGCTCTAAACACAAGCCCCTGTCAGCCACTGTTGGTGGAGAACTTGAAGCCCTTTTCTCAGGCCCTGCTGAGTTGAGAACTCTTGACTTATGTCCTTTTGCCAGTGAGTGTTTGGATTGTGATGGTAGCATAGTCAAATAGAGGAAATATGGAGTCTTTTGTAAGCATAGTTTTATCTACATGAAGGCAATATTTGCTCTGGCAATTGTGAGAGTACCGGTGTTTACAGTTCAGATTTATACATGTCTATTTACTAAGGGGTTAACTGAGTAGAAATTAATTTCTAAAACACAAGTGACGCTACTAGGTATATTTATGTTAGAAATCAGTGGGTTTTAAAATACTCTTCCTTTCCAAATTCTGTGTCCTCCCAACTAAACTCACCTCTTTTTGTGTGTTTGTTTGTTTGTTTCTGATTGTTTGAGACAGTGTTTATATGTTGCCTTGGCTTTCCTGGAGTTCTCTATGTAGACCAGACTCAGAGTTCCTTCTGCCTCTGCCTCCGGAGTGCTTGGAATAAATGTTTATCTTTAATCAGGACTCTATATATTAGAAATCCTAATTTATTTATATAATTTTATTTACTGAATGTTTTCTGGCAATTAGATAAGACTTGAAAGAAAATGCTATTTCATTTTTCTACTAACGAGTTTAATGGCTGGATATAGGGTAAGAAGCACACAGAACAAAGAAGCCGTGGGGTCTAGGACTACAAGAGTTTTAAGGTTTCAGCAAGCAAATATGCCTAATGTCTGATAGCTTCCTTTTCTCCCAACCTTTGCCTAAATCTTCATTGATTTTCCTAGAGGAAAGATTCAAGAAAATAACACAATGGAAATATTTAGCTACAAAGACACTTCTAGGCTCTAGCTGATTTTGGAATAGCCCTTGTATGTATATTTGGCATCTACAACACTAAATAATTACATTCCTTGTAGAGGACAGTGATCTTGGAGAGTTAATTAGCTCTTTCCGGAGACCCATTTATATTGGCATAGTCCATTTAGTAGGTATAATAATGCCTTCAAAAGAAAAGTTTCTCCCATATAAGCTGTGGCGAGCTTTACCAGATGATACTGGAGATTGGCTTAAGTTTTTATTACTTGAACATCAGTAGTTTTATTGTCCCATTACCACTCCTAGTCTTGAGGAACTCAATATCCTTTCTCACATAAAGTCAGATGGACACTGTTCATGTGAAATAGCTTTTGAAGTGAAGCCTTCTGCTAGCCTATAAAAGCTGTTGGGGTGGTCTTACTTTTGACAGTTGAATTTTCTTACCATAACGACTTCCCGGACCCAATGGGTTTCCCATCCTATTTTCTTTACTGCTTGTATGTTTATCACTATGGACTCCTGACCCCAAATATTTTAAAACATAAACCTAATGTAGGTGAGATCGCGAAAGAATAGCATGTGGCTTTGACTTATATTGTGGATAAACTTAAGAGTGTTGAAGTTGAGCTTCAGCGCTTGCCTCTAAGGATGCCTGAAATTTTAAGTTTAGAAAACACGTTTGAGTGACTTTAAACAGATTGCCTCTTAAGCTACACAGTTTAAATGGGCAGTGAGAATAGCAAGCACTATCTTATTTTATATTTTAGAAAATGTCTAATGAAGGAACTGTGGTAAGAATCTTTTCAAAACTTGATGCGATCATTAATAAAGATCATTAATAAATGTATAAGTGAATCTTTCCTTGTGCTTTGCAGCTTTCTCTTAAATGGCCAAAAGTCTTTCTTTCTCTTTGTAAGTTTTTATAACACTGACTTGAAAATATGGACAAAGTCCTATGTGCTCTTAAAACTAAATCCCAGCTTGATAAAAGATCTACGTGTTTACACCAAAACCGTGATCCTGGGGACGGGGCAATGGGAAGTGGACTTCCTGGCTTGTCATTGACTTACTGCACTGTGATTCCGCAGAGGGCTCCACATGGCTTTTTACCAAACATGAAGCTGGAAGTTGTGGACAAACAAAATCCCCAGTTAATTCCTGTTGCCACCATTGTAGATGTTGATGACCACACAGTAAAGGTATGTCTTTATTTATTGCATTGACCCCCCACCCCCAATAATTTTTCTGCTTCCCTATCTTGTCATCTCCTTCATCTTCCTCAGTTTTTAATTCAAATTCACAGCGATTTTCCATGGAGAAAAGCCATTATGGGTCTGATTTCAATGATTGTAAGGATGTAAAGTAATAGTCTCCCCAAGGCCTCCGGCTATAGGGTGCTGCTTTCAAACCTCTGTAGTTGGACTTTTTCTTTTTGTTGGGACCATTATAATGATATGGGAACTTGTAATTAATTATGATAGCTTGGCCAGTGGCTTAAGCTTGTTCCTAACTAGCTCTTATAACCTAAATTAGCCAATATCTTTTCATCATTTCCATGGCTTGGTTATTTTATTCTCTAATGAGGCTATCGATTTTGCCTCCCTTCTTCTCCTCTCTGCCCAGAAATCCTGCCTAGCTATCACCTGTTCAGCTTTTTATTAAACCAATCAGACTGACACAACTCCACAGTATACAAAAAAGTTCATTCCATACCTTTTCCCCCTTTTTATCTAGAAAAAGGGAAGGCTTTAACTCTAACACAAGAAAACTATATACAATAAGAACAATCGTCAAGTATTGTCTAAATAGAGAGGAGAGGTATTGATTTTAGCAAATGAAACTATACACAATAAGAACAATTATCAAGTAAGAATTACATACACAATATCTAGTCCATTTGTATTTGGCAAATTCAGAGAAAATACTCCATTAAGCATCCTCTCTTCATGAGTCTAGAGTTTTACACATAATTTACTTTTCTATCCTGACTAAGGAAGACGATAACTATACCTATCTAGTCTTCAACCCCATCAAAGACCTGAGGATGATATAACATTACCCAAGTAAACAGGAAGTGCTGAGCAAGCAATTTCCTAAACTATACAAATGACAGAGACATCTGACTACCACCACTGCTACCCAAGGTTCCTCTTCAACATTGGACAATCGACCTTGAGACTGTAGGCGTAGAAAGTCTGACAGACTTTTGCGCAAAGCTGGAATTTTGAAGGACTGTCTGTCCTACCTTGTCTTGGAAAATTTGTCAATCTCTTTCTTTGGTCTCCTGCTTATCTAGTTTGGACAGCAAAATGTCATTAGCTGAGACAAGGGAATTTTCTTGCACAAATGGCTAGCTTTTGCCACAAAGAAACTAAACTCCATTTGGAGGTTCTTCAGTGCCCATCATCTGTCTGTTTTTTTTTTTTTAAAGCAAATCCATACTTCTAGGAGCAGACTATCTCGTTGTTATGAAAAGCCTTATTTTATTATAAAATTTAAGTGTCATATTCTGTATGTCTTTGAAATATTTGAAGATCATCTATCTATCTAAAAAATATCAGGTATGAAAACATACCTGACATGACTATAACTTTGATTGTTATAGATGACTATTAACATGTATTTTTTTTAATTCTCTTAAATAGCTTACAAAGACTAAAAGTTTACATTTTAAAATGAGCAGAATAGGTGCAATTACTTAAACAAGAGTAGAAACATATATACTACTAACAAAAATAACCTTACATTTGTATCAATATACAGAAGTCCATACAAATGTAAAATTGTTCAAAGTAGATTCAACAACCCACTCTTTAATCCCATCATTTCTGTATTATATCCCCCATTTTCCCCTTGTAGAAAGAGATTCTTGACTCTAATCTCCTTTCTTTATCTTTCTCCCTGACAATAACCAGTAATAGTTTGTAACCAACACCCCTTAATTAGATGACAAACTCCATTACCCATTGAAAGACCAAAAACCACCCACCCCACCTCTGGGAATGTGGGCATTGTGTTTTCAAGACAGATTTCTTGTTGTCTGGGGGTGATGAGATCTCTGGGGAACCCTGAACAACTATGATAAATGTTAAGTCCTGGCTAGAATAGACTGTGAGGCTGGGCCATTTCAGTCAGCACCCTTGAAGCTGTTCTGGAGAACACTGTAACAGAGGCACTCTGAGAGGCTGGATTACCTGCACCACCTAATTTTATTGGTGTTTTGTCACCTTGCTCTGAAAACATATAAATATGTTTATCTTCATTAACACAAGTATGGAATGTACCTTGTGCATAAGTTAGTTAAAGATGACTTTTTTTGTTCTGTGTTTGGGCAGGCAAAATGTATCTGTCAACTTTTTAAGTCCATTTGGACTGTATAACCAAACCGCATTTATAAATATCCATCCATCCATATGAAACGATGGCATGTAATAATAAATCACATGGACTCTGTAGTCAACAAGAGTTATCAAGACTCATCTCATCTCTGAGCTATTCCCATGCAGAGGGTTAAACTTACACGTCACCTACCCTGTAGCCTTTTTTGACTTCTACCCCCATGTCTGAAGCCAAGATACTCAGCAGATCTCCCCCAGTCAAATCTGATCTCTATTAACCTGAAGGTTAGAGCCTTCATTTTCTGTGGAAACAAAAGCATAACCTCTACCCCAATGTAAATGTTTTTTGACTTCCATTTTGAAGTTAAGGCATTCCTAAAGAACATAGGTTGGTTTAATTCAGCAGTCCCTTCCACAATCCAATGTCTCTTCAGCAGATATTTTATGTTCATTAGCATTTAAACAATTCAAAATTAACAAGGCACCATATAAGGTCCAAACTCCCTGTGTTATATTTCCCATCCTTATGGCTTATTCTTTTTTTGTATTACTTTATGTCTGTCTTAAAAACTTTACTTGATTCTTTATTTATTTATTTGGTTTTTTGAGACAGGGTTTCTCTGTAGCTTTGGAGCCTGTCCTGGAACTCACTTTGTAGACCAGGCTGGCCTTGAACTCACAGAAATCCACCTGCCTTTGCTAGGGATAAAAGACATGCTCCACCATTGCCCGGCTTTACTTTTATCATTTTTAAATATTTATTTATTTATTTATTTATTTATGGCTGTTTATATCCTTTTCCCCTTCTTTTCCTCCCAAGTCTACACACATTGTTAAGCACATTATAACCAGTTTAGAGGTTGTTTTTCATCCGAACTTGCTTTTCAATGTCCGTAGCCTTTTCTGTCTGTATGAGCATAACTTTAAACCACTGTGCTGCTTAACTCATGGCTTGCTGGCAGTTCCAGCCCTCAGACAGGGGCCAGGAGATGCACTGCAGCCCACAGAAGATTGACTGTGGGACTAGAAAGCTACATTTGGCTCTGTATCTGTGTGTTTGGAACCTATTTTAAAGTTTTCTTAGGTCTTATGTGGAAATAAGTGCCCCCATATTGGATGCTATTTGTAGTTTGACATTTTTGTCTGAACCATTGGCTCTGCAGTAATGACACAGAGACTTCTTGTTTAGAAAGCTCAGGCAATAGCTTAGGCTTGTTTCTAACTAGCTTTTATAATGTAAATTAACACATTTCTGTTAACCTACAGTCTTTTACATGGCTCAGTTACCAAGTCTCTGTACTACCCAAATGTTGCTTCCTCACTATCTGTCTAGAAACTTCACCTTCTTTAATTCTTTTTATTAAACCAATCGGAGTGACACATCTCCACTGTGTACAAAAAGATTATTGCACAACAAACCTCTACCTGTCTTCCTTCCTCTTCCCATGTCTTTGGGTAGATGCATGCAATCACTGAGTTGGACAGGACCAACATTGAGACAGTCTCTAAGATATTTCCACTTGAATATTCTTTACGTTCTTCAAAAATCAAAGATTTTGAATTCTGTTTCCTGGCATTACCAGATTTTTCTTGAAATTATTGTCATAACTACTACAAGTGTTTGTTTTTTTTGTTTTTGATTAAAAAACAAAACAAAAACAAAAACAAAATGCATTTTGGCCACTGTAGCCAAAAGTTAGATCTGAATTAACGACTTGGTGAACAGATTTCTGTATTGTTCTTGTTGAATACACACATTTTAGGAAATGAAATAGGGAAAACAAAATCTCCCTAAAATGAAATCATTTGATTTTTTTTTAATACAAAGATCAGAAAGCATTTGTTAGCTTGGCTTTGTTGTATCTTGTAAAGAGTAGCAGTTAAAAATAATTTTGCATCCAAGCACTGTGTGTTTTCATAGTAATAAAACCAGTGAAGTAAACAGCTTTTAATAGGCACTCCATTAAAAAAAAATGTATGTGTTTGATGTCAGCTGATACAATTTAGAGGAAATTTTATTATTTGCTTTATCTTTAATTTGAATAATTCGTTTTATGTAGTTACAGTTACATGAGTTTGGTAAATTTCAGAGACAAGTGTAGGACTTTGCCATAGATCATTGGCAGTACACGTGCCAGGGTTTTTTGTTTGTCTGGCAAATAAAATAACAAGTGTGCTCAGGAACCAAGTAGCTGTTGGCTTGTTATCGACATGTATCTTTAATTTTAAGTGTAATGTTCAAGGCCTCCCTGTTGGCTTGTCATTGTTTACTTCTTAGCACTCAGTGTGGAAACACACTGCTTGTCACATTGGCTCTGTAATAGTTTCACATTCATGACTGTCATTTAGCTGTCATTCTAAATTTATTGCATTTCAGTTTTAATAACATACAAAAACAATGTAGATTTTTATTGAAGGATATTTTTTTGATACTCTCAAGAAATGATTTCAGATTTTCACTTGATCATCTGTTGCTGCCTTGTTATGTGAAAATATCGAGTTATCCTATTTATTATCTTAAAATATAATCTGAAAAACTTTATCTCTTCAGGTGAATCTATTGTATCTCTCACATACCATCTCAGCATTGAGCTTTTAAAGTCTTTTGAGCATTTAGAATTTAGCTGATGGTTGCAAAACAGCATTTCATTTTTTCCCCCTCATTCTCTTTCATTCATGGAAATTGTCCTTGTTGGAGGAGAAAGAATTGAAGAATATATAGTACCTGTGAAAGTATTAAGGCCATAATTTTTATCTCTATGAGGATAGAATATCTTATACAAATTACAACAATGATTTTGTTATCTCTGTCTTCTTTGGGCATAAAAGAAAGCCTTTAGGATTTTAGAGTTAAATCAGAATATGTTTATACCTTATATAGCTACCTTATATAGCATGCAGTCTATCTAAATGCACCTCAACTGTCTTGAGGCCTGACACACAGCCTTGACCTCTCTCTTGCTGCCTCTCTTTTGGTAAAGCTTGTCTGTACCCTCCACCCTCTTCCTCTCTTCTGCCAGTCCCACAGACAGGCAAATATTTGTCTTGTTCCATGAGGTACAGGGTAGATCCATGAGCTGATGCAAGGATCAAAAGTATTAACTCAAAACCCATTCCTTAATATCCCTCCAGAAGACAAGGTATCAAAATGCGGGTTGGATTCCTTGTCTGAGCTCCTGTGTACAGAGTCTGGCGGTCTTTGGCAGGTGACAAAGCATTGGGAACATTTTGATTTCTTATCGCCGTAATCCCCACATTCCTCAGCTGATGTGTTGAGTACATCATTGTGTGATCTTTTCCCTCCTACAAAGTCAGGGTCTTAATCACTGGCCCATCTCAGACACTGTCGGGTGAATGGAGGAGGAGGAGCATGGAGTGTACCTTAGGCTTCTGGCTATCCGTTGAAAGTGAGTTAGGTCCTCATTGTCCACCCTTCCTGTTGGAAATCTGATTCTGCAGAATGTGCTGGGAGGTGGCGCAGGTTGATCTGGGTTTGCATCCTTGTTCCGGCTCTCTCTTAACTTTGTGATTAGTTTGGTAATGCTACTCCATTGGTCTGTCGTTATTAAAGCGGTATATAAAAAGACCATGGTGGATGCTGTGGCGAAGGCTCCAGGAGTTATGAAAACGGTAATAACAGAACAAATCGGTGTGCTGGTGAATGAGAACTTGGCCCTCCAGTGTATAATCACAGCCGTGTGGTCACAGCAATTCTCTTAAGAAGATTTGCCTCTGCTCTGACGTTGGTGAGGAGTGCTAAAGTCACATCAACATGGCTGCAGAGAGCTGAACACCGAGCCAAGGTTTTCTATACTCCGACTTTAACTGCTAGCAGGAATAAGCTATTGAGACTAGAGACCTGAGGTTGTCACTGCTTCGGGGATGGGGTAATCAGCAGCCGGCTCCAAGGCCATGCCTCCTCAGTTCACAGTACGCTAGCAGTCATCATTCTGAGACTATCCATTTGGCCGGCTGTGTCTTTCTAGGAGGTAAATTGTGAGGTTTCACTTGCCATGATTGGTATTAAGGTAACATCTCCCCCCTTATCTTGACTGGACTTATTAATTACCATGGTTACTCTCTAATAAATATTTATGATGGACTCAGTGCTTCTTGTTCAATTTGTAGCCATCCATTATGTTTAGTAATTATTCTTTTGTTTGGCTGTGTCCTGCACTCTGCTATATCTAAAAGCTCATTAGTGTCATCTGATCAGGAGATGCACATAAAACTACAGTAGACGGATGGGTACTTGGAGGAAGTTTAGACTCTATTCGGGGGCAAGGAGATTTCATCTATGAGGAAATATTTGATAAATATTTTCCCTGTGGGAACTGAAGCTAAGCTGTGAAATAAATTATAAATGGATTCCAAATAGATGTTTTAGGAAGTCCTCCTGAATCATTAATACATTGGGTCTCTTCAGCAAGCCTTTTCATATTTAATGCATCAACTGGGTGTATTTGTGGTATTTTAAAGTGAAATAAAGGCATTGTGATCAAGGAAAATTGTCATGGCAAGTTGTCCAATTACATGACTAGAATTGTGGGAGGGGGCGTCTTAGATTATACTAATAAGTTGAAAATACTTTGATTCAAAGAACTTTTAAGTGAACTAAAGAGGTACAAATATAAGTCAGTGAGCATTCACTTAACAGTTAGATGTACTTGACCTCTGTGAGTCCTGCTCTGATTTTCAAGGATGGGACAAGCTCTGGAATAGGTCATCTCATTTGCTGAAGTTTCTGGCTGGGATGCATTTCTGGAAATATTTTTGAAACATGAGTATAGGAGACAATAGTGACTTTTAAAATGACTGTTCTTTGAGTTGTAAACTTGTAATTAGTGGCCATTATTGTGTCACAATAATTGATGGCTGTTTCCATCTGGGAAGAAGACTGAGACACTTTTCAAAAGTATTATGACCAATTAATGAGAAGATAATTTTTAGTTCTGGTGAAACTACAAATTAGCGTCAACCGTAACGTCCAAAAAAAAAAAAAGTTGAAGCAGGTGGAATGTCACACCTGGTGAAGACGCATTAATGTAAAGACAATTACCACAGACAGCACTTGTTACAATACTTATGAAGCTCGCCTCAGCAGGAGCCCACCGCTGACCTTCACATGCTATATACGTTCTCATTCCCCAATGCCTTGCGCATGGAGCAGAGGGTGATGGTGCAGGGAGCTTACATAACAAGGGATCACAGTGCAGGAGACTGGTGTCCTGGCTTTGCAGCCCAAGCTTCTCACCCAGGGGCAGCATATTTTCTGTGAAGGGCCAGAGAGTGGCTGTTTCCTACTTGTGATCTCGTGGGAACCCATGTGTTCATTGTCCCCATAGACAATACCAAATGGATGGAAAATCCTCCATCGGGTCCCACAGTATACTCACGTAAAATAGAATATACTTTTTATTAATGCCACTCCAAGCTTGTAGTCTAAACAAGAACAGATGGCAGGAAGACCCCGTTTGGCCCATAGTCTATAATCTGCCAACGCCTGTCTCTATAGACACCATGTTGATTGGATGATGAGATGAAGCATTGTCACCCACGGCATGGATAGCCTTATGTCCCTGTTCCTTGTACCGTATCTTTGGTTTGATCATTGAACCAAATCACACCTATTTTTCCTTTCAATCTAGTTTTAAATATGTTTTTCAGTTTTTAAGAAAAAGAGGTATAAGCTATGATGCCTCCCATGTCATTACTAAGTTATGCTTTTAAAAGAAATGTATTTTTCCCAATGTGAAACGATTCTTATCCATAACTTGAATCTCAGTGTGACTACAGTGAACGCACCCAGCTCCCCAAGTGATGTTCAAGCATTCACATGGTGGGCTCACCTAAAAACTGCAATTGTGCTCCTCCCAAAAGATGTAGGGAGAGAGTCAAATTCCGAACTTTTATTAATGTCATTGCACTTAGAGCAGAAACAAAGGCCAGACAGCCAAATTCATAACTGTACCGGAGATAAACTGTCAAGCCTTTCCAGGAGCTCCCTCCTGCTCACTCCCGTGTTACCAGCTGTCCCCAGAGACCAAGCAACTGTCTGGCAAGATGATTTTGCTGGAGGCTTTATCTGAGTCATGAGGGTAGCTAGACTAGAAATAGGACTGTTCACAGCTTTCTGTGCAGAGCTCTGCCTGTGTAGAAACTTCTTAAATGAAATATGTTGGTGCTGCGGCCTTTCCTTTGTGTTATGTGGCCCCCAGAACGTCACAGGACAGCTGCAGATCATGCAGCTGCAGAGTGGACATGTGCATGCGTGGACATACTTGACTGCCTTTGTGCTCTGGGGTTAATGGATACTTGAATAAGGACCCCGTTTTACCCTAGCCGTTCATAAACTAATAAGACAGGCCATCTGTCCTCTCTATTTTCATTTCATTCAGAACTATGTATTTGCTTAAAAAAAAAACAAACAAACCAAAAACTGGTGTGAGACCCTTGCCCTGCTGTCCGGGGACCTTTTCCCTCCCACAAGGCCCCGTGTAGGGTGAGTACACTCCTTCGGAGCAAACAGTGGGTTTGTTGAATTTAAGTTTGGAGGAGACATACACATTCCCTATTGTTCTGCTGAGCTTCTAGAAGTGTGATTTCCATCCAGCTGCAGTTCTGACATCTCCCATGCCCTTAGTAATGCTGATGCTAAACTCATTATGCTGAACATTGCTTCTTTTTTCTCACATCCTACTTACAGCACTCTGTTCTTACACTGGCGGACAATCTCCCCAAAATAAATAACTGAACTCAACCATTCCGAGGTTGACTGGCTAGGCACAGTTGTGAAGTTCCCCCAGCCCATTCTAGAACAGGTGCCATTCCTTGCAGTATAAGAAAGGATCATAGACACAGGCAGAGATTACTCTGTGAAAAGGTATTTGATGATACTTGATTTATACCCAAGTTGTAGTTATGTTGCTGTTGCCACTGTAACAAATAAATACAAGTTTAGTTGTTTGAAAGAATTCAGATTTATGATATTGTGTTAGGTAAGAGGTCCTTTGGGGATTAGAATCAACTGTGAGCAAGGCCAGCTCCTTCTGGAATCTCCCAGAAAGACTCCCTTTCCTTGCTCTTTCCAAATTCCAGTGTCTGCTTTATTCATGGGTTTTGGTCCCTTCCTTTGTATGGAAGACTTACAGAACATTGACATATTCAGACCCAACCCGGACACTCCTGCCTGCCCATGATGAACACTGTGAATTTATGGTCCTCCCGGGTGACACTGAGTAGTTCCATCATTCAGAGCCTCTATTTAATCACCCGCAAGATCCTTCTTGCCACTCAGGGTAGCATTTCCACAAGATGCAGCAGGTTAGGAAGGAGATCTTTGGGAGATCAGATGTCTTAGCTTCCTAAGGGAGAGAAGGGTTGTTCTGGCTTACAATTCAAGGATAGAGCTCATCATGGAACAGAATCCACGATGGCAGGAGTTTGGAGCAGCTGGCCATGATGTGTCTATAATCAGGGACAGAGAGTGGCATGAGCCGCTATAGCTCAGTGCACTTTATCCACATGTAACAGTCCGGGATCCCAGCTAGAAGATGCACCACCAACAGTAGGTAGCTATTTCTAAGTAGGTACTGGAATAGAGATAGTGTCCCAAATGTGTGCACAAAGACCCAGCTCCTCTGTGATTCTCAGGTCTGTCAAGTTGACAGTCAACTCTACCATCACAACTCTACCCTTGATAACCTGATATCCAAAAACATATCCCTTTGAAGACATAACCTGCTATCTTTCGTTCACATAAGCCCATGGCCATTTTACAATGACATAAAATCCATTTGGTGCAATATCGAAATTGCTATGGTCTGGACAGCCCAGTCTCTAGGTCTTATGTCTCGTCCCAGGCACAGCCTGTGCCCCTCCCTACCAATGGCAGCCACAGTAGCCAGACAGTAACGTTTTTAACACCTTGAAAGTCCAAAGTCTTAGGATGGGCATGGTAGCACATGCCTTTAATTCTGGCTCTTGGTAAACAGAGGCAGCTGAGAATCTCTGTGAATTCTAGGCTGGCCTGATCTCTGTAAGTTTTAGTCCAGCCATGGCTACCTGGTGAGACTTGGTCTCAAGACCTAAAGTCTCTTAACTGTGACCTACCATATAGTCAAAACCAAGCTATACACTTCCAACTTATACCAGATGCCACAGAATAAATATTCTTATTAAAAAAAAATCCATGGTTTAACAAGGAATGACTGTGTAAAAATCCAACATCATGATGGACATTGAAGAAACTCATTATGGAGTTTACTTCCAATATGGCAAGACTAGCCATTTGGACAAGATACTGCTCTTGTCTGGACTGTTTGACTTTATGCTGTATAAACTGGACATGCAGGACCCAATGAAAAGTGACTGCTGATTCAAGATGGACATTGCTACAGAGTTCTTGCTTCATGGAAGAGTCTGCCAGACAGTCTGCAGGACACAGAGGAAAGTGACTGACAAACTGCCAATACAAAAAGACAGTTTAAAGTCTCCTGCTTTGCTGAAGAGTTTGCCAGACACACTATGGCCTATGGGCTGAAGATGGAAGATTACAGAAGAACTTCAGGTGACTGACAAAGCAAGATGTCTCTGTCATTTCTAGAGTTTATATTTTATTGTTCTGTGGTCTTTGAAGGAGTTGAAGACAGATAGTTACGGTTATAGTTTTCCTTAGTATTAAAGATAAGTTACTTAGACTTTAAACACACAAAGATATCTTGTTTGTGTGTTTAAAGTCTAAGCTCCATGTGTGATATCTGTGGGCTCAGAGGGAAACTGAGTCCCTAAGGTCTTAGGAAGCCTCTGTGCCCCAGCTCTGTGCCCTCAGTACACACAAACTACCTCTTGGTCCAGCTCTGTCCTCCGTACCTTCAGCTATCTTCAAGACACGTTCCGAGGTCGGGAGTCTCCAGTATCCTGTGGTTTCTATGGCAACTTAGGCTTCATCTTCACAACTTCATAAAATGGCCACTTGTGCCATCATTGCAGGGACTTAGACACCACAATATGCTACTCTGCCCTGTCTGTTCTCTATAACCTCCTCTTCCATGTCTTCAAACTAGTATCATGTGCACATTGATGATAAACTGGGGGCTGCTGCCAGCTGGAGCTGGAGTCTGGCTCATCTGCACCATGGATGCATCGGCTGGCTCTGTATACTAGCCCTGTGGGATACTTGCCTAGGCAGTTGCTTTTGAGGAGGAGGAAACACTTTCAGCTTCATCATTAGTTTAGGTGATTGCATCTTTACAGGTTGGGTGCCTTTCATGGGTGGGGTCTTGTCCCAGTGCCTTGCCTTGTCAGAAACTCTATACTCGTTCACTAATCTTTTTCCCATATAGAAAATCAGTCCATTATCTTTAAATTCCACTCCAGTCAACTAATGAGTGACACGGAAGAATACAGCAAAATTTGTAGCCAAAATATCAAAAGCATTGCTCCAGCCTGCTTTCTGATAGAGATCTTTCTTCTCTCTGCAAAGATTATGAGCTGGACTTCCACCATGTATATTTCTCTTAGCCACTGTCTTCCAGGCTTGCACCAGAATAGCCCAGTAAGCTCTACATCATTGTACCCGAACCTTTCTGGCCCAAAGTAGCAAACTCTTCCACTTTTCCACCATAGAACAGTCACGGAACTCCAAGAAACACATGGTCAAGTTTATCCTAGTCTCCTCACTTCTGGAGTTAATTTCTGTCTTAGTTTCCTTTTCTTCGTTGCCATGACACTATACCATGCCCAAAGCAACTTCAAGAAGAATGTGCTTATTCTGCATCATAGCTTAAGGGCATGGCCCATCATGGTAGGGAACTCAAGGAGGCAGGACTCAGCTGGCCACATTGTACCACAGTTAGGAAGAGAGAGAGGGTTAGGAGCTGCCGCCGCCGCCGGTCTCCCTGTTCTCCATTTATACAGTCCAGGCTTCCAGCCAGGAAATAGATAGTGTCCCAAGGGCATTCTCAGAGGCCTGTCTCCCATGCAATTCTGAATTGACAATTAGCATTAACCATCACAACTTGGTTCTTGCTCGGTCGGTGCCCTATTGTAGATAAGACTAAAATATTCAGTAAAAAGTAGAAGCAACGAAGCATGATGCATTAGCAATCGCTTTTGTGCACCAAAGGTCCCCAAGGTGGAACAGATCATTCCAGAAAGTATGGGCCCTAGGGGCAAAACTACAACTTGGAACCTGCCCTCACAGTGTGGCTGGGGAAATGGAAGAGGCTTTTTGATCAGTTCAGTAGTGTCTGGCACAAACTTCCCAGTGCCGGGAAAGTCATTTCGAATGCGGTGAGGATCGTGAACAAAGACACTGTGGGCAGATGCTTCCATAAGAGGAACAAAAGCAAATAACTCGTGCCTTAGTTTATTTATACGTTCAGGTACCAGATGCCTTTATTTTCTATCATGTAGAGATGACGGACCTTGAGACCCAGTCCCTTTTGACGTATGTGTATGTGAGCATGTTTGGTATGTGTCTATGTGGCTCTCCAACCACTTACAACATTGTGGGAAAATGAAGCTTACTGATACATTTAAGTGGATGATTCTAAGTTGGTTCCCAGTGTGGCTGGGCCATGGTGACTTGGTTAGATTGTGGTTAAGAGGAGGGGAGTCATCAGCTCTTTCACCCTGTTCGGGGTGGTCTACTTTACCCCTTAAGAGAGAGCGGTGGTATTTAGACACTATTGGGTTCTGTGCAATTGTGCTTCTACTGCTTGATCTGTGGGAGTCTTCTCTTTGCTTTTTGTCTTCACCTCCTCTTACTGGCATTTCCTAAAACCTTGTTCTCATACTTTTTCCCCCCTTTCTGTCCTGGCAAATCACAAGCCTAGTTGCGAATTTAAGTTGACCATTAAGAATTTGTAGTTTGTAAATCTTACCCACGTGATTTTAATACTTGCGTGAACTGATAATTTCTACTTAGTCTTCTCTGTCCATAGTGGCCTCATCTATTTATTCCCCCTGTTTTAAGTACCATATATTTATACTTCCATGACCTCTTCCCTGGGCTATCATATATTTAATTGCTACTTTATATCTCTTACATTTTTTAAAGGTAATGGTTCCTAGGCTAAATTCTTGCAGAAAGCCTAATCTTCCCTAGGTGTTCTCTATTAATGACTGTCTCATCTGCCTAATTAACCAAACCGAAAAGATAAGAGTATTGTTGACATCTTCCTGTATGCCAGAGCTCTCAAACACAGCCAATCACAGCTTGCACTCTGTTCTAACTCTAGATAATTCATCCTGAGGCAGTTCCTCCAAATCCACTCATGCCTACCACCCCAGTGCGAGCTAACCACATCTGTCACCTGCATCACCACGGCTCCCTCATGAGGAGTGGCTGTGTCCCCATTTAGACGATATGGATTCACACAGCTCAAAAGTTCCAGCAGGACCTTAAACACATGGGCTGGATCATGAGATGCCCTTGTTTCTACCTGTTAGTGTCTTCCTATTGCGTTTGCTAAAAACAAAGTCAACTTTATTCGATTCTACAGTCCTGACATCGTGCCCCAACTTCTGCTGTTCCAACTTTATCACATTTAGAGATGACTATAATATTTGAAGAAAAATAGAAAATATAACATTTGGACCAGTGCCTCTTGACTTGTTTTAACAATTTCCCATTCAAGTTAATGGTGAATCTCTCACAACTATGCTCACTCTGATTTTGAAACTGTCAGTATCTAGCCTTGAAGAACTGGCCACATGCACCAGTCTGATGAGAGATGACAACGATTTGATAATGGAGTTTTGTTACTAGCACTGTTTGTTAGAATATTGATTGTTAGACATTTAGAGCTGCAGTGTTCCTTTGGTGGATTTTGCCTTTGATGAGTGTGTAGTAACTTTCCCTATCTCTTCTGATTAGTTTTGGTCCGAAGTCCTTTTTGGTTCAGATATTAGGATGACCAAACTGACAGTGCTTTGAAGAAAGAAACTAAAGAAAATATCGGAAAATGGAATGACCTCCCATGGATAGGTAGGATTAACATAGTAAAAATGGCAATCTTACCAAGAGCAATCTACAGATTCAGTGCAATACCTATCTAAATCCTAACACAATTCTTCACAGACCTTGAAAGAATGATAATCAACTTTATATGAAAACAACAAACAAACAAACAAAAACCAAGGATAGCTAAAAACAACCCTGTACAAGAAAGGACCTTCTGGAGGCATCACCATCCCTGACTTCAAGTTCTACTGTGGATCTACAGTAATGAAAGCAGCTTGGTATTGACATAAAAACAGACATGTGGATCAGTGGATTTGAATCAAAGTCCCTGACATTAATCCACACACCTATGAACACATGATTTTTGACAAAAAGTTACAATGGAAAAGGAAATCAACTTCAACAAATGGTGCTGGCATAACTGGATGCCAACAAGTAGAAGACTGCAAGTAGATCCACATCTATCACTATGCACAGAACTCAAGTCCAAATGGATCAAAGACCTCACCCACATTGATCCTCATAGAAGAGAAAGTGGGAAGTAGCCTTGAATGCATTGCACAGGAGACCGCTTTCTAAAAATAACACCAGTAGCACAGACTCTGAGAGCCACAATCAACAGTTGGACCTCCTGAAACTGAGACACTTCTGTAAGGCAAAGGGTTCTGTTTTCTAATACCAGCTGTTAGTCTCTGTCTTTTTATTTGGGAATTGACACCATTAATAATGAGAGTAATCAATGAGCAGTGTTTATCGATCTATCTCCCTTACTTTGCTGGCACGATGTGGACTTTTCTGCGTCTTGATTTACTGTTCTGGGACTATTTAATTCCTTGTGTCTTCCTGGGTATGGTTGACTACTTCAGACTGAAGTTTTCATTTTATTGAACTGTACTGGTAGATGGATACTGCTTAAATTTTATTTTTCTTTCCTCTGTTGATTTTGATTGATAATTCTTGAATAGTGTAGTAGCTTGGGCTGGCATCTGTGAGTTTATGGAATGTAAGTCCAGACTTGAGTGAGGGATTTCTTCATATCCCCTTTAAGGTCCTTGAACCATATTGATAATAATTATTTTGAAGTAATTTTCTTGAGCATCGGCTATATTGCCCTTTTCAGGGTCCATAATCATAGGATTAGTAGCATCTAGTGGAGGTAAATTGTCTTGACTGCTCATGTTTATGTTTTTATGCTGCGTCTAGGCATCTGGAGCTCTGGTGTCCAAGGTGTTTCTTGATATTGATAATGCAATCTTAAATATTTGGATGGATGGATGTTCTTTCATTGCGGTTGCCTCTCAGGATTCTAGGGAAATATGTTGGGTGTGATTTCCCTGGGTCAGAGTGCTTCTGCAGGTCACTGGGTGTCAGAAGAGAATAGAGATGGGCAAGGAAGGAAGGAAGGAAGGCTGAGAGGGGCTGTGGAAAAACACAAGGAGGACTGGGTCTATGCCAAGAGGTGGGGTGATGGGAAGAGGACCTCTGGCCAGCAGGCTGATGTCAGACAGAGGATAAATCTGTGGATATAAAGGCGAAAAGCCTGGGTCTGCAGCAAGAGGAAAAGTCTCCAGGGAATGGCACTGGGGTGTCTCCTAGTCCCACCTATCTTGCCTTCCTATTTGCCAACAGTGCTTTATTCATTAACCAATAAGAGAAACATATTTACAGAATGACATCTCCCATCACTATATGTTGGTTTTCGTGCAAGTGATGTGTAATGTTTGTCAACATGGCTCTGTGGTATAGTTTGAGATCAAGTATTGTGATGCCATTACCATTGATTTGCGTGCTTAGGATTGCTATGTCTACTTGGTCTGTTTGTTCTTGCATATGGATTTTAAGGTTATTTTCAGTTCTATGAAGAATATAGCTGGAATTTTTATGGAGACTGTGTGTTAATACTTTGATTACTTTTGTTAGGATAGTTGTTTGCATAGTTAAACCCACTGGACGTAACTTCAGAGACATCAGATTGTGTTGGTGTCACGTTAAGGAAGGAAAGTTTAGAGTGTCTCCTAGTGTTCATTTGACCAAGTTTGAAGTTTTCACCTCCTCCCTGCTTTTTGTTAATCACTTTGGATAAGGGCTTGTGGACCCTGTTTATCCTTTCGAAGAACCAAACTCTTTGTTTCTTTGATTCTTTTACTCTATGCCCTGGTTCATTATTATGTCTTTTCCGTTGTTTTAGTACCTGGCTTGCTTTTATAAGAGTGGGATAACATTGTTAACTAATTGGACCTCTTTCTGCCTCTATTATTGTAGGAACCCATAGCTATCAATTTTCCTCTTAGAGCCCTGTTTTCTCTACACTGAAGTCTCTGTTTGGCTGTACTTTATATTTCACTGTACTTACGAACTGTTTAACTTCTTTCCTATTTCTTCAGCAACTTTCTGTTCCTTCAAGAGTGTGTTACTAGGCCTCCAGGTATTTGTGCAAGATATTTTAGTCTCTGGTACTATTGATTTCTACTTTTACTTCAGTATTATCTAACAGCATATATGAAATTATTTGCATTGTTTTTATATGATAATATTTACTTCATGGCCTAAAATATGATCTGTTGCAGAGAAATTTCCATGCATTTCTGAGAAGAATGCTTGTTTGGCAGGTTTTTAATGGAATAGTCTCTGAATGTCTGTGAGGTCCATTTGCTCAAGAAAAATTAATTCTGAAATTAATCTTTCTGCATTGAATTCTGTGTTTGTTTTATAAAATTGAATTTCACAATTTGAAGTGCATATACTTTTACAACTATTACAACATCTTAATAGGTTATTTCCCAATACCAGTATGTGTTAGCTTTCCTTATCTCTTCTAATTTTGCCTCGAGGACTGCTTAATAAGCTATCAGAATAGTTATACTGGCTTGTTTTCAATTTCTATTTGCTTAATCAATTGACCTACATCCATTACTGTTTTTAAATTTTAGTTTGTTTGTATAAATAAGACTTTTGCCTAAATGCACCATGTCTATACACCATGGATATGCAGTGCCCTTGAAGGTCAGAAGAGGGTATGGAATCTCTTGGAACTAGAGTTGCAGATGGTTGTGCACAGCAACATAGATGGTAGAGTGAACCACAGTTCTCCTGGAAGAGCAGCCAGAGCTCTTAACTGCTGAGCCATCACCACGCACGCATGCGTGCACACACACACACACACCACACACTCCACACACAAACACACACACACACACACTCACACACACACACAACACCACATTCCACACACACACACACCACACTCCACACACACACACACACACACACTCACACACACACACACCACACCACACTCCACACACACACACACACACCACACTCCACACACACACACACACACTCACACACACACACACACCACACTCCACACACACACACACACACTCACACACACACACACCACACCACATTCCACACACACACACACACACCACACTCCACACACACACACACACACTCACACACACACCACACCACATTCCACACACACACACACACACACACACTCACACACACACACACACTCCACACACACACACACACACACCACACCACATTCCACACACACACACACACACACACCACACCACACTCCACACACACACACACACACTCACACACACACACACTCACACACACACACACCACACCACATTCCACACACACACACTCACACACACACACCACACCACACTCCACACACACACACACACACACACACACTCACACACACACACACACACCACACCACATTCCACACACACACACACACACCACACTCCATACACACACATATACATACACACACACACACCACATTCCACACACACACACACACACACTCACACACACACACACCACACCACATTCCACACACACACACACACACCACACACTCCACACAAACACACACACACACTCACACACACACACACCACACCACATTCCACACACACACACACCACACTCCACACACACACACACACACACTCACACACACACACACACACACACTCCACACACACACACACACACACCACACCACATTCCACACACACACACACACACACCACACCACATTCCACACACACACACACACACACACACTCACACACACACACACCACACCACATTCCACACACACACACACACACCACACTCCACACACACACACACACTCACACACACACACACCACACCACATTCCACACACACACACACACTCACACACACACACACACTCCACACACACACACACACACCACACCACATTCCACACACACACACACACACACACCACACCACATTCCACACACACACACACACGCTCACACACACACACACCACACCACATTCCACACACACACACACACACTCACACACACACACCACACCACACTCCACACACACACACACACACACACTCACACACACACCACACCACATTCCACACACACACACACACCACACTCCATACACACATATACATACACACACACACACCACACTCCACACACACACACACACACACTCACACACACACACACCACACCACATTCCACACACACACACACACCACACACTCCACACACAAACACACACACACACACACTCACACACACACACACCACACCACATTCCACACACACACACACACCACACTCCACACACACACACACACTCACACTCACACACACACACACACCACACCACACTCCACACACACACACACACACACACACACACTCACACACACACACTTTACTATTTACCTGTTTTTTTTTTTTATATAGTGGGTTGTGTTTCTTGGAGACAACAAATGAAATTGTTTTATAATCAAAGCAGATAATCTTTGTCTCTAACTGGACAGTTAAAATACTCTTTTTGTGTGGGTGGCCCTTACCGAGAGAAGTTTACTGATTCCTGACATTTCGTTGGTTTGGCTCTTACTTTACTTTCCCTTCCCTTCTTTATGCTTCATTCTTCTTTAGCATATCCTGCCTTACCGAGCAGGGCATGATTGATTGCTTTGTCCTCGTTTTCCTTTGCTTTTCTGTTCTCACAGAATCTGTCCTTCTCTGCCATCTCACGGTTGAGACCATCATTGTCTACGTGTAGGACTCCTTTGAGTAATTTCTTCCATGCTGGTGTGATGGCCACAGATAGCTGTAGTTTTGTGATTGTCTTGAAAAGTCTTATTTCTACATCATCTTTGAAAGATAACTTTGCTGGATGTTGCAATACTGGCTGGCAGTATTTACTCTCATTATTTGAAATACACCACTCCATGTTCTCCTAAATTTTAGAGCCTCTGAGGTTGAAGGGGTAAGTTTTATATAACCTTCCCGAAGAGCAGTAAAGAAATGTCTACTTGCCCCAGATAGGATACTAGCAGATCAAAGAAACAATTATGCTTGGGTTTGGCTTTGTGAACTGATGAGTTCACCAGTGTTAATCACAGAAGTGAGGATGATGACTGTCTTTAACAAAAAGCCCACCATAGCATGGGTCTGTGCCTCACAAAAGCTTTATCACCAGAGTTCTAACTCTAGTCAATCGTTCACCTCCGAAATATATTCTTACATCTCAAAGACCACATGTGGCTCAGGCAGGATTCCATGCTGCTAGGGCCAAAGAGTGATTGGCTAGAACTCAGGTGACCGTCCAGTGGCCCTTCCTTTGCTTGTGTGAGAGGGGATGTTAATAGGCACAGCCTTGTAATGATCTCGCACATACACTTTGATTTCAGATAGGAATGACTAAGTCATGTCAGAAGGACCGAGTTTTACTGCAGCCAGTATGTTAAAGTTGGAGACACTTTTTTTTTTTTATCCTGTTCAGTCTGGTGCTGGACACAGAGTAGTTAAGGGTGGTTTCTCAATGTTATGGAAATCACTCTAAGGGCTTCTCTCCCAGAGATGTACAGCTGTCTTATGTAGCCCTCTTCTAGGCAGGAACTGTGGTAGGTTGCTCTGGGCCACCTGACTTGTGATCATCCTTTGTTGCCAGGCCCATGAGTAACTCACTCTTAAGCAATAGATTCAATCTCAAGATGGCACCTGACCACAAACCTCCAGGGCATGGAACAGGAGAAATTGGGCATGGTGTTTGTTGTTAGGAGTAGGTTTTCCCTGCCGGTCTTGTCCCATCGCTGAGCCAGCCAAATAATTCGAAGACACTGTATTAGATATCATTCTGTTGGCCTGTTACTATCATTTCTTATTAGCTAGCGCTGTCTTGAATATTAACCCATTTCTACTAATCTAAGTATTTCCTCGTGGTTTTATCTTACCAGAGAGAGGGCCCGGACCTCTGTTCTCTCCAGTGTCTACATCATGACCCCTCCCTCTCTCCACCTAGTCTCCTAGTCCCGCCTATCTTGCTTTCCTATTGGCCAACAGTGCTTTATTCATTATCCAGTATGAGAATCGTATTTACAGAATGGCATCTCCCATCAGTTTGTTACTGAGCTGTGATAGCCGAGTCACTGCCTCACTTGTCCACCGAAGTTTATTGCTTCCAGTTTCTTTTTAGGTGCGACGCCTAACTTACATCTTGGCTGCCTCCTCTTTCTTGCTTCCCCTCCCCTGGCGCGGCATTACGTCAGGATGTCGCCACGTCCCACTGGCCTGTGTGTTCATGTCCCCTGTTACTGCTCCCCTGTTTCTGCTGTGCAGTTACCACCTTTGTGTTTCCCACTGCTTTCTCTTTGGCATAGAGTCGGTTCTTTCCCGTCCATCCTGACACTTCCCATTCACCATATCGTGGGGGAGCAGCTTCTAATCTGTCATCCTTCCTTAGAAGTTCATTAGCTGGCTTTCCCTGAGTAGGCATCAAACATTTGAATGAGTGTGTGTTATAAATAAAAATGTACTGATAGGCTGGTCAGTAAATAACCATTTTCTAGGGATTATTCATTGCTTGCAATATGTACAAAACAAATATGCATTAGTCTTTGGATTAACTAGATTTCTTCCTTCAACAAATTCCTTTATATGGAAAAAAAAAGTAGCTCTCTGTGAGCCACATGAGAAACTATATCCATCGGTGGTTTTGTGTCCCTAGCATAACTTTAGTAAGTAGCATGATATTAGTAACATGACTCAAGGTTATGTAACATTTGGGTAATTTAAATAAGCATTATTTCATTGTAGATTGTGCTTTCTTCCCTGAAATATTGACATAGTGAATCATGGTAGAATTTTAACACTGTCGAAGAATCAGAGCCCATTATGAGGCCATTACACTAATAAGATGAGCAGTGAGAGCGTAGAGTAGTAATGGATGCATAATGGATAATAAATGGTACTCTGAACAGTAATGGTCACTAGTGACTTCCCCGTAATAATATTCTCCTTCTGTTAAAATAATATAACAGTAATGTCAAAAGCTGCCAGCGATAGGAAGGGTCTAGATTGTGTTTCCAATTTGGCACACTTTCCTTGTCTAAAAGCCATCTCCAGACCTAAGTCCATTTCTCTACCTTTTAGCCAGGCATGAGAAATTCTTCTGATAGGCGGTGCTAGCAGAAGATGCAGTGTCTTCTGAACATGGTGTTACCAATCCACTCAATAAATAGACCTCCCCTACCCCAAATTCATAACTGATTTATTTTATGCAAAATACCATAACGGCTCATTCACCGTGATCCACACTATTTCTCCTTTCTGTGTAGATTTATGGATGGTAAAACAGTTTATACCACCATGCTTTGCCTCTGTCCTGGATAGGCTGTAGTGCTGGTCTCCATCGATGTGATCTTAACCTGTCTACCACTTATCAATGTGCTTGAGTTTGCACCAGCAGTATATGCTGGCTGCTTCCTGCTGCTAGAGCATGCTTGGCTCATCCCATTGCAGGCTGTTTTGATAATTCTGCCCAAATTTTATTTTGAACCACTCTTGCAGCTTTTGGCTGCCACCAGGTCCCTATGTATGACAGTGTGAACCCAGAGACACACGCTCTGCCTATATTGTTCACTGTGCTTCCTGTTTATCACCCACAAGCCAATTTTGTGCTGAGTGATTCTTTATGTTGAAGTGTAGTTTATCATTATTGCCTCCAAAAAGTGTCACAGAGATCTTCCACTGACCAATTCCTGCTCTAGACTTTCAGCTTCCCTTTATTGGGTTATTTACCCACTCCTGGGTGGTAAATTAGACCCCTGTGTTCTACCAATGAGCTCTGTACACTCGGTCATCTGCAGCAGCTCTCTACAGAGATGGACATGCCCTATCTCTGTGCTTAATAGATTTGAAATAACCATTATGTTGAACATCACAGCTAAGGGGCATTTAGAAGCATTAGAGGAGGAAGCCAGCACATGTCCACCTTAGAAGTGTTAGGTAAGATATTAACCCGGATGAGGAAGGGATGTAAGAGAGGACATGGGGAGGGATAAATATGATCAAAAAATTGTACATATGTGTGAGTGTCACGATGAAACCTGGTAACTTTTACATTTAGTATACAGCAATTTTAACAAGTAAGGGAAAAATAATAGAGCCTATGGTGCAGCATGAGGTCAAAAGCTTCCCCGAGTGTGTGACACTCTGTTATACTGGAATTCATTTGTTGTTAATTACTTTGTCTTCTGTATCAACTTGTGTCTCCCAGCCAGCTGTGTGCTATACCTTCAGGTTGCTGTGACTGCCACAATAGATTCTGGAAATCAAATACACAATTCAGACAAATGGAAAGCACTGGATAAACACCAGATGAAATTAGCAATTCCTTGGTGATTAATTTTCAGGCTTACAAATCATCTAAACATTTACATTAGCCTTTCTATTTCTACCTAAAAATATTTTGGGGATCGTGAATGTCATAAGAAACAGACACGGTTTCCTTAGTATTGAGTAAGATGTCTCCCTCGCAGTACTCACAGACTGTCATTGCCCACATTGAAAAGGCCAGGAGCCCTTAATTTAGTGCTTCCTCTCACACATGGTTGTTTCTTTCCAGTTCTGGCTGGTTTGTAGAACCTTTGTTAGTTCTGCCGCTTGTAAAGATTGATTCTCTTAAAGTTCAAAGCAGGTGAATTGAGACGGAGGAACAGGCCAAGGGTTGTGTGAGAAAAGGAGGCAGTGGAGGTCGGCATTCTTCAGATCCGTGATTATTTTAAAAAAAAGAAAAAAGTTTGTTATTCAGGCAGTGGTCAGAACTTGGCATATGCCGCAGTAGGAATGAAAAAGGCAAACAATCCCATCAGGCACAGAGCCTCGCCTGACATCACAGTGAGTGAAATGCATTGAGAAAAATGCAGGTTCTCTGGGGTTTGCTCTGACCAACATCAGAAATATTATTTCACACAGGGAGCACGTCTGATGAGGGGTGATGAAACAGATTGGTGGGTTATGGTAAGAGTTGTATTCATGTTGGGTGTGGCTGGGTGCAGCCATCAGTGAGCTTTGCTGTAGGGATCTTATTCAGGTTGTGTTCCTCATAGTTTTACTGTGGATTTAGAATACCTACAAAGAGAAGCTCAAACGATGAAAATAATATTCAGATACATTTTATAGAATGCAAATAGCTTCCAGAAATATAAAGTTGATAATCCTTGGCAATGATGAGTGATGAAGAGAAGATCCCTTGTCACCCATCTGAGCCCATCTCTTCTGTTCCGGGCATAGATGCTCCCGGGCTTCTGTCCTTAAGTGAAGACGTGATTGTCCGTCTTCGTGTAATTCAGAGCACAGCACCAAAAGGAAACACATCTGTAACTTAGAAGGCTGTTCCTGGCAGAAACCTTGTCTCAGTGGAGGCTGGAGTGACCCTCAGAGAACGTCTGAACATGAACAGGCAGAAGCTGGATGGAGAGAGCCAGCTCAGGGGCCACGTAGGACTGAAATATCTGCCTAGGTTCCTAAGCTTAGCTTTGAGATCCTTGCTATAGAACTTCTGACTTTAAAGGAATTGCTAAGGGGCATTTGCCATACTTCTCCAAAGGCAAGTAAGAGAAATCTGGGGCTGATATAGCATAAACCAACAAAAGCAATGTTTTTTGGTAGCATATTTCTTTCCTCACCAGATAGGAAGGCATGTGAACCAGCTTCCAGCATAGCTGAATCCAGGGTCTCCAATGAGTCACGCCGTCTTTCTGTCTACTCTCCTGCATGCACATGCTCTGTCTTTCATCTACTGCAGTACAGGAGATCAGATCAGCATCCTAGGAAGGCTGGCCTACCACAGACTATGCACCCAGACCTCTTGCCTCTTATCTTTTTAGCTTTGAGGGAGATTTTTACTAAGCTGCCCAAGTTTGCCTTCAATGTCTATCCTCCTGCTTCTTCATTCTGAGTAACTGTCGCTAGAGGTCTGTGCCGCCAAGCCCATGTTTCTATTTCTCTCTCTCTCCCAAGGCATTTCTGCGAGTCTCCCGATTCTTTAGTGTTGATGGGTTAGCTTTTCTCCTGAAGTTGGGCTTTCTCTACTTGGCTGTGAAAGACAGCCAATAGTGTCGTACTCGTGGTATGCCAAAGACAGCCACTCTGGTAGCAACTGTGTATCACTGCAGTGGAACATGGAGAGGAGATGAGGATGAAAACAATCTCTTGGCTATCATTGTAGCCACCATCCTGATTAGCCAACTCTCCCCTGTGGCAGAGATGCAGAAAGAGTGTTAGTCAAGGTTACCTGTAATGGTATAAGTCTATGTCTCCAAAGCCTATGTCTCCAAAGGAGGCAGATCACATGACATCTAAAGCTAGAGCGTCCCTCACCTCTGTCACTGGCAATTATCTCTGCCACTCAGCGGGTCTTCAAGAGTGAGGTCTTAAAGCAAGACCATTGCTCATCCCTATCTGATACCTCTGGGCTTATTACTGAGATACCAAGGGGCTCTGGCCTCCTGGGCTTTGCTTTAAGCCTCTTAATGCCCGTTTGAGCATTTTCACCCATCCTGAGAAGGGGATTAGAGTTTTATACCTCAAGTCTTTGGACATTTTCTTTTGGATAGATAGCTGCATAGGAACAAATACATTTCAGGAAAGATGGGACCTCAGTGAGCATTTGTTTCGTCCGGAAACAGAACCACAGGTTAAAAATTTTAAGAGAAATTGAACCACAGATTAAAAATTTTAAGAGCTCAAATAAGCCGTTTTCAGGATCATTCTCTGACAGTCCCTCCCTCCAGGTTCTATTTAGCGGAAGTCAGTTAGGCACAAGCCGGTATTTGCAGTGCTGGTGATACAGATGTATCCGTGACGGTGCTGTGAGGCTGACATCCCCCTGTGTGTGCCGTAGCTGATCCCTGTATGGCTGCGGGGTGAGAGCATGAGAAACGTCACAGAGAGATGACCAGTGGCCTGGGGCGAACAAGGAAGGAGCAGAGCACTGGGGGAGGGTTATGGCGATGCCGTACCTGTCTGCTGACCGTGGAGTCTACCGGATATGGGCTTGGACTTGCAGAGTTCTTCCCTCTGGAAAATTCCATCTTGTTGTTCCAGCATTGGAAGCTTGGGATTTCAGTAGAGGTTGATGAGGCCACTCAGCAAGTAGCTGGCATCTACAGAAATTAAACTACTAGGAGCCAACAAGGCACAGAATCTCAAGAATATCTTTCCATCAGCAACACAGTATTTTATCCTTAAAATAATGGTGCTGCTTTAAGTAAAAGTGCGTTTCAGTGACTTTTCAATTGAGAAATCAGTGTCAGGTTCCTTGTGAGTTTGCCGTTGGCACTGGCACATTGGCTTGTGTCCTCAGACAGTTTGAGGTTGGTAAGGGGCTCTTCCCACCCTGTCTGCCCTACCTGTCAAGCAGCAGACTGACCACAGCTCCTGTCAGCCACGCATAAACAGGTGAACCGGGACTGGTGTTAGGCGGATGCCACGCAGAACTCACCACACCTTTCAGTTTGGAATAGTGTCCTATGCCTGCCTCTTGGTCTTTCTGTTTTGACCGTTTTATGTTTTATTTTTTTCTTAGGGTTATTACTTCCTATTCCTTTGCCACTTTATGATAGAACTCTTTCCAATTTTTTTTTTACAGACTCATATCATCAGAAAAAACAAAACAAAACAAACAAGCAAACAAAAAACAGTCCATAGCATTGTAACAAAGTGTGTGTTCGGCAGTATGGCAAGTATCCAGTGAGCTGTGGAGCTGGGGAATGAGATTAATGAGTTTCTGCACAGAGTCAGGTGGGAAAATATTGTCTGTCAACATTGGGTCCGGCAGGAAGGAAGTCTGGGAGTAACCCTCTACATCTCTCTCCTCCTGCCCTCTGAACTCCTGTTGACATTTGACACTGGCCAAAACCCAACCCTCAGCCAGGGCGTGAAGGCTGCCAGAGTCATCTCTGAAGGCCTTTTGGCCTGGCCAGTGTGGTTGGGGATGTGCACACGGCGTCCTGCTTTAGCGCTTTGTGCGTCTCCTACAGGCCTCACGCTTTGCAGGTGTGATTCTGACTTCTGACCTGTGCCTTCTCCATCCTAAGGAACACCCGGACACAAACCTTCATTTCTCTCCTACGCATTTTGATTTGACTATTTTGTAGGACCTCAGTTTAATGTGATCACTATGGAGTTTTATATGCTCCCACATCCGAAGCAAAAGAAACCTCCCCAAGCAAGTTCAAACCCTGTATCTTATCCTAGATTCCTTATTTAAAAGCAAAGCATGAGCAAGTTTTCTTGTTGGTTCTTATTTATGTGTGTGAAAACAGTTGTTCACCAGGTCTTATTGTTGGAGGCTACAAGCTCTCCCTTGAGCATTTTCCCACCCATAGAGGAAACCACATGCCTTGAGTTTTCAAGCTCTTAACAGTGTTTGTTATTGTTTTGTGAAGTCTTAAAACACATAGCTTTATTATTGCTGGGATTGTATTTGTCACAAACTTCTTATGCACTTGTACAAAAATTTATTAGAATTAGGAACTTGAGAAAATAAACATTCATTACTAGGCCTAATACATAAGTAGAATAATAAAATGGCCACTCTTGTTTTTTTTTAATAAAACAAATTTATATACAACAGCATGCTTATGGAAAACAATGAAGTATTTCATGCATTAAAGTGTGTCAAGAAAATACATAATAAAGTGTTATTTGTAGCACAAATATATTCATTTCTATAACCTATATTATGATTTATGTTTTATAAGCATAAAAGTCTAGTATCTTAAATCATTAATAAATAGAGGTTTTTTTTTTTTAAACAGGAATTTTCAAAAATAATTATAGGGAATAGTGGCTCACTGCACCAGTATTTGCTTTGCATATAGATCCAACATTCAGAGATAGGCTGGCTTTTGGGTGGCTATTCTCATATCCATTTTCACATCATATTACTATAAGCTCATTATCAGAATTGTAATTGTTAATAGATCAGTCTCCCTATAGACTTCGGTTCTTAAGAAGACTAAACTCAAATCTTAATTCTTAGATACTACTTATATCAGTCTCAACAGAGCTGTACCCCATCCCATGCAGGACACAATGCAAAAGGAATGATTCATGATCTACATGTTTTACTGTTACTAACACATAAGGCTCACATTCCTTTTGTAAGACCATGAGTCTTTTTCTTTTTCGGTGATCTTTATGTAAGCTATTAGAACAGGGAAGATAATCATAAGATAGTGATCACTGTATTTCTTACTTCAGACATTCTGGAAGTCTTTCTCATTATGCATCAGCTCCTAGTCACTCTCTATATCTATTTCAATATCTACATTATATTTATATCATCTACAGCTACATCATCTACACCTACACCTACATCTTGTAGACCAAAGTTTCTGTCCCACCTGGTCCTGCAACCATTCCGTCTCAAATAAACAAACAGGGGCTTCTATTGGTTATAAACTGTTCGGCCTATTGCTCAGTCTTACTGCTAACAAACTCTTATAACTGAAATTCACCCATAATTATCTGTGTTTAGCCATGTGGCTTCACACCTTTTCTCAGTAAGGTGTTCTCATCTTGCTTCCTCTGCCTATTATTGGCATCTCTTTCTCTGCCTTACCTCTTCCCAGAATTCTCCTGGTCTGGTAGCCTTGCCTATACTTCCTGTCTAGCTACTGGCCAATCAGCATTTTATTAAACCGATATGAGTGACACATTTTTACAAGGAAGAACATTACCCCCACATCTACATGTACATATATCTATTGGTATTTCAAGTTAGCTGATATTACCCATGGTGGGCAGTGCATAATTGTATGGTTTACTATGTGTGCATTGGGTCATATTGTACCTTGTTTTTTTGCAGCATTTCTTATTTTGATTTCTGGGCATTTAGTTATCACTGGAAAATTTTGAAATAATCACATGAGAATTATAGTTTACCAGGAATCAAATGTTTACTTGCAGCCATCTCGTGCTTACATTATCTGACACTACTATTTCTTAACTTTCCTGGGTAGTTTAGGTTGTACTCTATGGAACTGCCTGAGGGTAACAATGACCTCTTTGTTGTTAGCAATCTCCATCTATTATTTTTGTCGTTGTTCTTACTTGTTTCTTTGGTTTGTAGTCCAGGCTGGCCTTGAACTTGCTGCTTCAGGATTCCCCATACTTGGGGTTCCAGATATTGGCCACAAAGTCCAGAAGCTTAGTATGACTCTGGACATCACTTACCTCGCTTCACATCCTTCATGTTCACAGAATTATTCTTTTGCACAAATTGCTTGCATCCTTCTTGAGTTGATAGTAGACAGATAGATCTCCAGTGGAAACTTAGAATTTCAAGACAAATTAAGAAGTGTTCTGGAACAGTCTCCTTCACAAGGGCTGGTCTCCCGAGAAGAAGGTGAGGGCGGTGGCAGCCTGCTGAATAACTGTGAAAGGAAACGTTCTCTGGATTAACAGTGAACGTGCAGTATTTGCCCTCAGTGCTCAATTTAATGCTCCGGTGCTTCAAACTTGAAAAACTTTATGGCAGAGGTAATGAAAATATTTATGTTAGCTGTAATCATAAACTGATTTTGAGGTCCCTTGTCCTCCTCACACTTCTTATACGACCCAGAGATGTGCAGACCCAGGGCACCAAATGTGTCTGCTGCCGCTCCTAGAGATGAGATATTTACAGATTTTTTTTTTTAACGAGAATGAAAACTCTTGGAATTCTATTATAAATTTTGGCACTTTTGTTTCTGGTAGTAATTTTATGGAGGAATCATAGCCTATGGGAGAGTGGATTGTCTTTGTGGTGTGGTCATGGCTCTGGAGAAACAGGAACTTATGCAGAACCATGTGTTTCACGGACGCTGCATCCACCCCCAGAGCTGGCCTCATCTCAGTTTCCCCATCTTATGAGAGTGAGATTGCATATGACTTTCAAATGTGATTCTTTATTGTTTTAGGTAAGACCACCTAAACAGCAAACATATCAACGGACCACTCTGTTCTTGTGGGTTATCTTCCGCAGGCACTGAAAACCTTTATCTCAAAACTACACTCAACAATTACTGCATGATGTGTAGTTAAAACACCCAGGCTTCCATCTCCATCCACAGCGTGCTAAGAGTCTGTTACAGAATGAAATGGCCTCCCATTTGCTCACTAAAATTTCCAAAACCCACTCCCTTAAATGTAATCAATGTGAGCATTGAAAAACTAAATTAAGTTTAGAGCAGCTGTAGTGAAAACTATTCGTTTTTAATATAAACCTACAAGTTTCCACATAATTTGCCTGGGGTGATGACTCAGTAGAGAAGTGCTTGGCATGCAAACACAGGACTAAGTCCGGATCCCCAGCCATGCATGGCACCCAACTCTAATCCCAGCAGTAGGAGGCAGAGAGATGGGGTCCCTGAAGCTCATGGCTCCCCAGTGGGTGAGCCCATTGGTGAGTAACCACCACAGAAGAAAAGGCGAAGAGCGATAATAGAGAGAGGAAGACAGCAGACCTCTGATTTACCTGCAGACACATGCACACACATGCACGTGCATTTCCACAATGCTTATCAGAATATTGGAAACGGAATTAGAAATGACAGGGGAAGGAGACACCAGTAGCTCTGTACGTAAATTTGGGTTAGTGAAATATGAGAATACAATATATTCGAAGTGCATATATGTGGGTTTTGTTTTGTTTTGTTTTTTGTTTTTGTCCTTCACGGTCTTTTCCCCGCCCCCAATACTTGCTCAGGAAAAGATAATTTGATTGGTCCGCTGCATAAACAGTATTTATCATAGAAAATTATCCATTGTTCTGAGTTGCACCTCTTCATTACTCAGTATTATTTCATTTTCATCATGAGTGATCTCCTGTGGTGTGTGTGTGTGTGTGTGTGTTTGTGTGTGTCTGTGGTGTGTGTGTGTGTTTGTGTGTGTGGTGTGTGTGTTTGTGTCTGTGGTGTGTGTGTGTGTGTATTTGTGTCTGTGGTGTGTGTGTGTGTGTATTTGTGTCTGTGGTTTGTATGTGTGTGTCCGTGGTGTGTGTGTGTCTGTGTGTGTGTGTGTGTGTCTGTGGTGTGTGTGTGTGTAGGTGTGCACACGTGCATGTCTGTGAATGCATGTGTGTATTTGTGTCTGTGGTTTGTATGTGTGTGTCCGTGGTGTGTGTGTGTCTGTGTGTGTGTGTGTGTGTCTGTGGTGTGTGTGTGTGTAGGTGTGCACACGTGCATGTCTGTGAATGCATGTGTGTCTTTGTGTGTGCATGCATGTATTGTGTGTGTGTGTGTGTTTTAATTCTGCTACAGATATTGTTTGCAGATTGTGATAGCCCCACATTCCGTTTTCTTCCATGATCCTCTCAGTAAAATTTACCATTTTCTGGCTGTCACTTTGTCTGACGTTGCCAAACCGGTAACCTTCTCAGAAGCTCTTCAAATCATTTGTCAAAATCACATGTTGTGGACAGTGTAGTACATATAGCATATATATAGTATATATTATACGCAACCAAAGCGTGTGCACCATGCTCAGCATCACTGCACTTGGATTACAGTGGTCTGTGAAAGCCTGTTCCAACATTCTGCCTGTAATGGAACAGACACCTGGCGTGCATGCTACTCTGAATGCCTGAATGTCATCCCTTAATAAAGCTCGGAGCTCTGCCTCACAGGGAGAACAATGAACTGAACCTTGTTAGCATCAGGAGCTGTGAGTAATAGATGCCAGGATAACATACTTAAATCCAGTTCTTTGTCTGTAATGAAACCTAAGGGTCCAGCTTCGGCTTAATGCATTTTAAGTTATCTAAGCTATGCACTAAATTGCAGTTGGACCAGATATTGTAAAGGATGTATACAAGTTAGTATCACTGTGTGCTGATAATTTCTTTAGTCATTTGAATGCAAGACTTGGAATATATATCTTCAAATCCTGTCAAACTGGAGATTAATGTTTTAGAATCATTTGGCAAGAGAAACAAGTATTATAATTACTTATGCTAATAAAATTATTGTGACTGGATTTCAATTTTTCCTAAATATTCTTTCTCTTGTCTATGTTGTTCCAACAGTGGGTTTGAGCCCTCACACTGTGAGAAGCACAGTGCTAAGATCCGTTGTGACATCAAAGGCCTGAAGAGAAAGATGAGCTCACTGGGTACACCCTGGGAGACTCTACAAGACAGTGTCTCGCAGATGGTACATAGCTTCAGATTTTAATAAAGAGTTAACCCTTAGTAATTCCCTTTAACATGGGGATTTAACTCCTAAATGTCCAAGGCATTAATTACTGATAACTACTGGGTACCAAGCCTGTACACTGGAAGTGTTACTGCCTGATGGTGGAAACACAAGGCGATGGTTGATTAACGGTCTGGCCTCCGGTTTGCAGTTCACAGAGACAAGAGCAAAAGAGATCTGCATTTTCTCTATGAACTCTTGTATTTGTGAAAATTATAAATGAGTGGAAAATGATGCGAGGAATGATTTGGTGTTCAAAATGCCTCTGAGCTTTTCAGAGAGATTCTGTAAATAGCCATCAGTGCCAATACCCTCTAATAACTTGACCATCTGGTTAGAATTTTTAAAATTGGATTTTTCACTTCACAGATGTGAAGATCAGAAATGATGAAAATGTCTTTCATAAAGATGTTATGGGTTCACAGTGTTTACCGCGTATCCCAAGTGTGGATGACACCTGCAGAGCGGCGAGAATCCCACCCAGGAGATAGGGAAGGTTTGATCGTAAGTCAGTCAGGGCGTGCAGCGTTGGAGATGAACATTGAGGATGTCTACGGAACGCAAGAAAATGTTGAGTGGAGTACATAAAAGCATTATACCTGCTGTCAAAGGTACTCTGAAAATGGTGTTCCTTTTTCTTTTTAGACCTGTTTGTATAAGAGGTGAACTACAAAGGTCTGACTCTTCATGGCAAAGTTCCTAAGCCTGCTTGGCCTGTCTCGTGTACTTGGTCCTACATCTTCCTGTTCTGGTACACTGGCAATCACCAGACTCACCAGTGACTGGCGTCAGTTGGGTTCAACTCATTTGAGTGGTGTGCAGGCACATGGGTGTGGTTCCCCTGGTTTGTTGATCCTTTGCTAGCCTTAGTTTTCAAAGCATTTGCTGAGCTTTTTGCCCATAATTTGATTTGACTTTCTGTCATCCGTAGTCTGATGCACTTGCTTGAGCTTACCTTTACTTTTTCTTATTGTTTTGAGAAAATGGAGTGTCTGATTAAGGACAAAACCGAATTTATTAATTTATTCTTGTTGCTGCAATTGGAGCAAGTTGAGTGGCCCCAAGTCCGTCCCTGAGTGGGGGAGTGTAGATGAGGGAAAGGCTAGCTATAGATGATAAAGAAAATCCAGAGAGACAGAATAAAGATCAGCAAGGCAGATCAGTCAATACTGAAATGCCATGAGTTTATTTTTCACTACTCTTCTATACCTTAACCAAAAAGGGGAAAACAGTGTCATGTACAGGGAACAAACAGACTTTTATTCCTCACTTATTCTAAGGGTCCAGTAACCACACCTTAGATTCAACTTCTCCCCTAGTCTTGAGAGCCAGGAGTAGCCACACCTCAGATACAGGTCTGTAGTTATTCAGACTAAGACGGCCAATCATCCTTTTGTGGCCACACTATTGACCTTTAGGTCTTATGACTTGCTGACAGCTTTGAACTCTCTGTCTTGTTCCAAGATGGAGTGCACCCATCTTTATGGGCACCCACATCTTGTATGGTTACTGCGTTTGTAAATATTGTTAACTGTGGTTCATATTTGATAACTGTCTTGTTATATATTTTACTATGCTAAGTTTAAACCCTTCTTTTTATTTAGACAGAAAAGAGGAGATGATGGGAGATGTCATTCTGTAAATATGTTCCTCTTATTGGTTAATGAATAAAGCCCTGTTGGCCAACAGGAAAACAAGATAGGCGGGACTAGGAGATGAGGAAGATTCAGGAAGAAGCAGGGAGGCGATTCAAAATGTAGGACTGAGAGAGAACAATTCCGGATCCTCCCTCTGGTAAAATAAGACCACATAGAGATACTTTGGTTTGATAGAAATGGGTTAATATTTAAGACAGAGCTAGCTAATAAGAAATGCTAGTAACAGACCAACAACATTATATCTAATACAGTGTCTCTGTGTGCTATTTGGGGCTGTCGCGGCTCTGGGACCAGGGAGGTGGAAAAACATGCTCGTAACACATGTGCCTGGAAAACCCTAGATATCTCAATATCACAAAGGTCTTTTATCCGACTCTTAAAATTTTATCATGGGTTTTACAGTTTTAGCTTTTGCCTAAGCCGTTGGCCAAACAGTTTGTAAATTAATATAAGTCTCTGTGTGTTAATTTGGGGCTGATTGGCTGTGGGACCAGGCAGAGCCGAAACTCCAGCTACAAGTCCCCTTGTCAGATCGAGGGAGGCCATCTACACAGGAGAATCTGCCAGAGTTCATAGAGATTGGTACAGTGCATCCCTTTTCATGTTGGTGGCCCTGTTACTCTTCATATCCTGCTTGTAACTGACCATGACTACAGCGGGACTGACATTGACTGCCCTGGGTCTTTGCTCCTCACTATTCCTCTGAAGGGAGTTCGCTCTGTCACCATTTCCCTCGAGCCTGGAATGTCTCTCATTTAGCATTTCTTGTACCACAACTCTATAGTTGATTACTTTTCTGATTTTTCATTGCTGTTCCTTTATTTTCGTCCTTTGAAGGATGTCCTTGTAGATATTAATATTCTTAGTTGGCAGACACTTCCGATGCCTCGTGGCTCACCGTTTCTGTGCAGTCGGCCAACGGTCCTGTCCTCCTGTGGTTTTCGTAGCCTCCATTTCCGTTCTCCTGGGCTTGCTTTGCTGTGACTGACCTGCTCTCCCCATCAGTCCTTTCCTTCTGCAGCCTAGACTTGATGTTACTTGGCAAGTCCCCAGGCCACTATTCATTACGTTAGCCTTGTACTCTCTGTTCCCTTATCTTAGTTCATGGCCATTTACCCCTTCTCCTGCCTCTTCTCATATGCAAGACTTTTACCCTGGGGATTTTGCATTCCAGTTCTAGAACTTTCCCCTTTTTCATCTTTATACTATGCTGAGACTCTTCATCTGTTCATCCATCAAGACTATTTTTATTGGAAGTATCTCAATAGATACTTTAAAGCTCTTGTCTGTTAGTTACAACGTGTGGGTTATCTCAGTTTGTTTCTTCTGGATTCTTTAAACATCAGTCACCTTTCATGTTCATTTGCTTACTTGTATGTCTAGTGACTGTGCTGTATAATGGATTTCTTGAGTGGTAGGGATTATTCTTTAAAAGGTAGGTGTTACCAGGCAGATCACAATTTGTGATTCTTTCACCTGTTGGTTCTTGGCTTACCATGTCCATGGAGTTGGTCTAGAGTGGCCCTCACTTAACTTCTTTCTCCAAACACAGTGGTTTTAATGGCTCAATAGAATTCTGGAGGTATAACTAAAAAAGTCTTTCACCGCTGTCCTCTGCACTTATAGTAGCATGTGACCTCTCTGGTTTTGTTTCTCATGGAGTATGCATGACTTCTTAACATCTCAAGCTGGAAAATACAAAAGAGAATAGTAGAACTATTTGATGTTTTACTTCATAAAAATTATTCACTTTGTCATCCAGACAGCATGTTTTAAAATAGTTTTTTTTTTTTTTTTTGGCATTCAAAAACTAATCACTTAATTTTCATTCCATAACTTGTTGAATTTCTAATTTATTATATGCATAATTTGGATGTGTGGGAGCATATACATATATGTACATGCACATGTATGGATAAACAGATGCCTATGTGCTTAATAAGTGAAACACAAAATGATAATAAATGAGCCTATATTCCAAATGGGTTTCTAGACTTGACTCAGGCTCTACTACAAGAGCCCTGCTCATACTGTCGTTTAATAATCTATGTACCCAACAGTGTGTGCGTGTGTGTGTGTGTGTTCTGGGAATTGAACTCATGACCTATACTTGCTAGGCAAGTAATGGGTGGGAATGGAGATTCACTGGACTCAGTTAAGTGAGATTTATCCCAGGAGAAATCACTTACACATGAAACAGATGACCGCTGTGGGTTCCCGCTCCAAGGACGCCACCCTGCCACCCGGATGCTCTCCGCAACCGGACCAGGAAGCACAAGAGTACTGGACCCCAGTCCTACCTTCCCCCCAAGTCCTCACCTATGACCACACCCAAATGGGCATGGTCAGTGCAACAGGTGCGGGCAGGGTGGATATCTCACCACAGGCAGGCAGTCCTCTACTAAGCTGGCTGTTTCCCCAGCTCCGGTAATTTTTTTCTTGTCCGCTTGCCTCCATTGTGTGCTGAGTATCTGCCTGTCTATCTGCGAGGATTTGGGAGCACGCTGCTTCTTTGTGCTGTGATTCACGCCCTTTTCATCGGTAACGGGCCTGTGATGAATTCAGTCTATTAACTGTCATTTCTGTGACTGTGACATGGAAGCTGCAGGACAGTCACCAAGAATAAGTAGCATCCCTTCTCATTGTTCTAGCACTGGCTTAGCTGAGAAAACACACCCGCCGCCTCGCTCCTTCCAGGGTTAGCGGATTTCTGATAAAACCTTCATTTTCCTGCCTCCTTAATTCATCTGAAAATGTGTTTCAGGAGCCTTTCTTGGCAACATTACAAAGCCCTATGATATAACGTTTGAAATATCGTTTCTGCCGAGGGTGTGATTAATACCACTTCAATTTCAACGTCAGATATTTGTTTTCACATTTTAATGAAAGGAAAGTGAAGTAGTAATGGCAAAAGTAGTAGTAATCCCTTGAACACCTCTTAACAGATTCATTTTGATGGCTGGCGCCACAAATATGGCTACTGGATGGATGCTGATAGCCCTGACATTCACCCCATTGGCTGGTGTGACGTGACGGGGCATCCACTGGAAGTACCACATGGTAAGCGATTTTCTCTTTGTCGTTACTTGGAAATACTCAGCCAGAATTCCACTCTTATTGTTGCTTGTCCGTGTCATTATAGTTCATCTGAAAGCTAAGTAACAGACAGGTGAATTAATTAATAGCTGTTAAAGCTAACTCTGAAAGCCAGTTATTCACAATTAAGGCTCAGAGGGCACAGTTTAGATGGGTGAGACATAAATAATCACTAAGAGATAATTCTCATGTTTTCTGAATCAATCTTCCTTTTCTCTATTTTGGCTTGAAGCAAAATGGAGCCGGCATTTCTAAAATCATCTGATCCTTCTCACTGAAGCTGGATCAACCTTTAAGCACCCCTTGTTAATTTTATCATATACAATAAGCAAATTGTAAAATTTTCCCCAAAATATTTTTAAATTCCAGAATCAGAGTGAAGGAACTTTCTTCCCTGTTGGGATCTGTGTTATGTCTGCCTTCCTAGCCACTTAAAGCAAAGGAGGAAATTAAGCCCTCTAAATTCTAATGAGCTTCCAACTGAAATACCGTATTTTGTCTGAGGGAGTCCTCTGACCCGATTAGGCTGTCATGGTGAATCACTAGTTCCAGGCCTTGGTCCCAACAACATTCTCCATTACGGAGTCTGTTTTCTTTCCCTGGCTGTCTGTTTCTCCTTCCATCCCTCAGCCTCTTGAGGGGAAGCTTGAATGGTAATAGTGAGGGTTTCTTGTTGTGGGATATTTGTGCAATGTGTGAAAATGTGTTTCTCTGATTGGTGTCATAAAAAGCTAAACAGCCAATAGCTAGATACGAGATACAGGCGGGACTTCCAGGCAGAGAGAGGAAGCAGGAGATGGAATCTAGGTGCATGGATGCCAGGAGACACAGAAGAAGCATGGTGGGCGGCGCGTGACAGAGTGTAGATTAGTAGAAATGGGCTGATTTAAGTTATAAGAACCAGTTAAAAACAAGCCCAAGCTAAGTCCACACTTTCATGATTGACAAGCCCCCTTGCATTATTGGTGAGCTGATGGCCCAGATGAAAACCCAACTACATATGGCATTCAGTGTGGATGCTCCAGTATCTGGACGTAAGGCCTGAGAATCAAGCTTAGAGAAGTTCTGGACAAGGAGCCAGATGTGGCTAACTTCAAAATGAAAGTCAGAAAAGCATGTTGTGTTGGGGGAGAGGTTGTGCGTTTATTTCCTTAGGAAACAAAAAGTTATGGTTCTCTTAAAAATTAATAAGGATCAGATTTGATTGGGGGAGGCCGCCTAAGAATCTTGAATGCAGTCACGAAGAAAACAAGAAGGACGTGTCCTACGTGTACTGTGGGACAGCCCTCATACTTGACACAACACGATGGATCTTGTATGGATAGAGTGTTGGTTATGCAAAGACACCTTAGCCCTCAGCTGGTGTCCCATGTCCATGTGGTGAGTAGTGAGGATCTATGGTTTGTATTCCCAACCGTAGTTTATACAAACAACCCTAGTAAGTCATGTTCTATTTCTGAGTGGTACTTTAAGTTAAATAGTTGATCAATGTATTCATATAATTCAAGCCATACCCTTTTTCCTTTAGGTCTCCGGTATCCTTGACAATACGATGAAAATAATTGTATTTCATAAATCTAAACAAATCTAAACCCACACATAGTACTTATCTATCGTCTATGAACAGATGCAGTCATCCAAATAATGTTGATGTTGAAATATTTTAGTGGCATTTCTACTTTAAGATAATTTTTTTGAGATGGGTTCTCACTATATTGTTTTGGCCATACTGGAACTCAGTACATAGACCAGGCTGGACTTGAACTCACATAGATTTACCTGCAATTGTCTGCTGGGTGCTACGATTAAAGACCATGCCACTACAACTGGCTTGGATAATTTTTAAAGTCTATTGTTTTATTTGTAATTCATTATCTATGGCAATCATGCTTTATTTATCACATTACAAAGACTTTTTAAAAGTTTAGACAGAGAAAATCTTAGATATCATGTAACTTATCTTCTTAAAGAGTTAGAATTTGTCTCAGATGTCATCTACTTTATTACTTTAGGTTTGTGAAATTTCACAAGTTACTCAACTTGCCAGAAACATTAGGCTAAAATAAGATGATCAGAAGGAGATGTGATTTGAAATATTTGTAGCCTATTGTAGCATATTGTTCACATTGCTTTCCATTTGTTGATAAAGTATTTTCCCTTTGGACCATTCATACTACTATTGTGATATAAATTATGATATTTAATAAAATATATATTATAATAAATTCCCAAGAGGCAAGAAAGAAAGCACTTCCATATATGCTATATATGTGTGTAAGCATTCATGCATGTGATCATGCATGTAAACACACATACACACACACACACACACACACACACACACAGAGGCAGGTGTCGTTCTTCAGATTCCATCTGCTTGGTCGTTTAGACAGCATCTCTCATGAGCCTGAATTGTAGTTTAGCCTGGCTAAGTAGTAATCTTGAGGGATCCACACATTTCCTCCTCCCTGAGCTGGGATGACAAGTATGTCCCACCATGCTCTGCTTCTCTGTATGGGTCCTAGGAACTAAATGCTTGTGAGGGAAGCACTTCACAAACTAAACCTTCCTCGGACCCTAGGGTTGCCTCCTGACAGCATCATTTTGGAAGCTGTTAACCCTAGCCACATTTCATACCACAAAATAAAGGTCGTTTATACATTACACCATTCATTATTTACAGAGATTACCAATTCCATTGTGTCCAGCATTTCTTGCATTAAGGAATTAGCCAGGTTTCAGAAATAAGATGGTAGAGGTCAAAGCTAGACAGCCCTGGGTTTAGATTTCTGACTGACTTTGAGCATACTTCTTTACCGCTGAGCCACAGTTCGGGGAGATAGACTATAGATCCTTGGCTTTCATGCTACCTTGTGACCAGCAGGAACCAAGCAAGGATGGAAGGCCAGGGGTTTCTCAGGCCTCTTCAGTGTTTTTCATTGGCCCAGAAAATGAACACGGTGTGTGTTCCTCCTGCATACCCGTTACAGTTGTGCTGTGGATGATATTGATTAACTTTTCAAATAATTCAAAAGCATTTAGAATTGATCATTGGTTTGGGCATATGAAAACCAAATTTGTCTGAGAACGAGCTTTCCCATTCTCTAAATAGACATCAGAATACATTATGAATGGCGAGTCAAATAAAATTACCCCCATCTATGTGTTCAAAAGTTTCTAGTTGTCGGATAAAATGGACATGATCAGTCTTTACTTCTGCCCTCTCCCGACACCTCCTTCTTGCCCTCTGACCCCCACCTTCTGGTTCCCTCCCCAGGGTTCTGCGTGTGCAAGGCAGCCTCTTGACCACAGACATGCACCCCAAGTCCCCATCTTTTCTTTGTGATTTTGGCAGTGAACCTTCCTTCGGCCTCGGCCTCTGGCTCTCCACTCTCTGCTCAGTCTCTGTTTCGGCTCCTCCTCTTTCATCCCTTGCGCTTGGTGCCGATCTTATCTAATATGTGAGCACTGTAGGACTGTCTGTAGCGGTAGCTCTGCACGCACCTGCACTCACTTGTACATACACAAACATACATGCAATTTGAAAAGAAAAAAATAATCTTAAAAAATCAAAACAAAACAAAACGAAACCAGGCAACAAGAAAGTCCTCTCTTGTGAATCAGACTTAAACAAAATAAAATATGTGACAATATGAAAATTCTTTGATTACACATTAGTGTTCAGGTCAGAATGAAATCAGCTATAAAAACGTGGTGAGACCCAGTGACTCTGGAAGGTGCGGTGGAGACGGGGAAATCAGTTTCTTTAACCGCACACAGGTGTGGGCTACCCCCTGACCACTGTCAGACATTTTCAGCGGCACGCACGTAACTCTGGGATGATAAAGCCCACACGCCATGACAAGAGCTGGTGGAATGTGAAACGGGATGGTGGAGAACATTCCGCATCACGATGGTTCTATTCCTTCCACAAAGAGTCGCGGGGAATGTTCTTGTGCGGGGCCATCACATCAGATATGGTACCCACCCCCATTTCTTACGTTTCCATATAGGAAAAAAAGTTCCTCTCCTGGTTTGAGCATTATATAGAAGCAAGATTTCATAGACACAGGAGAGATTATTTGGTCCATCTTCCCAGAAAATGTCTATCAACCTAAAGGTACTTTGTCCTTGAGAGTCATCAAAACTAGGGATGAAGAAGATAAAAGTATGCATATTTTATCCAGAGGTCAGGGGGCTGACTTACACAGATTGATGACTGGCTGTGGTTAGACCATACTTCCTGCCCTACCCTGACCCCTGTATATGTTCCTTTGTAAACAGGCTAGTCTCTCTCTCTCTCCCTCTCCCTCTGTCCCTGTCTCCCTCCCCCTATCTCCCTCTCCCTCTCCCTCGCCCTCTCCCTGCAGGAAGCAGTTTATTTAGCTGATAAAAGAGTTAGAAGTCAGATCTGAGAAGGGTAGGTTTGCCGGCAGCTCAAAGGTCAGGGGCTTTGCCTAGGGAGATGTCTAAGCTCTCTTCCATGAAGTAAAGCCCTTGAGAGGCCTTTGGACAATCTTCTGGAGTGATGCCTCAAGGCAGCCCCCTAAAAGAATGATCCCTGGCCGTTCACTCCAGTCCCTATGTATCTCTCATGAGAGCTTTGCCCTTGGCCCCAGAATGCTCACCTATTATGTCTCAAGAACTGTCCATCTTCGTTCTGAGGCACGTTGGAACTTCTGGAACTTTCTATAGCCCACGTGGCTGTGCCAAAAGCGAGCCCATCTACTTGTCCAACAGCCTGCTGCATGTGGATGGAGCCAGGTGGGATCTTTTCCTAAAGTTATAAAACCGCTCCAATACTAAACCAAACAGATCACCAAAGGAAACACCTTTACCATTTAGGGGCACTGTGGTTGCAAACAGGTGCCCACTTTAGAGCTAGCACAGAGAGATAAGCGGCGATATGGATGACGCTGACCTGAGAAGGGACAAGTGTTGAAGCACACACCTCTGAACCTCCTCCCTCTTTTCCCCCTCCCACACCTTGTCTCTTCTGTTAGCTTCTTGAACACAAACTACCCCAGAGCTTTGGCTGTACTATCTTTCGTATCTTCTATATCTAACATGGTTCTCATTTTACAGATTCACTCAGATATGTCTTCTTAGAGAAGCCTTCCTGGCTACGCTGTCACTTCCTGAGCGGGAGACAGCGAGTGCTGTGCCCGTGCTTGCCCAGGGTCCAGCATCCCCAAATGGATACCTGTACCTCAGCTAAGAGCTGAATAACGACTTGTGCTTGAGACCGGTCGCAGAGGCCATCTTGGGGTCTCACCTCCAGCTAGCTTTCTTCCTTTTCTTCTCCCCTTTATTTCCTATGAGGTAGGCTTTGTACGAAGCTCAGGATGGCCCCAAACATGTGACCCTCCTGTCTCGGTTCCCCAAGCGCTAGGATTAGCGGTGTGCGCCTCCATGTCTGTCTTTGTGGAAGTGACTGTTTTGGCAGTGGATGTGCACTTTGTCTAATCGGGGCCTCCTAGGAGACACACGGACCAGGCAACCTCCCAACGGAGAGAGGACATCTTCACAGATGGGAAGCTGGCAGGCAGAAAATTGAGCTTTCCTAACTGGTTTCCAAGCGTAAATAACTTTGTCATTCTTCTTCCTTTAGCTTCTGTTTGATTTATATTTGGAAGTAATTACAAAGCTTGATTATGAAGCTAATGGAATGAAATATCATTATGAAATCAAAAGTGTATACTGATAGAATACTAGCATGCACCATGATGATAACACATGCAGCCTCTGCCATTTACGTTAAGGACATGGGGAAGAGGACTAATCAGTTTATCTATGAAACATAAATGAACATCATAGAACATAGCTTGATCAAAAGGTTCAGTTTCGGTCCATTACACAGCAGATGAACCCAATGGCAGAACGACTTGAAAATATACCATATGGTCTAGTCCATTGTGTATCCTGTTAAGTGAGATAAAATACTGACAGTTCGTTTAGAAATGAACAATTAATACAGCTTCCTCTAGCAAGCATTTGGGACTCTGAAGAATAGGAAAGTTTTATTCAATTAGGTAAACATCTTCTTGGGTTGTGAGATAGAAGGCTGTCCGAGTGCAGACCCACATAGGGCACAGTAAATGTGTTCGTGGAGACCAACCCTGTAGAAATGGGAGAATTTCTAACCTAGCCAGGTATCAGCACGTTTTCAAACGTGTTCTGTTTTAAAGAGAATTGTGGAAGGGATCTTTCTGGAAGTGCTTGTTCTTCCAAAACACAACAAGAAAGCAATCAGCAGCTTTAAGAGTCCCCGAGTACTCATTGACTTAATAGACAATTACAGCATATTGTGCTTTAAAAAGTTAGCTATTTTAGAAGTCCCTAATTACAGATTTACATGATAGACTTATCAAGAAAAAATAATACATTTCGAAATGTGCTTACAGTCTTAATGATATTATCTCCTTTAAATGTTCCCTGGTAAAGGGCTTACCCAATATCTGCCTTCTGGAAGGGCGAGGGCAGAATTCTCTTTGTTCTAAATGTGGTCCTGGCTCAGAATGATTTGGCAGAGGGTTTCCTCCTCACAGCTAGATGACTGCACTCCTGGTCTCTGTTAATGTGCAGAGGCGCTGGCTGGAGGGCTACTCTAGGTTGTCACAGACTGGCTCCACCAGTGTTGAGACCAGAATAGTCACTGACTTCTGAAAGTTCTGTAATGTGTGGGAGCACATTAAGACCTAACACATTTGCATCCTGGCCTAGTTATACTTTACCTCTGGCCATGGACTTACAGAGGTCAAGCGTGCGGGTGCACACCCAACATCTTGAGTCAGGCAACAGATCTTTCAGGATTTCTCTGGGAGACTTTTAATCTTTTCCCAGGAAAAGGAGCAGGACTTGGTCAGGGATTATATTTCTGTCTGCAAATATCTACATCGATAATGATGGAAGCTCCCTGGGTGGAGGCGTTGGCTGGCTGCTGGTGAGTCCACTCAAGGAAGCAGGCTGCCATTGGGTAGGCAAACTTTATGTATCTACTGTAGTGGCTGATACTCTAGAGCATGCAAATTCCTACGGGATGTGATTTCTGCCTCAGAAAACCATGGATTAAGAGGGTCACAAGTCACATACTGTTGCCTGGCCTGGCATATCCATGGCTGTCTGAGACACAGACTGTTCGTGGCCTTATTGGCTGCTGACCATACTAATATTTAGTGCTGAGACAAAACAAACAAATCACCATGGGAGTGTCTTCTCTCACAATTGGAAGGATGAGAAGAGCCAAGAGAGGGTGCAACTCCAGGGTCAATTTCAAGGCAAGCCAAGTGGTGGTGTTTAATCTCCTGCAAAACCTCTTGTTCATTTGTCTTTCGTGGTATTAGAAAAAGTAAGTAGTACTTGACAGTTTGTTTTACAAATAGATGTCTCCTTAAATGACTCAAAGGGATAAACATAGAACCAAATGTTTTAATGAAAAGAAACATTTTATGTTCTTTATATGGAGCAGCCCTATGCGATGGTGGTGAGTTTTGTTCACTCGGTCTTTTAAGTAAACGAGAATGAAGAAGTTGAAATTATACAAACCCAGGACCCGTAGAACACTGGGGAGAGGCCAGCTTGGGAAATCGCAAACCGTGTGGCATATTTAGGAATTCTGAGCTTTCGACTTCACTTTTTCAAGAATGCTTTGGTACTCACTAGAATGAGAAAGTAAAATTCAGAGTTTCTTTTTGTAAGCAAAGTTTGTAAGCTCCACACAGACTCCTACAATTATGAGAAGAGATACTTACCACACAGGTCTTTGGGGGGGTAGTGGCTTTGTGTGTCTGTCCATCCAGCAGTGATAGCCATTGAGAGACACACCCTAGGAGACGCCCACAGGACTGACATGTTTGCAAAGATCAGAACTACTCTCAAGAGCCACTGCCGCTGTACCATTTCTGATATGACCCATTAGACCTGAGCCCTAGCAGTCCAGGCTTCTGCTGTCACTAGCACATCTAGTGGCATTCTGAAGAGTCTTGCTATGTTGTCTTGCATTCAGACCTCCACACAGGTTTTCTATATGCAGTGTTATTTCTGTAAGTGCCAAAGAGATGAAGGTCATCACAGCAATTGTGGGGGCTGGGATGCACACATCACTCTTCCCGCACTGTGGACCCTCTCCTGCAAGACATTAGTCCACGTGGACCCTCCCCATTCTCCTCAGGACTGCTTTGCTCTACTGTTTGTCTGAACATTAAAAGCTTTTATTGTCCCAACAAATTGCAAAGCAGAATAAAAGAAATGCAGTTATGCAAGTTCTCATTCTTTAATGTGCAGCCTATGTGTCTTAGATTGACAGGAACATCTCCCACCATCCCCTTTGAAGTCATCATTTTCTCTCTTTATTGCAATGCACTTGTTTTTGCGATGGAAGTCGTTAGAGAAGCAGAGGAATCTTTTATGTAACCTCCCACCAAATGGTATCACAATACCAACAGCCAGGCGAAAACGATCCAATAAAGTAGACTAAGCTGAGGCCTTGCAGCTTATCCCAGTGTTAGGTTCTAAATTCAGTAAGCATTGTGAGAGCTTGTCTGGTCACAGTCAGTGGGAAGCGTATCTCAGCGAGCTCAACAGAGTGGGCTTCCTTCCAACCATCCAACTAGACCACTAGAGTCATTAAGGATAAGGTGAAGGCATTAGAAAGAGTTGAAAGACACTTTATAGGAAACCTACCATGCCTTAACACACCAAAGCATCCTAACTTCAGAAGATAGCTCATACTTGAGAAACATGTTGAAACTGAGGAGGAATGTGACCATCTCTGACTTCCGTGGCCTTGTAGAATCCACTCCAACTTGGACCTACTTAATAGTTCACTTCCTGTCCTTTTCTTCTAATGTGTGTGTGTGTGTGTGTGTGTGTGTGTGTGTGTGTGTGGTACATGTGTGCACACATTTGCTTGTGTACACTTGAGCTTGTACCTATGGGGTAACTCTATTAGGTTGCATTCAGTTATGCAATCACGTTAATGTGCATGAACACGCTTGCTAATTTGAAAGCTAAGAATGGTTGAAGAGAACTTGTATGTACATATATGTTTAATGATTTTGAGTATTATGTAAATAAATGTTAGCAGAAAGTTAGGGGAAAGTAAACACAGAAACAGTAATAATAATGCCTCACTGTGTGTCTGGATAGACTCATCCGAGCAGGGAGTCAACAGGGAACATTATATTGGCACACCACTGTAGACCAAGTCCTAAAGACCAATAGCACTGTAGACCAACATACATAGAGCACACATAGTCTGTCCAGCACGTTCAGACTATACCTTCCCAAGTGAGCATGGAACACTCTGTAGTGTCTATCATAAGTTGGACCTCTAATCAAATGTTTAAGCAATTAAGAACATTAAAATGACTTTTAGTATCTCTTCTTATGGCAATAGTGTAAAACTAGAAATTAATAATGGCAGGTACTTTGGAAAAGTGACATAACATGGACCAATGGGTAAAAGAGGAGATAAAGGAGTCAGCCAAAGTATCTCCAGGCATCTAAGATGTAAACACAGGGAATGAAAACATTGAGGAGACCCTCTAAGCTACAGTGGGAGGGGCTTATAGGAGCAAACATACCTGGGAAAGGAAGGACTCGGAGCCAACAATTTGACTTTACACTTCAAGGAACCTTCAAAAGTTGGATAAATGTCAAAAGAAGAATAAACTAGGCCAGAAGTCAGTGGAAGTACATAAATGTCAGAGAACTAAATGATGAATGGTCCAGAATTAAAAAAAAAATCAAGAAGCTAAGAGTTGTTTTTCCTTAATTAAAAACAAAAAGGCAAGCCTTTGACTGAAAGGCATTCAAGTTGATACCACAGAGATGTAAAAGGCTCTACAGAGCAAGTATGAACAATTACACCAGACAAACCAGATAATAGGAAAAAGGATATTTGCAGGGAATGCCAATCTACCCAAACTAAATCATGAAAAATATAAAATCTGAGCTTATTAATAATAGACAAGGAGATTGAATTGTTGATAAAAGAAGTTCCTCATGGATAAAGCCCAGGATTGGATGGTTTCACAGTGAATTATGAATTCAACCAAGAAATATAAGAAACTCATGGTAGTCCATACCACATATTATATATATATATATATATATATATATATATATATATGTATGTATGCATGTATGTATATATGTATATATGCATCACATATATTTGCATTCAGTATACATCCACATACATATGCACATGCATACATCATGTATACATACATGTGTACATATGTGTATCTATAGCTACACACACAATTGAAAGGGATACAGTACTTCTAAACTCCTCTTACAAGGGCCACACTCATCTTGTTGCTGAAGCCAGACAGGAGGAAAGAGATGGGAAGAAATGTGTGATATGTGGGTCAATAATTCCTGATAGACAAAACCATAAAACATCTCTCTATAAAAAAAAAAACCCATCCCTGAATCCAATAGCTCATTTAAGTAAGATTCATCCCTGAGATTCAAGAATGGACTCGACACAGGCAAATCAATAAATTTGGTACTTTATGAAATGAATGAGGGATAGGTACCAGATGATTATGTCAGTAGATAACAGAAAATGCTTTTGATAAAATTCAAAATACTTTGATGGCAAAGACACTCTTAATGAACTAGATATAACAGAGAGGGCATTATCATAATAAAACCATTATGACAGGCCCACAGCTAAGAGCACACTGAGACCAGGACGAGAAAAGGTGGCCTACATTCAACACTTTAATTCAGCATGCTGCTCAAAGACATGGTCAAAGCAATCAGTGGAAGACAAGAAATTAAAGACATCCAGACTGGAAGGGGTAAGATAGTGTCTCTTGGTTGATTGCACACACACACACACACACACACACACACACACACACACACACACACATGTATGTATGTAAATATCTCTATCTATCTATATATATATAAACAAAGTTAGATCCTTACATTATATGCAATACATTAACAGCATAAGTGTTAGGACTTGAAGCTGCAAAGTTTGCAGAAGAGAGCATAGAGATAGATCCTTGACACTGGTCTGTTTGTTGTATGTTTGTTTGTGGCTTTGCTTTGAGACAAGCTATATGTCTATGCCACAGGCCTGGCCTGGAGCTCACTATACAGAGCTGACGGCCTTGACCTTGGCAAGTCCTCTTCGTTCATCTCCCTAGTGTTAAGAGCTCAGACATGCTGTGTGCCTGACTCTGGCATTGATTGTAAAAGGGAGCTTCTGGCTTTCACAGCACAGGCAACCACAGTAAAAACAAACTAGTGGAGCAGTCCAGAGAGGAAGTTTCTGCAGACAAGGGAGATGACCAAGAGGCAATCTTTCTGCAGAAAAGGAAGAAGTACTCTCAAAGCTTACATGAGATGAACAGTGACGAGCCCTCTCCACCAGGGTTGGGCACAAGTGACACACACAGGTCTGCCCAGCTGTGCAGCCCAGCAGAGACTGCCCTGGCTCTTCGAAAGGTTTAGAAACATCTCCACGGAGGCCAATACTGTTCTATAATAACAAAAGCAAGATTTGTGCCTTTGGTTAGAGATAATAAGCTGCAGTATAAATTATTTACTTTGAAATGTTGTGGTATATTTGAATGGAGAAATGGCTCCAATTCAATCTGTAATGTTCCCTTACTCATTAATGTCAGTTACACACACACACACACACACACACACACACACGCCTTTTGTGTTGTTCTAACCCTGGTTTGTGCAGCCCAGTCTAAGAGGTTCATTCAGATGCTGAGTCAGAACATTTTGTTTCCCACCAAAGCTCTTGGCCCATATTTATCCTCCACGGCATATTTTTCAGGGATCCCTGTATAACTAATCACTTGTGCAGAGCTTAATGTATAATAAATGCATTTTACAGTTTTGTTAAGAAAATGTTTGCCTGTTCGCCATTAGAAAGGGTGGCTTTCTACTCCTTTTTAAATAATAAGGTATTGTTCCTCTTTTTGACTTAGCTGCTGGGAAGCTCTGTCAAGTCTGTAGAGGGGATTTCTGGGAAATCATTTTTATATATTTCCTAACCTTCGCTATGTGAGTGATTACTGTTACAGGCGCTGGTCTTTGGGATCGTGGGATTGCCATAGTTCTGAATGCTTTCCTGTGCTATGAAGATTCTTAGATTATCTTTCCAGAGGCTTTTTCTAGATTATCAAGGAAATATGAAATTTTCATTTTAGGGTATTTTTAAAAAGTTTCTTCTATGCAGTAGCACTGAACCATTATTTATTTTCCCCATCTCATATGCATATCAAAACATAACATCCAGACACATTTAAGTTAAGCACACATGATATTTGGTTACTCAGCTTCCTTCAGCTTGAGAAATTGTTAGATACAGTAGGCATCAGTCACCTCTGATTTCCCATGGTCAGTAGAGAACAGTGTGATTGACTTATAATTTCAGTTTGAAAGATAGCGCTTATTGCTTGCATTCTCCCATGGTAAGTGATAATCACTCCATTACAGTTTTGCAAGCTACAAGTAAATATGTTAGATACGACGGGTTAGGGAAGATGTAGCATCTGGCCTAACAGTTTCTAATTTCAAATGAAGGTTACATCACTTGCATTATGTGCATACATGAGTGGCCTATTTTATCTAGTTTAGTTCTAGCTGTAATGCATTTTTCTCCTTATCCTTCCCTGCTTTACTGTTGACCTTACTGCCGTTGCTGAGATTACAGAAGGCACAGTGGAGATGTATGATAAACCCACAAGGGATGTGGCAGCCCATCCCGCAATGCTGGCTTCACCCCAGTTTCTCCCTGTTATGTTCGTGTCTTTTCTAATATTATCCCCTCACCATCTACTGAAGAATTACCACCATCACTCGGACAGAAGAACCATAAAAATACTTTTACAATAAGCCCACTTTGGTAATTATTTTTATCTCACCATCCACATATGAAATCCTGAGACAAAATTCCCAAACTTCTCCTTTCCCCTACCGCCCCTCTCATCCACGCCTTTCATGAAAATGTTCTTTTGCCAAAGCCGGGGGCAGGTGGGCTGCCTTGTGTCTCTCCCTCGGCACGGCACCATCTCCGCGATTCTCCGGCGTTTTCTCCCAGGCTTCCCTCCTCGCCTCCTCCCTGTCCCTTTCTGTGCTCACCTGTAAGCATGTTTAAGTTTGTGCTCCTGAGACTTTGTTCATTGGCATGAGCTCCCCAGGAGTCCCATCTCATCCCTTGGGCAGGCAGCATCCACTCTGATGGAGAGGTCACCGAAAGCCTGTGCAAGTTTGGTCCAGGAGAGGAAGTGGGTGGAGCTCAGCTCAGCTCATTCTTCAGTTGGCACTTGGAGTTTTTTCCAGTCCATCCCAGGAAGGAAGAGTCTATGCACACCACCCCTCGCCACCCTCTTTGCTGTCCCCGTGGCTCAGGGACTCTATGGTGCCTCATGGCTCATATTTCTGCAGGACCTCGGCTGCCCTGCCTTAAGACACAACCCCAACCCCAAGGCCCCCTTCTCTCCCTATGTGCCTACATGCCACCCTCGCTGTCTGTCATCATGTCCAGAATTTAAGCGTCAAGAGGACCAGGCCTTTCTGTTTGGTGGTGACCTCTACTGACAATGTGGAATGCTGGGGAATGGAATAATACATTGCAGGAGCTTTTGTAAAGTGAACAAATAAAGCCCGAACCATTCTCTTTACTTTTAAAACAAGAAGGGATAAATTATCCTCACTCTTGTATGGTCAGTGGCATTTAAATCCATCCACCTCTCCAAACATCAGTGTTTGCGTATCCTGTACTGGGTGTTACCACTGAGTACTAATGCTGTGTTTTTAGAAAAAGTTGCTAAAGGAATTAGGTCAAGTGCATGCGTTTCCAGCAGCGAGTCATTGAGTCATTGCTGGTGACATAAGGGTACGGATGCTGCAGCCTGGTCCTTATTCTCCGATGCTGGCCAACCTCCGTCTGGACCTTTATGCATGTGTCTGCATCATGTGCATTAACATTGTCGCTCTGTCCTGGGTTTTCTGTATGCCCAAGCAAGTGACCTTCTGAGAGGAAGCTGAGACCAGCTTTGGGGTGGGGGAAGGATGGCCGAAGTCTCTGGTTGCAAAGCCCAGCCTGTTTTTACAGTAGATTATATCTCAGTGGATTATATCACAGTGGGTTATTGTATCACTCAGACACAGGCATTTGGAAAGAAAGGGCAGGTCCCTTTCCCATCCCTAGGATCCAGTACAATCTCTTGATTCTTGATTCTGCTTTGATTGCTCTCATCATGTCATGTTTACATGGTAAAAGACCTGATTGTCTTTTTGTAAAAGGGCAAATTGCTTGCTTTTAACAAAGGAAGAAAAACAACAGATTTGCTGCTTTAGCTTCATGATTTTTCAGCGTCGTGACCCATGGCATCTGTTCACAGACGCGCACTCAGAGAGGGCTGTTTGGACTCTACGTTTGACCTCTGGTAGTGGGTCCAAGGTTGTCGATAACCTGGGTCAAAATTGTGTCTCTGTCCTCCTACTTCAATGGTGACAAGTTAGGGATGGAGAGCCTCACTCTAGCATTGGGAGCCAGGGAGGCTGCCAAGCAACATAGGAAGGCGATTCAAAGGAAGGGTGTCAGGGTCTGGGACCACCTCCCTGGAGAGATAACTTAGAGCAGAGAAAACTTTTTCTCTTGAGACTTCTATTTCTAAGTATCCAATTACCAGTAAGATAATCTTGGCAAACATTGTTTCATGGGGGGGGGCACACTAACTTGATCACAGGTACCTTTATCGTGGTGAAAATTGTTACAGAATTTACAGGTTATTTTCCCCCAACAGAGGACGCTCATCTAAATTTCCACCAAGTTGACCACCAACCCTTCCTCACTCAGAACTCAGTGTAGAAGCTGCTAGGTTCAGTGCATTCTTCTTTCATATTATTCTTCGCTCTGTGTTTGTTTTATCTTTAGCTATGTGCTTAACGTGGTAACCCCTCCTCCCAATCTTTCAGGCCAAGCCTCTCCTCAAAGCCCCCACAAGGAGAAACATACGGTGACCATCGGGGATTGGAAAGAAAAATGTCTGTGCAGCTATTAAAAATATCACTCTAAGTTATAACTTAATCCAGGGCATTAAAACATCCCAGAAAATGTTTTAAGTAGCACTTCGTGTATATGGTGCATTATCCACTGAGCTGCTGCTGAGATGGTGGAGACGCTGTCTGTTTGCTTGGCTTTGACCTCTGAGATGGGGCAGGATGGAAAGAAGTCTTGTGTGTATTCCGTTGTTTGTTCTCTTGAATATCCCTCTATTTGCTCTTACAAGTTAAAAGATCCCTTTATTTACTAAATGTGGTAGAACCGTATTCCTTAATGAAGGACTTAATAATTTGTGAGCGTCATACCCTCTGGTTTGTCCAAAAGTTAGTTTTTATTTGCTTGCTTTTCACAGCTGTTTTCTGGGAGCATTTGACTGGGGGTTGAACCTTGGGGGCCTTGAGGCAAGAACTAGGCAAGAACTTCCCGTGTTCCTCAGGGCTTTGCCTAGCTATAGATGAGGAGAATCATGCTTTCCTCTATTTGTCCTTCAAGTTGTTTTAACGTCAAGAAGCATCTAAAACAATATTTTCTATTGTATAGTAAACCGAATGAAAATGTATGTGGTGATAATATTTGTTCAAATATTACCAGGTGCTGGGACCTAGCATACATACAGTATAGTCACTATGTGCTGTGAATTTCTGGTTCCCAGTAAGCCTCTTTTCTAGCAATGAGCACATCACGGGAAGAACTCTAGGTCGTTAACCCCCAATTCACTTATAATCACTTACCGAGGACCTGTTATGTGTCAGGCTAGATATTGTTTTCAGAGTGGCAAAACAGATTCAGGATTACAGCCTCTAATCTAACAAAATAAATAGACATCAAACAAATTGTTTAATTCGTAATGGAAATGGGTTTCCTGGGTTGAGGATATCTATGACCAAGGAGGATAGATTAATGTGGGTCGAATAGTGAAATATGGAGAGGAACAGAGGTTATTACTCTAATACATCTGTCTGTGAAGGGGAAGGCGAATAGCCCCTGAGGAGGGAAAGCTACAAGGTCTATTATTTCTCTCTTTATTTTCCTTTACATGATGCACAAAAGTGGACCGTATTTAAATATTGGTTAGTTACTTGGTGCGATAGTCTAAAGATCCTGCAGAATGAGTCCACACAAGAGTGGTGAGGAATTTGCTTTGAGGAGAAGCAAATGCTCACTGCATTGCAGTGGAATGGGGGGGGGGGTAGTCATGAGAACACAGGCAGGAGAGGACAGTTCCTGTCCACTGGTCCCTGTCTTCTCAGTTGGCAGGCGGCAGGCAAGCTCAGCTGCAGAGCCAGAGCCTGGAGGTGAGTGGAGGATTTTGCACAGTCAGCACTATGTGTGACTATTGCCCCCCCCCCCGCCCCCGCCAAGAGAATGTAGTTACATAAGATATTTGGGGAGCAGCCTGACTGAGTTGACCCAAGTTTTCCCTTCCCATATTGACAGAGCACCAAGGAACTTCAATAATTTGCAGTAGAATGTCAAAGAATGGCAGCTAGATCCTGAATTAGATGAGGGAGTGGGTTATGGCGAGAGGGAACTGAGGGAGGGAAATAGATGGGCTGGCAAATACACTGCTGCTGGAGGCAGCAGAGGCAGTTGGGACTCCTGAGCGGGCAGGCTAAAGGGACATGCTTTTGTCATCGGCTGGGCTGCTCTATCACTGAGGGGGTGGAGACAAAACAGACCCAACTGATGGGAGATGCTATTATGTAAATATGTTTCTCATACTGGTTAATGAATAAAGCACTGTTGGCCAATAGGAAAGCAAGATAGGCGGGACTAGGAGACAAGGAGGAAAGAGGAAGTAGGAGTCAAGATGGAGAGTCTGGAGAAGGCAGAACCAGCAGCCGCCTCTCCCTGGTAAGACCACGTGGAAATACATAGAAATGGGTTAATAATTAAGACAGAGCTAGCCGGTAAGAAACAAGTAACTGGCCAACAGCATAATATCAAATACAGAGTCTCTGTGCGTTTTTTGGGGCTGGCGTGGCCGTGGGACAAGACTGGCGGCGGTGGGCGGAAAAACCTTACTCCTTACACCCAACATGGTCCACTCTGCGTGGCCAGGTGGCTCAGGGAAGGAGACGCTGGAGAGGAAGTTAGTGATGGACAGGAAGTCCTGGGGGCCTCTGAGCTTGCCTGGGTCAGCTGTTGAAACAGAATAGAGTGGAACTCGGTCACTTGGACGTCAGTCTTCCCTGAGTGACATGGTAACAGGGGCAGATTGGTGACTGTGTCTGGGAAGATGAGACGCAGGAGGGTTTGGATTGGCATTGGGAGGACAAGCAGGGCTGACTTCTCTCCCATGGGTTCCCAGGGAACCTTCTGGAGAGGCAGTGCTGACCCAGACAAGACAAGGGGAAGCTGGAAGCTTGTTGGGCCTGAAGTAGAACCGGGCAAGCTGGGGACAGGAAGGAAAGCAAAGGGTTGAAGAGAGATACCTCCTAGGTTAGTATGAGGGCGTAGGATGGAGCATTCCATGAGCAGCTCTGTGTGTGTGTGTGTGTGTGTGTGTGTGTGTGTGTGTGTGTGTGTTCAGGTGGAGGTCGACACTTGTGAGCACAATTACAAAGATGAACTTGGGGATTTAGCCCTGTTCATCTTTAGAGGCAGACTCATTTGGGAGTTATCGTTAAGTCACCTCAGGCTTGGCGAGTTGAGTACAGTAAGGCATAGTGTTATCTAAAGGAGGGAAGGGAAGGAGGTGAAGCATCAAGTTGCTTTTCCCTTGCCTGCTCTTCACAGCAACAGTCAGGGGCTTGGCTAGGGAGAAGGTGCTGGGCTCTGCACCCTCCCTCACTGGCTTGGTTGAGGACGTTTATGGAACTCCATCAAGTTGTGGAGTGCAGCCTTTGCCATTACTCATCTCTAAGGGGGAAAAAAGAGTGAAAATTCTCATATGTGACTTTCAGTTTTTAAGTTCTGCAATTCCTATTCATTTCCCCCTCTATGATGCTAGCCGGGCTGTGGTGGTATCTATTACAGCCATCGCAGGATCAGTCATGTCATTTTTATTAAATCGTCACCGTACTCGGTGTTTTAACTGGTAAAGTCTCAGCTTACATCATTTACATATTTTAGACTTTCCAGTTCTTCTTCAACAAGAGTTTTCAAGCTATGTTCTTTTACCTCCTGAAGGGGCAAGTGATGTGAACATCCTTCCAGGTCAAGCTGTATGTCCTACCCCTGGGTGCCGAGGAATAGGCCATAGCCACAGGTAAAGACTTTTCTTACTTAGAGAGCATTTTGCAGACTGGCAGCTACATGTGACTCGAAAATAAGTCTCAGGCCTGATGCTTCGTCACTGTCCCGTCTCCTCTACTGAGACCCGTCCTTGACGAGTCCTTCTATCTGTCCTCTTCTGACCTTTTATGGCCATGGCCTTCAGAGGCATTTCTAAGCAGACTTCTGCTTGAAGTCTCCGGCTGTCTGCTGTGCAAGGCTTTCCCTACAGCACATTCTTTCAGATGTGCTCACCCTGCTACTCTTGTGTGAGGCACCTCTGCACCTACCCAGTCTTTCTTGTAGAAAACCCCTGGAACCCTTTGCTTCTCCGTCCTGTTTTCCATGTAGTTAAAGTTCCCTTTCCCACCCCCCCCCCTTCTTTTTATTCACTCGGAGGATAGCTGATTCCGTTAAAGAACATGAAATGAGAGTGAGATTATTTTCAAGGTTTTAGGGATTTAAAAGAATGCGGAGTGTGTGGTGCTTATAACGACATGCATGCAAATAAACTCATAAATTTTTGCTATTGTCTCTGTCCCCCAGTAGTCTGTGAAGTTATGCACAGATGAGTCATTTGTATTAACGATCTAGCAAGAGAACACAAATTAAAACCCGAAGAGAACCAGTGTTAAATTTCCCTAATACAAACATCGGCAGTAAATTCATCGAGAAAGGAATACGCCATGTAACACGTGAAGCATGAAAACATTTGCTCACGTGACAAAAATGTAGTTGCGTCACGGGAACCCCTTGCTTTGTCAGGGAATGGCGATCTGAGAAGGCGGCGCCCAACGTAGTCCTAAGGCAATTAATGGAGGTGCAGCGGTGAGCATGTCGTGTGACTACCTGTATGTAAATGCTATGTGTGTAGATGTGTGGAAGGCCCATTGGAAAGAAAGGAATCAAGTGCTAGCACATGCCTTGGATGCCTGTGGAATCAGCAGGGGCTTGGGGACTTGAGCAGAGCCGGGGGTCTATTGAAATGTCTCAGTGTCCTGTGGGGACAAGAGGAGGGCAGTAAAGGTCAAACAGAGGGTGTCCACGGGAGGAGGCTGCTGTAGAGCTAGGAATGTTGGCGTTGGAGCCGCTTTCCAGACATTGTCAGGAGATGTGGCTACAGTCTTCATTAGGCTGTGTGTTTGTATGTGTGCTGTGCAGGTGAGTGTGCAAGTGTGCCTACGTATATACTTTGTGTGCAGTGTGTGTGTGTGTGTGTGTGTGTGTGTGTGTGTGTGTGTACTCTGAGCTGCAAATTCCAATCCGATGTTCACCAGCCCCACGAGTCTGTTTCAGTTAATATTGATTAAGATTAAACAATAAGAAAACATCATCTCCATGTTTCAAGTGCTTAGTGGTCACCTATGGCTGTCGTCCCCAACAACGTATGTGTAAGACAGAGTTCCATTGGGCATACCCAAAGGAATCTCACATAGTATTCTGTCCTCTTTTGTGGAATTTTGTAAGCGAGAGGCTTTTCTTAGTCTTTCATTTACAACCCGAGTCATCATCTTCCGGTGTGACTAAGTCATAATGTTGCAGCTAGTGCTGCCTGCAAAGCGCTCTGAAGTTGCCCTCCCCTCCCGTGGAGCTGGGGCTCCCGGAACACGTTTTCAGTCCCTGTCCAGCAGTATCGCCCATGCCCATGCTCTCCATTCCTCCCAGCTGCCTTGCTGCCTTCACTGTGTGCTGTGGTGTCACTGGCTCAGCTTCCCTGGATGGATTCTGAAGAAGTCTCAGTGGGCATGGACTCCCTTTTCCGTAATTTTCTCTAAACCCTTTACTAACCCGGTATGTCAGAAACAGGGACCGCTTGCTGTCTTATCTGTGTTGTTAAGGTGAGTATGTTTGATGTGTTCTAGACACATCTTTCAAGGTTGGATTGCACAGACTAGAACATAGAATAAAGATGAGTAAGACGCGGAGAGGGAAAAGGCCCACTGCAGGCATATGGCAGTGCAAACAACTGGGCATTGTTAGTGAATCTGAAGGCATTAGTGACGGCCCCACCTTCCAAATCCACAACTACTTGGGGCTTCAAAGGGGTTCTGGTGTTGTTCAGTTGGGTAACTGTTCTTGTCTAGTTGGAGAACTGGTTAAACACAGAGGGGCTTCTCTAAGTAAAGGCAAGGTGTGCAAAAGCTTCCCAATTCCAGGGGATCCAGTAATGACTAATGACAAGAATGAACATCTGTAATTACTTTATTTTTAATTTTAGAAGAGATAAAAACTTAAAGATTAGATTGTTTCACATTTACATACTAAGGGTTTATAAAGCATTGAGTAAATGCATAATATAAATAAAATTACAAGCATTATGAACAGAAAGCCTATAACCTTGGTTCTACTTAAGAGTATTTTATGTTGGGAAATGAGGCCATGTTGCCTGGTGGGGTTGTGTATGAAGGCACTCATTGGAGAGTGGGGACCTCAGGTGACCTGGGAAGATTGAGTCCACACTAAATATCTCAACTCTGCTTTACTCTTTCAGTCAATTTACTGCCCTTGTAACTTGAGACTATGTTTAAATTGCCTTGCAGTTAACTGAATACGATTTGTTACATTGTGTCTAGTCCTGGAGTTTGTGTTCTTTGTTTATAAATACCATTCTTCACTTCTTGTCTATGATAATATCTATTCAGATACATGCCCACATCCACATGTACCCATGCACAAGCCTGTTAAAAATATTATTCCATCTCCCACCCAAAGAGATTACCCCAAACTTTGTTCCTATAGTCAAAACGATGGAAAGTAGAAAATGAGGATTTTTTTTGATAATTTTTTTATTTAAATTTGCAACAAGCTTGTTTTACATGTCAATCCCAGTTCCCTCACCCTCCCCTCCTCCCAACCCCCATCCCATCCCCTACCTGCTCCCCAGGGAGGGTGAGGCTTTCTTCAAAGTCTGTCATATCATTTGGAGTAGGGCCTAGTGTTACCAGCATTTTCCCGACAGCCTGGTCCCAGAGCCGCTTCAGTCCCAAAATAACATCCAGAGACTCTATTCGTTATAAAGCTGTTGGCCAATGGCTGGAGTTTCTTATTGGCTTACTCTGCCTTAGCTATTAACTCATTTCTATCAATCTAAGTGTTTCCACGTGGTCTTAGGGGGGGTTGTAGTCCATACCACTTACTTCTTTCACGGCCTACATCTTGACTCCTCTCTACTACATCTCCCAGAATCCTCCTTGTCTCCTAGTCCCGCCTATCTTGCTTTCCTATTGGTCAACAGGGCTTTATTCATTAACCAAATGAGAAACATATTTACAGAATGACATCTCCCATCAGCCTAGGACCTCCCCCATGTGTCTAGGCTGAGAGAGTATTCTTCTATGTGGAATGGGCTCCCAAAATCCATTTGTATACTTGGGATTAAATACTGACCCACTACCAGAGATCCCATAGACTGCCCAGGCCTCCTAACTGACACCCACATTCAGGGAATCTGGGTCAATCCTCTGCTGGTTTCCCAGCTGTCACACTGGGGTCCATGAGCTCCCCTTGTTCAGGCCAGCCGTTTCTGTGGGCTTCTCCAGCCTGGTCTTGCGCGGCACTTAAACAGCAGATGAGGATTTTAAATCCTCCCTGTTCGTCACACCCAGATATACTTCTGCATCAACTGTAGCTTAAATCACTTTTGACAAATTTAAATGAAAAAAAATTACATATTCTAAACAGAGGTTCTTTTTTTTTTCTTTTCTCTTGGCATAGATTTATCTTTTCAAACTAAAAGGCATCATTCTGCAAGATGCCTCTTGCAATCTCATTCCAAAGATTATTGGGCAATTATTATTATTATAGTCAAAGGAAAAAAAGAAAAATAAATCAAAAATCAGATTCCCAAGCAGTTGCACTCAGGGCCTGTGCCTGTTTCATTTTCATTGTTATGATGAAACACCATGACCCAGGCAACATATAAAAGGATGTGTCTAATCCGGGGGCTTACAGTTGGAGAGGGTCAGTGCCCTGACTGGGGAGCAAGAACAGGATAGTAGGAACAGCTGGGAGCTCACATGGTGACCCCAAGTGCCCGTCAGGGAGAGAGGGGCCTAGGGAATGGCACGAATTTGAAATCTCAGAGCCCTCCAACAGTGACACATGTCCTCCAGCAATGCCACATCCTTCATCCTTTCCACACAGCCCCAGCAGCTGGAAACCAAGTCTTCACACAGATGAGCCTGCGGACATTCTCACTTAAGCCATCTTAGCTGGTATGAAGCACCTCCTGCTTCTGCCTCCAGAGCCTGGGGAAGTGTGGAGTCACTCCCTCAGGTCTGCTGGCTGCAAGGGCAGAGGTGGGTCACCCCGTTTCCACAGGGCCTCCCAGGTTGGAAAGAGCACACAATTAGTGCTTACTCTTTTCCCTAACCGCGTCAGAATTTCTGGCTCTCATGCTGAGAGCTGGTATTCTGAAAGGAAGTGAAGTCCTCCCATTAAACAAGTTGGCCTGCGTCTCATGTTGTTCCGCTGACAAGAACGGCCACTTCACGGTACCACAGAGGACTTGAATGGAACCTATCCTGTCAACCGGTCAGGCAGGCAGGCAGCAGACCCCAGAAGGCCCTTCCTGGACAGATTTCAGTAGGCTTCATTTTCATTTTTGTTGAAGCAGTCAAGGGGTTAACAGCAATATTCGAGGCCATTTGGAGCTTCTCTGGAATATGCATAAGCGTTACTTGGAAGAAACTGTATCAGTTCTATCTGTGAGAAAAATGGGACTTTTTGGCACCCAATTATCACACAATTTACATTTTATTTGAATGAATTTGCATAGCGGAGAGACCGAAGTAGTTGTATCCGTTGGCATAAAAATATTTAAAGATAGCCATCTAAAAACTTTTGAGCCAGGATCCAGGATGAACTAGAAATTGTGGGTTATTTTTTTTTCTCACTCTCTAAATAAGTAGAACAGTCTTGGAGACTTGATCTACTGCAATGTCATAAAAGGTGCAACGGTAATTTATTTGGGGATGAGTAATTACATTCCTCACACAGATAGCCAGGGAGTCCTGTGGTGTGGGAGCCTCTGGGACACTGCTGGTGGGCGGGAGGTAATACACACACAGCTAATGTGTTGCAGGAACACAAGGGGACACCTGGTGCTCAGAGTGGGGTTCCATATCCTTGAGGTGATTCTGAGTGCGCTCTTCATGCACTTAGACCACAGGTCAGCCTCCAGATGGGGTTTACATGGAGTCACAAGATAAAACCACTTCAGATATGCGTGAGTGCATGTGTTCATGTCTAGATTAGCCTGGACTGAATGCCCAAATGGGATGCTCTGACCTCTCACTTGCTCTGTAGTATGGAACAGATTGCCCTGCTATTCTTTGATTGAATTTTCACCTATCCGAGAGCTCTTTGGCATTAATAATAATAATAATAATAAAAGGTGATGTCAGCATTCATAAGAAATTCCAGGTGTGTCTATTATTTGTAGAGAAAGAAATGTAGCATATAGACCAAACTATATAGTTAGTTATGTGGCCCATTCTGGCCTTAAACTCAATTGTCCTGTGCTGAGATTGTAGGGAGGTGTTACTTCTCTTTCAGGCATGATCTGAGCCTGGATTCCAGGATTTCTTCCCTGCTTTGTTTAGCCTCCGGCCTTTTAAGGATAGAATGTAGCAAGTAGATTCTCTCTCTCTCTTTCTCTCTCTCTCTCTCTCTCTCTCTCTCTCTCTCTCTCTCTCTCTCTCTCTCTCTCTCTCTCTGTGTGTGTGTGTGACTAAACTATCCCTTTTATTTCAGCCTCTGTAAAGGCAGATTTCCACTCAGAATTCTTTTTTTCTTTATTACATTGAAGGTCTGGTGGCATGTTCTCTTACCCTTTGCACTGTTGAGAAGTCAGCTGTTATTCAAACACAAGCCCACCAGGAAAACTGGACCCTCTAGACGGCCATTTCCTCTAACTACTTTCTGTACAAGTCACGTCTTTTATCTGTGGTGCTCTGAAACGGGCCTCTTTTCTCCCATCGTTTTAATCTCACAGTTGTTTCAAGCTCACATCTTCCCCCTCTGGGGAATGCTCTAGCAATGCCACCTTAATGATACACTTTTCCTCTTTTCGGTTTTCTCCTTCCATTATATTTGTTCCTGGGATGATACTTGAAATTCTCTTGCCCAGCTTTAAAGACCATGCCTCTGTAACTACTAACCCTGAAGTTGAAGCCTGTAGTTATACTCCAGGCTCTATCAGTTTCTAGGGACACATCCCTGTCTGATTAGTTTCTTAGCTGAACATTGGTCTCTTTTGATGGATTGTGGCTCTTCCTTTACCTCACCCATGACATTGGGAGTGGTTCTTGTTGCTCTGTGCATTGACTGTTTTCCTCAGTAATTTGTTTGGGGTGTGTGTGTGTGTCCATGTGTGTGAGTGTGTATGTGTGCATGCGTGTGTGTGTCCATGTGTGTGAGTGTGTGTGTTTGTGCATGCATGCGCATGGGTACATACATGTGTGTGTGCACATGCATGTGTGTGTGTGTGTGTATGTTTGTGTGCATGCATGTGTATAACTTGGTTGGCTTCCTCCCCATCATGTATCAAAGGCATTTCTCAGACACTGATGGTGTTTCTCTGTGTTCGCTCCTGAAAGTAGGGTCTCAGAAAGCTGAAGAAAGGGAGGTCTTTGTGTATGCTGTGGGCTTGTGAAAGGGCTCTGGAAGGGAGACTCGTTGCTGCCTGGAAACACGGGGGAAATGTGCATTCCCTAGTGAGCTTCATTCCCTAGTGCACCCTGTGGCCGCCTGCCTGCACTGACCCCTGCCTCTAGAACCTTCACCTTCGGTCTTCATCTTTCTTTTGTGCTGATGCGCTTCTCTTGGGATTCACCCGTATACAACCCTACCCTTTCACCCATGGGTTAGTTTTGTGAGGAGAAAAGTAAAAGACATGATGGCAAAGGGTGAAGGAACCATTCCATTCCCTCTTCGCCATGTTTTGTCCTCATTCCAAACTGTTTGTCTTGCCAATGGCAGTTAACCTAATTGCTTAGGATTACAGTCCTTCCTCTTTGTAGCTACTTTAATCTCTCCATGGTGGAACTCCCTTCATAGGAATAAGAAGGAAAAGGTCATCTAAAACACCACTCCTGTGTAATTTGTCTCTGTAAGTTGAAAGAGTTTTCCAGGGCCGATTGAAATGGGGTCTCAAAGTTTGGCCTTGAGATCATATGTAGTCCTTCTTAATTCCTTGCCACCTTATTTAAAGCTTCCTCATGCCAAGAAAGCGAGCGACTCCACGCCATGTAATCACATCCGTCCGGTTCCCCTGCCATCGACCAGGCATTGTCCTTGAGGCTGTGTTACCACACAGTGGAACTGTACTGAGTAGAATTTAAAAATGTGATTGTCAATGTAATTTTCCCCCAACAGGCAGATGGAAAAGAGTCTTTGACTTTAAAGAATACTTTCCATTCTCAAAATGACATGATTAATTACCCAATTTTTGTAAAAGCATTGATAATGTAACAAAAGGTCAGCTGTGGGTCCTAATATTGCTTCTATCTATTTCTGTAAAATTCTTCAAGGCTAATGTGTAAGTTGGACTTTATGAAATGTGGGATAATTATATGAGAGTTCAACGTTTTCAACTTTTTGAAGATGGGAATTGCATGGGAAGTGCTTGCTTCTGTAGCAAAAGCGGTAGGTTGTAACATATTTATTAAGTGCCACATCCCAGCTGCATGAAGTCCCAGATACTGGAATCCTATGCATAGTGGGATGAAAGAGGCTTGGCTTCCGCTCATTTTGTGTGAAAACACTGAAACTTCAACTGAGGAGATTAAGACATCCTTGTAAATCACAGTCAATCAAAAATAAAGAAAACCCACTGTCTTGACATTAAAAATAGCAACCATAGATTAATGCAGATCTCAGCCTGGCTCGGAGAAACTTCTTATTTCTCTGCTTCTGGTTAATACAGAGATTTGTACTTGGTCAAAAACAGCAGAAAATGACTTTGGAGTTCTCGGCCGTACATGGGAAATTTATATCATATGAATACCCCTCTCATCCCAGGATTTGGTGATGTCATGGAGGAGGTAGAAAGTGTGTAAGAGCTAAGCCAGAGTTGATAGCATGACAGGGCCAGTGCCCCAACAAACCTTCTGTAACTGTGGCTACCTACATAAGACCTGCACAAGACTGGCCCACCAACGTTCATCATGGAAAAGAGAAGGGCTAACAAGACCCCAATCCTCCCTGAGGGATGATGGGCAGTTAATGATGGCTAGGGAAAGGATGGGTAGCCATGTTCCAGTACATAAGCTACTTGTGCTTGTCTGTGCCATCCTACGTGTGGTCTCACACAAGATAAAAACACCTACCTATCTATTCCTGTCTCCACTACCTGTCTCCACTACCACATGCTGGGCTTAAAGGCATGTGTCTCCCAAGTGCTGCTATTAAAGGTGTGAGCCACCACAGCCTGGCCTCTATGGCTAACTAAGTGGCTAGCCCTGCCCTTGTATCTCCAGGTAAGCTTTATTTGTCAGAACACAAACAAAATATCACACAACAGTAAAAACAGAATGAAGATACATTGTCTTAAACTTGGAGTCCATAGTTAATATTAGAGTTTTCATTTCATTGGCAAAATTAAAAATTTGGAGAACACGAGGAAGTATTTGTAAATAACCCTGGGAAGTAAGCAAGATGACTCATTGGGCAAAGGTGTTTGGTGCTTAAGACAACTGGGTTCAGACCTTAGGATGCCCTAAAACACACAGGGAAGAACTGACTCCCAAAAGTTGTCTTTTGACCACCATGTGTCCTCACCTACCTCACACCATGCATTAGTAATAAATATTTTGATTAAACAAAAATGCCCTCCAGTAACCCAAGCATCGACTTAGGGGCTTTACATGGATTTAGGTTTTCCTTTCCTCTTTTTATTATGTGTGCATGACTTTTTCGTATCTGAGCATTATCAGACAGAATATTTAGTTTTTCGTTTTTGCTAATTTTTAAAAATACAGTACTTTCTCACATGGCTAAAATTCCCTTAGGCATACAATAGGACTTTATGATTTTTGGTGAATACATTTCAAGGTCACTGTCTTTGTGTTGTAGCTTTTATAGCAGTTAAAATTGACTAATTTCTTCCACAGGCCCCCAAAATTCTGCCTTGTCTCACATTAAGAGTGCCAAAATATTGTGTGTGTGTGTGTGTGTGTGTGTGTGTGTGTGTGTGTGTGTGTGTGTTTGAAACTATTTGCCAGGGGCTGAGGAGTTAGCTCTGTCTCTAAGGTTCTGGGTTTGATTCATAGAACCTATGTAAAAGTCGGAGTGGTGATGCGATCCCAGCTCTGGTAGACAGGCATGGCTGGAACCCCTGATGATTGCTTATTAACTGAATTTACCTAGCAAGGCTGACTAAATTTGGCCTTGTGCTCTCTCTTCTTGTCTTCCCTTCTCTTTCCTCTTCTCTGAACCCACATCCTGTCTCTTAGAAGTACGGATCGGTTCTCAGAAGGAATCAGGGAGCAACAACATTGGTAATCTTCGAGCATCACTCCTCTTCTGTTTGCTAGAGACCCCTAGGCGTCTCCACCAACTCCCTTTTTATTTCTTGACCAGTCATTTTTTTTTTTTGTTCCACTCCAGGAGCCATCTGAAAGTTGATTGTGGTGTCTCAGTATCCTATGTTCCATCTTTGCATCTCAGAAAACACTTGTCATCCGTGAAAGACACCGATTGGAGCCGGATGTGAAAGTCCAGGCATCCATCTCTCAGATTTTAGTATTTATTATGGTAGGGGCATAGTTCTCCACTAGCTGGTGTGTGTGTGAGTGTGTGTGTGTGTGTGTGTGTGTGTGTGTGTGTGCGTGTGCGTGCATGCCTGTGCGTGGGAGTAATTTTAAATAAGTCCAAATGTTTCCGTTTGGTTTAGATGTCCCAGTTCTCCTTAGATTTCCTTCGCACAAAACTCTTTCTTTGGGTAAGATCACCTCTGCCCATGACGTAATTATCAATGTTCTATTAGAATCTTATCTCTGGAACTCCTGCCATGTGATATTGGGTCAGGAACAGGCATATCGTCCGTCTCTCTTTGCTTTTATTGTTTTCACTGTCCAGGAGCACGGGGGAGTCATTGACTGCATGTCCTGAGGAGTTAGAGAACCCTGTGCCCTCTGAGGTCCCCCCCTGGGATCAGTGTGTCACCCCCTCACAGGCTGGCTACCCAGCCTCCACTCCACTCCACGCTGCTTGCTCGGCAGCCTATGGAGATGTGTTTTAATCTAGACACTGGTGTCAACATAACGCAACATAAACAATCAAACATGACTTGAAAGAGCTAGCACTTCAGTTGATCTTAAAAACATGTGGACATCCCCACAATGAAAACTATCATTTCTCTGTTATTTTCAAAATTAGCATAATCCCAAATCAGCTTATCCTTTAAGTAATGACACATTAGCTGGTTCTCTAATGCCAGGGTAAATTCATACCATTTTGGGGCTTGTAGAACATCATCTGTAAAACATGATGAATGTTGTTGGTGAGTTCTCATTCCTCTGTATGGGTGTAGTTTCTCTTCCCATAGCCACAGGGAATGTGCTCAAAGTCACTCAAGAAGGGCCTGAAACTCACCGTGCAAGTCTCCTGGACAGGCCCCAGCATCTCCTTTAACAGCATATGAATCCTCTCCAATAATATTTGTATTTTTCAGTCCGAAACTATCCCTGAGTCGTTATGAGCACCTCTGAGTCACTGTGACTGGCTGTTGGTGCTCACACCAGGGGGCGTCTTGCTGGAATGCTCATCAGACTCATGTGCTAGCTCAACCTGCCACCATCCATCAGACCATACTTCCTTAAAAAGCTTCCTCCAACAATTCAAAACGTTTTTAAAAAGTTGCTATCATTCATTGCCCTGGCCATCTTTTTTGTTTGTTTGTTTGTTTCCAGTTTGAGATACAATAGGGATAAGGCTGGCGGCTAGAGACATGTTTCAGTAGGTAAAGGCAACTGCTGACTTGAGTTTGATCCCTAGGTAAAAGAAAGGAAAATAGCCGCACAAGCTTTCCCTCCGGTCTAGATACATGCGCCACGGCACAGACCCATTCACTCTTCCCGAGAGAAGGGAAAGGAGGGGAAGAGAGGGAGGAGCAGTGAGGGAGAGGAAGAGAAACCAGAGCAAGGACAAATGGGGCAGAACTTTTCTCCAGAGTCTCGGGCATGAAGCGTTGTTCTTACTACAGCTCTTAGCAGCCCCAGCGTATGAGTTTTATTTCTTTCTGTAAGTAGAAAACTTAAATAAAGGGACCACTTTGTTTTTTCACATCTCTTTTCACGTGCGAGTGGCCATACCCCTGCTCCTGTGCCCTGAACGGAAGCCGTGTGCAACCGGAGTGGTGGGCCAGTATTAAAGATGCCGTCTCTACATCTTACAGGGAATGAGACTCTGGTCAAAGGGACAGCATGTTCCATGTGGGACCAAGCAGGGCATTGCAAGATCTCATCACTCACATAAATGGATATGCAGTTTACAACATTTATTTCTGGAGTTTTGGGTCAGTATTTTCAGATCACTGTTGGCCGTGGGTAACTAAAATAACTGGCACTTTAAAATGCGGATAAGAAGGTGAACTGTGATATATATTTTTTTGTTTACTTTAAGAGACACATTGCAATATTGTGCCTGAAGACCTGGTAATACAGTCCAGATAAGACTTATTTCAATTGAAGATAATGTATTCACATATGCACTTCACGCCATGCTAAAATGAAAATTACCTGTGCCAGGATCATTATTCTAATGGGAGGTCCCACATGGCAGACTGATTGCTAACAACAGGAACTAGACTGCAGTGACCTCCTTTCCTGAAGGTGTTTCTATAACCAAGATTAATGATTCTTCCATTAGCAATTGGGCATAAGAAATATGTAATTATGTCGTTGCTTTCATGCTATTCCTTGAGATTTCTGGAATCAGTGAAGAATTTATCCTAGAGAAGTTAAATGCGTAGACCTCAGTGAAACAGGGATTAGGAAGGATTTTTCTTTTCCTAAGACAGTGCATCCCTAATCATAGGAAATTCTTCACTTTTTAGAGAACAAAAGTGAGCTGAAATATGTAATATTCGTGAAGACAATATTTTCTTATTTTTTTTAGAGACAAGCCCCCACCATTATTCAATAATGTTTTAAAAAAACATTAATGTAGCCAGGGCCAGTCTTAACTTTTGATTGGAGATAAAGCTGATAGTACAATTCAGTTCTGGAAGCTTCAAAACTGGCGTGCTAATATGACTGACAGGTTTTCATCACCCGTGAAGCCAATGCTATGAGTTGTGACGGGCAACATTTGTTTACCGTTTCCCCACTTTCAGAAAGTTTTCAGATGCATTATCTTGTTAAATCAATACTGCAGCCTTATGGTTTAGGGTTTTCCCCTATTTTATGAATAAGACATTAAAACTTGGACAAGTGATGTCTTCCCATCCCTGCATAGCTGACAGCTGGTGACAGGGTTTAAAATCAGCATCTTCTAACTGCCCATGCGATGCTCTGTCCCTGACTCTCGGACTCACACAGAACTGGGATCCTCACTGCTATATCATGTCTTTCCGTTGTAGGTTAGGAAGGGTTAAGGTCTAAAGGGGGAGTACAGTACGCTGCACACAATGTCTACTCACTCAAATAGTCCTTCAGTCCACATTCTTTTGCTGTTAGGGGTGCCATGCCCAAGGCAGCCTGTGAAGGAAAACATTTAACCGGGGTCCTGTTTACAGTTTCAAAGGGTGAGTCCAGGACCATCATGATGATGGGGAGAACAGCAGCAGGCAGGCAGTAGCTCACGGCTTATACGTGGAGACAGCAGTCATGAGCAAGGCAGGGAATAGGTTGGGAACAGCTTGGGCTTTTGAAACCTCAATGGCAGAATGTCAGTGACACACCTCCTCCAGCAAGGCCACACCTCCGAATCCTTCCCAAACAGTGCCACCAACAAAGCGGCCTCTGGGATTACCTCCAGCTGTAGCTGCTGCTTAAACACGTGATGGAAAGTGAGGACTCCAAGCTACATGAGTGCCTTCCTCCGTTTTAACGGGTAAAGTTGGTTAAGGAACTCGTGTGAAACAGGAAATTCATTAAGAAACTTACAAGTCAGAAACCTGGAATAAAAGCTTCAGGTAGGAAACTATTAAGCCAGGTCTGATGAGTTTAGTTATACCTTTGTCTTGATTATACAATAATCACAGCATCACACGCCTGTTTCAATTATTGTATTTCAGGTTCTGAACATGTCAGGTTTAATATTCATTTCCCTGTCTGTATGTGAAGGTGTATTGACAATTTATGAAAGTTAGCTGTTATTGTAAACTTTCCAAATTCCTGCAGAGGTAACAGTGGGCAAGGTTGAGGGTGGCTCTAGGCTACATTAATCTAAAGTAAATAATGCCAGAGCGATAACCTGAATTAGCGTGCCATGCATCTATCTGTAAGCGATCTTCCTGCTAACTAAGAGAGACAGTGTGGTGTTGACCTTGCTTATAAGAATACGTGTCCCAGAAGGTTCAAGCATAAAGGGACAATACATAATTCTCCACATAACTGGAGACCTGAACTTGGACATATTTTATAGAATGTTTTAGCACCACTCTTGGAATAAACACTGATTTTTTTTTTAAATAGAGCAATTTCATTCCTAGCTACATGCCCAACAGAAATGTATGCATTAAATCAGCTAAAATATATGGACCATTCCCTGGTTTCTTCTTGTTTCTGCAATAAGATAACATGACAAAATCAAGTAGGGAAGAAAGAAAGGCCTTCTTCTGGCTCATAGTGATGGGTGTGGTCCATTATGGTGGAGCAGTTGAGGTGGCAGGAGCTTGAAGCAGCTGTTCACAGACATCTAGTCAGGAGGCATCGAGGAATGAAATGTATGCTGCTGGTTAGTTCCCTTTCTCCATTTGTGCTGTGGAGGATCTCAGCCAGGAAGTGATGCCATCCACAATAGACAGGACTTACCATGTCAGTTAAGACCCAGAGGGTGGGACTTCCCAACTCAATCAGTACAGTCTGGGAAGTCTCTGCAGACATGCTGGAAGCCCATGTTCTACAGTGATTCTTCTAAGCTGACAGTTAACACCAGCTAGCCATCGCAGCTCTACTCCTTGTCTATTTGATACCCCGACACATTACTTTAGAACCATAGCATTCCACTCCCTTGTTCCCATAATTTGAGCAGTTGATTCCCAGCAGGCAGCACTGTTTGGGAAGGTTTTGGAAGCTTTTTTGGAGGTGGGTTTTCACTGGAGAGGTGGTTCACTGCAGGCGGACCTTAAGGGTGGATGGGCTGTTCCGGGGACTCTGCAGGCTCCGCCCCTGGAATATGGATACAATGTGAATATGGATACAAGCCTGCCTCCTACACCTGCCCTCTGCTTTCTCAGGCTATTGCTCTGCTTTTCCTGCCGTGGGTTACTGTATCTTTTTAGAACTGCAAAGTCAAAATAACCCCTTTCCATGTAGTTGGTTTTCTTAGGGTGTTTTTTTTTCTTTTTAATCACACCACAGAAAAGAAACTAAGACATATCGGAAGGTATAGATAGTAGACACCTTAGCCCTTCATGCCCATCAGTCTTATGTAGGCGATGTGTATTTGCTTATTGAGTTGGGTGCCAGGTGGCAGTGAGACCTCACAGATCAACCACATAAACATAGATGGAGCTCACAGACACAGTGCTCATTGGGAGAGAACAAATACAGATAACAAGTAGCAAATGAGTTAATTAATACGAGCTACGACATGGGGGTCCCTGCTGGTGTCACAGAGAGAACTGTGAGAAGAGATGAGGATGAAAACCAGGTACAGATTGGCCTTCATCAACCTTCTGAGAGTCTATTGCCAGGCGGCTGTTTGTTGGCTTATTTAAAACATAGTAGAACATGGGGAGAGGTTTCCAGGCAACAATCAGACCCATCATTCCAATTCCGGGTGCACAGTACAGTTTACAGTGGGACTACATAGACACTCTTCTATGAGGGTGGGTTCCATAGCTTAAAGACATAGAGTCAGTGTGCTGTCCCATGATAGCATAGCAGGCCATAACGTGTATGTGACGTCTCTCCTAAGGATGGGTAATGGTCTAGGGAGGGAGAGGCTGGGACAATCATTCTGGGGAATTTGGGAGATGTCTGCCTCTTCAGATAGTAAAAAAGGTTACCAGGTCATTAATAAAAATGCACTCCCAAAATTCTGGGCAGGAGAACAGTTATTTTATCTCCTCCATTGAGAAGAGGTCCCTGTGTGTTTAACATTCCTAGTTTCCCTAGTGATCTGTGGACACAAGGACCTTTGTTTCCCCAACAGTACAAAGGAGGCAAAACTATCTGCTGTATTGAAATTCAGCGTTGTGGGTGTCTCTGGGAGAAGTGGGTCTCTGGGGTCATGGTTTATTTCCTGATGTGGTGTCTGTGATAAAAGTTTGTTCAGTTACAGATGCAACTCCTTATATGTGCACTGTGTATGTGTGTGTGTGTGTGTGTGTGTGTGTGTGTGTGTGTGTGTGTGTGTGTGTAGTCTGTTTAATGGAAATCATCTACAGATAATTCTATTACCTCATGAATATCAAAGTAGCCTTAGGAAGCTAGCATGAAAGTTTCCCTAAGTTCACCCAGCATATTGGCGGAAGTAGAGTAGCCTGCTCTATTTGTTAGCAGGAGCCAAGCCAAAAGGATGCTTCTAGTCTGTGGCTATGAGATATCCTTCTTAAGGCAATCCAGAGGAACAGATTAATGACTTTGCCCCACCCCTGCACATGTGGACTCAGAAGGCCAGTAGCTAGCCTCCAGGACTCCCTGGTGAGACTATTCTTAATACTGCTTGGTGACCTTGTAGATTTGTTTGTGCTATTCTGAGCCTTCATTCGTTTCCCAGTCCATGGCATTCATCCTAGGCTTATTGTCCTTTGCTTGTCTTTTGTCATGGATTAAAGTGATCTCACAGAACAGATTAAAGTGTTTAACTTTCTCCAAGTTAGGAATTAGAAGGCCTCGCATTTCCTCTCTATGTTCCAGAAAACATTACCAAGCTGTTGTCCTGTTTTGTTCTATTTCTGCTTTGCTTTGGGGTGGAATGGGGTGGATCTGTGAGACACCAGATCATCCAGAGGTTTATCAGTTACATCAAGACACATCCTTATCCTTAGCCATGACTGAAAGTAAGCCCAAGACTCAGTGCTATCCTACACCCTCGAAAGTCCTGGAGACTTGCGCCAAGTGAGATACTCTGTCCTGGTTTGTGTGGTATTTAAACCAACTGCAAAATGTGGGATGAAATCTTGTGAAGAGTAAGAGAATATACATCACTATTTTGAGTATTTCCTGAACAGGACCCACATGCAGTCAAGCCTAACACCCTGCCTCTTTCTCGACACCTACTCAGTTATCTAAGAATTCTCTACTGCTAATTCACAAACAGGAAAAGAGTCTTTGAGATGAACCGAGAACCACGTTACCCAAGTAGCAGCATGAGCACATGGACATGGCATCTGCAGCCGTCATTTACACGGCTCCTTTCTCCTGTAGAGCTTCCTGTTTGTCCACAGGTCCAAGCACAGGGGATTCATCATCACTACATCCCGGCTACTGCATTTCCAGAAAGTCAAGTCAGCTGTTATAAATATAAAAAAAATGCTCAGTCTGTTCTCTTGCTGCTATTGTGTGTGACTTCTCACTGTTCTTGTGGGGTTAAGTGGTGAAATCTCGGGTGTGGGCTGCCAGGTTCCTCTCGAGCAGGGGCGGAGATCAGCTCAGCAAATGGGATTCCTAGAAGGGAAGGACGTTATTCTGATGGCAAAGTAGACCATGCCAAATTCCTGAGGAAGTTCTGGACGAATCCAAATGCCATTGGAACCTGGTGTAGACACTTGATGCCAAGCGATGGGAGTTGCTTTCCGTAACACATGTTGACAGATTACTCACCCTTAAAACATGAAGCTCTCGGTGTCCGCTCCATCAGCCGCTTCTTGTGTGACTAAGTTTAGCACTAAGTTCACATAAATAAGTACTCTGTCAGTGAAACTATCCTGCCATATTCTGGAGGTTTCTTCTGCATAGAACAATTCAGTACATACTTCAGATAAGAGAACAGAAGTCTACGAAGGCTTTGAAAAACAAATTTATTTCACCCGGAAGTGGCTTTTGTTCCTTCGTCGGCAGAGTGTTCGCATTTTGGTTGAACAAGCATGTATCAGCCACACATTACACAGCCAGAATGATGCCGTGTGAGGTGTGTTGGGGAGGAAAAGGGTGGCGCTTGCAAAGCTAAGTAGCTAGCATGAGAAATGCGGCTGGCAAGCCACGGTGGTCTTTGTAACCACGCCGAGAAGATAGTTTACCCACTGTTCCTGTTTTAGTCCTAAAGGATGGATAAGATGTCCCAGAGGTATAGTCCAACAGAAGAGAGCAGCTGAGACCCGGAGCCAGCGTGCCAGTGCATGTGCACATGTGTTCCTGGGGGTTACATAATTCTAAATACCCAGAGACTGGAGTTGGGCAATGCTGATGAAAGTCAGAAGGGGGTAGCCAGAGGGCTAGATAGGGCTACAATGTGAAAAGAGCCCCTTCTCCTGTGCCCAACCTTTTCCAGTCTGTTCTGGTGTGCACCCTCAGAACCTCCGAGCCCAGAGTTTCAGAGTATGCACCAACTTGTTAAGCCAGTCGTCTTTGCATCTCAGGTACTCACGCTCCCAGCGTGAGATGTTTTCAGACACGTGGGGGGAACTAGGGGTTCACTTTACCTTCTCCTGCTGTTAGTACTTTATTAAACGCCCCTTCTCTGGGTTCATTCAGCACATCTTTTTCTAATCCCAGACATAGCATAAGGAAGTATCCGGTGCTTTTACTCAGGGGGTTTGCTAGCCGTGAGGTCTGCGCGGGTAGCCCTGAATGGAACTTGCTGATGGCCTCTGCTTCTGTTTCCTGAATGCTGGGATTACAGGTAGGCTTGTTCCATTATACGCAGATCGTTTGTTTGCTCTGCAGTGCTTGGGTGTTTCTTGGGTATGAAATCAGGGCCTCACTCGGGCTAGCCAAGAACTCTACATCCTCAGCCTTTAGCGTCATTCTCTACTGAGCAAGGCTTTTTCATTTTCCAATAACATTTCAAACATTGTTTCCATTGTAATAAGGTTTTTATTTAATTGTCACAGCCTAACTTTTACAATGCATAGCGCCTTCCTTTTACAGACGAGGAACCTGGGATCGGATTGATTCAGTCTCGCTGCTAGATTAGTGTGTAGCACAGAACAAAGGCGGGCTGAATCTCCCAAGACCACTGTCTTCCCCGACATGGAGACACCACCTCCTCCAGAGCCGTGACACTGAGAATGCCCGCGCCTCACAGGTTGCCCTCAGCCCTAGAGCCCTCATCTTTGACACTGGTTCCCATCTCATGCCTGCTGCGAGCCTTTTAACTCTCCTTACGGGAGATTCCCCCCATAGATTACCTATTGATGCTCCTGCCAATACTGCTTCCCTCCTCCTCTGCTCTTCCCCAACATGAATGCAGTGCCGTGCGGCCAGGTCTCCTTCCCAAGGAAGAAGGAAAAGGGCTCTCCCTCATGCTGAGCAACCATACTCTCATGGCCCAGCTGCCTGTGAAGCCGTCCATCTTAACCTCCCCATATCTCTTCCCCGTTTCCCATGTCTTCTTTTGCACAGGGTCTAAACATTTCATGCTATAGTTGCTCGAAGGAAAAACCATGTAACAGCGAATTTTACAAGCTGAAACTAAACGTTACAACCATAGAAGCACGAAGGAAAACCATGTAACAGTGAATTTCACAAGCTGAAACTAAATGTTACAACCATAGAAGCATGGACAAAGCAGCACCCAAGAAATTGATGCAGCGTCGTACAAATGGAAGACCAGACTGAGTAGTGTGACCTATGGATGCTGAAATGTAAATGGTAAAAAAAAAAAAAATCACAAATGGAAGCAAGAAATTGATAGGAGGAAGATACTTGCTTGGTGAGGGCACAGAGGACGGTTTGCAAACCTGGCATCATTTTTTGTCTGGCTAGGTTGGTGGTCACACCGTAGATGGCGTTTCTGACCCACCTGGTCCCACAGCTGCTTAGCCCCAAATAAACACACAGAGGCTTGTAATAATTATAAACCGTTTGACCGATGGCTTAGGCTCTTTCTTAATTATCAGCCCACTTGTACTAGCCTGTGTATCTCCGTGCGATTTTGGCTGACCAGATGTTACTACTTCAGCACTGCCTGGTGACAGCATCTCTCTCTTTTCAAATCTCCCCAGAATTCTCCTCCTCTGGAAGCCCCGCCCATACTTCCTGCCTGGCTACTGGCCAGTCAGTGTTTTACTCATCAACCAATAAGAGGGACACCCCCATCATCACACATGGACTGGTTTCTAGTTATCTTACACACAACACAAATGCGTGCTTGCTGTATTGCATGCGGCATGCACACAACAGCCACAAGCTTTCCCAAGCCTGCATCTCACATTGAAATAAGGGTGTTGCCCCATGAACTCTTTCTGGCAGAGGTGCTGTTCTGACTGGCCTTCCACACTGTAGACCCAGATAAACACACAGAGACCTATATTAATTATAAACCGTTTAGCCGATGGCTCAGGCTTCCCACTGGCTAGCTCGCTCTTAGCTGTTAAACCATTTAAACTATGTATTGCCACAAGGGTATGGCTTACCGTAATGTCATGTCACTCCTTCAGCAGCTACATGCCGTCTCCCCCTCAGACTCTCTCTGTCCTCGTTGCCCCAGAATTATCTGTCTGCGGCCCAGTGTGAATCCAGCCATCCCAACATTGCTTCCCAGTGGCTCCATAGTCTTCCTTAAAATATCAAGAGGTCTTAGGAGGTCACGGTGCCCTGGCCATGCACAGATTCAGCGGTCGATTGTGCTCCAAAATGTTCAGTGTCAGGGTACTTCCTCTGCCACCAGAGACCCCCTCACAGTCCCCACACACACACTTCAGTGTGGAGCCTTGCCGTTTACAACACAGCTGCAGGGTCACCTTTCAGAAGATCCAGTGACTGCCCCGTGTATGCGTGATGTGGAACGGCCTATGCTCTCCTTAGCTGCAACCCCTTGCTGGGTCGATGGACTCTGTCTTCAGCACTGGACAGCGCACTCCAGAGGGACACACCCCACTGAAGTCAGTCCCTGGGAGAAGTTGGAGAAGTAGGAGAGGGAGTTTGATTGAAGACTTAGGTAAATGTAATGCTCACGTGTGTCACTCTCAAAAAATAAAATAAAATAAAACAAGAAAAAAAAGTAAGAAGGCAGCTCTCATACATTTTCAGAAGTGAGCAGAAAATAATTATCTTAGTAGAAATGCAGAAGGAAGTCCTTAGGGTTGCAGTACTAGAGACGGGTCAATCTGAGAGGAGTCACAGCAAATGTCCTTGAGGGCGTAATATCTACATAGATGTCTGAATCCAACCGAATGCACTGTTAGAAGAAGGCAGAGAGGGGAAGGCCTGATTCTTCACGAAGGGGAGGTGCAGATGTTCCCTCAGGGAGGCCAAACTCGTGTTATTATCTCCAGATTTGCCAGCCTTCCTCTGCAATAGTTCACCTAATCATATAAATATGTATTTATGTAATATGTAACATGTACATAAATATATATGACACATGCTGTGTGCATGCAGTTGTCTGTAGCATACCCTACAGGTGATCAACTACAGGTGATCTTTAGAAGAAGATAAGAGGTATCACTAATGTCTCATGTCACTACTCTTTATGGAGGTACGCTATGGCCATTGTAACACAGAGCATCTGACAGTGTCTTCCGGAAGGGACAACATACCCTTGCTTTCAGAATTGCCATGCATCACTAGCCAGGTTTTGTGAAAATGATTATAACTATAGACCCAAGTGGTCACTGGCCTCTTTACAAATAGCAAACCATACAGAGGAAGTCAACCCAGGAATGTAGGTGAGGAGGGTAAGGGTTCAGTGATACCAAACCCTTTCTCAGCGTCTACATCTGTTCCTCAAGCAAGTATTCCTGTAGCTTCTACAATGGCTGCTGTCAAGTGGCTATGTATAGTTGATTCAGCATTTCTGCAGCGATGTGTTATTCCTGCTTGAGATCGTCTCCCCTGCAACCCCTTCAGTTACCCGTAGTATGACACAGTCAGCTTTGTCTTGTTTGTGCACTTTAGAGTTGTTTCGAATATTCTTTCTCTTGGAGTCTTTGTTGTCATCTCCGAGTTTCTGGAAAATAGACAAAGCGATTCTCATTTTCATGAGTGAAGATTGTAGCCTTTTGCTACTCATCAGATATTACCTGGTTGTCCACAACACATGCACACAGCATGTTTTTCTCCCAAAGACTTATGCCTATTGCTTTTGCTTCTGATATCACAAACCCAGTTCTGTATAGGATGTCCCCATGCATTTGTCACTCCTGAAATGGTGTTTTGGAAAACAGTGAGGGAAGAGATCAGTATACAAACAAATTGAGTTATCTATGAGAGACAGACGGTGTGGGCTCTGTTCTGCTGATGTGCCGCAGAGTTAACCAGGCACAGCTCATTAACACTAATGGGAAAATTCATCACTTACCATGTGAATTTCCAGTCACTGTGGAGACACTTTTCCCTCCTAATTTTCCATGTAACTTGATTATTTCTAAATGCACAAATATCCAAAAAGGACCTATTTTATCAATCATGAATCTCAAAGATTACCTCCCATTAGTTTTAATTTCATTTCCATTGGGGAAGTCACTTCCTCTCTAGAAAACAATTTCTTTTTCTATCCCTGTATCTGTGGTATCCACACTACTCATTCCACCCCACCCCACCCCCAAGCCCTGTCAGCTTCTAAGTGGTACGTAGCTAATACTTGCCAGATTTTAATTTTAACTTACATTTTCATTGCATTTTAAGTACTGCTCAAAATTCAAGGAGGGGTGGGGGAGGATGGTTTGGTTGGTTTGGAAACCTGTGTGGAGAAGAGACTTCATAGGAAGGGTACTGAGTGTCATCTGTGGTTCCATTACTCAGCAGATCAGTGGGCGGGGCAGGGCGGGGCTGAGATGCAGTGATCTGAATGGGTAACCATGTGGCCAGAGAATACACACGCCTGTGCTGCATCTCTGGCTGTGGGTGTTGCATCGTCTCAGGCTGTGGATCACACATGCACCACACATTGTGAAGACCCTAGGCCCATAATAGCTGCTTCCACAACTGCAGAGAAGCTAGAGGTTCCCAGTTATCAAGAAAGGAAAGGGTAGAAATGGCACTGTTTTTGAAAGAGGGTTTAAAATGTGTGGCATCAGTTCAAAGACAGACAGAACTGTTTGACAATAAGCCAAGCTTGTTGGTTCAATTGCTTTCTGGTGTGTGTGTGTGTGTGTGCGTGCGTGTGTGTGTGTGTGTGTGTGTGTGTGTGTGTGTATGTGTACGCGTGCATGCGTGCATGCTCATGACTTAAGAAATGTAGGATTTAGCCATGTAAAACAAGTAAGCATGTATACTAGATAAATGGCCATTTTCTCTCAATTAAAATGAGTTTAGGACACAAATTCTGCTTCCTGTCAATGAGCTTTTATAATCAGAATACTGTTTACAGAATGTTTGTAGATTGGAGATTTCCAGGTGCTAGGCATGGGCACAGGGTAGAGGATAGGTTGGCCAAAGTATATACAATCTCATAAGAAATAACTTCCAGGGGCTGGAAAGATAGCTCAGAGGTAAACAACACTGGCTGTTCTTGCAGAAGACTGGGTTCCATTCCCAGCACCCATGTGACAACACACAACCACCTGTGACTTAGCTTCCCTGGGATCCAGTGCCCTCTTCTAGCCTCCTCAGGCACCAGGCACACACCCAACGCACATGCATACACATACCACATACGCAAATAACCACACACATAGAAGCAAATTACTCTTTAACTGCAGCTGTTTTGCTATACAACCTGGTAGTAACAGTTATTAATGATGTATTTGTGACCATTTCTAGGAAAGTAGGTTTTAAATATTAATTTAAAATAAAGTTAAGGTAAAATGTAAGTGCGTTCAGTAAGTGACTAATTAGCTCAATGTAGCTATTCCACAGTATATACCTTTTTCGTCGCACCATATTAGCTGATGCACAAACCACACACACACACACACACACACACAGAGACACACACAGAGACACGCACACACAGACACACAAACACACACAGACACACAGACATGCACACACACAGACACAGACACACACACAGCACACACAGCACACACACAGACACAGACACACACACAGCCCACACAGCACACACATACACAGACACACAGACATGCACACACACAGACACAGACACACACACAGCACACACACACACACACACACACACACACTGCATGTCAATCAATGAATACAGATTTGCACAGTATGAGCAGTCCCTTAGTCACTCGACTATGAAGAACTGAGTAGAGGACCTTGCAACTGTCACTTTCCTGACTCCTTTCCCAGGTTGCAGCTTCCTGTTGAGCACGCTCCACCGCAGTGGCAATGGGAGGTCCCTGCTTTAGACCCTCGGTACCTAAGTAGTATGGAGTGCTGAAATGGAGCTTTTAGCAAAGCAGCATTGCCATGTTTAGGGCTGGCCTATGGACTGGCACGTTTTACAGCAGCATTGCTTGCTTTGTGGAGCCCTAGTTCACGTGTATTAACACACGGTTTACTGCTATGTAATTCACATAATTCCTGCACTTAAAGTGTACAATTCAATGGTTTTGTACGAGTTCACAGAGAGGCAAATGCCAGCAAGGTCAACTTGGAGCACTTTCTACAGTGTTATTTCCCTCGTTTCTGTTTTAACCACTCCAGGTTTTTTTCCCTATTGTTTTCAAGGAAAATTCTCTCTCTTTTTATCCTCCTCCTCTTCCCTGCCCTGCTTGCTTCTCAGACACACTGACACACAGTCTGACTCCTGTTTATAGCTGTTATAGAAGGAGGGAGGACCGGAAACACAGAAGAGGGAAAGGGGGGGGGTGAGGAGATGAGTGGGAAAAGAGGTATTGCCTCCCACAGGCTTGATGCCAACAAGGCAGACGTGAGCATCACAGACTTGGGACTGGAAAGAGGCCTTCCTTTTCTCTTCACCTTCTCACTCCCTCCTGGTGTTTCCTGTCCTCTGGGAGAGCATGGATAGGAAGAATAGTGATGCCTGTCCATTGATATCAACAGCACATATGTTCCACGCGTGCTTATGGACATACAGGTACTTATACACACTATAACACACGCCACATAAAGCGTGAAGAAACACGAAAGCCTCTCATTTTTAACAGAACAGGCCAGCAGCTACACCTGATAAGGGCTGTGTGTGTTTCTGGATTTCACTCAGGTACACTCTGTGTTTATTTTCACACATAAATTTGTTAGACCAAGAGATTCATAATGTCCAACAGAGTCCTGTAAAGATTTGACTCCAAAACATCTCTTAGACAACGGTGATTAGATTACTTAGAAGGGAGTTTGGAGGCTGCTCAAGCTCTCAGAAGGGCAGGGGGCATGGAAAGCTGCTGTGTCAATCACCGGGAAGTCACTGAGACTAAAGCATTTGGAATTGACAGTCTCAGAAATGAAGGATTCAAACCTGGGTCAGTGGGGGTGGCAATGTCTACATCCCTTACACACACACTTGCATAATATGGTGGATTTGATGAAATTGGAAAGAATTAGGAAAATGGCATGATTCACTTTAAATATAAATTCCTTTATATAATCTGCAAGCTAAAAATGAGGAGAGGAAAAATGTTGGGTTCGTCCAAAGGTAGCAAAGTCCCTAATAATGTTTATGGCCTAAGCAGGTAAGTGCATTTTTCACGTCTATGAATAGAAAATAGCAAGTAGAAATGAAAGCCCATAGATATCACTTTCTATAAAGATTGTACTGTCAAGCTTATGTAGGTTTAATGAGTAGATTGAGGTTTAATCAAGCAAAGAGAAATCTTAGATTGCCTTCTACCTTAATGTGGCAGCAACTGTTCCTACCCACAGGGTGGGGTCTGGATAAGCTCTTGCCATGAGTCAAGCGTTGCATCAGAGTGATCCGGCAGTGACCACAGGAAGGATAGTAACCATTTGTCAGAGTGGAGCCTGTGTGATCTGGTCATCAGGAAACCACTTTTAGAGCCACTAAGAATGCTAGTTTACCTCCACTGAGGCAGTAACCATGTTTCAAATTCTCCAAATACTCCTCTACAAGGACTCACGTTTCTTGGTTTCTTGAAAGACTAAGTACAAGGAGAAAGCAGAAGGGTGGGTGTTGAAATGGGGAGAGGAGGGGAGTTCTTAGAGAAACCCAGGATCCTGCACCTTGTACCATGTGACTTGTCACTAAGGCTGGACTGTCAGTTAGGGACCCTGCCTGCGCTATCTTCAGTAGCAGTGCAGGGTCCTATGCAACATGAGCTACTGCAGGCCTGTTGCTGCCTCCTGAGATGGTAAAGCTAACATATGCAAAGAGTTTCAACAGCCAGCTTGTCCGGCCTGATTTACCAACAAAGCCCGTAGCTGGAGAATGCCCGGTGCGGCTGGCTTTGTGCTGGTTTTTAAACAGAAGATGTCTGAGTCACTGGTTGGTTGTGGTAAGACACCGTGACCAAGGCAACTTGTAGAAGAAACAGTTTACTGGGGGCTTCCGGTTCCAGAGGGTGAGTCCGTGACCAACACGGTGTGGAGTATGCCAGCAGGCACACAGGTGGGCATTATGCTGGGCAGCGGCTGAGAGCCCATATCCTGATCTGCAAGGGAGGAGGCAGAAAGCGGGGAGCAAGCTGGAGATGGCTGGCGCCTTTGAAACCCCAAAGCCCACCCCCACCCCACCCCGACACACTGTTGCTGGTGGCTTTCTTTACTGCCAGGTCCTACTGTCCTTCTCAGACCCAAATAAGCACACAGATGCTGTATTAATTATTAAACTGTTGGCCGATGGCTAGGGCTTCTTACTGTCTAGCCCTGTCTTAATTATTAACCTGTAACTGCTAATCTATGTATTTCTACCTGGACTTTATCTTACCTGAGAACGCCTGGTGCATCCTATCTTTCCGGTCCCTCCTTGGTGTCCCTCTTGAGGCTCTCCTGCCTACCTTTCCCAGAATTCTCTGTCTTCTAGTCCCGCCTATCTTCCTGCCTCTATAGGCCAAACAATGTTTTATTCATCAACCAATAAGAGAAACACATATACAGAAGGACGTCCCAGTCAACACACCCCTTCCAACAAGGCCACACCTCTGAGGAGGAGCCTGGGACACTCTCTTGCTGGCGGTTCTCGGAGAGGAGAGCATCCGATGGAACTTGCTGGTGTACATCTGTCTAGGTTGTAAGTTATTTCTCCCTGAATAAACATCTATTCTGCCTATTTGTTTATCCTGATCCTTATTAAACCACAATATCCCTTAGTATTATTTTTCTAATTTATTTGAAGCAGGGCCTCTCCCTATATATTGTCCACAATAGCCATAATCTTGTGAGCCATTGCCTTAGTCCTCTGAAGTCCTGGGACTGTAGGAAAGTGCTGCCTTATGTGAAGTCGTTTGTATGTTTAACGCGCTTGCCTTCTCACTGTTGAAGTCAAAGAACTAAAAAGTGTCTGTCTTATACTGTATTACCACATGCCTAACCCAATGCTATGCACAATGTGTCATTTTGCAATACACGTGATCGGAAGCGTTATTGCCTACTGATCCCAGATTCAACTAAAATAGAGCCCTGTGAATGTGTTTAGGGTTATGATGGGTAATTTAGCTGTTGTAGTTGCAACTTCAGGGTATATGTGCATATATATGAGACTTATAAGTTCTCATTTTAAAACAGTGTCAGGGGGTTTTGAAATCATTTTTTTTTAATGGCAGAAAGTCAAGGCATTTTTAATCTCTTTCTTTCTTGTGGTTAATAAATTATGGCTGTTCCCAATTAAAAAAAAAATTATCCAGATGGCCAGTTCTTCACGTTGCGCTTCACTCCATGCAGAGAGCGTGCCCTGTTTCCAAAGACTCCCTTTTCTGCCACATGTGCTGTTCTTGAGGCATCACCACATTTGAGAAGGGGACATTTAAAACGTGAAACAGTTGAGGTTCTCTAAGAGTGTATCCTAGTGATCCTACTCAGTGCATCAGTGCCCGAGCCGTCTAGGAATACGCCAGTGTGCCACTTACCAGTCAACAAGGCGCCTACTACGACGTGGAATGCGCTCCACCAGGTGTCTCCTGGTTTTTATTTTCTCATGTATTTGGGACATCTTTCCCAAGACATAGTTAATTATAGTTATTAAAACCCAGCCCCTGGCTTCAAGCTGGCAGCATGTATACCCTGTGTGTAGGATTCCCTAACCGTGTGACTGTAATGGACTCATCTGTTCTTCTCTCTTGGCATCTGCTGAATATGCTCTAGAGAGAGACCTCCTTTCCATTTCCCTTCCTTTCTTTGTGACATAATCTCATCCTGTAGCCCAGGCTTGCCTAAAACTCACTATGTAGCAAAGGTTAGCCTTAAACTGACAGACATCCCCCTGCCTCATCTCCCCAAGGCCTGGGACTACAGATGTCACCTATCATCTCCTACTTTTCAGTTTTATTTCTCCCTCCCTTTCGTCTTTCCTAAGGTTCTGGGTGTTGAGCCCAGGGACTCAAGAATACCAGGCAGGTGTTGTACAACTGAGCTAAGCCTGTATTACGATTTCCAGTTTAGTGTCTTTAAGAGTGGCTCTCTGTTTCTTGTGTCTTTCTTGGGCTCTTTTCTTTCCGCTTATCTGTTTTGTCCAGTTCCAGTGTGTTAGTTTATGTTTTATCTTATTACATTTTATTATATTATCATCCTTTAGAAGCCTGTTTGCTTTCTATTTCTTAATTGTACTTTTTTTTCTAATGAGAGACAGAAAGGGAGTAGATCCAGATGGGAGAGAAGGTGGAGAGGAACAGGAAAGAATAAAGGGCAGAGAAACTATAACCAGGATATATTATGTGAGAAAAAATGTTCTACTTTCAATAAAAGGCAAAAAAGGTAGACATCCTTCATTGGGGTATTGTGAGGATTAACAGGGATGAGTTAATTTAGGAAGGTCTTCATCAGGTTGTGGTGCATAGCAAAGTATGAAATTATAACCTCTTTAATATTAGATGATTCAAGTTTTATTTTAATGTCATTTCCTTTAATTTAAAAAAAGAATTTTATAAGCTAATGTTAATATAAATAAAACATTAATACACACTTTAGGATAAATTCATAGTCTTTCATAAAACACAATCATATGTTATCAATAGCAAATAGTTTATTTGAATAATATTTTAGAATAGTTTATGGTAGAAAAAGTAATATTGATAGTATCTTCCTGTAATAGGTATTTATCCTTATCAAAATTTACATTGATAAGCCAACCATGTCATAACACAAAGTATATTTTTTTTCCTTAAGGCTGTTTTAAATATCTACCTTCAAGATCTAATGAAAGTTTCCTAATTCCCAATTAGCCTCTTATTGCTAATGAGGGCAATATTGCTTTATGCATATTGGATTTCAGTACACATTTGCCTTTTGGCATGTTAACTAATTTAGAAATAATGTAGCCGACAATCAGGCTCTTTAAGTGGAATCTGCCTCTACACATTAAACTTCCAAATTTTACTGGCTGTAAAATTTTAAGCAAACAACACAATGCTGTTTACTAGGGGCATGCTAGATAGACAGAACTCGCTCTCCAGAGAGACTGGGGATTTATTCTATTGAGAAGCGGCTTTTTCGTTCCCTCTTTCTCCAGGCCCTGCCGACCAGCAGTCAGCTCCGCGCTTTTAACACATAGGAGGACTCATTCAGTTTCTGTCCTTCAGCCATTGACTTATTTCTCTTAGCATACTGTCCTCAGAGTTCACCCATGCTGTCCCATTTGGCAGGCTCTCCGTCATTTAAAAAATGATAGAAATTTTTAAAAGAATTAACATTTTAAAAATATCATAAAAGCATGGGAAGGTAGGAAGCAAGCAGAAAACCAACAACTTGGATGATGTGTTTTGTTTGTTGGTGATAGTTGACCTATCAGATATGTGAGCTCTAGAGCAGAGATCCTAGGGTAAGCTTTTGGTGACACCTAGGAACTCAACAACAGAGACTACAGTGACACCTCAGGACTCGGAGTTGGGGAAGGTGACAGGAGTCAGCAGGACTTCCAGCCCTCCCCTTGAGTTTCTCAGGGTTTGAGGACACTTATCTTAGGCAGGTAAAGGGTTAGTTGGTTCCTTTCCTTTCCTTTTCTTTTTTTTTTTTCTTTTTTGCACCCCAATAGCACTCCTAGTCTTAGCAGAGAGGTTTGTCAAGATAACTGTGAATAGTAGCATTTAACCCACAGGTGAGGCATATATTACTAATATGCAAATACCCTCATGCATACTTAATAGCAACAGTCTAATTTAACTCCAATCGTGTTGAATTTAAAGTCTTCGAGCAGATGGGATTATTTCATTAGGCTTCATTGCCAAAATGTACACATTTAATTTACAGACGATTTTCAAAACTCATGCTTAAAGCATTTTTGAGCTAGATAATTACCAAGTTCTTTTTGGACCACTGTTCTGGAAACATACTCTCTGCTCTGAATGATATTTTATCTTTAAGTTTTTATGTTCATGATAAAATTTAAACCAAAAATGAAAGGGAGGAGACACACCTTAAAGTCCTTCAAAGGAACTAAACATATTTCAAGCTGGGATAGTAGGATTTTAAGCTGCATTTGCAAACTGAACTATAAAACCTACTTTGACAGGATCACACTTCTCAACCATGATTAAAAGGACGAAAACAACTTGTATACTGTAACCAAAAACTTCCGTGTAATGACAGAAATGCAAAATGATTGCAATAATTGTTTTGATTGGATTAATAATGTGGCATTGCTAATCACTTCATTTGTTTAATTTCCGGCTCAATGTTAACTGTGTAGATAGGGCTCTGGCAGGGTATTTTTAAACCCCACAGATTCCGTCCATCAGATCATCTCCCTGCATAAATTACACAAATTGCTTATTCAGTACATTAAGCTGATTGCAGTGTAAATTCTCCAAAGGCCATTAGTGTGTGTCGTTAGCATACTATCTCATTCCTTAAGACCAATTTACACCTTACAAGTTTATAGTAACTATAAACTGTGCCTCCTTCCCCATCCCCCTACACACACACACACACACACACACTCACACACACACACACACGCACGCACGCACGCACGCACACACCCCTCTTCATTCTAGGTGTATTTTCTTCCCTGTTTGCTTTACTGAACATATTACCTACAACAGAACGTGGCAAACATTTTGGTACAAGCTCAATTAGAGTGTGTCTCCTAAAGCAATCAAGCGCTGTATCTTGGGTTTGTCTCTTTGGTATTGGAACAGACATTAATGAAATTACTACGCTCCAAGCTACCACGAAAGAGAAGTAAACAGAGATGGAACAAATCTCCCTTCTTTCTGTGTATACCATCTTGAAAGTTCATTTTCTTGCCTCGTACTGTAGTCTTTAGTGGTTTCAACCTTGTAAATATTTCTAAAAACTCACCCCAGTAGCCCACAGGGCTGAACTGTGGTAGGAAGCCCTCTTCCAGAAGGGGCAACTGGCCCTACAGTTACCAGTTGTCTGGGTGAGCATTTCTTGTTTCATCTGGGTCAGGACAGATGCCAAAAAGTGATAAAGGTCCACGGTTTCTGAAATGACAGAGGTCGCTCCATGGAGGTAGCTATCCAGAATGGCTAGACCAGCAGTTTCCAACCTGTGGATCTGGACCACAACCCTTTCTCATGGGTCATCTAAGACCATAAGAAAACACAGATATTTACACTATGGTTCTAACAGTAACAAAGTTACAAAGTTACAGTAATTAAGTAGCAACAGAAATAATGGAAATAATGTAATAATGTTCTGGCCAGGGCATCACCACAACAGGGGAACTGGATTAAAGGATCCAAGCATTAGAAAGGTTGGGGACCACTAGGCTAGACAGAGGTATTGGAAAAAACAAAAAACAAAAAACAAAACAAAACAAAAAAAACAGGTAACACACACACATGGGCTGAGTTTGGAGACAGTGACATTGAGAAAGAGACTAAGAGGAGAGAGGAGACAATCATTCTTCAGCACTGTGCTGGGACGATGCCTCTCACTAATCTGAGGGACAGGAGTGGCTATGTGAACTGCCCCATCCCACCGCCTGTTTGTTTGGGAGGTGATGGCATGCTGAGGTGCCAAGCAGCAGGACTCTCAGTGCTAATGAGTTCACACCTCCAGCTTCTCATTTCTAGAACATCTGTTTCCTTGAAGAAGATCAGTAGTTCAAGCAGCAATACCGTTGATACCCACACTCATGAAGTTGGAAAGGCTGTGTGTGAAATCTGGAGAGCAGAGATCGTTTAGACCTTGGTTTTGGGGGTAATGAAGGTGCAAATGGCTTAAATGGCTTGGAAGGTGGTGTGCTTCGGGGTGGAGGGGTCACTGAATGGAGTGTGGAAATATTGCTCCTTGGGTCTAAGAGCGCTGTCTCGGGTTTTTTTGTTTGTTTGTTTGTTTTTTGCAGTGGGGAACATCACATCCAAAAGCAAGGAGGGAAACAAAGGTTTACTTTTATCTCACAACTTGCAGGTCACACACTGTCACCAAAGGAAGTCAGGGCAGGACTCCATGCTGACTCCTCCCTACTGCTTCCTCTCTCCTCCTTGTCTCCTAGTCCCGCCTGTCTTGCTTTCCTATTGGCCAGCAATGCTTCATTCATTAACCAATATGAGAAATATATTTACAAAATGAGAGTTACAGCTGGAAAGAAACTTCTTTTGTTGGAGGCACATACGCAATATAGTCTGTGCTGAACTTTCTACACAGATGGACACTGCAATCTGGAATCTAGTCTTCATGTTACATATGAGCAAACCCCATACTGCAGAAGATTCGGGTAGAAACAGGAATGAAACTCACTCCAGTCTGTCCCCAAAGCCTCTTGATGTTCCTGTATTCCGAGTGCTTTAGTGGAGTAACGTCTTCTGTTTGAAAAACAAAGGTTCGGAGAATGTTACGGTCCAGCGGGCACCCTCAGTCCATTTCTTTAACTCTAAAAATAACATTAGGGGAATTCTGCTCCTTCGACACACGCCCTGTCACTGTTAGGCTGTGTCTCTTTGAAGACTGAGAAATGACAGCCCTACCCGTGATGGACTTAACTCTTTGGATCCATGAGTTAAAATAATTCTTCTTTAAGTTACCTGTGTCAAAGTAATGAACAACGCAATTGATACAGGGGCCAATGTTCTCTTCCATTCCTGGTGACACTGATTCAACTCTACATACAAGATGACGGTAGAGATCTACATGGGTTAGGTTCCAATCCAGTGGTCCCTCTTCATCTCTGTGGGGTGGGGAGACAGAAGACAGAAGATGTGCCCAAACGGGGCTCAACAACACGGTAACTGCATGCTGACCAAATACTTGACAAAGCAATGTACAAGGAAAGATTTGATTGGCTCATAGTCTTGGAGTTTTCAGTCCATGTTCCCTGGCTTTTGACTTGACGTCTAGGCTTGTGGTGGTACAGATTTTCACACCGAAGGGCAGAGCATGTACATCACATTGCAGACAGATTCTGTCAGAGGAAGTGGTGTTTGGGGTAAGGAACAACTTCCCAGGACATACTCCCAGTGACCTTCCAGCTAGGGTCCATCTCCTCAAATTTTGAGAAGTTCCAAAACAGTTCTACCACACGGTAGATAATCCTACATACAATACTTGAGCTCCAGAAGAAAATATTAAAATTGAAAAGTCTTGAATTTTTATGTTTACTTATAATTGTTATTATTATTACTGGCTTTTAGCATCAGGGTTTCTCTATGTAACAGCCCTGGCTGTCCTAGCACTTAGTTTGTAGACCAGGCTGGCCTGGAACTCACAGAGACCCACCTGCCTCTCCTCCCGAGTGCTGGGAGTAAAGGCATGAGCCACCACTGCCTGGCTTGATTTGTACTTAAAATTACGAAGACTTTTATGTGAACTCACATTTTTTCACATAAGCCCTTGCTACTACAGCCATTTCATAAATCTGAAAATAAAAAGCATAAAGGTAGAGTAGCTTGTGGAAAGTTTAATCTTTCCACTGCTTCTGTCTCCCTGTTGAGCTGATTATAATGCTTGATTTAATCAGTAAGTCTCATCTAGCTTCCAATTGGCCATTTTCCCAAGTATCTAAGATCTTGAAGGACTGTCCAGGAAATTTTAAGAACCAGTAGTTTTTTTTTTTTTTCATTCAACTCTTTAAGCTCTGTACATATTTAGATTTCTTTTGAACTATAAAACTTTTAGAATTATAATTTTTTTGCTGTGTTGCATAAAATTAGCTGATTTTTGAAATAACAGCTATGTGATGGGTGAAATTGGGTTGTATTGTTTTGGGAACTTATCTTAAAGCTATTGAATTTAAGTTAAAAACTGAAATTCGAGACTTTAAATACTATATATATATGTGTGTGTGTGTGTATATATATAAATATACATATGTGCATACATTTATACATTTGCAAACATGTATGTGTACATATATATCCACAGATTTGTATACATAGGAGAGAGAGGGGTGTGTTTCTATATTGATGTGAGAGAGCAATAAAATCATGTCACATTTCTAGCATTTAAAATCAGGTGATGATGCTTCCTAGTCTACAGTCAAATCCATGTCATCTGTACTAACTCCCAGTCTTCCTAAAAATAAAATCAGCGGCACATGTCAGCTTTTAGAATTTTTACGAGGAGCTGCATAGCTATAACATAGTTTCAGTGATTTGTATTTCAATATACATCCTGTCTTTGGTGCTGTTTTTTTAAGAAGTCAATATATTCTTAAGGGAAGACAAGGATGTTTGCTCATCATCCTATAACACTAGGTAAGATTGGGCTTCTTATATTAAAGGCAGCGCATCCTGGGGAGGGTTAACTGCACTTCTAATTTGAAATCAATGAGGACATAGCATCGGAGGAAGGAGTCGCTTCCTTGATTATCAGTAAAGCTAAAAGCAACCTCAACAGGTGCTCACCCACTCATCTCCAGGACGGGTGATAACTCAGGCTTCATTTACCTCCTTCCTTCTCATCTCCACTGGAGATCCCCTTTCTCTTCCAGTTCCTGGGGAATCCCTTTTGTGATCTGATAGAGGCAGCCATTCAGCCCTTCCCAGTGGCCTTCAGTTTGGAGAGGCCGTGACCTTGTTCTGATCCATAAAAAGTATCAAATGATGACCGAGATCTCCTCACAGTGACTTCAGAATCAAATCTCCCACCTAGGGTGTGACTTTTCATTGCTATCTCCCTATGAGAGAGAAAAGAATATTATTTGGTAAATAAAGCCCTCACTGAAATACCAAATAGAGATGGTGGGTTCCTTGCATTTGAGCAGAACTCTTTGAAATGAAATGCAGCTGCATGCCTGATTGCTGGGCTGGATGGGACAGCTCCCTCCCTCCCTGCCTGTTGCAGGCCACCTCACTTCCAAGGATGAGAGGAAAGGTTGTCAGTGACCTGACACTCGTGGAATTCTGCTGACTACTGGGTTGTCATCTATGCTTTGAAGGGCAGCACTCAGGGACTGCACCGTGCTCACCATTTGCCGTCTGTCACGGTGTCATAAACAGCAAAATAATATTTGGGAAGGAGCAGGGACCCGGTGCTTAGAGGTTGCTGAGGGAGGGGAGGGCTGGCCGAGGAGCCTGCTACCTCAGCCCCTACTGGCTACAGGGAGGCTACAGCTGCATTCCAAATGGAAGGCTGCCATTAGGTAAGTTGTGACAACTTAGTTATGGCTCTTACGGTCCCAACCTCCCATCTCCGGGTCTTGACAGGGCATGGCTCAATATCTGTAGCAGAGCGACACAGTAACAGGGACCAAATTCACCAGGCAGGAAAGACAAAACAAGGATCGCCCAGACGTCGGCGATGCGTGGAAATAATTCTCGGTTCTCAGAACATGAGGTCTCTGAGCTGTCACCCAAGCCCACATTAGACACACTGAAGCCAGAGGCTGCTTGTCAGGGCCTCAATTAGGAGACGGAGGGCACAATAGGAGGATGTAGTTCTGAGTAAGAAGCACCTGAAAGATAAGGAAGACAGCATGTGGGAAGTGGATCTGTGCTTCCTGGTTTGAGGCTAGGAGATAAGGGCTGAGTCTCAGGAAGAGATGGCAAGGAAAGCTGGACCACAGGGTGCCGTACCAGGAGGGCACCCTGATTCTAGACACGTGGCAGATTGGACATTTTGAAACAAAGACCAAAGCTGGTGTTGTTGTTGGGGGGGTCAAACCCTACAAGACTACTGGGGCTTCAAAACAAAGCAAACACAGATTCCAGGGTGCCAGAAGTTTGTGCTGCTCATGAGGCTTGTCGAATCACCCCTGGCCTCCTGTCATTAGGGTGGGTCCTGGGGACATGGGAACCACAGCGGCCTTCAGGATGAAAGGAAGGAGGACAGAGAAGCAGAGGGGTCCTTTGGCCAGACACCAAATGCCGGAATTTGGCATCAGCTGCCTGAGTCGCTTCCTCCCACACACTGACCTCATTGAAAGGCAGAGGCAGAGCTGCCTTCAGAAAGCTGCTCTGAAAATGCCAGTAGCTCCTGTTTCCATTTACCTTCAGATGCTCAAAACCAGCCTTGCATATTCTCAACGCAAATCTCTACCACGTCACTGTAATCGCTAATATCTCGGAGTGTTGGCATCGTGAGTCACTAATGGTGTTTGCCGGTTTCCTTTCATCACCGGGTGAAAAGCATCTGTCAAAAGAACCAAACCTCTGACTTGAAGCAACATGTCTTTCAGCTTCATGCTCGCCTAGCTTACATCCTCTGTTCATCCGATTGACTGCTAAGAGTCTGACACTGACAGTTTTTAATAAAGAATCTGAGTGAGCCGCGTGGAACTCCCGATATTTGGATGCATCCATTTCCTATGGGCCAGCCTGAACGATCACACTGTCCCCTCCTCCTCCCTTCCGTGAGTTAAGCAGGAAACAAAGTGGTCAGCTCCATCAGAAGAGCTAACACACCCAAAGAAGCAGCTGCTGCCTGCTGGTGCCCCTCAGCCAGTTGCCCTGTCTGTGTGTCCACCCTCAGGGACCCAGGACCTGTTTATACTCCTCCATTATGGAGACACTGCTGTTAGGCCCTGGGTACCAGAGCTTCAGTTCAAGTAAGCCACTCAGGGTTTCTTTTGCTGAGATAAAACACCATGGCCAAAAGCAACATGGGAAGAAAGGGGTTAATTCAGCTCAAAGTTCCAGGGAACAGTCAGTCCCTGAGGGAAGTTGGGGCAGGAGCTTGGAGGCAGAAGCTGAGGCAGAGGAGGTCATGGAGGATGCTGCTTACTGGCTTATTCCCCAAGATTTGCCCAGCCTGATTTTTATATGCCCCAGGATCACCTACTCAGGGATGGTGTTACCTACAAAGCCCCTCCCCACACACGCCAATCACTAATGTAGAAGAGGCACAGTAGGCTTGCCCACAGGCCAATCTGGTGGGGGCCATTCCTCTTTTTTTTTATTTTTTCTCCTTTTCTCTTTTTCTCAACTGATTTCAACTTGTGTCAAGTTGGCATAAAGCTAGGCAGCGCAGACATTTTCTCTGGTTTATTCCCTTTAGAGCCATTTTTCCCCAACATGTAGCTAAATCTATAGATGTGGAGGTAAGTTTAAGTGGTTGCCACCACTTCGAGGGTTTTTCCGTGTGACTGGGCTACAGAAGCTCACGCGCTCTCAAGCACCTGCCGGCCCATAGATGGGAGCAGAGGGGCAGCCACCACCAGCATCTCTACTCCATTCACCGTTGCTGAGAAGGCAGGCTGTGGGTGTAGCAATGCAGACACAGGCTCCCTGCGTATCCTAACGTTGCTTCTGAAGCCCTAAGTGAGGCAGACGATTAGGTGAGAAGCTCCGTTGTCTCTTTGGTGCTTCTTTTTCATCTTCCATCGGTGTCTTAAATTCGTCACCATGCTCTTCGGCAAAGCTCGTTTCTGCCATCTAATATATTCTTTTGAACCTCTCAAGTCTGTGATGTCATCGTGACCCAGGTTCTCGCACGCCTGGCCTGGCTGAATTGGAAACTGCTCTATCCTAGTGATGCTCTGTGTGCCGTCTAATTCCTTGCGACCATGAATGACTGGGAGAGAATGAGAGTGCCTCCAACACGTAGGCGGCTGACGAATGGCGCCATGTGCCGATTAGCAAAGGGAGAGAGACACAGGAGAAATACTGTACAAGGGAGCCCTGGCTCGGTTTGCTGCCGTTCCATGCTGGACCAATAAGCTGGAGAGGTAGGCCTGCAACAACAGCTAGCAAGAGTCTCCTAAAGTGGTTACAGGAAGTTAAAAATTAAATGAATTAATAAAAATTAAATTAAAAAATTGATCATTAGATCCCCAGGTTGGGAGTCTGTGTTAGATGGGCATTAATGATTCCGAGTAGCAGCCCTGCATGGGACAAAAGATCTCTGTCAATCCTGCTAGGCTTTCTCTGTGGAAAGTGCTTTCTTAGATCTCCGGTGATGCAGCCTAACAGCCTAACAGACATAAGCAGCTCTGGGTTCTGCAAACTGTGTTTCTTCTGGGGCCACTCACCGAGTTTCCCCAGCTATTGGGCTATTGTCCAGACATAACATTGTATCCACATTCCCAAAGTCTGCACAAAAGTTATGCTTGATTAAAAAAAAAATTCCTTGAGAATTTTATACAGTATACCCCCAACTCCTTCCGGATCCTTCCCCACTTCCCTGCCCATCTGTCTGATCTATGCCATGCTTCTTAATATGCCTTTCTGAGATTCCCCACCTCTGGGACTAATAATTTGGTAACTAGGGGTCTTCTTAAGAAGGCGCAGAGCGTGGGAGAGGTGCTTATGTTATGTGAACCTGTTGCACAGATAGTGGTGTTTGTGGAATGCCAGGTACAGTGATGGGCGTGGTACACACCCAAGAAATGGTGCTGTGGTGGGCGTGGTACACAGCCAAGAAATGGTGCTGTGATGGGCATGGTACACAGCCAACAGATGATCCTGTGATGGGTGTGGTACACAGCCAACAGATGATCCTGTGATGGGCATGGTACACAGCCAACAGATGATCCTGTGATGGGCATGGTACACAGCCAACAGATGATCCTGTGATGGGTGTGGTACACACCCAACAGATGATCCTGTGATGGGCGTGGTACACACTCAACAAATGATCCTGTGATGGGCATGGTACACAGCCAACAGATGATCCTGTGATGGGCGTGGTACACACTCAACAAATGATCCTGTGATGGGCGTGGTACACACCCAACAAATATGCTTCTAACTTTATTATGAGTTGTGTTTATTGGTATGAGTGACTTAGCGTCCTTGCCAGATTTGTGTCCTCTAATGTGCCTCACTCCCAACAAATACTCATTTAGGGGATTCACTACATCATTATGTATAGTATATCGTTATAATCAATAACTAGAAAATGAATAGACCAGTAGACCATCACTAATTTGTGTCATTTTAACGATACCCATATGTAGGGCCTGCCTATCTGTAGCAGAGGCTGTTGGTCAACCATGATGCCATGATACTCACACAGGTCCGTCTTGCCACATTGGGCCAGGCTGGTGCCATGACTATTCCCACCTGCAAACTCTAGAGACCAACTCCAAATAGAGCTTGCCACTAAAGCCCTTCTGGAGTAAGCTTGCTTACAGACCTTCTAGAAAACACATTCTGCCATAGAGTAGGTAGAGGGAAGTTGGCTTTGGTCCATGATTTACCTTTCCTGTGTTCATAAAGAATTTGTTTTGTGTTATATAAGCAGTGCTTTCCTGAAAAGCCAACTGTTTCTACATCGATGCATTTGGCCACCTAATCCTCTATATGTAGCCTCTTCCTACACTGTGGTGGTAATAGAATAGCCATGATCTGATGAATCTTGATATGAGACTGTGCGGGATGTCTGACTTAAGGTGTGTGTGTGTGTGTGTGAGTGTGTGAGTGTGTGTGTGTGAGTGTGTGTGTTATGAGTGTGTGTGAGTGTGTGTGAGTGTGTGTGAGTGTGTGTTATGAGTGTGTGTGAGTGTGTGAGTGTGTGTGTGAGAGTGTGTGAGTGTGTGTGTGTGAGTGTGTGTGTGTGAGTGTATGTGGTGTGTGTGAGTGTGTGTGTGAGTGTGTGTGTGAGTGTGTGTGTGAGTGTGTGTGTTATGAGTGTGTGTTATGAGTGTGTGTGAGTCTGTGTGTGAGTGTGTGAGTGTGAGTGTGTGTGTGTGAGTGTGTGGTGTGTGTGTGTGAGTGTGTGAGTGTGAGTGTGTGTGTGTGTGGGACTCTTTTGAGTTCCCTCCTCTCTCACTCCACTGTGAGTAACTGAGCCTGAGATAGGATGTACCTTTCCCCAGAGCATATCTTCACTTTCCCTGGTGGTAGCTACTTTGTAGCTGTCAGCAGCAAATGTTTCAAGGCTTTTTTGTTCATTTGTTTGTTGAGACAGGACCACCGGCTCAGAAATGTGACAGTCTGATCAGATAGAACATGTGCTCTAGCTCATTCCTCAACCAAAGGCAACATTCTGAGTTTAGGATTAGGTGTGACAATGAGGAGAGGCAGAGCCCCAGGCCGTCTGGGCAATGGTCTTCTTAGCTGCCTAAGAGTGCAGTCCTCCCAAACAAGTGTAGGAAGCTTGAGCAGAGAAATGCAGCCATAGTGTTTGTGCACACATGTCTATGAAACACCCAGCCCGAAGCTCCCTGGAGGGCAGAGGTTCTTAGCTACCCCAGCATCTATGGAACAAGTAGTTAACCAGGGCTTGTGTACTAGAGAGCACAGACTGAGGGAAATCATGTTTGACAACCTTCCTGCTGCATGGGAGATGCATTTGGTTGCTATTCTTAGGTTCCCCAAGTTACAAATGCTGCATGCACTGATGAATGTGTCCACGATACTTTGCTGTATGGCCTCTAACTACAGACATTCTTCCTCAAGAGGCACTGTGGGAGGAACCCATCGGAGTTTACACGTGTCAAAGAAGAAAGTCTCATTTTCAAATACGAGATGTACATCTACTCTGATGACAATGTACCCTGCTTTGTGTCGATAAACTAACAGCTTTCCTTTTCACACAAACCAGTGCTTTTGGATGCCCATATTCAGACATGAACTTGAGGAGGGAGGCAGCACTTCAGGTCCGCCCGAGAGAACAGACACAGACATATTTGGAATCATATTCTTCACATTCCACCTTGGAAAACCTCCACAATTTGAATTTCAATGGAAAATGTGAAGAAATGAGCAGTCAATCCAGGTAAGAAACTTTGAGGACTTGAACCAGAAAGCAAACCATGTGGAATTCCAATGGGGCAAATGTATACTGGTGTGAGTTCACCAAGATAATTCTCCTGCCTATTGCCATACTTAGTATCTCACAGAGTTAACCTGCTCCTCCGCCCAAACACTTCTGAATGTGGAGACCGCACATAAGCAACAGAAAGCACATCTCAAATGACCAGTCCTAAAAGATGCCTTTTATCTTGCAAACATTTTTGTTCTTAGGACTTATTTCATCCGTGAAACCCTTTGGCATGAGCTGAGAATTTATACCCCCAGAGTCACATCAAGCTGTCCGCTCAGACCGGTTGCTTGTCAGTCACCTTTGAGCCACACCTGTCTGAGATACAAGTTCTGTCTCTCCTTACTCTCCGTCCCTACTCGCTGCTCACTTGTTACCTTTTCTATCCTAAATATACATTTACAAGTCTCAGCAGAAAATTCTACCTTTTACTTATGCAATTGTTTTCTGAGGTGCTTCAAATACAACCTGATTTGACTATTTTTTTTTTTTTTTTTTTTTTGTAAAACTCAAAACAAGCAATCTAAATACTAACATGTTTTCTTCAAAGTACCCCATGGTTCCCTCAAGTGCAAACACAGAAAAGTCAAACATTTGGTGTGTAACTGAAAAGCATTTTAGAGCAGTGGTTCTTAACTTATAGGTCTGTACCCCTTTGGGAGTTGAACAACCCTTCCATGGGGGTTGCATATTAGATAATGTGCATATCATATATTTATACTATGACTCAAAAACAAAATTATAGTTATAAAGTAGCAAAGAAAATAATTTTATGGTCGAGGGTCACCACAACATGGGAACCAAGTTAAAGGGCCACAGAATTAGGAAGGTTGAGAACCACTGCCCTAGAGAAAAGTGGCAACTGAGTGTTTTCTAAACCCCACATCAGGCTGTGAGAACCTACCCTTGCCATCTGTGATTGACAGAAGAATCTATTCCTGGTCTCAACCTTCAGAATGAAGCTGGGAATTTACCCAGTGGGTGGAGTTCACTTAGAAAGCTGGGCCCATTCACGTCGCAAGCCCCGGGTTTATGCGTGTTCACTGGGAGAACTGAGCTCACTGCACACACTCTCACATGCCTGTTTCATGGCTGGACTACAGATTTGTCCTGTTTGCTTACCAGCGGTTTAGAACACGTGCAGGACATTTCATTTTTGTTAAATGCTGTTTTGGTTTCAGTGGCTCAGCATGCAATCACAACCCGGTCTCCTCTTAGATGCATGACCCTTCTGTATGTGCAGGCACGCCTCTATTTCTGTCGCCATGCTTGAGTTTTTATTATTTACTGACACCCACTCCCCCGTTGAATCTTCACAGGGTCTGGTTGTTCTTTGCTGCTCGCTCACACCCACAGTGTTTACAACATTGAGTAGTTGAGAGCCTGTGTGTTCCTCCTCCTCCCGGATTGAAGTAGCGCACCCTCCCCCACCCCCCCAGATTGAAGGAGCCCCACCCATTTCCTTTTTAAATGATTTCCTCCAGGAACACATGCATCCATGTGATTTCTTTCTTTTTGATGCATTCTGTTGTATTTTTCCTAAGCAAAAGTTCACCTGGTCTCTCCTGTAAATATTTTAGACTTTCATATTCAATGCCACAAGTCACAGAGACTAAGCAGGCCTCTGAACTGCATTTGGAAATTCTCGTATCATCTGTGAGGCTAGCTAAACCAGCTTCTCCCTCCATCCCTTACCCCCCCCCCCCAGCAAACACAGGTATCTTGTCATCCCATCTCAAACTCCTCATGGGGATTTTCCTCTGCTGACATTTAATCGGGCCCCTCACTATTTCTGAGGGGATTTGCAATTAAGTATAACGAGCAGAACAGTTAGCGCAGAGAGAAAGAACAGAAAATCCTTAGCTAAGTACTCAATGCAAACCTTGGCTAATGCAAAAGTCTCAAGTGACCCTTGATGGGGGATGTCCTTCTGTGTATATATATTCTTCGTATTGGTTGATAAAAAAAAACAAAAACACTGATTGGCCAGCAGTAGCCAGGTAGGAAGGATGGGTGGGTCTAGGCGGAGAGGAGAATGCTGGGTAGGGGCAGGCACACCACGGAGCTGAGCTGAGGAAGGAATAACAGACCCTAGTTCATCAAATCCTATTTTGTGTCCATTCCGGGCTGTGGAAGCAGCTGCAGGAAGTGGGTGACATCATTTGGGGCTCATCCCTTCAGGTCAGGCAATCGTCAGACTACCACTGGCAATCCCAGGATTGGCATCACGGTTACTATACACACAGTCACATGTGAGCGTATATAGTACATATTAATTATATTAATCTTTACAGTGAGGTCACTGGTAGTATATTTATGACGCTGTTACTTGCCTCGGTAGTAGAAAGTTTATTTATGGTCACATATATATTAAAGGGTCACATTTTAAAAAGGATATGCACTCCCAATGTCCGTAAGATTTACCTTTAGAAACTCACATAGGCGTGTTGCGTTTACCTTTAAGACTCAGACCCACAGTATCATCATAGGTAGCAACTATTGAAAGTGCATATTTACTTTATATGAAGTATGTACACTTGTTTCAGTTTAAAGGAAATATTTATATTTTTTTATTCATGTTTTTTCCGGGTAAGTAGTATTATATTCACGGTGCATTGAGTGGAGACAAACTGCTTGGTGTAAATCTTTCACTTAGGTCTTACTCACTACATGGGCTGGATGGAAGCAGTGTTAACGCACGTAACCGTTGATAGTTTCTTATAGTTTTAACGCTTTGGGCAAAACGGAGACCATTGTCATTACCGCAGTGAGGATGCTGTGTTTAGAGAGTAGAGACCTCTTGGCTGTTGATCTGGGACCCAAACCTATGTCATCCGATTGCAGCCAGCATGTTTCTGTCTAGTGAACTAAAAACAGGATGTATCGACAATTGCTATTGTCTTGGTATTAAAGTCACCTGCTCTCTTCAAGCTAAACATCTTGTTAATTTCATCGTATCATTAGGAAAGCCCTGGCATTGGTATTTTTCTTATTCTGTTTTTTTTTTTTTCTTTCATTACATTGGCAACTGAAGGTTCAGAAAGTACAGGCAAAAGTCTTTGAAATGACACAGGGCCCCCAGTAGAGAGGTTGGGGTTTGCGTACATAAATCCCTGGTTTCAGATCCTAAGTGTGTTCAGTTACAGCCTAAGAGCGGACAGGCTTTGAAAAGGCCTGGCTGGGAATCCTCTGCCTGATTTTTATACTACCAGCTATAGGTTTTAGGGCCATATATGATAGAAACGTTTCTAATTTGTAAAAGCAAAACTCCCCTGGGGAGACTTCTGCTATGAGTCCCTCCTATCTGTGGAGCACACAATGCAGACCCCCACCTTAGCACAAGTCACTCTAATATACTAAAGGCAGGGTAGTACAATTAGAACAATCAGCCGTCTTCATGGCGTACGCGATCCCTATGGCATGCAGCTCCCCCTGCATTCCCTGCCAGCTCTTCACCTCAAGTCTGAGGAAAGCATTTTTTTTTTTTTTCAGGTTTTTCTCATAACTCCCTTTGCCTCCCCGAAGCAGCATTCGCCAAAGCATTAAATTCGCACAGTTGACCACACCGGAATTCCTGTCATTTTTCAGCCAGTACTACTAATTATTTTGTTTTTAATTTAGGAAGCTGAGAAAAGGCCACATTGTTTTCCCCGATGCCTGCCACTCCATCCATTTATGTGCTCCTCGAAGGTCTGTGTTGGTAATAGAAAGGAGCCCGGGAAATTGCGATCATCAGCAAACGGCACGCGATGGAATTGTCTCCTAATGACTGTGATAATAAATCGCACTGCCATGAACCAACTAGTTTCTTTCCGCCTCTCAAATTAGCCATGAGGCAGCGTACCTTCTATGGGGCCATGGCCCAAAACATAACAGTTAGTTTTTCCACATATTAACCTTCCCTGTTCGTCCATAGGTTTCCTTTAATGGACCAGGCTTCCTTTTAGCTTGGGGCGAGCTGCAGGTGTCCCCACTCCTCCACCCCTCCCCCCACCCCCATCAGTCAGTTTTGCTTGTTTTCCTGCATTAGGCATCTACTCCTACCCTCCCTCCGCTGCACATTGCCTTTTGCCCACAGCTCCTCCCTAGTCCGTGCACCTTTTCTGGGCAGCTCCAGCCAATGTGAAGAGAGGAGGTTGCGTTTTATGCTCCTGTGTTTCTGTCACCTAGAAAACCATCTGGCCCTTAGTAGGCACTTGGCAAATGATGTAGACTTAACAGCTAACACATGCCTGAGACTTGGTGGTCTTGGAAGCCAGAGTCAGGGAAGAGGCAGCAGCTCCTCACCTGTCCTCAGCCCCTGGCCCTTTTGCTCTGGGTCACCCTTGAGTACCTCTTGTGTGTGTCTATATGTATCTGTGAATTTCCCACCTGGTCCCGCAGCCAACCAGCCCCAAATAAACACACAAAGACTTACGTTAATTTGTAAACTGTTGGCTGGTGTCTGGGGCTTCTTATTGGCTAGCTCTCTCTTAATCATTAACCCATAACTACTAACCTATGTATTTCGACATGGCCGTATCTTACCAGAGAACGTCTGTCTCATCCTACCTTCCCAGTCTCTCCATGGCGTCCCCTCTGGCGGCTTCTCTCCGAGTCTCTCCCCAGAATTCTCCTCCTCCGGTAGCCCTGCCTATACTTCCGGCCTGGCTATTGGCCAATGAGTGCTTTATTCATCAACCAATAGGAGGAACATGTGTACAGAAGAACACCTCCATCGCACCTGTCCGGTGCATTTCTGCATGTGCCTTTTGTTCTTCAGGGAGCTACAGATGCCAAGCGGGAGAGCGGGTGCTCTCCTCTTCCGGTTTGGTTTCTTCAGTGCCTCTGAGTTCACGCGGTCAGCTACTGACATTCATGTTCCTCTCATAGTCTCCGCTGCCGTAAAACGGATGCAAATGTGAGAGAGCTCACATATTTGCACTTTGATTTAGGGCATATATTGACACATATAAATGTTTATAAAAGCACCACACCTGCCCTGGCATGTAGCAAACACTCCTGGGGTGATCATTCCATATCTCCTTTTCCCTATCTTTATACAACCTGCTGCCTTTAAAACCTTACAATTGGCCTAGTTACAGTTCCCATTTAACACTCATCTTGGGACCAGGAGGAATTTAGGTCTTCACTTACTTGGTTGGAGAAAAACATTCGGCGTCTGTGACTAAATTAAGCCCCTTAATCAAGGAATCCATGATCACTAACTTCTTCAGTGTAAGGGGGAGGAGACCAAAGCAAATCACCGTGTCCCCGTTGACCCCATTGGAGGTAAATTTACCCTAGCTGGTCAGCGGCAGGACAGGGCCAGAATTAAGGTGACAGGTTCTAGTCACCGTGTTGGTGATCTTTGCTGCCAAGCGGCGGATGGGCACTATCGCTGCAGAGATGAAGAAAGGGAAAGGAAGAGGCCATAACAGTGACAAGTGGCATGGAAAAGTCACATGGGGTGAGGGTGGGGTGAAGGGGAGGGTAATGCCTGAAACACTCTTCAGCTCCCGATAGCAGAATCCCCAAGGCCATGGTAGTTGGGAGACACTAAGGGAGGAGGTAACAAAGGATCTGCCTGCCAACTCTGCAGATCAGCAGGGAAACAAGCCCTCAGCTGGGTGCTATGGAAGGGTTCACCCCTCACCAAGCCCCAGGGGCTCCGTGCATGCAGTGTTGATCAGTCCTGCAGAATGCCGCACACCACGCAGTTTCTATAAGTCAGTCATGCAGAACGTTGCACAGCATGCATGCAGTGCCGGTCAGTCAGTGAGATCCTGAAAGAGACATTGCTGGGATGACTCTCATCAGGCAGTTTCTAATTTATTGTGGATCTCTGGATCGCTGGTGCCTTGGCCAGAGCTCTTGGTGATTAAGTTCTACAGAACACCCTGTTCTACGGCCTGCATGTTTCCTCGTGCGAAGCAAATATTAGTGTTCCTGGAGCCCCAAGAGTAAAGTCACTGTCTGGTCACCAACAGGCATTTCTTCTCACCTTTATACCCAGTCTTGCATCGTAAACTAGGGACAGTTAACACGTTCTTCTAATTATAAGAAGCATTACTTGTTTACTAGAAGAAAGTTAGAAAATATCGATGAGTAAAATTAAAACATAGCAGCCCAGAGAGATGGCTCAGCATTTAAGAGCACCATCTGTTCCTCCAGAGGACCCTGGCTCGGTGCTGCCACTCATAACTCATAACTGTCTATGACTATAGTTCCAGGTCATCTGACACCTCTAGTCTCCATGGGAAGCAGGCACATGCATGTGGGTGCACAGGACACCACACACATAAACTGTAAATAAGTAAAACATAAAACAATAATATACAGACCTTTTCTGTCCCACAGTCTAACTGGCACAGACCAAAGAGAATTATTAGAGGTCAACCATTTCTCATTCCTATTCTGTTATTCATCTCTGCAAACTGAAGCTATTTCTGTCAAGGACCTTACATCTTCTATGTCTACATCGTTATGCTAGGTGGAACCTCTGTCTTCACAAAACTTGTATAAAATGGTTTTATGCTGCAGCAGGTCTTACACCTAAGAACACATTACATTACAGGGGACCCGGGGGAGGTAGCTAAGTCAGCAAAGTGCACATGTGTGAGGACCTGAATATAGATGCCCAGCACCCACGTTAAAATCTGGAGCAGCAGGACACCAGTTACCCCAGCTTTGGGAGGGTGTGGCGCTTTGAAGATCCTTGCTACTCACTGGTCAGCCAGCCTAGGCATTCTGTGGGCTCCAGGTTCTCTCCAGTGAGAGACCTTGTTGCAAAAATATAAGGTAGAGAATGCACACACACACAAACACACACGTGTGCACACACAAACACATACACAAACACACACATGCATGCACGTGCACACACGCATGCCCCAAAGGATGCATCAGAAATCTGTTAGTAAATAAAAACCAATGTATCCGCTGTATCATTTTTATCAGCTGCGTCCAGTTGTGTGCACAGATGTATTTTGTCCTCTCAGCCGCCTCCTCCTCCTCTATTGACATGTATGTACTTTGTCATGTTTTCCCCATGTAAATGATGTACCACGGAGAACATGTTCACACATGCTTGTCTTTGACAGGCATTTCATACTGTCGTATTTCTGAGCTTTTGGTTATTGTTGACCTTCAAACCTAGCTACTAATATCCCTCAAGTTAATGCCACGGGTTCCTTGGTTCAGTTCGCAGTTCCATAATGGCTAGAGCAACGTCAAATTCCCAGACACACAGAGACAGGGGAAACGGCCACATTACTTAGTATTGGCTCCTCACTCCACCTCTCACCCCAACACACCCCATCCACAATTATCCCTACTTGGTTTCCACAGGACTGTGCCCCGGCCTGCAAACTCCAGCTCCTACTGTGTTGTCTGTAAGGAACGTTGCTAGTACATTTCCTGAAATCTTGATGTAGCCTTCCCCCCTCCCCCCACCATACACACACACACATAGACAACTCCTACTTCATTCTTCATCTCCGTGCTGCAGCCATTTTCCCGGCAGTGTGCAGGCCCTCGTGGGCTGGCACACGAGAAGCGTTTGGGTGAGAGGAACCATCTTGACTGAATACAAACTGAGGGCGTAGACTTGGAGAGTTTACCTATAAATAAGTATCCTGGCACGTGAATTACACACATTCTGACTTTATTCGCTACTCTCTTTACTTCTAGAACAAAGGCCAGCAAAGGTGAGCTCTAAAAACCAGATGTTAAATACTGTGCCGTCGCTGTTCAACTCAGCCTTGTCATGAAGGTAGTTGCGGGCAGGAACTATGCTTGTGTTCTGATAGGAATTGATTTGTGGATCATGGATTGCCAGACCCTTTCCTAAAACTGGTGTGGCTTCACTCACACAAGTTACATTCGGAGTCTAGTCCCATGCCCTTTTCCACAAAAATACATGACCCGTGTCTCTTCTGAGGTAGACATAGACATCTAGTCTACCTCATGAGCACAGAAACAGTGGCCACGGATTCTGCCCGGCATGGAGGAGGCCACACACCTGGAGCAGAGTTGGATAGAGGACAGTGCTGGGGTAGTGGCAGGTGTCACCTCCCTTAGGGAGCTGCAGGAGGGTGCGTGTCCAACACTTGCTGCCACCACAGCAATCCCATTCACTGAAGCTCCTGGAGGTCAGTTGCAGTACCTAGAGCTGTGACTATATACAAGATCTATAGCCCAGGCTTTGGGAAGAGCTGTTGGTGATGTAGTAGTAGACACAATATCCTTTCACTAAACCAGAACCTATCAGTTGCATGCCACTGGCCTTGTCAATGCCAGCATTTCCACTAGCTGTCCACAGCAGGTCCTTCCTCTAGCAAACACAACAATGTCTTCCCTATGATCTAAGAGGCCGAGGTCCAACTGGAACGCTTCAAGGGAACCTTCTGCTGTTGGGCTCCCTGTGTGGGGCTTCGGTCGGACAGAGTCAGGAGGGCAATCCAGTGAATACTGGACGCCCCAAGTTTATTCTTCAGCATTCTTAAATATCCCATCCAAAAAGGGGGATGTGGCAAAGGACTTCTTTATCACATACAAGCAACAAACAGACTTTTCTTTATTAATTCTCCAAGATTTCTTCTCTAATTCTCCAAACACTTGGTAACCACACCTTAGACTAAATTTCTCCTTATCTGGCCTTGAGGGTCAAGAGTAACCACACCTCAGACCAAGCCTGTTACTATTTAGATAAGACATCCACAACCAAGATCCTTCAGTAGCCATGCCTTAGTTCTTTAGGGCTTATGACTTAAACCTTGGGAGGCCAAGGACAGTTTTGAACTCTCTGACCTTAAGTCAAGATGAAGAGGAGCCACCCCCGACAGCTCTCCCTTCCCTACCTCTGCTAACCTAACCCTCCATGGACAGCATAGGCACTTTAGCCTAAGTAGTTGAAATGCCTACTCTGGTCCCCACCACCACCACCAAGGCCTCTGGTGTCTGTAAAGGAAGAGTAGGCATTGTGTCTCTTGAGGATCTGTGGTACAGAGGAAAGCCTACATTTACTGCCCAAAGACTTAACTTTGTGTCGTAGCTGCACCCTTTGTGTCTAAGAAGGAGCAAGTGACCAGTCTTTTTGAGCCTTGGTTTCCATAGTTATAAATTTTGAAAGTTGTTGTGAGACTAGAATAAAGCTAAGTGAAGGGAGAGCCTAGAGGCCCTTAAACATCTAGACTTCTCAGTGTCTAAACTGCTCACAGGGTTTAGCTTGGGTATCTCCTTAGCGATGTAACCATTTGGAAGTGGGACTCGTGGAGATATATCCTTGATTAATTATAATGACTCCATTTTTTCAAATGCTGCCGAATATAATTGATATTTTAAAATAGTTTTCTAAAATCTCATCAACATCAAGTAAGGCAGACAAGCTTCTATTTCTTTTAAAATTTTGTATCATAGATCTAAAATTTCACCAGCATAGACTGCAGAGGGATGTTGTCAGAGGCTTTTAAATCAACCCTCAATGCCACCAAATTAATAAAATCAAGGGGGAAGTCCCCTAAGATACCCAAAAAACGGGTGAGCAGAGTTGAAGTTGTTCCTTTACCCCTTCTTTAGAAAATGACTACCGTGTGACATGGAGCACAGGGGTAGCTGTAACCCAGCATTGCACATTGACCATTGGAAACTCACTGCTTAAGTTTAAATTCTCTCTCTATGGTTCACACTCTCTCCTAGAAAAAGGTAAACGAATCCTGGAGGTACATAGAGATACATAGGGAAACCTATAGAAGGTCAAATGCGTGGAATTGTTAAAACACTCCACAGATCTGTGAAGATGGGTAATTCACAGCAGCCCTTTAAAACCCCGTCATTGAACTAATTGCACAGACCAACCCAGTTAGGTTGTCATGGATTGGACACTGGAACTCAAGTGTGTTGAAGATTCACCCTGTAACACAGAGCTAGGAACTGAAGGTATAAAGCCAAGCATTCCTGCACCTAGTTCCTGCTCCCTGCCCTGCACCACAGGCAATTCATAACCTACTGGACAGTGTGCCGGAGTAGAATGTCAAAGGTGGCGGTCTCAGTTCAAACCTTTCCCTTGTCCTTTTGATAGAAACACAACTAAGACACACCTGTCTAAAGAGCAGAATGTACTTCTGCATGACACAAACTACAGATGAAAATGCCAGTGTTTGTGTAAGCAATTCAGATTTCTAGGTAGAGTTTTGATAGCCAAGTTAGTTTCTTCACCTGTTCTACCAACCTGTCAGTGAGGATAAGATGAAAACCATTCACTGCAATCAGAAAATACACGTGCAAGCCGAATTATTGTGTTTATTAAAGCCATAAATATATGCAGATAAATTAATTATCTCAAGTTCTGCCTACCTAAAAATTAATTAGCAGGTAATTAGCAACCCTGGAGAAGTTTCATTTCAAAAACTTCAGTCTTTGTTATGAAGCTGGAATCTCGATTTTTAATGAAGTACCATGATGAAAGAGTTACAGAATTAGCCCTCACTGTATTCTGCAACACTGCAAAAGTTAATTAATTCTCTGACATTCAGCAATGCAGCTAAATTACTTCATATACTTGTTTGAGCTCACTGTCTGTAATCTTCTGACTGAAATAATAAGTGCTAAAGTTGGGGATGGTGCATATTATTTACCCATCTACAACCCTGTTACCCACTGCCCCAGATAGGTCATCCTTGGAGCCTGAAGAGATTGTTCTCTGGGACAAATGGAGGGAAAGGTTTTTAAGGTTCAGTTTCCAAAGTCAGAGCTTCTGAACAGAAGTTTTCTTTAAACCTTAAACTGAAGAAACGGCCCAGTGAGACCGTGCAGGGAATCAGCTGCCACGCCCTCTATGCTGTCTGTTTAAATGTGTGTTGCTATCGTGACTTATTCTTACATCACAGGAAAATGAATCCAGATTTTATTTCTGTTCCTTGCCAGACTTGTACAGCAGGCAAAGTGTTTGAAAATAGTCAAAGGAAAGGAAGACATTGGCTTGGATAATCTCTATAGAGGTAAAAACCAAAACAAAATAACCAACACTAGCAAAAGCACGAACTGGCTTTTGCTTTTTGTTGTGGAGTTTGTCTTATCTGTCTGTCTGGCTTCCTTCATTGTTCTGGTAGGGAGTGTTGCCAAGGACCTGAGCAGAAGTCGAGAGACTCTTAGATTCGTGGTGTGCTACTCACTTCTAAGCCCATCTTAGTTTCCTCATTTTCAGTTGTGTCAGGAAATTCCTTGTGTCAGGAAAGATCCAGTCTGTGGAAGTCAGTGTCTCTGGTGTGCTTCTACAGGGGACATTTAATGCAGCCGGGAAAGTCACTGTGGTTGACAAATTAGATGGTGGAAAAATGAGTGTTATTTGTAGATCAGATGGAAAATTACCAGGAAGAAAGCAGACATCAGAGATGAGGAGTTTGTTGGGTCTTGAAAGGGAAAGGTTTAGGTGTTCTGGTCCAGTGACTGCTGAGCAGACAGGAAGCGAGGCCACTACGATTAGCTGCATTGTCTTGGCACTGTCATTTAGATCCGGTCAGGGGAAAGCACTGATCATTTGCAACTAGGATGCTACGTCTTCAGCTACCGTGGTCCTTAAATTCTTAACTCCCAAAACATGTGACATCTGTTTAAGACAAGTGGACAGCACAGAAGCTCATCTCCACGGCAGTCTCCTGATGGAGTTCTCTTAAGACCGGGTGGTCAGTGAACGGGAGGGCTGTGATGGCCAAAGTGAAGCGGCTCTGTTTTGGATGGGCCAAAGCTCAGCCTTGGGTTGGAAGAACTGTGAATTTCCATCTCAGCCACAAAGAGATGGGGTCTTTTGGGGAGAAAATGGGGGCAATTAAGGTACTTGGCTTTCGTTGTACATTTACACGTGTCTCAGAAGAATTTCTGTATAATATAACCAGAGCTAAGCCTTGCTTTAAATAAGTAATGCATATTTTAGAAACGGCTGCAAATGTTCTCATCCATTTCACCAAGCCCTTCTTCATTCTGTAAGCAGCATGTTTTGGAACCACATATGAAACCTTTAAAAAAAAAAAAAAGTGTTGGTGTTTTAATTCATATTTTGACACTTTTGAAAATTTCTGCAGAGAGTAATTATGTACATGTTCCTGTTAAAACAGATACACAGTCTTGTGCCTCACATAGGAAGAGTGGTAATGAGGATCACCCTGACCAAAATAGAAAGTATCTCTAGCAAAAGGCATTTGCATAATGAGAAAAAAAAAAAAACGAGTCTCTTCCAGCTCGCCCTGTGTGCGCTTGCTCTTTTCTGTACCCTTTGTGAGAGGTTTAAACCCGTACGTTTGCATCTCCCCCCTGTGTTTGCTGAACCCCCTAACCATTTCTACTTCCTCTCAGGGGAGGTCTGTAAATGACAGACAGGGCAGTGACATCACAGGATGAGCGGGGAGCTCCTGCCTTGTGCAGAGCACATGACAGTCTCCAGGCTTTGGGGAAATTCATCCAGGGGTCTGATGTGCTGCAGGAAAATGTACCACGCACCAGCTGTGTACATGGCACCTGGTTTTGTGCCTAACGTATCGCTCAGGTTGCAATTCCTGTATCCAGCCAGTCTTCATTATTGTAATTAAGTTCATTTGCTCTGTTTCTAACACGTATGAGACCGAATGGCAAAACTAGACATCCCTCCTATGAGATTACATAATTGCCTAATACCCTTTCATCTCGAAGCCTATAATGTGAGTTTCATTTGCAATTCTTCATCTCTTTCTCCCATTTTTCTTTCCCATTTTGATGTATAGATTTGAATCGGTGCCTTCATTTTGGTTTTCGTTTGTTTTGTGTTTAAGGAAAATGAACTGAAATGTGTTCTCATTTGTTCTGTGAACAGAAATTGTAAACACTGAATTTTTTCCCCCTAGGCTGTGTGCAGCATGTTGACACAGCTTCTGATTTTCATGTCGCAGATGAGTTTTCAAATTTCACTAGTGACCATCTTTATTTTCCAAAGCGTTTTATTTACAATAAATATGATGGCTGTCATATATACTTATGGTTCTATAAATATGAAGACTGTCATATATACTTATGGCTCTTTTCAAAGCTCCTGTTTTCTGGCCCAGTATAGTTTTTAGAGATTTGTGTAATTTGCAACATCTTTCCAAGAAGAATATTTAGAAATGAAATTGGCAGAAATCACTGTCTAGTAATACATGTTTGTTGAAGGAAGCACAGTCATTTTACAAGGATATCTGCTTATAAAATAGATGGGAAGTAAGGGAAAGTCTGTAACACAAATAATAAAAATCCAGAGATTGATATTGTGGTTCAAGCTGAAGATCAGAGACGCAAAGCAGCCAAGCCAGTAACTCTTACCTCTGCCAAGGGCCTGGGGGATGCTGACCTCACTGTGCCTGGAGACTAATTCTCAAAATACAACATGAGACACTGGGCTCCTGTCTTTCATATACTTCTTTAGTGCTGGGATTAAAGGTGTGAGCTCTGTTACGCTTTTAGACTGATTCATTCTAATGTAGCCCTGGGTGGCCTTGAACTCTCAGAGATCCATCTGCCTCTGTGTCCTGAGTCCTGGGATTAAAGGTGTGTGCCACCACTGCCCAGCTTCTATGTCGGTGGCCGGCTTTGCCTTCTGATCTTCTGTGGCTTTATTAGATCATAAATGATATGTTACCACACAAGTATGTACCAAGGGCTACACCAAAAGCTTGGCAGGAGACAGTGTCCTTTGCACCATCTGTGAGTGGAGGCACTGGTGGGCATGGGACATTGTGGTCATAACCTGTCCCTTCTCTGCGATGGACTTGGGTATCAGATAACCAGTGAATGTTACATAGAGGACAGAAGACAGGCCTTTAGTATAAGTTGAGCAGAGCTATTGCAGTGAACAGCTCAGGTATGTCCTGATATCTCAGAGGGAGAGATCTAGGGTGTGGCCTCTTGATACCTCAGACCTGTCAGGGCTACATTGTAGCATGCTTGGGAACCCTTTAGAAACTTTGTAAATTTTAGCTAGTAAGTTGTTTCCTTGTATATGTCTACCACTTGTATCTGGATCATTTGTAATTAGAAAATAACTAGTTCTCATTTTGTTGATCCAGTACTTTTATAATCCCTGAATTGAAACAGAAATGTGGATGATACATCACCCATAAGTTATTTTCCAGTAAGAAAATACAAGGGTCTATATGACTGGCACAGAACTACATGTGGTAGTCTACAGCCAGCATTGTTTCCCCCTTTAATAGACCATGTCCATTTTTCTAAGTCAGTAAGAAAAGTTAGGAAACCCACAAGAGATCACTTAATCAGCAGTTATGTCAAGAAACAGAACCTGACTCAAAGGGGGCCACATGCAAGCCTGTCAGTCACCCCATTCTGCCTGAGGAAACTCCTCTGTGATTCACTGGCTACCAGTTACACGTCTCCATCTTGAGTGTTTTATATGAGGAATCATATGCTTATGTGTTCTGAAATGCCTGACTTTTGCTAAACTGGGATCCATCCAAGTCATATTTTTCTTGTTTCTGTGCTATATACTGTTCAGCTATATGCAGATAGCAGAGTTTATGCCTCTCCGTCTTGGCCGTTTTCAGTCCATTGCTCTTCATGGCGGTGCTCCAAGTGTGCGAGCTAGTGCCTCTGTGTATACTATTCCTGAGGAGATTCAGTGAGTGGAATATCTGGGTGATAGAGGTAATTCATGGCCAATCTCACATGTTTTTAAAAAGCTCCATAGACATTCAGTCCCAGCAAGGACAGTCTTTTGCTCTGACACTGGGATTTAATGATACTTTAGTTTTGCATTTCCCTGAGATGAACTGAACAACGTGTGTGTGTGTGTGTGTGTGTGTGTGTGTGTGTGTGTGTGTGTGTGTGTGACTATTGCCCTTTGTGAAGTGCCTTCTTACTGCCTTTGGAGTGTCTTCTTCTTATTGGTATGCAGCTCTGTACATAAGTTGTGAGACAGATGTATTGCAGTCATCTTATCCACTTTGGAGTTTGCTTTCTTGAACTCTTAATGGTACTACTTTGTGACAAATAAAAATTTCATCCTTCATTATAACTCAGAATTTCTGGCTTTCTTAGCACCTACATGCCTTTAAAATGTTCAGCATCTTCCATGTTCATGAACTTGTGCTGCTAATTTTTGTTTCAAATACTTAAGCTTCCATATCACAATTTAGCTCTGGAATACAGCTGGAGCTAATTTCCTATACATTATAAAATAATAGTAAAAATTCACCTTCTCTGGGAATTTGCAGTTGCTAAAGTAACGTACGCTAAACTGCACATCATACCCTCTTCTGCATTGAAGAACCACTTGTTGAAAATTAAGTTGCCGTTTCTGTGTTGATCAGCTTCTAAACTACTCTGATTCAGTGACGTATTTTCATTATACTGTCTATTCCATGCTGTCTTAATTGCCACAACTTTATATAACTATGCTAACATCTTCCACTTCTGTTTTCTTTCTGTTCAGTTGTCCTGATTACACTGGGCATGGTGGCATGCATACCAGCATCAGAGAGGCTGTGTTAGCCTGGGCTAAACAGAGAGACCCTATCTAAAAGAAGAAACACACACACACACACACACACACACACACACACACACAAACTCTATAAACACATACAAAAACTCTCTCTAACACACACATAAATGCACACAATAACTTTCTCAAACACACACACTATCATTCTCTCTCACACACACATACATGCAGTACATGCAGACACATTAACTCTCTCTTCTCCCTCCCTTTCTCTCTCTCTCTCTCTCTCCCTCTCTCTCTCTCTCTCTTACACACACACACACACACACACACACACACACACACACACCATACAAGTCACAGTGAGTTTAAATAGATCTGAGGTGATTCTGTTATCTTGTTTCTGCTGAACTGCCATCTTCTAATTCATGAACATGGTATACTCTTTGGTTTAATTAGATTCTCTCTCTCTCTCTCTAATATCTGTGAGTGGTGTGGGGCTGTTTCCCTGGTCTAGCCCCCATTGCAGTGCTGAATGGATGTAATGATAGAAAAGCATCTTTGTCTTATTCTTAATCTCAGAAGGAAACATTGTTATAAGGTAATAATAAATACTAATAAGTACCACTAATAATAAAATTATTACTATAATGTAGCTTTCATTAAGACCCTTAGTAGAGTGAGAAAATGTTCCATTTCTAGGTTGATGTGTGTTTATTTTTATAAGTGGGTAGTGAACTTCAAAAAGTATTGTCCTGGTTATATTGGGATGGTTATTATTTTTTTCTACTCTATTCTATTAATATTGGGAGCTTTGATTACAATGGAAATCTGTGGCTTGAGTAACCTTTATGTTACAAGTATGGAAAGTGTGCCTATTATGCTGGCATTGCTCAATGAGGCTCAAGTAACTACCCTCCACTTACCGGTATCCAAACTGAGCAATAGAACCCATGATCAGGCAGACCTTGCTTTGCATGCTTCCAAGGCGTGAGAACTCAAGGCATGTGAATTCAAGTTGTTACTATTAAGCTAAAAAGTAGCAGAGTCTAAACAGCCCTGTGCTGATTTCGGTGGCTGAGGGGAGTCAACTGTGAGGGAGCTCACAAAGTGACAGTTTTTGCACAGATCACCAGTGAGCACCAGTCTACCACTGGTGCCAGACTATCACCCCCCTTCAGTCCGCACACAGACACTGAAGCATACAAGGTGCTGCCCACTCAGCCCCCCAGGGTGAGAACCTGCGGCATTTTACAGGGTTTCCTTCCTCAAAAAGAAAATCAGCCAGTAAATATGAAAGGACTGATAGCATTTGAAGCTACCATCAGCTTTAAACACATTTATAGGGGGAGAATGGGCGACCCCAGAATTTCTGACCTGTGTTTTGAGCTATGACTGCAACGGAATGAGTGGCCTTGACAGACAGGATGGACAAACAGGATGACAAACAGCGTCACTACGTAACGCTGGCTAAGAAACAAATCACATAAACGTTTTTAGTGTTGCCAGTCACAGTTGCTTAGAGCTCCAGTGGCAGGAAGAGAGTTGGTAATGCAGTGTCTAAAACTTGTAAATCCCTGGAAAAAGACCGCTGCTTTCTTTATTCATTGCTAGTTAATTCAGTTTGTATATTTTCAACTGTGTGGTGAATTTTGCAGCTCCATACTGTGGTGATATATTGTCTATGACTTCTTAAGGCCACTGAAGATCAGAGAAGCAAAGCAGCCAAGTCAGTAGATCTTACCTCTACCCTGCTGAAATGGCAATCCTGTCTCCACAAATCCTCAGGGGCAAAAATCTCTCAGTTCCCATCCCCTCCTCCTTATATTCCTCTCTCTGCCCAGCCATATCACTCCTGTCTCCACCTCCCTAGTGCTGGGATTGTGTGATCCCAAGTGCTGAGATCACCTTTGCGTGAGCTGTTTCTTTTAGGATCAGTGTGACCTTGAACTAACAGAGATCCCTCTACCTCTTAACCCTGAGTCCTGGGATTAAGGGTGTGTGCCAGCACTGCCTGACCTCTATAGCTTTTGCCTGGCTTTGCCTTCTGAATCTTCAGGCAAGCTTTAGTAAATCATGAACAACATGTCACCGCACCACGCTGCTATGTCGAATGAGAACTGTCTCCATTTTGTCAAAGACATTTTTGACTATATTCAAGGAAGGCATTGATGATAATTTTCTTTCTACTGCTGTCACCATGTTTTGATATTGCAAGTTTGATAATGTGATGGGAAATATTCATTCATTTTCCACTTTCCATTCTTATAAAGATTTTATGTAAAATGCATGCTTTTATTTTATTTTATTTTTTTTTAATGTTCAGTGGAATCCACCAGAAAAAGCGGTTTGAGCCTGGAGAGGTTTTTATTAGCACAGTATTCATTGCCGAATTAATTTCTAGTTAATGTCTTTAATAGATTTATGGCTTAAAAGGTGGAATGACTTGCCCAGAGGTTTAGATAGTAGCTTTAATGTGATTTTGTATAATGAAGTCACTCTTCAAGCAGCAGAATGGGCAACGTCATCAATGGTCCCAACCCTCTGTGGAGCTTACATGCTACAATACCAATTCAGCAGGCAAGGTGTAGCCATCGACACAATAGTGACACAGTATTATGGGGGTAGCCAACCATGCCCTAACTAGAACTGAGGCTTAGAGACTGCATAACTGGTGCTGGGAGCTTGCTCAAAGTGCGTGGCTTAGGACTCTGTAGGACCTAGAGGCCAGCCAACTGATTTTATTTCACGACACGGGCGTGTTCTCAAACTGCCTTCTAACTGCCTATGTTTACAGGTGTGGATGGGTGGTGCCCTTACCTATGATCACAGATGCTTCTTTTAGCAGTGAGCAGCAAACTCATGCTTGGTCAAGGTGCTGATAATAGACAATTGTCGGGAGCTCAGACTGCAATAGCACATCAGTATCACCCCTTACAATGCTCAGTGAACTAGGTGGAGGGAAGGGTAGAGAAAGTAAAAGATAGACGATTGGGAGGCGGGGCAACCAACTCATTTGCATGGGTTTCAGGGAACAAAGTCAAGGCCACACGCTTTGGTGACAAGCACTTTGTCAACTGAGGCATCCACTTGCATTTTCTTTCTTTTATTCTTCATGTGTATACACGTGTGTAATGGCACATATATGGTAAAACCTTAGGGAAAAAATGTCTCCTCGTGTCAATGGTGGCAACAAACCGAAAGGCAAGACTACATCAGAACTCCCTTGCAAAGTAGGTGTCTTGTACGGAGCACCTCTGACGCCTTCCGCAAGAATGAATTCTGTTGGCTGAAAAAGGATGCTCAGGATAAGGGCCTAGGGAGGAAGGGTTTGTAATAAGCATAACAGCAGTTTTGTTTGATATCACGGGACCTCTTTCATGAGGATGAATTTATTGGCTGAGAAACAATGCTTAGGCGTCTGGGGCCAACAATAGCAGATCACCAGATTATTAAACAATATCCATGCCAGCCTCCCAGGTGAGCAGGTATCAATTCAACCTGCATGTTTAACAACTCTGCTTTCTCTAGTGCTTTCTGTAACCACGTGGGCCTCGGGCCCTCTGCAGATGAGAACAAAACACCAAGGTTGTACTCTGACCTCCACGGGCTTGTGCCCTGCCAAGTGCAACCGCACTCACACAAGAATCCACAGGGGGGGTGGAAGGACATGCACACACAGGGAAATACATATCAAAGGTGGTAATTCAGACTCAGAAAGAAAAATATTCTCTCTCATATGCAAATCCTAGCCTCTGTCTGTGAAATGTATGTATCTCATGGAAGTAAATGTGGCTAAAGGCCAGGGAAACTAGAAAAAAAAAAAAAAAAGCCCACAAGATGGACATAAAAAGACTTTAAGGATACGCGAGAGAATAGAGCAAGTAGAAAGAGGAAATGCTTGAGCATAGTGGGAAAGGCGGTCAGTGTGATGAGGGACATGGGGAGGCTCAGGTGAGTCCGTGAGCCATGAAATACTCACGAAAATAACATAGGGAATCTGTTACTTAGGCGTCATCGTTTGATTCTCACGAGAAAACACATGTGCAAACCAAAGGACAGCAGTTCTCAGATTCATCAGAGAAGCGTGGTCCTTACTCCCTTACCATCAAGGTGTGCGCAGTGTCTTCTTGCTTTTCTTGGCACTGTGACAAAGTAACTTACAGAAGCAAGCAGGTCAAGGAACGAACTTTCTCTGCTCACTGTTTCAGAGGACTTTAGTTCATCGTGGCAGAGAAGGGGTAGCGGAGTTGAGGAGGCGGGGCTGTAGGAGACTGTTTTCACATCTGGACAGATCTGTCTGTCCTTGTGACCTTTACTAGCCAAGCCCTGCTTCCTAAAACTCTACATCCTCCAAGTAACGACATAAGCTAGGGTCCAAACCTTATTGAACCCATGGAGGAGCACTGCAGATTCAAACCACGACATATGTCTTTGGAGAAGGGCGGTTAGGCAACCCCTCACCCGATGGATGTCGAGAGATGCTAAGAAAGTCTTCTGAAGTCCAGGGCTCAGCTACAGGGGTCCAGTGTTGATAACAAAACTAGTATTTTCACCCAACAAAATCCACCCCAACACAAGCCTCTCTTGTGACAATAGCATATCACAGCCAATAATTGAAAAAAAATAAGCTATTTAAGGACTCAAACAATGCTGGGGACACATCAGGATGTGAAAGAGTTGATAAACCAAACATTAAACATAACCCGACTCTTACCCTAATATACATAAAACCTCACATCAAAAACATTTTGTGTGACCTTTAGGGAAAATATCACCATGTCTCTATGAAACAAGAAGAAAACATAATATAAATATGCAAAGCAATGATCAGAATCAGTCTTGAATATGTAGTAGATATTTTCATGTTATGGATAGTTATATAACCAAGCTGTGCTAAGGGCTCTGTTGAGTGAACCTGTATAGAGTTGTAAAGCAAATGAACACTATTTTTGAAAAAGAATCAACGGGTAATGCTAAGAATCATCAAAGAGTTGGAAGAGAGGTGAAATATGCTTTGTCAACAGGCTAGACAGACTGAAGAAAAAAAATTGGGTAGATTCAGAAACTTCAAAGGAGTCCCCAAAATGAAAACCAATGAAATTAGATATAAAGAATGATGTGATGGAACAGTCAGATGTTTTAAAGGGTTTGATCAGAACACCAGAGGAAAAAGGAAAAGAAACAGAAAAAATATTTGAAATATTAATATTCCAGAATTAATGACAATTTTCAAAGCAGACATTCAGAAATGGAAAGGATACAGTGCACATTAAATACCAAAACTCCTATTTGTAGACTTATCTCAACCTAGACTTTTCCATACCACACAAAAATACCACATAAAAATAAAGAGAGATATTGTAACTTGTATTTTAATTTGCTTCTATGTGGCATCTCCTCACAGCCTACTTTAGCTCTCCCTCCCCTAGCCCCTCACACTCCCTCATATTCCAAGCCCCCTAACCCCCTCACAGACGTATTGATATGTTATTTATGATTTAATAAAGATTGCCTGAAGATTCAAAATGCAAAGCCAGCCACACTAGTCAGTCATAGAAGCTGAGAAGTGGTGGCACACACCTTTAGTCCCAGGACTCAGGAGACAGATGTAGAAGGATCTCTGTGAGTTCAAGGCCACCCAAGGCTGCACAAGACTGAATCAGTCTAAAAGAGAATTAGAGCTCATGTATTTTATTCCAATATCAGTCTCTGGCCTTTTATTTTTCGTCTTACACGAATAAACCGCCCCTTTACCAGTATTCACCATACCGACTTATTCTCACTTATACCCTACTGGTCTTTTGAAGATTTCCCCATCTCATGGCTCCTGTTTTATCTTGTGATTTCTACAGATGCTCAAAATTAAGTGCACACACACATACACGCACGCACACACACACCCAAACATTTGAAGATAGGAGTCACATATGGGAGAGAACATGTAGTTTTGTCTTTGGGGGGGTCTAGGTTACTCAAATCACTATATTTCCTAGTCTTGTCCATTGACCTGAAAATTAGGTAATTTTATTTTTCTTTAAAGATGAATAAAAACCTATTGTTTTTATGTAGCAGACTGTCATTATCCACTCATCAATTGATGGATAATCAAGCTGATTCCATTTCTTTGCAATGAACAATTCTGTGTGGTAGGATAAAGAGCCCTTTGAAAATACATCCAGGGAATCATATAGCTTGGTCGCGTGCAAGTCCAGGTTCTAGCTACCTCCACTTTGATCTACATAGTAGTCATACAAGTTTACAACGCTGAATACGGATCCCCTTTCCCTACATACTCACCAGCATTTGTTTCATTTGTGTTTGGGGGGGGGCAGGTGAGATGAACTCTCAAAGTAGTTAATTGGCCTTTCGGTTGATGACATTGACCCCTAAAAGGAGGGGAAATCACCTTATAATGGAGTACAGTGAGCACTGAATTTCTCTTTGGAAACCAAGTGATCAGGCAGGAAATGGAATCACAAACGTCTGTATCATCCATTTACAAGTCATAGTCCCGTGAAATCACCCTTCACAGGTGAAGTGTACATCCAAAAGCACAGGCCAGGAAAACAGAAACAAGGAAGTTCACCTCCTTTGAGGAAATGTGCAAGCCCTCCAGAGATAAGGAAAATGACGTCGGGAGTTTGTTACTGCATAAAGAGGTGTGTTAGAGAAATGGAAATGAAAAGATCATAAACTATTTTCCATATCGGGGCAGCCACTGGTATTGTGTGTATGGTGAGATCTTCCAGGACAACAAGGAAAAACAGTGACTGTAGTTGAGGTACTTAATGAGAGTCAGATTCGAGTAGGGCCACAAAATGCTCAATTAAAATCAGAGGAGAAAATAAGACAAAGCATAAAATAAACACAACAAATTCGAAATGAAGCAAAATCAAAGTAGATCATAGACTGAAATGTAAAACACAGGACTAACAAAGGAGAAAATGCAGATGGCCTGGTTTGTTGATGACTAAGATATAACCCCAAAAGCGCTGTCCAGACAGAGAAACGCGTATTAAAATGAAGGCATCCCATAGTGAGTGGGCGAAGGGGTACAAAAGACAAATCAGAAGCCAGGAGAAAATATCTGAAGCATCTGATAAAGGACTTGTATCAAAGTATTAAAAAACCTGTTGAGATTACAGCAAACCCAGGTGGCAATAAACATGGAACGTTGTGATCATGCTGATGGGAGATGTCATTCTGTAAATATGTTTCTCGTATTGGTTAATGAATAAAGCCCTGTTGACCAATAGGAAAGCAAGATAGGCGGGACTAGGAGACAAGGAGGATTTGAGGAGGAGGTAGGAAAAGTTTGAACCTGTAGGAAGGAGAGAGCAGAACACAGAACCCTCTCTCCGGTTACATAAGACCATGTGGAAACACTTAGATTAATAGAAATGAGTTAGTACTTAAGACAGAGATAGCCAATAAAAAATGCTAGTAACAGGCCAACAGCTTTATATCTAATACAACGTCTGTGTGTGTTATTTTGGGATGCTGTGGTTGTGGGACCGGGCCGATGGGAAACATACCGGTAACATCATGCAACATATGGGGACTTGCACATTAGAGCATCAAAATGTTATGTAAACTAACACGATTAAAATAAAAGCCCAAGACAGTGATGAGAATGTGAAGTGATAGGAATGCCCGCTCACAGTCTAGGAATGCACAATGCCGTTCCTGCATCAGCAGAACGCTTTGATAGTTTCATGCAATTCTTATTGTACACCCTAGCAGTTTGCAACGTCAGAGAGTGACCAAGTGAATTTAAACACACCCACGAAAATAAATAAATAAATAAATAATAAGCCTCAAACACTGATACTTACGGCAGCCTTCTTTAGATCTGGCTACAAAGCTTTAAACAGCCAAGATGTTCTTAAGTAGGGTGAACGGATGAATAATTTATGCTGGTATCCATAAGACAGAGTGTTATTCAACAGTAAAATGAAACGAGGTCCTTTTTGGAGGAAAATTAATTGCCTATTGCCAAGTACAAGAAGTCAGTCTAAAAAGCTTACCTCCTCTATCAGCCAAGTCTGTGATACTGTGTAAAAGGCACAGCTGTATAAAGACCAGGAAGATGGCTGTTTGTTTGGGGTTCTGGTGGAGGGCTCAGGGGAAGGTAGCAACAGGTTGAAAGAAGAGACATGCATGAAACCAGCAACCATACCAGTCACTGCATTTTTAAGACCCAGAGAATTATGGAATACAAAGATTTGACGTCTTAACATAAACAAAGGCCTGTAGTATTAATAAGGTACATCCATGCTGGTTCATCGGTTGTAAGAATTGCCACGTGAATATAATATATTAATAACAGAAGGAACTGAGATGTAAGATGTAAAGGACGCACGGAGGCTCTCCATAGTGTGCTCTGTATTCCCGTACAACTTAGCTACCATGGATTAAAAGGCTTAATTTTTGAAAAGTCATTATGAGCATTTGTGTCTGAGTAATGCACTGGGAAGCATGCAGTGTCCTCGCACCCATGTGCTGGGTCTGGGGGACTGTAGACAGGGACAGGGCAGGCTGGAGGGGGTGGAGAAACATGAGGGAGGAGATTTTTTTTTTTTTTTTTTTTTTTTTTTGCAGTGGCTCAAAGTTGCTTCAAGGGGACGTTCCAGCAGCTAAGAGAAAGGAAGCTGATAACAGCTCTAAAACAGAGAATGAATATTCTCTGTTTTGGCCTAGAAGCCTTTAACTGTCGACTATAAATGGCTGCAGAGCTGTCAGACCACACAAATGAGATCTGACTGCCCGGCTGCCTCTGTTCTCGGCAACCCAGTCCTACAGACTTCGTTTCTGTATTCAGGTGTCAATTAAAACAGTAATAATTGGAGCTTACAAGCTGGGATAAAATGTGGTAAGTTCCTCATTAGAAAGGATGGCTATCTGGCTAACCTTGGTTTTAGGAGGAAAAGAAAAAGCATACAGTAGAACCTTCTCCACAGTAGAAAGCATCTCCCATTGGAGGTGCTGGGATGGGAGGTTTCAGGGCTTGCTGAGACATGTGCTTCATCCGTCTCCTGTCAAAGCCTCCTGAGTCAGGGCCTCCTAAGCTCTCCTGATTCTTGAGGTTCAGTGGAAGGGACTGGATGCCTTGTGGGATTGCTACAGAGGATGCACTGAACCCTTTTTTGTTACCTTCAGTTTTAATTATCTTGTCTCGTCATTCAAGAAAGCTCCCTTCACCCTCTTCCCTCATGCAGACTCTTTGTGTGAACTTCCAGAAGTCCATACAAATAAGAATACCTGTAGTGGGACCTTCCCTTTGTCTCCTTCCGTGGCACTGACCACGCCCATTGAGGGGTGGAGCCAGGGGTAGAAGTGACTGGTGGAACTAGGTCTGAGGAGGAGCCAGGGAAAGCTCTCTGGCATGATCTGCCCTCCTGACTTTTATTCTGTCTCTCTGTCTTTTCTTTATCATCTATAGCTAGCCTTTCCCTCATCCACACTCCCCAACTCAGGTACGAACTTGGGGCTGCATAGCTGGCTCCGATTGCAGCCCAGCAAAACCTGCTCCCAACAAATACACTCATGTTTGTTTTTGTTTTTGAAAACTGAGACATTGTTTACAGGCTATGGGCTTTGGAGAACTCTAAGCATCTTTGGCAAGGCATTTTGAGAACTACAAGGTAGAGGAAAATTAAAATACAAGAATGTGGAAGTGAGCAAAACTGCATCCACGTCCCTCAGCCAGTACTTACCTGGTGTACCCTCTGCAGGGAAAGAGAACAAACCTGTTTCCTTGAGAAAGTGTCTGTAAGGCTGGGTTTCAATGCTCCATAAAGACACAGACACAAAGCCCGTGGCTTGCTCTAAAGGGCACAGCAAAGTTGAAGATGCTGGAGCTATTTGGAGAATGAGACAGTGAAATCTCTTTCTCCAAAGAGCTTCCGACCAAATATTGTCCTAGGTTGCTCTATTCAGACAGCCCTGCTGTTTTGGCATTTCATTAAATTCCTGCGAGGGAAGACTTTTAAATAGTAATGGCGTGTGCCTATGTCTGAGTCCAAGAGGGAGCCAGGGTGTGCTGTCTTGATTCTATGTAAATGATCCGTGCCAGTATCGTCAGTCCGTCAGTCATCTTGGTAGGTAGCTGAAGAGAAAGTCTTCACAGAGAGGTAGACCTGAGAGTTGTTGTTGGCCCCAGAATACTTCACGTAAGCCATGATGACCTGTTATGTAAGCTAGGAGGTTCGCTAGTTTCTTACCTCTTTATAGATTAAAGGGGCGACTGTTATTAAACTGAGTAACTTACATAAGTGAATTACATCTCAGCACCATACGAAAATCAGAATATGAAATATACACGAAGTGTTTACTGTACCAATTAGGCATTTGGGTGAGTCACTCCGAATATTGCATGCTTCTTGCTGCCATCGTTACCATTGCCTTGTGGGGTACATCATGTATCATTTATGTCACAGAGTGCATTCATCATCCCAGACAACTATCACTTCCATTATTTATATGGTTTTCCCTTATTTGCTGCTTTATTATATTATTCTTCATCAATTTGTTTTCCATTTTGCATGGTTTTTTATCCGGTGGACCTCTCCTTCAAAGTTCTACTGCCAATCCATTAGTGGTTTTTTTGCTCTCAGGGATATCAGTTTGTGAAATAACAAATAAACAATAAATGACAAATATTTAAGGAAACCATCAACTTGAAAGGGGAAGAAGTCACCTCAATCATTACAGATAAAGCTGCTTTGATGAATTTATTTAGAAGGCCTTTAGAAAAATGTGACTTAAAAAACAGAACCCAAACGTTCTCTTGCCTAGATTTTATATGTTAGCTGTGAAAAGCACAATCTTTCATTAGACAATGTAGCCATCACATCCTAATATTTTCATTATTGTGGTAACAATTATGATTACAGCATTTTCTCCAGCTGTTCCTATATTACAGATCACATTGTCTTTTCTACCTTCCCGTTTTGCTACTGAGGCAGCAGACTAACTTATCCAAGGTAGTTCAGTATATCTTTGAACACCAGAATCCATTCCCTATAGCATAAGCACTCAGCTGTGTGGTTTAGTGAATAGTACATAGGAAGAAGAGTTGGGAATAGTCTACTGGACATGGCCAAGACAATGAGTTTGCCAGCCTTGAAATCCTTAACCCGAGGAACATCAGTCATCCCTACCTCTCAAAGCAGTCAAGTCCATCAGAAGAGACAGCTAACAGGAAGGGGCATGATGTTCATGCAAGTATGACCACTCTTTAATGTCACACAAGGTGGACTCATACCCTTCAGGCGTGACTCTTGGATGTGATGCCTGTTGCCTAGTAGGGAGCCATCTAGTGCGAGTAACAGATGCTCTGATACATAGCTCTCATCCTGACTATTGCCAGATTCTCACTCAAAGATAACAGCAAACTTCTATGGAAACTTCTCAACCTTCCCTGCATTGAGAGGCGTGGCATTGACGCAGAAGTCAAGAGTTGTGTTGAATAAATGTAACTGTGCATGTTTCACAATACCCTTACTATGAGGCAGACCTGAAATCATCTTCCTTGGGGCCTGGGAATCTGGTGGTCCCAAGTCTGGCATCATGTCTGTGGCCTTAAGTCTCCTGTCCCAGGAGATTTATCAAAAAATGGGCAGAACTTGGCTAGATTTCATAGTGGTTATTATTATTTCTACATTATTAGTTATATACAAAGTAGTTCTGCTGTTTCTGTGGGTCTGGCTCAAAGGATTACAGTAATAACGATAAGGATTTCTTCCTTACGTTTTCTGCTTAGCATTAACACTAAGAATTTCTGATCAATAAATATATCTAAAGCAATCTCTATATGTTAATACTGAATGCACTATCAATGGATTCTTACTTTTAAGTTCATCTGCTCGTGAGCATGAGCCTACCTCTGGATGGCATGGGCATGAACCTAACTCTCAATGGCATGAGCATGAGCTTATCTCTGGATGACATGGGCCTACCTCTCAATGACATGGGCCTACCTCTCAATGGCATGAGCCTACCTCTCAATGGCATGAGCCTACCTCTCAATGGCATGAGCCTACCTCTCAATGGCATGAGCCTACCTCTCAATGGCATGAGCCTACCTCTGGCTTGGAGTCCTGCATTTGTGTCCTTTGCTTTGCAAACTTTAAGCTGAGTGATACTTGATACCACTGTGCTGAGCCTTGTGGCCTCAGATAATTTCAAGCAATACGCACTCAAAAGTTAAACTGATGTCCAAAGGGTTAGAAATTTTCTATGGGTAACTCATTCTTCCAAGGGTTAAAATCTCTTTTGTCCCCAAGAACCAAAGTGAAATGGGTAAGATGGTTCTTTGCCTGTTGTAACATAGCTTTCATTGCCAATGGGAGTGGTGTATAATTTAAGTTGGTTTTTCTAAGAGTGAGCAGCATGTGATCAAGGTGGAACAAGGTGTTTTAGTGTCTGCCAGCAGGGTTATATGAAGCTACCTGTACACAGGCAGACAAAAACTGCGCTAATGGGGGCTGAACTGTGTGAAGGCTGACTTCACTGTTTATTATTGAATCTACTATTCTGCAAGAGGCATTCGGTCCCCTAAGCCTCACTTCCCATTATGCCAGTGTCTAGCAAGGAAGAGATGCTGATCCACACTGATTGTAGTATATTGATTAATTTAAAGTTTGCTATATATTAACTGCTGTGTTTCATCCGATGCTACTAATTTGATATTGAAAATTTTCTGAGTGCATTTTATTACTTTCTGATTTAGACTTGCTGAACTCCATAGCTATTATTTTTTAACCGTGTTTTAAATGGTATTGATCGGTGTGAGAGTATCACTTTGTGAGAATATGCAGTTGGAGGTATGCTATCGGGACTGGTACGTTTTCATATGTCTTAAACGATTCCATCAAAGAAAAGTACTCATGGAGTTGGTTTACAGCAGCCTTTTAGCCATGGCTAAGTATTTCTGTGTGCGTCCTTGGTAAGTGCCTGGAAAGGCCTCCAGTTGCTTTTTCAGAAGACTTCAAAGCTGACATTTTCTAATTGGACCTGCGCAGAATTAGAGAAGCCGTGAGGAAAGCTAGTCAGGAATCAAGCCCCAAGCTCAGGCGCCTGATGTATGCCATCAATGTTTAATGAGACACAATAGCTCACTGATGGGAAATATTACAGGACCGCCCCCACGGCCCGCCACGCCACGCCCCCAGCCCCCGCCCCCGCCCCGCCGCCGCAGATGCTCGAGCAACCTAACTGCCACTTCCAATTGTCCCCACTGTTAACACTCAAGCTGCAAAGCCAGGAATTTTTAATGCAATAAAGTGGAAACTGTGACTGAGAAGCGGGACACAGGGTCCATTAACGCAGCTCGAGGGCCCCCGGGGATACCAGGAGTTAAGGCAGACACACGGCCTCCATCAGCAATCCCTGCATACTATATAAAGAGGCTACACCTCAGGCATGGCCCTCATCGGCACCGCAGAGAAAAGTCAATCCACTACTGACAGTCAGTAGTGAATTTGTCCACTGAATCTGCCCTCCTAAGGAAAGCTATTGGGGTTTTGGTGCTCTGAAGATATGAGCATAGAATATGACCTCGGTGGCATCCTATTGCTACTAGGTTGGCAAGACTTTAGTCAGCATCCCTCTATACTGTCAGCAAAATAAGGCTGCTGCTGTGCGTTACACAGAAATAAAGCCAAGAGCAAAGGGCAAGGGGTCAACCCTGCAGGCCATCTACCATGCTGACAGCGGTGGCTGTCTCGATTCTTCATATCTGCTTATCTCAGTGACCTGGGGCATAAGAGAAACAGCGTCACTAACCAGGTTGACGTCTGTGGACACGATTCTTTAATATCTAGTATATTAATTATACTCTTAAAACATGTCAAGTCCAGACACTCTGGAGTTTTCCTCCAAATAGGTGTGGAACCAGCGGATTGAAAGAGAAAAGAGGCTCCTTTTGCTTCCCTCCCTCAGAAGTGGGTCCCTTCGCAATAGCAGCCACTCAGATAACGGGGAACAACGCAGGCCCTGTTAAACTGCAAATATAAAAGGGTTTGTGTCCAGTGGAATCAGATCATGTCTGCATTTTGAAAATATTACCTTTTGTTAAATGTCTTAACGGTGGATACTTAAGAAATTACGATGCGCAGGTGTCAATGACTCTTAACTTGCAAAATCATGAAGTTATTAATATTTCCGTCCTTGCGAGTAAGGGACAAGGTTAATTGCTTTTCACAATGGTGAGCATGAGCGCTGTCAACTTGAAGGAGATAGCTAAGGTTGGTCAGCCCGAGTGGATGTGATTTTGAAAGTTTTCCCCAGTGTGCTCCAAGGAATGACACTGGGACAGAATTCGGCCATAATGCAGCTTTGTCTTGGTGAAGAGAACAGAGAACTAAATGTGTCTTCCCTCCAAACCGTTATTCTCCAAATGCTGGCTCACTGTTTATAACAGCTATCAAACTGAGTCCTAACCTGGGACTTTTTCTTAATAATTTTTATTAATTTAAAAAGTAATTAAAACGTAATCACATTGTTCCCCCCTCCCCTCCCCCTACCCCACCCTCCTAGGCCTGCCCTCCCCCCAATTCAAGGCCCCTCTTTGTTTAACTGTTGTAACATACACGGGTAAATGAGCAAACACAAGCACAACCCGCTGAGTTTCTATGGTGTTGCCCGCATGCGCGTTGCCCGCATGCGCGGACTACATGATACACTCACTGGATAACCAGCGCGGTGTCGGGACCGACTGATCTGTTTGAAAGGGGGAGGGAGGGTTGCAACGTGAAAGAGAGACAATAGATGATAGAGTTGGGGTGGTTCTCAGTGAATACGGCCAAGGTTATTACTCATAGCCCTTATATACCCCGTTCAGAGGGTGTGGGGGTGGCAAAGGCTTCCTTACCATGATACAAAGGGCAAACAAGTATAGTTACCTCCTTGATGCCCAGAACATCTAGTGCCCACACCCTAAGCCAGACATCCTAGTGTTTGTTCTTGAGGAGCAAGACGTCTCAGAGCCACACTTTTGGCTGTTGCTTAGCCTTGAGGAGCAAGGCTAGGTTTGAACTCTCTGGCCTTAAGTCAAGATGGAATGGAGTCAATAACAATGGGCCTCGACAATTGCCCCTTTTTGTTTTTTAGACTCTTGCGCCCCAGGGTTCATACCCATCGCAGGCAGAAAAGACGTCATTAAGGTTTGATGAGGCCCCAGCTGTCAGTTGTTGGCCTTAATTCCTTCCATAGCAAGTGGAATCTTATCCACAAAGTCCTTTCCTACACCTATATTTTGTAGGGTACTGCCTGTGTTTTCCTCTGGAAGTTTCAGTGTTTCTGGTTTCAAATTGAACTCTTTATTGTTAGTTTCTGTGCAGGGTGATGGAGAATGATTAACTCTATGCACATTTGGTCACCTGCTGGGCATAGGAGTACACAGCTTTAATCCTAGCACTTGGGAAGAAAAGGTGGGCAGATTTCCTGTGAGTTACAGGCCAACCAAGACTACACAGTGAGTCTCTGTTGTAAAATTACTTTTTTTTTCCCCCAAATATAGTATTGAGAGTATTGGGGATCATCACTTACAATGTTGCCATGTTGTTCAAGTGATGCTTTTACTGCCTTCCTGACCTTGTCTATTTCTACATTTTTTTTCTAGCTCATATACTTATTATCTACTTTTTATTAACAAACAAAGACCATGGAGATTTTACATAGGTCTCCTCGTAGCTAGAATTTGGTCTGTTGTACGATTATTTACTTTCCTGAAACTTCCCCCTCACTAAGACCAGTAGGAACCTCTGATGTTTTCTCTGCCTCCCTTCCAACATTGTTCATCTGGCTTACCACGAGAGTGTGTGGTGATGAGTAAGTGAAGGCAGGCACATTCTAAGCAAAGGAGGGCTCGTTCTGGGACAGACTGGGTGCCACGTTCTGCAGGCACAGCTTTGCTTGCTTCTCGGAGCTCTCCAAATTCGGCCTTACCTTCTAAGCCTCCTCCTCCTCTTTTATAGTTGTCTTCTAACTATGGGGGAAATGCAGTAGATGGAGCGCAGGTGACCTACGCAGACTCACACAGCTAGTGCCTGGTGGATGGCACAAGCATCGCACTGGGGTTGTACCTTGAGAAATGGTTTGATAGCAGAGACTGGGATAATCTGCATGCCTTAGAACTGTATGGGTGGTGCAGAAATAAGTGCCAGCTTGAGAAAAGGTAATGGGTTCTCACCACGCTCACTGTGGCTATGGTATGTATGTACACACACTCAGCCAAGGCTAATGAGCCTGCTTCTAAGAACTGGCGCTGAGTGTAAGTGTTAATGTCGTTCTAGTGCATTCCTATGTAGGGACTTTCTTAAAGCAGCCATCCAGACACTTGTATTCCAAACACAATTCAAAGCCTTGCTTCTTCCCCGGGATTGCCTAAAATGAATTAGTTCTAGTGCTCTTGAGAAACTGTTCAGATGTCCGTTCGGTTCAGTGAGCGTATATTACTGACTAATGAACACACTAAAGAGCCTTCTTCCTCCACCACCAGCCATTCCCCAAATGTTTTACAGAACAGTTACTCTGTACCCAGAACTGTGTTCAGAAAGTCTACCAAACTGTAGATGGGTTAAGGAAGGATGGGAAGAATCGTTCTGTCTATTTGACAAGCTCTGGGAAAAATCCAGGTTATTATATTTAACTGAAAAACATAATGCTGTGTCTGTGTTGTGGTAAACAACACAGATATGAGAGCTGATTAGTTCATTGCTCATCTGTTCACATAATAGACTTTGTAGACAGTGTCCTGCTTAGTAAGCGCTGTGCCGGATGCTGGGATTCACTGCTTACCCAAGGAAGCAATTTCTGTCTTTATTGACTCATACACTCTAGTCGGGCAGACAGATCAACCAGAAGACCATGACAGCAAACTTCAACTGTGCCTCTGGCAAACGCCGTAGAGACCTTTGCAGAAAGTGTTCATTGTTGGAGGACGACTGAAGCCTGATGCACAGAGCCCTGCATGGACAAGCCTGGAGGGGGAAAGGAGCCTCAGAAACCGAGAGTGAGGCTATGTGGCAAGAGTTGGGGCTGTGAGGAGAGCCAGGGCAAGGAGCCTGGAGGCTATTCTGTGGACAGGGCAGGCAAGTGGGTAGAATTAGTATAAGTTGACCAATGGGAAAATATGGAAGCTCTAGGACGCAGATGAGAGAGGTCAGTCTGTGCAGGAGTCTGGAACAGATGAACAGACTGTACACTGGGGAGGTAGAGAGGCATTAAGAAGGGTTGGACATCTGAGGGGAGGGTGGATCTCTTTAGGTAAGGGAACGGGGAAAAGACCAGGCTTAGTATCTCAGGACAGATGGGGGCAGGGCCAGGAGTTTAGAGTAAGCTTTTAATGTATGGAGTTTTGAGATACCTTTGGGAAAGCCAGAAAGGAATGTCTAGCAGAGCTTCGTATCATAGTGAGTGTCACAGAGATGGTGGCAGAACACCCACGTCTAGATGTGATACCTTGTGGAGACACTAGAAGAACTTCTTGTCCAGGGCCCCGGAGACTTTAGTACCCAAAGCAAGATTAACGGCGATGAGAACTAAAGAGAAGACTATTAAAATCCCTTTTTGATAGTTCCAAAATGACACCATAGCTACTCTTGGTTGTTGAGACCACAATGAAGTAAAATAAAGTATATTTGAAAACAAGCACCATGACTTTGTTGACAGTCTATGTGCTCACTGAGACACCTAAAGATCAAATGACAGACTGAATGTATTGAAGGCTTGGTCCCCAGCTTGTGAACACCTTGAGAAGTGACATAATTAGTGTGATTAATACATTGATCAGTATTAATTTTCATGTATGGGTGGGCGCTCATAAGGAAGGGCCTGGATGAAGGCATTGGGTCACCATCACCAGAGCTGTGTCCTTAGAATACGCAGCCATTTCTTTCCATCTGCTTCCTGCATTCTCTGTTCTGTTTATGTTCCTTAGCCTCCAAGAACCAAGTGGCCATGGACTTGAACTTCTGAAACAGACTAGGGTGATTGCTAAGTGGCTATGTACTTGCCATGCATGTGAAAGATCAGAGTTTGGGTCCCTAGAATGCATAAATCCTAGGTATGACAGCCTACTTGTTATTCCAACTTTGGAAGCCCAGGCAGACACAGGTCATCCCCAGAGCAAGCTGGCTATGGAGACTGCACATGTAAGTGAGTTTGTTTGGGGGGTTGATCTAAAGACTCTGTGTCATTGACAAGCTTGAAGAGCCATTGAAGATGATTGTAGGCATTGACCTTAGACCTGTACATGCACATAGACACATGTACATGTATACCCATACACATACACACACATGCTACACACATGTGTGCATGTACATGCATGCCATACAGACATACACACAAAGTAATAAACAAATAAAACCTCTGAAAGTATAATCCAAGGTAAGTATTTCCAATTTGAAGTTGTTCTTCTCAAGTAATTTTTTACAGTGACAGAAAGTCAGACGGACAGGACACAGTGACTGACGGGTGGGAAGACAGCATTTGCAGCCTGGGTATGCTGGAGGAAAGGCTGACTCACAGCCTGGAGGAGCATAGCAGCACAGAACCTCCCATGGCTCAGTGCAGTACACCATTTAAAAGCGACACATTGTTGGCTTCTGCAATTTTTAATTAAATACATCTCTACTGCCTTGACCACAGGTAACTGAAAGTGTGGGCTGCAGATAAGGAGACCACTCTCTCCTCCGACTGTGGGAAGTAAGCTGAGGGAAAGGTTTTATCTTCTCTGGACTCAGGAAGCCTGAAACTGAACGTACAAGGACACAGAGAGCAGTCTTATCGCCACGCCAGTGTCCTTGATTTAGCAGGGATGTCAGCACACAAAAACGCCGTATGAAACAGAGGCTAAAACAATGCTGAGTGGCCATCCTGTTTCTTGGTGGCGGTGGTATAAATCTGAACACAAACTCTAGCTTCTAATCAGTGTCACTGAGCTCCTTAAGGTCTTTGCAGGGCAGTCCAGCCAAAGGGACAATATGGCCCTGGAGAACGGAACCAGTTAGGCAGAGGGAAAATTTTAAGTAATTTGTTAATGCACTGAATGTTTCACAACAGTAAGCCTGTTGTACCTGCAAAAGAAAGCATCAGCGTTTAGCTGCCTGGCTCTTTACAACATCTAGTGCAAAAGCTGTGTGCCATTTGTTTGTGCATCTGCTCATTATTATGGGATGTCTTAAAGTGCAATGAAGTTCCAAGCTAGAAAGCCTAGATGCTGAAATGGGGAGAAATTGGATTACAGTGAATTAAAGGGGAAATTTGAAAAGGATGTTTGTTTGGCAGCAGGGGGCATAGAAAAATTGTTCTTAATAGGTAATGTTTGGCACCTTGGAAACTTTAGGGTTAAAACATAACCTTTCTTTTCTTACTTCTGTCTTCTCCGAGATGAATTCCAGGGCCACCAGCCATTGGGAGAGTTACATTCAAGGCTGAGGGAGGCCACCTAACTGAAAAGCATGTTTGTGTCGCTGTATTTTGTCAAAGGGTTTTTTCTTTATTAAAAAACAAGCCTTATATTTCATTTGTTGATTAAAACAATTAGAATTAATTCTCAGTGAGGAAGTAGAAACTCTTCTTTTGTAGTCGGCCCTACTTACTCAGACTTAACAGGGTTAAGTGTTTTGCAACTTGCCTTTCTGTCTCCCAGAATTTTTAAGTTAAGTAGTATATTACTGATGTTTGAATAGATTATACCCGTCCTCCATAGTAAAGTCAGAAGATATACAGTATACAGTCCCAGTCACATTCCTTACCTGTCCTTTCGGCCCCCATCTCTCCTCTCAATGCTATCTGTTCTATTATTTTCCTTTCTGTTTTGATGAAGCATCCCAATCAAAAACCACAGACGGAAGGGAACAGTTACTTTGGCTTGCAGTTTCGGATCGCAGCCCGTTAATGAGGCAAGGCAAAGCAAGAATTCATGGCACACCTGTTTTCCATTTCGTACTGCATCACCTCCAGCCAGGGAACTCGCTCAAGCTAAGGGATTATAGTAGAAACCATGGAGGAGGCTGCCTCTTAGCCGGCTTGCAGTCTGGATTGTTCTCAACCAGCTTTCTTGGACAGTTTACAGCCACCTGCCTAGGGGAGGGGCCATCCAGAGTGGGCGGGGCTCTCCCACATCAATCACCAATAAGGACAGAACCCACAGTCATGCCCAGGACAATCTGATGTAGGCAGTCCCTCCTCTTAGGGGACTCTACACTGTGTTAGATGGACAGAGCTAAGCATCTTCCCACAGATGCACCACACTTACCATATGTGTGCATGTATGTGCACACACGATCACATACACATTACTACATACGCTCCTCATGCCATTTTGGAGTAGAAGTGAGACTCTGTTTGGACTTGCTTTTTTCTGAGGTGTGACGTGGAGTTTAACCTGCTTTGGTCTCACTGCCTGTCCAGTTGACCTACACAACTCATAGAAGACTTAAAACCACACCTCCATTGGGGATTAAAGTCCCTAATGTTGTCATGGTTGGTGTTGCTTGAGGCAGTTGTATAGACCCAGGCTGGTCTTGATCTCACGAAGCAGAGCTGGCTTTGACCTCCCAATTCCTCTGCTTCTACTTCCTGAATGCTGGGATTGCATACCTGTAAGCTAGATCGTTTCCGTTGTTGGCCCTGTGTACCCACAATCCACCTCTTCAGAGATCTCACAGCAATTCTTCAGTCTCTCTCTGTCTCTCTCTCTCTCACACACACATACACACTCACACACACACTCATACACACACACACACACACACAGATACACACAGGCACACACAGACACTCACACACACACACACACACACACACGTTTATTTAAAAATTTGAGCTGACATTAAAATCTCAGTCTGACTTTGAATTTCCACCGTAAGAACTCGAACATAACAACCCTTCCCCTGCTCAGAAGGGGGTTCCTGTCCGGTAAGAACATTTTAGGTCTTTGTGCTTTAGACGCTATCCCTTCTCTCAAGTTTGTATTTTAGTGGCCACAGTAAATGGAACGGTTTGTCTGTGGCCTCTTGGGCTAGACTACTTTACACGAACACTTAGTTTCTGCGTATTGCTTTTGATCATACTGTTGCTCGCTATTCTGGGTAGCTTCTTGGTAATTACTTCTGAGTCTCCGGTAAATGAGCACATTGTCTACAAGTACTAGTGACTTCACTATTAAAATTTGCTTTCTTGTTTTCCCTGAACTGAACGGCTTAGGCATTAGAACAGTGCAGTCATTTCTGTGTTCTTTGCAGCCCGGTCTGCTGGGACTATAGAGGTCTGTGTGTGTGTGTGTGTGTGTGTGTGTGTGTGTGTGTGTGTGTGTGTGTTTGTGTGTGTTTGTGTGTGTGTGTGTGTGTGTGTGAGAGAGAGAGAGAGAGAGAGACTATGATGAGCTAGATCCCTCCCTTAAACTCACCTTCACTTTTATTCAGCGTTGTTTGGTTATAGGGACTTCCAGAAAGATACAACACATTAGTTGACTCAGACCCCCTGAACATGGGTCTCAGTTAGAAGGCCTGGGCAGGCTAAGGGACCTCTGACAATGGAACCAGGACGTATCCCTGGTGCAGGAACGGACTTTGGAAACACATTCCCCATGGAGGGATACTCCCTTAACCTAGAGACAGGAGAGAAGGCCTAGTTCCTGCTCCAAATGACTTGACAGATTTTGTAGACCCCTCCTGGAAGGCACCACCCTAGATGTGGAGTATCTGGGGGGGGGGAGGCATGGGAGGGTGGTTGGGGGGCATGGGACGGAGACAGGGAGGGAGAGGGAACTGGGATCAGTATGTAAAATAAGAAAAATAAATAAATAATAATATAAAAAGACACATTAGTCATATATGCTTAGTGCTTAAAGAAAGTTGTAGTAGAAGTTGGCCACGGCTTTAGTGATTAAAATCCCTGCTCTGTAGGCTTCCTTACAAATTCTATTCGATACCCAGGAGGGAAAAACAAGGTTAAATTGCATATGTTTAAGTTACCTAGTTTTAAATTACTATACGCAGCATTATTTTAATATCAAGCATGTTTCTAAGTGACCTCATTATCTGAAAATTGCTAACCCCATCAGGAACTAAATTAAGTGTTTTTCTTGTATCACTTAATTCAGTGGGGACTCCAGTATCACGCGTCTGCTAGGTCTCGTGAGTATAAACATTGGCCATTTTACTGGTGAGTGGACATGCAAGTTAATTAAGATCCCTGGTTGAGAGAATATTAATAATCATGGGGGGTTGTAGTTTAGTTTAACATTAAGGAAAATTAATACAAGAAGATATGAATTTGGTCTTAGCCCAGGAAACATTCTTTTTGTACAGCCCTTGGTAAATACCTTAACCTCTCTTATTTAGTATTTTTGTTTTGTGAGTGTAACTTGAATTATTAAATATCCAATATTTAGTTATAATGCACTTTAAGTAATGTTTAGTACTCACCTCTTGTATTTGCGAACTTATTCTGCAGTCAACCCTAAGCAGTTCTTAGTGTTGCTATGCTTACTGACAGTGATTGCATGTGGTAAGGTCTCTCAACTCTTTGCATCAGCAGAGAGGAGAGCCCATGGCCCTGGGGTCTTAATCAGCTCACAATAGCATGTATCAAATTGACTCCCTAAATTCCCTACCCTCTCAGGAGTTGGCAAAACATTAACTCTTCCCTTTTGCTAATGACACTGGGAATGTCAGAGAACGTAGGCCTACTGCCTGGAAGACCCTGGCATTGCAGACATATAGAGCTAGATAAATACCCTAGCTGATGGAAACAGGATTCAGATGAGGCCCCCCAAGAAAATGTCCCCTAAATCTCCCCCTACCCGTGGAGCTCACAGCAGGAACACATCGAATGCTGGCAGGCATGCAGATTCCTATTGTAGAAACAGGCCTGGAGACTCCTTAACATGCAAGGAAAACTTGCACACGAACCAGTCATACTGTGTCTGAGAACTGCTCCCCTCCCCCACGCCAGCACGCTAAGGTCAGCTGACTACGGACATATCTGCTTACCGATGTTTACCGCCGAATTAGTAAATCAGCCCAGGTACCCATTAACAAATAGGTGGATAAAGAAGCCGTGCTTCACACACACACACACACACACACTGGGTGAAGTTTTCCTCCACCTTAAAAAAATAGAAACACGGCGTTCACAGAAAATGGATGGAAGTGAGGTCATCGTGTTCAGTGGAATAAGCCAGACTCGTGTTTTTCTGGGATGCATGGTATCTAGGAACACAGAGAAGGATGTGAAGCTGAAAGGAAAAACACCAGGGATTGGGAGGGAGAGCGGACAGACTGAGCAGGGAGCAGAGAAAGAAAGGGTCACCTGGAAGGTGTGGATGTTACAGGGGGTCAGTGTATTCACATTTAGAAGCATCACTCTGACCTCTGACACCCTTCACTTCGTTCGCTTAATGTAGACCCAGCCTTTTACGTTCCTCTCTCTTTCGTCTGTTTGTTTGTTTGTTTGTTTGTTTGATCGCACCAGTGTTTGTCTGTCTCTTCCTGTGCTATGCCACTTTTACATCCCGTTTTTAAAAGTAGAAAAGCATCCATCACCAAAGGGCCAGTAGGAGGAAACGGCGCACGGCGGGTGCTGGGTCGTCAGATGTAACTTAGTCCTTACTCACCTGCTGCTGACACAAGTTAGACAGAGGAGGCACAGAATACTCACCAGCACTGAAATGCAGAGACCTCCACAAAGTCCTGACAGTACAGTGATCTAACGTGTGGGCCCTGAGAGAGGCTGGACCACGAGCCCGCAGAAATGGAAAGATGGAGGCTTGTCTCAAGGTGGATTCCAGCTGTGTGAGACAGTTGTGTGAGGCGGGGTGAGGAATGGGAGGCCTGGAGACAGTGGCCTGCACAGGGCCACAGGGGTATGAGTGGTTCCTCCCCAGGGGAACTGGCCATGCAGTGTGTCTTCGCCATGCTTGCTTGGGAGATCAACCCAGCAGCTCCCCAGGAGTGCACAGCCTAGTGGTCCAGTTCTAGAATGGCACTGTTTGGGGTTTGGGTTTATTTTAACTTGGGGGAAAAAAAAAAAAGAAGAAGAAGATACAATATTCTCAGACCCTTGTATAAGTTCACCTGATGTGTTTGAAGGGATCTGATTAGTATGGCTGCCCTCAGGGAGCAGGGAGTAGTTCTGTGATGGGCTATCCTACTCACAGGGGTGGGGGTGGGGGGAAGTAGCTGTTTGAAAGAGAGGAATGGGAATTATTTTTAAATACTCCATGTGACTATTTAGCTAAATGTGGGAGGCACCCTGGTCCAGTCTGTGACCTTTTCACAATCATAAACTCAGTGCCAAAATGTGTGCTGGTTTTAATTAGCTGCCCTGTTGTATAAAAGGAGCAACCAAACTGAATACTACGGGGCCTTTTTTTAATGTTCACTGACTTGAGTAATTAGGGGGAAAAAAGGAAAGAATCATTTTCAGCCTCATCCTGCATCTGACTTCGTCTTGGCAACATTAATTTCAACTGGAATTGGGGGAAGGGATGTAATAAGTTTTGTTTCTTGGTTTAGAAAAATGAACATGGCCAGCACTCGTTAATTAGTGCAGATATCATTTATGCAGTGGCTTCTTCCAGATAATGTGCCTCAGAGGGGAAGAAGAGGAAAGCAGTTTTTGTTATTCTGTGGGCTTTTAGTGGTTGTGATTTAACAAAGCAATATCCTAGAATATATTAGTGAACAGCAATGACAGACTCATTTTCTGTTTTGTGCCCTGAAAAGCCATTTATGCAAATACAAATGCTGTATTTGTAATGTAAAAGCAGTTGGAAGATTTGGGTCTCTCACCCAGTGTTTGTGAGAAGGAAAATCAGGAACCCCCAACTGTGGGTTGATCATTAGCTGTGTATTTTTTTTTTTAAATGCAGACCCAGGCCCTCATTTGAAAACAACAAAAACAAAAACTTTAACAGCTGACACTTCCAAATATGACAATTTAATATGGGTGCTTCGCCAACACTGCTAAAGCATGTTTCCAAACAGGTAAGAAGGAACCCTGTATAGCAGGGGAGTAACAGTTGTCAAGTTTATCAGTTTTGATATTTACCACAACCCCTTCCCTCAACTCTCCCCAAATCCACCTGCTGTGGTTTGAAGGAAAATGGCCCCCAAAGGAATTGGCACTGTTAGGAGGTGTGGCCTCATTGGAGTAGGCGTGGTCTTGTTGGAGGAAGTGTGTCACTGTGGGGGTTGGGTTTGTGGTCTCCTATGCTCAAGCCATAGCCTGTGAGACAGACCACTTCCTGTTGCCAGCAAGCTGTAGGACTCTCAGCTTCTTCCTTGAGCATCACATCTACGCGTGGACTGCCTTTGTGCTACCATGGCAGTGGGCTGAACCTCTGAACTATAAGGGAACCACCCCAAAGGAATATTTTCCTTTATAAGAGTTGCTGTGGTCATGACACAGCCTCTTCCCAGGTATAGAAACGCTAAATAAGACACCACCCAGCCTCCCAACCCTTGCCCAACTTTATGCGTTCTCTCTCTCTCTCTCTCTCTCTCTCTCTCTCTCTCTGGCCTCTCTTTCCTCTCCATCTCTCCCTTTAATGACCCATTGGCTTCTATTTGTACTGTCTATATACCCCTTGGTATGGGGTGATTCACTGTAGAATGGTTGACTAGGAGCCACACCCTTAAATAAAACTGACTGGACTCTTCTCCCCAAGAAGCCATCAGTGGCCCATTCCTTCTCAGTTAGGAGTAGAATCTCCTGAACCCCTCCTTCCCCATGCTAAAATGTTGACTGGCTTCATTGTATGTCTGTAATTGCATAAAGAGTGAATACACTTACTTCTGGAAGATTTATTTCTCTACATTTTATATGTGTGTTTATCTACACATATGTTTTCCACATACATGCAGTTCCCATGCAGCCCAAGCAAGGGCATTGGGTCCTCTGAAACTGAAGTTACAGACAGTCATGAGCTGCCGTGTGGGTGCATGGAAACTGAACCCAGGTTCTCTGCAAGGGCAGTCAGTGCTCTTAACCAGGAGACATCCCTTCAGGGCACACCCTTTAAGATCGATTTCACTACACTCGTTTTTAATGCTGATGTGAATTCCTCATGCGGAAAAATGGGGTGTGAATGAGCCCCGCCAGCAGGTTTGGAGAATGAGAGTAGTGAAGTAGCAAAGGTATAGTTATCACATGTTCGCACAGGTGCTGTGTTACAGCGGGAAGTGTGTCAGTCCCAGCTAGCACAACCACCACTCATGGACTGCACAAACGCAGACAGATTCCTTACTGTGTCTGTCTTTACTTCCCTCCTACAATAGTAGAACTCTGTCCTGGAACAGTTAGTGACCAAGCGAGGCAGCAGGTGTGGGAATAGTCCTTGTAAGACATTTGAAACATGTATCAGTCTCTGCCACTGCCCTTCAGGAAAAAAAATGGGATATTTTTTTTCCTGCCAAAAACAGAATAAAAGATGAACACTGGCACTGAATAAATTCTTGAGCCATATTGTACTTTTGCATACTGATTTATTTACTTTCTCTCTTCCTGAAAGGCTGAATTCTTCAGTGAGAAACCAGTCCGTCCAATTCTCTTTTCCCCTTTATCTGTTCTGTTTGGAGGGAAGCGGTGTTAGCTTTTATTATTCTCCATTTGAGGTTTAAGGAAAGGACCCTGAGGTATAAAGCATTCTCAAATCTCCGCCACACACCTCCAGGTGGCGTACTCAGATGTTTAAGACTGCCTTCTGCTTTTCTTTCTTTGTCTACTGTTACCCACAAAGCGAATGACAGTAACTGTCCCCAGCCCAGTGTCTCGCACCGTCAGAAGCCAGTACTTCTCGCCACATAAATGGTGTCTTTCAAGCTCTTAGTAGAGTGCATCTTTACTGGAAACGAACAGGGCAGAGCCAAGGGGATGACCTCATCTGTGTTGAGCCCTGACCACCTGCCAACACACCATCCTAAAGTTGTTTAAACTTAAACCTTAACAGTCCCACAGCATCCCGTGAGTAGCCCGAAGCTGATATTGCTTAAGAGATTTGGTCAAGATCTGGAAGGTAAGAGTCTTTCTAAACTGCATGCCTGCAGACCCTGTCGGTGGCAGCAATATCTCCTCCCTTGTACGCCAAGTGTAAGAATGTGTTCAGGTATAAAACCCATAGCAGAAACGTGAAAGAGTAAAACATTTTAAGATGCACAACATCTGCCTTTGGTATGGGGTTCTTATGCAGCTAGTTGACACTCAGCCAGATTGCTGAGTCTCTGCGATTTGAGTTGTGCAGAAACATCAAATGCTGTAAGGATCTGTAGTCAGTTTTCTCTTCCCAACACCTCTCTTACTAGAGCACATGAATGGACTTGAGCATGAGCCCTCTGAGGCCTCGGAACGCTCTCTGTTTCAGTTGTGAAATGAATGCCAATAAAGATTACCACTTTGAGATGGACGGTGATGAGATTAGATGAGATTAGCACCAGTTATCATTATAAACCGTCAGATTAGGGAGCTGCTGCACAAATCTACACACCACTGAGGCAGAGACTATGAGTTACGAAGACAGTCCAATTAAAGTAACACTGGCAACTTTGAAAATGTCTGTGCAACTGATGGTTTCCCTGGGGATCTTTGAAATGACCCCCCAACCTGTGGTCTTAAGGTTGAAATGTGGTTCAGAGCCTATGCATATTAGCAGACAGCACCCAGTAACTGTAGAGGAGAATACAGATTCAAAAAAATTAAGATGAGGAAGATGTAAAACTCTTAAGTATGCCTAGAAGGCGATTTGGCCCTGGAAGTGGTAACAAGGTTCTGCAGAAAGAGAGTGATGAAGATTATGACAGTGATGAAGATGATTATGAAGGAGACGATTATGAAGATGATGATGATGATGAAGGAGATGATCACAAAGGTGATGGTGATGGACTAGATAAAGATGTTGACAAAGAAGATGATGATTTCGATGCTGAGGAAACTGAAAAAAAGCTCCAGTGATGAAATTTTATGATATATCAGCACACACACACACACACACACACACACACACACACACGTAAAACCAGAATGATAAAGATCAAAATCCATCAGCAACAAGATCACAGTGTCAATAATCTTTTCAAATAACTAGAAAAATAAACACCAAAAGGACCTAGGTCTGCAGAAGACATTAAGGCAAAACTGCAAGCAAGTACAGAAAAAGGTGTTTCTCTTCCCAAAGTGGTAGCCACGTTCGTTAATTATGTGACGCATTGCTTCAGGATGACTGACCAGGAAGCTATTCAAGGTCTCTGGCAGTGGAGGAAGTCTCTTTAAGAAAATGGTTTAAGAAGTTCGAAGTATTCCGGCTGACATCTGGCTGTCCTTGCTGTGTTCGAACTTTCTCTACTGTGTCTGATCGATGTCATCCAGGTCCTGTGGCCGAGAATGTGTTGTCTGAAATGTCCCTTCAGTTTCCAAGGATGGAACCCCACCCTTTACTTGGTTGTAAGTATGTGTGGAATGTTATAGTAAGAGATAGTCAGAGTGGTGGTCAGACGTGGAAAGTGTGGGCAGACAAGTGTTAGTACTTTAATGATACATAAAATACAAACACTGTTGGTGTTAGGTTTGGTAATTCATATAAAGCTAGGAGTGATGGGCCTGGCCCATGTACATGAGTGGATAATGACTTTATTAGTTATATTTCTGTTACTGTGACAAGACACTATGGCCAAAAGCAGTCTTGAGAAGAAAGCCTTTACTCTGGTTTATGGCTCCGAAGGTAGAATTCATAATCGTGGTGGAAGCACGCTGTCGGGACAATCGGCGGGGAGGTCGCATTTCAACTGGAAGTGTGAAGCAAAAAGTGGGCAGAGGCTGTGAACCCTCAAAGCTGCTCCTAGCAACATACGCACTCCAGAAGAGTCATGCTTCCGCACAGCATCCCCCAAATAGCACCACCAGCTGGGCGCTGAGTGCCCAAATGCCTGGACCTATGAAGGGACATGTCTTACTCAAGCCAGACACCAGTGCTCAAAGCTGTTTTGAGCAGTGACAGTTCAGAGCATCAACTGTAACTTGTTGGCCGTAGCAAACTATGGGAAGGCCATCATTTTGGCCAGAAGATGTATGGTCAGATTTGTGTTTGAGAAAAACGAGAGCTGTAGTCTTGATAGCATCATGGCGAAAGTAAGACAAGGTAAGATATAAGGAACCATGGCCAGAGGCAGGGAGGTGTGCAGGACAGCAGGGCTGATTCTGCAGAGGAAGATTTGGGGGTTTGGAGGAGTGAAGAGACTACAGAGTGGCCTCCTGTGACCTAGGGCCTCCAGCAGCCAAAACTTAGTCGATACATACCATCAACAAAAGGGAGGAAATAATGCAACGGAAAAATTAATTTGATGGTGAAGATGGCAAAGTCCGGTTTGACAAAAACTGAATTTTTAGACTGCAGTGCCAGAATGACTTCGTGATCCCAGATGGACACTGGGGATTTGTAAAGAGAGTGGCAGCCAGAGAGGAGCTCCACAGCAAAGTGGTGGGTGTTTCCCTGGTGTGCATAAGTCTCTAGGCTTGAACCCCAGGGAGAGGGAGACAGGCAGGGAAGGGAGGAGGAAAGGAGAGACAGACAGACGGATGGGGAGTGTGTCTGGTATGGGAAGGGAAGGGTGGGGAGAGGAGAGGGAAGGGACAGGGGGTGGGGAGGAAGAGAGGGCGCTGAGAGGGAAAACCGCTCAGACATAATCTCCACCGCCGCGGCGGCTCCTTGCTCATGCTCAGTGAAGAAGGATGCGGGTGGGAAGGGAAATTGATAGAGTGCACTGCTAGAAGAGAGGCCCCGGAAGGAAAGCAGAGAGGGGGAGAGGGGGAAGAGGGGTTCCTGAGAGCCACTGAGAAGCAGACCTTGCTGGAGAAAGCTAAGGCCAGGACAGTCCTGTGTCACGCGTGGGATGGCTTTGTCTTCTCAACCTCCGCTGTTTGTCTACAGAGGATGGTTTGAGAGTTACCGTGGCGATCAGTGTTCTCCTCTCTGTCCAAGTCTAGGACGGTCTGACACACTGCCATTTTAGTCTCCTCCACGCAGAGAGCGGTGAAAGGCAGGCCCCCTGCCGGACAGCTGCTCCTGCCAGAGGTGGCAGAGGACTTCCCACAGTGCTCTGCAACAGAGCATCTCTGAGAATCAGTGACTCCTGGTCCAAACGCTTTGTCTCCTTTCCGTCTGTGCCTCTGTTGTCCCTTCCTGCATTTGCAGCAAGGCTGATTCTACCCCGCGGATCTACCCGCTAGCCTCAGTAGCTTTGGCTACACGATAATAAACTAGAAAAACGGTTCCATCAAGCTCCGAATCTAGATGGCTTAAAGATTAGCCTAAATTAAGCTAAAGATGTGCCTGTCTCATTAATAAGCTCCAGCCCTGGGTCATTGTTTGACAGGCCAGCACACCCTGTCCTCACGGCCTGCACTGACCTCTATTCCCTCTAACTCCATCACTGCACGCTCTGTTGAGCCTTTTCAGGACTCTGCATCTTTGGAGATGCGGTTGGTCTCTGCAGCCCCACGGCGCTCAGGAAACCTTCCCCATGGCTTCAGAGCCAGCGTCTCCACAGTGATCCTCCCACTGGCCACGCCTCTTTGCCTTGATTTCTCCTTTGCCTCCTCTTTCTCTGTGGTTTTAAACATGTTTTGTGGAACCTTGTTGTCGAGCAACCCTAGTTTTGATGACTTCTAAGTTCCGTCTCAAGGTCCGTTCTCAGCCTGGCTCTTAGCTGCTGGATGAACTTAGGCACCTGAGCTGTGCCAGACTCTTCCTAAACTGAACTCATTCAAGCCTAGACCAGAAACCGGGCTCTTGCTTTACTCGGTTGTCTAAGCCAGAGATCTAGCATCACCAAGAATCTTCTTTAATCTCTTAGAGCTGATTAGAAACTAAATTTACTCTATCTTTTGGGTCTCCTCTGTCTCTCAGGGGCCAGACCCTCACTTTGGTTAAAGGATGGCATTGTTCTTTTTGTCCAGTCCTTGCATTACCCTTTGTAGCTGAAGTGTCTGTCAGATAAGCATCTTTGCCATTCGGTGCTTACGTTCCTGGCATGGCCTGCCTGGAAGCCTGAAAGACCTTCATGGTATTGTCTCCAGCCCCAAAACTGTCTCCCCAAGCATTGATATTTCTTTCCCGTCAGTATACACCATCCACTCCTCCATTGAAGGTAGACATCTGTGTTTCAAACTCAAAACCTGCTTGTCCAATCCTTACCTTTATATTCATTATTTAAATTATAGTTCACTATTCTTCATATAGAAGCAATGCATTGTGGGAGCAGGAGTCATGTCTATTTTGTTCAACTCTATCTGTAGTGCCCATCACGGGTGTGGAAGAAACTTCAATTTAATAAGTGATGTTCCCTGACAATACAGATGGGTAAGAAGACAAGCATCCTTATAGTTGTGTGTACTTTTATGAGAAGAAGATAACTACTTAATTATTTCTCATAAGCGAAGTAGTAGACATACATACAAAAATCAGAATTAGTATAGAACAAACAGTGGGTAACTATGGAAAGCCTGAGAAGGGCCTTAAAAGACAGAGCCTTCTGGAAATGACAGGGATGTTGCACACATCAAATCTGAACAATATGAGACTTATGAGCTTCAACAATCCCTTCATTATGACTACACCATCCAATATGCCAATGTGTGTTGTGGGAAATTTCTCAAGCTCCATCCCTAGGTGAAGGGAGACAGGTAATGAATGGGTACTGAGAGGGGAGAATCGGTTTTCCCTGAGGAAGAGCCCACTGAAAGGTTCTCTAGTTCCAAGTGGTCATCCTTAAACATGTGCGTGAGAACAAAAATAAATAAACTCAGCAGATTGTATGTGTGTATATGTGTATGCGTGTGTGCATGTATAAATTATATATGTGGATATAATAGCAACAGTTAGAGAGGTTGTGAATTTAAGATGGAGTTGGGGTGATACAAGAGGAGTTGTAGGGGTAGAGGAAAGGAGGGGGAAATGATATGAATATAGTGCTTTTGCATGAAATTTGCAAAGGAAGAGGAGGTGAAGAAGGGAGAAAGAGGAGGAGGAGACAAAGGAGAGGAAGAAGAAGAGGAAGAGGAAGAAGAAGAAGGAGAAGAAGAAGAAGAAGAAGAAGAAGAAGAAGAAGAAGAAGAAGAAGAAGAAGAAGAAGAAGAAAGAGACAAAGAAGAGGAAAAAGAAGCAGCAGCAGCAGCAGCATCAGCATCCTCATCTTTGGACAGAGCTCCTCTGCTAACTAACTTTTCATCTTGAAAAGGTTCCCTAACTTCCTTCTCTATGAAAATAAAGAGAACAACACATCACATATCTGTAGGGGAGATTAAGAACAATAACTTAAGTCGCCTGTATAGAAAGCTTGGCCCCTTGTATGTATGTTCATACTGTTTTATCCCTTCAATGGGTTTTAAGTCCTTTGTACATTCTTGAGTGTACCCAAGTATGATTGAGAGAAACAGAATCTACTTTTGAATGTGACCAAAATTACATCTTCAGTCTGGGTCAAGACAAGAAGTTCCTGAACTGTTTATTGTCTGATAGAAAATTGATTCATTGTCCCCATTAAACTGTAATAAATAATTAAGAACACATTGCAATAATTAAGAAACTTTGCATTAGGAAATCCCTTAAACTCCTACCTGGGGGAATTATTTTCTCTATTGGTTTTTGTACAATAGAAGTTTCCTTATCAATGATACATAAAATAAGATTGTTTCCAATTTAAATGAAGATTTATGTAAAAAGTTTACAGATTCATGGAATATATTGAATCATCTACAATTTAGATTCTATATAATCTGATAAAATAAACCCTCCCTATGCTTCAACATTAACAACCTTGGACACTTAGGAAAATTAAGGTTTTGTTTGTTTGTTTGTTTGTTTGTTTGTTTAAAGCTATGTGGCTATCTGTGACACTGCAGAAATGCTTTTGAAAGTGTATCATTATAACCCTGATCAAAAGCTAAAGGTAATATCAACACATTACCTTTCATTGCCCTGGGAAAAGATATGTCCTGTAAGTCTAGTCTTCATGATAATGGTGGTATAAAATATCCAAGTTCTTTAATTCTAAGAGATGACATCACAACTTTGTATCAGTCACTTAGGCATCCCTTTCAGGGTGTCTAGGGGTTGATTTCCCTTTGGTCCGGGTGCCTGCAATAACACTGCCATTAATTAACTTGCTTATCTTCAGGCAGCTTTGCTAGAATTCTCATTTCTGTCTCTAATATTGGGCTAGTCAAGCGCTGCATTTTCCAGTTTTATTCCTTACCTTAGTCTTTGGGAGCACACTGCACAGGAGTGTGATTGGTTTGACCAACATTTGTCCAGTAGTCTGAAAACTCATCTCCTGCGCAGGCGTGGAGAACGAATCCCCACAGTCCCCAGGAATTCTGGGTGGTAAGGAAATTCCCCAGTTTGATGCGTGCAGCAGCTCCCATTGCATGTACGTAGGCAGCATCTCAGTGTGAACCACTGAAGTCACTAATAGTTGGTGCTAACTGACAGCCTTCTGCATCAAGACTGGAACCTAGAGTCCTGGGAACAACGCTGGGTCCGCTGGCCTCACTGTAGCGTGCCCAGGGTTCTAGTCTGTGCAGTCAGCAGTGCTCAGTCCCACTGCGCTTTGGGGACATGCAAACACACAGTGTTACTGTCAGAGCTCACGGCTTTCTAGCCACACACAATGCACCATCACTAGGACACGCCGGAAATAGAGGCAGATGCAAATATGCTTGTGTACAGCTCTACAAGTGGTTTGTATAGCCCAGGCCAGGGATGGCGGTGTGGTGGGTGGCTCCTCCGCCAAAGTGAGCCTGGGGCTGACTTTTCTGCTCTGCCAGACACATCTGCACCTCAGGTGGCCTCGGCTTCCCTTCATCCTCCCACTTCTGAAATCGCAGTACTCCTTCCACTCCACCTTAATGCACAGAAGAAAAACTTGGGTCTGAGAGCGTGCTGTTCCCAGAGACAGAACACTCTTAACTCCAGTCCACTCTGCATCTGCCCATTGTTTGGGCTTCTGTTTGTTTCCAGTCCCAGGAGACAGAATTAATTGTTCCTTTGCTTCGATCCAGCTAGCCCACACTCTGTGTGCCGGTATGGTGGGGCCACTCTGGCCTCTCACATACTTGGCAGTTCTCAGGGCCAGGACACACATCATCGTCTTCAGTTTCATGTCCTTGCCCTTAATTCACTGCCTGGCACAATTCAGAAAATGTGCCAGGCAGACACCAGTGTTTGGTGACATAACGTGTATTTATAATTTAAAATTACAGGGTAAATTCCAGAACAGTAAATAAAACTCCACAGCTGCTGCTGCTGCTTGCTCTATGACTCAGTGCCAGTGTGTCAGCAGCAGACTGCTTGCCTTTTATCTGAAGTCGTCGCGGGGCGGTCACCCCCTCACAGTGCTCCTCCCTGAGATGCGCTTCTGGCTCCCAGTAAGCCCAGGCTGGCTATCCTCTCTCATTTAAGCGGCGCCTAAATCCACTTAGGTGTTTGTTTGTTTGTCTGTCTGTTTTCAATTCTAGATTTTGCAATATTTTTCCAAGGAGGAGAAAGACATAGTCCTCTTCTGGTAATATTAAATGCCATTTTAGTTTTTTGGTCTTTTAGCTTTTCCTTTTCTTTCTTTCTTTTTTCCTAAGTGGTAGACACCCACACAGCCCAGCAGGGCTGCAAGCCTTACCCCTAGACAGTAGCTTGAATGGACCTCTGCCACACCCTCTGCTCGCCCTCTACCCCATTGCCTGTCTTCAGCCTGCTCATCACAGTGCCTTCCTCTGCTCAGCTGTCTACTCTTCTGGTTTTAGCCTTTCTCAGCTTAAGTGGAAGAAGAGCTCTGTTCTGACTTAGGGGCTTCCCTGTGCTACCTGGTTGTTGGACCTAAACAGGCCTGGACTGGAGGCCTAGTGGAACTTCCTGAGCCTGGCTAAAGTTTGACGGCCTGTCTTTGGCCTGTAACCTCTGTGTGGGAGTGACTCAGCAAGGCCTGGCGTCAGACTGGCCCCTGCCTAGTTTTTTCTCACCTGCTTCTTTCTCTTCCTGATTGACCAACGTTTCAATGGATATTTTTGTTGGATGATGGCAAGGACCAGATGCCCAGTTCATAGGTGGTGATATAAAAAAAGGCAGCTACTCAGGAGAAAGAGGAATCCTCAATACCACATCCCTATTCTACCTAGTAAAATCCACCGCAAACACAAGCTGCCAGTTCTTGTTGAAAGTGCTCCATGGCTGCCTTTCCCAGACTCCTGATACACTCTACAAAGTAGTAGTAATAATAATAATAATAATAATAATAATAATAATAATAATAATAATAATAAAAATTGAGTTAAAGACACCCAACTAGTCCCTAAGGAACAGTTAGGGGATAATAAGAAATGGCCCCTACCTGAAATGACCTGGAAGAGATTTGAACTGAAGCCACACACAGGTCTGACTATATAGTTAGGAACGGACCGGGCATTAGCGCCTTGGCATCCAGTGCCTGCCTGCAGGGTGGACTTCAAACCTGCCATCCCTCTATGTCTCTGGCATCTGACCTGGACATTTGTTTTTCTTCCTTTTTTAAAGAAGACTCCTCGATTGCTCAAAGAGCCCTTCCCTTTCTCTGGGACATGGTCTGTTTCCAGAGATTAGCCGTGAGTTATACCCACTTTATATGACTCCGAATGCCAAGATGACTCTTCCTGGACACCCCCAAGATTTGGTTCTAAGCTGAAGTCCATCTTGCTCAACAGGGACAGCCCTGACTGCCTCAACCGTCCTCTCTGACGGTCTGAGGACACAGTAAGGAGACAGCTCGAGGCCCTGATTAATTATTAGTTTATTCGTGTTCTTTCCTCTCAAGTCGTTCTGTATCTCCCTCTCACCAATGGCTTCAGCTACCTGGGGTCAGCTGTGCTCAGAAATTCTCAAGTGGAAAATACCAGAAATAAATAATGTATGGTTTAAACTTGTGCACCTTGTCGGCAGCGTGAGAAAATGGCATGCTGCCTTACTCCACCAGACCTTCCGATCACTTTGACCACCATAGACCACGGCGCCCGTGACAGCCACCTGCTAATTGCCATCTTGTTTCTCATATAGACACGGTACTACAGTAGCTTGAGTATTTCTGACTTTACTTAGTAGTGGCCCATTTTATTGTTCCTTTACGTTATTATCTGTCGGTAATCTCTCACGAAGCCTCAATAAATAAATTTTATAAAATGTCTGTGTAAGAGAAATCCCAGTACCGTATACAAGTGCAAGCTCTCAGAGACAGCATCCGGCTCTTAGGACACATGTCTTCTGGAGAAAGGGGACTGTCGTCTTTATGTATTTTTAAGTTCTTAGACCCCAATGCTACAATATATGTTTGAGAAGATGGTCATTTCTAGCTGGTGTTAGTCCCTCTGCTCCTGGAACATGAAAGACCGGGTTCCACAAGTCTGACATAGTCATACATAATATGGGTGGCTTGGCACTGGGCACCCAACCCGCTGCTTATAAAATAAGTATTGTAAGCACATGCTCTCCTGGCCCGACTTTCCTCCCAAAACTTCAGCCCAAGGCTTTTTAATTTAAGGTTGAATCACTGGGAAGTATTCCCATTCTCCAGACCTTACCTCCTTTCTTTACAGAGGCCCTCTGGGGTGTGACACGTCCACTGTAGACCTCCCCTCTGCCCTGGTTTCTCAGTCAGTGAATGGCACTTCCGCACTCTAACTACACTGAGAAAGTAGAGTGTGGCATGAATTTTAATTGGTCTTAGTAATAAAACCTCAGAGTCAGCTATCAGGCTATGAAAGAGAAGCAGAGGGACACGCCGCTAGAGTTCTGTCCTCTACCAATGCTCTGACCAAAGGGTGTTCCTTTCCCCTTTCCCTCCGAATCCTTAAGCTGACTGCTTCCTCAGACTGAACCCTCAAACTGCATCCATCTCTGAGTCCTCAGACTGCCTCTGAGTTCCTGGTATATTCCTCTCTCTCCCTGCCCAATCATATCAGTCCCGTCTCCACCTCCCTAGTGCTAGGATTAAAGGCCTGTGATCCCAAACGCTGGGGTCACCTTTATGTGAGCTCTGTTTCTCTTTCAATCTTGTGTGGCCCAGGCTGGCTTTGAATTCACAGACATTCATCTGCCTCTGTCTCCTGAGTGCTGGGATTAAAAGTGTGTGGCACTGCTGCCTGGCCGTTATGGCTAACTCAGCTCTGCATTCTGACCTTCAGGGAGGCTTTATTTGTTATAGCATAAACAAAATATAATGATGGTAGAGTAACAGTAATGACTTTCATATCAACATCAACCTCTCTGGAGGAGACACATTTGTTGACCCTGTCTCTTACCTCTCTGGAGAAGGAGGCTCATCTGTTGACCCTACCTGTTACCTCTCTGGAGAAGGAGGCTCATCTGTTGACCCTACCTCTTGAGTCCTTTGTTCATCTGTGTCTCCCCATTTGAGCTGAGGCCACACAAATTTGAGCGGCATCCTCTCTCCCCGATTACCATGGAGACCAGTCCCTCTCTTCTCATTTTTCTGCCCCCCATTCTCACACAGCAATATTCAAATATACTCATGTCATACCCCGCAGAAGCTCTCACAGCCCCCATATTGTTGAGGGTGAAGTCCAGTTTTCTTAAGAGAGATCTCCCCACCCAATCCACCCCTTTTCGCCCCTGCTCCACCAACCTTGCCTTCTGACTCCTCTGCTCCATTCCCCACTCTGAGGTCCACGGGCACGTCTGCTTACGCCGCTACCACTGCCCACCTCTACCCTCCCTGCTTGCAATCACATGCACAGAAGCCTGACCTCGTCCCATTAACAGAGTGACATCCCAGTGCGGACTTGGAAATCAGCCATCTGTGGTGACTGGAGAACAGAGACCTTTTCTCTCCCACCAGAACAGTTTGTGCTTTTCCATAACAGTCTATAAGGAGGATGATGGGATGGGGTGGGTGGGTGGATGCATGATGGAATGAGTGGACAATTAGATGGATGAGTTGATCGTCTCTATAGAAAGGATAGTTTGTTCGTAATCTGGTCTTCTTTTAAAAAGAAGGGAACTGCCGTGAGTTATCCACTCCTCCTGCCCCTGTGGCACACTGACCACGCCAGTGTCAAGGGAAGACTAGGTCTGGGATACTGGGCCCCAGCTCGCTCTCTTGGTTCCTGTCGGGTCAGGGAGAGTAGCCTCGGCATGGACCCTTGGTGCTGGAAGTTGCCGGTCATCAGTTTCTCATGTAAGTGGCTTCTCCCTGAATAAAATATAATAACCCGTATTATAGCCTCGTCCCGTGTGTCATAATCTGTGCATCTAAAGGAAACCTCTACTGAGGTTTCACATGCATCCATCATGCGAAACTGTAAGAGTTGAGACAGAATCACCACAGGGACTTTCGATGTAAAAAGAAAAAAAAAAAAATGCATTGCGTTTGTGCCGTTATTTGTAAAAAGCAACTTTAAAAATCAGTTTCATGGGCTGGAGAGATGGCTCAGCCGTTAAAAGCTAGGCTCACAACCAAAAACATAAAAATCAGTTTCACAACAACCCCATGTTTGGCAGAATGAACAAGATGTATTGAGATTCATTTCTCAAAGGGGAAAAAATCCAAGGCTCAGAATAATGAAATCTTTGGCTAATGGACTCGCAAGGATTTGACCTCTGTGGATAACTGGTTACTAGAAAACTAAGCAACTGTTTCTCTACCAGGAGAGCCTCGGGAGACAGAAACATGGGTAATAGAGCATGCCATGAGAAAGGACAAATTCCACTTAAATCCTTTTTACTTGGCCAGTCCATCTAACAAATACTTTCCATTGTCTAGCATGTGTCAGGTCCGCAGGCAAAAGTAAGGGTTATGTTGGTCTCAGTGTTTGAGCAGTGGGAGAGACAGATCAATTGAAACCATGGAAAGTTGTGTAAAATTAGAGGTGCAAGGAGAACACCATAGAAAAGGCCCAGGGGTCACCACAGGACACATGACAAGGGGCCTTGCCTTCTCAGAGGTATCTGAGGACACTTTGTGGGATTTATAGTAGAGGAGGGTGGCCTGATAGGCCAAGGGGATGCGTGTGTGCTTCCTAGAAGTTTAGGTGTCACTGGGAGAATGCTCACAAAGCTTCATGGAAAACTGAAGAGGGACATAGTTCACTAGAGACTCCTTCCCTTTCCATTCTGAGTCAGGGTAGGGCTGGTATCTGGCCAGATGTGGTTGAAAAGTTGGGAGAGGAGCAAGACAGTTCAGGGAGCTTGGGTAGAGAAGGGTGTCACAGGATAGGACTGAGTTCCTGGCACCGTGGTCCTGCGTCCTGGAAGAGCTACCTCCTTGTGCTGGTGGCCAAGCCCCTGCTGTAAGACCCTGCCTCTGGATCTTCACTGGAAGCCACCCAAGACTGGGATGTTTCTGTCAGCCTCAGCAGCGGACCTTCAGTCACATACAGGTGTGACCACAGGTGGTATGATGAGGGGGTGTGCAACCGAGGCTCAGTGACGCCAGCACCCTTCTGCAGTGACAGTTGCTGTAGCAAAGCCAAAAAGCAGGATAGAATAGGCAAGAAGGCCCCAGAGGAGTGAATCAGGGCTGGAAGAAGAGTGATAAGCTTGCCTCGAGACTTAGGAGCACCATGGTCCTGGGACATAGGCCCACGAGAATCCGCACAAGTTTCCACACATGGTTGTACAGTTTTAGCACCAGCCCTCTGAGAAACAATTGCACCCCTTGCCGCTATCCAAAAGAGGAGAGCACTTCTTCCTAGGAACTCCCTGCAAAACCAGCGGCTGTGGTTTGAGCATGGTTTACTGCAGAATTCCTTGTAGTCTTACGTTCATTGATTTAGGACGGTAGGAAGTCCAACCTCAGTGTTCAGAAGTGAGACCTTCAGGAAGTGACTAGATAGGTCATTGGGGCAGAGCCCCAACATGAAATTCTGTATCCGTATTGACGAGGAGAGAGAACACAGAGAGGGATGCATACACATTCTACCACGAGGTGATACGATCCAAGGGACCTTGCCAGAGCCTTCGCCGAACTGCGTGGGCTTCTGGCTTGAAAGCATAATCAAAACAGGCACTTTTCTTTACAATTAAGGAGCCCCAGATATTTTGTTATAGTAACAAAAGGCAAGCAAGCAATCACTGGGAAGAGATACCTGACTATACTTCCTTTTAAATTATTTTTATATAATTTTCCCCTTGCCTAATCTCCCTCCTATGTATTTCTCCTTGCTCTCTTCCAAATGTGTGGACTCTTTTTTCATTAATTACCACGGTGTGCATCTATTTACATGTATATGCACACCTACCCGTAGATACTATCTGCTCAGACTGTATAATGTTACTTGTATGTAAGTTCTCAGTACTGACCATTTTGCTATTAGCTAATCAATTAGTGTGCTCTTCCCTCTCTGCACTGTTTACTATGCGCTTGTTGTGCAGGGCTGAGCCTTCCTGGGCTCTCCCTGTCCACTTTAGCAAGTCTACTGTGGTCCTTGCTCAGCTTACGTTTAGGCAGTCGTGTTGGTGAGACTGTGTGCGTATAGCCTCATAAAGCAAACTGCTCCTCTGGCTCCTACAATCTTTCTGTCTTCCTTGAACCTTAGGTGCAGGAGTTGATTGTAGACATACCCACTGAGGCTGGGCTCTACAACTCCGCACTTTGATTGGTTGTCATTTTCTATAATGGCCTCTGCCTGATAGACACGTTTCCTTGATGATGGGTGAAGACTACGTTTATCTTTGGGTATGAGCACACATGCTTAGAATGCAGCAAGAGAGTATGTTGATTTAAGAAAATGATGGCTGTAGGTTCTCCTCCAAGAACCATGACTTCTGTAGCCTTGGGTAGTTGGCTGGTTCCCCAGCACCATGGGGCTGAAGTCCAGTTAGAGAGATGTTGGTGACCATGTAGGCATGTGTGTCACTAACGTAATGTTAAGCCTGTCACGCCATGCCTGTTGATTGTTGGGGTGCATATCCCCAACTATTGGTTGCTTCCCTCCTTTGGTAGCTTGCCTGGCACCTTCTGGTACCATGAAACTGGCCTTTAGCGGGAGGCTTTCAAATCAGTTCTGACTCAGGAGCCTCTGGGCTCTGTTTCTGAAGCGCTATAGGGTCTTATCTTCCTCCCCTGAGATCAACCAAGGACAATAGCAATAGCCGATAAAGTTTTAGGAGTCTCTTGGACAACTCTGGCATCTGTATACTTTCAAATTCTATTCACAATAGAGCATTGTAAGGTTTTGCCTGTTTCCTGGGCTTTATTTTTATGCTCATCCTTGCTTGTCATTTCCCCATCAGGCAGGTATAAACCTTCAGTTTTCTGGTGCAGTCGGGACCTCTTCACGGAGCTGCTCTTCAGCTCCTGATCTGTGGTGGTTTGTGTCCTCGGGACCATGCCTTCTGCTTTTGCCTGGTTTGGGTCTCATTCCTGGATGTGTGATGCAATGTGCCAGCTCCTCAGGTGCCAGCCACTGCCATCACAGTCCGGCAGCCCACGGTTGTGTAGTCACTACAAATTCTGCCTTTAAGTGAAGCTTGGCTTTAATGTGCTTCAGGGGAAAAAAATTATATATTTCTGTCCAAAATCAAATTTTCCTCTGTGTGCGGTTTAGAAAAGCAGCCAGGCCATCCTTTCCTTACTTAAAAGTGTCCCTTCAGAAACCATCAGCCTGAAGTTCGACTGCTTTGTTCTGTGTGTTGGGTCATGACGTGAGACTGGAGATGAGATGTGAAGCAGACTCTGTGCTAAGATCACGTCTGTCCCTAACACAAGCATCTCCACTGAACTGGTCTGGAGTACACTGAATGGTGGAAGGAAGGCCATGAAATGGCCTAGGGGTGTCGGCGTGTTGTTACCGTCCTAGGGAAAAACGGTGATGGCAGAACTTGGGCTGGGGAGCAGTTTGAATAGACAGAGACTGAAACAACAGCAAACAGCAACGTGTCTATTGGCCATGATGTCCTAGATGAGTAAATAAGGACACAGTCATAAGGTGGACGGAGTACAGCCAAGCCCCAGCACACACGTGCCGCGTCTCCTAGAAGATACTAGAATTACACTGAGACAACAGGAGAATCCACTTTCATCTCTTAATGTTAACTTTCAAAAATTTGAAGTGTGGCCTTGTGGCCGAAAGAGCCTGAGAACTGGCATGGGTGCTTCTGCTTCTTTGTATTTTCAGCCATTAAAAATGTACATCGTGGTAATTAACTATTCTCTGGAAGCCACGTCTTATTGGTAATGTGTTTTTCCATTGCCTCAATGAGCTGCTGTAAGTTGGTGAATTATCCCGAAGGCCACAGCAACAATAGACTCGATGCTATGGTAGATCCTCTCCTGCTGGCCTTCAGCACACACAGTAAACACAGACTCGATGCTATGGTAGACTCTCTCCTGCTGGCCCTCAGCAGACTCAGTAAACACAGACCCAATGCTAAGGTAGACCCTCTCCTGCTGGCCTTCAGTAGACTCAGTATCATCCAGGCTGGTTTCCCGACTTTGGAATCAAGAGCTATCATTTGCAGGTTAGCAGATCTATCCCCTTGCGCTGTCTTGGGGTAGTGGGTGGATCCCAGTGAGTGACTTGACAAATTCAATTTGATTCTGGTCTTAGTTCTGTAGCTTCATCCACATGGCTGGTGGTGGCAGCGAGGCTGGGCTGGGAGCTGACCTGAAGGGAAGATCCTGTCTCTCTCAGCTCCACGAGGAAAATTTTCCATTTATTTTACTTTCACTTTGTCTCCTTCAAAGACAGAATTCTTCAAGGTGAAAAGATGTTATATTATGTAAATAAAAGGAGACAGATGGGTTAAAGGGAGCAAAAGAATATTTCCATTTCCACTCAACTTTGGAAATCTAGGCCAACGCTGATAAAAAAAAAAAAAAAAAGAAAGAAAGAAAAAGAAAAAGAAAAAAAAGAAAGAAAAGAAAAAGAAAGAAACAGATTGAAACCAGATCTGTCTTACAAGAGAAGGGCCTATCCATTGCTGCTGCAAACACACAGCACCTGGCTGCAGATTCCAAGCGCCTGCCTGATTGCCTCCGAGCTCTGAGTGCCGCTGTCCGGCTGGGCTTGCTCAGGTTTGATTTTTATTTATTTTTTAATAATTTGAGTCATCGCTGGTCAGAATGAATCACAGGGTTTTCTGTTTGATTTTGTTGTGTTTCGATGTGACACCTGGAGGACATTTCAGAGGCATGAGACATGTCACATTGGAACTGCTTGGCCCTTCCCACGCGGCCTTCACTTCTTACCAGTCACCAGCGTGCTAAAATTTAAACTCTCACTTGGCAACATTTGCGGTAGCACTTTCTTACCCCATGCTCTGCCTTTTAAATTTTAATGCCAGCCTTAAGAGGAAGGGGAGAGGGAGGGCTCCTTAGGCTATGACCTGGCCAGGCGTGCGGGAACTCAGAAATAGAAGAGGAGAGCCATTTCTTTCTTTTAAGATTTATTTTATTTCGTGCACGTTGGTGTGAAGGTGCCAGGTGCCCTGGAACTGGCGTTACAGACAGTTGTGAGCCATTTCAAGGCCAGTTAGGGTACGTGGCGAGATCCTGTGTCAGACAAGCCAATCAAGTATTACTTGAACCTTGGGCCTTGTTGAACAGCTGGCCACAATCTCAGTGTCCCAAAAAAGTGTGACAAGTTTAGAGACTATAAACTTGAGTTCCAGAGAGACATAAACAAGAACTGTGGGGGAGGGGGAATGTATTTGTTTGTTTGTAATTCTAAATAATGACTGAATGAAGGCACTAGATGAACAGTAATCCTCAGGCTCCAAGCTGGCTCGTGTGAAAGGGAAGCTCTGTTAAGACCAGACACAACAGAGCTCCCTAACTAGAAACCCCAGAGGCTGTGCTGAGAGTCTGTGAGTCTGTGCGTCTGTGCATCCCTCAGCTCATGACCTGTCTGGGTGATTTGCATAGTGATGTATTGAGTTAGAGTCTTGGCAGACAGGAAATTCAGAGTTTCCCGGGATCGCTCCTTGGCTCTGTCACATTTTGACTCAGGTCTCCCTCCTCCCCTTTGGGACAGGGTTGCCCTCCCTCTGCACCTCCAAGGCATGCCCTACGATTGGCACCCGCTGTTTGTAGAGACCTTGTTCCTGCTCCTAACTTTACAGCTGGTGTGGGTGTCTAGGTCCTGCCCGCTGCTACTCGGTCCCAGGAGTCTCAGACTGCCAGGCCCCTCAGCAGACCCCTACCTTAACCCCACCACACAGCTCAGCTCCTCTGAGTTCTTCTGTGTTCGTATCCCTCACCACAGCTGAGCATGACTGCTGCCTCTGACTCGTTCAAAGGCGGTGGATGTGGATGCTAGTGGCTATAACAGAGGTCTTTATGCTTGCTTCTTCCTTCTGCATGTGAACAACCAGTTCTCCAGCGCCTCCTGTTGAGGAAACTGTCTTTCCTTCCAGTGTGCATTTTTGGAATCTTTGTGAGACAATTAGTTAGCATGGGCTAATATATGGGTCCCCTGCTCTAGGCCCTTGATCTGTGTGTCAGTTAAGTGCCAGCATCTTGCTGTGTTCATTACGCTGGCTCTGTAGTATATCTTAAAATCAGGTATGCTAATGCCTCTCACACTGTTCTTACTACTCAAGATTTCTTTGGTTACAAGGGTTTTTTTTTGTGTGTGTGTGTTTGTGTGTGTGTGTTTTCACGTGAATTTTGGGGTATTTTGCTTTCAGTTTTTGCGAAGAATGAAGTTGCGGTTTTGACTGGGATTGTGTTGAATCTGTATACTGCTCTCAATAGGATGGTATTGACTTTGCCCATCCGTGAGAAGCCCTTCCATCCTCTAGTACCTTGTTCTTGTATGTGTCTTAAGGCCTTCCTTGTGCATGACTTTTATTTCTTTGGTTATGATTCTTCTCACATATTTTTGAATATTTATGATTAGGATCATTTCCCTGGTTACCTTGTCAGGGAGTTTATCATTGATATATAGGAGGGCTACTGATTTTATATGTTTTGTAACCCGTCACTTCCCTGGGAGGTGTTCATGAGCTGTAGGAATTGTCTGTAGGTGTCTTGAACGTCTAATGAACATAATCTTTTCATCTGAAAATAAGAATACTTCTATCTGTTCATCTTTTGTGTCCTTCTCTTGTCTTATTGTTCTAGCTAAGACTTCAAATACTATGTTGAAAGGTAATGAATATGGTGAACATAGTTGTAGTGTTCCTGATTTTAGTGGGCATACTGTGGGTTATGCTCCATTGAGCATGATACTGGCTGTGGGTTTGTGTTATGCAGGCTCAACATAATTTGAGATATATTCACCATATCCTTGGATTCTCTAGGGCCTTTATTGTGCAGGGAAGTTGGAATTTGTCAATGTTTTTATTTTCTGCATCTCCTGAGATGATCATGTGATTTCTGTCTTTGAGTACATGTATATGGTGGATTGTATGTGTTGATTTATGCATGTTGAACCATCTCTGCATCTCTGGAATAAAGCAAACTTTTCAGGGTGTGATTTTGAATGCAGTTTGCAAGTATTTATTGAGAAGTTTTACATCTATGTACATCAGGGAGATCAGTCTATAATTTTCTTTTTTGGTTGTGTCTTTGCATGGTTTAGCAATCAGCGTAATGCTGCCTTATAAAAAGGATTTGGAAACATTCTTTTCTATCTTATGGAAAAAGTTGAGAAACACTGGCTTTAGTTCTTTACTAAAGGTCTGGTAAAATTCTGCAGGGAATCCGTCTGGACCTGGGCTTTTTTTGGTTTTCAGCTGCTGTTTCAATCTTATTGCTTGTGATTTCAATTTTTTTTTTTTCAAAATCAATTCTTGTCTTAACTTTGGTTGGTCATATCCATTTAAGAATTTGTCCCATTTCTTTTAAATTTTCCAGTTTGTAATTATTGGAAATTTCATGCATGCACTTAATAAAATATGACAATCTCCAACTATGAAGCTGATGGGAACATATACTATACTTGATCTTATCCAAAAGGCAGAGAAGTTATGAAATATACCCATTTCTCTCAACAATAACTCTCATGTTGCAGTCACTAAATCCTATCACAACTTCCTCTCAATTCTTTTCCTTTCTTTCTTTCTTTCTTTCTTTCTTTCTTTCTTTCTTTCTTTCTTTCTTTCTTTCTTTTTTTTTAATAGCTCACTGAGTCCTGCTGTGTGCATGGGTGTGAAGTCATCCACTGGAATATGGGAGTCCTACTGGTGGACACATCCTCAAAAAGAGATGTCCCTCCCCCCACCCCAGGCAACAATCCTCTTCCAATAGCTCCTTAGTAGTAGGTGTGGCCAGGATATCATCTACCCTATCTATATCAGAATTTTGGCTACGCTATTAAAGTACATCCTATGATCCTCTGTTAACGCGTCTCCCTTTTGTCTCTAAACTCATTAATTTGGGTTTCCTTTCTCTCTCTCTCTCTCTCTCTCTCTCTCTGTTTGTTTAATCCAGCAAATGATCTATCAATTTTGCTTATTTTTTTCCCAAGATCAAACTCTTCAGTTCGTTGATTTGTTTGTTTGTTGTCACTGCTTTGTTCTCTGATTTTAATTATTTCTTTCTGTCTACCAGTTTGTGGTTCAGTTTGTCCTTATTTTAAGATGCATCGTTAAGTTATAAAACCTGAAACTGAAGCATGCACTACAAGGTATAGGTACAGGTAAAAACTTTCTAATAAGAATGCCAAGAGCTCAGTTGGAAAGAAGGCCAACAATTGCCAAATGGGGCTTCATGAAGCTTAAGCGTTTCTAATCAGGAAAGGGAATTATTATTCAAGTAAAAGACAACTTTTGCATGGAGAAAAGTATTTACCACTTATGTATCTGACAGAGAATTAACACCTAGAACATAGAAAAAAATACCAAGAAAGCAAACGGCTGAAGAACCACCAGAATAAAGAAGCAAACAGAGAAATCTATAAGTAGGACATATCACTGGCCAGTAAACACTTTGTAAAGTGTTCAACATCCTTAAACATCAGGAAAATGCAACCTAAAACAATTCTCAGATTGGTTCTCACCCCAGTTGGAATAGTTGTTATCAAAAAGCAAAGTGATAACAGGTGCTGGCAAGGATGTGGGGAGGGGGGGGGGGAAGACTTTATTCTCTGGTAGTGGGAGTATAAGATGATGTATCTGATGTAGAAATCCGTGTAAATGTCTTTCAAAAAAACAAAAAAGCTAGCAATACCATGATTTGGGTTATACCACTCTTGGGAATATGACCAAAGGAGTCTATATCTTCTTCAGAGAGACTTGGTCATTCACATTCATTAATGCACAATTCACAAAGGTAGGACATAGAAACAGCCTAGAGACCAGTGATGCATGGATAATGAAAATGTAGTACATAAGTACAATGGAATTCTATTCAGATGTTTAAAAAGAAAAGAAAAGAAATCTGCAATCTAGTTGGATGGAACTAGAAAAAAGATTACACTAACCTAGGAAATCCAGACCCAGAGAGACAAACACGACATGTTACCTCTCATATGTGGATCTTACCATCAAATGTTTAGCTCTATGTGTTTATCTTGTAGAACCTAGAGAAGTCAGGAAACTAGCAAACGTCCATAGAAAGGGGTTTTAAGGGTGTGGGGATGAGTAAAAACTCATAGAAGTAGAGAAAGGGGAATATTTGGGGAGGGGGTGAGAAGTTCAGTCAGGTGTTGAGGTAGGGGATGGGGAGGAGAGGGGAGAGAGTTAAGCCAAGTGAAGGATCTAGGAAATAGCCACTACCTTGTAAGCCAATTAAACTATATAAGCGTAAAGGACAGCTAAGAGGAAGATGTTAGGTGCTTCTGGATAATGCTTTCCTTAGGAAACCATGGTTATTAAACAGAGATCCCAGCTGGGTGTGCAATACCTCATTTTACATTGTTGGAGACCACGGGAAACCTCCAAAAATGTGATAGGCTAATGCCGTTGCTCTTGATTCTCCATCTTAAAGAGATGGGAGGCCCCCACTTCTAAAGGCCTCACAAGCCTCCGTTGCCATATATATATATATATATAGATATAGATATAGATATAGATATAGATATATATAGATATATATATATGCAGATATATATATATATATATATATATATATATATATATATATATATACACACACACACACACACATGCATGCAGGAGCCGAGGTGGAAACTTTCCTCCTTCCCACTTTCACAGTGCCAGAAGGTGTTACCCAGGAGAGAAAACACCAGCAGTGTTTCCCAGCTGTGAATCCTGCCACCTGCCAGGCAAGACGTGCCCATGGGTACAATATTGGCATGACTATTACGGGAGTAACCAACTGTTCTTGGGTTGCCTTTGGACCCTGCTACAATGGAGGCAATACCTACTTAGTATAGTTAACCCAGGAAAAAAAAAATTTAAATGGCTGGGGAGATCATAGGCTGTAGAGGAACCTTGTTTGTTTGTTTGTTTGTTTTTGCTAGACTGGTATGGTACCAGTCTGCAATCTACCCTCATCCTTAATCAGAGAATCTTCTCTTACTTTGATCAATGGTGAGTGCAGAGATTTGTGGCCTCCCAAGATGCTTAGGATGAACGACAGTTGAACGCTCAGCCCTAAGCTGCCCATTTACATTGCCCCTTGTAAGGCTCAAGGAAAACTGAGGAAGAAGGGGTAAAAGGGATGTGACCGCCAGAAGAGGAGGAGGGCTTGGAACCGACATCGCAAACATGACTCCTTAGTGATTGTGGTGCCCTGCAGTGAGCCCACACAAGGCTGAGACTGTCAACAGCCATTTGTGGGTCAGAAAGGGACTCGTGGGGTCTTAATTCTTCCAGGTAAACTGTTGTCAACTGATGGAGTCCTCAGAAAGGGTAACCATGCCCTTCAAGTGTTACCACCAGGCTCCAATGGATAGTTCCAAACCCCTGGTCACACTGGCCCGTAGTTCTAGCCACTCAGGAGGCTGAGGCATAAGGATCCCAAGTTTAGGTCCTGCTAAGCAACTTAGCGCGACCCTAACTCAAGTGTCTGTAAACTGGTGGAAAAGCGGGAAGGTATGGGTTAGCAGAAATCACAGAATTTCTCTAGCTTGTACTAAGCCCTGGCGTTCCATCCTTGCCATTGCTGAATAAATAAGAGAGAGAAAGGTTAACAAATGCTCTTTAAAAATCTCATGGCAAATGAAGACATTTATATCTTAGCATCTTTTTTCTTTTTTCTTTTTTTTCTTTTCTTTTTTTTTTTTTTTTTTTGTCTTTTTAATTTAGTGGTCGGAAAAAAATTTAAATATATAAAAGTATGCCGTGAGAATTGTGTTTTCTACACAGCCCCACCCCGCCCTGTGTCTGCTGTTGGTAGCCCCAGGCAACCTTCCAGAGTGTCTTTGTACCTGAGAAAGCAAACGAATTCCTTATTCTCATCTTGTTTAAATGCAAGTAGTTTGCCATACGCGTGACTGTCACTGGAGTTTCTTTCATGTAGCGATGTATTCTAGGGACTGTACCCACCTCTACAGGCCTACATAGATGGAGCTCCACAGGGTGGTGTACTGTTACTTAGCTATAGCTCCACCACGGGTGTTTTCAGCCTTGTTAGTTATAAAGCAATGCTATAATAAATATCCATGGACATCTGTCACTTTGCAAATACGCTTTCAGTATAAATATCCCAATGCCATAAGAAAGAAACACATGCATTTGTTACAGCCGTAGCGGTTTGCCCAGAATATGCATTTAAATACTTAAAAAGAAAAGTATGCCATCAAACATTTAAAATTGGTTCTACCAACACGATCATTGGAAATGCTATCACTTTTATAATTCACAATCAGAATTTTTTCTTTAAGATATGAGTTGTAGGGGTGTATTTTTTTCATGATTAGGGATCATTTATGTTTCTCTTTAGGTGAACTTGCCATGTTAATTTCTTCTTTCTCATTTTTATCAGTTCTTTGAGAATTGTCTTTTGTAATATATTTTGAGCATATTCAATGGACCTCATCCCCCAGCGTCTCTCAGATTCACCCCTGCTTCCCTCCCAACACAACATCGTGTCCTCTTTTTATGTTTCTGCAAGCCCAGCCAGTACAGTTCTTGCTGCCCCTGTACTCTTAGATGGATAACCTTCCATTGGAGCCTCGACGGCCAACAGGGGGCCTCACCCTTAAAGCGCGAGACTCGATTCCAGCATCTGTCAGTTATCAATAGTTCCTTCATGAGGGAGGGGGGCATTTGTACCTCTTCATGCTGGGACTTTTTCTAACATGAGCATCGTCTGAAGATAACACCGAGTCGACAGGAGCTGATTTAATATTATGTTCAGTTGGCTGAGTGAAAGGTGGGTTCTCTTCTAGGGCCCATGACCTATGTGGCCACAGGTTCTTTGCCCAAACTCTTATGGGACTCTCTCTCTCCTTGAGTATGTCACAGAAGTAAAGCCACTGATTCATGTTCGGAGTCTGGATGGCTGCCTGCCACCAAGTGGTCAGAATCCAGACCACTTTAAGGTGTGCGGTTCAGCGGCATTTAATATAGTTATATCATTGTGAGACTCATACTGCCATCCACGACTGTATCGTCACCCTAACCTGACACCTGGAGGAATACAGAGCTCTCCATTCTCCTTCCCCCAGCCCGGTTATTCACTGTGTGTGTGTGTGTGTGTGTGTGTGTGTGTGTGTGTATGTATGTATGTATGAATGTGTGTATGTGTGAGTGTATGAATGTGTGTATGTGTGTGAGTGTGTGTATGTATGAATGTGTATATGTGTATGTGTGTATGTATGTGTATATGTGTATGTATGTATGAACGTATGTATGTGTGTGAGTGTGTGTGTGTGTGTGTGCGTTTCTACATAATGGAGGACTATTCGCCCAGGGATGGCCCCACCCACAATGGGTAACTAGAATTGGGGGCATCTCAGGGAAGAGCTAGAAACCTAGTGCCATAGAAATTCCCAGGACTCTATGACAGTGACCCTAGCTAAGACTCCCTCACAGCAATGGGGGATACAGAGCCTGAACTGGCCATGTCCTGTAACCAGGCAAGACTTCAGTGGAGGGACTGGAACCCCAACCCAGACACATAACCTCCGGCATTCAATGTCCTGTCTACAAGATGTGCTGGAGTATAGGCGTCATGGAGATTGTGGGAGTGGCCACGCAACGACTGATCCAACTTGAGACCCAGGAATCAGAGGCTGGACACTGGGAACAGGAGGGAGGGAGGGAGGGAGGGAGGGAGGGAGGGAGGGACGGAGGGAGGGAGGGGAGAAAAGAAATAATGGCAACACACTTATTTTTGTGGGCAGCAAAGATAGTTCAGAAGTCAGTGTTCAAGTCGGACCCTGTGCAGCGAGTGACAGTCCAATAAATATGACCAAAGCTGGGAGCAGAGCCTAGTTGGGTTTTTCAGAGCCACTGCTGCTCTATAGTGCAGGGCACATGGGGGACAGAGAAAGTGTCCTGGGCCAGCAGGCAGGGTGTGAGATTTGTGACTCCATATGGAGGAGTGATCTGTGTCCGTCAATCAGTGCGAGAGTTTAGGAATCTCTTTGTTTCAATGTGAGGTTGTTTGCTTACCATTTTATTTTGGCTTTAAAGAGGAAGATGCAGTTGTGTATGTGTTCAGGTTGGGTGTGAGGAATTGATGATTCTGAAGGTGGGGGCCACGACAGGCCATTGTGGTGTCAGTAAGGTAGCATGCTAAGAACTAGGACGAAAATGGGGCTTTGACTCTCACCTGGCCCTGCAGAACTGGGAAATAGAAAAGGTTAAGAGATCCCGCTACCTTTTGTGCTGTGGAAATCAGCTTTCCATAAGAAGCTCCCATTCCACAGTGACGGCTGGTGTGCCCGGGTCAGCCAGACACGGCTGTCCAAATAACTATTCGCTCTAAGTACGTGATTACATCTAACAGGAACAAGACACCTGTCAAACCTCCTCCATGTCTGCCCCTCTCCTTCCAGGACTCTCAACCTGTGGCTCGACCTCACCTGAGTTAGCGAAGAATGTAAGGAAACAGGCTAGCCCCAGGATATAATGCTCTACATTAAGTCGGTGTATCTCCTCTCCGCTCTGTTCCCTCTGGCCATCTGCACACTTCTCCAGAATTGGTGGGAGCGTCTCCCTATTCCAACAGCTTCCTCCCTCCTGACACCACCCCCCCCCCCCCCCCCCCGCAGTATTCTTGTCCAACAAAGTCTGTCTTTCCCTGGTTTGCATTTGACAGAACCAATCATTTAGGACACAGCATCACTGAAACCTGGTCACCGAAGGGGGGGGGGGAATATTTTTGAGGCCAAGAAGGGAGGGAAGAGTCAAGCCAGGCTGGGAATCGGAGCCTTGGGTGACCAGCTGAGGCAGAAGAGGCACATCTCCTTTGCTCTGCTGCTGTTCCCTGCCCGTAATTTAATGTGGCTTGCCTTTCCCCACTGAAGAGAGGCTAATTCCTCTATTTTGATTTTTGGAAGTGAAGTACAGCCAAAGACAAAATATCTTTGTGGTCCCTATACATGATGATGCATCCAGCTTAATTAGTTTCTGCCATCAGTCCCCAAATACCATACAACCACAAACATTGGTAGGTATTGGTGTTTTTTTATTGTTTCATTTATTTAGGGGATTATGATATAATTATATCACTTCTCCCTTTTGCTCCTTGTAAATGCTCCCATCCCATAAACCTCCCATGGCTGTCACTGAAACTCATGGGCTATTATTATTATTATTATTATTATTATTATTATTATTATTATTTGTTACATATTTGTATGCACATGTATATACATATATGTTCCTAAATATAACCTGCTTCATTTCTATAATATTACCTGTATCTATTACCTGTACAGCTCTTTCTTTGTTAAGTATCCAAGTATTTGGAATCTCGGCTGTTCCCGAGTTCTGCCCCTTCCCTTCTAAGATACCCTTGCTGCCCCTTAGCCCGGCGTTTCCTTCCTTGACTAGCTGGTCTCCATCTTAGTGTACTTTCTGACGGTCTCCGGATTCTGCATCATGAAATTCTTACTAATCCCTCACCTGCCATCTGACCTTGGCTCACCTCGAATGATGCGTTAGACCTGACCCTTTCTCGTAAATCCTTGCTATTAGTGAAAGTCCCCTGACCCCTTATCATAAAAATTGAACATTCAAGCTAACTATAGGAGTTATGTGTATCCTCTAAAATCACCGGACCCATCGCAGCGAGGAGCAGAAAGGTGGTTAGCAGAAGCTGCAAAGGGCAAGGCTGAGCCAGGAGGGAGGAGGGCCGCGGAGTTCAGATCCCACGCCATGCTGTCTGCTGCTAACAGCTATAAAAGAGGGCTTGCTAAGTACGGGGGCTGTCCCAGTCAGCCCCTTCCGACGCTTCACAGGGTTATGTCAAACCAAACTTCACATTGCATAGCAAGAAAGAGGCAGGTACAGCGCCCGTTTGGATTTTTGTAAACAAGTGAGCCCCATGGGTCCTACTCTGGCCCTCTCCTCTCCCCTCCCCTTGGGCCATTGTGACTTCACTCACGCCCCCTGCCCTTGTCCTGACAGCTTGAAAAGGCTGCCTTCTGATTGTCCGCCTTTAGCGGAGCGAGGGGCATCCCTGGTGACCCGGGAAGCGATTCTGAGGATGTGTGAGGTGAGGGAGAGACACGCCACAAACAGCCAGATTCTGGATTTCCTTATCTCCACAAACGAAGCTGTCATATTTAAAAAGGATTATAATTTGAATGTTACCCAAAGGCCCACCTGGGAAGATTCCATCCCTAGCCGCCATGCTGTTTTGGGAGACGCGGGACAGGTCAGGGAGATGGCGCATGGTGAAGGGAGATCAGGTCATTAGTGCTGCTCCCCTGAAGGACACACTGGGCCACAGGCCCTTACTTTGTTTTTTTTTTTTTTTTTTTTTTGTTTGTTTTGTTTTGTTTTTTGTTTTTGTTTTTTTTGTTTGTTTGTTTGTTTTGTTTTGTTTTTTGTTTTTGTTTTTTTGTTTGTTTGTTTGTTTTGTTTTGTTTTTTGTTTTTGTTTTTGTTTCTCCTGCTTCCTCCTCGCCACATCTGTCACTTTCCCACACCCTGTGAGTCCACAAGCCAGTGGCACTGGGGTCAAAACATTTTGTATGGAGCCTTGTGAAATGGTGAAGTAAATGTTTCTTCCTTTCTAAGTTGAATATTTCAATTACGGTGTCACTGCAACTGGAGCTGACTAGCTCAACGGGCCACCTTGTAAATAAATTCAGAAATAGTCTCTCTGTGATGTACAGAATTTAATTTTAAATGTGTCCAGGCTTTAGTCCTTGCTGCCCGCGGGAGTGAAGCTGAAGCCGGCATCGCAGTGCAGAGGGACACACATGGTAAGAGATTTTTGCTCTAATCAAATCCAGGGGCTCGCTGCTGTGCCATTTTCTAAGCCCCTGATTGCATCGTTACCTTGCTTAGCCCTGAATGGCATGGTTGCATCTATACAAGGCACAGATAGTGGCTTTCACACCCTTGCACCAAATCTACTTCCTGTCTGGGTGCACCCATGTGACCCGCCTGCTCCCTGGGCATACCGTTCCCCAGACACTTAGAGCACTAAGCTTTGGGTGCATCATGGAGAGCATCAGATTCCTGGATGTGCACTATTGCTACAATAACAAAATCCGGGTCGCTCATAATCAGTGATAGAGAGACTTGTCTCTCTCTGGGAGCTATTACAGCTGAATAATCATAGAATGCACAAAAAGGTATATAAATAAATATGGGAATCTAGATGTGAAAGACAATATTACAATTTATTTTGGTATAGGTGAGAAAGTGAACGATTTCAAGGCTAATCCAAAACTTACAACCGGTACTAATAAACAGAGAACGGTTTAGAATTCTGGAGGAAAATGCAGCTACCACTCCTAGACACGTTCAGGTGAAGTGTTATATTAGTCATCTTCCTGACACTCTAACAAAGTTCCTGGGATGATGATAAACTCGTATGAGGTGAGGGTTGTCTGAGGGTGTAGACGATCTTGTACAGGTTTAGTTTTTTATAAATAAAAGTTCTTCCCCCCCCCACAAAGTATGGACATATCCTTTCAAAGTCCATGGTTTTGAGAAGTCTTGTTTACTGTAGAGAGGAAAGGTGTTGTTCCCAGCCTGTTTCCCCTGGGCAGAGCTTTATTCCCACCGTACCGGGATATTTACTCCATTTGAAAAGGTGTGATGTCCTTGGGATCCCTTGGATGGAGACTTGGGTATTTTGTGTGGAAAGAAGACTAGACTGCCCCTTACACTCTGAGGTAATCCCCATAAATAGAACAGAACCTAGGCCAGTTGTGTTGGCTTCCCGGAATCTTAGGACACCGCTGGTTGCCCACAACACTCATTTTACTTCCAGTACCAACTGCACTTCCACATCCTCAGTCCCCAGAGTGATTTTTCCAGAGCCTAAATCCCTCAGAGTCCTTTGTGCTGGGAGCTCTACCACACTCCCCATGAGATTGAGTGCAGCGTTACCAATGTTTATAGTGCATGCGCTCTGGAGGTTCCACGGCCTGCACCAGCCTGCCCTCCACTCTCACGTTTCACGCTTTTCAAGTGTCCTCTTCTTGCTTGGATATACCACGTGCCTACCATAACTAAGCACGGACGTGTTCCGCTGCCCTGAAGGTGCCGGGTCCCATCACAAAACAAGCTTCCGTTCTTGTAAGATCCAGATCAAAAATCTTATCCTTTAACAATATCCCCTCTCCACCTTGGGGTTCAGTGCCTGATTCTACCTTTGCATTTATTACATTGCTACTACTGACCCTTCCGTCCTGCATTCTCTGCTGGGCCATGAGCTCATGAGGATAAAAATGAGCCTGTCCTTTGTACCTCAAGTACCTGGCAGGGTGGGCGCTAGATGAGCAGGTGCATTGTCAAAACCTAGTGTGAAGGGTTGAGCAATAGAGGGTCTTCCTTCCCTGCTCCAGTTGGGAGGAGTATGACAAGGTCTTAGTCGGTGTTAGCACAGGCAAAAATGCTGGCTGGCAGGTAACTGTCTTGTTACAGGAGTTATAGAAAGCCATTTAACGTAATCTAACAAAATTGTATTTATTAACAGCAATGCCCTGTAAATTCTGAGGGGTGTATAAAAGACAGATACCACCCTGAAGGACCCAGGTGTCCACCCAGTTATTTGGTTAACGTGTATCTGTTAATTCTCCATCATGTGCAAAACACCAGGCTAGGAATGGGTGTCGTGCAGTAGGTCTACAGACAGATAAGCAAGCGTATTTTTAACTGCATCTTGTGGCAATGTGGAAAGTGGATAGTGTGATGTCAGTGGGGATAAATAGCGCTCTGTGTGGAGGTGGGAGGTGCCGGAGTCATAGACCTGTCTGTGCGATCAGGGAGACCTTGTGAAGTGGGAAGATCCCTGTTGAGATGAGATTCTTCATTGCTTTTCTGTTGTGATGACAAAACACCATGACAAAGGAAACTTACAGAAGGAAGTGTTTAACTTGTGGCTTACGGTTCTAGAGGGTTGGCCTCTGTGACCATCTTGCCGGAGGCATGGCAGCTGGCAGGTAGCCATAGTGCTGGAGCTGTCGTTGAAAGCTTAGACCCTAAGCCACAGCACAGGCACAGGGAATTAACTGGTAATCACACTAGTCTTTTGCAATCTCAGAGCCCGTCCTATCCTGTCCCCAGAGACATGCCTCCTCCAACAAGGCCACATCTCCGAACAGTGCAACCAAGTGGGGCCAACTATTCACATATACGAGCCTCTTGGGGGTGGGCGTTTTTATTCAAACCACCCCAAGGAGGAAAGAACTAATCAGAGAGCAGACTGCATGCCAGCATGGAGAGAGGAGAGGCTGCTCTGGCCAGGCATGAAGAGGCCCAGGAGGAGAGCAGAGGGGTGAGGGGTGGAGACATAGATGTGGAAACACACACACACACACACACACACACAGAGAGAGAGAGAGAGAGAGAGAGAGAGAGAGAGAGAGAGAGAGAGAGAGAGAGAGCTGGTATTCATCCATACTTAGGTCCAGGCGGCTTTGTAGGGCTGCCGTGTAATCTTGCCATTCTGGACTCATTACTGCTAGCAATCCAGGCCCCTGTGGTGAACACTGGAACTATCTGTGCTTAATACAACAATCCAAACCTGGACCACAACAGGGTCCAGGTGTCTGCTGGGCTTTAGGGGTTCAGAAACACCCTAGCCCTCTCTGAAGAGAGCTGGGCTTCTCTTTGCTGTCCAAAAGGAGATGCTTTACAAAGGAGGACATTAAGTACTTAAGCCACATGTCCAGGGCCACGCAGCTTGACTCTAATCAATGAAATGGGAACGAACTGGGGTCTACAGTGTACGTGGCACTAGATCTCAGGATTTTGTTTTCAGTTTCCAACAATGTGCTTTCAGGCAAAACAGAGTAAATGCGCATGGAAGAAACGTGCACTGTTAGGGAAGTGTGTCAAGCTTTTTTATTCCAGCCACAAAAAATAAAAAAAAAAAAGCACAAAGAAGTCAGAACCTCCCTGAAGAAGGTGCATCAGACAATACCGAGTAGTGTAGCTGTTCTACTTACTCAGGGATGCTGTGTTGCTATGCAATCTCTCTGTCCTGGTTAGACAAAGGACTCATAGCTCAGCCTTAGCTCATTCTCATTTAATAGGTTGTGATCTATTGCTATCCATGTACATGAGCGAAATCAATGACTGTGGCTGTTGGGAGCATAAATTCCCCTCTGCCTACACCAGCCCCCTTTTCTCATCTGGTAACGGGTGATTCTGGCTTCGCATCTGAATTCCATTTGTTCAGAGGGGCAGCCGGTTCATTTTATTAAAGGATAAAGGCATTCCTGTCTACAACCTAGTTTCAGCACATCCCAGAGTTTCCCTTCTGAGATAATAGCATACCACACACTGCCTCTTTGTGCTGTGGGTTTCTTCCCTGGACTCTATCAACTTACGGCTCTCAGAAATCTATACTAAGGCACTTGAACAAGCGCAGTGCAATGGAGTTTTGTCTCCTGTCGAAGAAATGAAAAGTTGACAGTACACAAACTGTGACTTCCTACAGTTCCCAACAGGGGGCCCTGGTGAGGCCACGTGGTAGCCATCTTACATGCATCTCTGCCCAGCCTCTCCGCACCCCACTTTGACTTCCTTCCCTGATCAGAAGTCATTCCTGCTTTCACAGCCAGAAGATTATGACCCAGAACTCTCCCAGTGACTTGTAGAGCCCTTGCCCTGAACAGCCTCAGCATTTTCCTGAGTCCCTACAAGAAGACTGCATGGTTGACTTACTGCCGTTTGGTGATCTGTCTTTTCCCCCAGTGGACTGTGAAGCCAGAGTTCCCTTGTCTTGCCACCACACCTTCTCATGATGGTCCTGGGATATCCAAATCTATTCATTCCCTGTGTCACTCATCTGGCCATTGCCCATGCTTCCTCTGTGTGTCAGGTGTCAGGGTGCCCATGCCTTAGAGTGAAACCCTTCCACTCTGTACCCTCCAGGATGCCACAGCCTGCCAGGGTTCTACCCTCCAGGATGCTGTCCTCTAGGGTATGGTTCTCCAAGGCACTGCTGTGGCCAGTAACTCGGCTTCTCTGGAGAACTAGCAAGTACCAGAGAACCAGCTGCCCACACCACAGGCTGCACTTGATGTAGATCCTCAGGGAAGCGGTGTGCCCCAACATAACCTAAAAAGCAGCGGCTCGCTACACCCATGGTAGGGTGACTGGATGCAGAGAGAGGCAATGAGTCTTGCTTCTGTTTATTTCACAGTAGAGCTACTCTTTCAGGGTTGCACTTACCCCTCATCCCACCAGATTTTTAGCATCAGTTTCATTGTTATACTCTGAAGAAAGTATACACTACTAAGCATCAAATAACCCAATACAGGTTCACCTACGATACTTAAAAAACAATAATCTCTAGGCACCGCTCCTCATGTAGCGTTCTACAAATATTTGTCTTGTGTTTGTAAGCACATTTCCCACGGTTATTCAGAGGCTGTTCACTGGCACGTTGTAGGGTGTGTAGCCCCATGAGATTGTTTGACCAAGACAATTTTCATGAAATTTTAATTCATCACAAACACTTGTAAACCAATAATAGACCCTGTCCCTCATTCAAAGCAGATTTCCGTGCTCTTCCAAACGCTGGGTTGTGCTGGGTCCATGCTCTTGACATGGCAGGGACTGGAGCTGCAGGTCCTTGTAAAAGCAGACATCCAGTTCCCTCCTGGCCCAGCCCCTCTGCCTTCCGACTAGAAATCTTGGCCCCTGCAGAACCCATATGAGGCCTCAGAGTTCAGCCATCTTGGCTCTTTTCTGGTCCCTTGCTCCTGTCTAGTTACCACTCCCAGGCTTTCTGATGCAGGAGCATCTTTGCTCTTCTCCCTAGGAGGAGAGCGAGGGTGAGTAATGGTTCGTAAGGACAGGGGCAGGACCCTTGGCTGAGACACTGGAACCCATCAACCTGAGCTTTGTCAGAATTAAAAATATCTCCAAGAGACCGTAATCCAACCTGATAACCAACGGTCTAACCCTCTGCACCACTTAGGAAAGCTACGATGTGCCACAGGGATTTTAAAACGTGTGCACGTGCCCACACACCTGCGTATCAGTGGGGCTTACGCTGACGCCTCCGCAAGCCACAGTGACAGGTTCTTGTGTTCAGCGACCTAACGGTCACTGTCTCATCCATAGACAGAGTGGACCAAACCAGTAAGTATTATACACAGGACCACTGTAGAGACACTTTATGTAAGCCAATCCTTAGCTTCTAAATGCTGACTTAAGCTACGTATAATGTGCCACTACTGTTTCTTTAAAATAATAATAATAATAATGGAAGCTGTCACAGTCATTGTGAACGACCACTCAGGCCCCTCCCACAATTTTTGTAGGATGTCTTTTATTGCCTTGACTGTTAGCACACTACTTAAAATCCTATTGGTGTTTTAATGACCTTAAGATAATTGCTCTGAGTGCTGAAACTCAGCTGTTTGTGCCTTGCGAGGGTGTCCTTGGAGGGTGAATTCTGCTAGTGCTGCAGACTTACCAAACCGCACCACCACTCGGGTGCCAGGACCGGCTGCAGTTTGGCAGTGTCCCTGCGGAATCTCCGCCACGTCAGGAAGATGACAAAGAGTTCATGCCATAGCTTTGTACGAAAACAACAAGTATTTCTACTGGCTGGCGATGTTTAGTGGTTTAATATGATCATGCCCAATTGTTGGCTGCAATATTCATTGGCTTTGGGTCAGAGTAAAATTTATAGCTAATGGAAAAATCCCCCTCTGTTTTTAAGAAAAAAAATAATAGTAAGTTTTAAAATGAAACTGGATGCAAATCCAGCAAGCAGTCTCTTGCCAGAGAAAATAATGCTGTAATAGGTTGAATGGCCTACTTTATCGGTTCTCAATCCTGCTCTGGGGCCAGGGGGATATTTTTTTTTTCAGAATCTCTGCTTCATCTGAGCGAGGGAGACAACTGGAAAGACAGAAGAGGGTGTCATTTATAGTCACTGCTGAACTTGGGGGAGGGGTGGAGCTAATATCCAGGTGAGGCCTGGGAATTGTACTGGTCTGTGCTGCCCATGGTGGTGGATGCTAAAGATAGACAGACAGTCAACATGAAGCTGACTCCTGGGTCCCCTTGGGGTTGTTTCTGGGCATGCCCTCCCACCCCCACCCCCCCCCCCCCCGCTCTGGAGTGTGGACAAAGGCATGAGCAGATGTGTTCAGATTAACATGAATTTGTTCATTCTTACGTGCCATCTACTTGTGACTTGTGATATCAGAGCACCCCTGCCCTGTTCTCCTTCCTTTTCATAGCACATTCTTTCACTCCCCCGGGGACGCCAATCGAGGTAGGAAGAAGAGGAAAACTCAGGGTCCTCAGAGCTTCCCCTACCAAGAGCCTCTTGCAAGTAGAAAGGCAGCTGCTCTCCCAGAGTCCCCTGGAGGCTTTGTTTACCTGGAGCCTGACATCCCAGACTGTTCAGTACCACTGACAGCAGGAGGGGGAAATCTGCTCCATCTGGGTGTTCCCCAATTCCCTGGCTTTGAAAGAAGCACAGAAAATAAAAGTTGGTGGGAATAACTGTTGTGTCCTTGGCTGCCTACTGTGGACCCATAAGCTCAGAGCTGCAGTGTGCCCTTCCCGGATCCTCAACATCATCTCTCAAACTGACCCTACCAACCCTAGCTAGACCATTGTCCTTTGGAATTCTCTCTTTTTCCAGGGCCTCCTCCTCACATAGTCTGTTCTCTGCTTCTCATACTTTACCCCAGTCCCTCCTAGCCCCATGTCCTCGGAAATATCACCCCAGCCAGCCAGCTCACACCTGAGGATTTTGTTTCTCCTGAGAAGGTGAATAATCCCCTTGCCTCCCAGCTCTACACCTAGTTTTCCTCTTTTGCTAATAATATTCCTGTAAGGATTCTGTAGTAAAAACCATCCTGACATGAGGCATGCATACCTACAGCCACAAAGCCTCTTTCTGAATCCCTGCCTCCTAGGATATTCCAAGCCAACTCCCTCCTTTTCTGTGCCTTTTGTCTTCCTTGAAAATTCTTCCAATGGCCCCTGACATGCAGCAAACACCAGCTGAGGGGTGGCCTGTTTGAAATGAGTTCTCTTGGCCAAATGCAGGCAAAGAGGCTTGATTTTAGTCACGGGGAATAGTACCAAAATGTCCTTCCCAGTAATCTTGACTCATTCTTGACTCAGCTGGCCTCCACAGCTATGCAGGTCAGCCTTGGAAGAACATTCCTCTGGCCTCCCACAGATCGCCTCTAATGTTCACCAGCAGTACTGCCTTGGGTTCGAGCCATTATGTACTTCTTTCACAGCTTGTCTTTATCCTTTGTGTCTTCGCCATAAACCCAGCTCTCTCACTTGAACCTCTAGTAGTGAAGACTTTCTCACTTCAATTTCAGAGCGAATTATAAATAAATACCCTGCTTGGTTTCAGCCGGTGGGTACAAGCAATCATTAAATTGCTCCCTTTTCCCAGGGTGCTTTTCTGTGAAGCACCAAGATAGGAGAGCAAGGTTGGGACAGAGTGATGCTTCGCCATCATTAAAACAGGACAGTGGCAGTCCTCAAAATGCATCTGCCTAAACTCCACCAAGATGATTTTAGCCAATAACTTAGCATCTCCCACAGGAAAGACCTCCTAGACACACCTAGGTCAGTAACCATGTTTCAAGAAGACCGAATTGCAGAAGTAATTCAGAAATGAGGCTCAAGTCCACTCTCAATGCAAATTATGCTAGAATGTCACCAAGAAAGAGACCAGGACAGAGGCAGCCACAGCTAGTCATTCAGACGCTTGTTCTAACCCAAAGTCTGAAACAGAATGTGTTGCAAGGTGTCTGGGATAGCCTTCCCTGGAACACCGAGTGGCATAACGGTCCCTCATCGCATACATAACGTTTTCTCTGTCTATCCTTCTGCGTCCATTCTTCTACCCCCGCCTTGGGAACAAGAGGCTACCCTGAAAGAGAAGCTTTGGTCTGCACAGTGATGAGTCATAGACTCTAGGACAGATCGTACTCAGCACTGCACTCCCACAGCACCGGGCCACGAGAGCCTCTCTCTCTCTCTCTCTCTCTCTCTCTCTCTCTCTCTCTCTCTCTCTCTCTCTCTTTCTCTGCATCCCCAAAGTCCTGCTCCGGGATGTCCTAATACATGTAGCTGGCATTTGAGAACATTTCATCCCGGGCTCCAATGCCGATCAGACCGGAGGGAGACTGGAAATGAGAGGCAGCTTTACTCCCTGGCTGCCCTCCCCCAGTTATTTGGGACGTGGGAGGGAACACCTGGGCTGCAGAACTATGTGCCGCTTTCCTTTCTTTCAGGTGAACCTTTCTCGTTACTCCCATTTCCGTCACTCCCCAGCCTTTCCCTGAGGGCTGCCTCTTTCCCATGCACTATTAAGAGCTCCAAGGAACTGTTCTAATTCTTCACCATCACAACCAGCAGGGTTTGGAAGCGTCATGGCAACACACCTGACTCACTCTTCTGCAAACAGGAGATTTAATAAAATTCCTTCACTCTCTAACTCTGTTTTTATTAAATTCCCACCCCCCCACCCCAGACACACACACATAAATAGTAGCAGCAATGCCTTTCAGAACTGACACTTAAGAGTCTTGATGTTGCCTTCGGTGTTAATGCTTGCTGCCCACCTTTTATTTATTTTTAACGCCGCTCTTTAGCAGAGACCTGTCCAGCCTGTGATGGGGTGGTCCTTCAGCACGGCCTCCCTAAAGTGTAACTCCGACTGAGACTGCACTTCCACGGTGTCTTCCCAGGGGAAGTGAGCGTGCAGAGAAAATCACTGATTCCAAGTGCGGTTATTTTCAACAGCAGTGGGAAAGCGGGTTTGAACACAAGTATCATTTGCTTGAGAAACGTGCCTACTGTATCATTACAACAGAGGAGCCCCCTCACGTGTGGGGAATGAAGGCCTTAATGTATGGCACTGTGTTCCCTTCTGATAGGACCATCCTGAGGCTCGCTCCTGATGCTTCGGCAGCTTTTCCTCTCCCTATCACGTGCAGAAGTGGAAAACTTAGAGAAATGTTCATCCACCCTGGACCCGGAGCTTCTACCCATGTCCTCAGTTGCCCTGTGGTTGTCAACTGAATGTCTAATTTGCTAAGTTTAAAGTAGCTGTGGAGAAGCAGTTATCTGGTAGCTATGTCTGCTAATACTATGACGTTCATTCAAAGGTAGATTTTTGTTTGTTTGTTTTTTTGAGAGTGAGTGTCACTATTTGGTTTATGCTGCCTGGAACTCAGGATGCTCCCGCCTCAGCCTTCCCCACATGCAGGCTGTGTGTACCTCTTATTCTGTCCAGCCTGTTACGAGCAGTTTTCCTACCAGCCTGGTCCCAGAGCCGCATCAGCCCCAAATAACAGAGATGCTGTATTAGATATAAAGCTGTTGGCCTGTTACTAGTGTTTCTTATTGGCTGGCTCTGTCTTAAATGTTAACCCATTTCTATTAATCTAAGTGTTTCCATGTGGTCTTTTCTTACCGGAGAGAGGGTCGGGACCTCGGCTCACTTGATACTACATTTTGGCTCTTCTACTACATCTCCCAGAATCCTCCTTGTCTCCTAGTCCCGCCTATCTTGCCTTCCTATTGGCAGTAGTACTTTATTCGTTAACCAATAAGAGAAACACATTTACAGAATGACATCCCCCATCACCCTCCCATTCCCTTCCCTCTCACTCTTCTGCATTATGCTTTTGGTACTGGGATATCCAGGTAGTGTAAATGTGCAGAATTAATACCTTTAATTAATATGTGCTGTAGATCTCCTCGGGTTATAAGCTTCATTCTTCTGAGCTCCGTTTTCATGATATTTACAGATTAAATGAGTGTGCTGCTCAGGGTACACTTCCTAAAAGCACATGGTGGATTCGATGGGGACAAATTTAGGACCCCTGTTGTAGGTCATGGAGTCCAGGCCTTTGAATGACTTTAGTGGCCCCCCAGGTTCCCCGGGACTCCACGTGGAAATCTAGTGAGGTGTGAATTTGGGTGGCTATGCTATACTGGGTGTGTGCTGTGCTCAGCAAGCCTGAGCACTCAGGTCTGCGAAGCTAGGGCTGGGCTACCCAGGATGACAGAAGTGTGACATTGAGGAACAGGGCTGAGACTCAATGCACAGGTATCTTGCAGGAGTGACTGCCTTGTGAGTCACATGCGGATGGGTGAAAGCTGTGTCTCCATCAGCCGGACCCCACTTTTCACATGAGGGGTTGGCATACCTCGTGTGGCTGGTCCATGTCAGCATTATCCATCTGCTTCCTTATTAGTGTTTAACCTGACCCTACCCTTTAAATATCTAATTGCTTTAGGGTTATTTTTCCTTCTCCCCCCCCCCCCCCCCGTGAGAATAAGTTTTTATGTTTTCTTGAATGTTGATATGTTGGAAAAGGTTAAACATATTATTTGTGCATGCTGGCATCTGATGTTATTTATCCAGAAGATAAAAATCTGGTGGAACAGGGTTTCTGAATAGGCTTGAGTCAAAAAACAGAGTGCATACATGAGTAGACTAAAGTCTATAAAATGTAAGAAAATGCAATTTCGCCTGTTCAAAAGACCAGTTGATTTTATTCTCTGTTCTGTCTAACATTTCCTGTTCTTCATCACCTGCCATGTCTTCTGTAACTTGCATAAGGTATGGGCAGACTGAGAAACCCAGAGGGCAGTAGGGCTAAGAGGTGATATTTGGCTCACGCTAGCCTACAGGAGCCACGCATTTGATTCGGTTGTACCGGGGTGAAGACGACCTGGAAAGTATGCAGGAGAGGCTCATTGCAGTTAAGCTGTGGGGCATTGGGGTCGGGCACCAGATACAGATGCCAGGCTCTGGCCTTGCCCTCACTGGTCCTGGAGGATGCCTTGTAGATGAGAACCAGCCAAGGCCATGCCCACTGGAGGAGCAGGCCTTTCTCTGTACATCTGTGTGTCTGGCATTTCCGCAAAGCAGGAAAAACAAAAAACACGCTATAAATTCTTATAAGCAGAAAATGGCCAGTAAGTGGCTTTCTTACTGAATCAGCCCAAAAGGAATATATAAATGAAGTCTGCAATGTTATTATTCCTAAGCTCTTAACAGACCACCATGCCAAGGTATGATGTTCCCTGGTGTCTAGTAAGCCCCATCCCCACCCCAGACGCGACCTTTGGGGCCAGGAACGTTACACTGAAGCCTTTTGTGGACGATTAACATGTCTAAGTTGGTACGGACTTTCTGCACTTTTGTTAAAATGAACCAGTAGGTATGACGTTGGTTTTCCAAGCACCTAATACCTGAGGAAATGCCCTTTCCAGGGGCACGTTCAGATGAGAAGAGGCAGTATGCAGGGCAGGAGGAGCACCTGGACCTCTGAAAACAGCTGGCTCCCCAGACCTGTGGAGAGGCAGCCTGGACCACGGGCCGACTTAGCTCCTTCTGTCTGGGAATGCGTCATCATGACCGTGAGGGGAGTCCTTGGCTCCCAGTGAGAATCGGCATCTGTGCTGAGCTTGCTGCCAGGGAGGAAGCAGCTTGTGTGCCAGGGAGGATGGATGAGAAGGGTAAGTCAAGCCCCACCCCCGAAGGGGCTGGCCCAGCAGCCAGGGTGGAGGCTCCGCCTCTTTTCACTCCACAGGCGCTGCCAGCACTCTCCTTCTGTGGTTCTCGGTGCCCCTTCCGTCTTTTCTCTCCGTCCAGGAAGCATCCCGCAAAACGGTTATTATGAGAAAAATAATCTGACACTCTCTACCTGGACCCGTCTGGAATTCAGATCACAGCACAGAATTCCCTTCTTAAAGGAGAGGTGGCTCTGGCATTTTTGGAAAGGACGGAACCTCATACCTCCCTCAGATTGCCACTCCAGCCTCACACCTCTCAGATAGGGACCACGAGACTCACAGTTGGAAGACAAGAGCTTCGCAGCGGGAAGACTCTGAGTCAAACCCCAACTCTGCTTGCTCCAACTTCCTCCAGTTGGCGTTGCATCTCTGAGACACAAACCAGCCAGACTTCCACCAGAGTACTGTTGTTCATGCGTCAGGCGCTGAACCCATCCACATCTGTGGGTGCAGAAGCTTGCTCCTCCTCCCTGGTGTTTGTGCGTCAGGGTAAGAAGCCACCAGTGAGAATAACTATGTAGGAAGAGTCAGTCTGGTCCCCGGATCAAGTTGGCACCAGTGATTATTCAATTATGTTCTCACCTTTCCGCATGAAGGTCGGTGTTGCAGAAGATACATAAGCACATGCTGGGCAACTGGACTGTAACATTCAATCAAAGAAGTTAATTAATAGTGTCTCAAGCTGCTCAAAGCAGATATTAAACCGAAAGGTCAGCCTTTAGCCGTCAGAAAATATATCGGGCTGAAGTCTCGTTGGATGACTAACGTCAAAAGTCAACATGAACTTTTCCTGCATTATTTAAAAAAATAAAGCGGAGGGGCATTTTCTCTCCAATGGCAAATTGAAGGGTGAGTTTGATCTTGCGTCATACACAATCCCTGGCCTTTTCAGCAATGAGCACTCTTGGCCAATGAGAGGACGTAAGGCAGTCTTTGCTTTTGGTAGACCAATGGTCTACAGTGTTTGGCTCTGTTACAAAACTCCTCAGACTGTTGGACAATCACACTGCACATTGGGCACCCAGAATGTGGGAACCATGTCAGGCCTCTGAGGCAGAGTCTGGACACAGACTCCTCCAGAAGAGATCAAAGAATCAGTGTCAGGGTGTGTGTGTGGGGGGGGGGGTTACCTGGGGAGGTTGCATTTACAACCCAATAGACAGAGAAAGGATGGGGGCATTGAGGCCTGAGCTAGAACAACTCCAGGCCCCTGCACCTGGAAAGCCTTAGGATAAACTGCCTGGGATCAGAGACCGCCTTAAATGTTGTTTGCTGAAACAGATCCAGAAGAATGAACTAAAGCTCTACCCTCCAGGGTTGAAGGCGAATACCCAGCGTCTTAAAGCACTGCACTAGGAAGATCATCACATGACACTCCCTCTCTCTGAGTGACTGCTGTTGTTGGCATTCCATCCAGTTTGGCAGGAAGTCTCTTCCTGAGAGCTTGTGTGGAGGAAGCAAGGGACGCCAGGAAGACGGTGTCCCACACATCAGCCAGTTTGGTGGCAGCCTCTGAAAGAGAGAGGAGACGGGCTTACATTCCCCCAGAATTGGCAAAGAAACACAGATGAGTGGGAGGGAAGCCCACACAGCCCAGGCCTACTGAGTAAACTGTGAAGAGCTGGGCCTCCCACACAGAAGGGTCTCTGGGCTCAGAGGCAGACCCTGCGCAGCACCGGAACATGCCTGTCAGGAGAGGTCTCTGGTTCTTCAGGGATGTTGCTGTGACGCTTGCTCCTCGGGAGGACGATGCCCGGAATGCCCTTGGCTTACCGAAGAGGGGAGCCTTCAGGAAAGCTTGAGCTCAGCATTATCCCTTTGTCTCAAGAGCTGGGGTTGGGGAACAGAGTTGTAAAGCTGTAAGCTGGAGCCTCCCGGGAGGCTGAGCTCTTCCGAGCTGACTGAGAAAGAATGCTGGGAAGATGGAGACAGGACCTAAGACGCCACAGATCTCATCCGCTGACATCCTTCTTTCCGGTATTCGTGCCCCGGTCAGAGGAGCTGCCCAATCTCTTGTGTGTGGTTTGGGGGTAAAAGGCACAACTCAGAGGAAGCAACTCTAAGGGTTCCTAACCTAGTTTTCAAAGCCACCTGTTTTTGTAGTTAGTGAAGTTAATTCCTTCTTTCTTAAACTGTGTATTCATTCATTCATTCATTCATTCATTCAGCATTTCATTAATCCCATAGTCACTCTCCGATGTGTACTGGAGAAGTGCCTCACTCAATCTCTCCACCAAGACAAGAGCCTTGACGGTCTCTCCTCAGCATTTCCCGTCTCTAGACAGTCCGCATGCCCACCATTCCTGCAGCTGGCGCTGGATGGAACACGGGCCACCTCAAGCCATTGCCGTCAGTGAAGCAATCATATCATTACTCTGATCTGCTTCCTGGCCAAACCAGGTCTGAAAAGAAGCCATGTCACAGCTCCTACTAGACTTGGATCACAAGACAAAAATGGCACAATAGTTTCAGTGGCTGTGTTAAAAAAAAAAAAAAAAAAAAAAAAAAGGAGGAAGGAAGGAGTCAAATTCATCTCAGCACCATATTTTATTTAAATCAGTGTATCCAAAACATCGTTTCAGTATTTAAATATTTTTAAATGATGCATATTTATGTTCTTTTTAATACTATGTCATCAAAACCCCAGACTACAGCACATCTCAAATTGCACTCCACATTGCAAATGTTCGAAAGCCACGTGTGTCTGGCGGTTCCTAGTTTCTCTTGGTAGCCCAGTGCAGAGCCTTGAAAAACACCATAGGCTTTCTCTCCATCGGCCCCGTCTTAACAAACTCAGCTACGGTGAAGTAACCCGTGACGAGGGTGACTGGCACCTACAAACCTCAAGGCGCTGCCCAGGCAGACACCAGTGTGAGAATTCTCAATAGAAAGGGCCTGAGGAATGGAACACAGGCCTGGCTTGTGTGAGTCACACTGCCGTGGGTATATGAGAAGCAGCGTTGCTGAGCGAGCGTCCCATTAATGACTATTCTTGCCAAGCTCATGCTCCTACACAGACACAGCCTTTGTCTTCTGTATTGTGTCTGTGTTCCTCTTGGTCTGTTTTGCCCTTTGAATCCAGGAACAAATCAGACGGAGGAATGGGAGAGAAGATGCTGTAACACAGTCATGATGGGGGCTGGCAAATCTGAGACATAGCCAGTCTTAGGAGAGGGAAAGCTAGCCCGGCCAGCATGTTGTGATTCCAATCCAGCAGTAGTTCCAAAGGGAGCAGAGTTCTGCAAGCAGTGGCTCTCTGTCAGTGTCAGGGAGACTGGACGGGGCCAGGGACTGTCACAGATTATATGGGGATGGGAAATGCATGTAATTGAATTTCAGGGCCAGTTGCAACTTTAATTTTTTTTTTTAATTTGCTCTCTGTGAAGCACAGAACATGCCAGAATTGCTCCCTCTTTCATTGAGGAGAGGTTATTGTGAAGTGGGTCTCTCTCCGTTTTCAGTGGAGTAAAAATAGCTTGAGGCCCAGTCATGCAGACTCGACTCGCTCACCACGTATGAGTCACTTGCGTTAGCGTTGTTGTGTGTCGCTTTTCTGAAGAAACAGCCATATTTCCAAAGACCGTTTCCATAAAGGATTTCTCTCCCTCTGGTGGGGGTAGAACAGAAGTGGGAGGGAAAGGCGCGAGGGGCTGGGGAGCAAGCAGGACCTACTTTCATGCTATTTTCAGATGAGTTAGAATCCTTGGAATGAATATATATATATATATATATATATATATATATATATATATATATTAAGAAAAGGAGTATGTGGAGCTGGGAATAAGACATACTGTGCTCTGTGTCACAAGTCTGTGGCGTCTCTGGAAAGGCAGTCCCCACATCACATGTCACCCACAACTGGCCCGTCCAGACATTCCCTTTAACTCTTGGGAAGAAAGGTCCCTCCGACCCATGGCTGGAGTTTCCTGAGACTGGGTCTCTTCCAGAGTGACTGCTGTTGTCTTTACAGGACAGGTAAAGCCTCAGCATCCTTTAGTACAGTGCTCTTCTCTGAATAGTCCTGAAGAGTAGACAGCACAGCCACGTCTTCCAGCACTCTGGTCCAGGGCTAATTTGGACCCTGGAGTGAGATATTGAGCTGAATGGGTTGGTTTTGGAACCTTGAGGGTGTTCCAATTCTTTAAATTTCTTTACAGATGCATTAAACACATTATTATATATTTTTTAAAAATTATAAATGCCAACTTGAACAAGAAAGGGAAGCTGTAAAAGATTTTTGGGGGGGGGTTTAATTTTTCCACAAATGGCAAATGACTGAACCAACAAAGATTATGTCCTGCGTTCTCTATCAGGGGAGAGTATCCTAAATACAGAGGTAGTTTTGATTGTTGTCACTTACGCGAAGCCAGGATCACACATGCGGTTCAGTTTCTGGCGTAGGAGACACTTTGATTAATTAGGATGTGGAGACCTCCCGCAGGAGGCTGCTTTTGCGGGCAGCATTTCCTAGGCTGACTTCTCGGGGAGCTGGATAGGAGTGGCTGCTTCAGTGAGAGAGTGTAACCAGGAAGCTGCCTGGATCTCAGCCTGATACGTGGAAACAGCTGGAATGCCTGATCCCATGGATGAAGCAGGCAAATGAACCTTCCTGCTGTCTTCATGGTAAATGACCACAGAGCTTCCAGATAGAATGATCAGCTACACTGGGGCTGGGGAATGACTTCCAGGGACAGCGCATTCATGCGCCAATTAATGACAGACAAATTCTGCTAACTGCATGGGTCAGCGATCTGGTGGTTGTGTACCCATCACAGAGTATGCTTATGCTTTCCAAGATGAGATAGCTGTACATCTAAGCTGTGTTTTGTGTAACCTGATTTACTCTAGGCTATACATACATGTAAGTGGTACAGAATATTACATGCAATGGTAACTGTTTACTAACAGACCATACAAAAGACACAATAAAAATAGTAGGCAATAGTTCTATGATATTGTTTCTTGTGTGACCGTGGTGGTCTATATGGCCCATTGATGACAGGCATAGTTGCCATCATGCATATGCAACATGACTGTTCATGTTTCCAACAGTGCCCTGTGGTCTTGGAAGCCCTGTGGGATATAGATGGTGCAATATTTTATGAGATGAGCTGTATTGGGCTTAAAAGAAAGTTAAAATCAGTATGTTCACAGCTTGAATATGTATGAAAATTTTAAGTGGATTTTTCAAAAGTTTAACTTTATATGCATAATTTAAAAGAATGCAAATCACCCCTGCTTTAAGAGTCTGTCTGTCCAGAGTGCCATAATCCCCAACCCCCTAAGCTGAGTGCATTTTAGCAGTGTCAAGGTGGTCGCCACACATCCATTCCCATTTGCCTGGGGAACGAATGCCCCATTCTCCCCTGGCAGCACCTACTGTCCTATCTCTCTCCGTATTGGTGTCATCCCCAGCATCACATAGATGCGGAATTTAAACACAGGACCCAAGGTTCTGAGTATGTCTGGATTTCAGCCTTCAGAGAATTAAAAACCTAACCAAACTGGTTTTGGAAATGTTGTATGTCCCCATATTCACCATTACAACCATAAAGCCCTTATACCTGGCTGACATGTAATGAGTTTTCGTCGTGCACCTGGAGCCTGTCTAATCACGGAGGCTCAAAGGGGTGTAATTCTGTTATTACCTAATTTTAAGTATGAAAAATCTGGCTGCATAGGAATCATTGAAAAGATAAAATGAGAAACTCATAATGCAATTGGTAGTATAGAGAAGGGAAATGTTGCATTGGGCGTGTAACTGACTCTGGCAAGCAACCCCCGGAACTTGAGTTTGCAAATCAGCAAACACAACCATACCCCAGTGGAAATCCTGGACTCTGGGTAGGGACTGTCCACCGCACAGCCTGCTGTAGGTCTTTCTCTACTACCCCTGACGGCATCTTTTGTGTCTTCTCACGTTATCCCCACAGCTTTCATGAGCTTCCAAATTAAATTTTGTTCATCTCAATTTCAAGAGACAAGCATTTCACTCATCTTCAGATGAGTGCATCGGTTTGATACAGGTGTACTGATTTATTCACAGGCAGCACACAACATCAACCGTACCGTAGAGCTGGTACATCTGTCTTTTAACTCAAGGCCATCTTTCCCCTTCAGCTGATGGGAGTTACTCTCCACCACCTTCCAGAGCCCATACCTAACCTGACAAAGGCCATTGGTGGACTAAGGAACCCAGATACTGTTGGGGTACTGACAGCCACACATTGAGTGTGCTTCCAAGAGTAAGCCTTTGAATACACAGCCACTCCCAAAGCTGGCCTGTTCAAAAGGATTCTTCCTTAAGAACACACAGATTAGTTTCCATTCTTAATGGCTTCCATATATATATATTTTGTAAAACACAAAAATGGTACCTTCAAAATATAAGATTCACTGTGTCTTCTCTGAGTCTTATATATATGGGAAATGGTATTTGATTAACTCAATTGATGAGTAGTGAGATTCACATATGTTTGAGATACATCTGCGCTTCTTTTTAAGTCTATTCTATTCAGCAAGACAACTAATTCTACTCTCAAAAAAAAAAAAGCCAGTGTTTGGTCTTTGTTTCTGGTCTCAATCCCAGACATGGAGCTTTAACTCTTGGTCTCCTGAGCAGGTCTGTGAGGTCTGTATTACTGCAACTACAACTACACACTATCCTGTAACTCCCCGACTTTGGGGCCTTCTTCCATGCATGCTCTCGTGCCACCAAACAACTTCATTAAAGAACACTCACATTTGTCAACACACTGGCCTTTCCGAGAAGATGAGACACCTCTCATTGGAACCCGTAGGCTAACATACCTTCGGCTGAACTACATGTAGAGAGATAACCTATTTACATACTAAAAAGGTCAGCTTGGACAATCAGCAGTTAGAGATGAATTTGCCGCCAGTGGCAACTGGAGCATAAGAATTAGGAAGAAGCCTGCAATTTTTCTGTCTCTTTATCTGGGCAGACAGCAAGCATTAGTAAATATGAGGATGTCTGCTGTAATCCACGAGAGCAACACCATGCAGAGAAGCCCCGTGATGGACAGATCACTCACCATTTAGAGCCTCCCTGATGTGCCTGACCATGTAAAGAACATGTCAGCCTCTCCCACTAAAAGCTGTGATTAAGAGGTGGGAATATTTGCATAATAATCTTCCGGATTCTTAACAAAATGTAAGGGTAAACCACACTAGTAGGCTCTCAGTTGCTGACTACTCCGGTTTAACCCACCACTTGCTTTAGGAAAGGAGGCGTTCAGAAAGCGTGAAACATTCCCATTGTGATCTGGTCTCAGCAGATTATAGTCAGCTAATGTGTCCAGAAATGTCAAGAATGTCACTACAGAGGCAGGGGTTGGTGCTGACATTTCTAGTGTTTTTGCTCTTAATCCGTTTGGAGATCCAAGCCACTGTCACCAGACCTCCATCTTTATTATTAAATGTGCATTTGTTCATGTATGTGTGGGTGCACATATGTCTGTGCATGTGTGTGTGTATGTGTGTGTTCATATGTCTCTGTGTGTCTGTTCTTGTATGTGCAGGTGCACGGGCATGTGTGTATGTACATGTGTAGGCTGCTGTGGTGCATTTAGTGTTTGCATGCACATATGTGTGTGTATATGTTTGTATGCCTGTGTGTGTCCATGGAGATAACAACCGCAAGTGTCATCTTCAAATACTGTCTACCTCCGTTGAGATGTGACCTCTGAGCCTGCAGCTCACTCGTTGTGCTAGGCTGGCTGAGCAGTGAACCCCAGGACTCTCCTGTCCCCATTTTCCCAGCACTGGGATTACAAGCACATACCACCATGCCCAGCTCTTCTCACGGGCTCTCAAAATCCAACTCAGGTTCTCATGTTTGCATGAGATAATTGCTTTAGTTTACTGACTGAGCTGCTATCTCTCCTTCGCCCCTAAGGACCCCCACACCCCTCCAAGCTCCATCGTAAATGTTGGAATAGAACACATGAGTAAGGACACTTTAGAGAGAGTCTTACTTGAGAGCACAAAGCCAGCCAGGAACTGGCCCCGAACAAGCTGCCTCTGTCCCCATCCATGCCCTCATGCTAGGATTACATGCCTGCCCTATCAGACCTGACTGGCGTTCTGAAAGGAGACCCCACTAGTATGACAGGATTTATGAGTGAAGCTCAAGAGTCTACAGATTTGATGGGGTCTCATTGTGGCGAGAGCAGCCAGCCTTGGACAGGCTGCAGCCATCGCCACTCGTGCCTTAGAATGGGGAGTTTCTGCTTAATAAAGAAGGTATCACGTAAGAATGTCTGAACTGAGAAGTCCAGACTGGGGCTTTTCTCCCTCGGTGCCCTGCCCCGTATCTCTCCATCTGAGGTCATCACATATTGCCCGGGACTCTACAGCGTGGGAACCTTCTTATATTTCACTCAACATCGCACGGGAATTTTGAGATACAGGTGTCAACCTGGGCTTGTCCTGTCTTTATTGAGGCAGGAAGTGGTTCCTGGGTGGAGGCTGCTCTCTGGGTACACACCTATCCCAGATGGCTCAGTATGCCTGTCTGCTCGCCATTCACAGTCTCTGTGTGGCTCAGCTGACCCTTGCTGTCAGAAGACGAGAGCCCGGGCTAGCCCAGCAAGCACCTCACCTGCCTTCAAGCAGAGCCCACATGGAGTTATCTGGATTCGGTTAATGACAAGGCACCCCTGGGCCTCGCACGGAGCGTTTTATACGCCTCCTGGTCTAATGCAGTTAAGTGGCACAGGCTACGCCTTCTAACGGTGCTGACCGGGTGTGCATCTCACACACTGACCGAAGGCTCTCTGCGAAAGAGGTGGCAGCCGCCCCAACCTGCTGCGTCCCTGTCCACCTCACTCTGCACTGCTCTCTCTTTCAGAGTACCCGGCCGAGCAGGCGCAGCAGGTGCTTCAGCCCTGGATCTCCGTGGCGGCCATGTCCACCCACCCTTTCCGAGACCTCCCGCTTGGTTGGGAGCAGCACTGCAAGATGCTTCCAGGGGTGGCCAGCACCCAAGCAAGCCAAGTGGCCGGGTGGACGGTGGATCAGGTGAGAGGAGCCCTACCGGGGAGACCTGGGCGTGAGGAGCCTGATGCTGGCATCTTCTGATGTCTGGGGAAATGTTCCCTGCATGTCTCAGACTGTGCATCTCCTCCATGAAGTTTAGACTTCAAATTGGAGCGAGAAGTCAGGCATGCCTTTGAAGAGCTGGCAAAGCCCACTGTCTGCCTGGCTGTCACGGCTCTTCCTCACCCAGGCCTTACCTTGTGTCTTGTCACCATCCCCGTGCTAAGTAGAGCAGAGGAACCAGTCCTCCAATGCACGGCTCTGCTATAACAGAGAAACAGCAATGCATGAGCGCCTGTGCTTAGAGCCCTCTTCTCTGGGAAAGCACTGCCCGGCCCAGACATGCTGGGCCCTCAGCAATGGTTTAATCCTCTATACTATAAGATTACCTGGTAAACCTAGAGTTGAGTTTTAGTGGATGTATTGTTAAAACATTGGGTCAGATGCTTTACAGTGGAAAAAGTCAAATGCGATTTTACGCTATTGGTTTATAATAGAGTCGTGCCTTACAACATTGCTTTTCAGCATAGATCAGTTAAGCGCCATTACTTCCCGTAGTACTGAAGCAATGCCTCCTACTTAACATGTTCATTTCTAAGGGAACACACTGTTTGATTGATTAAGATATCATGGCGCTGGCTGGCCTCAGATAATGCCCTTTCAACCCAGAAAACCCTGGTCCTCTCTGAGTACGAGGCTTGAGCTCGATCTGGAACTAAATTAGCTCCAAAATGTTCATCAAGCACATTTTCCAATCACGTTCCCTTGGTGTGGGTTAAGCTTCTCTTTCTAAGAGTCTTGCCCCACATCTGTGTAGGGTTGGGAAATCTGGAGCAAGCCCCATGCCCTACTCCCCAGAGACCTCGTCTAATAGCCTGGATTCTGCTTGTCCAGGTCCCCCCCCCCAGTAACGGGCAGAGGAAGCTGGCGCTGCACCTCAGTGTGCTATGTTTGTATTCTAATCTCTTGTCCATTCCGTGGAGGGGTGGGTCCATGTAATCTTGGTGGTAGAGAGTTGAGTCAATGGGCTAGAGAATGCAGGGGAAAATAAAACAGCAGGATCTTGTTCCTAAAAGAAAACTTGGGTTTGTGCCTTCGTAGAGAATTGTGCCAGTCTGCAAAGTGCGTCAATGACCAAGCAAACTGAGTTAACACCTTCTGTGTTTGTGTTGAAATCATAGTGATAGGGCACCGAGCAAACATGAAGTTCCAGTTGACATGCAGTTCCTTGCTACTTCCAATCTACTCATTTGATTCTCTTCCATTTGGAAGAGGGGATGAACTGGCTCCTCCCCTATCGGTAGACCCTCAGCTCATGACTCTCACAAGGCCATATATATATATATATATATATATATATATATATATATATATGTACATATATATATATATAAAAAATTTAGGATAATGATGGCAAGACACAAAGTCTTATCTTACCCATTTGACAGATGAAGACATTGAGATGGCCAAACATTAAATGACTTTCTTAGGGTCACATAGTCACTCCCAGGCCCTGTGCACACAGTAGACGTAGAGGAAGCTAACCAAGGACAGGGAAGAGTGGCTGTGTACACAGGTGACTGGGTAGGATGGCCATGACTCAGTTGGCAGCTGTAGTCTACTTGGTTCTTGGGCACAGAGTCACTTTCTAAGCAGGGTGACATGGGGAAATGGGAATAATTTTCTACAGAGAGCCAAGCCAAGGAGAAGAAGATGCCCCACCGTGCTGGTTAGCAGCCCCCAGAAGGTCAGGGTTCTGGACCGAGTCTTTGGCGAGAATTATCTGACTTCGGTGGTTATTTTAAAATCAAACTCAATGCACAGGGAAGTAGACAAGACGACACAAAAAGATGAAGAATTAAGCGGGCCAAGTGTGGTTCCTTTTATAGTCTCGGGACTAAGCACTTAATTAGGATAATAGCGAGTGAGATCTAAAAGCCCAGGAAGCATCTAGAAGGAGTGGAGAATGGAGGTGCTGTCAGAAGAAGGGCTGGTGTAGCAACAGGGTGACCGGATATGGCCTTTCTAAGGCCATATTCCAGTCCCTGAATTCTCTATCATGGAATACATGCATTCTCAGCCTCTTACTGCAGGGGGACGCATTAGGGCCTTCAGGTTACTGAAAAGGCCACAGGGAAGCCAGGTATCTCGTATCAAGTGCCCCTGCCCCTGGTTCTTTCTGACGCCCTGTGACTGTGCTTTTCTATCTAGAGATGCCCTTCCCATCGCTCCCAAAGCCCAGCTTTGACATCCGCTACGATGCACTTGAGACTTACTCCCCTGTCCCCAACACGGAAACAGACCCTCAAGAATGATCTTTGATGGATTAAAAAATGTGGGTTTTGTGGCACGTTCTTTGTCTTTGAAAATAAGGCAGTTCTGAAGAGACCTGCCGGGGGGGGGGGAGTAGAGGCATTCGGTGAGTACCATTACAGGGCTGCCGATACCAACTGGATGTGAGGATGCTCCGGACACAGCAAGAATGATAACCGAGGGGGATTTGTTTGAAAAGGCGGCCCAGGTCTGACCCGGGCTTTGTTAGCAGTGGGCATGTTAGAGGGGGGTCCCCGCCAGGGACAAGGTGTGCTGCAATGAACTCAGGCACCCTGTGTTAAGTGCCATTCAGTGAGATCTAGCATGGGGTGTCTATAGCAGAAGCCGGAGAGCAGAAGCCGGAGAGAAAGAATATTCCCTTTGTCTCTATCCTGGCCTGGGAGGGAGGCCTCTGCTCCACAAAATGCTGCCCGTGAAGCGGACGGAGCCAGCTCAGGCCCTTTGTCCCTCTCCACAAAGCTGGGAACTGGCTTTTTCTCCTTCGTCGCCATGGCTGTCTCTCTCACAGCACTGTTTGCAAAGCATGGGGATGCTGGGAAGTAGATTCAGTGACTATGAAGTGAAAGGCAAGAACCACATGGCAATGTATCACATGTCACAAATGTTATTGCTTTGCAACGCCACATTAGAGGTGTGGGTCTGAGGACACATTATGTTATCTTCTGTGGGAGCGTGCTTCTCACTCTGGGCCAGGCACATAGTCTGCATAAGAGTACAAGCTTATAAGGATAAGGACCAAAATGTCATTCATATATATATATATATATATATATATATATATATATATATATATATAGTAAAGTTTTGTACACAGAGTAAGTGTTTGGCCAATGTCTGTGTGGTGAATGAATGAATGAATGAATGAATGAATGAATGAATGACCCGTCCTGCCCTCCTCACACACAGTAGAGCCAAGGCTCGGCTCAGTTTCGTGTGGCTCACACGTAGGTACTTTTACCTCTTGCGCTCTGAGACGCAGCTTCAAGTACTACATATAGATTATCCTGCTCTCAGCCCAGTGTTCGTAAATGTTCATTAACTATAAAGGATGGCAGACACTCCAAAAGCAGGCTTTGCTCGGGAGGCTGGGAGGCAGTGTTCTTGCAAAACCCAGCATTGCGCTAGCTAAGCATAGCAGCCTTCTGCAATAGGATCCTTAAAAAAAAAAAAAAAAAAAAAAAAAAAAAAAGGTGAGGGGGAGGGGATAAACTTTGCTGGGGGAAAAAAATTGTTCAAGAGAGTCAGAATGGAAACACAGTCCCCGGTGGATTTCCAGGCAACACGACCGAGTTCACATCTCCAGGCTCAGCAAGAGAGGGGTACCACTGTTCGGGAAGAAGGAAGACGCAGCCCACTGCAGAAGGGAGGCATGCCAAGTGCCAGAGAGGAAGCCAGGGAAAGTAGGTCATGGGGGACGTGTGCTGGGTGAAGTCGAAGGCTGACGGGGAAACCCAGGCAGAGTCATCGCTCTCCTTTAGTCTCCCCAGACTGCTGTCTCATGCCTACAATTATTAACTTCCTCGGAGCCCTTCCAAAACAAAGCCCGGGGTCGGGGCACAGAACAGCGTCCTCCCAAAAGCACGGGAAATGGATACCTGTCAGTTCCTGCACCCACTCTGACACCCCCAGACTCATGGCAAACAGTACAGGCTCACAGAGCAGCCCCCAAACCAGGGGTGTACCCAGAGTCTACGTCACAGCTTCCTACAGCATGGGTGTTCTCCAGAGACAGCCGTGGGTCCCCACAGTGTTTCAACGGGGGGGGGGCTTGTTACTTTGAGAGCTAGACCCACCTCCTAGCTGTCACTTGAGGGGGGGTAGCAAACTGTAGCGGTCCCTCCCTTCAGAGAGCTCGCTCACAGTCAGTGGTTGTCCTCAGCTCATGACACATTTGTAGGAGAACGGGTCTTTGAAAGGCAGAGTGGAAAGAAAGCCCATCAGTATTATCACTCCGAGGTATGTAAGAAATAAATCTTACATTAGTTAAGTTGTGTGTCAAAATGCAAAATACAACTTACTTCGAGGGAAAGTAAGTAGTAATAACACCGAGCAGGGCTTTGGGATATTTTCAAGATCTGGATAAAAACTTCTTCTTCCTCAGTAGAGTTCATGGCACCGCTCTTTACCTCTGAGAAGAAAAGTAAAACAAAGCCTGGGACCTTTCCAAACAGCAGAGCACTGGAGGCATGTGGTGATGCCGAGAAGGCAGAGATGCCCTGCTGTATACAGAGAGCTAAGGTGGGGAGCCCAGGCCCCAAGGGAATGCGACAATGGCACTGGAATAAATGCTGTCGCCCTCGGCAGCGCACGCTCTGTTCTGTCCATGCTTTGGTGCCCTGTGTTATTTATTCCTATCAGAACCCTGGTTACCTTTGCAGTTGGTGGGGAGCTCTTGGCCAACTATGAATAGGGAGTCCTTGTAAGGCTGGAGGAGGGGGCTCCGTGGCATGTGTAAGCGATAAGAGCAACTCCCCACCATCCTGACGTGAGCAGCTCTTGGCACAAGGAGGAAGATCATGTCCTTGACCAACTGCTGCAGCTTGTCAGGAGAGTCCCGGGGTATTCAGTGGTGCTCCCCATGGAAGAGTCACTCCAGCGGCAGACCTATGCCCAGGGGGCCTTTGACAGCCTATGGGAACACCTTTTGGGTGTCACAGCTGGAAAGCAACATTGCTCTTCACAGCTAGGGAAGGTAGAAGCCGGGGGTGTGAGCAAATGCCCCACAATATAGAGAAGCAGTCCCAAGGAGTCCATGGTGGTGGGACTGAGAAACCCCGTGCATGGCTTGGCTTCCTTTCCCCATTCTCGGTCTGTCTAGTTGTGGGGATTGGGCTTCTGCACTGTCTCCTTCAGCACCGTCTCCTTCAGCACCGGATCTGCAGACCTTCCTGCTTCCCTTTAGGCTGTGGCTGATGGCCTGCCCCGGAAGGCGGCCTCAGGAGTCCGGGCACAGAAGGCCCACCTCTCCTGCTCTCCCTTGCCTTGTGGTACCAGCTCTCACCACACAGAAGCATTCTTTCTGAGTTCTGAACATAAATGCCCAGTGCTTGTGGACCCGGCCCAGCTCCATTCATTTGTAATCTCTGTGGCTGGAGCCCATGTTTCAGTCAGGCTGCAAGCTCTGCAGGAGAGGGTGATGTGTGGCCAGGCTGAGAGCCTGGATTTCAGGTCAACCCCCCCCCCCGCTGCCTGCGGCTAGAAGCACAAACCCATCCCCAGAGACCACAGCACCTTCTGCTTTTCCCCATTTGCCTTCGGTGACCCTCACTGCTCACACTCGTCCTGTTTCTGGACTGGCTCCTGGGAATCTACACGACTGTCAAGAATTTTAATCCCAGGAAATAAATACTGTGCACATGGAAGGAGCCTTTTCTCCCGGATCTCTCCCTGAGTTCCCCTGATCTCCAGTGTTTCCATCCAAGAGCCTTCGCCTGGCTCCTACAGAAGGTCACACGTGTGACCGTGTAGTATGGCGCCAGGCAAGCGGTGCCTTACATGACATTCCCCTCCTCCCCCTCTCTCTGTGAATGGATCCTGAGACTCAGCAGTACTTCAGTCCTGTTCAGAGGACTGCCCAACACAAGGCCCTCAAACACAGTCATGCTGAATATCTTCTGACAAAAGAGTAAGCCTGGGGAAGGACTCAGACCTGTCAATGTTCTGGGCTGTGGAGGCTCAGCTACTGTCACTGCTACAACTACTGTCACCTGCCCTGGTTTCCCATCAGTGACCTGATTGGTGGCCTTGTGGAGCTTTCATCAACTCCCTGTAGATTCCCGACATATGCTCCACGCTTCCTATCCATGCAGGAAAAGCCACCATTCTCGGGTCTGCGAACTGACCAAGCTTCCACTCCCTATGGGAGCACGGGGCGTTAATTCAGTGGACCCCTGAGCAGACTCTGCTCACACTGGCACCGAAGACCTCCCACAACTGGAAGTCTGTGCATGGCAACCTGCTGGCTGCTTAGGGAAGTTTCCTAAAATTGACAAACTCCCTTGCATCTTAGAATGATGAAATCCTAAATTAGCTCTGCTGAGCTAGACCTTTCACACCAGGGTGAGTAGGGCAGATGCCAAGTGCATGCCAAGTGCCCCCACAGACTAAATGTGGCCAGGAGAGCACAGGCGTATCTTCCGGGTGATGGTCCTCACTATTCTGAGTTCTAAAAGCAGGCATCCCAATTCCTGGTGTCCATTTCTGTCCTGAGGTGAGCAGGGTCCCCTGATTTCTGGAGAGACTTGGATTAAGTGCTCTCGGGGCTCTAGGAAGGTGGGCGCAGTTAGTCTAAAGACCTGAGCTGTTTACTGTCTCCAGATTGTCCCCTTCTCATGGAACGGACAGGCAGGAGCTCTCCACAAAGTCAAATCAGGAGATAGCAAGGGAAAACAAACCAAATTCCTAAGATCCTAACCCCCAACTATCCACACACTCCAACCCTAACGTGAGGCCAGACCGTGCTGCAGCCCTGTTAGGTCCTGTCAAACACCCAGAGTCATCATCAACAGCCACTTACCCAGAGCCTGCATGCCATCATCACATCCAACAGACAGTGTCTGCTGGGGACACTCGGTGGCTTTCTGTACCATAAGTCAGGTCTCCAAGGCCCTTCACTACAAGGAAATTGGACTGTGTGTCAGGGTGTGTGTGTGTGTGTGTGTGTGTGTGTGTGTGTGTGTGCGTTCATGCTTGCCTGTGTATGTACTTGTATGTTTCTATGTTCTGTGTCTGTATGTGTTTGTGTGTGTGTGTGTGTTTGTGTGTGTATGTGTGTGTGTGTATGTGTGTGTGTATAGAGGGAAATGAGTCATCGGGTAAGAGGGGAGTCAAGTTGAAAAGATATTTCCAGAACTCAGGATTTGGGAAAAGGCAGCCAGAGTCCCAAATTCTCTGCTGCTAATTGGCCAAGTAGGACTATTAATTTGTTAAGCCTCTCTAGGCTTTTACTATCATTTATGTGGGAATCTAGTTCAGCAGGACTTATGGCGTTTCCATGGTTTCCAGGTACTAGGTAAGGTGTGCTAGAGCCCCAGTGATTTCTAAAGGAGGAACTTGCTCTTTAGGAGCACCTGAAAGCAAGGTGTTCCTACCACCCCGATGGCCCCATGATAACCACTCTCCAAGGCCACCAGCCCCACATGATCTGGGAAAACACTTATCAGAAGTCTTTCCAGTGCCAGAGCCCCATGTAGCTCATCGCTGTCCCCGTATTAACACACCCAGTGTAGGCCAGCCTGGTGACAAATGGATAGAGAAGACACTCGGGGTAGGACACACCCAATGAGCTAAAACAAAATGGCAACGTGATTTTATGGTTACTATTTAAATTTCAAGTGCTGGGACTTGAAATATATTTTGTTCACACCTTGAGTTACTCCAGCCGTTGAATTATTTCAGGTGCATGTTTTAAAATTCAGCTTCTCATCCTGTGTTGTAGGTGGCTGAGTTTGTACAATCTCTTCTGGGCTGTGAAGAACATGCCAAGTGCTTCAAGAACGAGGTAATAAATGGAAAAATTAGATGTATTTCTGTACTTCTCGGCCCAGTTGAGGGGCTTGTAGGTTGTTTCTAGGTTCTGGCTGTTACCAACAATGCTGCTATGAATATATCTGAGCAAATGTCCCTGTGGTATGATTGTACATCTTTTGGGTATATGCCCAGGTTGGTACTGCTGTGTCTTGAGGCGGACTGATTCCCAATTTTCTGAGAAACTACCATACTGATTTCCAAAGTGGCTGTACTTTGGAAATCAGTATGCTTAGCATTTTTCAAAAGCTAGAATCCATGGTCCCAGGGGCTACAGAAAATACCAAGTCTACTGTAGATGGTAAAACAATGATGGTAGGTATCTATCACATGACTGCTCCGAACCTGCACTGTGCAGATCTTCTCACAGAGGTGCTTTGTCCTCAGAACACTGTCTGTAAAGGAGGGTTACCTTCGAGGCCATCCTCAGGAAGGCCAGGCGCAGAGGGCAAGATACAGTGTCCTAGGCTCTCAGAAGATTCTGCGGGTGCAGAGGGAAAGGGGCAGTGTCCTAGGCTCTCCTCGCAGATGGTTCTGCAGCTTCCACTGTTGGCCTCCAGGTGCTTCAGGAAACTTGCATCCTAGGGAATGTTCACAGCATGGCATCCCTGTCTGCCCTTTGAGTTCGGAACACACAAGATTTGAGGGGTGTCTTCTTGAAGTCCTCTGTCCTGAGGCCCTCGGAGTCCTGCAGCTTTTGGTAGCATCCAACAAAGCTCAATGTTTTTGTGGTTCCACTGGGGTGCAACACAACTTGGGAGCCCCTAACTCAGGCTTGCACATAGCCCACTCCCTTCGTTTAGCAATGCCGAAGACCTAGTTTGTCTGCGAGGCTATTTGTGCGATCAATGTAAATCCCTTGCTCGGAGAGTTTGAGCTTGATATGTTCAGAACTCTCCAGGCAAATCGCTGAAACCCTCTTGCTCCTCCCCATCTACACACAGACTTATGGGATGGGACCTTCAAAGTGCACCAGCTAGGACAGCAATATAGGGCAGAGCATCTCCTCTGGGGTCCACTAGGCACTGCCTGGGACCCCAGATTTGCTTCTGAGAAGCTATGCGACACTGGGGACATCTTTGTTCCTGAATGCCATGTTTACTCATCTACCTTACGTTGTCATCAGCAGAGCGAATCACATATAGTAGATTATATAATCTACACATATAGTAGATTATAGGTTCCTGCATCTCCGTGTGTGTCCCTGTTGTCTTCCCCATCATCACTGTCTTGTTCTTATGACAACTGTGAATTTGGTCACTGGCTTTTGCCTGAAAATGCTGGTGCCAAACCCAAGTCACGGGAGGGAAAGAGGTGTCATGCCTCACTCCTGCCTCAGAGAATAAGAATTGTGTCCCCACAGAAGCATTTTATTCTCTAAGTGGCTGTGTCTTCATCAGACAATAATCCTTAGAGGTATCCAAAGATTTTTGAGCTTTTATAAGTGTTCAAGAGCCTACCGAAGAACCCCAGGTACTTCACCATTACTTCACAGGGGTCACCTCCGCCATGGAGCCGTTGACTGTAAGAGGCTGTCAGAGCTGAGTTGAGCAGGTTTGCATGAGTGGTACTGGTTCGCAAAAGGATTGCCATAGAAAACCCTTTCATCTATGTTGCTGGTTCTGCAGCCAAGAGTCAGCTGACCTCACCAACTACATGAGACGGTATATCATGTAGAGACAGGACCCCCATGCAGTCCACAGACTCAAGCTCTGAGGTCCCTAGACCTCCAAGAAGGTAGACCAGCAGTCTGCACGATGACTTTTCATTATCACATGCCTCAAGAAAGCTGTCACATATCATGTAGCCACATGCTTTCCTAACTTAAAAAAAAAAAAAAAACAATTAACTATCATGAGGATTGAGTTTGGTGATTTGATATGCATGTATACAAGCACCATATGCATATGATTGCCACAATGAATGTCATTAATCCATCCATCACTCCACAGTTTGGACTGGAGCCAACAGTCATTCCAACATTGTTTTTAAATGTGCCTAAAAGTTAATAAATGAAACGGTTATGGCATTTTTTTCGGTTTAGCATTTCTTTTTACAGAAAGGAAACTTGAAATTATTGGAAATCTAAAGGGGTAAAATTAAGACCGGACATTGTTGTGATAGCCAAAGATAACTTCTTTTGAGATTGAGGGTAAAGGTTTCTAATGTTTTAGTATCACTATGTGTGTATGGTGTGTATGTGTGTCAGTGTGGACACGTGCTGCAGCATACATGTCAGAAGACAATGTTGGGCGTCAATTCTGTCAGAACCCTCCACCATGGATTCCAGAGATTAAACTCAGGTCATCGGACTTAGCAGCAACTGCCTCTACATTCTGAGCCATATGATAACACAAGGTTTCTGATATTTCAAACTTGTGCTCACACAGACTTATTTTTAAAAACTAGGAGATCTCTGTTGTCATGATGCATATTACTGCTTAATGGTTTGTGAAGTTTCCCAGATGATGGAATGCTTCATTGAAACGTGTTTTGGGGGATTGTGTTGTGTAATAACCAACCCTGCAGCTAGACTACAATTTCCCTCTGCTGTTGCAACATAAGGTTGTTCCCAGTGCCCCATAACTATAGTAACACCAGACAGAGCCTACACATGATGTGGCCTTGCACTCTGGAGATTTACTTGGTGGTCCTTTTAAAGCTCTTGGAACATTCAGAGCCAAAATTGTTGAAACATAACAATGGAAATCTGTGCTTGGGTAAATTAATGTGTTGAGTTTATATTTAACAACATGGGAACCGTCTAATTTAATTTGGCTCCTTTATTCTATGAGCACAATGAAGTTGACCTGACTTGAGTCAAATGTGGGGGGACGGGGCATACGGATTCAATGCCACACCCTGTACCCAGGAACTGTTACTGGTAGATAAAGAGGCTCCAGTGTGGAGTAATTGTGTTTGCGATTGTTTATTTATTTGCAGCAGATAGACGGCAAAGCCTTCTTGCTTCTGACCCAGGCAGACATCGTCAAAGTGATGAAAATCAAGCTGGGTCCAGCCCTGAAGATTTACAATTCTATCCTGATGTTCAGGAACTCCCAGGACATTACTGAAGATGATGTCGCCATGGGCCAAGAACCCAGGAGATAAACGTGCTCCTCCATACCCACCGGTACTGGGGGCTTGTGCTGTTGGAAACAAGATTGTCAGCCACCCATTTGAATTTAATAGCCCCATGGGCATACCTGGACCCTTTAAAGAGTCTGGTTTAGGTGTCAGTGAACTTTGAAAAATGATTAAAAGCCAGTGACTCAGACAGTTAGGTCCAAGTGTGGGATTTGGTGGTAACTTTACTGCAACAAACAGACTGAAGAAACTGTCCATATGTCTCTCCTCTACCCTCTATAAAAAATTAAAATAATAAGCCACTTTCCATTCTGCAAGCATTAAGTGTCTCGAGTGGTAAAACATCAGAAAATCAATTCATTAATGCATCATTAATGTGTTCACCAGAAACACATCTGAGCACAGCTCACATCTATCATCCGGGTGCCGTGAGTCCAAGAGATGAGAGCCTAGTGCATTCAAGAAGACTCACGGGGTTCCCGCGCCCCTAACTCAGGAAAGTGTGCATCCCTTTAAAAAGTGCTAATTGTTTCCATAATCTGCATTTTTATTCCTTTCAACATGCCTTGGTTACGGTGCCTAGGTGTCCTGAAGCCTACTCCAAGGGCTGTGCCTAGAAGTAGCAGAAGAGTCGCTGGGCACTTCAGGGAGCAGATGAAACATTCATGAGGATCTGCCATCAGGGCAGACTCGGGGGTTTGTCTTAACAGTGGCATCGGCGAAAGACCTAGCTGTGTGTGATCCCTCCTGTTACCACTCTGATGAAACAAACTTGAGAATGAACTACTCCCTCATCTGATAGACCTCGGTCATATTTGAGAATTGAGTGTGTCTGAGATTGGAGTTGTGAACAGACCGCTTCATAATTATGAAAAACGACAACCCCAAGTCTACAACTGTTTCTGCTCTCTTTTTTTTTTTTTCATAGCAACAACTACAACTACCTTTAGGGACGGGAATGAAAGGGAAGGCATGAGAAGGGAGCATTAATACATTATTATGAATACATTAGCAATGTTCCGAGTTTAACAAAGCTGACGCTGCTTAGCGAATTTCTCTAACTTTAGGAACGAAACTCGAAAGCATATATACTGTGTTCTTTAAACGCTTAACTAAACGTAAATTTAACATACTATCAGGTGATATAAATTTGTTTCTGGGACGTTTTGTTTCTCTCTTCTTTTGTACATGTCCACATGCAATAAAAATTCCTGCTTCGCCTGTTAAAGTTTTAATATATTTTAAATGTTAGTAGACATGTGAAAAACAGCCTCTCCCTGTCTTACTGGATGTGTGGTCATAGCCAGTGCCTATAGTCTGGGGTCTGTTTTTTCTCAACTGTGAATAAACAGAAGTAGTTGCATGCATTGCCCAGCAGAGAAACTTGCTGGTTTTGACTGCTATGTTCTTTAGGGAAACAGTTAAGATATTAATAGTGTGTGGAGACTAAGTTGTAAGCTTTTTAATTAATACAGACCTTATAATTGCTCATTTTATAAAAGACCTGAGACTTGGGGCTCAGATCCTACAGAACAATCAGTAATGCCCAGAATAGAACAGATGCCATAAACAGAATTGGGGTTGAACTATTTGTTTCTGGAAGACAGTGTGATCAGGGATAGATAGATTCCCCAATCTCTGCATATCTCTCTACCTGAAAAAAAAATGCCACTGTTAAAGTAATTAACCAAGCCTTCAAGTAAAGGTACTTCAGCTGAGTATGCCTAGTTCTGTGGTGTAAATTCTACCAGCACACCACCGCTGGGGTATAAGGAGAGGTACAGTCAATTCTCCACATGCGATTCCCCGTAGGCCCCGTGTTCTACAGGTACTCAGTAATCCAGCCTCGTTCACACCCTCTGTCCTTTCTCTTTGATGCCTCTTGCTAGATTTGATGTCTCTTTGCTACGTCGTGCTAGATGTAGACTGGACTCCTTTCTCCAAAGTCCCCCGTGCTCTTATTGGTGGGCACTCTCCACCACTGTACGTTTTCACAGCTGAGCTTAGCACCTCAGTAGTTTTCCTTGATACCTTCGCTGCAGGTGTGCCACAGCAATAGCAGGTCCTTTTCCAGTATACGGCATTCTTCAGTGGTATTCCTACATGTTGAACTCTTCCAGTCTCTTTAGAAGAGGTGTGGACAGCCTAGGACAGTCATGGTCGTTACTGACTCCCTGTGTTGAAGGTAACGTCTGGCTTCAAGTGCACATACAGCTACATGCTGTGTTAATGAATGAGGCAAGACAATCAAACTTATATCCCAGCTTTCTAACCACCTAGATGGATGTAACACTCTGCAAAGTGGGAAATAGTGCCTACATGGGTAATCTGAATTTCATTTTGGTTTGGAGAACGTGTGCATGTGTGTAAGGGTCAGGAACATCTTACGTGTATAAGATGTTGGTATTTAAAAGTGGAATGGATGTCTGCAAAATGACAACTATTTCTTTACGTTGGCAGTGGAATAAACTTACTAGAGAAGACTGTAAGTTCCTTCCATCCAAGGCATCTTTTCCTCCATCCACACACACCTGCCTGTACTCTCCAGAATGGTCTGAATCCAAGAGGATTCCCAACATGGTGTGATGTGTGACACAGTATCCAGAAAACCACAGGTGTGAGGGCTACCACTTATATATAGTCTCTCCTCCCAATTCTCACCTATTATCTGCCTTTGAGACAACAAGAAAACAGTAACGTTGTCAACAGTACTCCAAGAAATAGAAGCTTCTATGTTATCAGAGTTCCCCACACAGGACCATTCATACAACACAGCACAAGTCCACATCGTGATGCTAGAAATGAGATCATTAGAAAGAACCCTAAAGGAGCTCAGGTCTTCTCACATGGGCTTCTCAGTGTGGCTGTAATTTCAGATAACTTTTGGAAAATAAATTTCTCACTTACAACAACACTAGCACACTCAAAAATACGCCTATCCTTAACAATTTCTACACACCTCCCCTCTTGGATTAGTCACCTGATGTTATATAACCCACAGATCAGTTACCTGACCTCATATAGCCCACACATCAAAAGACTCTCCCAGAATGGCAGCCCCAGAGATGGACTCCATGATACCATGGGCTTCCAAGTAATGCTATCTCTTTCTTGCCAAACGATGACTTTCAAACTTGCTGGGATTTAAAGACAACTCAGCTTTGTCTAGAGTTTCCCCAATCCTCTGAGTCAGAGGTAAGGTCATTAAAGTTCGGTAAGGATACTTGGACTGAGGAGAAAGGCCTGGGTTGAGTGGGGTCCTGCACCTTGAAATATTTGCTTGATCTCAAACTCTATCTTAACCTTCCATCCAATAACCAATTTTTCACATTCATTCACTTGACATTTTTGTTCCATATCCTCTTAGGAAATTCTTCATTTGTTGATGCAACTCCTAGAGGGCATTGGCAACTATTATTTTGCATGTGAAATGTTCCTGTGAATGTATTCTTAATATTTGAGAATATGTTCTATGAGAATATACTCTTATAAATTTATTCTTTTTAAAGCCTCTTTTCTTATAAATATATGCATGAAGAACATGTTTGTTAATAGATTCTTGAATATTCAGCATCCTTATAAATTTATCCTTCCTATGAATACATTTATTAATGAATAATATATTAAGAAGAAATCCTTTTTCAAAAGTCTATTCATGTTATGTGCCCTCAGATTCCATTTCTCTTAATCCTTCAGTTTCCAGTTGGTGTAGAAAATTAGGGCCAATTAACCCCTTAAAATATTGTGGTAAAGACCAAATAATCATTGTTCAACTCAAACTTAACACATAAACAAATCAATTTGGTGACTGAATCATTCGCTTAATTGGTGATCAGCATTTACATTTCTCAATAAAATCATCTGTCTCCAAGGCTTTGTGTCACATACTCTCTCCAGAAGGATGAGGGATTTTGATCCAGTGACCAGTCAGATACAACCCTGCTGTCGGAGCTGATTGTCCCAGAAGGATGCCTATGCAACCCAGGGTCACCCAGATGGCAGTCAAGACACAACTCATAAAGAAAAGGGTAATAGTAGAGCAGAAAGCTGTGCATAGTGACACCAGGCATTCTTCTCTTGATGACCATGATGGATGGAGGGGCAGTACTACTGAGTCTCTGTTTCTTTATGGACAGGGGAAGGGCTGTGGAGTGAGGTAGGAGAGCCACAGAAATAGGGATGGAAAGGGGAAGGAGACGGTGTGAGAAATGATGATTTAAAACACGGAGTTAACTTCTCTCCAAATGGTTGTTTCCTGAGATCAAACCACTTGCTTTGTGCTGTTTTGCTGTAGAGGACCGCCCATCGCTTTCCTCTTCCCTTCACCTTGAAATTAGATTCTGTTCCCTTTGATGTAGGAAGCCAGGCATCAAAGCAAATTCATTCATGAAGAGCAGAGTACTAACAATTCCAGGTTAAACCCAGAAGTTTTGGGGCAGATTGAACTGCAATCCTTGCACGTCGGCTAAGAGCAAATGAGTGGAACACACATGGGACTTTCTGGAATGCAGACGCCTCTTTACATTGTGAAATTCTGGTATCTATAAGACCTTTCAATAGAGGAAGGTATCAAGAGAGTTATTAACTAACAGAGGCTCAACACCATATGTTCAAAGTTTGGAGGGGAAAGGATGTGTTCGCCAGGCCCCCATCTATATCAGCCAGAAGAACACAGACTGGATAATTCAGAAGCCACAGGTATTTCTTTACCAGTTTCTGAGAGTGAGGCATCCAAGAGCATGGTCCATACTGGCACGTGGCAAAGGCCTTCCCATGGCTGAAAACAAAAACAGAAAGCAGAAGGGTACCTGGAGCCATGTTCATCTTTACAGCGGTTCTGCACCCAGGATGATGGCCTTTGGTAATGAGGGCTGGGCTAGGGCCTTCATCACAGCTCTCTAGGACCCACCTGCTGTGCTGTCCTATGGATGATTGGGTGCCCAACACACGAACTGTGATGGATGCCTTCGAACTGACCTGTGGGTTAGGGAGTATGAAGGAGTAGATTTATCAGCTGGCCTTGTGAGTGGGTGTGTGGCACTTGTAAGACAATTATGGCGCAGGGAATCCATGGGAAATATTGCCTCTGTGAACAACTGCAGCATGTGGGAATAGGATCTTCCCTAGGGTTCTCTTCAAGAAGGAGGAGGAGGAAGGAGAAAGAAGAAGAGGAGGAGGAGAAGGAGGAGGAGGAGAAGTAGTAGTAGTTAGAAGACGCAATTGACATTGGTTGGTCGGTCTGATATTGCCAACAGAAGACCAAGGCAGCAAGCCTCTTTCCAAGTGTCTTCAGTAAGGTTAGTTGGTATTGATTATTGAGTTTTACATTTTTTTAATTTTCAGTCATTCCCCAGCACCACCAATCTTTTTCCCTTTCCATTTGCTGTTTTTTACTTTTAAGAATATATTGGTCTTTCATGGGCTTTGATTTCTGTCAGTCTCGTTCCAAGATGTCCATCAAGGAGATGTCCCCACCCACCTTCCACACTGTGACCTCTAGCCTAGAAATAAAGGGAAATACCACAGATGCCCATCACATATGCTTATTGATTTGATTCTGAAGTTGCTTTTAAATGAACCAGAAAATTTACTACAGCAGTCTGTTTGTCTGAGTGAAAGTTTTTAGAACTCATTTACTCAGCAAATGTTTATTGAGAATTCATATTGTGCCATGCATGCTAACTGGCCCAAGAAGGTTGTGTGTGTGTGTGTGTGTGTGTGTGTGTGTGTGTGTGTGTGTGTGTGTGTGTAAGAGAGAGAGAGAGAAAGAGAGAGCATGATTAAGGAAGTCATGAAATTGAGAAGAGAGACATGGGAAGAATTTAACTTGGGAGGGAGAGGCATGGGAATTGTGTAAATATGGTACTTACATGTGAAAATCCACAATATAAAATATTTAAATTAAAAAACAAATTATTTTCATGAAACCAGTTCAAGCTGGTGAACTAAAAAATGAAGATGAATATAGGAAAGATAAAGAGAAACTTCTAGAATCCTATTAATGGATATATAACCATCTGGCACTCCTATCTCTTAGGAAATGTGACCACTCAATGTCATTCGCTGGAATCCCCAAAAGGTAGTATTTCAGATGAAGGACACTGGTCCCCACACACCCAGATGTTGGCAAGATTGCTTCTGTATCTTTGTTCATTCTCTGTCCATGCCCACCATGGAGATGTCAACAAACCCCTTCCCCATGGGTCTAGAATGATCCACTGTATAGAAGTCCATAAAGCTAACTGCCTAGTTGAAAATTGTGAATATTATAAGTATCAGGTTGACATTAGCCATTAAGTAACTAGCTGACTTGAAATGGCTAGACTTTTATCCCCTCGGGTTATAAGTGGTAATTAACAAGAAGTAATCAGACATATTTCCAATGTGATTAACCAAGATTGTCATCAGGCAGGTAATTTTAAATACTGCTGTCTTTTAAATACAGATTCAATAATTTCAGCTCATTGGTGTTCTAATATTTACTATGCATGTGTAATAAATTTAGAGATGAGCATGCTTCCACTTAGTTAGGCTCGGTAATGCAAAAGGCTTTGTAATGCAAAAAAATTATCCAACAGGTCTGTGACTCTCAGAGCCCCCCAGGAAGGGTGGGTGATTGATAGGTGATTAGAGATTGAGTCGAATACTGAACTGAACTGGGTCTGTTGGGGAGGTTGAGGGCCATGTCGGGTCTAGAAGCAGCACTACACATCCAGCAAAGAGCTTGTACTACTGCTGTTCAGAGACTCGTCCAAGGCACGTTTCTCACAGAGTCATTTAGGTGCCTGTTGACTTGAAAACTGAATCGCCTTCGGAGGTGTACAGTTTTCACAAAGGTAATTTGATTATATTTAGTTGATCCTACCAATATAGGCAAATTCTCTTTAATTAGAAAATCTGCAAGCTACAAGCATTTTGTCCAGATAAGAGCCTGGTGTAAGTAACCCTTCATCAGTGTCTGGAAGACAGTCTGTTTTTCCATGTCTGGTTACTTGTTTTCAACTTCAAAAGTCGTCTGGAACTCATGACCATTCTTAGCAGGCTTAGGCTGGCAGAAACCTATTCCACACTTCAGCCTGTGTTATAAGTTAGAACAGCTGGACAACCAGAATGTCTGCCCTCGGGGGAATCAATAAAGAAACAAAGAACCCACTTATGTAAGAGCTTCAGGGTCCAACATATATACTACAGGCTTTACGAGTTTTAAGCTAGTAAAAAAAAATTGTTCCCACAAATCCAGTTAATTCTCAGTTTCCATTATTCCATACACACAATAAAATGCTGTGCACATTCCTAGGATCAGCTTCATAGCTTTCTCAACCTTGATGGGGATCCAGGTATAAATTAATAGACAAATAAGCCATACTTGGCTACTTGGGTCATGTGATAACATTCAGTCTTATTATCTCATCTCCAACAAGTCACTGGTTAAAAAAAAAAAAAAAAAAAAAAAAAAAAAAACAATTACAAAATGTCCAGCAGAGATGTGTGCAAGGCAGCCCCTCAGAGAGAAGGGATGATCTCTCCAAATTTCTCCAACTTCTAAGTGCTAACACAATGCATGCACACACCGTTAAAAGAATTGAATGTTTTGCAGTTGGGCATGTAGATGAGGTACATGATGTTTATTTTTCAAAAGGCAAAAGGGAAGTTAACTGACTGATTCAGACCTAAATTCAGCCCTTTCCACTCCTGCATGCCGTTCTATTCCTTTCTATTCCTATAAAGTCATTTTACACATGGGGGGGGGGGGAGAGGACGTGAGGTATATTCTCATTATGTCGCACATGTGGCCTTAAATTCATGGTCTTCATTTTTCAGGCTCCCTGGTGTTGGGATTACAGGCATGCACCCTCACAACACTCTTGTTTTCTGTATATATTTTAAGACTGAAAATGTCACTCTGTAGCAATTCTCCCAGATAATGACACAGAGACTTGTTAGTTATGAAAGCTTGGACTTAGCTTAGGCTTGTCCCAGTAGCTCCTGCAACTTAAATAAACCCATTTATTTTCATCTAAGTTTTGTTTACCTCATCTCTCCATACTGCTCCTGCGGTTTTCCCCGAGTCTGGCTGGGTTCTCCACCTCTCTTCTCTCAGAGTCTTTCTGTCCCCGGAAGTCCCACCTAACGCCTTCCTGCCTAACTGTTGGCCAGTAGGCTCTTTATTAAGCCAATCACAATGACACATCTTCACACAAAATAAAGGGATATTCCACAGCATCATTCTTCATTGTTTTCTTCACTAAACTGCCCTTTTTCAATTTTGTTGTACATTTTTGTGGGTGGTGTGTGTGTATGGTGTATGTGTGTGGTGTGTTTGTGTTTGTGGTGTGTGTGTTTGTGTGGTGTGTGTTTGTGTGTGTGTGTTTGTGTAGTGTGTGTGTATGGTGTATGTGTGTGGTGTGTGTGTGGTGTGTGTGTGTGTTTGTGTGGTGTGTTTGTGGTGTGTGTGTGTTTGCAGTGTGTTTGTGTGTTTGTGTAGTGTGTGTGTATGGTGTATGTGTGTGGTGTGTGTGTGGTGTGTGTGTGTGTTTGTGTGTTTGTGGTGTGTGTGTGTGTTTGTGTGGTGTGTGTTTGTGTGTGTGTTTGTGGTGTGTGTGTGTATGGTGTATGTGTGTGGTGTGTGTGTGTGTTTGTGTGTGGTGTGTGTGTGTTTGTGTGGTGTGTGTGTGTATGGTGTGTGTGTGTGGTGTGTTTGTGGTGTGTGTGTGTTTGCAGTGTGTTTGTGTGTTTGTGGTATGTGTGTGTGTGTTTCTGTGGTGTGTGTTTGTGTGTGTGTGTTTGTGTGTTTGTGGTGTGTTTGCGGTATGTGTGTGTGTGGTGTGTGTGTGTGCTTGTGTGGAATGTGTGTGGTGTGGTGTGTGTGTGGGGGGGTGTGGAGGTGTACGGGTCATGGGTCAATTTGTTAGTGTTAGTGTTTTGGTTTGTTTTTGTGTTTTGCCCTGTGCTCTGACCTTGTGTCCAGTCTTTGCTCCTACCTCCCTCCCCTAATCTGCAAATGTTCCTCTCAAGGCCAGTTACTGTCACTCTGACCTATGGCTGCTGCTGTTGAAATCCAATGGTGCGGTAGATAATTTCACTCTCCATACACTTCAACTCTTACAAAGTGTATCCCTGGGACACCGAGTGGGAACATCCCAGAAAGCCACTGAGTTATGCAAGGTCGACTTGCCAGTGTGAGCAGAGGAGCCAACTGATGCTCCGCTATCTGACTCCCCGAAATCAATGTCCTGCTAATGGTTTGTAAAATGCTACACAGAACTAGACCTTAGGGGAGAGGCCTTGAGCAAATTAAAAACCAGTATCCCAGCACAAGGTTGTGAGCAGAGTATTTGCAGTGTGTTTCTTTTGCCCTGTGTCCTGTGTAGTTGGCTAGTGGCTTTTCTGACTTCTCCGTTTGACTTTACTTTTCTCTGTCCAATCTGAGTGTCTTGGTTGTAATTCAATTTCCCGATTTAAGCATAGACAACTCTCACGCTGTTTTTACATTTGCTGCAGTGCCCAGCTCTACACTGAGAATATGGCATCCCAATTGCTAATTGCTCAGTTACATAATGTTGGCTATGTAGGGAACTATTTGTTTTTTCTTTCCTTAAGACCTGACTTCCATTACAGGACCTGTCAATAAAGTTACCTGTTTTGAAAACAAACATCTCACATCAATCACACTTTTCTGCTTCCCCTTGAGTATCTTGGGTCAGAGATAAACACCCCGACCAATGTCACCTGAAATGACATCCATGAGGCAAGAATCTGGTGAGGTGCAGATTCAGTCTCAAGACCAGTTACCTCTGACCCAGGAAAATCAAGTCTGAAGCCGAAAACCTGTCCAAGAACCAGAGAAAACGGGTGTCAGGACAGAAGCTTTCATCTCCCCTTCCTAGCTCTCTGCGGAGTTTCTAGATATCCCTCAGTCTAGTCAGTTGAGACTAAAATGGCCTGTCAGTGCCTGCCACCCTCCACTTTTTGAGATCTCCTGTGCTGACAGCTTGCTTGAACAAATAAAGCCTGTCTGAAGATCAGAGGACGGAGCTTGCCACTAGCCAACCATAGAGGTCTGGAGGTCTGTATAGACAGACAGGAAGTGAGATGGCTGGGCAGAGACAGGAAGTGAGATGGCTGAGCGAGGAGAGGTTGTAAGCAGGAAGAGACAGGACTCACTCTTCTCTCCTGGGAAGCTGGTGAGGTAAAGGGGGCTTTGGTTTGCACCGTCTTCTCTCTATCTCTTATATCTGACTCTAGGCTTTTTACTGTTTATACCAGTTAAGAACTCCTTTTGCAGTCAGTCTCCCGTCTTCCCTTGGCCGCCCACATCCTTCTCTTTTAATGACTGAGACGAATGTTCCTCCCAGCTTTAGCCTCATCCTTGCCCCTCTTAGGTGGGTGTAAGGAAAGTCTTCACAGTGAGTTTGATACTAGCCTCTAAAAGCAGGCCTGTACGGCAGCCACAAACCGTGCATGGCTATTTAATTTTTACTGGTTAAATTTATTGTGAAATAACCCAGCCCCTCAGACACTACAGCACTGAGTGCCTCCCATGGCTGGTGGCTGTTGCACGTCCAGGCCACCCCATATCCCCAGAAAATTCTGTTGAAGAGAGCTAATCTAATATAGGCATCCCAGATTGGAACCCCTGAATTTTCCACTGTTGGACTCAGAAATGAAATGTCAAGGTCTTTTGGAAAGCCATATGAAAACTCCCTACAAGGGAAGCTTCCTAACATACAAACATATATATATATATATATATATATATATATATATATATATATATATGTATGTATGTATGTATGTTATTTAAATACTATTACCCTTACCAGATAGCGAGGGAGACAATATCCCGACTATGTTATTGAATAAAACCAAGAATGGCTTCCATCTTTTTTAATCACTTGCCAAATAGGTCCTGCAGACCCTGAACATTGCATACTATTGCTAAACCTCAGCCCACAACAGAGAAGCTCCTTCCTTTGGTAGATGGGAATGAATACAGAGGTGCACAGCTGGACAGTATGGGGGGAGCCAGAGCCCCTTCAAGGCTCACAGATCCTCACTTAAGAGGGGGCAGGAAGATTATAAGGGTCAGAGGTGCTAGGAAGCTGTTTTTCATACACAACTGAACTCATGCACATGTGCAGGCTGGGACAGAGCATCTTGATATTCTTCAGTGGTGTGGCATTGGGTGTATCAACCTCACCCCCGGGCAGGTCCCATGCTCAAAAGTAGTTGGCCAATACAATTCAGACTCCATGTGTTTTGTGGAATTTTGTTTGTTTGTTTGTTTGGGTTTTGGTTTGTGGTTTTGTAGAGAAAAAAAATTAAGGAAAAGAAAGAACATGGTCAGGGTGCTTTACAAGGAGTTAGAGGGGAAATTTTATAATCAAAACATATTCATATTCTGTGAAATGCTCAAAGGATGTTTAAAAAAATCAATTAAAAAAAAAATCAAGTATCAGAGGAAGCCAGAGTGTCCTGCTGTCTTTTCCCCGGAGGATCTGCATTTATTGTTTACTTGGGGATTCGAAAGACCCCAAAGCATGGGCCAAGGAAATAGATCTTCGATTCAGGAATTTTCCAGTGTGAAGGAGGAAGTTGTGGAGTCATCCAAACTTTGTTTTCAGAATTATGTGCATGCATGTGTGTATGTATGTATGTACATTGCAAGCTACAATTCAAAGCTTGATACTGTTCGGCAGCAGAATCCTAACAAGGCTCTTCTCTTGCCGGCACGGCTGGGGTCTGTGCCTGTATGGTGCTTCTGCTGTTCCTTCAAACCTAGGGAACAAGCAGAGCTCACACAGAGCCTCCCAGGCTGTCTCAGCCTGCCCGGGGCACTCAACCAGCTGCTCACTTTTATGTTAAAAATTGGCAGTCCTCTGACGGTTTTATAATAAGACAGCATAAAACAGTTCTCCACAACAAAATCAATAGTGGGTACAGGGAGATGAATCAGTCAGTAAATCTCCTGCCCTGCAAACATGAGGACCTGGGTTCAGATCTGTAGCACACATGGAAAGACGAACAGGCATAGTGACTCAACTATAATGCTAGTGTACGGGAGGCAGAGGCAGGAGCATTCCCAGAGCTCATCCGCCAGTCTAGCCAGTAAGTCAGCTGGCTTCAGTGAGAGACCTTGTCTCAAAGGACAACGTGGTCAGTGAGAGAGGGAGACGTCCAAGGTAAACCTCTGTCCTACACACACAGGTACATGTGAGCATGCACACTCTCCCACATATGCACCAACATGCAAAAACACAGCGCACACACACGTGTGGACATGCACATGCATGCACATATGACCACATGTATGCATGCATGTACACACATGCAGAAACAGACACACACTATGCAATGCTCTCACATTCATGAACATGTACATACATGCATACACTCGTACATGTGAACACACACATATGCATATAGTGTTTAAAATATCTTATTTAAGGAAAATTACAGAAGACCATTGTTTTTTTTTTTTTTTTTTTTTTTTTACTAGATCCTACACTGTGCCCTCCATGAGATCAAAGATAAACTCCAGACATAGTCATGTCCACTAATGTTCTAATTGGTGGTCTAAGTGATACAGTTCACACTTTAATTCCAGTTCTTGGGAAGTAGAGCAGATTAGTCTATATTCCATAGTAAGATGCTATTCAAAACAAAAGGCAAAAGTTACAGTCACCCATCTGATACTCAATTGCTTATCTGACCCAAGAAATTGAGTTTAATACCTTAAACTTTAACATGCTGATTGTCTACATAATTTCCCCCAGGGCGTACCTATGAGAAAAACAGCATTTGAGGGCTTACCCTCATGATACAAAGATGAGGACTAGAAGGCTGAACCCTCACATAGAGGTCAAACTGTGTCTCAGTCCTCCATGGACGCCAGTACAACCCTTCACATCCCTGCCGTGCCCTGTTGGAAACTCTGTGGCATTGGCCGTTGCCTTGTCCATGGTCCAGCCCCCATCGTCACTCACCCTAAGACCCTCAGCTGTGTTCCCAAGTGCTTGCTGGTTGCATACTGCCCGTTGCTGTTGGTAACCTAAGGTATGTCCTGAGGATGCTGATGTCTGCTCTTGAAGAATCTGCAGCTCCTGTCTCAGTGGGAGCTGCTGGCACCAACACTGGCCATTCCTTTCTGCTCTACCAGGTCTGATCTTCCCCTTGCATTAGCCCGACCTTCCAGATTTCTGATATGAGTCCCTAGGATATGGATCAGGAGGACATTGCCAAGGATGAGCCTTTCCTATGCAGCCACTCATCCCCTCTACACCCTGTGTTTTAGCATCAGGAGGATGCTCAATGTCTCAACTCTTCTAGTCCTCTCTTGCAAGGCTCTCTTTATTCCCTCCTATAAATAGTCCCTTAGCCATCCTACCCTGGTTCCCTTGCTCCAGGGGGTCAATTCTAAAGACATGAGTGTCCGTAGCATCTCTCTGGCAATTAGGGAGAGTTCTGCCTTTCTCTAGCCAGGCTCTACCTCTTTGTCTGACTTGCGAAGAAAATTCTGCATTGTTGTTATTGGTTCTTACGTTTGTGTGATGCGAGATTAGGGGAGCTGGATGGATAGGGGAGAGACGGGAAAGTCAGAATCGGAATTAGGAATGGAACTAGATGGATGTAAGAATTGAATTCAGGGTTAGCTCTGGAGACCGCATACGAGACTTGAGGTCCCGCTGTAATTCCACTCTTCTCATCAGTCAAGAGTTGGTATCATAATCTCCTCATGATACTATTTAAACTTTCTAGTTTGCAGCTGGTTTCTTATTATTATCTAAGCTGAGTATCCAGTACAGCCATGGGGGGGGGGAGACAGTGATGTATCATTGTATCATTAGCTCAACTTGGAGATAAAAATACTGAGTGATGTTCAAGAAGGTATAAAATAAATCACACAACGTCATGGGGACAGAAGGGATTGCTGTTAGGGGCAAAAATAGTTCAAACTCCAGATGAATTAAATATCCTGAGCCCTGATGAGACTCGGTTGAATGACTCAAACATCTTTGATGCTTTCAGAAGAGCGGGAACACTTATTAGATGGTTGAAGGAGGAGCTGTTTAGATTGAGGTGGATGCTCGACTCTGAATGTAAAGGAATTGGGGAACGCCTGGTCTGAGAACCGCACTCTGGTCTTCCCGTGTTCTGTGCTGACAGCTTCATCATCCAAAGGGCAGGGAGGTGTGCACAGTCTTGAGCTAACTTTGGGTCTTGATAATGTTACGTAATGGTGACCAATATTTCTGTGTTTACCAATGAGGCTGCGGGACAAAGACTGAATGTTCCCAGCTCCACAGAGTAGCTGACAATAGACTTTACAGCTGAGGTGTTTCTTGACACCAAAGTCATTTGTAGTACGCCTTAAGAAGGGGAAAACTGTCCTGAGATGTTCTCTCATTGGTTATAAAGATACAAAAATAATAAAAAATGCCAGTAAGTGTGGTGTCGGATGCACGGTGACTCAAACACCGTGGCAGCTCCATTCTCCTGCAAGTTACTGCGTTTTGTCTGCAGAACTATATGAAGCCAGCAGAGCCCAGGTCTCCCTCTTCTGCATATTTTCATTTTCATTTTTATCGTTGTCTCAACATTATCTGCAAAATTCTCCCCGCAAATGCATCGCCAGTCAGAACTCTGGCAAAGGCCACGTGTCTGAGTGGCACCCGCTACTATGCCTAGACACGGCAGGCATAACCTTGGAGAAGGTCTAGACGCCCTACCTGAGACACCCGCCTCTTTCTTTCTTAGGAGAGGGACGAGGGGGGCATCGTGAGGATGTTACAGGATGTGACTAGATGGAAAGTGAAAGATAACCATCTACTTTCCTCGTGAAGACACCAGGAGATTTCCCGGTGACTTTCCAGGTAGTGACAGAGAACAGACAGTGACATGGTTGGAATAAAAAGATTCCCCGTCCTAATGCTTTAGAGGATTTGTTCCCATGTGGTGGCGGTATTTTGAGGAGTCCTGGAAATTCTAGGAGATGGGACATATCTGGAGGAAATGGGCCACCAGGAGTGGGTCCTTGGAAAGAGTCTGCCTTCGCCTCTTCCTTTCTTACTTCTCTGTTCTACCCTTCTCCACATGCTTCATGTCCACAACTGGGTAAAATCCTCATCTGCCACAGCACTCACTCCGGCTATCATGATTTCTGCCCGAAGGCATCAGGGGCAGAGACCATGAATTGAACCTCCTGAAACTTTGAGTCAAAAGGAACCTTTCCTTCTGTTAAGCTGTCCTCTGTGTCAGGCAATTTATCATAGCCACAAGAGACTTCACCAAGACAGAGTAATCAGCTACTCTGTCTCCTTCTATTTGTTTTGAGACCCTCCATCCCCAGAGCACAATGTTACTTCCTCCAAGCTTCCGGACCTTCAAAGTCTCCGTCTGGGTTTAAATCTCACAACTGGTTACCTGTAACTCATACCTACTGAATCGTTTTTGTGTTTAGGGAGGAAACATGTGAAATAGGAGTTTACTGATTTCTCCTCTGCTTCCAAATGGAACTGGGAACCTCATAATATCTCTATTTTGCCATTCAAGGTTTAACAAGTTCATGGTTTTGGAGGCTGGGAAGTCCCAGATCACAGTGCTCATATCTGCACGGTAACTGGAAAGGGTCTTTCCACTGTTTCATCTTGACGTGAACTCAGGTTTAAATTCAATACCAGTTTCAGTGGGGATGAACACTCAAGCACAGCCATATCCCAAGAGGATTTTTTTTTCAAAGTTTTGATAGGTTCTGCCTTTAGATGTCTTCTGGTGTTTGTTAGAAATCCTCAAGAAGAACCAGTTGAGAATTTAGACTGTGAATGTGTATTTGTTTGTATATGTGCATGTGTGTGCTTGGTTATGAATTTTGATGCCACAGTCGGGGAAGATTAACTGTAAAATGCAGACAAGTCAACCTCTATACAGTTGGATTACCTGCTATTATACAAGTTCTTTTATCTAACTTTTCACACAAACATGACTTTCCTTCCAGATCATACATGTCTTGAAAACAATCATTTGATCCTGTATTAAGTACCTAGTATGTTGCCTTAACATCATTTCTCACATTTAGTAAATACTCAGTAAATTTACTATCCCTTGATTGACAAGAAAAATCATATTTGGCAGGAATAGTTTTAAACTGGCATCACAAGAAGCAATATCTTATGGTATAAGCAAGTCAAGGACATCAAGAAGATGATACAGCATATCTGTATTTATATTAATCCTGAAAGGAAAAGCTTTAGTGTTCAGTACTGCGCGGAGGAAAAGGATAATGTCTTCAAATGATTGTGTGGTGTTGAGTGCCATTGCTTTTCGGTCAAACTATATAGGCAAACAGAGCCATCTCACACAGGATCCTACCTCAGGCTTGGAAGGCCACCCTAAGAAGAGGAAATGGGCTGGGAGGACTCTGGTTAATGACGGTGGTAACAGATGGATTTTCAGGGATAATAAAACAAAAGATGGGATTTGTGTTTTGATGGCTGTGCATTCTCACTTCCGATGGTCTCTCTTACACTGACCCTAGGATGTAGACCTTTGACCCAGAGTGTTAGAACCCTCAGAATTTAGAGATCTTTAAGAGAGGGCTCCTTCTCAGAGCTCGGGGTGAAGTACTGGTGAGCATTATGTGCAATAGCAAGAGATCTTAGACAGTAACAAAATTCTTTACCAGCTGTGGGAATTTATCAGCCACAGTTCTAGAGATGAGGAATTCCGGAGTCAAGGTGCTGCTGAGTTCCGTGTCTGCAAAGAGTCAGCTTCCCAGAGGGCAGTTTCTCTACAGTTTCCATTTATAAGATAAGCTGAGACTCTGGCTTACCTTTTGGGGGCAAATAATCCCACGGACAAGATCCCCAGCTTTGTGACCAGGTCAGCTCTCAATATCTCATCGTGAGAGTCAGAAGCATATCACTTGGGAAAGATACTCACATTCAGACCATAACGAGGGTATAGGGAAGCTCTACAATTCACAGGCATTCATTAAACATCCCGTTGAATGGCATAAGAAACATCAATCTTGTGCCACCAAAATAATTCAAAGCAACCACCCCTTGTGATGCAGGGAGAAATAGATATTTTGTAGAGGAGATTTGTTGACTGCCTTAGTTCTAAGCACAGAGGGTTAAGAACATACAGACAAAAAAATCCCATTAGCAGATTTCACTTTCAGTCTGTTTAATGGAACTTTTTGGCTATATTAATTTCTTCCAGCATAGGTGGTCTGTAAGCTAAATCACTCTACTTTGTAATAAAAACAAAAAAACAAAACAAAAAAAAAAAAAAACAAAAACTTTCTTGGAGTCTAATCTTTGCAACATCAAGGGAGTGCTTAGCTAAAATTCATTAACTTTTATTAGACTGAGAAAAATACAAGCAATCACGTATAAATGCTAGGCAAGCATTTCCTTACTTTAATTTCCATATCATAAACTTCATGATCACTATAACTTCTTATGATTACAGATTTTGCTATTTGGTTCAATTAATGCTTTTGCCCTTAAATTCTATCTTACACAACATTGATACTGCTGTTCCAGCTATATTTTAAATTTTGGCTTACAAGTATCTGACATAACTTTCTTCTTTTCTTTTTTAAAACATCTATGTAATTTAGGTTTATGTATCATTTTAACGTAGGAAATTGAATCCAGGACCTTGTGTATACACAAAAGGTAGTAAAATTCTCTACCATTGACCTACATTACCAGCCTTTATTTTTTATTATTATTTCAGTAACTCTTGTCATAAGCCAGTATGTAGATCCATTCCATAATTGCAATCACTCTTATGTTTGAACTTGGATTGATATTTGCATTGTTTTACTAGAATCTATTTCATTTATTTATTTATCTCATGCAATGTGTTTTGATCTTAAGTTTTCCACTTCCAAAGCAAAATGAAATAAAAATTCTGCAAGCAAAACAAAGCAAATGAACAGACCATGGAGTCCATTATGTGTTGGCTGTCTATTCCAGCTACCCCTGAGCATGGGACCCTGAAGTGTACTTGATATACCCAGTGGCACTCTCTGGAGAATATTAATGTTCCCTTTCTGATGAGGTGTCATTTGCAAATAGCCTCTAGGTAAGGGTTGGGTTTTTGTGTTCACTGGCATTTGACAGTTCTGGGATTCTGTCTGGTTTGACCCTGCACAGATCCTATGTGTACTGCCACGGTCCTGCTGTATCTAAAAGATCCTGTTTCCCTGGAGTCATTGGCCATCTCTGGCCACATAGATCTCCTGAGCCTTGAGCGCAGGGATTTGATGAAGACATCGCGCTCGGGACCAAGCGCTCGGGAGTGTCAAACTCTCTGCATGTGGCCCAGCTACTACAAGAAGGAGCTTCTTTGACGAGGGTTAAACAAGCCGCTGGTCTGTGGGTAGAGCAGAACATCATAGTCATTTTACGGCTGTGTTCATTTTCAGAATAAGAGTAGTAGGTTTTTCCCTAGGCCTGGAAGCTAATCCCAGGCTCTTAGCAGTGCCGGTATGAGTTGCATCTCTTGCAACAGGCCTCAAATCCAACCAGAAAGCGGCTGGTCACCCCCATAAGTGTGCCACCATTACTTCAGTGTGCCTTGCTGCTGCTGATGTAGACCACAGGGGTGTAGCTGGGTGACGTCGATTACTTACACTGATTATTGATTGCTGTTGTTTTCTCTGTATTGCACATATCCTTTATTCTTGATGAGGTACAGCATTTTAAGTTTTATTCACCGTTTGTGTGTATGTGTAAGGGAGCGAGAGAAAGCTGGGGATGGTGAGCTTGGCCATGTCACTGCATGGGTGAGGAGGTCAGAGAGCAACCCTTCTTCCACCATTGGTACTAGGGATCAAACTCGGGTTGCCATGTCTACACAGCAAGCAGTTCCACCTACGGAGCCATCTCCCCAAGCTCCCGATGAGACAACTTTCAACGATGTCCATCCGTGGGTGAAATTTCTTCTGTGCTGTCAGTACATCCTGAAAATGTCTACATTTTCATTCATTCTTGAAAGATAGTTTAGATGGGCATAAAACTCTAAGTTTGAAGTCGCTTCCAATGATGTGTCAGACTTTCCAGTGTCTTGTTTTCTGCCTTCTACTGTCGGTGGAGAAATATCTTTGCCAGTGATACTGCTTTATTCCTGCTAGATCCCATGGTTTTCTAATTACTTCTGACACTCTGCACACCGATAGGTTGCATCACAGATCTTTATCCTACCTCTCCTGGCACGCGATGGATGCTTTTGTCCTCTCTGCATCTGACATTCTCTGTCATTTCTATGCTCCCGGCTGCGATCTAGGGTAATTCTTTAGCAACACTCTTTAACTCACTGTTTTCCTCTCATGTCTAACTTATAATTTAACCTTGTGCTGTTTCTAAGTTTGGTAAAATGTTACTTCCAATGCTTATACTAATTTTCCCGCCACATATACATGCTCTTGTTTTATTTCTTTGTGTTTTGGCCCCATTATTTTTAATTCTTTTATGAATATTATGTGAGCAGCTATGTTTGCAAACTCTAAATATACCTGTGTTAAATCATTTCTAAAACCGATAGACTATTTTAACCTCTGGCATTAGCCCGTCTGTTCTGTTTCCTTACTAAACGTCAAACGTCTCTGGGTTACAAAACCAAAACCTTTAACAAAAGGAGTGTTCTTCCTGAGGCATTCAGTTTGGTTGTGTTGATTATATTGTTTTTCCCTTCCCATGAGCTCTAATTGGGCCCATCTATAACTTTTCTCACCCACACAGCCGGACCACAGTGTTGTCTAGGTTCCTGCGCAGTAACTTGTGTCCATGTTACTTTCCCAGTCAACAGGAGACATCATGTCTGCCTGCTGCGCCACTGCGTATGCGTCTCCCATGTTTACACGTTTCTGTAAACTGTAGCGTGCTCACTGAAATATTTCAGAGCCTCCTAAGAAGCAGGTTAATTTGCTACCAAATCCCAGCTTAGATCTGTGAGCTTGGCTGCAGGCCCCTCCTCCAACGGAAAGCTCTAGTCCCCCTTGCCCTGATGATCCCAGTCTGCCTACCTCCACCTGCCTCCTGTCTCGGGTTTCAGCAATGCCATCTGCGGCCTCCAAGCCACTTTGTATTGCTATTCGATTTCTTTCTAATCTAAAGAAATGATTATACTGAACTTTATGACAATCGTGGGTTTCGTTTTTGTTCTTTTTTACTATTGTGCCTATTTCTCGCGCATGCATGGGGTATAGGGAACAGTTAGCAGTGTGAACACACAGTTCTGCCCCTTTGCGATGAGAGCAAACATTCATTAAAAGCCACCCAGAACCCGAAGTGAGCACATCTTGCCTCATTTAATCCTGGAGATATTTGCGACACGTGTTCTAAAGCTCTGTTTTACATTTTACAGAGTAACTGGCACTTTCTAGAATTTAAATAACCTTTTATATGAAAAGTTTTCTGGCAAAAAAAAGGGGGGGAGTATTAGAATTCAGGTCTGTCTGACTCCAAATAGAGCCTGAAGTCTTCACCCCGATGCAGTAAGCACGCCTGTAGCCATGCAGGGCAGCAGTGGACAGGAACTCGTGGTACTGGCTACTAGTTAGAATTTTTCTACTACTGGCCAGAGACAACCTATACACCCCCTGTAAAGTGAGATTAGTTATCCCAAATTTCTCAGGAAGACATAAAAATCGTGCTTAAAACATCTCTTTAGAAGTCTAAGATTATGCATGCGCATATATATCTCTTCGTACATAGCATGGTTTCAAGCTTCCTTCTCTGCACTGAAAGCAGACGCTCCATAAGCTAAGTGCACACTACACTCCCCTGACGACTCTGCCTCCCGCACGCCCACGCTGGCGCCTCTGGGCCGCTTCTCTACCCACTCACGAAACCTCATGAGATCTTCCTAAGGTTTATCCTGTGGGTTTGACATTTCACTCCCGTCTTTAATTTTGGCGATCTCACTGTGTGCTCTCCAACTCGAATAACTTAGAAAAGCCATTAAATAATCTCTTAATATGTCTCCCATCTGGAGGAGCAATCTTTTTTCTTCTACTTTTGGTTTCTTATTAAGGCATTTTTTTATTATTTATTTATAGCAAAACAAATGCTTCCCCCACATCATGCCTTAACTGGTAGCAAATGCCTTGGCCCTTTGGAAGATTTTTTTTTCTCTCCCCCAATGAGAATGTCATCATCTAATAGCAAGGCAGATCTCAGAGTCAGCACCTACTAGAGTCCTGTACCTACTAGTGACCTGGCCAGGTGCTTAGCCAGCATTCTTGAGTTACCTTTGTCATTTATGTTGTGGAAATAATGAGACAATCTTAGGATAAGGGTGCATGCTTTTCATCAGATCGAACATACCAATTTCAGTATAGTGTCTGGCACACCGTAGGCTTCTGATAATTAGAAATCACCCTACTGAAGAAATGCAAAGCCCAAAGATGCTCATTCGCAGCAAGCATCTGAAAGAGCATCCTGCCCCCATGAGTCATATTTCAGTGAGGTGGACAGCTTACTCTTGTACACTGTGCTGTAAGTTTGATCGAAGCAGCAGCCACTCTGATTTTCTAAGGCGATCCTAGACGGTGACCTACTGCAAACCCAACAAAGATGAAGACTTCATCTTTCACATAAGCAGCAGTCATTCTCCAGTGGGCTACTGGATGTGTTTTTAAGAGGGTGGGGCTTGAAGGGTCCTGAGGAATGATGGTGATTTTGATTGGAATCCTTCAGAAGTGTCCACTCCCAATCCCAAGTCAATCATAACCGTCCATTACAAACCATGGACAAACATTTTTTGATTTGTTTTGTTTCTCTTTTCCTTCCTTTTCTTTTTTTTTTTTTTTTTTTTTTTTTGTGATTCATTGGTGGCTGGAACATGGTATCTGCCCAAATGCAAATTCACTTGAAAGACAACTCCATTTGATGGTGATATTCATTCAGAATGTTTTATTTACCATATATATGTATGTATGTATGTATGTATATGTATATGTATATATGTATATGTATACACACACACACACACACACACACACACACACACACACACACACACGATTACAGGAAAATAGACTTTCAACCCAAATAGAATGTTTAGGAAAACTCTGGCCTGGGCTTCCCTAGGCAGATAATTGTGTGTGTGTGTAAAGAGCAGAGAGGAGGAAGCAAGCAGCAGAGAGTCTTGTCACCATCTCCTTTAGCCTTCTTTTAAAGAGGTATCTCCTCCTGCTACAAATGAAAACGGCTTCACTGTGTACTGAACTATCTGCTTAAATAAAACAGCAGCATACTCTAATTCTTGATGCCAATAGATTATGATCCAACACAGACTCCAATCAGCTTCGTTTTGGACAGAAGCTGTGGTCCCTTCAATTTTAATTTACTAACTGTGGATTTCCAGAAATTTGCACAGATTGCTATTATTGCTGTAGGAAGAACTCTGTCTTCTGTCTTCCTAGAGGAGAGGTGATATGGTTGTGGCTGCTGCTCCCAGAGCTGTCTGTGTTTATTTGGTTAGTAGTAGATTTCTCTCCAAGTCTCTGACTCACATCTTCCTAGAACACAAAACATAAATCTCCTTTTCTTTTTATCAGGAGACTGACATTCTCATATAGCACTTCATAATAATCTCTTCAAAGGGCACATTGAAAATATATGAAATGTATATGAAAGAAGTTGTTGAGGACTAGAGATATTATAAGCCTCAAGCTAATAAAGTGGTTTAATAAAGAGCCAAGATAGCTCACAGAATCAAAATTCAGACTATAGCCTGGGATGAAGTCCCTTCCTCTCATCCAATACACTGGGTTTTCTATTTTCAGGTTCCGCCTTAGGGAACGATCCTTAATATCAGATTGCTTCAAACCTTTTTTTCTTTTTTTTAATTTCCTACTTAAGTTAAAATGGGTTATAGGAAATAAGTAGCATCAAATGCAAAATATGATAACGTAATAGCTGTTGTAGAAGCCATTTCTATTGCTTTGATAGGAAAATAGCAAAAACCCCAATAACTTCTCAGCAGGCTAACAGCATGTACTCATCCCTTAGTACCACTTTGCACATGTCTGTGATGTTTCCAGTGGTCAGCCAGCCACACATGGGGTTTTCCTCAGTGGAGCTAAAGTTAAGTTTCCATTATCTCAGAACTCATACTCGGGAACGAATTTCGTAAAACCCAAAATGGAAAGTGCTCTCGTATTGCTGCTCAGTCTAGAAAAATGTACTGTCCTGCCAACAAAGATGTGTACAAAACTAAGATGATAAGACGGCTTCTCCCCAAGCTAACACCACAACCTTCGGTATTAGATTGTACTAAAATGAGCCCTTCTTTGCCCCTACCCAGCCACAACTCCCTGCAAGCTTCTGAGAGTCATGACACTGATGTCACTGTCACTTTTACACCCTGTAAGAACTACTTAATATCAAGTTAAATTCCTTCTGGAAGTCTAATTCCAAGAGACATGTGGGGATTTGAGCTGGGTCTGGCCTCAAAGTGTCCTCCCTGAGGGCTGCACTCCACAGTACCAGAAGGTACCACACAAGCTGCCATGGGAGGGAGGCAGTCGATAGCCCTACTCACCTGTGACACATAGAAACCAAGACGCCCCTAAAGGTGTGACAATGACATTCATACCTTGGTGGTCACTCAGAGTGCTCTAACTGGACTGCTCAACAAGTGGGAAGCCACACCAGGTGCTGGACACTGAGCCAAGTTCCAGGGGCTGATAGGGTTATGGATATTAGAGTATGATCTTCAATCACCACTTTACTCTCTAAATCACCATAAGTCCTAACTGTATTTATTCTAGATACACATCCTTAGAGCCATGGATATGTGTAATCCTCACCACTTATCAAAAAAAGGCTTATCTTTGCAGTAGAAAGAAACCAATGGGAGGCAGGGGCTGAAACTGGTTAAAATGCAGACAGCAACTGATGGTGGGTGCTCAGACTCAGTAGATACGTCTGCAACACAACCCACACACGCCCAAAGTCACGCCCAAAGTTCATAAAGCATTGTGAGACAGGTAGTAGAAAGACCGTACAGCGGGCAAGGAAGTCTACTGTGAGAGTGTGTATCCTAGGAATGACATGCAGAAACAAAAAACAAAACAAAACCCACAAAAATAGAGACCAAAATATACAACCAAAAGACAAATAAGGCAAAAATGTACAAACAAAGAAATCAAAATGAGACAAAAAGTTCACAAAAATACCATTGAGTTCATCTTTTTGTTGGCCAACTACTCTAGAGCATGGGACATGGGGTTGGTTATACACTCCGTGAGACCCCACAAGAGAAAATTAATTTTCCTTTTCTAGTGGGTATCTGTTGTAGATAGCTACTTGGTTAGTGTTGGGAGCTCATGTCCACTCCCCCTTCTCAGGTTTGGGATCCTGTCAACTGTGAAACTGTGCAGCCCTTTAAGATGCTATCACAGCCTCTGTGAGTTAATATGTGAGTTGGTGCTGTTGTGTCTGGAAGATACTGTTTCCTTGGACTCGTCCATCACCTCTGACTCTTAACAACCTTCCTGCCTCCTTCCATGCATGAATCTTCCTGAGTCCTGGAGGAGGGGTTTGAACGAGACATCCCATTTAGGGCTGAGCGCTCCAAATTCTCTTACTCCCTGTACATTGTCCAGTGGGGGGGCCGGGGGGGTCTCTGTATTAGTTCCTACCGAACTATAAGAAGGAGCATCTCTGATTTATGGCTGTGAGAGTCACTTATCCATGGATACAGCAGAATGTTATTAGAAGTTATTTTATTGCTATTAATGCTATTTAGCATATTAATACCGTTTGATTTCTCTTGGCTGCTTTGCCAGTGTCAAGCATGGGTTCCCTCTTGTGGAGTTAGCCTTAAATCCACCCCAAAGAGTGTTGAGTGACTACACAATGTTTTTGCCAATACTGCACCAGACAGGTCATTATTGTAGGTTGCAGGATCTGTAGTTGTGTTGAGGATTACCCTTCTCCTCCAGTAGCATGCAGAACCACAGATACTAGCAGTAAAACTTCTAGTGGAACACTGGCTTGACCTCTTCATGGTCAATAAGATAATAAACATGTAGTCATCAGCACTAGGGCCCAGTTTGTGGACAGTAGACAGTAACCAATAGCCTTGATGACAACTGATGTTTACGGGCTTCAACAATGTCTCAAAGAGGCCAATGTCTCAATGTCTGAATGTTTTACTTAGTAGTGTCTAGATGGGCCACTGTTTCCCGTACTACTTGGTGGCATTTCCTTTAAAAGTTAAAAATATATGTTAGAAAAGAGACTTGTAAACTCTCAAAAGGCTTTGAGTTTGATCGCCATGTCTATCGCTGTCACCTTACTGAACTGGTGAATAATTTAGATTTGCCATCACCAGGATCTTATGCTGTTTTACTCCATCAAGATGAGACACACAGAATACAGTATGGAAGAGAGGGTTGCTATGGAGCAAATCCAAGTAGGCAAATCCAAGTAGGGAAAGTAGGCAAAGCCAATGGGTTCCCCGGCATACATTTTAGGTAGGTTTTTCTCCTAAATTCTCTAGAATATCCTTCACTGAGGGTTGTTTTCTTGTAGAGGTGATTGGCAGGCCCGTATGGATGAAATCCTAGAGGAGAGACAACTGTATGTCTTTGTTCTTAAAAAAAAAAACAAAGAAAAAGTCAAAAGAGAGTAAATGTCTTATGAAATTCCAAGCAATACAGAATATCATGACTCTAACCCAGGGCCAGTGAAACCACAAAGATCCCATTCTTTTGGCCAGAAAGCAAAGTTGTGAAGCTTCAGTTCCTGATTTTACAAGCTGTTTGTTATGAGGAAAAGTTTATTCCCGGGCATCTCCAATACTGTTCGTATCTAACCGGTCTTGAACTTGCAGGCTGAGCAGTGCTATCTGAACGACAGGTTGAGAGGATCATATATGAAGCACTGATGCATTACATGTGTCACATATCCACCCCTGTCCCTGAGTATCCTTTTGGACAGGCTTTTCCCATTCCTCTCCTCTAAAAGAATTTCCTCCACCATAAAACACTCAGCCTTATTTCTTTATGCTTCCTGGCCTGATCTCAGAATTCCTCCAACTAACTCTTCCTCCAAGATTCAAGGATGTGTACAGAAAACCAGAGGCCTTGAAACAGACCGATGACTCATTGCAAAGGACGGCTGTCGGTCGGTCTACCTGATGGGACACAGGTATAAACCACATGACACACAGAAGCCTCCAATGCCAGCAGGAGGGACAGAGGAGGAGTTTTTCTGTTCTGGGTGTGGTTTTCAGTCCTGTTTTGGTTTATTGGGTTTGGGGTTTTGTTTGTTTGTTTTGCTTTTTTTTGTTGTTGTTGTTCCGTTTGGGGGGGAGTTGTTGCTGTTTTTACTTTTGCTTGCTTGCTTGCTTACTTCATTTTCTTTCTTTTGTGGAGGAGGGGTTGCAACAGGGATGAGGGCAGCATGGGGGGACCAGGAGATGAACAGATTTGGGTGCATGTGCATGATGTGAAACTCCCAAAGATCCAATAAAGAAGTTTAAAAAAAAAAAAAAAAAGGACCTGGCTGGTAACTGAGCTGCCTGCAGTGGACCGGTGGTTATTTTCTCTTCTTCATAGGGCCTGTTTGTGCTATCATGAAGCTCTCTTCTGTTCCAGGAGTTACACTGATTACCTACTCAGAATATACCAGGAACATCATTTCTGTGTCAAGAACTTAAATAAACGTAAAGAGGCCCCATTGGACGCTTACCCCCTTTCATGATGGAATTCATCTTTTTTCTTAAGCTAGACCTTCATGGGTAATGATAATGGTGTGGGGGGGCAACAGATTATTAAAACCTATTGCTATTCCACAAACACTGGCACATGCATGCACATTTTGCGACTCACTACAGTGCCTGTTTGGTTATGTAATCTCTGAAGACAAGCCATAGATGTCAGGGGCGGTCTCTGTGAAGAGAATCCTGAATGAAGACATGAAGATCTGGTGTGGGGAATGAAGACATGAAGATCTGGTGTGGGGAATGAAGACATGAAGATCTGGTGTGGGGAATGAAGACATGAAGATCTGGTGTGGGGAATGAAGACATGAAGATCTGGTGTGGGGTGAACATAAGAATGGAAAGTGTCAGCGTGGAAGGACTGACATCCAAAGGAGATGGAGACAGACAAACCTGGGATTAATGGGTGAACAAGAGCCAGCATTCCAGCGGTGGGTGGGTTCAGACACTGCAGGATTTTGAACTGGTTTCTATCCATTAGGGCTGTCGTGCCATAAGTGGATGGTTTTTATAGGAAAAGTCATTGGTGTCTTGAGGCTGGAATCTGCCTGTCACCATGGTTAGATGTTTGGTGACGGCTTCATTCTTGCTTTGTAGCTCTCTCTGCCTTTTTATAAGAGGAGGTTTCCGTTCTCAATCCAGAGGCTTCATCTCCAGACATCATCACACTTCAGATTTCAGTGGGTGAGATTTGAGGCAGGCACAAGCATTCTGTCCGTTACAGAAGTGATCATGCAAGCCTGCAATCCATCTCTTGGGGTGGGGGGAGGCAGGTAGAGGCCACAAGAGAATGAGAATTTGAGGTTAGATTCAGCTACATAGAGAGACCCCGTTTCTAAAAATAAAACAACAAACAACTCAAGGTTGGAAGTCTGAACCTGATTGCAAGTTATGCAAATCATAGGTTTTAAACATGGAAAGGACATGACCTGATTTGAATTTTTTCTGGCTGCTGTGAGAGGGAAGATTGCATGGGAGAGGAACGTGGAGATTCCCCCAGAAGGCTGCCGCCTGGCCCAGCTTGGCGATAACTGGGGCCCTGCCGAGGGTTGGTGAAACTAAGGGAGGTGCAGGGAGACAAAATGGGAGTAGGCAGCCTACGTGTAGATATCGTACAGCAAGAGAGCCAAACATTAACTCTCTTGTCCACTCAAGGATGGCAAGAATTAGAAGCCACGTCACATATCACCACCTGCGGGTTCAGTCAACAGTGGACTGGACATATTTTGGGGACAGCTCCCTCCCCGCCACCTTCTCCTGTGGAACACTCAGAATTTTCTTCTCCATCTCAATGCCTAGCAGGCATTCCCCGGGAACCCACAGGCCGGGGAAGCAGGTTGTCTAACTGCATGTCTGCACTGCTCGATTCTCCCCTCCAAATCCAGTCCACGGGGCTCACCCCATCTCAGTAGCAGACCATGCTCTGTGGCCTCCCCCCTCCTCTCTGCTCCCACTGCCAGAAAATCACCTAGATCTTCTCATCCAACCTTCCTTCCCATTCATCACAGCCCCAGCTTCAACAGGTGTTCTCTGGGAACCCACCACCCTGCCTGACAGAGAAGCAAGTCGGCCAGCAAAGCAGGTAGGTGAGCTTCACATCTTCTCTCTCCCTCTTCTCTTCCACACCCAATCCTCCAGTCCTAGCGCCAATAACATCTGATTTGACTTACGTTCTACTCCAGGAGATGGAAACCATAAGTGACTCTATTTGGGTGACCAAGTACCTGAGATTACATAGCCCAGGGACCTAGGGTAAAACTAAATCTACTGGTCAAAGAAAACAAAACATATCAAATGACTCCTAATGACATGCTGCTATACTCAATAGATCAGTGTCTTGCTCAGCCATCATCAGAGAAGCTTCCTCCTGCGTCAGATAGACACCACAGCTGGACATTATGCAGAGAGGGAGAGATCTTGGAATATTCTTCTCTGAATGGAATGTCTCCATCGAGTCCCTCCCATCTGGGCTCAGAGAAGCACACAGAAGGTGAGGCAGGAACAGCTTAAGAATCATAGGAGGTGGAGGACACCAACTCAACAAGGGCCCCTAAGTCAACGTGAACTCACAGGATGAGGCGGTAAGCACAGGGCCAGCATGCTCTGCGCAGGTTGAGGTCCTAGAGCCGAAAGAAGTGGACACACACACACCTCCCTAACCCAGAAGCGATGTCCAATCGATGACCACTTGCAAATGAAAATTTAGTTTTCTCCAAGGGAGCTTCATTGGGGGAAACAACTACTCTTAAGGGTAGACTGAATGCCAAGCAGTAGATGGGCAACAGAAAATGAACTCAACAGCATCTTTGGAGGCCCTTTGTCTCATAATGTCACGTCATGGTTCTTCTACTTTATTTTATTTATATATCTTTCTTCTCTCTAGGTCGTTTGCATGTATTCTATGGTTTCCAATTTAGTGTTCTTATTGGATTCCTATGTGTGTAAGCAAGTGGGTCTCTATGTCACTCCTTCTGTCCAATTACAGTGTGCTAAATTCTGTTTTGCCTTATTCTGTTTTACTTTATTATATCCCAAAGGAGGCCGTGTATTTTCTAATGAGAGACAAGAAGGGGTATGAGTCCAGATGGGAGGGGAGAAGAGGAGGGTCTTGGAAAATAGGGAGGGGAAACGTAATCAGGATATATTATGTGAGGGAAAAATAAAAACATTTTCAATAAGAGGGGGAAAGATACATTTAGGAAGAAACTGTGTCTGTACTGAGCATGTTCCAAATTCCTCCCCTGTCATTAATTGTTTTCCCCACAGCCTGGTCCCACAGCTTTGCCAGCCCCAAATAACAAACAGAGGCACAGTATTAGATGTAAAGCTATTGGCCTGTTACTAGCATTTCTTATTGGCTGGCTCTGTCTTAAACATTAACCCATTTCTATCAATCTAAGTATTTCCACGTGGTCTTACCTTACCAGAGAGAGCGTCTGGAGTTCTGCTCTCTCTCTCTCCAACATGTTGAATCTCCTCCTACCTCTTCCTGAGAACTCCTTGTCTCCTAGTCCCGCCTATCTTATTTTCCTATTGGCCAACAGGGCTTTATCCAATAACCAATAAGAGAAACATATTTACAGAATGGCATCTTCCATCATTCCTCTCTTATTAGTCCTGGAAAAAACATTATATTCTACTCACAATTTGCACAGCATCCCACCAAAGCAGGTATCTAAAGTGGTGTCCACCGGATTCATAGTGTACAGGAGGATGTCATAGGGAATGGACCACTTTAAACAAAAGGCTTGAGCCTCCTTGGATTTCAGTATCTAGAGCAGTCCTGCCTAGGATTCCTCCCTGGAGGGGAACTATGTGCTTCTTGTAATTTACTACAAAAAAATATTCTCTTGGTAAATTAATTTTCTTAATGGCTTCTTTGTTGGGTACTGCTGGCTTCCTCAGCAGCTTCATCTAATGGAAACTTAAATCACAGTAAGACACTCTTTTCTGATACTTTCTAAGTGAGGTCTCCTTTAAAAAACAAACACAGCTTTACAAGATGTCTGTCACCCCTACCTTGGTGAACAAAGAACTAGAGAAATGAGCTCACTAGCATCTTGTTTCCTTTAGTTCATGTGCCCGGTGTGAAAGCCTCTCCAACAGTGAGCTCCCTATCAGCAGTGCAAGTATTCCCAGTCACCCGATGGGTGGATTTGTATGTGTGTGTCTCTGGGTGACACTGGGTCCCTCTTGTGAACCACAGCTTGGAAACATTGCAGTAGGGCTTGGCGTATAGCTCAGTAATAGAGCACTTGTCTAGAATGTAAAAGTGCTGGGTTACAGCTCTAGCACAACAGGAAATAAATAAGTGAAATAAACAAAAGTCTACATTGCACATGGCAAGAGGGGCCTTTATTTCCTCCTCTCCACCATTAAGCGAAGTTTCGCAAGTATCGTATGAACTATTTTCATCTGCAGACTATTGGAGGTCACTCTCTCGAACTGGTGCCTGATGAGGCTTAATTACCTAATGCTTACATGGTGGTTAAAAATGAAAAATGTTTAAATGCCAACTGTGCTTCAGTCTAATTGTATTGTAAGCACTTAGCTCCGACACTTGCTGAGAACCAGTCTTTCGGCAGACAGCCATTCTCTCGTGGGACAGCAGAAAAGCCAGCGTGGCTTTTCCCAACTGCTGTCGTCGTTCTATACTCCCCACCCTTCCTGGAGGAATACGAGAGACCAGAGGGATCCTTCAGCTTCTTCCACAAAACCATGTCAGATACCCATTTTCATGAGAAGACACAGACGCCCAGAGAAATGCCACACTCAGGTATCAACCAGTAAAGAGTAAAGCCTAACTGGTCAATGTCCTCTGAGCGCTGTCTGGTTTGAACTTTAACTACGACTGGTAGGTGTCCCTCTTAATGGCAGAATTCATTCCCCTCTGCGCAGGGAGCTTTACTGAGTATGAATTACCGTTCCCACACGTTGTCGGCATCGTGATTCGAGTAAGGAGCACTGCACTTGGGTGTAAACGAGATCTCCTCCTCCATCAGTCACCTCTCAGGGTGGCCTCTGCTGCCCTGTAGTTTTCCATCTTTTCTCAGACAAGCTTTCTTCATCGTATTAGGACTGGTATGATCTGTTTTTCCTTTCAACAACTCTGCTATTCATTTTTTAATCTTCCGCAGTTTTGATAGCTAGTTTAAAAAAAAAAAGTGTGTGTGAGAAGGGGGTGGGGGAGGAAGGGTGTGATGGGTGGGGAGGAGGTGAGGGGAGGAGTCTGGAGTGAAGGGCCTGGGAAAGGGGAGGAGGCAATGATCTAAATAAAGTGTCTTCACTGTCACGGTCTCAGCCAGAATCGGGAAGGCTTCCTAGGAGCCCCATTAGCCACTTTGTCCACGTGCTCATCAGCTCGGAGCATGTGAATGCTGTCCGTCCAATACGGGCATCGGAAGCCTCAAACTGGCCCCACAAAGTGAGGAGAAGGAGCTGTGCGCAGGCTTGGCGGCTCTGTCTGCTCACGGGAGCCGTGTTCCACTCCCAGAATCCATTGATTCTGCGGTTCATGGCTTCATTTTAAAGACAGTGATGGTTATCACGTTCCCACTTTATTCCTATGAGGCCCCTTGCGATGACACTGGGCACGTCTGTTACGTTGTCCAGGATATTTTCTACATGGATCTGCCTTGTAAGGTAACATGTGCGCAAGTCCCAAGGGTTTTAGGATTGAGTGGAAGGGACCACAGCCTTCGCCCCACAACACTCAACGCGTGCTGGCATAGGAAACAATTAGACATGAATTTTTAAAAGAAGTTACATGATTTTTTAAAAGAAGTTACCAGTTTTATTTTAATATAAAAGACCCAGTAACTTAAAACGCTTAGAGAAGCTGAGATGATCATATTTCTGTCATGTTTAGAATTCACCCATGTTGCTCATGAATATGTAGGGTTACATTTGTACTTCCTGTCACAACTTAGGGACACACATGCACTTCCTCTTAGAATGAAAGAATACGCATGTAGTTCTTGTCAGAATGTAGACTTAGAGGACCCCATCATCTCTCCATCCCAGGAGGACGATGCAGGGAGACTTATCTGTACACTGAAGTCCACAGAGCTCACAGACCCCTTCCTTCCTTCCGTCCCCCCATGTTAAGTACACGTCATGTTCTGTCATCTGTGTGAAATACAGAGAATGTGCATGCCTATGTTAATAATCTGTGTGAACTGACAGTATTCTTTTAAGGGTAGGATAGCTGAACAAAGAATATTTCTCATTTACTCTGAAAATGGGGGAGAAAAACCCCAATCACACAAACCTGTAACTCCAATCCCATTGGTAAACTCATTTGTGTGGCTCACACCGAGCACCAGGAAAGCAGGAATGAACCAGAGACAGGTAATTTCTGGGTTGATTTTAAAGCTGGGGGTGGGGGGAGAAGCAAGGAATTTAAATGACTGAATATTATCAAGACCGTGAACTAGATGAAGAGCACCAGCATTGATAATTAGCCAGGCTTCGAGAAAGGCGTCTCTGAGAACAGTTACTGTTACCCGAAAGACTAAGAGGCGCTATGTGAACGACTCGAGCAGCTCCTTGAAAACAGTTCTAAGGAATAAATGATAATGAAAACTAAAGATGGAGAAGAGATGTCGGCATTGAAAGAGTAGCAAAAAGAGTTTGGCGGGAGAATGGTGGGTAAATAGCAGGTCACGGCAAGGATCCAACACCCAAATCAAACATGGCCTTACGGTTTTCATTTTTACACAGAGGCCAACAGGGAATCGTTCCAGTTTAGTCAGAGGCATGGTAGGAAGAGAATGTTATTGCTCTAAGGCCACTGTGAGTTCTGTCTGGAGATGAGCTCGGAAGGGAGCAGGGGCAGAAAAAGAAGAGACTTGAACAGTGTCTAAGGCAAGACGGGCTGAGATGACTTGAAGGGCCCTGTCCAAGACGATGCTGTGTAATTGGAACTGACAGACTCACGGGTTTTTATTTGGTTGAGAGGACAAACCGAAGGATTCAGAGCAGGTTTGTCTTTGCTTATTAACTGGGTAGGTGGAGCACACTTTATTAAGAACAGCAAGACCGGGAGAAAATAGGTTTGTAGAAGAAGCCTAACAATTCTCTTTAAGATACATATTACTAAGAAGTCTCTTAGGCACACAACTTGAGGTATCAAGTAGGTTCTTGAGCGTGGAGTCTCACAGAATGGAAACAAATGTGACAGTGATTGCTACACATGATAATACTGCCCTGTCTGAGCCATGGCGTTTTTTCCTAGAGGTACTGCTCACTGTCCAGAGCACTTTCCCACACCCTTGTCTTAATTCACGGGATAACCAGGGTTGCTCGTCGATGGAGATGACTTAGTGCGTTACCCCGTGTCTCCGTCTGCAGTGTGCATTTACTAGAATTGCTAAATCCCAAACTGACATGTCCTTAAGGTTTGGCAGGCGCCAAGTGCAGAGACAACACACGAAACGTGTGTTAAACTGTTTGTTGTTAGGGTATTTTTAGGAAAGCCTCATGACACAGGATCTGTCTGTGTAGCCCAGGCTGGGGTTATCATCACCGCCCCCCTCCATTTCCCATGACCTTACTTTTTTATGAAGTCAAGATTAATAAGGGCTTTCCCCTCATGTGAGCAAGCATCATCCACAATGTGCAGCATGGACCAGCACTTCTCAGACTCCAGTGCTCTGCGAGTCACTGGGAACCCTGTAACAATGAAAATCCCAACACTGGCATTAGGGACAGAGCTTGAGAAGTGTGTGTGTGTGATGGTCTCTTGAATACTGACAGGGCTGATGGTTCACAGGTAACCCTCCGAGTGGTGAGGAGAATACTCAAAACACCATCATTCTCCTGCACTGGGCAGCCTTTCAGAAAACAGTAGTGAGCGTCTCCTGTGGAACGCTACAGTGGTTACTTCTGACTTATCTCTTAGTAACCAGTACTCTACCAGAGCATGTCTGTATGTCTCATTTCCCAAGCCAAACCAAAACAGTAGAGATCAGGGGCCAAGTTCAGTTCATCTTAATTACACTGCTCTGAAACTTCCCTCTCACAGTGTGCACATGACACCTGCCTAAGGAAGGGAGGATATAACGCATCGAAAGAGTAGCTCTCATGTACAAGATCCTGGGATTGATCCCATCACTTAAAAAGTGATGAAATGAAGAAGGAATATTTGTTGGATAACTTCCAACACTTTTCCTTAGTAGGGATTATGGACCAGAGAGCATTAGTTAAATGCTTTTGAAATGGAAACAGTTTTTGATAAAAACAAACAAACCTTACAGTTTAAACCAGATAGATCTACAGCCATGCTTCATGCAAAAAAAGGGATAGACTCAGTGTGGCTGTGTCGATAATCTGGGTTAATTGCATAATGGGAGTCTTCTGAAGTTGAGTAATTGAATAAAGAGGTGTTTCAGAGCCCCTGGACCTCTAACTGTTTCTCAGTTACAAAGGATTATATAAAACTGTATACACCCATATTTTAAAAAAAATTAAACAACAGTCATGAATATTAGCCAAAATAATAAGTGAGGAGTTGCTTGGTGTGAATTATCTAGAACATTCCAGTGATTGTTCTTTAATTAATTGCTCAATCGGATGAATGCCTCTGTGCCTTTTGGCGTGCCCGGCAGCATAATATTATATTTCCTTGTCTGAAATTCACTCACAGCTGAACAGTTATTCTAATACCCCAGCAATCAGGAGAACATTTAGTTGTATAGGCAACCTCTGTGTGGAAGCATCTTGGCATTTAGTAGTGGATTACCAACTGCAGTCCTTCGTCCTAGCGACTGCCTCCTCTCCAGGGGCCATCATATCCCCTCCATGGTCACCAAGAGGACAGTTCTGGCCATAGAACTCTGGGGATGGCCAGCTGAGGCGCTACAATGATGTTGCTGCCGACTGTGGCCCGCTCCAGGCCACAGCACAGGGGAAGTCTCACAACTGACCTCCTGTTGTTTAGCAGTGTTAGCCTTTAATGAAGACTTGTCCAGCATGGAGTCTGTGTTTAGTGCTGGCTTGAGCTCAGTAGACATGCACATGGGGCAGGGTGTCCCCAAGAACTCCATAATCCAACAACAGGTAGCTCTTGCTTGTTCACAGTGAGGTCCCAAGCCCAGAGGATGCCTTCTTTGTAAAGCTTTCAATGATATTTATTGTGGCTCCTTTTAATGTTTTGTTGTTCTATAAAACTTGGGAGACAAATATTAGGGAATAAACCTGATTGATCCATGGGGTGAAGGAGAAGGGATCACTTTTCTCCACCCTCCCTGATGGAAAATACCCGTGTATCTCCTCCGGCTCCTTCTTACCCCTCCCCCATCGTGTGTCCCTCCAGCTCTTCTGAGTCAGTCAGAAAACTCTATGGTCCGCTCAGGCCAGTTTAGTGTGGACTCCACCCTCCAAACCAAAGTCCCACTCCATTGGCAACACAAACAAATCTCCTGCATCAGGGATTTCTAATGTGAAAGAAATAATATGTCGATAGATGACCTAATAGGCGAGTTTGATGGGGAGCACAGGCATCTACATAATTAGCTTCCTGCTAAGAAAGTGCCTTACTCAAAGCTACAGTTTAAGCCACAGGTAAGGTATTGTCTTGAGGGCTCTCCACTTTATCGATTTTAATACTTAGTACCAGCTCCAAGTGGCGATGATTACACTGTTGTCCACTGGGTATGGTGCAGGAAGATGGCTATATTGTGTTGAAGTTCACATTGTTACAGAAAAGGTAATGAATTCTGATCCTTTGACTCCTAAAACTCTGAACTACAGCCCCCCCCCACACACACACACAGTTCCTAATAGAAACTTCCCAGGTGTGGGCCTCCATGTAAAAAAAGGAAAGAACCTGGCAATTTTCTTCCGAGGGACATGTTCAAGGTGAGGGCAAAAGCAATTTTCAGCGTGTTGTGCTGCTTTCCTTGGTATATTCCTGCAACCTGAGTCCCAGGGAGGGTGGAGGCTATGGGGGGAGACTACTCAGAAGAGGAGAACACATCTGGGCAGAAGCCAGTTTCCACCGGAACAAAGAGGGGCAGTTCTTTACACTCAACAGCAACAGGCGATCTCTTAGGAAGTTTTAATGGTGGAATCCTGCTAATGGCTGCTGAATTGGGGAGTGAGACCAAAAAGAAAAAGAAAAAGATGCGACTATATATTAAATGACAGAGCAGGTGACCCTAATCACAGGTTTATGAACCACAGAGCTCTGAACTCAATGACTGACACAAATTGCCCGCTGAGAAATGGCTCCGAGGCTTCCGGCCTAGGTGGGCAGAAGCTGGGGACATGGAGCACTCAGTGGACTCCTGAGTCCCAAGAGACATAGCGGCACAGACCAAACATCTTCTCCTTGAAGATTCCATTCAGGGCTCACTGCCGCATGCCTCCCAAATGCCGAGACGCAACCATGTTCTGTGGGTTCTCCGCTGGACTCCCTGCCTACAGTAGCACCCATGTTGAGTGATGCGGTCTCTCCATGCCACTGCTGACTGAGCCAGTGAACTGAAGAGGGGGTCAGCCAATGCAGCTTGGAGCAGCAGTTCTCAGCGTCATCAGCCAGGCTGGACATTGGCAGACACTTTGGAGAAGGGGCCAGAGAATAAACGCTTAGACTCTGGGTGCCATCCCAGAGGAGAAATTGAACATACTATTTGGGTATTTATATAACAAGAAGTAAATTCCACTGAGGTTTTACTGATGGAATGCAAACTAAACCACTGCATACTGTCCTTTGCAAGATCAATCTATTACTGAGAAGGGTTTAACTCTGTGGGAATGAGGGGGCAATGCTTCACTCCACTGGGGTTCCGTGTTAGTGCTTCCTATCATGGGACAGATTGCCAATCTTCACCCATAGCATTCATGCTATTTTGCAGGCTTTAGGAAGCAAGTGATAACACAAATGTGAACTGGCTGCTCTGGCCAGATTTGGGAACTTCCTAGAACACGCTTAATGAGGACCGCCATGGCAAAGGTCAGTAACAGTATTTAACCCTTTGGTCTCCCTGATGTTAATTTAATGAGCTTGGGTGCTTTTTAATTTGTTCTGTTTTGTTGCTTTCTCTTCATGATTCTGGGGAGTTAAATCAACACTTGCCACACTGGACTGTACTCTGTTGTCCATAGTTTTAATATAAATTTATGGGGTTTGCAAAATTTGTTTGAGACACGTGGCCCATCTATCCACATATGCTCTGAGACTTTTTTTTAAAGGAAGAAGAGGAATTCCCTTGGGACATAAGCAGAGCCTAGAGGGGGTCACCTCTCAGTGTTGGTGGGGCTAAACTTTCTGATACTGTGTTCAGCAGGGGATCCTGGACCGGCTAGTGGAAGTTGTGACCTTTCACCTCTGAACTGCTATGCAATCTGGCTATCGGAAGATACATGGATCTACAACACAGCTGCTTGAATGAGAGGTCTTGGTGCCATAATCATCTCATACAATTTATAAATAACATTTCTGTAGCAAACTCAACAGGAAATGTAGCGACTGTCCCACTCTGGCCCAACTCTTTCTCTTCTTGGAAATTGTCTCAGCATCTCCAAGAATCCAACGGAGATAATCCACCAAGTCTCATTGGGGTAACTCTGTTGAAAATCAACTGACATTTTGTGATGGCCTCTGCAGTTGACAAATGCCGGAAATTATTACTACGCATCATTGTCCTAAAAAAAACTGACAAGCTGATGTTTATGCTGACAAAAGGAATGCAGAGAACCCATTATCCATGCAGCGTCTCCCCTGGGGCTAAATAGACCGCTTCTGCGTCCATCTGGCACCTTTGAACATACCGACGATTTTTGCTAGAAATTCACACAGCTCTTTAGACCCCAGTGAACGATCAGGCTCTGCAGACATTTTAAATAGGATCCCACTGACCTGATCTCACTATCTGAAATTAGAGGTTACGTAACAGGGATATGGCACTTGGGGTGACCACTGGAGGCCTGTGGGAATGTTCCAGAAGCATCTTGCAGCTCCCATTAAGATCCATGACTTAATCCAATTAGCGGGGCTAGCCCAAGGAAGTCTGAATGACCCAGACCCAGGCGTGCAAGAATGGGAACTTTATAATTACCATGTAAAGCCAGAAAGGCTGTAAGGTGAGAAGAATTCCCATCCCCACACCCCCAAAACAATCCCAAAGCTGTTAAATGGCATCTAAGACCAGGAGCCCAATGTGCTTTATCATCCGAGGGATCCAAGCATCTTGTTTCTCCAACGAGAATCCTGTCCACAGCCAAAAATCTCAGTATCAAAGTTTCATACCAAAGACCCAACACGCTAGTCCATAGTATTCTAGTGAAGACAGGGTGGAGGGGAAGTACTTCTGGGAGAAGGCGAGGTTGGTGTGAGAGTTCAGGAAATGCATTCTCGGTACAGACATTCAGTCCTGAGTCTGCTCGGGAAAGCACAGACGTGATCACGTAGCTTCTTCAAACTGCGCGGAAACAGAAGTCCACGATGGAAACATCACAGTTTGAAGAAAATGAATCCACTGAGACAGCCATAAACTGCCACTCTGAAGGGCTCTTTGGTGGGTGGGTGGGGTGGGTGGGTGATGGGGTGGGGTGGGTGGGTGATGGGGTGGGGTGGGTGGGTGGGTGAGTGGGTGGGTGATGGGGTGGGGTGGGTGGGTGGGTGATGGGGTGGGTTGGTAGGTGGGTGGGTGATGGGGTGGGGTGGGTGGGTGGGTTATGGGGTGGGTGGGTAGGTGGGTGGGTGGGTAGGTGATGGGGTGGGGTGAGTGGGTGGGTGGGTGGGTGATGGGGTGGGGTGGGTGGGTGGGTGAGTGGGTGGGTGATGGGGTGGGTGGGTGAGTGGGTGGGTGGGTGAGTGGGTGGGTGGGTGGGAGGGTAGGTAGATGGGTGGCTTGGTTGAGGCAGGCTCTTAACTTCGTCTCATGCTGGCTTCCAGATTACGATGCTTCTCTTTCGGCCTTCTGAGTGCTGAGATTAAAGCCATCCATGCACCACTGTGTCCAGTGTAAAATACAGGCTTTTAAAAAGAAAATAATTTGTTAAGTAGGCTGCTGGGACTCAGAAGCAAGGGCTGGCTGGCTCTCTAGATGCCCATTCTTTCACCCTCAAATTGAATTCCTTTTCCCAACAGAATAATGGAAACAATAGCCCGGTTCCTCTTCCCTGGGATCAGCCATAAACCCTACAAACACAACTCTTACCTTCCCTCTCTTCTCTCTATGTAAAGCTGGCTATGAACAAACTCTCCATCATACCTTCTTTGATTGTAGGTGCTCGGAAACCCAATCTAGTGGGAGCCCTAACTCATGTGAGGAATAGAGAAAAACTGTCCAGAACAATGAAGATGGGCCTCACTGAGCTTCCATGCGTAGGTATTAGAAACAATCTCTAAGTATTAAAGATAACAACCCTTTATTGTCTCCGCTAGCAATTCGCTCTTGTGCTTTACTTTGATGGCCATTAACTGGAGTATTAAAATTATAGTGCAGTTACAATGTCTTTTATGACTTTGATCTTGCTTTACTGGGGGGAAATCATCTTACTACCCCAGGGTCTAGTAAGTTAATCTGCATGGTCTTTGGGGTTTTTTTTTTGTTTGTTTTTGTAGAATAATCATTTTTCTTTAAAATGTTTAATATAACCCGAATTCAATCTTCGACATATTGGAGAACAGGGGCCCAACTTTTTTTTTTTTTTTCCATTTGTGAAACAGTGTTTTTAGTTAGTCTGGCTTCAAATCCACCATTCTTCTGCTCCAGTCTCCCAACTGTTGTGGATTATAGGCCTGTGTCCCCCACCATGCCTGTACACAGCATCGGACTGAAATTTCTCCTTGTAAGACTTTTCCCAGATAACCTAGAGTTTAGTGTCCCGTACATTCCTTTCCTGGTTCCCTGTCTGTCTGTCTGTCTCTTTATCTAGCTCCCTCTCCTTGTACTCACTGACCCTTCTGCCTCTCTGCTTGCGCGTCTCTTCCATTAGTAAAACTTTCTCCTCGCTGTGATCGAATACACGACAGAAGTCATTTAAAGGAGTAGAGGTTCATCTGGAATTGGTTTCGCAGAATCCGCCCTTTATGGTGAGGAGGGGCGTGGAGATGAGGTGTGGGTAATGTGGCGGAACAGCAGCCCCTCACATCTACGTGTGTCAGAAAGCTCTTTAGTCTTCCCAGGCCCAGCTCTAGGGACTTATATCTGCCAGGTAGGACCCAGGTACCAAAGGTCCATGACCTACCGAAACAGCAACACAGTCTAGGGACCAAGCATTCAAACTCATTTCACACTCAAACTAGTACAGCTTCCCCCTCTCCTTACGTATAAACTGTAGGATTGTCTGTGTTCATCAACATAATAATTTATCTTGGGAAAAAAATTCATGAATCATGTACTTAAATGACTTCATGAATTTGGGGTTTTAGCAGAGGTTTGTAATCATCCCAATTCCATTCTAGAACACAAGTGTTAGGAAGATGAAGGAGTCTGCGTTGTAGTTAGACACTGGGGCCGTTTTCCACTGTGAAAGGCCCCTGTGAGGCTGTCCTGTGTACTTGCATGAAGGGAACTTTCTTCTCAGCTCCTCCAGCCCCTTCCTTGGGTCCTAGGAAGCAGGACCATGATAGAGCCTAGACCTGTGCAGTCTCTGCTAGCTCTAGAACAGCAGGAGATAAGTAAACTTCAGTATAGCCGGTGAGCCTTCCGGTTACAATTCCTCAGCTGTATAATTTACATTGTGAAGGTTTGTGGCATGTGTGGCTGACAACAAAACCCTAAAATCTGTTGCTGCATTTGTTTGGCAGGTGTGAGAAAGCCAAAGCCAGGAAGGAACACGTGATTCTGGGACTCCCTTTCAAAGAAGAAACACTCAGGACTGTAGTGTGAGATACCCATCACACCTGCCTGCCCCAACACTCCAATGGGCTGATCAGTGCAACAGGTGTGGACGGGGTGGATAACTACTGCGATAGGGTATCTCACTACTGGTGACTCTTAGATGTGGGAGGGAAACAGAACCCTGGGGTGGACTAGAAGAAGAAAAGGAGGGAGCCCAGAGCATGGCGCTGTGCATGTGATGCATAAACTCCCGCATAGGAAGTACTGAATTCCTCCAGAGACACAGAGGTCCTAAGGCCCCTACCGAGGAGAGGCTGTGGGAAGGAGCAGACCAGAAATCCTACAGAATTGTTTTATTTCTTACCTTCCTGTCTTAGTTAGGGTTTACTACTGCTGTGAAGAGATGCCATGACCACAGAAACTCTTATAAAGAAAACATATAATTGGGGTGACTCACTTAAAGTTTTAGAGGCTCAGTCCATTATGATCATGAAGGGGAGAGAGGCACTTAGATGTGGTGCTGGAGCTGGGAGTGCTCCATCTTACAGGCGACAGGAAGTCGACCGTCACACTGAGGGAAGCTTGAGAAAGAGACCTCAAAGCCCGCCCCCACGGTGACACACTTCCTTTAACAAGGCCACACCCTTTGGGGACCATTTCCTCCAAGCCACCACACTCGCAGTGTTAGAGGTTGAGTCTGGGACTTTGTATGTTCTAGGGGAGCACTCTATCATGGAGCCACAGCTCATCACTTCTCCCTTAAAGATTCTGCAACCACATGTAAGAATGTTGGAGAATTAGAAAGCCTAACAGACAAACATACAAGTGCTGAACACAGAAACACCAGAGGGGTGTTGGAATTGGACATGGGTGTGTCACCTGCTTTGTATAAAATTATATATATATATATATATATATATATATATATATATATATGATAGATACATCTTCAGAAGTGGACTTAAAATGGGTTGAGCCTGGGCTCTTTCTCTTTTTAAAAACAGTTCATGTCCCTAGGTGCTCATCGCTCTGTGGGTAGTGAGATCTCGAATGTAAATAACCAAGAGAGGAATCCCCAGGGTGACCCGGAGCGCCTGTGTGCTCACTAATTATCAGCAAATGGGAGTAAACAGCACCCTGAAGCATGGCATTTGAGGGAGGTCCTGCAGATGCACGTAAGGACTAGACATGATGGCAATGGATTGGCATGGGTGCAGAACATGTGCTTGAGATGGAAAAAATGCCATTCAGCTGGAGAAAATGTCAGCAAACACGTTTGGGGTATTGTCTGAAGAAACAAACACATTAATGAGCTGAAGAAATCTGAAAGGCAGCAGTTGCCAAAACAGACCTAAAGTCAGAGGAGAAGGAAACAAACAGGACCACAATAAGAAAGACCACCAAGGTGGACGGACATTCTGTAACAAAAGCAAAATGATGGCCAAAGACACAGATTCCCACTAGCTTAACCTTAGCTATAATAACTTGGGGCATTTTTCTTAATTGTATCCTTGAACAACACCGGTGTGGTGTTTCATAACTAGGTCAGATTATCCCATGGCTCAGATAGAGGGATTGTATTATTTTCTTGATTTTAGGGGAAAATATATTATCAGACAATAACTCACAATGGTGAGGTTCTTTTCCTTAACTATTGGTTATATATTTGAGGTCCCTTGTGCTTCTGTGTATGGCTGCTCATTGATCCGTGATTGGGTCAGCTGTTCATCACTGTGATAAGTGCCTGACATAACTTTTTGAAAGCTCGTTACAAGTTTGTAAAGTTGATGAGGCTGATCAGCGTTTGTTTGAGCTTTCACTGTTTGTAAGGTCTCAGTCCATGATAGTGTAGCATTGTTGCTCTAGGCCTATGGTGGTATGTTGTGGTGGAGCATGTTGGGAGGTCATGGCCAGACACAAAAAGGAGCGTAGGGAGGGAACAGGGTACTAGCTCCCTCTCTAGAACAAACTCCCAGAAGGATGGAAGACTCCTCATTGCATCCCAACTCTAACAGATTCCACCATGTCCAAACAGTTCCACAGAACGGCCAAGAATTATTTAACACAGTGACCTCTGAGATACCCTTAGCCAAACAACAGATGATTCAATGCAATATCATACAAGAACTTATTTTAGGATTTGTTCCAAGAATGGTGTTGAGATCGAAAAGCTTCCCGCCTTTAGAAGAAGCTTGGCGATCATTAACCCAAGTGAATGGAAGTTCCAGAACATTATGTACCCAAACCCTGTAGTTTCTCCATGTTTGAGAACTTTGTATAAACACTTTACCATGCTTTGTACGAATCAGTATTTCTGAGAACCAGGAACATTGCACAAATGACCTTTGGGTGATCTCTGTAGTTTACACACCTATAAGAATGTGAAGGTTTTAAAGACAGGAGTGAACCTTTGGAAGAACCTTTAATTCACATCATTCAATTCCAACGATTCAATATTATGCATCATTTAAATAATGTATTAACATGTATAGGGTCCAAAAACAGTCATTCAACCTGCCTTTGGGTTGTTTGCTTTTATTTGGCTGCAGGAGCAATGGGAGAATGAAATTACCCAGTCTGACCCCGACTTGCTATAGCCTTTAAATATATGGGACATCTCCAACTCTCTACCTTTCCAATGTCAGCCAGGATGGAGGTACAAACGCCGCTGTCTCTTACTCAGAGACAGAGGGTACCTGGCCTTTTAGCATCTCCACGGACCTGCAGATATGAGGACAGCAAGTCAGGGAGCCAGTGAGGGCGATAGACGTCCTGGAGTCTTGTGGCATCCTCTAAGCTGAGAGACTCACTCCTTGACTCCAAGCTGGCTGTTGGTCCTCAACTGTGGGTTCAGACGTAACTCCCTGTAGGCCCTTTCATTCCATCCCTTCTTTTTAGCAGACGGAGTAGGTCATCTTCCCAGCCCTCACTCTTCTAGAATAAGCCTTTAATCAGACCTCTGTGTATTTAATCTCAATAAATAGGAAAAGTGTAATTTCTCCGGCTGAAAAGGAAAAAAGGTGAAACTGTAACCCTGGTTGATGTCGAGTCTCCAGATGGAGTCATCTTAGCTCTCCTTAATATTCATGTCATCAAAGTCAGAAACTGTGAGCGATCTGGAGGAGCCTGAAGGAGCCCTGTGACAGGGCCACTCTGTCAGGAAAATACCTTAAGACCTTTTGTCATTTAAGTGTGCCCTCCCCTCTCTTCCCCCACTCCCTGCCCCCACCTCTTCCTCTCTCCCCCTTACCACAGCCGAACCCAGGGCCCAGAGGTAAGGACTTTTTTTTGGAAAGCAATAACCATCAAGAATGTCTTGAAACATCACCCCAGTTTCTCTGCGTATCATTCTACAGTCTAGAACACCACTATCTTTCCACCATAGGAAGCTGTGTGATTACTTTACTTTGCCTGTCAGGAAGTGAACGCGGGTGTCTATGTGCCGGCAAAGAAATATTTGCAGTACTTCTCCTACATAATGATACTTCAATCTTCTTCAGGGAAGAGAAGCCAGCTCAGATTGTCAGTAAGATATTTTATACAGCCCGAAACCAAACTTAGTAGGAAAAAGACTGTGATTTTTTTTTTCCCCCTTTCCTGGAAAAGGAAAACCAACACAAATACAAGTGTTATTATAGTGAGAGCATTTTAAACATTTAACATATCCTTTGTGGTTCTGATAAGATGAGGAGAGTCCCACTGAGTAAAATCACTCCAGAGATACACAGTCACTTGTTGTGGATTTTAATGTGCGTACTGTGTGATACAAGTCTGTGAGGGGAAAGCATTCTCCTTGGCTTTCTCTTCCTAACACTGACCGTGCACATATTGCAGACTCTGCCGCTAGGAAGATGCGTAAGTAACGCTTTATTGTGGCTCTTCACCCACTCCATGGTATTGAGTTTTGAGCATTAATATTTGATAGTTACACTTTCGATAGCAGCCAGTCATGATCCTAAACCTTGGTGAGGGCTCTGGAGACCCATCACTCAGATTCCTAAACAGCAGGAGTCAACAAGGCCCTTCCCGGTTGACTCTGGTGTGAGATTTAAGGAAGCCTGACAATTCGGAGCCTGATGGCTGCTGTAGGAGTGTGAGACATTGGTGATGTGATATGCAGGGGACAGTATAGACAAGGGGGCCCCTGCAGGCTGGCTGGAGTCTGCTGAGGTTGCACAGCAAATTAAGGAGTCTTTCTGCATCTCGCTCTCCATTGCATCCCTAGTGCCCTGTGTGGCATCCTCAGGTGCAGCCCCCTCTGAACACGCACCACCATCACGAGCACAGCCACCACTAGCAGGTAGGTACCAAGGCTTCCCCTTACATTGGTTATTAACTATTTTTGATAAACCTGACTAGGTTATACGCCAATAAAACCAAGGATTTCCTCGTCCAGGATAATTTTCCAATGCTCGACTCATTTTCAGCCTCCAGTTCCCAGCAGACTGTGTGCCCTTGACAAAGCCTTATTTTCTCCTACTGCCCACTCTTACCTCTCCCAAAACTCTTTTCACTTATTCATAAAACTTATTAGAATTCAAAATTCTCCCCTTGGCTTGCATACTTGTTACTGACAACCGCAGAAGACTGTTTGTTGGGACCCGTCACACTCTGTGTCTGCAGAGGTGATTGGGATATGGTAGATGCCCAACAAATATCTCTCAAGACAAGAATCACAGTGGTCACTGAGAAACCACAGGAGCTGCTTAGGAAAGTACTCACTGGATGAATCACAGCTCTGTCGCCCAAATAACAGTCTTGGGACCTTTCAGCTCTTTGCTTTTGACACCCTTTGTCTGTGTCTCCTATTTCCTGTACCCACAGCAGCTCATATGACAGTCAACATTCTAAGCTTGGGCGTGTGAGTCATGAGCAGCTCAGAAGTGTAAGTTACCTACCTACAAATGCTAAAAAAAAAAAAAAAAAAAGTATGCAAAATAGTATGAACATTGAGGTATGCATTAAGACCCATTAGGGGACGGAGGAGCAAATCCAGCTATGGGTCTCTTCCTGCTGCCTCACTGCAAAGCTCTCTGTGAGCTCAGCTTTGATCTGCTTGCGCCAGAGTACTCTGGTTCTCAAGACTCAATTACTTTGAAAGGCACCAAACCTAGCTTTGATGGTGTACATGGAAAATGGTAGGGAACTCGGGCTATTTGAGGAAAACTAAGTGAACAAAAATGAACCTACCCATTAGAGAAAACAAGCTCCAGCAGCTTTTCATGGCTGTGATGATAGGCGTGAACCAGACTGGAGCCCAGATGAGGGCTGTCACTGACCCTGCCTTCTGTCTGAAGTAAAGGTGGGAGACCCTGCTCGATATGTGATACGTGCTTCGGAAGGTGCTTTATTTTGCATCAATTCCTTCCCTCCGTTCTTTTTCGGGTTTGGACTCTTCAGTTAACTCTCAGAAGCACAGATCAACGAGGTGCACTTCCGTTTCAGTTTATCCAAGTCCAGATTTCAAACCCATACAGTTCTTCAGCTGACGTATAAACCCGTAAGAACCAGTAAAACATTCTGCTGGACACGGCTTCCAGCTGTCACAGAAAAGACAGACTCTTGACTGTGATCTTAACACCAGCATGAATTTCACTTTGGTTTCAAAACTGAAGTTCTTGAAAGCTGCCTCCTCAGAGCTTTACTTGCAGGACTCTGTGGGATTGGAAACTGAGGCAAACACTGGCCCCTGGGTCACATGGCATTGTTCTTCGGGGAAAGGCTAGAACACACCACAAGTGCTAACTCCAGGAAACCCCAGGGCTCTGCAGAACCCAGCTGTGCAAGTGCTATCCTGGGGCTTTGCAGCCCCATTGGCGCATCTGGACTTTCCCTGAGTTCTTTCCTACCTGTCTGCTCCCAGGAAACTTCATGGTCCTCCCAGGCTCTCTTTCCAGTCTACACATATCATGGAGGAAAGGGAAAAAACAAAAACAAAAACAAAAACTCAATGAAAAAGAATGCATTGAGATTGCCCGGAAGGTGAAATACAATACATAGACTTGCTGCCATTGCTGTAGTCGGGGTGTGAAGAGCGTGAGCAAGAAACAATGCAGAGGAATAAGAGCTTTGTTTTCTCCAGTCAAGGCGGAGATTTTGTCTTTTCTGGTGTTATACCTTCCAGAGGTTTGAGAGTCTGTCTTTTCTGCGACAGCTGGAAGCCCTGTCCAGAAGAATGTTTTTTTGGTTCTTACAGATTTATACGTCAGCTGAAGAACTGTATGGGTTTGAAAGCTGGACTTGAATAAAATGAAACGGAAGTGCACCGCGTCGATCATAAAATGGGTGGACTAACGCTGGAAAGTGTTTTTGCCCTATGGAAGGTCTCTCTGGAGGCTCGCTGCAGTTCCGGAAGGACAGGAGGGGCCTCCTCCCAGAGGGTCCCGTGGTGTAGATCTGGTGATTGTGAGCAGTAAGGAGAGTGAGGGAGTCAAGCTGGAAGATGTTAAATCCATTGTGGACTTAGCTAATTTAATGAGCGTCTACGGTATACTAAGCATAGGCTTACCCCAACTAAATGTATTAAACCTCATCAGGGTCACATTGTAAGCGTTAGTGTCATTACCCCCATTATGGATGGGAAGACTGAAGGAGGCAAGATTAAGTGATTTAGCTACGTAAACGAAGAAGTCAGTTACTGGAGGACCCATATGCAATTTCCATGTCATGAGCACTCCGGGGGAGTAAGGGTTATGCAGAGACGGGAGCTGCCAACCTTGAACAGGCCATCTTCTGCAGGAAGACTCCTGAAAACTAATGGGGTCTGAGGTGCACACAGGAGGGCACTACCCTCCTTACAGAGAGGCCCAGATGCACAGGCTGTCCAGTAGGTCCAGGTGAATGAGATGATCATACAGTGAGGGGCTGACTAAACTGTATGAGGACTATTCGAAGTCACAGTGTCATTACAACATGTTCCCTCTTCTGTTCCCTCCCCTCTCGTTTACCCTCCTTTACTCTCCCTCAAATTCATGGTCTCCTTTTCTTTCATTGTTGATAGATTTCTTTCCCTCCCCCTACATGTATAAATACAGCCTGCTCAGTCACTGTAATGTTTTGTGCATGTACATGACTGGAGGCTGACCACTGGTCTTGAGTAAGCAACTGGGCATCTCTTCACTAGGAAATGCTACATTTTCTCACTATTCCTTACTTGGCTATAGTTCTCTGTCTAGGGTTGCAGAGAACATACTGTGGTCTCAGACCCAACTGAGACATCTAAGCACAGTTGCTGTACCTAAGCCTCTGGGAAACATTGTGGAAGACGAGGCAAAAACATTGTAACATCCAGTGCACTCCTAGAAATACTGGCCCCTTTTTCAGCAGAGTTGAATACAATGGTATTGAGCTAATCTTTTCCCTCTTCATTTACTTCTCATGATAATCACATGTTCAAAGTTCTGTGCCAAGCACTTAGATTCTGAGACATCTGGGAGTTGGGTGTCACTGGACCCTCAGTCATCTGCAAGAAGGAGGTTATGCCTTGAACCTCAAAAATCAGTGGCAGGAAGGGGGGGTTGGCCAGAAGGGCCAAGAGCCTTGTTGTTGCTTCTAAACATACCTTGATGCATAGGGAAAGGCCCTGAGACTGTTGGGTGATGGTGTATTACAGAGATAATAAAGACTCCACTGCAAACAGGTGGATGTTTGATTTCCTATGATATCCTGAGCTGAAAACAAAGAAAATGACTGCGTGTGATAACACAGCTATTACTGAGCACAGTTTGGAGTATCAAAAGAGCCCAGTTTGGAAGGACTTGAAACCACAAACCAAAAATATTAGTCATCAATGTAAGAAGCATCTAAACACACAGCCCCTACTTTGTCAAGATGGAGATTGTTTTCCCTCTCCTAATCCGTCCAAGTGAGTTTTTAATGTGTACCTGGTGGCTATGATTTATGCAGAGAGTGAAACTGTTAGCTGTTTGATCCACCTAAAATCTTAATATAGTCCTTCATTGTTATTGCTGTTTGTATGTAGTCCTGCAGGACAGAGAGTAAGAGCTGCCATTTGGCCCTTGGCAGTCAGCTCTGTAAGGAAATGGGGCCTCAGAGTCCAATCTTTATACAAAACACCAGATCCTTATCGGGTTCAAGAAATTCAGGGATTCTGAGCCAAGGGGCTTTAACAAACCACTGGAACGAGTTGAGTTACTTTTGCTTTGCAATGATTTCCCTAAAAGGAGACATTCCTCTGTGGGGTAGGAAGTGTTTCCTTTGTTGTCCTTTGCTTTCTAATACTCTGGTGCTGAGTAAAGATACACGGAAGGAGATCTGGGGAAACTTATTCACAGTCTTGAAAGAGATGGCGGAGGTCAACTTTCGAAAGTACAGGTGATGCCATCTCCAGGACCCACATCCCCTCCGTCCCTCCCATCTCCCTGCCAACTCCACTGTTACTCATCTGTATCATTGGCGCTGCATGTTTAGTTTCCTTACCGTTCCCTTTGCACAATGTCTGTTCTTGAGAGATGCTGTGTACCCTAGAACAACCTCGAGGCTAGCTCTGTGGGTCCAAGAGTCGACCTGTTACACCCTTGAACATGAAACAAGAGCCGGTACAGTCACCACCCAAATATCCTTGCTTGAGTGCCAAATTTTAGACAGCCTTGGTTTTATCTGCTTTTCTGTTCCTCTCTGCCTGAATTCTGGCCACCTCATGTTATTAACCAATTGAAACCTTTCTAACTTTTTCAGCACTCCATGGGGAAATTCCATTCGAAAATTCTTTTCCCTGTCATTTGAAAGAAGGAAGATGGGAAATAGGCGTGCGCTCCACCCCCCCCGCCGCACTGTGTGGTGTGTGTGTGTGTGTGTGTGTGTGTGTGTCTGTCTGTCTGTCTGTCTGTCTGTCTGTCTGTCTGCGTGCTCTTCTTTCTTTTTCAAATGACGTAGGGAGTTTGGGCAAGCTCCCTACCCCCCACCTCTCCTCTTTGATGCTAACCCTGATTCCCACTCCTGTAGGATGAGTTTCGCTTTGAAGGCTTGGGTAACCTCAGAGAGTGGGAACAGCAGGGGCCCCCTAAGGGAGCCTCTCCAAGCCTACCCTAATCTCAAATGAGCCCCAGCTGCCCACCTCCCAGGGAGCCACCGAGGTCCCTTAAGGTAGGTTACATAGCCTAGTTCTGCTAAAGTGCAATAGCATTTGACAGAGCTTTCCATGAGTCCTTTGCTAAGCCCAGCTCTGCGTCGTCCCCCCCCCCCCGCTCTGCCCCGCCCGGGCTAGGGTCCTTGCAGGGACAAGTTACTGTGTTCTTGGGGGCATCTACACTGTAAACTCCCAAGCGTAGGTAGGGGCAGGGGAGTTGAGACTATATACCCTGTAGAGAAGAAGCCACAAGGGGGACGCAGGCGGGGGAAGAAGCAAAAGAAAAAAAAAGACAGAAAAGAGGAGAGCGGAGAGGAGAGGGGCCGGAAGGAACCTGGCTTCGGGATGCTGATGGGGGACTTCCTACGGGGGGCTGGCCTTTCTTTGGATCCTCTTGAGCTTGCTGCTCAGACAGGTAGTTAGGAGAAAAGGAAGCTGTCAGCTGAGGCAGAAGGTTCAGCACCTTGCCTTGCGCGATCGCGCCCCGACCTGGCTCAAGCGCGCGGTGCAGGTGTCGACTCCCCTGGTGCCCCTCCTGGGAAGGGGGACAAGTCGCTTCCGAAGGGACGGGCGGCGGACGAGGGAGGGGTTGGGAGGCTGGGGAAGGGGCGGGGGCGGGTGAGCCCCCGAGAGCCAAGCCGGGCTGGGTACCGACTGCCATCCTGCCGCAATTTCCCTGTGTCATGGCTCCGGTCTCTTAGCAACAGCCGCCAGTCCGGCCGCCCGGAGCAGCCGCCGCGGGCTCAACTCCACCCGGCGGAGCCCGGCGCGCCGCAGCCACACAAAAGAGGCGCAAGGCCGGGGAGCGCGCGGCCGCAGGGGCCGGCGGGGGACGCGACGGGAGGGGACAGTGTCATCCAAGGAGGCGCGCCCGAGGGAAGAAGAGCTCCGGGAGGCACGCGGGCTACGGAGGACCTGACACTTCTTGGAAACTCTTGGAAATGGCTCCCGCCACCGCGCCAGAGGGGACTTCGAGCCCCTGGCGCAGGTTCGTCCCTGCCGAGCTGTCCAGCCGCTCTTGCGCCCGGGGCCCCGGGGCGCTGTCCCTGCGCTCCGCCGTCGGCTCGGGCTGAAAAGTTTCTCCATGGTTCTTTGTGTTTCCCGAGCTGCCCCGGTCTCCCTGGGTAAGTGAGCGATTATTGTTTGCTTAGAGTGCCTCCATTTTGAGCAATCCTGTCAATCCCCGGCCTCCGACCGCCTTTCACCAGCCTGCCTGTCCCCGAGCCCAGGCCCCTTGGGGGATGTTCCCAGCAAGGTGTTCTCCTGGGCGTGCTACCAGGGCTGCGCTGCCCAGAAAAGGCGAATTGGGGATTGCCTTCACTTCGCTCCAGCCCGTCCTCCCTCCAGAGGCGGACTTGCAGCTGCTGCACCCATGTGACTAGACCAAAGCAAGGACGAGAGATGCATGGCCCTGGGGGGGGGGGGGGTGGCAGGGGCCGGGGGTCGAGGACCTAGGCTGGATGCGGGGCACAGTATGGCGCGCAACATGGGGCCCTGAGTCTCTGACGCCGGGCTCGATCCATCATGAGCTGAGAACTTGAATCTCTCTCTCTTGGAAGCGGTTGTATTTTTAGACATCCCTCATTTGATTTCCCCATCCCCCATTCCTTAACCAAGGCAGGACTCGCGCCAGGCAGCCAGCTGAGAAGGCAGACAATATCCACTGCTAAGTTTGTTTTCCTTCGTTAGGTCTAAGGGAAGCCTCAGAGGGGGCTTTCCCGCAGCACCTGACCTTTGTGGGTATTCTGTGCTGGATCGTGGATACGCTGAAAAGGAGTTCAGCTGTCAGGAGAGCTGCAAGCATAATAAACTAGGGAACTAATTACTAGCTATTAAAAACTAATTTTAAATACCTTCTGTAAACCATTGTTGAAATCCATTCCAACTTTCCTTATATTCTTATATTCTGCGGGATGTGAAGCTGGCTTGCAGAGGAGGAAGGTTGCTTCCTCCTCCAAGACATCCTCACGGGGTGGGGGGTGGGGGTACAGGGGCACCTGATTGGTGTCTAGCAAAACATCTGCCCATCTCTTTTCAGAGAGCCACCCTGCAGGCCAGGCCCGAGTTGGCTTTGTTTCTGAAATGCCTGGACCTTAAAGTCTCTTGAAGTCAATCCAGACCTCAACATTATTAAAGACAGTGGGGCCTTGCAGTTCAGTTAAAACAGCAATATCTATGTTGCAACCATATAATAAATATAATCATGGGGGCAGTCTGTCATATATATTCAGTGTTTATGCTTATTGACACAGGGCCTTTTAAGAAACAAATTTTAAAGGTTTATAGATATAGTCTCACTCACCATTGACTCCCCCCCCCAAAAAATAAACCAACTTAGCATTTCTCTATGGAATTCCAACCAAGTTTCAAAGACATACCGATTTGTAAGCAGCATAAAAACCTGATTGTCATTTGCTTGCCCACGTGGGAAAAAGATCATACCCAGATTGACACACTGAAAGAATCAAGAACCAGACCTATTCACCCAAGCACCAATTAAAAGCAAAATTCTACCCAAGTAACTTACATTTTCAAAGGATAATTTATTCTACTACATGGACTGTCTTGATGGAATCACATACTCAAAGGCCTGTGATGGCCATCTGTATCTTTAAGAGCCATACAATGCCCTCAATTTTAGCATCTCTATTACAGAAGAGGAGACAACCCATGTAACAGAGAATATACTCTCAGGACTCGCCTGGGAGAACAGGAATTTTAACGGCTGACAGATAACCACTAACAGGCACCAGCTCTTTTCCTATTTAGACTGTATAGACAACAACCCAAAGAGCTTCCCAGAACTAGGACACTATTGCTACCACAGCTCTTGCTCAGAATCACCTCCAGAGAGTAGAATGAAGAAAACAGCTTTTGTGTGTGTGTGGGGGGGGGGGGGGAAATACCTTCCTCTAAATCATCATTATGTAGACAGCTTTACCTAGGTAACTGCCTATTTATTTGAACACTGGGGTTCTGTAGAATGTTGTTGGTACATTAATGAAGGGCCAGGAAACTATTATGGAGGGATTCTCTGTTGTTGTTTCTTTAAGATTGTCCTTCTCCCACACAAGAGAAAGATATTTCTTACAGGATTCCAGGGGACTTCTCAGACTCCCTGATGAAATCTAGCACAGGATACCTTTATAGGGAACTCCTCCAGGGGAGGAGAGAAAGCCAGAAGGAAGAGGGTGGTTACATAACAGTTACCTAAAAGGAAATATTCCACACCAAGAAGCTGTCCAGATGTTGCAGAGTGTTGATGAGATGACCGGGAGGGGCCTCTGCTCGCCCATTGCCCTGGGATCAGAGTAGCTAAGTGACAACTTTAGGGAAAGATTTGCTGCTGAGTGCCGAAGTAGTATCTCTGAGATTTTTCTGGGTAATGAACAAGTAAGCCACGCTGCCAGAGCTTGGTGTCTCTCTCTCGTCCTGGGAAATGAATTCCTTTCTTTTTATACAGTACTAACTTTCAGAACTGTTTGGTGACTTTGGGCCCACATGGGCGAATTCCTGGCTCCAAGGCCTGACACTCCAGAGGCTCCTCCTTTGGGAAACTTTTCCATTGCAGTGAGAGGCAGGGTGAATAAAAAAAATAATAAAAGAGGCGCTGACCAAGAAAGACTTCAAGCAGTACTTTGACCCCCACATTCACTGTCTTTATAGGGATGGTAGGGAATCCACCACTGGCTGCTAGCCAGGAGGCTTTCGGATGAACAGTACCATCCCTAGGTCACTCTTGGAGCATGTGGGACCCCGGGGAGAGGTGAAAGCTTCCTCAAACTGTTTCAAGCCCGCTTTCCCTTCCCTAACACAGACCCATGTCTGGTCTGTGTGCCCACCACTGAGGTGGGTGGAGACACACCCGGAGTGGAGTTGAACCCAGGAGCAGGGATGGTCCTGGCGCGTGGGATGTTGCTGCAACCAAGCCCACACCCTCTGACTGTGTTCCTCTGCTTTGCCGCAGGAGGAGGTGACCAGGCAGCCAGAGGGCATTTGGCGCTCCCCACTACGCAAGCTTCGCCCCAGGCCTAGGGGCTAGCCCTGAACTCCCCCAGTCCAGTCCGCCATGATCGCCACCGGTGGCCTACTGAGGATATCCGCCCGCAAGCAGGATCCGCTCCGGCCCCCCAGCCAGGTCCCTAAGCGCAGGAGGAAAGCCAAGAAGAGGCGCAAAAACGACGTGGTGGTGGTGAAAGGCAAGCTAAAGCTGTGCTCCGTCTCGGGGCTCATTGCCCTTTGCGGGATCCTAGTGCTGTTGGTGGGCATAGCCATGGCCGTGGTGGGCTACTGGCCAAAGGCCAACGCAGCCAGCAGAGGGGGCAACAAGCAGCTACTGCCTGTGGCGGGTAGCCATCGCTTTGGGGCCGCTGGCAACAGCAGTAGTGGCCGCAAAAACCCGACCAAGAGCCACTCTGGGACCCCAGGGGGCTTTAACTCCAGTTCCGTGGGCGGGCCCAGGAGTTCGCCTCCTCCTAGATCTGCTGCCACATCTTCCTCCTCCTCCTCCTCCACATCGGTGGGCTTCTTCTTCCGAATCGTCTCAGGCTACTTGCACTCTGACAAGCTCAAGGTCTTTGGGCCCCTCATCATGGGCATTGGCATCTTCCTCTTCATTTGCGCCAACGCGGTGCTCCACGAGAACAGGGACAAGAAGACCAAGATCATCAACCTCCGGGACCTCTACTCCACTGTCATCGACGTGCACAGCCTCCGCGCCAAAGATCTGGCGGCGGCAGCTGCTGCAGCCACCGCAGCCGCCGCTTCCTCCTCCACCGCCGCCCCCGGCTCTGCGCCCCCCAGGGCAGCGCCGCTCAATGGTTTTCTCAGCTATGTGCAATCCCGGGGCCTGGAGCTGAAGCCTGGCAGCTGCACCGGCTCTGCAGACACCTTCGGGGCCACTGCAATGCTGGCCAGAGGCTCATGGCCCCACCCCTCCGGGCTGGCCGGAGGCGGCGGTGGGACTCTGGATACAGGGTCCCAGCCGGACCTGGCTTCATCTCCGCGCTGTCCGCGGGAGCCCCCGAGCCTGGCCGAGGCGGTGTACAGCATCTACCGCGAGCGCTCCAGCGGGGCTGGCCGGCGCCGGACCACAGTTGCCGCGGTGGCCGCGGCCACTGCCACTGTCACCGCGGCCGCCAGTGGCAGCAGCAGCCCGGCGCCCTGCAGCCCAACCGGGAGCTGGGGGCGCCAGAGCACCGCCAGTTCCCTCGTGGGCTCCTCGCTGAGCGCCTTCGCGCTGCTGCCTCTGCAAGGGGACCGGGACAGAGTCGGGGACTCGGAGGGAGCAAGTTGCAGCTGGCACAGGCCGCCCGGGGAACGCGGCTCCCGGGGTCTCCCGAGGGGAGAACTGGACCTGAGCCTGACGGACCTCCGGGGAACCGAGGGTGCGGCGCGCTGGGCGTCCAGGGAGCCGGAGGAGCCCGAGGGCGCGGCGACAGCAGGCACCGCCAGGGGGCAGGGCGGCCGCCTGCCCAGGACCGGCAGGTACGCGGCCTGGCGGCGCCGCAGCACCAGCGGGCTCCTGGACTACCGGGTGCAACCCTCGCCGGAGCCCCCGCCGTCCCCGCGGGCGGCGGACCTGGACTCCAGCCCTCCTCCGGGTGCAGCCGCCACGCCCTCGCTCCATCTGCCCCGCGAGGACTCGCCCCGGGTCCGTCGGGACTCCCACAGCTCTCAGTCGGATGAGCAGTCCAGCAGCAATAAGGGCTACACCCCCCTGAGGGAGGCCGACACCTCGGCGGAGTCGGTCGTGGACGTGGTGGTCAAGAAAGGGCTAGAGTGTGCGGACACCACCGATCCCGGTACGGAGCCTAGCTCCCCGGAGGGTCCCAGTCTTGAGACGACTAGTGAGGAGCAGCCTCTGTCTGTGCAGAGGCTGTTTACAAACAAGGAGAAACTCTTTCTGATTTCCAAGTCTCACACCCCAGAAGTAGAGGACCCGGAACTGGAAAACTCTTCCACCTAGGGAGAGGGGGGGGAGGGTAAGGAGAGACAGTCCCACTGGAACCCCTACATTAACCCCAACCCATTCCTGTGTGGACAGGTTTGAGGAAATCATTCAATATCCAAAGAGCTGCAGAATGTTATCCTTGAATTGCATCCACAGGATTCCTGTAGATAACTCAAGCAACTTTTTTTAAAGAAAAAAAAAGAAAAGAAAAAGAAAAAGTAGTCGTTTTTTTATGTCCGATGGTGATTGTACGTTCCATGAAAACCAAATGTATTAAAAGGTCACAATCTAGTTCATTAGATGGAATTCTCTTAATTTTCTTAGGCTAAAGATAATAATATATTTTTGACAGTAACTCTGCACTTTAACCCAGTTCTTTGCACCACGTGCTCTGCTGCTAATAGCTGCTTGTGAACGAATGGCAAGCATTTTATTTCCCCTCTCCTTGAAGAGCCTAGAAGAGTTCCCGTCAGCTCTCTTAGAACTGATCTTTCTAGGTGAAGTCAAAGCCTCAAGAATGGGCATTCCAGAGAGGGTTCCCTTGCCTTACCCTACTCTGCGCTGCGGCTGTCCAGATGACTCTATTTTTTAAAAGGATATTTGCATTTTGCTACCAGACTGGCAGACTGGAGGGCGCCAGCAACTAGACTGGACTGCTACGTCGCTAAGCTCACAAGACCACATACACCGTGCGTTACTATTATTACACCTGTATGAAAAGTAACGTTAGTATTTAAAGTCTTTTTTTTTTTAATAAAAAGTTACCAAACAGTTAAACATAACATTGCCTCGGTTTACCTGGGAACAAATGATTCTAGAGCACAGCAAACATGTAACAATTTCTCTGGTGAATCCCAAATATTCATAGGTTAAGACTGCCTTCTTCCAAAGTGACAGAGGGTCAGTACAAGCGTGAGAGCAGTAATCCATTTCCAGTGTGTTTTTAACATGAAGACACGGGGTAGTTATTGCGTGTCTCTTTTAAGTAGGATGCAACCTTGGATAAGTACTATTTTCCTATAATACTTGTAGTTAACCCCAAGGTTCATTTGCAAGGGTGCCCGGCTTAGTAAATCCTTCCACACCCACTCCCGTTTCTCTATTTGATCTCCAATTTGGGTGATGTAAGCCACATAGCAGTGTTACCATACTTCCAGAATAGTTTACATTTCATCCTTCAGTCGATTGTCATGACCAAAAGACAATGTAGAGTTCTAATCCCTCTTCCTCTGAGCATGGCTCTCGGCGTGGAAGATAGAAACACTGCTTTTGAAGAAAAGCTGGTGACAGGTATGCCTGTATTGCCCCTCATGAGTGACCAGGCATGCTGCAGGAGATGTGTGGATTCAGGGCAGAGGAAGGTCATGGCATTTGCTAGCTGTGAAGCTCTTAGCACTGTAGAAACAGACCCCCTGCCAGCAGATCTGTAAAGTGAGGTTGAAAGACCCACAGGGCTCTTGCTTACTGGGAACAAGTGCAGGGTAGGGAGGAGGAGCAGGGGTTGGACCTGCAGAGTCCAGTAGGGTTCCAGGAGATAGACTTGGTTTAACAGAGGGGCTACTGTCCCATTATTACCATTGTGATGTATCTTCTGCCAGCTGCAGCTGATCAGGCTTCACCCCAGGCTGCAGCAATCTGGAGTAGTTATTCATTATCTACAGAACCACAGGCAAATCCCTTAATCCCCCAGGGCCTCTGGTGAATGATGTAATCTCTGTGATCCCCTTCAGCTCTAAAAGCTTAACTTAAATTCAGAGTATTGGATTCGGGCCGGATAAAATCTTCTATTTGTATATACAACTTAGCAAAGAGTGATACATTCCATAAACTTCCATTAGTCTAACTTTCTGTAATAATTTTTAAGTGAACCTAGCATCCCCCACGACTATATGTATTAAGCTGATAACTTGCTTTGAATCTCTGGATTAACTTACTGAACTTTTCTACAAAGCAAAAGTGAGTTTCTAACCCAGCAAGAGACAAACAGATGCAACCAGAGCTCTGGTAACATTGTATTTTTCCTGTCTGCCTTGCAGAGGTTGTTCCTGAAGAATTAAAACCCGCCCTGATATTCTTCAGTGCCGTTTACAGTCCTCAAATGAAACATGAAGGCATTTAACAAATTATGAAGTTACTCTCTCCTAGCCTAACAAAAGAGAGATGGATAGAATCAATTTTTGCCTTTGCAAACCAGGAAATTCAGCCCAAACAATTGACTTCAGTTACTGGTATTTGTGGCTTATTGATATTGATCCAGTCTCTGTTGACCAATGTCAAGGGGATGGAGTACTGAAGAAATGATTTAATCTACAAATAAAGTTCTTATAACAGGCTTGGACTGTAGATAGACAGTGCTGTAAAAGTATCATTAGTGTTATTTGGAAGAGCACCAACTGCTAAGTAGACTTATTTCATAGGGGCTCCTTTTTTTTTATTCACAGTAATTTTAGGTTTAGAAAATCCAATGTGTAAAGCAGGAGGTCACAGTGGCACTAAGTGTGACCTCCGGGACTTATATAACACTGCCTTGGTTTCTGAGTCTGTTGAATAGCAATAATAATAGCATTTGACTCATAGGATTAATTATTCAAGTAAGGGCTAAATAACTAATATGCTTAAAGGACTTAGAACAATCTTGGCACACAAAAATTTCACTAAATGTTAAGCACCATTACATAAGCAAAATTCAGAAAAGTAATTAGTAGCCTAAAATTACCAGCCAGTTGTTAGGGACAATGACAGATTTATTGTATAGAAAAGTCTTAATAATGTAGATATATCAGAAAAAAATAGATCTTCAGAAGGGAAAGCCTTGAGAAAGAATGTGGTCTTGTGGCACAGAACCATGATGTTACGTAACATCGGGTGAGTGCCCAAAACCCATCACTGTGTTTGGCTACCATTTGTTCCCTTTTTATTTACTGAAGCTGGGCACAACCGAAAGGCCAGCGAGCTCCTGAGGTAGCGGCACTGTCTGTCAGAAAGACCCAAGGTCAAGATCAAGTGCTCACTCTACACAAACATGCTCTCTGTCAGTTTCCAGGCAGTGTGGGTTTCTCAAAAGGATGGATTTTTTTTTTAATCTTTTGAGCTGAAGGAGTTAAAGCAAAACCCTTCTTACTATGTCAACACAAAGTATATGAACTTGTACTTTAATTATACAGTATTTCGCCAAGGCACAAAATTTACTTCCCTCTAATTTATAAATAAAATCTTGTGTTGATGGTTATAGCCTAAGTTGGATATTTTCCTCATTCATAACAAATAAAATGTAAGAGTAATAGTCACTGGCTTTGTTTTGTATAGAAGGGGATATTTTTATTATGTTTTTGGAGGTACTAAAATCAAGAATTAAAAATTTGAGGTTATGCTAACTTCTTGAATGACTCTAGCTCTGAATGCATTCTGAAGCTCCTCCTTTTCAAAGGACTCCTCTCTGAGGGTTTTTGTTTTTTTAATGTTCAAAATAAGATGAATTTTTAAAAATGGATATAGATAGTATTACTTTTTAATTAAGTCTCCACAAATTGGACAACCCAAATTCAGTTGAACAGCTTCCTGATACTCTCCAAAGGCCAAAAACCAGACAAAACTCATATATTTATGAGTGCTGCCTGGCCATCATGGGGTCAGAAAATCACAGGGCTAGTATTGAGTTCAGCCAGGGCTGAAGCATTCCAGGAGTTACCAAGGCCTACCACCCTGGTGATCTAGCACCAGGCTTGGACCATCTCAGGAATTATTTCTGTCTTGGTGATCTTGTTTTGTCCGCAGAGCCAGAGGACTTTTGAAGCCTCCGCCTTCTGATAATACATTGTTATTCAACACTGAGTGTGTGTGCACTAATGCCAGCTGTGCTCGGGCTGTTTGTGGTAATTGGGTCATTGACAGATTCAATGCTCAGATAATGCATTGCCTTATCAGTGGGGTGTGCTACTTTGTGAGCATCACAAAGCCTGTGCCTGCCTATAGCTATGCTTCCCATCCCCAAGTGTGAGTCCTAGTGAGATCAGGACTCATTACCAGTAACAAGGGAAGCAGCCAGTTGCCAGGTGCAGGTGTGGAGCAGGAAGAGGGCCCTGGTAAAAGACAGGAGAGTTGAAGTTAGGCGAGCACCTCCAGAAATGACTCCATCTCAGAAAAGATGGCTTGGCTACTCCGCTTTGTGGATGTGTTTGGGCTGGACTCAGAGACACATCTCAGAAAAAAAAAAACGGAGGAGCAGCCCTGTTCCTTAGAAGACGCCTTTCAGGAAATATTTAACTGGATGTGTGTGTTTGTTTCTCATTGTTTAAGAAGTTCAATATAACATGTTACTGACATCAACCCATTTGATACTAGTAACTACTAAAAGTCTGATAATGCCCAGTAGTAGAAAAGAAGCTGTTGTTTTGAGGTTGGCAAACTTGAGCATCTACCTTTTAACTAACTCAGCCTTCAGTGTAAGAACCCCACCCCACCCCCAAGTTATTGTGTATTGTCCATTCTGTCAGTGAAAGTGATCACTGACCTCCTTTGTCTTACTTCCAAGCTTGTACCTTTCTTTGCTTTGTGAGTACAAGTGTCTGCATTGCAGTTTGTAGAGATACAATCTTACCCGAAAGGCAAATAACCTGTCAGAACAGCCAGAGCTGCAGTCCTTAGAGTTTCCAGACCAGCTTAAATTTATCCGGAATTGCTTTGTGGCAGCTTGGCAGTCACTATGCTGTGTGCAGAGGGTAGCTCTGAATAAAACACCAGGTCCCACCACAGGAGCTTACAGGCTTGTTTATGAGGCAGGCACACAACCGGCGATTTCAATATAATGTAAGCAAATCTTACAAGGTAGTTTTGTGGGCTTCTAGTCAGGTCCTGATCCATGAAGAAAGGTTACATAGCTACAAAAATGTGGGGAAGAAAGTGTCAACGGGGGGAAACAGTATAGGAAATGGCAGGAGGCAAAGAACTCTCTACTATACTAGATTATTATAAGGTCCATTAAGAGTTATCTTTTCCTCAGTTTCTCTAAAAAAAAAAAAAAAAAAAAAAAAAAAGACAAGCGGTGTGTTCATTTTAGGAAAAGCCAAACACATTTGCCTCTGTGTCCTTAGAGGTAGACAAGCACATATCTCATCTGTGTTACGAGCAGTTTTCCTCCAGCCTGGTCCCACAGCTGTGTCAGCCCCAAATAACACACATTCTGTATCAGATATAAAAGCTGTTACTAGCATTTCATACTGGCTAGCTCTGTCTTAAATACTAACCCATTTATATCAAAGTGTTTCCACGTGGTCTTATCTTGCCAGAGAGAGGGTCCGGTCCTCTTCTCCCAAGTTCCTACATCTTGACTCTCTCTACTACTACTACTCCCAGAATCCTCCTTGTCTCCTAGTCCCGCCTATCTTGCTTTCCTATTGGCCAACAGGGCTTTATTCATTAACCAATAAGAGAAACATACTTATAGAATGACTTCTCCCGTCAGATCTGTAAGTAGCAGATTAGACTTGGATGAAAGTGACCTGGGCATCACAGCACTCACAGTCCACATTCCCCACCAACAGAGATTTAACAATCCCATAATGACTTCTGCTAACAGGGCTGAGAAGCACCAACTTACCAGACACTAAGAAGCCACACCCTTAAGCTACAGTTATGAACAAGAAGCGTTTTGTTGAGTTACGTATTGACTTTTTGGTTGCCACATCTTGACTGAAAAATCACACTGAATTTAAAAATTAAAAATTTGAAATCATTTTTTTTCTCAACGCATGCATAATGTGGTGAAACTGGGAAAGGATTTGTCACTTGCCACAGTTGGAGTCATTCCCGCCTGCTGGGAAACACTTAAGTTTTCTCAAGTGCTGTGAGACAGCTTCAAGACTGGAGACAGCACAGCATCCGGCTGGGGATGGTTGATCAAGCTGCTGAATCTAGGCATGCTCACCAGTGTATTTATACAGATCTCTGCACCGATTTGCAACCTCCTTCATGTCAGAACAAAAGGATGCATTTTGTTAATAGCAAACTGCATTGCTATTTCCCTTCACACATGTATTCTCAGAGAACTGAAAGATTATTTATAACCCAAACAGTCTTCTGCAAATGAATCTTCTTTGTGGACCAGCAGAAGAATAAGCCTTTTGATCTCTAAAGAGCCAGTAATTTGGGGGTAGCCATTGAAAAATAGATTTAGCCAGAACAATGCAGTAAAAACACAGCTCAATGGCATGTTTACCCAAAAGCTATGACAAGATTTGTAGGCCAAAAATTTTTTCAACACAAATATTGCTAATGAAAGGGAAGGTGAAGAAGAATCAGCTTGCTTGTATGAATTCTTCACATAATTTCTCAATTTTTTCTTTGTTTTGTTTTGTGTTTGTTTGTTTGTTTTTAAGACAGGGTATGTAGCTATGGAGCCTGTCCTGGAACTAGCTCTTGCAGACCAAACTAGCCTCGAACTCATAGAGATCCACCAGTCTCTGCCTCCTGAGTGCTGGGATTAAAGGCATGCACTTCTACCCAGCCAATTTCTTGGTTCTTTACAATCTTTTTAGTGCATAGACAGTCAAGCAAAAATTCAAGCTGTGTTTATTCTTTTTTTTTTTTTTTTGTATTCCATGAATGTGAAAATTGTGAAAGCGAAGCACTCGCCATTGCAGATAAAATTCAATAGATATTATCAAGTGAACCTTTACTTCCATAGTCACTAATAACATTTTGTAGGGCTATAGTTACTGGAAACACTGTAGACAAAGTGCTGAAATTAATAACGGCATCATAAACGATGTCTGTTAAGAAACAGAATCATTGTGACGAGTGAGAGATTTGGAAGACTGATCTGATAACTAAATGCTAACCCTTATGCTTATGTAATCACACAGCTCAAAGTATTGGGAGCACTAAATATGACTTGAGTGTGTTTATTGGGTTGAGCTGTTTTCTTCCATTTATATTCTTAATTTCATTTTAGCTTCATGCCTGAGGGACAGTTCTTGATTTATGAGTCTTGTTCAGAATGACTTTTTCGGGGGGTGGGGGAGAGAGAATGTATTATATTAATAATAAGAAGCTAAAAGAGACCAAAGAGTAATTTGGGAAGGTTGGTAATAATATGTTTTTTTTTTCCTCCCCAATTTTTACATACCCTTACACAAAGAATAAATGGGCTGGTTACTTCTTGTCTGCAGATGAAAATCCAAACACAATCAGAGTTTATGGCTTCCCTTTCCCTCTCCTCTCTGTGGGCATGGACACAAGTGACTTCCTTCTGTCTATACCCTACTGTATCTTCTGACCAATCACAGGTGTGAAGATAAATGGTCTCTACCACCTGAAACAAAAGCCAGCCTTGACTAAGTCAGTGGCAATTAAGGCTAACACTTAACAAATAAATAGAGCATCTGGCTAGCCTGCAAGAATGAATCATCTTTAACGGAAGTATCAGATCATAGTTTAAAAAAAAAAAAAAAAAAAAAAAAAAAAAAAAAACCCTCAAATGACAAATAGGAAAAGAACTTACTTCTTACTTCAGGTCTGATTAGAGTCATAAGTAAAAACAATATCAGTTGATGTGAGACAATTTTTCAGCCCCAACATGTTTTAGAAAATTGTTTAGTGGCTGTATATAATATGACATGTCTCAAAAATGTTAATTAAACTGGTTTATGTAATGGGTTGAAATGTGTAATTTACTTAGCCATGCTCCCATAGACATTTGGAAATAAATTTGTAAAATCTGGTTGTGAGAGGCTGTACGGCATGATAAACTCAGAGTGGAGGGTTGAATTAGGTCTCTCTCCACCAAAGGTGAGGAGACCTGGGGAGTATCTTCATTTCATTACTACGGTTAGAAAACACAAGTTCGGCAGCAATAAAGATTTGTTCTCTCAGCGGCTTCTCGTTGGCCCACCGTATTTCAGCACACAAACCCATGAACAAAAGACAACAATACCATTTGGATCTCAGAGTGGGTAACCCAGCACTGCGTCCCGTAATTGGTACCCACCGTTAACCACCTTGCAAACGGCTAAAGGAGAAAATGGCTGAGGTGTGCCACAGCATGTATTACAATCCAGAGCATTTTACTGGCGTGTTTATCACCGATGGTCTTCAGGCACGGACTTTTAGACCTTGGCATGGAATTGTAGACTTGGGAATCAAGCCCCAGAAAGCGCCAGTGGAATCACGCAGGATTTTGACTTGCAAGTGTCCTGTTTGGGAGGTCCTGTTCATATGTGTGGCAGTGAATGGGGCACCGGAATGTGGGTCATTCCTCCAGTTCTGCGAATAAAAGATGCTTTAGGAGCAAAAATCACAGGGCGTAGCGATGAAAGCCTTGCCTCGAGCTGTTAGTGGGATTGGCAGGGCTTATATGCCACAGATAGCAGCCTGAAAGGAAACCAGTGAATCTCAAAACATAAAGTTGCTTCCTTGAGTCACAGTACCGGCCTGGGAATGCGCTTGACATCGTGTGTACTAACCGAAACACACAGAAGTTTGAGGACAAGTGCAATAGTCAGGCCTATATAGCACTGCATTTTCGTATCTAGTGGCTTATATTTTCCTTATACCTATTTACAGTCAATATTGTGGTCCAAAGCAAAATCCTGTGTGCCTCAGGGTGGAAAAATCCTGCAAATGAGGGCAATAACACGTGTCGAAGTCATTGCACTGGAACTGATTTTTCAACTGCTTTTGCATAATTCAATGTAGAGAAAATGGGAACAGTTCATTATGTAACTAATCCTCAATTTGACCTACAGGGTCGCTCCTTTGATCAGAAAACCCAGAGAAGGGTCACATGCTGCCCAAAGGGGTTAGATTTGTTCTGATGGTCACTGACTTTTATCTGCTTGTTGTTTGTTTGGTTTTCATGACACGGTCTCACTCTCAGAGGGAAGCCCAGGCTAGACTCAAAAAAGCAATCTACCTGCCCTATCTTCAGGCATGATCCACCATGCTCAGACATGATCTGTCAAGCTGGGGTATTTTTAAGGAAGGACCAGGACAGTGTGTTAAGCTCTCTCTGCCCCGAGTGGAACCAGATGTTCACACACTTGGAATGATCTAGATTTCTCCTGGCTTGGTCTTCATGAGCTAGCCTGTTTTCTCTGCGACAGCCAAAGCAAATATAACCCCGCCCACGAAATTCGGAACTTAGCTACAGCCACACAAGTTGCACCACGCGGAATTATGGTTTAAATGCATGGTTAAATTTCTGCTCCCATTCTGGCTTTCTATAGCCTCGGTAAAGGATTTAAGGCACAGTCCGTTGACATGAAAGCATTGGGAATTTCACGACTGTCAAAGAACAAATCGGTAGATAGAGATTAGAAACCATCTACCTTGTTTGATCTTTACTGAACGCCTGCACTGACCGCTGTCCGGTCTTCCCCGTGTTGTGTTGGGATACAGCGCTCTCAGTAAACCGTTCAAAAGCATATTAAGTTGAGGAGTATTTAAAACCATACCTCATTTTGAGGCTGGTTCCTGTAAAATAAGAAAGTATCTTATGCTTTTATCCCTGAATGACTCGTATATTCAGTCGTTTTATTTTTGATGTTTAGCATTCGGTGAAATTTTCAGATTTCCCTGCCTCTCTCTCCCCCTACTGGTAAGTAGTTGTAAGCGCAGTTCAGTATGAGAAAGCTATCCCCCCCCCCCAATTTCTCTGCCCATATGAGGATTAAATAATAACGTGTGCTTCCTATACCCGTCATCATTCCTCGTAGCAGCAGAAAATATTGCTTTCCTGACGTCTGTTGTGGAGCTATGTCCTCATCCCGGGAGCGTGGACAGATGTCCACAGTGTCAGGCTTACTTACGTAGCTTTCCTTTACATTTCAAGATCACTTACTTGCCTAGCGCTGGTGATGCCCCAGTGGGTTGGACCCTTCTCAGTTAACAATCAAGAGGCATCCCCACAGCCCTGCAATACCTGCACAGGCCAATCTGATCTGGGCAGTTCCTCAATTGAACGTTTTTATTTTATTTTATTTTATTTTATTTTTTTCCTCAGATGACTGTAAGATGTGTTCATTGACACAGCTAACTAGGACAGTGGCTGTAGAAAACACTGTGAATTATGAGACAAGGAGCTCACCATACAAATGACCTTGAATGGCTGTGAAAGAGAAGGTCCTCGGGAAGCCACTTGGCATCCGAGAGACGACATCCTCACCATGAGAAGTTAACCGATGTCGTCCTCACCGTGAGAGAGACTGTCAACTGAAGCCTTAGGCGTGAAGGAGGATGTGGTGTTTCGGTACAGCTCTCATCAGCACAGGCCAGCCTTGAGTGTTCATAGGAAAGCCTGGGGTTGGTTCACGTGGCCACTAGTCAGAAAAATGGCAGCTGTGGAGATGAGGTTAAAGGAAAGCTGGCCCCACTGCACCTCAGTGTGGGAGGAGCCTCATCTCACATAGTGACCCCCCCCCCAGCTTTTCTACTCCCTCCTTCAAATTGTTTCTTTGTCCAACTCTAACTCAGAATCTCCCAGACCCATAACTTCTGGGAAAATAAGTCCAGCTTAACCGAGGTAACGTAATTTGAAAGCAGACAAACAAACCAGAGTCCCTTGTTGCCAACTTGTTGCCTACACACACCTCTTTAACCACATTTAATGTCCGCAGGAAGGTATAGCAACGTCTTCTTCTACGGGGCCTACGTTTCAGTTTTTAAAGACAAACAAGTATTTCTCCAACAAAGAGCCATAGCCAACACCACCCCTGACAGCAGAGATGAGGAGAGACGCACATTCAAGGCCCAAGCCAGCCCCCACACTATCACAAGACAGTGACCAAAACAGGCACAGTTCCTGTGACCCCCTGGAACAGGCCCCAGCATACCCAAAGACGGGAAAACTAAAACCTCAGCCAATCAGAAATATATTAATGTAACCGCTGCCTGTTTAACCAACCTTGTTTGAGAGGACCTAACTGTTCCTGAAATTCCTCTAGCTGTGCTTAAAAGGACCCGCACACCGTCGTCCTGTGCTGTCGCCATTTTGTGCATGTGAATGATCCCGCATGTGCTGGTAAATAAATGCTCTTTGCTCTGCATTCTGTTTGGGTCTGGGGTCTCCCTTCAGCAATTTCTTGGGTCCTTACTGCTTCAGCCTGCGTGATGTGGCCATACAGCTACAGTGACGATTGTCACAAGAAGTCCATTCCACAGTTCTATCGGGCTAGCTGTGCAGACGACAGAAACTGGTGGACTCTATCAACACGAGCCCACTGGAAAGCTACGCTGGTTGGAAGTTATTTCTCATGTAGGATGAGGGCTATATGGAGCACCATGGTGCTGAAACACACTTAGAAGGCCCCAGGCGGTGGCTTCCTTCCACGCAAGGGCGACAAACCTGAACCAGAGTGAAGGCACAGCCTGCCTCTCTTATGGTGGAAGCCATCCAGTGTCACCGCAGACCGGTAGGTTCACACCATTCATGGGCCATTGGGAAAGGAGCGTGGCTGTGGCCAAGGAGTGACTGAAGTTCATAAACTGAGTCATTCTTGCCCACAGGGAAATAAATCCCTCTTCTGGGGCTGTTCCTTAATTAGATTTAATGTGACACGCAAACATCTTTACATTCTGTGCTCACTCCTGGTGAGGCTGTCCTCCCCAAACCTCTTTCTCTCTCAAGATACTGTCACCAGTTTGCAAGAGCGTTGCTTCTGCGTGCCTGGCTTACATGGAATAAATGCAGGGTTACAACTCCAGGCAGCTCTCATTTCAGGCAAAGAGAACAACTCTTGAAGTCCTGCCACACTAAGCGTTCCCTTCACCAGCCTCCCTCAGCTCACCTTGGGATCAGGATATCTACTTTTGAGTGGTACCAGTGTGTTGTTCAGAACGAGGCCAGAGTTTTTCTCAGTCATTAAGTTGGTCATAGGAACCTTCTGTCGGTGTGACAGTGTTTGCTGGCGCTGTCAACTGAAAGCAACCAAAAGTCCCAGGGAAACACGTTTGTCCCTAGCTGTGGGTAGAAAGGCTGCCAGGGGATGTGCTGGCTAGCACCAACCTTTTTGTTTGTTAATATGTATGTAGTTTGTGCTGTATTTTCTGGTAGGAATTATGAAGCACCATTGTAAGGTGTATGGTTTTTCTGCCCGCTGCCGCTGGTCTGGTCCCGCCGCCACACCGCCAGCCCCAAATAATACACAGAGACTCTGTATTTGGTACAATACTGTTGGCCCGGTTACTTGTTTCTTATCGGCTAGCTCTGCCTTTAATTATGAACCCATTTCTGCTGATCTATGTATTTTCACATGGCCTTCTCTTACCGGGGAGGCGGCTGGTGTCCAGCTCTCTCCTGACCCTCCATCTCGACTCTCCTTCCTACTTCCTATTTCCTCCTTGTCTCCTAGTCCCTCCTATCTTCCTTTCCTATTGGCCAACAGTGCTTTATTATTAACCAGTATGAGAAACATACAGAATGACATCTCCCATCAGTCCATGATTTTCCAGGACAGTCTGGAAGGCAATGGCAAATATCAATAATAATACACCAAATCAAAGAATAGTTTAAAACCACTTATTTGAAAGCTCTTCTTTAGTATTTTTTAAAACTTAAAGAAAGCAATTAGATAGTCTATAAGCAAGATAGAGTTGTGTACTAAGAATTATCTAGTAGCCAGCTATGGTAACACAGGCCTATGCTCTCAGATACTTCAGAGGCTGAGGATGGCAAGTTCAAGCCCTACCTTGACCACAGAGTAGCCAAGGCCAACATAGGAAGCTTGGTGAGGCCCTATCACAAAATGAGAATATAAAATAGGCTGTGGATATAATTTAGTGGCAAAGCATTTGCTTAGCATTTGCCAGGCCTAAGTTTAGCCCTCAGTACTGGGGGGAAAAAAATCACAGTAAGGAAGGTGTGACTTGTTCTCACACAGAAATAGCAAACTATTAGATGTTGACATATTTGATTGTAGGCATGAGTTTCCTGTCCCGGCTGGTCCCTCCTCCCATCTTGAGCCCCAAATAAACACTCAGAGACATATTAATTGCAATACTGTAGGCTGGTGACAAGGGCTTCTTATTGGCTAGCTCTGTCTTAATTACTAACCCATTACTATTAATCTATGTATTTCCACGTGGTCTTGGTTTACCAGAGAATGCCTGATGCAGCCTCTCTTCCCGGGCTCACATTGCGACTCCCCAGAATTCTCCTCTTCTCATAGCCCAGCCTATACTTCCTGCCTGGCCACTAGCCAATCAGTGCTTTATTCATGTTAACCCTTTCTGTAACACGAATAAATAAAAGACCCAGAGACTGATACTGGGGCTCAAGCTTCAAACTTAATATTAGCAGCCAGCCCTTGGCTCTCACCTCTACCTCAGGCTGAATGGGCTGACCCTGTCCCCACGAGCTCTCACCGGCCCTCAGACTGTTAACCTCTCCTCAGCGTGGCTGGAGAATGAATGCCTCTCTGAGACCTTGCTTCTGTCTTGCATACTTCCATAATGTTGGGAGTAAAGGTGTGAGCTACAATTCTCTTTCTGACTGATTCACTCTTGTGTAGATCTGGGTGGCCTTGAACTCACAGAGATCCATCTATCTCTTAATCCCAAGTCCTAGGATAAAAGGTGTGTACCACAACCTCCTAGCTTCTGGCTGCTGGGATTAAAGGTGTATCCCTGGCTTCTATGGCCTGTCTCTAGAGGGCTTTGCTTTCTGAGTCCTCAGGCAAACTGTAATAAATCATAAACAATATCTCACCACGCCTTTTAGCATCAAGCACATACGCAAGAGATCTAATGTCACTCATCACGGAGGTTAATGACATGTGGGTATAGACATAAGTACCACAAAGATAAAGAACATTGATTAAAATGCAGGTATCGGGGATGCTTGGGCCCACTGAATCCGGATGAGGCTTCAAGCAAAGTTTCCAATCACTTACACAGAACTTTTCGAAAACCAAGGTATCGTAGGCTGATATTGAAGAACAGTCATCAAGCATCATATGGTCAGAGTGACAAATCTAGGTCAAGGGGTAGTCCTGGGTAGCCTAGATCATCCTCGGTCATTCAGGGATGCAGACCGTGAGTCCACAGGAAGAGCTGGTGACCACTTTGCAGGTTTCAAACAGAAGTTCTTACTTGCTTTAGCTATTTCCATAGCCGCTGCATTTCCGCTGAGTTGTGATTATTTATAGACAGCCAGAAGAGCCGTTTTCGTGTGTAGGTTCCAATTAAATTCTGGCAGCGATTCATCAGCGCTGGGAAGGCAGGGTGGCTAATGTAACGTTAGCGTTACGTGTGGTTCCTGAAGCTGGGAACAAGCTCCCGAAGCTTGTATTTTTGCTCAATGAAAAACAAATATTTGAGCCCTTTATTTATAAAGGAAGGCCGTGAAAGGGTCTGACTGGGAGATCCTAAACCTTGCCAGTCTCTGTTTTGGCTCTCCTCTCTGTGTGCGTCCAGCTCCTCAGGCAGGAAGCTCTGTCCCCGTGTTAGGTCCCTGCTTTATCCGGGGAAAGAAAAAAAAAAGTGCTTTCTGCGGAATATGAATTTTCTCTCTGTTTCTCACAGTTCAGTGATTTCTGGCAACATCAAAGAAGCGATCCAACAAATGAGATGCTCTCTGAACATAAAGATGCCGGGTCCTTCAGCCTCTTTCAAGAAATAATGGTGTCAGCAACACCTCTCAGGCGAGATTATCATCACCACAAACAGCCCTAGCCAGCTGAAGAAGAGGTTTCAAACCAGAACACAGCTGGCGTTTTAAAAAACGTCAACATTTCCCTTTGTTCTTCACTGATTGCTGCATCTCAGGTGTTTGGAGGAAGGCACCATAAAGAACAGGGAAAAGCCCTGAAAAATTAATCTATGCTGTGAAGGGTTAACCGTTGAAAGGATAAAGGGTATTCATATTAAATGTGACTCCGCACACCAGGCACACAAACCATGTAACTCTGTAAGGTCACCGGCGTGGCGTGGCGTGTGTGGACAAAAATGAACACATCAAAGCTCAGCATGTGTCGGCGAGATGTGGAGACCTCCAGACTTCTATGGTTGAGGTAGTGACCAGCTCCGTTCTCTGACCTTCAGAGAGGCTTTACTTGTACAAGCAAGACATCGCCACAGCGTGATGGCTCAGTTGGTAAAAATTCCTGCCTCTAAGCCTGATGACTTAAGTTTGATCCTAGGGACCTACATGACTGAAGAATAGAAATACCTCTCCCGAGTTATCCTTTTGACCTCCACGTGTGGGCTGAACATGTCCCACATAAATACATAGATAAATAAATAAAAGCAATCCATACATTGCACAATGCCACTCCAAACCTTCTTCCCAGGATCACGGTTTCACCCACCCATGTTTGGGTCAGTGACTAGAGCCCTGAGAAACAGAGAGGGGGGACTCCTCAGTGCTGATGTGTGTGCACACTTAACTGTGGTTTGCATACAGCTCATAGACCAGTCTTGTGAATCCACCCACAGGCTGGTATGTGATGGGAGATGCCATTCTGTAAATGTGTTTCTCTTATTGGTTAATTATAAAGCACTGTTGGCAAATAGGAAGGCGAGACACAGAGGATTCTGGGAGATATAGTAGGGAGGAGCCATGATGTAGAGACTTGAGAGAAGAAGACTCTCTCGCTGGTAAGATGAGACCACGTGGAAACACTTAAGATTAACAGAAATGGGTAAATATTTAAGACAGAGCTAGCCGATAAGAAACACTAGTAACAGGCCAACAGCATTATATCTAATACAGCGTCTCTGTGTGTTATTTGGGTCTGCTGGGACTCTGGGACCAGGCTGGTGCAAAAGTACTCCTAACAGTATGTGAATGTGTTATTCTAACCAAATGAGTGAGCCCAGAGGAGGCATCTGTTCATTCGTGTTTGGTTTGTTTTCCTTTTTTTTTTTTTTTTTTTTTTTTTTTTGTCTGTGGTGGTGTGTGACATATGCATTTGCGTGTGCTCAGTGGGCATAGTGTTAATTGGGGCTGGCGGGGCTGCAGGACAAGACCAGTGGCGGGAGGAAAAACCTTACTCCTTACAGAAGGCCAACTACGTGACCCCTAGAGACATCTTTAGGGTGTGAAACATTTTGGGCAGTCCTGTGAAGGAGATGGCCTCCTGTGGTGGCTCGCACTACCAGCCTGGCAAGACTCAAAATCAACTAGGCATGTCTGTGAGGAGGTTTCACCCTGAACGTGGGGTGGAGTCCTGGAAGGAACAATCAGGCGCAGGAGAGCTGAGCACAGGCACTAATTACTCCGATTCCTGACTGCATTCGATGGGAAAAGCTTTGGCAAGCTGTTGACCTCACAACTCCCTTGCCAAGAGAGACTATAGCTTCAAAGTGTGAGATTCCCAGCCACTCTCTCTTCCTTTCCCTCCCCTTCCCCTTCTCCTCCCTCCTTGCCTCCCCCCTTTTCTCCTCTCTGTCTCCTCCTTCCTTGCTCTTGTTAGGTATTTTCTTCACAGGAAAAGCAGCCCACCCCCTTCCTGCTTAGGCCTGTCCTCGCTCCGTGTTGTGCAGCAGAAGACATCAGGCTCCTGTCTTAGTCTACCATCGATGCACCTCACACCAGGAGCGCTCTGACAGCCGGCCTCGCAGAAACCTGGCGGTGTGGTGATGATGATATGATGCGTGTCTTTGCATCTTCCTGGGGTTGACAAGGGCCAGGAAGCCTGTGCTGCTGGCTGAGAAGTTATCCTGTGATACCGTGAGCCTCTGCTCCAGGCGTGTTCCAGGCTCTGCCGTGGAGGCTGGGAGAAGGCAAGGGAACTTGGAAGGGAGCTCAGTGATTGATGTGAGGAGGGGGAAGAACGAGGCAGGGAGAGGCTCCAGCTGTTGAACTACTTCTTTGAGTAAAGGAGAGTAAAGATGTAGCCCTTCCCGACCCTGCTCGGTCCCTGGGTCATTTTCAGCTCTCTCAGCCAGGTTTAGCTCAGTAGGAAACGTTTTACTGGGTCGTGTCAGCGTCTGGGTGGAGGCTTCTGGCTTCTGTGGGCTTCAGGTCCTGCACAGCTCAGCATGGGTCTCACCAATTCCTGCAGCAACCAAAGACGCTCATAAGCGTCCTATGGCGCCCTCTGGTGTCGAGAACGATGCTGTACACGTCAGTTCCTAAGGGAAAGTTAACATCACAGCCAGGAAGAAAATGAAGCAGCAACGGATACATACTTATTAATATTGATACATTGATTATTAATGTAATGCAGTTGCTAACATTGACATCTTGTGACCATGCTTGTAGAAATTTGTGATAAATATTACACTTTTAAAAATAGGAACAGGCTGTATTATGTTCCCTTGCTAATCTTTTACTTAGCAGGCCACAAAATCAGTTTTATTCTAGTGGTCAGCTCTGTAACTGCTTGCATAATCCATGGCATTCCACGTGCAATACTGGTAAAAAAAATCTAACATTTATTTAGCACTTGCTTTACTCTAGGAACTATGTGAAGTACTCAGTATAGATAATCTCATTTTATATTCGCCATGCAAAGTATTATGATTCCTACCTTATAGAAGGCATTGGCATTAATATTATAGGCATTTGAAAATTTCCCTAAAAGCTGGAGGCATTTTACTTTAATATGACCTGGTAGATTAAATTTATTGTCACTACATTTATTTCTTTGGAGGACTATAAACCACTCATCTCTGTTTCTCCAACGCAACTGGAGGCACAAAATTGCATCCTTATTCTTTATTTAAGACCCTTGGGTGGGTTCATGAAGGAAAAGATATTTATTTTAACAGTTATAGATACAACCAAGTTTTCTGTAAAAATGCCCTATTATATTCTCAGTATAAGACTACTGGAGTCATTTGCTTGTGTATTCTCCTGGTTAAAGATGTATCCGCTCTGGTGCTGGAGAGATGGCTCAGTGATTAAGAGGGCTCCATGATCTTCCAGAGCTCTAGAGTTTGGCTCACAGCCACCTGCTACTCCAGTTGCAAGGGACCCAACACCTGTTCTGGCTTCTGCAGGTATGATCATGCACAAGCATAAAAAAGCGAATCTTTAAAATACAGATCAGCTTTAATTATTCACACAATTTCTATTAACAACAAAGATGTACCAGAGAGTACTTAACGTCTAGAAACAGATATACTGGAGTGTACATTTAATTTCCAATAACAACAATGATATACTAAAGTCCACTATCATAGAATTTATTAGTAGTATGTATGTATGTATGCACATTGGTTTATTTTCTTCTCGCTGTGATAAAATACCCCGACAAGCAGGGCTTAAGGAGAAAGTGCTCACTCTGGCTCACAGGTCAAGGCTCAGTCCATCATGGTGAAGAGCTCAGGCGTGGGAGCCCAAGGCAGCTGGCCGCTCACATTCTACTTGTAATGGGAAAGTAGGGAGGGATGGGCAGGCGCCAGTGTTCAGCTACTGTTTTGTTATTTTACAGTCTAGGACTCTCTGTCTGGGGAATGGCCCCGCCCATAATGGAGATAAGTCTTTCAATATTAATTAACATAATCAGATTAATCTCCCCCAGCCCAAGTACCAGATAATTCTAGACCCTTACCAGTTAATACCAACTATTGCTTCTACCGATGGACACTCTTTCTCACAGGCACACACACACACACACACACACACACAGAGAGAGAGAGAGAGAGACTATAGAGTCAACCTTTAGAATAGGTGGGTTTCACATTATAGGTTGTAGTAACTGCAAAACAGAAATATTTGGAAGGGAATTGTTTGTACTGACCAGATATAATTTCTTTCCTGTCATCATCCCCTAAGCAATACAGGAACCCTTTGAAAAGTGGTTATATTTTGTTAAATACTGTGTATAATCTAGAGTTGATTTAGGGTACATGGGGGAAATTATTTGGCATATAAGTGAATATTGGACAGTTTACAAAATGGTTGTAAGTATCCTCAGATTTGGTAAACACAGCAGTTCCTGGAACCAATCCTCTACAGATAACAAGATCCCCCCCTCCTGTGTTCCCTCCTTGTATGTATCTGTGTATGTACGTATGTATCTTGTATGTATGGTATGTATGTATGTACGTATGCATGTGTAATATCCTATCCAAATAAAGCCCCTTTAAGACTTACACAATTGTACAGAGTGTAAAGGACCAAAAGCTAGAGTGATGTTACAATGACAACAAGCTTGAGCACGCTGATGTGCCTCCACGCACAATGACAACAAGCTTGAGCACGCTGATGTGCCTCCACGCACAATGACAACAAGCTTGAGCACGCTGATGTGCCTCCACGCACAATGACAACAAGCTTGAGCACGCTGATGTGCCTCCACGCACAATGACAACAAGCTTGAGCACGCTGATGTGCCTCCACGCACAATGACAACAAGCTTGAGCACGCTGATGTGCCTCCACGCACAATGACAACAAGCTTGAGCACGCTGATGTGCCTCCACGCACGTACTCCATTTTTCGGTCTACAGACTCCACGGTCGTAGAAGCCAGTCTCCACCATTGAACGGGTCTTTTTCAGACCCATCCCTTACTTGTACCAAAGGAGGTGGGATGGAGGCGGGCAATCGCAGAGATGAAAGATGTAATTAACGAAGCAGAAAACAGACATGAGTTGCAGGATGGATGCCAAAAGCTGTTCCTTTGAAAAGGATGAATAGAGCAGCTTAACTCAGAAAAGGTCGTTCACAGGGAGACAGAGGAGACACATACTTGGATGAAAGGGAGACAAAAATATAGACACCAGAAATTCAATACTTAAGAGTGTTCTGAACTTCAAAGTTTAGATGCAGGGACACCCACCTCTCAGTTATTTACTTTATTCTTTACATTTTCACAAATGCAAACAATGCATCGTAGCCATATCTGCCCCCCACTCCTCCCTGCCAACCCGCAGAGGCTTGCTATGTCACCCCCCAGCTTCAAGTCTTCCTGTTTTTTTTATACACCATTGAGTGGAGTCTGTGCTGCTCACAAATGTTTGTCTGTGGGATTATCCACTGGATCATGGGCCACCCAACAGTTGCCACCTGCCATCAGTGACTTTGTAGCAGTTATCAATTGCCACACTGAAAGTACCCCCTTTCCAATCAGCAACAAAGCCTGGGACCCTCTGGCACAGACTTTGTTTTACACACAGAATTCACTAAGTACAATCAGGTGAAAAAAATTAAAAATTTCCTGCATTTGAAAAGTATAGAACTCCTGATTTATAGATAGCGATATTGTTAAAAAAAAAAATCTATTAATGATTAAATTGATGAATTTCGGCAATTTTCCACATATTAAATCAGCCTATGAAAGTTAACTGTGTTTCTACATACAAGAAAATGCAGCATTTTTGTGGCAAGGTGGTACATGCCTCTGGGAAGCTGAATCTTGCAGATGTCTGTGAGTATGGGACCAGCTGAGTTTATATAACAAGTTCGGGGCAGGCAGAGTTACATGGAGATACACTGTTTCAAACAAACAAACACAATGCAGCCTTTAAGGGGCTGGAAGGATGACTTGGAGTTAAAAGCACATACAGTTCTTGTAGAGTAGACTGGAGTTCATCCCCCAGCCCCCAACCCCCAGCCCCCAAGCTAACTCCAGCTGTACCCCTGTAACTGCTAACCCCTGTAACTCCAGCACCAAGGGATCTGACACCTTCTGGACACTTCAGGCACCACTGCGCGCGCGCGCACACACACACACACACACACACACACACACACACTTAAAATATACAGAATTTAACAGAACAACACTACAATACTATGACCTCTGTTTTTGAGTTTCATTATGTATCTAGATTTTTTTTTAATCTGTCAAGATTTTCACTAGACTTTAGGAATCTGGTGGCTCCTCCCTTTAAATGCTCCCTCTGCTTTAATATATTGCTCTGAAACCTTAAGTGAATATTTTAAACCTCATTCAATTCTCATCATCATTCTCTCTCTCTCTCTCTCTCTCTCTCTCTTTCTCACACACACACACACTCTCACTCTCTTTCAAAAATACTTTTCATCTATCTCTGAACAATATTTTAAACCTGTCTTCACTAGTTTTTGTAAAACAAATCTTGGAGTATTGTTTTGCCTTCTGGATATATTTATATTTTAAGTGTGTGAGTGTTTTATCTGTGCATCACATGTGTGCAGTTCCTAAAGAGGCCAAAGGTGTTGGATCCCTTGGAACTGGAGCTACAGATGGTTGTGCGCTGCCTTGTGGGTGCTGGGAGTTGAACTCTGGGCCTCTAAAACAGCAGCCTGTAGAGGAAGACCTCATCTAGTCTCCTTGAACTCAGAGATCCACCTGTCTCTGCCTCCCTAGTCCTGGGATTAGAGACCCGAGCCTCCACACCAGGCTCCCTTTATTTCTTAAGTGTGTTAGAGATGTATTCTGGGCATGGTGACCCTGCTGTTGTGAAGCTGTTGCGAGGCTCTGTCACCATCTGTCTCTCCTGACATCCTTGGTAGCTGAATGTTGCTTTAAATGAAAAGCTGGTGATTTGTTTTCCCATAGAATTTATTCCCACGAGTTCTTTGAGGTCTGAGTTCAATTCTGGTTTCTTCGGAGAGATTTTTGTTTGTTTTGATCTTCTTCCCTAAGACACATTTATGGCATCTTCTTCTTCAGCTCCCGGAAGCATTGGTAACAGAAGCTTGGACCCAAAGTATTAAAATTTGTAAGGATTCAGACATCATGTTGACCTACCCCTGTCCCCTGGCAGAATGCACTCAGGCAGTACCCTGGTCAGCTCAGGGTTCCATGATTGCATAGTCTGCTCGCAGGCGCAAAGGACCCTTGTAAAAGAAAGGACCCTTATGCTCTCTCTTCGTCTCTCTTTCCCTCTGTTCCCCTGGGGCAGACAGACCTTTACTGTATCCCCTCTCTTCTGTCCTCTCTCTGTCTCTGTGTCTCTTTATCTCTTTTCTCTCCCCCTCCCTTCCTTTCTAATAAAACTTCTCACTTAAGCTCTGCCTGGCATGTTTGTCTTGTCTTCCTGGGAGTCCAGGAGATATTACCACACATCCTCTAGGACAAACCTGGACTTCAAGGAAAACTCTGCCTACATGCTTTCTGGCGTTTTGAGGTCCCTCAGCTTGTGGGGATGTCTTAATCTTGTACCACATCCTGCTCCATAGTCCACAAATGTGAACACTGTACTTTGATTGTATCCAAATCTCTCTTCATGTGCAGAAGGTGATCCAGGCACTAGGTTGCTTTATACATCCAGAACAGAAAACCCAGCAGAAGTGTCTCGGATCTCCTGATTTATGCTTTCTATTTGTCTTACTTTGTCAACACCTTTTTTTCAAGCTTTCTTTTTTAGACGGTGTTTATCATTTCCTATCTGTCCTTTTACTGATTTGTGACTCATTGTTAGGAGTTTCTCATTGTCCTCCCTCTCCTAAATGCTCCCACAAATGACTAGTTTAATCACTCTCCTGGGCATCCACAGACAGAAGCAAAAGCCAATGACCCTTCTGCAACTTACAGGATTATTTTTAAATCATTCTTTAGTTCCACAGCTTAGGCGTCTTTATTTTGTATGGAAAATATTGGTTTTTAAAGATTTGCCTAGATGCTTATCAACTGTCTCATTCTTGATTTGTTTCATGGATAGACAGTCTTGCTCATCTTGCTCAATACCTCTTATTGATTAAATCCTTCTATGTCAGCCTTCCAATTATTAGGATTACAGACAGGCATTAGCTACCATGCTTGGAACTTGGAACCTGTATCTCATTAAACCTTTTTTTTTTTTTTTTTTTTTTTTTCAATCGCAGACCTTTTTTTTCCTAGGGAAAAAAAATCCCTTCTCATTAAAAATTTCCCTCTGGACTTTCTTTTCCGCACATCATAAACTTTTATTTACAGGAAAAGAAAAGTTCACTTTATAGTAGTTTTAGTTCGGGTTTGGGCTTTTGTGCAGCACAGGCTGGCCCAGAGCTCTTGCCCTGCCTCCTGAGTGCTGGGATCACAGGTATGCACCTTTGTACCCCATAGCACTCTGATTGTAAACAGACAAGCCTACAGTGTTAGAGCTCGGGGCCAACAGTCAGCTCTGCACCCCAAGACTGCACCCTCACCCTGCAGTCTTGCAGTCCTTCTGCCCTGCAATGTTTTTTTGCTGTTGGCATTTCCCCATCCTGGCTCCGCCCCTCCACCCTGTCCTCTGCTTCTGTTCTAACTGTGAGCGAGGACCTCGCACCTTGCCCTTCACATCATTCACTCTCTCTGGATCCTCCTCTCCGGGGTTTCTGGGTGATGTGGATTTATCTGAAGGGTTATTAATTTTCCTCATTTTTATGAGATATAAGGCTTACTTTTTAAATCGAAGTTATATGAAATTTCCCCTCCCTGTGTGCAATGTGCTTTTATATTTCAGAAGTTATACTTGAGATTTCATGTTGCACATTACCTTTTTTCCATTGCTGGGAACTGAACCCAGACCCTTCTGCTGCTTGTACTGAGGTGTATCCCTTTGCTTTATTTTGTGAGTGGGGCTTCACGAAACAACTCAGATAGGTCTTCAACTCATGACCCTACTGGCCTGTGCTTCCTGAGTGCTGAGATTACACACATGTGCAGGTGATGGCAACCAGGCTAGCTTTTCTTTTTTGCTAGCCCTTTATTTTAGGACACTTAAAAACATTCTCTATTAAGTTGTAATCTTCCCCCAATATCCTCATAATCTGGAGTCCTTACGCACTGATGAATTATTTTTGCAGTTTTCATCATGGCAGTTTGTTTCACTGGATGCATGCTGTTACCATTTTATGTGTCCTAGTAAGGGGGGATGGGGGGGTGCCAAGCAAGGCGCCAGCCCCTGTGCCACTCACGTGTAACATTTTCCTCGGGTGGGGTTGCTTTGGCTTTGCTTGCCTCATTGTTGAACCCTCAGCCCCCACTGTGTGCTTGTGACCAGGGCCGTCTTTGAAAGCACACGCTGGTTATGACCTATTTAGAAGCTAGCAATCAGTTAGATAACCACTTCTTCATAATATCTGGTCTGTCAGACTGCTAGACATCAGGAGTGTAATAAACTGCAGGTTTTACAGGAAACGACTTCGGCACTGCTTAGGCACTACGGGCTGCATGAAATTTAGTCCTGGGGTGTTGGTGAATTCATAAACAGTTATCCAAAGAACCTGACAAGCACGATCGATTGTTGCCCGGTTACATGGATTTCTGAGTCAGCGGTTTTAATACTGGAATTAGGTCTGTATAACACAAACTCATCCTGACGCGGCTGCCATTTCAGATTCAAATAACAGACTGGGTTTGGAGTACCCAGCATGCATGTAACATTGTGCCACAAGTTTGTACTGACGCCACCTACGATGCAGCTTCCCGAGGCAAAGGTTGCTGCCAGCTTTCATCACAATAGCGAATGCAGAGGGGAAGTGACCTTTGTACCTGTAGCCTCAACCCCTTCCTTCCTCCTCCCTGCTCTCCCTCGCTAGATGACAGCAGTGATTGTCTAGATCTTAATCTTAAACTCAAAACTGAAATGAACCTCTAAGACCTGAAGTATTATTTTGGTCAGAAATTTCCAAGACAGAAAGAAAAAGACAAGAACTGTGCCTTTCCAGTAGGAATGAGATGGTTTTATTGTGTGTTTTGATGTCCTTATCAGAAGATGTGCCCTCCAACATTCGCCACTCTCCAGATGAATTATTAAACACACTCCTATTGTTCCTCTGCAAGCCTTCTACATAATGCAGAAAAAAAAAAAAAGGCAAAAAAGTAGAAGTAGCAGAAAATAATGTATCTGAGGTTCTGTTCCCCGCCACTGTGTGTGTGTGTATGTGTGTGTGTGGTGTACATATACATGTGTATATAGGTATATGTGAATATATATTCACACACATATGCATGTATACACATATAAGCACAAACATACATATATATGCTTATATACATGCATGCATAAATATGTCCATACATACATATATATGCACACAGATACACATATTACTCTTTTTACTTCTGTCAAGAAAACAAGGTTGTTATCTTCAGAGTTACCTTTGGGAGAACCTAAGAGAATGTCTCCTAATGGGTTTACCTCTGCATTTTCCTCCTAACGTCCTCCTAACATCAGCAGGAGGTGACTTCGTTAACTCCAAAAACTACTTGCTGCTTTTGTAAGCTGTGTGTCCTCCATAAAATTTGCAAATGGCAACAGCATGCAGGAGATGACAAAAAACATTTCAGGAACTATAACCTGGTCCCCGAGACTGGCACACAGCACATTAACACACTGTTGTTTTCTTATAAGAAGCTAGCCATCTGCTGCTATGCCAACTTGAACAACTATTGTAATAGTATCGCTAAATAATCCTGTTAGTGGAAATGTGAGACAATGTATTTGTTCATTGTAAGGTGTATAAAACCCATTTGTCCAGTGGCCAATAATTCAAAGTGAGAAATGGTATTAGAAACCTTACATAGCTTTCCAAAAACCCATTCTTTTGCCCTTACATGTCTGATTGGAAATACAGCTTTTCATCTGTTTTTACATCTCCTTAAGATTTTCTGTATAAAATTTAAGCTCCTGGAAAATGTTCCAAGTGCTTGCCTTTCCCTTTAGTGACCTCTGCTGGTTTCACTAGCAGCCTCCATATACTGAATTTTGAACTGTTTCATATGAATTCGAGGCTCCTTTCCTTTTAGCGCTGTGACTTGAAGCTATCACTGCACATATTCACATCTGTGTCATATTAATGCATATTCTGTGTTAAAGCTGATAAGTTGACTTTCTACTTCTCTTGATAGTCATGGAATTTGAAGAGGTACCATCAATGTTTTAGAGACAGTTTCCAAGTAGAAAGAGACTTGACGACTTGAACAGCTGTTTTATACGTGGTTTAAATGAATTCTTCCTCAAAAAGCAACCCCCATGCCTTCTTCACACTGTCCCACAGGTGGGCTTGAGGAGGTGAAGTCATGACTGCCTCTTGCCTTGCCCATGTGCCAGCCATGTTCATTCTTTTTATTTACTGTTTTGCTTCAGATTGAGGCTTTCCCGGTCAGTCATCTGCTGATGCATCCGCCCTTTTCTCTGCTCACTGATGAGATATAATTTATGTTGATTCAGCTCTTCACGAGTTGCCATCTGTTGGCTTTGCTTTTCCTGATCCCCATCCCTTTCCTTTCTTTCATTCAGTTGTCCTGGCAGAAGCTCAGGTGTTGGCATGGAGCAAAGACACACATCAACAGCAGAAATCTCATGTGAGGCTCACACCCTGCTCAGTCAATTGATCTCTCTTCAGTATCAACTGCAACAGCGATTTCATTTGGCTTTTTGTCGACCGCTGCTGTATAGGAAATCAAGTTGGTGCACCTACTGATGTCTCTGGCCCCAGTGCTGGATAAACAGGCACTTTGGCATCCATATTTCGCAAATAACCTCTTGGCTGGTATTGTCTTGTGTAAGCTCCCATGAGCTAGGTATATGGAACAGTTGGTGGGGGGGGAGTGTCCTTCTGTATGCTGTGGATATTTGTGTCTCTTATTGGTTGATGAATAAAGCTGTTTCGGCCAATGGACAGGCAGGAAGTATAGGTTGGGCTAGCAGACTAGAAGGCTGGGAAGAGGAGCACACACATAGAGAGGGGGGAGAGACGGAGGGGGGAGAGAGGGAGGGAGGGAGGGTCGCTAGAGAGCTGCCAAGTAGACACCAAAACCCAAAAAAAAAAGGGTAACATGTAACATGCCAGAGCATAACAGGTAACCCAGACTCATGGAAATACACAGATAAATATAAATGGGTGAATAATTGAGAGAAAGCTAGCCAATAGGAAGCCTGAGACAAAAGCCAGACAGTTTATAAGTAATATAAGCTTCTGTGTGTGTATTTGGGACTAAATGGCTGCAGGATGGGCAGAAATTCTGCCATCAACTGTACTGACATGGTGGAAATTCCCTGATTCATGCTACTTCTCATGCCCAGACCATAGCCCAATTATAGTAAAAGTTGTTATCCCGATGATCTATTCATATTCTTTGCAAAGATCTGGATAAATCTTTCTATAGGCCTGGAATGTAGAAAATGCAATTTAATGCTAATTAAGAAGCAGACAAGTATTATTTAATTAACAAGAGTATTAAGGCATGCTGGAATTCTTGGTCTAAAAACATCTTACTGTTTTTAGAAATGCTTGCCCTAAGCCGAGGTTTCTCGGTCTTCATGTTATTTTGATCCGGGGACAAGTAATTTGTAAGACTGGAGGGATCCCGCCCGCCCTATAGTGTGGCTGTCTGCTCCCTGGCATCTGCCTACAGGATGCCAGTAGGTCCCTGTTTCCCAGCGCAGAAAACCTCCAGGAATTGTTACATATCTCCAGATTCTCCCTCGCTGAGAGTTTGTCCTTGCAGATGAACATTAATGAAAGGAAACACTGGCCAGATCCCCAAGCAGTGATGGTTAACTGACAAAAAAAAAAAAAAAAAAAAAAAAAAAAAAAAAAAGAATTCACACATAGTATCCAACTGTCCTATGCCCTAATGTTGACATCCCCGATCACTTTGTTCTTTATTAGAAACTAAGGACTGATGGGAGGTGTCATTCTGTGAATATGTTTCTCTCATTGGTTAATGAATAAAGCACCATTGGCCAATAGGAAAGCAAGACTAGGAGACAAAGAGGATTCGAGGAAGTAGTAGGGAGGAGTCAACATGGAGAGACTTGAGAGAACAGAGGTCCGGGGCCTCTCTCTCTGGTAAGACGAGACCACGTGGAAATACTTAGATTGATAGAAATGGGTTAATATTTAAGACAGATCTAGCTGATAAGAAACTAGTAACTGGCCAACAGCATTATATCAAATGTAGAGTCTTTGTGTGTTATTTGGGGCTGGTGAGGCAGTGGGACCAGACCCGCAGGAAAAACTACTCATAACAAAGGACTTTATTAGAAACACCACTGCTTTAAGAACTATACATGTAGTGAGCGGGTACAGGGAGAAGAGGGGACCTAGGTCTCCAACGGGCTGCGGGTACAGCACAGTTCTGGACCATGCGGCTGCTCATTGTGGACCTACTCGACGCCTGTTTCCATGTGGATGTTAGCCATTTCCTAGAATTCAGGATCCTATCTATGCTCAGAGGAGGCTCTGAACTGGAGAACTGGCCACTGTGAGTGCATCCATTTTAGTATTCTGGGGAAGCCTTTCCATTGGGTACCCTAACCCATGCAGTTACTGCCTGAGCTTGTAACAAAGTCTCCTTATTTTCGTGGAGTACACAATAGACTAAACCACAGCCCTGCAATATGAAAACAATAAGTATCTAATATGCTATAGCTAGCTCCGAAACAGAAGTAGAAGAAAAACCAAACCCTTGTATTATAGAAGAATTACATCGAAAGCCACTATTCAGACTATACGACATCAACCCTTTAAAATCATAGCTCTGAAGTTTTAGATTAATGGAACCAGTCACGTTTATTGTGGTTGAGGGAGGCTGTCTTAAGACACAATGGGAAGTAGTGATCATTCTTAGGTTTCTCAGTTTTGTTACAAGGATTAAGTGATACAATAGTTACAAAAGCATTCCCGTCCTATATTTGGAACAGGAACTTTAGGATGACTAGCTCACCACTATCTAATTATATACTGAATATTGTTGTCACAGGGATACTGGTTAAGAGGGACACTGTGACACATACTTCATCAACTACATCGGGTGCCTGGAACTTTGGATTGGATAGTTTTAATGTGCCCACCAGGCATTCCTATGCTGGACGCTGGGTCTCCAGTGTGGTAATGTTAAGACATGGTGGGACCCACTGAATGATAGTTGCAAGCATCCGAGAGATTCAAGCAGTTCTGCTGGGATCCTGGTTAGTTCTCTTGAGGGAACTTCTAGAAAAGAGCAAGTCAGGGAGCCCTCACTCTGAGCCTCCTGACTCACCTTGCATTCTCATGCACTTTTGCTGCTCCTGAACTTCAGGAACCTTCTTCATGTACTTCCCAGCCCCAGACATTTTCCTAAAACAATGGGAAACTAGCAAGTACCGAGGTAGAAGGAGGAAAATGCCAGCTAGAAAGGAAGGAAGCTAAACTCACTCAAGAATTTTTTCCCTTTTAAAAATTGTTTGAGAATTTCATGTATATGTACATCTATAATGTGTTTTGTTGAAGTCTGACAATTCTTGAACTAAGGACTCCCTCTCATATCTATCATCAATCAATCAATCTATCAATCATCTATCTATCATCTACCTACTATTATTCTATCTATCCTACCATTTCTGTCTCCATGGAAAATTGTAATCCAGTAATCTATCTCCAAAAACAACCCAAATTTCCCCCTTTCTCCGTAAATAGCAAATTGGTACCTGATAAAGATGAGAAGGTGAATATTCGGGGCAGGCCACTACATATTATTTCTAGCATATAATGTGTCAAAGGATGTGAATCATGCCAAAGGACATGAAGTGCTTCCCATAGGCAGGTACTTGCCCTCCTAACATGATCTAGAGCCTTGAAACCCACAGGTTTCATAGTTTACAAGGGCAGGATAGAAGGCAAAAATCTCAAAGAGCCAGAATAGCTGAGTCTGTGCTAAGCAGCAGTGGAAAGTGTCCTGGTTCAGCAAGCTGCGGGTTCAAATGAAAGAATGTTCTCAGAGTCACCACTATTTGTGTGCCTGCCTAGGCAGAAGAGCATGATACGAATGTTGTGTAGCAATTTCCTTCAAGATAAAACTGTTCGGAGGGAAGCTCATTAAGGCCCAGGATGTTCCAAAGAGAGAAGACTTATGCCGCTGCGGGGAATCTCTTTAAGCTCAGAGAGCAAACAAGTCAAAGGCTTGTTTGGGAAGTTTCTGAAACTGACCAGCTTTACTAGGCTCCTCCCACACACATTTAGAAGCAGTAAGGGCAGCTGGTAGGCACTCAGGCTACCTGTGCTTTCTCCAAGAGGCAGAGATCAGCAGAAGTGACCAAAGGAGACTCTCCCCAACTTGCCCAGCGTGTACCATGAGCTTCAGGTTTCCAGGTTCCACGTTTGTTCAAATCTCCCTGGGAATAGCATCACACAACACTGATGTAGACTTAAAACAGTTCAACTTGCGGTGAGCTACATTTACCAGAAAGGTTTGGCCCCGTCACACCTGTGAGTCAGACTATAGAAGTTCCTTTCCCAGCCAGGGAGCCGCCTGGCAGCCAAAGAGACATAGCATTTAGGGAATAAAGGCCATTTACTTCCATCTCAAGGATACTTTTCAAATAGAATCCAAGACACTCAGACAGAAACAACACAAAGTGGCAGGAAAATGTGGCTTGTGCTCCGAGTAAGAAAGAGTTGGCGGTAGCAAATGCGGGGGGGGGGGGGAGGGAGCTACACCCTGGGATGGTCAGACAGAGTCATCCATGTCATGCTGACAGAGGTGAAGGGGACTTAGCAAGGGGATGTGTGTGCTGCTGAGTTCTGTGTGGTAAACCTGTGTCTCACAGGGGTTTGGGTTAGCCATCCCGAAGCTACCTCGAATGTACTGTGGTTGGTCAATGAGAAAAGTATACCATGGGCCATCCCATCAATGTCTGTCTACTCAACTCTCAGATAAACAGTCACTAATTCAGGAAGGGCTGAAACCGGGAAGCTTCCTGGAGTGTCTGACTGAAACTGGGAAATATCAGAGCAAGAATTCGTATGTTTAAAACAAGTGTTCAGGCCAGGCATTGATGATGCACACTGTTATTTAGTCCCAGAACTCTGGAGGCAGGGGCAGGCAGATCTTCTGCGGGTTCGAGACCAATGTGGTCTGCAGAGAGAGTTCCAGGACAGGCTCCAAAGGTACACAGAGAAACCCTGTCTCGAAAAACCAAAACCAAACCAAAACACATATTCAGTAGATACTAAAATTAAATGAAAATGAGTGAGTGCAGTGTGAAAACTGTGCTAAGATTACTAAAGAAGAAATTGTAAGATCTTGCAGCCAGGTGTCTTCAGACTCCCAGTGGCTCTACTCCAGGAAGTTAGTAGCTTCAAAGAAAAGCTGTAACTTTTGAGTGGAGAATCCCGGAAGTCAGCACCGCTAATAAGTAATGAAGATGGATATCACTAACCAACAAGGCATACCACCCCACTGCAAGCCCCCTGTCGCCGCCCTTCCATAGAGCCAGCTGGTAAAGTGTTACCCAAATCTCCACATGCGACAATACCACACAAAGCAAGCTCAGAAACAATCCACAAAAGTCAGCATTCTTTAGAAGTCAGGAGACACAGGAGGAGAGCAAGACCCTGCTGTGATCTCCAGATACGGTGACAAGACAACTCAACACAGGATGGGACCTTAGACCGAACCCAGGAACAAAGCAAAGGAAAAGCTGGAAAATCTGGGGGCAGACAAAGGGACCCTGTTGCTTGGTTACTAGCAATGTGATAGTGTTCCTTCTCCCTTCTGACTCCTGCCCGAGGGCCTCGTGAAAAGTCAGCAGAGGGACTGGGGCAGGCCTGGACAGACTCTCCATGACGCTCTACATTTTCCTTTTTTTAATAGAAATAAAAAACTATCTCAGAAATTTTAATTTTAAAAAGATTCCAGGGAATTCAAAGGACAGAGTGGGCAAGATGCCTTGAGAGAAAGAGAGTTTCCACAGACGCATAGTAAAGGATAATAATTGTTTAAAAGCGATCAAGTAGAAATGTCAGAACTAAAGAATACCAACAGCTGGGCTGGTGAGACTCTCGCCGCGGCCTGAGTCCCATCCTGGGCTTCCACAAGGTGGCAGGAGAGAACGGAGTCTGAGAGTTGTCTTCTGATTTCCACTGGCATGGGCACAAGTGCCTGCACGCGCGCGCACACACTCACACACACCCATTCTCACACACACACACAGTCACACACTCACCTATTCACACACATTCACACACACTCACTCACATACACATTCACACACTCACACACACACACTCACCCATTCACACACACACATTCTCACACACACTCACCCTCACACACACATACACACACATATACTCACACAATCACACACTCTCTCACACACATACACACTCACACACACACACACACACACACACACGGGACCCTGTTACAGCTGAGCTGCCGCTAGGAGCTGTTGGAGGGACACCTGTGTGACTCGTTTCCAGGGAAATTCCAAGAGCCACGTTTGGGAACCACTGGACCTGCCTAATCAATGAACGCCATGACATAAAATCACTAGGTATAGCATAATATGGGGGCTCTTAGGTTGCTGCTACCTTTGAGGACCGGTTCTGTGCAGTAACATGGGAAGGACACAGCACAGGGATAAAGGCACCTGGAGCTGGAGGATCGGTTTTGTTTTGGTGTCCCTGAGCTCTCTCCTTCCCCAGGAGCCACCCTTGACCATGTCCCATTTGCCCTTAACATAAATATGCTGCTTCTGCCCAGCAGAGCCTTCAAACAAGTCTAAGTCTCTATAGCAAAGGCTACTGGGAGTTGTAGTCCTCCTCTGCCTAACACACAGAAACCCCAGATTCAAAGGACAGCAACCATGGTCATCCGGGAGAACCTAAAATCGCAGATTTTGTTGGTGACCCAGCAGAGTCTCTGATGCGGAGCAGAGGCAGCCTTCCAAGCAGCCCTTTGAGGGAACAGCATTATGGGTCTTTCATATGCAATAATCCATCACCTCATCATCCCAACAAGCCCTTCTGGAACACCATCATTGTAAGGGCTGTTTGGTACACTCTGTCTCATATAATCTTTATGGCAATCCCTTCATATAGGTCTTTTATTTCTGGTGGGGGGGATTGAGAATTGCAGATACTCCCCCCCACAAGGAAACAATTTAACCAATTAATCCCATTACACAGCATGCAAGCAATTAGCCGTCCTTCAAACTCACATTTCAGTCCATACTGCTTTAAGACGTCATTTTCCCCCATTGAGATTAGAGAACACTGATAGCCCCTTCCCTTTTGATGTGAACTGGGTTTTGTTTGTTTGTTTTGATAAAGGGTGATGCATCCAAACATACCTAGAAACAAATTTTAATCCCTCTTCCTCCCCCTTCTCTTATGGCCATCACTTGCATAAGTGGTTTAAATAAAAACAAATGTTTTCAGCAGCAATAGATAAGGTCTTTGGCTTAAAAACATGATTAGGAGTTTCCTGAATCTCTTTTCCAAGTTGTAATAGTTCACGAAAATCTAAGCTTCCAAAATCATGATTAATTGGCTTGTTTAAAATGTTTGAATGCCTGGGGTTTTGCCTCCCAGGTATTTGTCTTCTATCTTTGGAGTGCGTGAATTCTATCAACCAGTACATAACACAAAATTACATAACACAGAACTGAAAACTGTCAATAAACCAGTCTGGTACAAATAAGTCAACACCTGTGCTGGTCTCATTTCAGTAAGTATTCGCGTGCACGCACGTGTGCACACACACACACAGAGAGAGAGGGAGAGAGAGGGAGAGAGAAAGAGAGAGAGAGAGAGAGACGCGCACACACCAGCGACAGTCTCTCTGCTGTCCAGGTATCAATCCCTCCCCGTTTACTGTACAAACAGTACAAGGAGCCCGCAGTCTCGCTCTGCAACCCAGGATCAGCAAGCTGCTCTGGCCTGGCTGCAAAGCTGCCCGTGAGAAGCTCGGGGAGGAGTCACCTCAGCCTGCTCTCCACATACAGCAAAACATCTGACATAAGAAGAGGTTTGTTGAGCCTAAGGTTCTGGAGCCCCGGAGGTGGGAAAGCACGGTGTCGGCTTTATCATGGTGTCAGGATAAAGGTGCGAGGGAACCTCGGTGAGTGTGACCAAGGCAGAGGGACAAACGTGCCAGGCAGACGGAGCTTTACTGGGGGAGGAAACGGGTAGAGACAGAGAGGACAGAAGAGGGAAGCAGGAGGAGTTCTGTCTGTCCCAGGGGAACCACTGGGGAAGAGAAAGGGAAAGACAGGATGGAGAGCACATGTGGTCAGAGGTCTGTCTTTTAAAGGGGTCCTTCCATGGAACCCTGGGCTGATCAGGGTACCGCCTGAGAGCATTCTGTCAGGTGGCAGGGGCAGGCCAGCGTGATGCCTGAATCGTTACAGTGGGTATCTTCTTGATTATCAAGACATGGAGCCCATCTATCTCCTGGATCCGGTTTGTTCAAACCATAGTGGAGACCCTGTTCCATCCTTGCGGCTCAATCTAATCCTTCTCAGCTCCCAAAGCCTCCACTCACCACACCCTCAAATCCATCACCACCACAGGTAGAGTAAGTGTCTAACACCTCAACTGTGGAGGGGCGTGGTATTCACCCAAGCCGCTGCTGTCCTGCTACTGTGGTGGGAATTACCTCTGCTGGTATCAGCTATGGCTGATTCAGAATCTGTGCTGATTGACACAAAGAAGCCAAGTTATAATTTTAGCTCACAGATAGTGTTAAAGAGATGGCTCTAGAACAAACTTTCTGTAAGGGTCCAAAGGGTAAGTGTTGTAGGCTTTGCAGGCCATGAGTCTTCAAGTTTTCAACACATGCTTTTGTGGGAGAGTCAAACGGTATTTAACTTTTTTTTTTTTTTATAAAACACCTTTATTATCCATTCTATTGCTGTAGGATAGCAGAGCCCTCCATATTCAAGCCAGAATTTATAGATATGAAGCACATGAGTTTGGTTTATATAGTTAACATCCCTCATGATGAATGCCAGCAATAGTCATTATCAAATACAGAGATGCAGAGAGACTGGGCATGTTAATAGCATGAGCCAGTGTGTTTGGCTTGCTGCCACATCCGACATGGAGAGCAGCTGTGATCTGACTGCTTTTGCAAAATGTATTCAGGTACAGTGACAAAGGACTATCTACAGATGCCTGCCCACTCTTCTACAGCTGGAAGGAAACTAGGCTACAGAAATCAACAGCAATTGGATGCATCTCACCTCACAGATATCCTTGGGTAACCAACGCATGCAAACACAAGTCTCTTCTGTGCAAACCTTTTGTGTTCACAGTAACTTTTTCCAAACGCAGCTTGAAGTTTAAATACAGCGACACTTATCCCAGCGTTGATTTGCACAAAACACAATAGCCAAGAAACAGCATTTGTGTTTTAGTTACAGTATATTCTCCTCTGTGTGAAAAACATGGCCAATGGTACTGAACAGTAATTATAGCCAGTAGATGGCATCTAAAAGCCAGGATAATAATTTCAGACCTATAATTTAATAAAAGACTGCCTGATTTAGGAGGGTTTCCTCTCTGGTATTATTTATGTTGGATTATTTTAATTTCCAACCCTCCTCATGAAAGCCAGAGTTACACTGAAGTTTTTCCATCCGATAAACGTGTATAAAGTTGAAAGAAGAAACTTATCAGTAGCAGTACCGCAGTTCCACACAATAAGCCGACTAATGTGAGTTTCCAGAATGGCTATCATTTCAAGACACTAAACACTGGACACAGGCTTGTCAGACAGAGTTGGTGCTGTGTGACTGAATGAAGCCAAGCTGCTAATTGTTGGGCCAGGACCAAAAGATATGAGCGTAATACCAAGCACTCTTCAACTTGGAAAAATTCCACGGGAGTCGAATGAGTTTAAAAGTTTCACAAATAATTAAGTTACCGAAGGGGACACAGCAGAAGGAGAAAGCCAACAGATTGAGTTCTCTTCTATGGAGCTCGATTCACTTTTCAGTTGCATCTGCAATCGCTACAAACGAAAGCCATTAAAAACCCATCTATTTCCTTATGCAGCCTCAACAGAACGTCAGTGAGTCTCACCACATATAGATAATATATTTCTTAGATGGAAGACTGCTGCCTACAGTGAAGAGGCATTAGACTTTTAAACAACTATTAGAAGTTTTCAGGACTTTAAAAGTTGTGCTGTATTTTTTATTGTGATATTAAGAGGAGCCCATGGGAATAAGCAGAGAGAAAGAGAGAGAGAGAGAGTGAGAGAGAGTATTTTGGTTTTAATACGGATGCCTATGTCAAATTTACAGTGGGTCAAATTGTGCTGGTCAGTTTTTGTAAATTAGAGTCACCTGGGAAGAAGATGTCTCAACCGAGAAACCATGTGGTGTGAGGATATATGTAGAGGTATTTTCTTGACTGCTGATTGAGGTAGAAGGGCCCAGTCTACCATTTCATGATCCTGGGCCTGGGCCATGTGAACTGGACAGCCTGGCGTGAGTAAGCAGCTTTCCTTAGTAGAGCAGGCCCTGCCTCCTCTGTTGAGCTCCTCCTTGGCTTCCCTCAGTGATGGCTGGTGACCCAGAACCAGGAGGAGGAAGACTGCCAGCCTCACGTTTCCTCCCTCTTCAATGCTCATCAAGAAGCTAGGCTCTTAATTATAGATCGTTAATGTATCTTACGACACAGCGCCTAGGTGTTTCTTTATGTTTTGGTATCTGACTTGCACAACTAAAATAGCGTTCTTGGGAAAGCAAAGGACAAAGGTCTGGGGGGGGGGGAAGGGCAGAGATCAAACCACTTTAGTCACGAGCCACTGAAGAGTCAAATGCCGTGCTCGGGGAAGTCAAATGGCAGTCTGCCATTTCCTTTTCCTTTTTGTTTCTGAGACCGTGACTTGCTATGCCATCCCGACACCCAGAATGTAGCGTGTAGCCCAGATAGCCTTACATTCGCGAGCCTCCCGCCTCAGCTTTCCGAGTTTGGGGATCACTTGTATGTATCATCATCCATCTCCGAGACGGTCCCTTCTGAATTATAATTCCTTGGGTGATTTCAGTTGCAAACAGTTATCGCATGATCATTTGTTTCCCTGGACACCGTACCATCATGGTAAACAAACTGGTCACACCATTTTTAAGAAACCCGGGACTATGGAACAGGAAGGCTCATTTAGTAGCTATTTCTTACTGATATTAGGATATAGCTAAGAGGAAAAGCATCGGCCTGGCAGTTACAACAAGGTCCTTGGTCCAACTATTACATTGCAGCCATATGGGAAGCTCCTGAGGGTGAGGCATGATATTTGTCTCTGCTACTTAAAGGTCACTGTGGGCTTAATACCCTCCAGAGCCAGGCTGCTGTTATAAGGTCCTGTTATACGGTTTCTTCCTTTCTTAATATTAGCCTTCTAGCACTTGAGTATGATGGAGCAGGACTTTGGAGAATTAATAATACCGATAACTAAGTAGACACAGCTGGATTAAAAATCTCAGTCATCAATCCAATGGGTTCCCCCCCCTCCCCAAAGCTATGATATTGCCCGTTCTGTTCCACTCACTGAAAAGTCATTTATTCTCAACAGAACACATCTCAGTAGCTGAAAAAGCTTTGAGACATGAGCATTCAATAGCTGAATTGCTGTAATTACTGTTCTTTGGGAAGCTGCTCTGGGTAGCTGGAGGAGCTTCAGGTGGGACTTGGCTGTTGCCTGCTCATTTCGTGCAAAGCGTTCTCCACAGCTCCTGACAAACAAGTGTTCCATAGTCAGTTCCGGAAGTGGAGCGCAGGCTGAACTGTGACCCTTACTGCAACCATCTAAGGAATGGCAACATACAATTAATTAAGTAGCCAGGTATCAAAAGGTCACCTTGATTGTTGAGTACAGGAAAAACTCAAAACTAGCACTGTCCTATTCAGCATAGGTACGGTCACATAAAATGATGGCTCTGTCACCAACCTCTGACTAGCCAGGAGAGAAGGCACAGGCTATCTATCACCGGCCCTGTATGCTGCAGAATTCCTGGCTAATTTAATCCCTAAGACCTCTCACCTCTCGTCTTGGGGTTTCTATCGCTGTGGAGAGACACCATGACCTCTGCAACTGTTGAAGGAAAACATTTAATTGGGGCTGGCTTACAGTTTCAGAGGGTCAGTCCGTTGTTGTCATGGCAAAGAACATGGCGACTGGTTGTGTGGCGGTGTGCAGACAGGCGAGGCGCTGGAGAATTCTACATTTTGATCCAAAGGACGACAGGAAGTGAACTGTCCTCCTGGGAGTGGCTTGGCGTATATGAGACCTCAAAGCTCACCTCCATAGTGACATACTTCCTCCAACAAGGCCACAGCTACTCCAACAAGGCCACAGCCACTCCAACAAGGCCACAGCCACTCCAACAAGGCCACAGCCACTCCAACAAGGCCACACCCACTCCAACAAGGCCACAGCCACTCCAACAAGGCCACAGCCACTCCAACAAGGCCACAGCCACTCCAACAAGGCCACACCTACTCCAACAAGGCCAGAGCTACTCCAATAAGGCCACACCCACTCCAACAAGGCCACAGCTACTCCAACAAGGCCACAGCTACTCCAACAAGGCCACAGCTACTCCAACAAGACCACACCTCCAAACTCCTTTTGGAGGCCATTTTCTTTTAGCCACCACAAGTCTCATTCACTGCTCACTTTCTCTGAGATCTGCACTGAATCAGGGACTCCAGCTCTCTGGGGTCCTCTTGCTTCTTAGCCCCCTTTGTTTTATTTTGAGGGTACCATTGTGCATGTCAGCATGTTCTTCTTGGAACTGGATTTGGGGTTCAGCATGGCCAGCCACACATGGGGTGGAGCACAGGCTTGAGCACCCACCGAGGCTGCTTGCAGTGAAGGAGGAATAGCAGATTGCCTGTGTAGGCAGCAACAGCTCCACAGGCCCAGAAATAGGCTCTACAATATACGCAAATGCACTCAAGGATTGCAGCAGAACGGGCCTGTCGGTTCAAAAACATCACCCCTCTCCCAAAGGCCAGCCTTAGACATGCAAAGCTACCAAAGGTTCTTACATGAAAATGCCCCTGTTGACTCAATCTGACCTTTCTACTGGTGAGTGATTGGAGAGTCCCTTAAAAGTCTCCAGTAGACAATTTTTAACCTTCCCCCATTGGGTTATGTTTTTGTCGTTGGTCCCTAGCTTGAGGCGCTGTTTTGAAAAACTTGGAAGTTTTAGAAAACCAGGAGGCAGGCCCTAGCAGAAGCGGACCACTCACTCACCAGGGCCAGCCGCTGAAGACGACTGTCGTCCCTGGCTCCAGCATGCTGTCTTTATTTCAAGTTCTGTCACCTTGGGATGATTCTTTCTCCTGTGCTCCCGACACTCACGGCTGTCTGCCGTGGTTCCCACCACTGTGGCCTGAAGCTCCCCTGAAATGGCACCTTTCCTGCCTCCCTTTGCCGGGTTACAGAATGCAGAAGCAGCTCACAGGAACAGCTAAGGACTCGTGTGTTACCCTGGAGGGCAATGAGTGGGAAAGTGTGGAGTGTGGCTCTTCCAGAGCTGGGGGGAAGGGGCAAACAGATGAGTACATTTTTAACCCCGGCATACAGAAACAGTGCTGGGGGCCAACTGAAGAAGACAAAGCTGAAGACACACAGGCAACGTCCCTGCCAAACTCGCCAAAAACCATTAGCGCCTGTCACCAAAGCAGACAGACAGACAGACAAACAAAAACCCAAACTTTTCTTTCATCTAAGGTGGAAGAGGACCACACCAGAAACATGACCAGCCAAGGCGCCCTAGCGCCATCAGACATAATGTCCTCCTTCTTCCAGAATCTCACTATTTCTGACTTCCCTATCACCAGTTATGTGAGGTTTGTCTCCCGTACCAATTCAGACCTATTCTCAAGCAGATACTATGTGGGCGTCCTACAGTTTGCTATCAGATATTAGATCCCATAGGGTAAAGGCTCAGCCCGACATCACTTCCCAACTTGGATTCCAACTCAAAGTTTAGGCCACAGAATGACCAGCTATAAATTGAGATTGCCGTGACACCTCTATTAAGTTGGATAAATTGCCAGAATGGCTTGCTGAACCCAAGAAAACAGTTTCTTTTACCAGCTACATTCTTGGTTTGTTTTAAAGGCTACAGCTCAGAAGAGGCTGGTGAAAGAATGAACAGGCAATCGTGGAGATGATCTCAGAGCTTCAAATCCTTCTCCAGTTTGGTTTGGCCAGTTGGTTTTAGTAAGGGTCCAGCCGGACAATGGCTTCTATAAATCCTACTTAATCCCATTAATTCAAAAGTAAATATAGCCTTGTATTTCTTCTTCTTTTAGTTAGTGGAGGGGGCCTGTCATTCACCTGTTTTTCGGAGTGTAAATACTTTTGCAAAGAGGTATACAGGGATGATGAAGAATGTGGACATTGGAAGTGGACTATTTAGATACAAATCTTATTTCTATCACTGGGTAGCACATATAATAATGAACATTTGCAATTTCCTTTGTAAGCTAAAGATTTTCTGGGTCTCTGATCAGGTTTTGAAGCAGTGCACTCCTTGAATTAGAACTAACGCACAGCAATATCTTGATAGTTATCAAATTCCCGGACCTGTGTGGATTTGGTAGAGTCTTTTGGTAAAGCAGATGCTGTGTAAGTAACTGGCTGTTTTTGTGTCAGCAATGTCAAATCCCTTATTTTCTGGGACCATCTTATTTAACAAATCCTGTTTTTATATTTTTGTAAACTTTTTGACTAGCCCAGAAATTAAAAAATTTTGGGAGCTAAACATCTCCTAGATGTCTTATTTTCACTCAAAGGTCCTGTATTAGATATAAAGCTGTTAGCCTGTTACTAGCATTTCTTATTGGCTAGCTCTGTCTTAAATATTAACCCATTTCTATTAATCTAAGTATTGCTACATGGTCTTATCTTACCAGAGAGAGGGTCTGGAGTTCTCTCTCTGTCCTCCATCTTGAATCTCCTCCCTACTTCTTCCTCTCTCCTCCTTGTCTCCTAGTCACGCCTGTCTTGCTTTCCTATTGGCCAATACGAGAAACATATTTACAGAATTACTTCTCCCATCAACTGACCTTAAATTTGTATCAATAAATGAAAATCCATTCTAAAACAAAGTATTCATTTCTATACCATAATCCCATTTTTACCTTTAAAGAGATTGGTTGTGGTCATTAACCATTTATAGCCAAATCCATATAAGTGAAAACAAATGTTTATAAACACTATTTGGGAATTTGGGCGTCATTCTTTCCAAACTGCTACCTTCTAGTAGGGGGCACTGTCTTGGGGATCCTAAGAAGACACAGAAATCCTAGGTTTAGTGGTCTGCAAGGCTGCCTTATCCCAGCTGTTTTGAATGTTGGATCACCTGGGACATTGTTTCAGGGGGTCTTGCTTAAGCAAACCATGTTAGTCTAAACGGAATCCAGCACTTCCTATTTTCTGTGGAAACAAAAATAGAAATTCTTTTCCCCAGTAACCTGTCCTTAGACTTAAAATTTGAAGTCAAAGCACTTTTAAAATATATAAATTGGATTAATTCAGCAGCACTGATAACCAAGTGTGTTTTATCAATTGTTCTTTCCTTGGCGATTGAGCAATTCAAAGACAGCACAGTTGCATACAGTATCCAGACTCTGTGTGCTTTCCATCTTCATGTGGCTTTTTTATTACTCTATTTCTTCTACTTCTATTTTTCATTTCTTGAGACAGGGTTTCTCTGTTTACCTTTATCTGTCCTGGAATTCACCAGGGTCACTTAGAAATCACAGAGATCTGCTTGCCTCTGTCTCCCAAGTACTGGAATTGAAGGCGGGTGCCACCACACCCAGCTACTCTCTATTTTTTTAAACCATTTTATTCTGTTTCTTTTTTTTTCTCCCAAGACTATGTATATTTTAAAACACACTGTAAACCTTTAGAGGTTCTTCTTAATCTGAACCTGTCTTTACTGTAAATCTTTATCTTTTTCTGGCCACGAGACTTTTATCTGCTAAACAACATTGGTGAAATGAAAGTCACAGCTGTATTAACCACTGTCTATCAAAGGCAGGGTGGGAAATGGGATACATTTACCGCCAGAACTGAGAGCTGTGCTCACTGCCTTGGTCTATGCTACCATCCAGCAGCTTGCTGCCAGCTTGGAGATGTGGTCACTGGCCTTGCCAGCTCTGGAACACACCATTAAGTTGTCAGCGTGGTTTCTCAAAAGCCTTGCAGTTTTTTGACACTGTGCTGAGTCAGGAAACCTCCCTTAACAGTTACCCTTTCTTGTTAATGTGACTAAATTGACAATCAAGAAGACGACTGGATGAGGTGAAACTCTGAGTGTTCGTGTGAAGGCATTTCCAGAAAGGAGTAATCACGTAGGGAATTTATCACACTATCCCTTGGACCAAGGGCAGAGTAGAAGGAAACAAGGCAAACTAGTTCTTTTCTATGTTCCCTGGTCTGTTGTGATGCTAACAGCTCTTATCATTCGGTTCTACTCAAGGGTATGGAGGCATGCGGCAATCGACTGAACCCTTGGAGATCCCGAGACAAAACAAATCCCCCCTACGTCTGTTAATTGTGTACGGATTTTCATTACAGCTGCCCAAGAGTAACGGGCACAGCTGTCTATCTGCAAGTCCAACCCAAGTCTAATCGCTTCTGTCTTTCTGCTCCCTTCTCTTACTGGAGAAATGTCTGGGGACCTCTTACTCCTCTGGCGTCCTGCATCTCGACTCTCAGCATCTCCTCAGAGAAGGGAAGAGTGGTTTCCTGTTTGCTTATATCCTCTTTTTGCCCAGCTACATCACTTCCTGCCTGTCTATACAGACCTCTATGGTTAGCTAGTGGCAGTTTCTGTCCAGCTATGTCCTTTCTGGGATCACATGATGACTCTTCTCTGCCTACATTTCCCAGAATCCTCCTAGTCCTACCCATCATCCTGCCTGGCCAATCAGCGTTTCATTCATCAACCAATAAGACAAACATATGTACAGAAAGACATTCCCTGTAAACGTATGGTGGCAAACACAGGGACAACAGGTGTGCATGGTGGTGCCTCTAACAAACCAGACAAGTGACCAACAGAAGAGGCCAGCCTCTGCTTCTCACCGTGATGGTGAGCAGCAAACCTCAGTGACTGAAGCAGTTTATTCTAAGAGTTCTGTGACTACAGCCTATCCTGTCTATTTTGACTAATGCATAATGAATAACAAGTATTTTAACTTCAACCGATTCACACATTTGATCTGGAAGCATCTTGCTGTTATAGGAAAAGTACATGAGTGCATATGCAAATGTATTTAAATACACCATGAACTTTTAGCATATTCAAGTGTACTTAAATACATTGTGAACAACTTTTCATCTTACTCTTTTATAGCTAAAACTGGTGGGTTGCACCAGGATAACTCCCAGCCCCATGTATTATGAGTCTTTGGATTTGAAGGAATAATAATTACCTTCAAGGTCAAATGCTCAAATTTAATAGGCTACAGATCATGAGCTATAAGTCAGTATAGGTCATTAGTTCCTGAAGGTTCAGGATGGAGCCCTTTTATACTTCAGTACCACATTGTATAGTTTCATAGTACAGATATTTCTCCTTATAATCTACCTGCAGGAAAAAGAAAATGAGTCTTTCCTACATAGTTTGCCCTTTTGAATTACCAAACCTGTGGCATATGACAAAATGTGTAAATATAACATAGTTACAACAAAATGTATAGCATAGAATAGTATAATAGTTACAAGAAATGTATAGTGTATTATAGCGTAGTAGAGTATAGTTACAACAAACATAGTATAATAGTTACAGGATAGTATAGTGTAGAATGGTATAGTATAGTTACAACAAAATGTATAGTATGAAATAGCATAGCATAGCACGGTACAGTATAATATAGTTACAACAAAACAGATAGTGTGATAATTACAGCAAAAATGTATAGTAACACATAGTGTAAGTTAATTAACACAACCATCTTCGAACGATTATTTGGGGGCAGGAAAGGGCAGCATTCAGGCAAAGGGTAACTGGCAAAGTCAGTTCCCAGTTGCTTCTGGTTTGCGGGCAGTCAACAGGATTCCTTATGTCCATTCATGACTACTCAGTTTTCCCCAAATTGGGGTGGGGGGCAGGAAGGGATAACAAGAAGTTGAGAATTTCACTGTGGTGTTTTTGTGGATCAGAAACTTAGGAGTTTTAACTACATGGGAACTTTTTATGTTGTTGTTGAGGTTGTTATTTAATTATAATATTTCTCTCCTCCCTTCCCTTTCCTCCTGGCAAATCCTCCTATATATACTCCTCCCAACTCTTCTAGTTCATGGCCTCTTTTCTCATTTATTGTTATTGCATGCATATAAGTATAAATCCCCAAATATGATATGTTACGTCTGTGTAACATTGCTACACAGGGCTAACCATATGATGCTTGATAACCAGTTGGTGTGATCTTCCTCAGGGAAGACTACTTCTGCTGATCTTGTTCCTTAGCCACCTGTAGTTCTATCGGGCTGAAGCCTCATGGACATTTTCCTCTCCACTCTGGCACATCCATTGGGGTCTTCCTTGTTCCTATCATATTTAGGTAGCAGTGTTGGTGAGATTTTATAGGTGTAGCTTCTGACATTACTTAGGGACACAGTATCACAGCAAAATCCCTTATCCTGTGGCTTACACAATCTTTCTACACCTCTTCGACAGTATTTCCTGAGCCTTGGGTACATGGGAACTTTTAAGGAGCAAAATCTAATAAATCAAACCTTAGATTCTCCTGACCATTTAGGATGATAACTGAAGACTTCTATCATTAGGCCATCCCTATGGCATTTAGGTAAGTATGAAAACTAATGGCCTGTACCCTAATAGAAGGTAGACCTCGTGGGTCTCTTGAACATTCTAATTATATGGTTCCTGCCGTAGAAAGCAAGGTGGCCAAACTTCCTGTATAATAATCCCATGTTGCTGTTTTATACCCCAAGGTGGAAGACAAAACTTAGAAGAAAACTACTACCTTTTTCCAGGATGAATCTAGCAGACATCAATGAAGAGGAAGGGTGAGAATTAACATTGAAAAAGAAGCTGAAAGAGGCTAAAAGAAATTACTTTCAGTTTGCAAATCAAATAAGAATGTAAAACTTCCACGGGGCATCTTTCACATGTGTAAGCATCTCCAATTGTCTCCTCTTCTGCCATTGGGCATAGCTCAGAACACAGAACAGGGTTATCATGGATGCTCCAGGGCAATCAAACATAGCTCTGGAATCCTGTAGTATGCCACATATATTTATTCATCTTTCATTGCTGCTCATTGCTGTGACCAAGACATCTGCAAACAGCTCAGTGAAGGATATATATGTTTTGGCTCCTAGTTCCAGAGATATCAGCCCATGGTTTTGTATCCTAAATTCTTAGGAAAGATATTGGAATGGCCCTCTGGGAAGCAGAGAGTGAGAAAGGAATAAGATGCCTCCAAGGACCACCCTCAGTGATATATTTCCTCAGGTAGGTCCCACTGCCTATGTTTCCAGACTCCCTGGCTAGCGAAACTATCCATGGACCATACATTCCAAAAATGAGTCTACAAGGAGTCTACAGATTTGAGCCACAGTAGCATACCCTCATCTCAAAACCCAGTACCCAAGTAGGAAAGCCATTCTACATCTTGCAAGCCAAAGGCTAGTAAGTGAAGAGGCTCATGACTGTTTGATGGGGAGCCACAGTCTTCCAGATAAGCAGAAGAACAGAAGGACAGCGAAGAACACCTGGTCTCTGCCGATGGCTCCCTGAGAGTCACTGGTTGGAAAAAGTAGGAGGGGTGTGCAGAGTTTCTCACAGTGTAGGGCATGGGTTCGAAGGATCTGGTAAAGCCATGATTTACATATGAAGGGAATGTCTATCCATTCCAACAGAGATGCTTCCTCGACTGGAGGAACATAAGCCTACTCTGGAGCTCACCTATAGGGTGGGGAAAAAATACACCCTCCTCTTTCATGGGGCAGGTAGTTATTTAGGGAAAACCAATGAATCATCTCAGATCTATCTGGTGAGCCACAAACCCAAGCATTGCTTAATTGCTCATTCTAAAAATAGTGTTCAGCCTCAGGAGGGTAAAGTTTGATTCACTGCACCCAACAGCCAAAGGCTTTTGTTTTTCTGCTTTGAGTGAGCTGCTGAGAGACCCCTGGGCAGTGGCCTTCCCAGAAAACACAGCCCAAACTACCCTGGAGTTTGAGATCCTCACCACAGAGGAAGTTTAGGAATTCCATCCAGAGCGAATGACATCTACAATAGAAGGAGAGTCATACCGCTAAAGTTACAGATAACCAACACCCCGATGGTCAGGCGAAGACAACCTCAGCGTGGGAAACCCTTCTCCAGTCCGGCCCAGCTTGTCTCTATCGTCACTTATGTCACCCTGCTGAAGTGGCCCACCCACTCATGGGTCATGAGAAGAAGAACCTGGCCTTGAAAGAGCCCTACGGTAGCTTCTCCTTATCACCATCCCCAATGAAAGAGACGTAAAACGGGACATCAAGTGTCGGAGGGATTTCACTTTTCCTTCCTGGGAGAAAGAATGTCTCTTTTGAGGTGTCAAGAACCCAGGAAGGGCCTCTCATCCGTAAGGAGGGCATGGGGAGACAGCATCCCAATGCTGACAAGAGAGTCCCCAGGCCTCTATGTCCTTTTTCCTACCACCTTCAGTGTCCCCTGTTTGGATAGGAGATATAGAGTCTTCAACAGGCAGATACATTCGCCGTGGCTCCGGAATGTAGGGCACCTCCCCCCAAGAATGGCAGGTGCCATTTGTCTCTTAATGAAAGAATACACAAGTCTGTGAAGGCTTGGAGACAGAGCAGAGACTTCAATTTTCTAATCAGAACTAATCCTTCCAGGCATACAGCATTTGATACATCAAAGGCTTAATATTCGATACATCAAAGGTCTTCTCAGGGACTCTTCTGAGGGAAAGAAAAAACACTATGCTAATGAATGTATGAATGTGCGTGGTTTGGAATCTGGATATTTTGGGGGCTTAAGATAAAGCTTTTCCAGCTTCATTTGAGTGATGAGGCATCTGCGTATGTGTCATGATTTTGGGATGGTCCCAGAGAACCAAGCGCTCCCCAGTATTTTCCTTGTTGATTTCCACCTTGAAGAGTCTCTTAGGCAAAGGCTACTAGGGCCGCATTAAGGCGTTAAGACAGACACTATTGTCCAATTAGCACCTCCATTACTCCAGGCCCACTGAAGGGTCAGGACCCATAATAGTGTTCTTTGATGAGGCTTAATTAGTCTGGGGATGCTTACTATGTGGGTTTCTTGCTCTCTAGAGAAAGAATGGGAAATGACCGCAGAAGAGTAAACACCAATGGAGGCAGGTGCATTGTGCTCTACCTGATTTCTTCTGGCTGGGTTACAGAAGAAAGAGTTTCCTCGTGGCATGCTAAGACACACATGTCCCTGCACTTGGCACATGTCCAGTCCTAGCACTCAGTCTTGTCCCTCTTCACAGTCTTCCTTTTCCCACAAAGAATCTGCTTCTGCTCTCATTACGGATGTGCGTATTTAAGTCTAGGGTTCCTATGCGACAGAAAGCAAGCAATACTTACATTACCTTCTTCTTTCCGGTCTTCTTAGGCAACTTCCTGCCCCAGTATAGCTTCCTTTCTACATTTGTGTGTGCATACACATACACACATATGTGCTGTTCTACTTTCATGTCCTGAGTATGTGTATGTGTATGTGTATGTATGTATGTGTGTGTGTGTATTTGCCCTGCACTTGTGTGTGCATACATTCATATGTATACATATATAAATATTTTCTACTTTCATGTCTTGCATTTATTATATATATATGTATGTGTGTGTGTGTGTGTATCCACTCCCTGCATTTGTGTGCATGCATACATATTTGTGTGTGTGTGTGTATATGTATATATATACACATTTTTTCTAGTTTCATATCCTGCATATATTATATATATATGTTTAAATATATATACATACAAATGCAGACATATATATTGTATGTGTGTATATATATATTATACATACACATATGTGTGTGTGTGTGTGTGTGTGTGTGTCTCCTCTAGTTCACTGGAAACTTTTAAGTGAACTTGAGTCTTGGTGAAGGCCACTCTCCTGTAAACAATGGGAAGTTGATTCACAAGCCCTTACTCCTCCCTAGCTCTCCTCTCCCATGGCTACAGAAACAGCAGCAGGGTGCTGATCAAGAACCCTGCCGTGTCATGTGACCAGGAAGAAGTTTGGGACCGGAAGCCTAGGCATCCCACACCACTTTGACTTTGGCACATTCTGGAAGGTCTGTGGGATACTGTGTCTCTACTACATGTGTCAAAAGCAGGAGACCCTGACCTACAGTGACCACAGAGACCTGCTGATCTCACACAAATTACAAACAACAGTGAACAAAACAACTCTAATCTCAGATTCCAGGAGAAATACTATTCGTCCCTTCCTAAACCTGGTATCTACTGGTTATTCCACAGCCCATTTGGAAGCTCCAAGGACATGAAGGTGGTATCTATCCAGTTCCATTAGGATCTTTTGAGTGCAGTGATATATTTTATCACCTCCTGTGTGAATGTGTTGGGCTCCACTAACTCTCTATTCCCGATGTCTCGTAGCTTCTCAGAAATGGCTACTAAATCATTTACAATGAAGGAAACCTTTTTTTTTTTTTTAAACAAACATACACTTCTTTGCCTTAAGAATATAGAGCATACTGCCTTTTTTGTATCACAGCTAATGATAGCTATTCCAAATCACAGCCTATGAATGTGTACCCCACAGACATGTGCATTCACACATGCATGTGCGTGTGCGCGCACACACAGGCTCACACACACACCCCTCTGTCTTCAGCTCTTCACAAGCTTCAATCACAGCACTCTCTGTTGAAAGCTCTTCTCACTACTCTCTCAAGTGACACAAAGACACAAGACTAGGCATTTGACTCAAAGTTCATCCTGTGGAAGGCAAGGACAGATGGGAGGAAAATATTTCCCATTCATCTTTCATAATAGGGCCTCCGGAGCTTTGGGATGCAGCACTGATCCCACATGCTTGCTTGTTTGCTTGCGCTGCATAACTGTACTATTTGAGCGGTCAGAATTATTCTCCAGCCCATTTAGAAGCCCCAAGGACATGAAGGTGGCTTTAAAAATTAGCCAGGAGTACTGAACTTGAAAATGGAATAGTTCTCTCTGCAGAACTGGTTACCACGGACACATCGAATAGCTTATTTCAAACAGAAACTTCAGTCAGTCTCTTTTTCAGCCCTCAGCATCTTGTGTCAAAGACGGGGGAGGGCATATGAATATGAGCACTGCTAAAAATCCCTGAGCATATACTGAGCTATGTGCACCAATGGTTGCACCCATTTACTGGAACCAAAATGAAGAGAAATCACGAAATCGACCTGTCGTTGACTGCTAACTTCTCTCACGCGGTCATCAAGTCCATTGGCCATCAATCCTTCAGTGCTTTGAGACCAGCAGCGTGGGGGCTTCAGATACAGGGTCAAAGAACAATATGTCTGATATGTATTTATTCTGTAGCTAAGCATTCCTGATGTGGCTATCTAAATGCCTAATGCCCATTGACAATCACAGCTGATGTTAAGTGACACTCTTGTAACAAAAACACGAAGAAATCCCCACTGCAACAGTTCTTTGTAAACCCGGCTAATGGCTGAGGGAGCGGAGCGTGGTGTTCTGCAGAGATTCATCCCCCTGGGTTCCCAGCTCATTCGTCTAAGAAATGAACTATTTTCTGTACACTGAAACTTACAGCCTTGTCTTCGTTTGACAACTTTTTCCTGTCTAGACAGATGCTAAGAGTTATTTGGGCCTGGAGATTGAATAATACCAAGTAGCTCACTTCCCTTGCTTTTTATACTACATTTACGTCCGTTATTGCAATACACAGCTCCATGACGCACACGTTACTCTGTATGAGCTGTATGAGAGCAAGGTTGTCAGCGGCCTCGGAAACTCTCTGATCTCTGCCTCTTTTCAAGAGTCTCATGTCCAGCAGTGGCCGGGGTGCTCTCTGCGCCTTGGGGTCAGCACCTACAACAGCTCTGGGTTCCGGTTATACACAAATCCCTGAAGTCTCTCAGTTTAGCTCAGATTCTACAGAGGTACACAGATGCAAAGACAATGATCAATCTCTTTTGCTGCAATCACAGAATATCTTCCACAGTCAAAGAACGTTTCATTGCTTTATGTAGAAATTTGCAGACGACAAATATGAATTAAACAGGACTCTGTTTATCCAGGAAACAAAAAAGAACATAAAATCAGGAGTTGCTAATAGTAAAAAAAAGCCTTTTGCGACATCACAGGAAGGCATGAACTACCATTGCATCATCACAGGAAGGTTAATTCAGAAGCATCTTTGAGTTAGTGCAGCAGGAATGGCAAAGTGCACCCAGGACCCTCCATCCTGCAGCTGTAGGATGGCCCTCCAATGTACTCACCTGGGGAGTTTAAGTGGTTTTCCAGCGGGACTCTGAATTTAAACAAGCTTCCAGTGGGAGTGGCGTGATGGTGTTGACAGAGAGTGACTCCGAGGGAGAGATGGCTGCTTCCTGCCCTGCCCACACAGCCTTCATTTCAGCTCTCTGCTTCTCATCTGTTGTGTGCCCATCACCCCCTGTCATTTCAGTCCTGCAAATGCTGCTTCCTGGCCACAACACTCAGACCCCAGGCTCTGCTCTCAATGCCTGTGCGGACCTGTTTAAGGCAGCTTCTCCAAAATGAGTCTGCAACCTGTACCCGTGATCTTTTCCCGAGACGAGCTGCCTCCATTTACCACAGGCAGCTGCACACACAGGGAGGCAGAGATCTGTCTGAATTTAGAAAGAACTAGAGTTGCCTGACCTCAAATGTTAGACCATCCCCTGATTCCAGGCATTCTTCTCTGTGGGTTAAAACAGACTTCTCTAAGGCTGAAATTACGATGCAAATATGTTACCTGTAAGTTGAAATAACTCTAACTAACTGATGTATTGGCAAAGATGACTTTTCCTAATCAGAAAAAAAAATATTTTCTTTCCCAAATGTAGTATCCTCAGAAACTGGATGAGGGGGATGACATAACCCCATCGTACTTTTTGTTTTTAATACCAGAGATGGCTCTTGATACCTTGTGCATGCTAAATGACTATTCTATAACTAAACTATACATTCAGCCCTCGAAACACATCTTTTTAGATAGCTTTTTGGATTGAGGGAGATAGTCCAGTCTAAGTGGCAGATGCATAAAAGAATCTTAACCTTTGTCACAACCCTACAAGGTAGGCTTTTTTGTATTAATGATCTCCTTTTAGTCAAACAGGTTTTTCTTCCATAATATCTCCTGATTTAGTTTCCCTTCCCTTTACACCTCCCAGGTTCCCAGTTTCTCCACATCTTCCTTCCCATCTGGATCTACTTCTTTCTGTATGTCATTAAAAAAAAAAAAAAAAACAGGCTTCTAAGAGTTAATAATAAAATATGAGATAAAACAAAAACTAACACACTGGAAATGGTCAAACAAACAAAAGAGCTCAAGGGAAGGCATAAAAAACAGAAACCTACTTATCTGCACGTTTGAGAATCCCATAAAAACACTAAACAGGAAGACATGATACATATGCAGAGGATCTGTGCAGACCCTTGCAGACCTGTGCAGATCCTTGCAAACCTGTGCAGACCCTTGAAGACCCATACAGACCTGTGCAGACCCTGTGCAGACTTGTGCAGACCTGTGCTGACCTGTATAGACCCTTGCAGACCTATGCAGACCTGTTCAGTCCCTTGCAGACCTATGCAGTCCCTGGGCAGACCTGGGCAGACCCTTGAAGACCTGTAAAGACCTGTGCAGACACTGTGCAAACCTGTGCAGACTTGTGCATACCCATGCAGACCCTTGAAGACCTGTACAGATACTTACAAACCTGTGCAGACCTGTATAGATCCTGTGCAGACCTGTATAAATCCTGTGCAGACCCTGTGCAGGCCCTGTGCAGACCTGTGCAGACCCTGTGCAGACTTGTGCAGACCTGTGCTGACCTGTATAGATAGACCCTTGCAGACCTATGGAGACCTGTTCAGTCCCTTGCAGACCTATGCAGACCCTGGGCAGACCTGGGCAGACCCTTGAAGACCTGTAAAGACCTGTGCAGACACTGTGCAAACCTGTGCAGACTTGTGCATACCCATGCAGACCCTTGAAGACCTGTACAGATACTTACAAACCTGTGCAGACCTGTATAGATCCTGTGCAGACCTGTATAGATCCTGTGCAGACCTTGCAGGCCCCGTGCAGACCTGGGCAGACCCTGTGCAGGCCCTGTACAGACCTGTGCAGACCCTGTGCAGGCTCTGTGCAGACCTGTGCAGACCCTGTGCAGGCCCTGTGCAGACCGGTGCATGCTGCCTGAATGTCTGTGAGTTAGCATGTGCTTTGACCATGCTGATTTATAGGGCCTTGTTTCCGTGGTATCATCAATCTTCGCATTCTTACACTCCTCCTGCCTTCTCTTCTCCAGTGCCCTGAGCCCTGAGGGGAGGGGTTTTATGGAGGCATCTCACTGTGTTTGGGGCTGAGTGTTCTGAGGTTTCCCACTCTCTGCACAGTGTCTGACTGTGTGTCTCTGTATGTGTTCCCATCTACTACAGTAGGAAGCTTTTCCTGATGATGGCTGAGCAAGGCACTGATCTATGAGTGTGTTAGAGTGTCATTAGGAGTCATTTTATTGCTTTACTTTTTAAAAAAGGACAATAGCATTTGGTTTTATCCAAGCAGTGTTGGGTGTGGGTTCCATCTCATGAAGTGGGCCTTAAATCAAATTGATATTGGTTGTTGAGTTCACAAGTTTTGTGCCACTGTAGTAGCGTATCTTGCAGGCAGGACATCATTGCCTACCCAAGAGTTTGTGGCTGAGATGATGCTTACTTTCTTATTTTGACAGCATGAAGAATACCATCCTTTACTCAAGACAGTTGCACTGAGGGGTGAAGGCTGTATGTGGGCACCAGTTTGACTTCTCCATGTTCAATGAGTTGTGTAGGTGCTGTCTTCCACAACAGGCTCTTGTCAGTTTGCAGAGGGCAACATATAGTCTCGGCAATAACATTGGTTGCTTGGGGATTCCCATGGGACCCCTTTGGACAACAACTCAATTAGATGTAACCCAATCCCAGTACTGGAGGTTTCATTTGGTGACAAGAGAGGTCTGGTTGTGGTTCTATCCCCCCCACACTATTTGACAATTTAATTTAGATTACCTTCATACATGTATATTTTAAGAAGCTTTTACTGCATTAGGTTTCCAAGCCACCCCTCAAATGACCCTTAATTTCAGCTGCCTCTCTCTGTATCCTCTCCTTCTTCCCCTTTCCTTCTTGGCCCTCCCACTCCAATATCCTTCCTCTGTCCACCCAGGATTAGCACACCCCCATGACAAATAGAGAAACTGAGGATCAGGGATTTTAAACACTCCTAATAGTAGTTATAGAGCCAAGCTTGAAGCCAGGTTTCCCAAATGCCTAGGTGAGAGGGAAAATGCCTGATGGGAAAGGAAGTCTCGCATTGAATATGTGAATCACTGTGGCCTCTGCATTTCTCTGCCTTCCTAGTGGGGGTTTGGGGGAGGCAAATCAGGGAGACAGTGTGGACTATGGCGGCGTTCAGCAAAAACTCCATCCCAAGGCTCTATTGCAAAATGCCCCGCACCTTACTAGTGATGGTAATGGTTTGCCTTTGATTCTAGCGTTACACATTTGCCACAGTTCATTTCAGCACACACTGGGATGTGGGCCTGCCTGTGATAACATATGATTATAATAAGCAATGCTGTAGACTCCATAAACTGAATAATTCAGAAACCTGTACCTGCTCTTTATTTTCTCTACTCAAAGAAAGAAAGAAAGAAAAAAAAAAAACCCACAACATCCTCCATAAAGAAACAAGTTAGATTTTTAAGACTTTCCCAAGCCACTCAGCTTCCAAGAGAGGGTATTCTGGATAGAGTCCTTGGGATTTTATGCTCCTTGAACTTACGCTTACACCTACTGATCGCTACAGTAGGGATTCATGCAGAAAATACTCCTGGTGATTATTGCCCAGGATTATATAGGAAATCGATGTTAATTTTCTGAACATTCATTTATAATTTAAAATACAGAGTAAACTCATGCATCTCTTGGATGTCAAGTTCATTAAGAAATAAATGCTAATCAGATTCTCTTCTAAAAGTCTAAGTATGCTAAAATAAGATTGCCGTGCAAAGCTTGTAGAACAATGTAATTATTGCGGTCTCCTTACAGATGCCTGTTAATTGGCTATTGAAATTGAAAAGCATTTCCATAATTAATCTCAGGCTATTTTCCAATTATGAGTTTGTTACATGGGAACCGATGCAGCTTTGGTGGCGACTAACGACAGTAACTTGTTTGGGGGTGGGGGATGGGATGCTTTCTGAGACAACCTAGTATAGTTGCCTGGTCAATATTTTGCTTTTTACCATCCTAGTCCTAAAGGGCATAAGATGAAGACAGAACGAAAGCACCATTTCAAGCTTTGAACGTGTCGAGAAAGGCTAGATCTGCACAGAAGGGAGAGAGAAAGCCAGTGTGATTAGGTGAGCTATAGGGTTTATCCAAACAGCTCAAGATAGGTCCTGAAGCAGAACAGCATGCCAACTGCAATAGATGCTACTTATTCCTCAACATGTTACATCCACACAGGCCACCCAAGGTGCCAAAGTCTTAAGAGCAGAGAAAATAGAAGATGCTGACCAGTTCTTTTTAGTTTGAAGAAAATGCTAATAACCACTTTTGACTATTCGGTGTATCTGAGCACTTGAATTTGACCAGAAATAATCCAGGGATAATATGCCTCTTATCTTAAAGGATCAAGAGCACCAAAGATAATATCCATATCCTCGACTATTTTAAAGATGCCTCCATCCGTTATTGCTTGGCCTAAGGACAAAGTTGTAGAACCTTTCATGGCCATTGGTTAGGGACTTGATGCTTACCTTTCACCTAGTCTCTGTGAATTGCCAGTATGTCCTTTCAGTCTATGAGCTTAGACATTTTACACACCTCATATGATGAAAGTTATGCAGCATTTGGTTTATGCGACAGAATTATTTTGTTTAGCAGAATTTACTGAAGGTCAGTCTGTGTCGCCACAAATTGTTTAATACTCTTCTTGGTCTCAGCAACAACTCATTGTATGCATTTTTCACACTTTTATCAATTCCTACATTGCAGGGGGCAGTTTAGGTTGCTTCCGTTGCAAACGGTGTTGTGGTTGACATGGGGATGCCCGGTCACATGACAAAAAATTAGATTTTTTTTTTAAATAGTGGTTGGTAAAAACTGGTATCACACCAAAATGTTTCTTCTTTCTTAAAGAGAAATAATGCCTTTAAGACCCAAACAACAAGAAATGCCAATGACCTGACTGAAGAAAACAAAAAACAAAACAAAAAAAAAAAAAAACAAAAAACATGCTATGAAATCGTAAAATTCCCAGAAAGAAATGTGGAAGAAAGGCTTCATAGTGTTGGCCTTGGCAATGATTTTATGGATTTGCTACCAAAAGCTTGGGCAGCGAGAGCGAAAATAAGCCAGTGGAATGGCGTGTCGAGCTGAAGAGCTGCTTTCTGCACAGCAGAGCCTACAGAACGGGAGAAGACGTGGCGGCGCGCCCGATTTTACTCTCCGAATATAGCCACTCAAACAGCCAAAAAACGCCCAGGAAAAGTGAGTGGAGACGGAAATCTCTTCATTAAAACATCACCTATTATCAGCTCTGAAGCAAATTAGTCTAATACACGCTTCGGCTCACCATCTGGAAGTTTCTATGACACAGTGGAGAGGAGCAACTAGACGAAGGAGCAAAGGGCACACTGCCCTTCCCAAGAGTCACCTGGGGCTTCGTCTTCCTGCTTGGAGAGGCCCGTGATACCCACAACTCAGGGAGAACTTTGGAAGGGATGTGGAGGGCTGCTCAGGGTCAGTTCCAGCAAGGCCTGGGCCTTATTTTTCAACATGGGTTGATTGCTAAACTTAGCTTCAAATGCAATGGTATCTCAGCCAGACTCGAGGTACAGCTAGGAGGAAATACGGAGACACAGGTTTAGGATTCAGATTTCCTGTTCCATTTTCAGTACTGTGCTCAGTCTGGAGAATTCCGTTTTCCTTCTTCATAAAGATCAGACCAAATACTTGTTGAGGTCCTCACTAATCTACCTCGTATGGTGCATTTGTCTATTGTCCAGGAGAATGGCCACTGGGCTAGCCAATGAAGAAGGGCAAAAACGTTTTTCACTCTCAACATGTAGTTTCCATCTTTTCTTCTTAGGTTGCTGCACACAGTCTCCTGTCTTTTACCATGACTAGCATGTTCTCCTTGAACTCGGAGCTTTCAGAAGTGGAGAGGAGAATTGAGAGCTTATCTGGAACATCACAGATGAAACGGGCTAAGCTCAGATCGTACTTGGGTGGCACGCTTACCTGACACAGCTGGTATCTTCAAATGAAAGGAGAAATGTCCATGCAGAGACCGATAAACACACAGGAAGAGTGACATTTGAGGATGCAAGAGATGCATGCTACCACGAGTACTCCAAGGAGCTTGGAGAAGGGCCCAAGGGAAATCCTTCCTTAGAACCTTCAGAAGGAGCCTGCCTGAGCTAGTTCCTTGATCTGAGGCTCCCAACCAGCGGAATGATGGAGCATAATTAGTTACACCTCCAAGTGTAGCGCTTACCTGCTAAACTCAAATCAACAATTCTCACTCAGCTTTCCTTTTAGAACCTAGGTCTTCACTTCATCCCTCAGATCACACTGGACAGTTTTTTTTTCAGGCTAGGAGACCTTTTCCATAAACCCAAATGGCCTTTTGCCATTCAATTTTAGTAAGCAGGGCATAGGGTTAAGCCATTAACTTCTCTATTCAATCATGAAAATTAAATTTAAGTCCTTCTGTGTATATACTCTCTTCTATTACCTAAAATGCAAAATCTATTTTAAAACCTCACAACAGCAATGGCAGATGACTGAGCTGTAATAAATAAGACATCCTGGAATGGATGTGAGATGTTACAACATTTCCAGGATAAAACTTTTCCTTCCAAATATTGTTAAGCATTTTCTGTTGGGCTGCATGCCAAACCCTTCTGCGGAGTATCGAACTGGATCTATTGAAATTTAATGTGCCTGCCCATTATATTAGATGTTGTACCCACCACTTTACTCCCTTATGAAGTGACAAGTCTAACATTACCTTTAGAAATTAAGCTTGAAGTCTGAGCTAGACTATGTCAGCTGCTTACAGTTTTAAAAAAAATCTAAATAAAAGTATAATGCAGAGCAGTGTGAGAAAAACATGATTTAATTTGTAATTCGGGTTGTACAGAGAAAGAGAAATTGAAAAACCCTGTCTTCACCCAGGTACTTTAAAGCCCTTAGGGAACACAATTCTTTCTTATTACCTAAAGTGGACATGTGATGGGAGATGCCATTCTGTAAATATGTTTCTCTTATTGGTTAATGAATAAAGCACCATTGGCCAATAGGAAAGCAAGAAAGGCGGGACTAGGAGAGGTGGAGGATTCTGGGAGATGTAGTGGAGTTGTGATGTGATCTCAGGAATAGAGGATGTGAGTCTGGTGTTCTAGGTAAGATAAAACCATATATATATATAATATACACATATTATATATATGCATATATATATGTGTGATTATGGGTTAATATTTAAGGAAGAGCTAGCCAATAAGAAACGCTAATAATAGGCCAACAGCTTTATATCTAATACAGTGTCTCTGTGTGTTATTTTGGGGCTGATGGGGCTGTGGGACCAGGCTGGCAGGAAAGTGCTCATAACATACATGCACATTCATAGCCCGGGATGGCTGTACTAAACAATGGAGACAGATCTGAAAAGGGGTTATTTTTCTTCCGGTGTTTCTCAGATTTTCCTAGGCAAAACTCACTTTGTAAACATTGTGTGAACTTTCAGATTCCCAGGTGGCCTGTGGGTTCTTAGAAAGGAAATGAAGGGAGTAAGGGAGAACACATGATTCAAATGCCACAGTCATGTGTCTGCTAGATGCTCGATAGACAATCTGGAGAAAAGCTTACAAGGAACTTTTTGAATAGCTAAGCATTTGTGGCGTTACTTTTCCTGGGGACATGTGAGCAAACGTCTACTCATCCCAGGTGGAGCAAAGATGACTAAAGAAAAAACCCTGTTAAAGTTCAACTCGGTGGAGCAATGTGTTTATTCACGGCACGATTAAGAACATAGATGAGGAGATGCAGCAGGTGAGACTCAAGGACAGAAGCCCACCCCAGCCCGGGTGACAGCTCGGGAGAACTGCCTTCTGTGGAGCTTTCTGCCCATGCTGCAAGCATGCCAGCAGATCAGGGAGCCTCTTGCAGGCCCCTGCCAATTGAGAGCTTCCTTTTTTTTCTTTAGCAATCATTTATACTGCTTCTATAACCTTGAGGATGGGCCCTGTAATTCCTGTAAGTTTCAGCTTTCCTGGGCTTATGAGCTTTTACTTGCTTCTTGGATTTCATGGACCCCCACTCTTCCTCCAGGAGGGCCATCCAGTTTAGAGGAAATTGCTACATATCAACATAGACATTATAGGAATTACTAGAAACATCTTCTCCTACTTCCTGAGGACTTCCCACTCCATGGCTTCAAAGTCTAATGATCACTGATCGTTAGAATAGCTTCAAAATAACCGAGGACTCTCCCGTTTCATCTTTTGTTATTTGGTTCTTTCCTCCTTGATCTGCTGTATGTGGATGGCATTCCTCTGCGTTTTGATCAGCTAAATCTTCTCTGCACTGCTGTAGCCATCATTGTCGGTCCACTAAGGAGTTTCTGGTGGATACTTTTTTATTTTCATTTCATTTCATTTTATTTTGTTACCTTTGCCTTTCACCTAGGATGCAATCTTGTGGCATCCATCCATTGCCTTCAGGTAAAATTCCTGTGGTCACAAGAGCTCTGTTTGATGCCGTGACATCGTCACTTGGGGAGGGGCTTTCTCTCTTCCTAAACAACTCTTAGGCAATAGTCCCTTCTTGCTTTTTCCTGAGGCTGCGGAAGTTTCATCTCTTGTGAACAGTTTTGCTCAAAACTGTACTCAAAATCAAGACACTCCAGATGCCTTTAGCCTGGCAGTGGCCCTTCGGCCACCCTGCGGCCCTGTGAGCCGCAAGTCATCAGCAGCGATCCTTAGTCAACTCTTACAGGGCCTCTCCTGATACCCCCTTCTCATTTGTGACCCTATTTAGACAAAGCTGCACTTTTCATTTCCTTGCCTACTGCATTGTCCCCAACAGTGGCTGATGGGTCCTGGGCGAATTCTCCTAAAGTTTCATCCTTCCAGGGCCTTATTGCTCTCGCCAGTCCCTTTAATTGGGAATGATTTCCATGTTTAACTGCCCTTGGGATTCTTGATTTGGAATTGTCCTTCTTTTTGTCCCTTGTCATGGGCTTTAACACCGTGTTCTACCTTCACCTTCTGAGTTGGTTTTATGCTGGGTCTTCTCTTTGGCATGACTGTACTAGCCATGACCTTTCTTCTGAAGAAATACTGGACTTTAAATCTTTCTCCTTGCTTTAAAGGAAGCCAGACTCCTGGTGAGTTGAGTTAGGGCTTTCCAGGCTTGGGCATAATTTCTTTTTGCTGCTATTTTTATGCCTTTTTTGCCATCTGGTGCTATGACTCTGCCTCTTCTAGCTTGCTGATGCCACCATGCTAGTACCTCACCAGCCTTGTGATCCAGTAATCTCTGCAAAGATAGATCAGCTTTCGAGGAGTGATTTCCTTGTTGCATTTACTTCTGCCTGGATGTTGAGGAGGCTCTGTCTGGACCACATCTGTCTTGTGGTGATTGTATTGTTACTTTGAGCCCACAGACAGTGCTCAGGACCTCATCATCTTTGAATTGATGATTTTTTTTCTTTTTGCAATTGACACAGATGCTTTCTGACTTATTTTTTGTGAAGGTGTCTGCTTTTCTTGGAAATCACACTGACACTCCAAAGTACCTAACCATTTGCTCAGTGCTTGAGTCTTGGTTCTAGACAGGTGTGGTCATCTCAGTATAAATTCTCCCCAGTGAGCATCTGTCCTCGCAATGATACATGACTAGGTTCAGGAGCCTCATTTTTACTCGTTATCCTCTCCAAAAGCGATGGTCTCTTCTCGTGGGCACTGTAAGGAGTTGCTGATACCTAACTCCATTCCATTAACAAAAACCGGGAGCCTCAACATTCCTTCAAAATGATTGCTGTCATATGAACCCTAAATGTCTCAAGAGGCAATTGTGTTATAGGCTTGCTTCCCTGCATGGTTACTGGAAAAACATGGGAACTTTGGGAAGACTGTGAGAACTCAGTTCTTTCCTTTCTTTTACACAATACCCCGAGGGGAACAACTTTACGTTCCTACAAGTTTCATCCATGATATACAGTTTCATAACAGCCTCCAAAGAAACAGGGCTGTGTTTTTCTAAAACTAGAACATGAACCTTTCCTTCCTCTTTATACATTGAATTATATCTCAGGTTTTTACAACAGTGATGCAAAACTGACTAACACAAATAAAGATCCCAACATTATTAGCAGCTTAAATTAGGAGGACATGACCTTCAAAAACATTGCGTCATCTGTAACTCCTACTTCCTAAATTATTGGGAGCATAAAACATCATTGGAAGGTTGTAAAATGAAAGCAGACATTAGCAGGGCAAAAATATACTTTGGATGGTCAAATAGCAATTCTGTTTTTTTTTCCTATTAATGTATCCCCCAAAGATCCAGCAAAAGGAATCATGTGGTGTAGGGATTAAGATTCAAATGAATATTGAAATGCTACACTCATTGCTATATTGACTTATGATCTCCTCTATATTTCTAGCAGATGAGAACCCTTCAAAAGATAAAACTGACCATATTTACTTTTATACTTCAGCAAATACTAACTAAAACATAAGAGGAACGTATGGGAATGACATGCGTAATCAGCATTGTCTATGACAGGCTATGACTGTCTATGACAGTCGCTGAATTGATCTGAAGCACATATGCTAAGCTACCTGTGAATTGTCACATACTGGAATCCAGCTTTGGAGTAACAAGATGAGGAACTCCACGGATTCACCCAAAGTGAAGTTGTTAATTGTGATCAAACAAACAACATGGTTAAAGTCCCTTGGAAACTGTCCCAAGAGAAAAACCTCAAAAGAGAAATAATATATGACTATTCAAGAAAAAAGGATTTCAACAAAGAAGGTCAAGAGTTTGTGGTATGTGAAGGATGGTCACGCCCTCTAATCTCTTACCAGTACTAAGGTGACTACTCAGCTCTGCACTGCTGCAGGAAAGAACATAGGCCCCCTTTCCTGGAGCTGGAGCCAGACAGCTTTCTTTTTGGAAGGAGCATGCCTTCAATTTTCTCTGCCACCCCACATACCTGCTGTCGAGGAGGCTATGTTCTGGATGAGTGGGAATGAATGTTGAGTTTATATAGCTTTCCTGGATAGCTGCCTCCCGAAGAATGTGGGCTATGCCTTGGGCACAGCAGAGAGAGAATCCTGGAATTTGCTCTGCCCTGGCTGGGGAGGTGGCCCTACACACAGCTGATCAGGTGGAAGCTAGCAGATCTGCCGCTTCTGCCCTTAGCAACGTTACATACTTCCCAAAAGAAGGTTGTCACCCAAAGAAGCTTCTCATATTGTGCTCCAAAGCGTCATCTCAAACAACTTTGCCTGGGCGGGGGTGGGGAGGGGGCGGAAATAAGGCATTAATAGAGTGTACAGAAGTTCAGGCGTAAGGTTGCTCGCGAGAGTTGAGGTCCTGACTGAGGCAACTCATAGACTTAATAATAATAACAGGAAAGGAAATAGTAGTGTGCCTTCTGTTGTAAGATGCTATGACCTTACAAGGAGAAAATACTGAGAAATCCCCTCAAGATGGCCAGAAATGATGCTGAGCTCAGCAAGGTTCCACATACAAGAGTAATGCGCCCGAAAATCAATTGTAATTTTTTTGTACAATACTTTTGTATCTGAAGTAAACAACCTGAAAATAATTAAGAAGACAATTCAATTCCTTTATAAAAAGTAATGTTTGAGGGTATGCTTTTTGCTAAAAGTATACTCTGAGATACACAAGTGTTATTGAAATAAAGAAGATCTAAGTAAATAAACATATTCTATAATAGTCACCGGTCAGAAAAATCAGCAGTACAATGACGATACTAAACTTACATATAGGGTCAACACAATCTAAGAACCTAGGTGGTGTCTTTGAAGAAACTGATGAGGTCATCTTAAAATGTACATGGAATTGCAAGGAATTTCAAGTATCTACAGTGTTTAGTCATCTGACACAGGACAATTCAGCCTTCTCAGTTTCAAGTTCATCTGAAAGTGGTGGCTTTGAAGACCGTGTTGTTATGGAGCAGAAGAGTCATACTGACCATCAGAATACAGGAAGGAGAGAAAAATATGAGACTATTCAAACACTTGTGACCAACTGACGCTTTACCAGATACCTGAAGTAAGACCTGAATCTATGAAACTTAAGGAAGAAAGAAATCTTCAAGACCCCAGATTTGACAAAATAGTCTTAGACGCTATATCAAATGCGTGAGGAACAGAATAAAAAAAATAAATTGGGGTTCATTAAAACTACATGCTTAAGTGGGTGCCGTCAAGAAAACAAATCATTTGTGGAGTGGAAAACATATTTACTATTCATCTTATCAAAGATGTGTGTCTAGGGCTATAAAATGACTCTTATAATATGTAAGCGATAAGTAAATCAGAACAGGCAAGAAATCAGAATGTACGTTCCTCTGAGGAATCGTTCTTCCATTGTGTATGAAAAGACTTTCACATCATTATTCAGAAGGGAATGCAAATCAAACCCCCAATGGAGGATGGAGGAGGAAAAGTCAGATAATAAGGAATGCTCGTGAGCCAAACCGATCGGGCCAGCACTGCTGGCATGAGTCATGGTGCAGAGACTGTTTTGTACAACAGTCTGGCATTTCCTCTAACAATCAAGCCCAGAGTTACCATACCAACACACCTGCTCCTAGGTACAGACCCAATAGGAACCAAACACTGAAACATGACAGTAATATTTTTGCACCATTAGCTGTAATAGAAATAACTCCAGTCTATGAGCAGGCAAACAGTCAAACAAAACTCTACATACTATACGGAGAAATATTACTTGGTGATGCAAAGGAGTCACCCCGATACATGCTACATCCATTAATACATATGACTTCATGGGTCATGAGAAAGGGGGAAGTCACTAAGTGCGTCATATTATGATTCTGTCATAGGAAAAATTAAGAGTAAAGACACATCTGAAGAGAGGTTAGTGATTGCTTAAACCTGGGCTGGGGTTGGAATGTAGAGGATGGTAGCTAAAACGCAGTTTGAGTCTAGAGTAATTGAGCTATCGTAAAGTTAACTCATGGTTGTGCATATCAGTGGATATACTCAGAATGGTTGTGTACTGCAACTGTGTATGATCTGTGGATATATATATATATATATATATATATATATATATATATATATATATATGTTTATAAAAAAAATCCCACTACCATAAAGGTTACATTGCACAGCATTGAAGGACTAATGCAACCTCATCAAAAACCCTTAGAAATCAACATCTTTGATACTTGAGGAAATTATTAAAATGTAATATAGGGGGGGGGCCCTTTGGCTAACAGAATTCCCTTACGTTCTGGTTATAAGTGATTACCATCTAAAGCCACTGTGTTATTTAAAATGAAAAGACAATCACTTCTACTTCATTGAAAAATCTATATTGCTAATATTACCCTTAATGGTTCCTTTTCTTAGCAGAAAGTTTATTTAAGGGGGACAGTGTACTCAGCGCTTGGTTTTATGGTTCTTCATAATCGCTTTCTACTCTGTCACTATGCTCATGTAATTTCTTCTAAAGGTGCCATGTTAAATATTTTTCCAATTATAAGAGGAGATGATTCCACAAAAACAGGAGCACTTTGTGCAGGGTTTGAAGTGTAAGTATAACAGTTGGTAAAATATATTTCTTATTATCCCTAAAGTATCATGGCTTTTTTTTTTTCACTGCTTATAATATTTTGCTGCTGTAGATTTAAAACCCAAATGCTTGTGTGTTCCAGAAAATGAGGTCTGAAGAAGAAATGGCATGAAGTGGGCCCGGGAATGGCTGTGTACCGTCTCCCAGCTTCACAAAGAAGTCACCATTCACAGGAAGGGGCTTGCCATTGCTCTCTTCTCTACTTGCCGTCATTTGTAAACAATCGAGCTAAAGGAGCATCCCATCCAGTTTCCTAGAATGATGCCCAGATGGCTCTGAATATGCAAGTGGTTATCTATCCTCTCCAGGTGGGACCATGAGCTTCAGGGACGTCGTCTGAGGTGAGGGTAGAGCATGGACTGGCACACATTTCTGTGAGGAGAGTAAAAAGTGCTTGTGGACAACTGTGACAGCCACAGCCATGATTCTGTCTCAGTGTCTTGCATCGTGAGCTGTTGCTTAACAGTCTTGAGCATGACAACATTTGATAAGTTGTACAACTTGTCTCGAGCACTGACCTACATCTACACCACTCTAGCCTGGCAAGGAAGGGGTGTTTCCCTCACAAGCTTGAAGCAGCAGGAAGAGTCGGGTGAGGAACACTTTGAGACTAATTGAAGGGCCCAGACCCTCACCCAGACCCCTGATTTGGCAGCCATGGCAGGCTGCAGAAAAGACCCAGCACGATGTAGGCCCCTGATTCAGCAGGATGTGTTGAGCCCCTGACTCTGCCCAATCTTGCCCAACCTTGCCCTTACTACTGGGAAGAAACTGCCAGATACTCTCCATGTGGTAAGGAACCAATCAGAAATTGCCTGACTGGCTTTGGATGTGCTTTACTGATAATAGTGGAGTGCAGTAGGTAGCAATGGCCCTCGGACGGCCTCCAGGCATAGCAACATTTCTGCAGCTGCAGCTGACCAATCAGGTTCCCCCAGTCCAGAGATTCACCAATCCTGAGTCTATCCTATGCAACCAGGAGACCCCCAGACACCCACGTGGTCCTACCCCCAATATATGCCCTGCCCCATTGCTGCTCGGGGTCCCTCCCATTCCACCCGATCTGTCAGACGGACGGTAAACCACAGTTACCTCATAAATTAAAAAGACTCTGCTTTTGTATCGGATATGGTCTCTTGGTAGTTTTGGGGGGGGGGGCGGTCCAGAGTCTGGGTACAATAAGTAATAATAAATAGCAAACAAGGGTTTCTGACGGCCACCCTGTCTCATATTCTCATCCATTCCTGGCCTGAAACATAAAAATCTGATGTGCTTCTTCCCTTCCTATGGAAAATGAGATTTTTATTTTTTAAGACATCATTGCTCTGTGACTTTTAACATATGTGGCATAATCCAAAAGAAAATAGTCAACAAGCCTTCACAGGCCCTGGAAATCCCCAGACCAAATAACCTTGAATCAAAGCAGCTCAGGCTAAACCAGACAGAAAGGTCAAAGAGCAACTATGTAATCATCTGAGACAGGGGAGGGCATGAGGTGAGCGACAGAGCAGGCTCAGGGCTGGCCCCCACTGGACACCCGGGCTCATTCTCAGCACAGGGTCTGAGATCTGGAATTTGATGCCCACCAATTGTGAGGTAATTGGTTGATAGTGACAACTTAGGCTCCTTCCCTTTTTCCAAGCGCTCAGTCTGAAACCATTCACCCTCAGGTCAGAGTTTGGGGAGGGCAGATAAGGAACTGTCCATTAACACTACAGGACATGAATGCCCACTGCCTAGGGCTATCACACAATGATTCCAATGGAGCTGTGAGAAGCCATTAACACATCAGCCCAGTGGCCTGACCTTGGCGCCACTGAGAGCTAATTACAGGGGGTTCCAGGTTGCCTCTTCATCCCTCCCCAGACCTTCTGTGTCTGTGTCTGTGTCCATGTCTGTCTGTCTCTCTGTCTCTCTCTCATCTGAACTTGTTCTTTAATGTTATCTGGAAAGTTGCTAGAAACTTAAATGTTATCAACCCCCCCCCCCCCCGCTAGGCTGTTGAATAAGAAATTCTACAGATGGGGCCAGCACTGTGTTTTCCACATCTAACATATGTTGATGATGTGCCAGAATGACTTTGCTTTACCACTGGTTTCCCCAGAACTTCAACACACATCGAGATACAAAGCTATCGCCCTCAACAAACATTCTAATTATTTAGCATACAGGCCGAGTGTTTAGATAAATTATTTGCGTTCTAATCGTTTGAGAAATACCTGCACTGAAGTGGGGTCTCATTAAGACCCTGATATATGACAAACTAACTGTGTGTGTCACTATCTCATAAGTTTGACTGTCTCCAGGTAAGGTGTTTGTTCAGACACTTGTCAGTGAGTTCCATGCAGATGCTCCCTTTTGGCTGACATCACCATGAGCACCGGGACTTTTGCTTAGAGCGCCACCCACTTCCTTCCTCCGAAGTTTTGATAAAGCCCTCAGCTCAGAACCGTGGTCTTTTTTCATAAAGGTCAGTGCTTGGGGGAAACACACAGGCACTTGCTTCGAAGAGCTCAAGACCCTGCCTTCATTATTTAACTCTACGTTCAATTCTCTTGATGACTCTGCAGATGCTAGCTAACCGGATTTGTGCTTTTAATTCACCTACTTTAGCTCCTCCAGGAAAGCTCTTCCTCAGCAACTCTTCCTTCCATTTCTGTTGTCTGATCAGCCAATGGGGGCTAACACTGGATTAAAACGTTAGCATTCTCTTCCATCTACCCTGGTTTGTGAGAAAACCCGGCATCTGGTTAATTTACAGTGACAATGTATTGGAGCGCTAATGACTCCATAGAGGCGATCTTCAGGATGTTTCCGCCTGAGGAAGGGATGAGGTAAAGGACAAGATGTCTTCTTTCAAGCCACACATATAACCTGGAGAACAATGCCTTCATACAGGGGAGGCAGGGAAGCCGAAGGCAGGTAGGACAGCAGGCCAGACTCCAAATCTCTTGTGCAGGTTCCTTTCTTTTTATGAGTTCTGCAGGCTTTCTGCCTTCCACACCCCCCCTCCTGCACCCCTCCCCCCCCAGGGAAGCATCTGAATGATTTGTTTTCTTAGAGAATGAACCAGTGCCCCCTGCGAACAGGATATAAGCTGATTGACACTTCCAGAATTAAAATAGAGAGCCCTAAAGGGACCCATTTGGTAAGGTGAAATCTGTTCAAAATATGGCCAATGGAAGCAGCTTGTTTAATTTAAGGGGAGATGAAGGGCTTCATTTTATTAGCAAAGTATCCTGCTCCCATTTCAGAGCCATTTCTCTCCACGAACTGTAACACGGAACGGTGTTCTGGCTCATCCACAACAATGATGTCTTTGGCAAACTCAGGGAGGGTATTCAATACAGCTTGCAAGCAATAATTAATTAATTAATTAATATTTTGTTTTTCTTTGAGACAGGGTCTCACTACCCAGCCTTGGCTGGCTGGAACTCACTATATAGATGAGGCTGGTCTTGAACTCACAGAGATCCATTTCCCTGTGTGCTGGGATTACAGGTGTGTGTCACCATGTCAGTCCCCGAAAGGACTCCTTGCCTTAAGTTTCATCCATTGTACCTTAAGTTGTGAGTAATTCTCCATCTTTTATTTTTGGCACTATTGACACTAGGTTTGATAAAAATTTATTTGTGCAATGTTCTGCATTAGTTTTCTGTCAATGCTCCTGAACACCCCCCACCCCAGACGAGTTATAAATATATGTGCTAAGATGTCATCAGAGCTTGGAACTCCAGAACTCAGGAGGCTGAGGCAGGAGTGTTGGCATAACTTAAAACTTGATCTGTAGAGTGAAACTCTGTCTCAGAAACAAAGCAACCTATGAAACTCAGTGGGAAAAAAATTCAGTAACAAATACTGGCAATTAAATCTCCCCTGGCATCTTTCAGAGACTCATTCTGAAAATCACCGGAGCCTTCTGCATCTGGATTCCTGTTCATTTCTACTGAGTGAAAGTCTTTCAGAACATTTGCTTCCACAGAAATCCTTTTCCTTAACATGCACATTGTGCTTTCCAGCCATCCTTTCTAGTTAACATTTGGAAGCAATCTCTTTGTACTTTCTTTGTCTAAACTTGCAGCTTTAGCATGGTCCACTGGTGCTCAAATGCCCTGTAGACATATCACAGAGATGAAAATACCAGTGCATTAGTAATCTTCGGAGAGTTGGGGCTTGGCAAAAGTCTTCCCACAAGTTTTCCAGGTTATCCCGATGCAGCTACAGACACAGAGCAACTGAAATACAACAACAAAAAAAGTCTGTTTGACTTTCTCTTCCATGTGTCCATATATTGATAACATATGCATTTAATTGTGGGAACCTGGGCTCCTTATGTTGGCAGAATATTACTAAGATAGAGAACTCATCATTTATCAACAGTGTACCACTTAAACTGACAACGGTGTCCCTGTTGATAAATTGCATTTGAACCCAGTCTCAATAGAAAACAAAAGTATATGCATGTGTGTGTGTGTGTGCGCGCACACACACACACACACACACACACACACAGGAAAAAATTGAGAGGTAGCTCAGATGGCTAGAGCAGAATTATTGGGTTCAGTAAGCAACACTAGCTTTAGGATGTAACTGAGTCTGAAAAGCTACTTTGTGCCCCAGAACCTCTCACCCCTTACCTATAAATCAACTGGAATGATAACCCCCTACGAGGTTTTCTCTTTTGGGCCACCGAGAAGCTCCCAAATCATGCCATGGAGACGTCTTATTAGTTATGAGTTCTCCTCCTAGCTTAGGTTTATGTCTGGCTAGCTGTTGTAACTTAAATTGACCTGCTCTTTACCCTTTGCCTCTGGGCCCTTAACCTTCTCTCTGTGTATCTTATTCTCACTGTTTCTCATGTCTGCCGGCTGGAGGCCACCTGGCTGGCCCTGCGCATCTCCCCTGTTCTCTCCTCTCCTCTCTTTCTAGATTTTTCCTTCTAGTTACTCTCTCTGCCTGCCTGACAGCCCCGCCTATCCATCTCTTCTGCCTAACTACTGGCTGGTCAGTTTTTATTAGGCCAATCAGGCAATGTGAAAGGAATATACAACACCTGTTTACACGATTAAGCAAATGCAGCACAAACAAGAGCGACACAAGAGTATCTCATGAAAGAAAAGGTGGAGTGAGACATTAGTGTCCCTTAGATGTTACAGTAATTCACACTGTGTTGTTTACCATATAATATATTCCAGAAAGAGCAAATGAAAACAGAAGCTGAATCATTCTGATAATAGATTCCATTTAAGATCACGCTAAGTTGTTTTTGTTTTGTTTTGTTTTTCATAACGAGTGCTTGTTAGTTTGTACTAATCTGGAGCTGAAATGTGTAAAGTGAATCAAATTAAATGTAAAAACCTCATGCTAGTGGAATTGATGTTGATTACCGTCTATAAAGTCATCAATGGATGTCTTGGAAATGAAGGAAACCATTTAATAATCACGAAGATGCTCCGATTACTATAATCTTACAAGATTTATTAGTCGTTTTACAAATCGTAATAATTTATTTTCCAGCTTTTAGCAATACCATAGCAGAAAAATAGAAAGCTGTGAGAGCTCAGGTCTAGTTCTGTTAGCATTTGTAGCAACACTTTAATGTCACATCTGTGAAATCAGAGGCAGTGTCTGTCATGGCCACAAAGCTGCATTCCCCAGGATGTAGCATTGCACGAAGAATTTCCTCAATGAATATTTGTTGAGTGAACAAATATCACGATATCTCAAAGTATCCCATGATGTTAGTACCATCAAACCAATGATCTTATTAATTGCATTTTGCAAATAAGTAAAGGCTCCGGGATGTAAAATACCAGGCACCAAGATTCAGAAAAGGCCAGACTCTTAAAATCACTCGCTGGCAGAGCACTGGAATTCAATGACTTACTCGGGATTTACAGAGGCACAGTCTGCTCTGATATATTTATAGTCTCAGCAGGAGCTATCTTCCAAATGCCCTTGAAGTTCATGTTTGGTACTAGTACAGATGGCTGTCAACATACGTGTTAACCAAAACACTAGGATCAGAGAGGCTGCTGGTAGAAATTTTAGGAGAGAGTAAAATTTAACAGAAAACTTCCTGAGGGTTTAATCATGGCTGGAGTCTTCTGTTAACTGTTCTACTCCCCTTTAAAACCAGGTCTTCTCTGGGCCGGGGACATGCAGTGATTGTTGTTTGTGCAGAGGTCCAGGGCTGGTTTCTCAGTACCTGCGTGGGGTGGTGGCTCACAACCACCCATAATTCCATTTCTAGGGAATCAAAGCCCTCTCCTGTCCTCCTCAGGCCCATGTGGTGCCCATGCGCATGTATGCACTCACACTCATACACATAAGTAGTCTTTCAAAATAAGATAAGTTCTTAATTTCCCACTGAAATCAGTTGTTCTGAGAGCATTTCACCCCTCTGCTCTCAAGAGTAATGTCTGAGCCTGCGTACTCAAAGGGAGGACAATTTTTGTCTGCTTGGGAAGTGTCTGTGATGCCCTTTCTGTTATTAGAAAATGGAGAAATGCTAGACTGTGAGTAGACCTTCTATATATTTACACAGAGAAAACATAAGAACTTCCTGAATGATGGTTAGGGACAACCAGCAAGAATGACTTAGGAGATGGGGAACTGAACAAATCTGTGAGTTATACATGAGACTTGGAATCAAACATTGTTAGTTCAAGAAAACAGTAGCTGCAATTTTAGAGCACACAGCACTGTCCAAATAGATACAGGATATAAAGCAACTGGTTAAAAAACAACAAACCACATAGAAAACAGTGAAAATCACACATAAGACACTCAAGTAGAAAATGTGAAAATTATTTATGCAATTTAAGTTAGAATGTTATGTTCTTATTCTTAAAAGGATGCTCTTATTTTTGCCTTTAGCATCTCTTATTGTTGTCAAAAATGGATCATGCTAGTGAGTTAAACTCTATTCAAGGCCATTTTGAAATCATACTCAACTGTAAAGGTTTACACAGAACAGTACCCAAGAATTCTCTCTAGACTTTTGTTTTTAAAGAAGGTGTAATCAGAGTGATTCTTCTGTTAGTTTGAATTTTAGTTTTAAATTTTGTAGGCAGAAAGAGCTGTATGCCCAATGGAGACCCAACTCCTTCAGAGATGTTTCTACTTATTTTATTACACATCCATCTGCATGGTTTGAGGCAATTTCTTATGTAGCCAACATGGCCTTAAACCTCCAATCCTCCTGCCTCAGCCCCTTGAGATTACATGTGTGCACTACCAAACTCAAGTCACAGCCCTTATAAATAGTAATAGTTCAATATGTGTTCACTGGTGTGAGTGGGCTTGGTCCCTGTACAATTGGGAGATCTCAGCATCTCTGTCATTTTAAGCAGTTAAGACGAATCAGAACTAGTTAAAATTTAGAAACTGCATTAAATGTAATGCACTTAAATTTGAGATTCTGGGAAGGGTTTCTTTTTTTCTTTTTTTCTTTTTTTTTTCTCTCTATCTGAGAACTGAGCTTGTGGGTAAGAGAAAAAAAATCATGATCATCTTCTGCTTGAGTGCTTTTGAAAAGGAGGAAATGTCTCATTCGATTTCACTCAAATTATGTTCTGGCTCCTAGTGAATGATACATGCTATCTGAGAGGAAGAGGGAAATCATCCAGTCTCAGTTAACAGTCCATGGAGAGAGAGAGAGAGAGAGAGAGAGAGAGAGAGAGAGAGAGAGAGAGAGAGAGAACGCCCCTGCATGTCTGTGTATCTATTGTGTGTGTGTGTGACTGTGTGTGTATGTGTGTGTGTGCGTTCATGTGTTCATATGTGGGTATATGTGTGTGTGCGCATGTGTGTGTGTGTACTTGCACTTGTACAAAGGATCTGACTCACTTTGTAAAAGACTAAAGCTATGATTATAGTTTGGGGTATGGCTAAACTTGGTAAGATTGATCTTGGGGAGTCATAGATTTCCAACAACTGCCATCTAGATTAATGTAGATTTTCCATGTACACACACCCTTGAATTACTGTTTGGTGACTTTGGTTGCAAGAGTTGAAGTATGGCATGTCAAAGTCAGTTGGAGTTTTTCATTAAAGCGGGAAGAGGCTGTGCTCGACAGTCGGGGGAAGGTAAAATGTACATCAGACAAAAACTTTTGTCCTGAACGTTGGTCCCAGACATGGCTTAGAAACAGGGGTCTCTGCAAAACATACCGCTATGTCAGGGAAGAATTCCAGGGCCATGAGACATGATTTGCATAACTACTGTCCTCCCAACCCTACCCTGCTAGGTCAGGGCTGGATCAGGAGGTAGTTATGGCCACGCCTCTGTCTGACCAGATTGTCTCTTCTGCCTTCGGGGCATTGTGTACCACCAGGTTCTTGCAGTCCACATCCTTGCTCAGTACTGCCTTTTCTAGTCTCTCAAATCTTTTGCTCATTGAAAAAGAGTAGGCCGTGTGTGTGTGCGCGGGTGGGTAGGAGACTGGCACTCATTCTTGTATAACCCAGTGAAACATTTGTGCTTCAGCTGACCTACAGAAATACTCAAGAGCATCAAAATGTGCGTTTGTCTGTGCGGATGCTCCACATTGTGACTAGCCATAGAGTAGGGAATTTCTGTAAAGCAGGTGTTCACTTTCCAGTCTCTTGACATCATCCATCTTCCTTTACATAGCTGTTTTTTTTTTTTTCACCCAGTGATTTCTAAAAAACACTACATTAGTTTTTTGTTGTTGGTATAACAAACCACCATAGGCCCAGCAGTTTTTAACAGTGAAAATTCATTCTCTTAGAGTTTTTGGAGGTAAGAAGTTCAAATTGTTTTTTTGGTTTGTTTGTTTGTTGTTTGTTTTGTTTGGTTTGGTTTGGTTTGGTTGGTTGGTTGTTTTTTGGGTTTTGTTTTTTGATTTTGGATTAAGGTCATGGAGTCTGCATGGTAGGATCCTTCTGGAAGCTAGAAGAGCCTATTCCAGTTCCTTTCCCAGATACCAGTGTCCGCCCTCGTCCTTGCCTTTTGCCCCTCTCTTCTTTATCATGGAATCCTAGTACACAGTTTCTTCCACAGTCGTCTTTCCCTCCATTCTGACTTTTTTTGTCTTTTTCTGATCTCTAAGGGTTGATTATACAGGGGCCACCTAAACCATCCTGCATCCTGGGTGCCCTGATCTAGAGGTCCCCATTGAATCGTCTGTAGTGACCCTCTTGCCATGTAAAGTCCTATTTACAGGGGATTCGGACACTGCCATGTTTGAAGGTCACTACAAACTCTGATTGCTCATGATTAGCCCACCATGGCATGGTCTAAAAGGCCCAGGGCTTGGCAGTCACTGCAAGCCACACACGCAAATCCCACCAGACTCAAATCCACCCAATGTTTTTCCAGTTTCCTAAGGCAGATGGGTACTCGATAGAGCAGCTCAAGCTGTCAGAGCTGCTGCACCAAGGTCATTATAGACGGAAGCCACAGATGTCCAGAAAGTATGACAATGGTTCCTTGTGAGGGCAAATGGAAGTCTCCCGCCTAAAGTGGCAGTTGAATCTTTCCAGGAAAGTGATGCCTCAAGAAGACCTGGAAAATTCCTACAGCTGGGCAAACATCCCAGACCAAATCATGCCCAAAGCCTCAAGCGAGGTGCAACAGTGGGAAAAAGTTTTAAAGACTTCCTGAGTTCTAGTTGAGGGCTGTGGGTTGTGCCTAGCAGTTGGGAGGAGCTGGGGAAGTGGCTTATATGCGGTGTTCCTCATTAGGAGCACACAGAAAGAGGAGCACCTGGAGCTCAGGCAGCCAGAGGCCAGAGATTTGGTGATGGGCTCCCGTCTACAGCCCCTCTTTTGGGAAAAGCCCAGGGTAGTGGAGCATCTTCCACAAAGCTGAGGATGACGCTGAACTTCCGATCCTGCTGTTTCTACATCCTAAGTGCTGGAGTGACAGATGTGTGCCACGACTTCAGCTTTTATGTAGAGTTGGGGTCAAACCCGGGGCTCCCTGCCTACGACGTATGTATGCCTCTGAGCTCCAGCCCCAGCCCCTCCGGCCCGCCTTTCCTTTATTGATCCTGTGCATGTTGCATGCCACACAATAGAAACAACAGAATGCCCTAGAATCAGCTCCACCAGCTCACCCAATGCTCTTGTCAGCCATCGTTTAGGTTCGCAGTATTCCCCATAGAATTACATCACCTGGGACTAGAAGGAGGACTCAGAGCTTGAGCGTACGTGATGCTCTTATAAAGTGTCAGGGTTTGGTTTCCAACACCCACATCGTGGCTAATGACAACCAGCAACACCAGTTCCAGGAGGCATGGGGTTCACAGACAAACATGTAGGCAAAACACCCATACACATAAAAATCAAACAAATGTTTATTTAAAAACTTTATGACCACACTGTCCAAAGATTTATGATTAGGGCTGGCAGTACTTTCTCTATTCTGTAGTATAGTTAGAAGGAAGCAACAGATCAAGTCATGGCAAGTTGAGAAAACCAGGTCTTATCTCTACCTCGTAGCCTTAAATCATTCCCATTCATGTGTTTGCACTTCAGTGATAGTGCTGGTTTTAAATCAATGAGATGACATGGGGCATGCTTTCCTACGTTGGAAAATGCATTCCTAAAATGAATTCACATTCCAAGCAGTGGTACATTTATAAAAATGGTGTTTTTACTCACGCGCTGCTGTATTGGCTGAGAAATAGGCAAGGGTGCAGAGTAAATTCTAGTCCTGGAGGAGTAGATTCTCCAAAGCAGAGCATCTTAGATAGCCTGACATCATGAAACTGTCCATCCACAGGAAAATCTCCATATTGGGAAATCTGAGGGGCACTGGAGAGAGAGAGAGAGAGAGAGAGAGAGAGAGAGAGAGAGAGAGAGAGAGAGAGAGAGAGAAAGTTGATTATCAGAGTGACTCAGGTGACAAGGGTAGAAACCTAACTGGATTTCTGTTTACATTAAACACATTTGATGTGTAATCTGATTCAATTAGTTAGACATGAAATGAATCTTGAGGCAGAAATACCGTGGATGTAAATATTCTCTCTGAGGTAGAAAAGCTCTCAGGGAAAGGGAACCAGGCAGGCTCTCCCTGCAGGCTTGTATCTCAGGGATTCTCCAGGTTCTTTCCAGGCTGCTCTCCATCGCCTCCTCTGTTTTTGCTTTAATCACCGTGGAAGGCGACATTTCCTGAGGGCCACAGGGTACTCACAGCTGGATCCTTAGAGATAATAGGATGGAGGAGTCCCTGGTCGGTCATAACTTGGCAGTTACTCCAGTGAGTTCCGTTCCCAGCTACTGTCTCAATGGAGGTTAAAGAAAAGTTGAAGCAGGGCTGGAGAGATGGCTCAGAGGTTAAGAGTAATGGTTATTCTTCCAAAGGTCCTGAGTTCAATTCCCAGCAACCACATGGTGGCTCATAGCCATCTGTAATTGGGTCTGGTGCCCTCTTCTGGTGTTGAAGCAGACATGTAAGCAGAGTATTGTAAACACAATAAATAAATCTTTAAAAAAAAAAAAGTTGAAGCAGGCATATTTTCTTATGAGCAATCCTGTCACCAGTGGACCCTCTCCAGGCATGCTGGAACGGGTCTTGCTGAAAGACATCATTTTCTGGTGTGGGGCAAAAAACCAAAGCTGCAACAGAGACAAGGAAGTCTTCCTGCTCCGTGTAGGGAGACCAGCTGCTTTCTTCACAGGCAGCTGGGGCAGAGCACTGATGTGGAGGCTGGATCTGCACAAACTCATGGCGGATGAAATGGTATGGGCTTCCCCCTTCAGGAATCGTCTGTGGCACAGAATCGAAGTCATTTTCTTTTCTCTTCTCTTTCTGAGATTATAATTACACAATTTCTTCCTTTCCCTTTCTTTCCTCCAAATCCTTTCATATCCTTTGCTCTCTTTTGAACTCATGACCTCCCTTTTTTATTGTTGCTGCATGCATGTTGGCATGTATGTATGTAGACACACATACATATGTATACACAAACACGCTCCTAAATACAATCTTCTCAGTCTGTATAATGTTGCTCCCTTGAGTGTTTTCAGGGCCAGCCATTTGGTACTGGATAACCAATAGGCGTGTTCTTCCCCGGAGAGGAATCGCTTAGTTCTCTGTAGGTCTTTGTATAGGTTTGAGGACACGTGGTCTCTTCACCGTACACTTTATCATGTCCATTGTATTTGTCCAGCTCATGTTTAGGCAGTCATGTTAATGGGACTTTACGGGCATAGCTTCTAACCTAGTAGGAGGCACGCTCTCACAAAATTTCTTGATTCTCTGGCTCTTAAGATCCCTCCACCCCCTCTCCTACAATGTTCCCTAAGTTTTACACGTAGGAATGTTTTGTTGACGTATCCCGTTGGGACTGGGCTCCATGACTCTGCATTTTGCTTGGTTTGTGGTTTTCTGTAGTGGCCTCTTGTCATAAATAGAAGTTTCCTAGATGAGGGGCAAGAACTGCATTTATCTGAGGTGTGAGAACAGACACTTATAGTGTACTTAGGGATCATGCTGGTATAGTAAGTGGTAGTTGTGAGTTTCCCTCTAAGGTCCGTGTCTTTGCTAGCACTGAGTACGTTTCCAGAAGTAGACATGGTTTCCCTCTTGATGAGTGGGTCATAAGTCCTCCCAGATGGGTCTGCTCACTGCCTAGATTCTCGTGAACTACGGCATCCTTGAGACTCTCATACGCCAGCCACTGATGTGGCTCATGGACACCATTGCTGGATCATCGTGCAGTTTGTCGCCTCTTTCCTTTGGGGGCTTGCATGGCACCTTTGCTACCTGAAAGTCTGTGGTGTGATGTTTTACTGTTTGGCTCTTCAGTGTTTTAGAGGGGCCTACCGCCCACCTCCCCCTTAAATCACACATGGAGATTTATTATTACTTACAAATGCCCAGCCTTAGCTTGGCTTGTTTCTTGCCAGCTTTTCTTAAATTATCCCATCTACTTTTTGCTTCTGGGCTTTTATCTTTCTTAGTTCTTTTTTTTTTTTTTTTTTTTTTTTTTTTTTTTTCCCTGGAGCTGAGGACCGAACCCAGGGCCTTGCGCTTGCTAGGCAAACGCTATACCACTGAGCTAAATCCCCAACCCCTATCTTTTTTAGCTCTGTATATCTTATTTTCACTATTATCCATGGCTAGATGGGTGGCTGGGTGGCCATGTGCCTGGGTGGCAGGGTGGCGGGGTGGCCAGGTGACCAGGTGGCCGTGTGGCTGGCCCCTCACCTCCTCCTTTCCATGTCCTCTTGCTGCTCCTCCTCCCTCGCTTCTCATCCTATTCATCCTCTCTGCCTGCCAGCCCCGCATAACCTTTCTCCGGGCTTGCTCTTGGCCATTCAGCTCTTTATTAGACCATCAGGTGTTTTAGACAGGCACAGAAACACAGCTTCACAGAGTTGAGCTAATGCAGCGCAAACAAAAGACACACACCTGAAAATAATAATCTACTACACGTCTCCCCATTTTTTTTTATCTAAATAAAAATGAAAGGTTTTAACTTTAACATAGTAAAACTACACACAACAAAACAGTTATCAAGTAAGAATTAATTCATAATATTCTGTCCATTTGTAGTTAGAATGTTCAGACATATAATGCATCATCTGTCCTGTCTTGGTGTATCCAGAGTTTTGTGACTAAATAAGCTTCCATCACTTCTAAGACAAAGTACAACTGTAACTATCTAGTCTTCAACTCCATCAAAAGCTGGCCCTCAGGGAGGGGGCATTTAGGGCAGTCGCAGCTCAGGGGCTTGTGTCTGTAGTGTCTTCAGCAACAGGGATTTACCTTCCACCTCATGGTGCTATTACACTCAGGAAATACCAATAGGCTATATGTTCGAGGAGTCTATCGGCCAGCCCTGACCAGCAACTCAAAAGAGAGCTTTTCATGCCTAGTTTTGGGGTTTTTGTTAAATGGTCTTGGGCTCTTTGAGGAATCATTGCAAGCCCAGATGGGAAATTTTCGTTTAAAATTATATATGTATGTTTATATACAGTGTACTGTAGGTTTATTTTATTTTTAGATAATTAGTCTGTAGTATGATTCCTTATGACTTTCATGACTAGTTGAACATATGATTTCTTATGACTTTTTGAGAGATCTTTACTGATATTTACGCTTCCTCTCCTGTATTTACCTCCCCCCTTCTTAAAAAGCCCTTTCCCTTTCCCATTTCCCTGATTAGATCCCTCATACCCGGTCACTTCCCATGCTCCCATTTCCTGGCAAAAGTTCTGTTACAAGTAAGATTTTTCCCCGCTGGTCTGGTCTTACCGCCACGCCAGCCCCAAATAACACACAGAGACTCTGTATTTGATAGTATGCTGTTGGCCAGTTACTTGTTTTTATTGGCTAGCTCTGTCTTAAGTATTAACCCATTTCTATTAATCTAAGTATTTCCATGTGGTCTCATCTTACCAGAGAGAGGGGGCCAGCATTCTGTTCTCTCCAGTCTCTCCATCTTGACTCCTCCCTACTTCCTCTCTCTACCTTGTCTCCTAGTCCCACCTATCTTGCTTTCCTATTGGCTAACAGTGCTTTATTCATTAACCAATAAGAGAAACATATTTACAGAATGACACCTCCCATCATAGTTCCTTTTTATTTTTCTGGTTTCTGCAATTGCTCCAGGGTATGTACTCATGTTGAGCAGTTGGAGCTAGCGGCCTCCGATGAGTGAACATGTGACATTTGTCTTTCTGGGTCTGTATTATCTCACCCAACATGAGCTTTTATAGTCCCATCCATTTACCTGCAGAAGAATCCAAGTCTTTTGTTCAGAACTGGCACATGTCTTCTTGAGGAGCCCATCTGCAGTCTTACCACAGAGCAGACCAGTGATACTGACAGCTAGTAACAAAGCTGCTTCCAGTTGAGAAGGGCTTTCTTGGAGTGAAATCTACCTGAACCAGTTCCTAGTGATTTGATTCCTCCAGGGCCCCAGTGTCTAAGCTGATGGCTGCTTTGTGGGTCTAACCTTCAACATATTTCCCTTGGATCCCCCAACTCTTTCACCCAGGTGAGGGAAGAGGGAAGCACATTCTGATCTGTTTTCTCCCTCCTTGTGTACACATTGACATGTGGGAAAACAGTCGCTAATTTTGGGTGTGGACAGAGAATCTGTGCCCTTGATTCTTCTAGACGGATAGGCTTCTGGACAGCAGGGCTCTGAGGGCTGGGGGAGTGTGGAAGAAGTTCCCAGCTTGTTCTGTAGTTCAGGAAGTTCTTGAGCTTCTCATCCTCTTGCTTCTGCTTCTGGAGGAACTGGGATTATAGATATACATCGTCAAGGTCTAGCCAGCTGCCCCTGTTTGGGGGAATAACACTTAAGTCTCTTATTTGAGGTCTTTATTCGGAGACTGGACCTGTTGTTCTCTTAAAAGTCCCACAGGTTGGGTTTGCAGAGTGGTTTCTTTTTGCTGCTATCAAACTTGTTCTTGTACGTCTATGAATTTCCCTTATGGAGAAATTATATTTAAAACTTGGTCGCTTTCATGAGTTTCGGAGTACCTCATAGGAAAGGCTGTGTACGTTATATTACATCATTATCAGTACTTACGCTGGCATTTAACCTGTTAGGATTTTGATATAAAATGTATTTAGTAGCTCATGTGTAGAAACCTGGGCTCAATTGGAGGTACTATTGTGAAATGATCAAATTATAAGATCTGTAACCTCTTGTAGTAGATTGACCCAGTAGCTGAATTAGCCAATGGGGTGGAGGAATAGTTGGGGGAAGTTTGGCTCGAAGGGTAACTACTGTGATGGCTTTTCAGATATAAAAGAACAGAGATTGGCTCTTGTCCTTCAGGCTATGTTGTGCCCACCAGGACAATGCCTTCAGTTGATAGAGTGACTGCTGCCTAACCCAATTCCCGTGCTCAACAACACACTCAGAGGCTGTGACCTGAAAAACTGTCCCTTTCATACCTGGCACATGGAGACTATGCAGAAGACCTTGAAATCTCAGAACAAGAGAAAACGTGAAAAAGAAATGAAACCATGCATAACTCCTCTGTGAGCATCAGACATAGGATTAGATTTGTTTGGTCCCATGTTTATACTAAAAATAATGATAATTGGCCTACACCCCACAGTTGGCAGGTACACATGCTGGTATCAAGTCCAGTGAAACATCCTAGTTGCTTTAGGCCTTTTGGAATATATTAGTGAACCAAGGCTTTCCTTATCCCATGGTCAGCAGGAGAGGCATCAATCCAGGCTCCATTCAGCAAAGACCTGGGACTTGCTTCTGAGCCAAATTCAATACCTTCTCTTTTGTTACTGTGTGGAATCCTTTCCTCACAGCCCCCTTTCTACACTCGAGCATCATGCGGAGTTTATGTACTGATCACTCAGCGATGTTGGTTTGATTGGTTTGCTCCCTGGAGGCCCAATCAAGATTGATTTTGGAGACACAGCCCTGCCTGAAACATCTAAAAGAGAGAAAGAGTTTGGAAAAGAGAAACCGGGACAATTTATGCAATTACTTCAGCAAGTAAACAGCATTCTTGCAATGGCTTGATCCTGCAGCCATTAAAGACTCAGCCACCACCAGAGTATGTCTTTTTATTTTTTTAAATGAGAAGCCTTCTGGGACGGCCTGGCACACTCTGAAGAAGCAGAGGGATCGATATGAAGGGCTCTGATCCGCGACGACAATGACCCAGATACTGGCTTTGGTCCTGATGAAGTGGTGCTGATTGCTTTTTGCACGTATCTTTCATCATCATTAGCAAGCTCTGGCGGCTTCTCTCTCTAGACAAGGGAGTGCAAAAAAAAAAAAAAAAAAAAATCATGGGTAACAAATGAACAGGGGCACCATCCGGCTGACAGGCACAAGACGCCAAAAGGCGGCCCACATGCCTGAGATAGTAAGAATGTAGGAGTGAGGCCCACCAGTGGACTTGGCTCGTGATTTCTATTGCACCTGCGTCCTCACGGTCCACCAGATGCAGAGGTCATGTTTTGTCTCAGTAGCCAATCTCTGACTAAGAGTCCTTCTGAGAAGCAGCATCTTTCAGGCATATTTTGTATTTGCAGATGGTTTATGAATGAGGCTGAAATGTTTGCAATAATAGGAACAATGGCAATATTCATCTTTCTACTCTGGGTGGAAGATCAAGATAAGACTCCAAGCTATTCGACAGAATAATACCATGCCTCTCTCTGGTAACTAGATTCTGGAACTGCACTGTTACACAGGATATGTCTGTTAGTTACTCGGGAGCCTGAATTTATGAGTTATTTGGCTGCCCATGCCCATTCCTCGTGGCAGAATATCTCATGACTATCTGGAGAGAAGAGCTCCATGTACTATGACTTTCATTCTCTCCACGGTCAGCAAAAATGAATTTCCCCTGGCAAACAGTTTATTTTGCAAATGAGTTTAAATGATTCATAGAGCGCTGGAAAATAGCATCTTGAAATGTGTTCTTAAACACGCTGCTTTATAAACTTGGTTCGCACATATGGTGTTTCCCAGGCAAACAGTTGAAGATAACGCAGAAGTCTGCAGCGGGGTAGCCCTGGTGCGCATGCGTACAGCAGCTCCTCTTCCCGTGGGAAGGAAGAACCTTCTTGGCTCAGACATGCGGGGTCTGGAAACTGAAGTTGACAGAATCAGTGGCCAGGGAAGGAAAGAAGTGAGAAAAGAAGGGGATGGGAGGAAAGCGAGGAACTCTTGCCATCGTTTACTCTCCAAACAGAAAATGCCATTACACAGCCCCGGAGTGTGAGCGGGAGACCTCAGCTTCCATGCAGGTGCACTCAGGCCCAGCTGTGTCCTCATCCCCCGCTTTGTGTGTTGCACGAGTCACCTGGTGCAACCAGAAAATGGCAGCCGTGAGGCTGAGAAGATAACGGAGCTCGACAACTTAAGCGACGTGCAGTAGCTTCAAGCAGAGAGTCAGACACCCACGAAAGAAATGTGACGGAAAGAGTGGAAAGGCGTTGAGGATTGTCTGTGTCTAGACAGGAAAGGGAAAAAGCAGTCTGTGTGTAAGGTGTCCGCTGCCGAAGTCTGGGTGTGGGATTTTCCCACGGTCCTTCCTGGTGGAAGGCTAAGTAGTAGCCAAATCATCCAGGGCACACCACTGCCCCCCCCCCCCCCCCCCCCGCCCCATGGTGATTTGGGACCATGTCTTTCTCGTTTCATTCTTGTTGCATTGACTTTCCAGCTGCAGTGAGATGAACAAGCTTTCTGGAGCATCGCTGGCCTACCCAAAATCCACTCAGCAGGATCGAGTGACTGTGGCTGGAAATAAATCCCTCCTCCTTTCAAGGCAATAGCTCAGGCATTTCATGCAATGACAGAAAACAGAGTCAACACCTCTCCAAACCTGCAACGTCAAACAGCCTTCTCTCAGCCAACAGGTCTTTTGAGTGATAGCGTGTGCCCCTGCAGAAACATAATTTGCTTGTACCCTGCCCTGAGCCAGTCTTGTGGCTGGATTCTGTTCCCTCCCGATAAAAACTGTCCCTGGGGTCCCTGTAAGGTTCTTTACAGTAAAGTATCCTGTCTAGATCCAGTTTCGGACCCCAGAGATGAGTAGCAAGTTTAGAAAAATTCCTGGGCTTTGGAGCTTCAGAAACTGAATGCTTACTCCAAGTCAGGACAAAGTAGACAACTTCCGTGTCTCCAGGCAAGAGCTCTTTTTAAACCTACAGTGACCAGAAGAGAGTGACGGGGGAATGAAGGAAGAGCCTGGCTTCTCTCTACATAGATGACTTCTGGGCTGATGAAGGAGCCCAGACCGGTGAGGCATATCTGTGAATAGACCTCTCTAAGCTTTCTTAGATTCAGGGACAGTGAATGCCAGTATATTATTTGGAGCAATAAAATGAAATAAAAATAGCCTGCCTCTATTGGTCATCTGTAACATCCCATCACGTAGAGTTCCACGGTTATCATTTATGCAAAATGTCTCATAACAGCAGTAAGATATAAAAATTATTATTAATCCTGTGAACAAACAGACATGTTATATCTAATTAGGAGGGCACAGCTTGCCCTGGAAACACCAAGAGGCAGATCCAGTCCTCTGTGCCTCTGGGGCCTGTGGTCGTCCCTGGTGGTTTCTTCAACCGGACCGGTGCCTCATGGTGCTGAGAGCGGTCCTTCCGAAGGCACAAAGAGATGGGCCGCCAGCCTGCAAACTGGATTCATGGAGGCAGGGGCCACACAGCACACACACACAGCCCCTCCATTCTCCACATGTGTAAGAGTGCCAGCCCTAACCCTGGCCAGTGAGGAGAAACGAAAGAACGTGATCAGCCATCTAGAGATGGAAGTTCTGGAGAGTGAGGACCACGATGACTCCTCTCATTTATTCCTGTAGGGGAGAGGGGAGACTGGTCAGCAATGGGGCAGTTGCAGTCATCCAGAGGAGGACGATCTGGTCGCTGCGGCCCAGGAAACTGAGTATAGTTAATAATGCATTGTGTAATCCAAAATACTTTCAGAGCGCTTTGAATGTTCACAGCACAAAGACAAAGAAGGATGACTGAGGTGACGGATGTTGACCGATGAGATCACTGCGCAGTGTATTGAAATATCACACTGAAGTTGACAAATGTGAACAATTATTAAGTGCCAATTTTAAACATTATCTCTGAGCTCCCCAGCCAGAGGGACTGCTTGTGCTTGTCCTCTGTGTGTCTCTGTGAATGGGCACACCGGAAAAAAAAAAATATCTTAAATCAAAACTGAGATCTCCAGAAATGTGCTTCCCTAAATTCTTCACACGGGTGTGCTATTAATATGGGAATGAAGAGAGTTTAATCATGTTTGACTGTTTGCTAGAGAGAAAGCAAACATGGGGATGTGCTAAGTATCATCAGCTCCGTTAAATGGGGTCAGGATTACAGAGCTGATAGGGACTGATGGATTTCTTGCTGCTCATTATCCCTACTGAATGGTTGGAATAAAAATTCAATACAGAGTCGGGCCAGGGTGGGGCTTCCGGCATCCATGCATCTGGCATGACAATCCTGAGTGGACTTGGGCCTTGACAGTACCTGGAAAGGCTGCCTGTAGCCGGGTGTCCCAAGTCGGGTCTCATTTGATGCAGGGTGGGTGCCAGGCTCAGAGCAGGAGAGCAAAGAGCGAGAGTAAGTGCTGACACCCTTTCTCTGTGTAATTGATTTCTGTTTACACAGCCTTCCTGGCATACATTGTATCACTTTAGGCTCTTACAGCTCCAGGAAGAAAGACAGGGAGTTGTCTTTATCTGGCCAGTGTATGCCGGAAAAGCCAGACACAGAGAGAGGCAAGGATTTCTCTCACAGACAGAAGACCCATGGATCTCATCATTCCTCGCCCCCCTCCCCGAAGTCATTGGGTCCTTCCCATCCTCAGCCTCCATGGCTCACATAGACGTCTGACACCATAAGAGATTAATCTGAGGCCCTGCCATGGGGAAATAACAGCCTCGCGATGATTTCAGAACCACAATTAATTAATTGATCTTTTCATGGCGTAGGTATTGTATGGCTGTCATGTTGCTCTTGGGAAGGACATGGCGAACAAGAAGAGAAGCTCTTGTCTTCACGGAGTTTACAGTGAGTGCTGTGATGTGATCTTAAAGCATGTAGGTATGCACATGCCTGAAATCTGAATACACAAGTAACAGGGGCAGGAGACTCATGAGTTCAAGATCAGCCTGGGCTACAGTGATTTCCAAGATACCTGGTCTAACAATGAGACATCTGGGGGGAAACGTTAGTAAATAGATAAAATAAACCATGTGGGACTAATCCAGAGATGCTGGTTAAGGAGATTCTGATGTAATAGATCTGGGATGATCCTGAGAATCTGCACGCCAATCAATGTTGCTGGCCCATGGACCACTTTTTGAGTAGCACTGAAGGTTCAGCCAGGGCTGAAGGAAACCAACCCGGCGCTTCTCAGTGATGTCAACCAACGGGTTAAAGTCCAGGAAACCTTGTGGCACCTCACAATGTTGAAATGAGTATTCCCTACTTACCCCATGTCTTCCTGGAAGAAAGGAGGGCTGTGTCTACACTGCAATGGAAATTAGTCGTGCCAGGTTGAAAGTGGAGAGGAAACGGCTTTACATCAGGTGCTGAGGATGCCACACAAACAATGGACTAAAAAGAGCCTGACTTCAGCTGCGGAGGGTTAGAAGGTTTCGGTCTGGTCTTGAGAGTGAGGAGAGTGGCTGGAACTAGCTTGTGGCCACAGGAAGTAGCTAGATTTATGACATACGCCTGACTGTGCAGGTGCAGGTGCAGGGGCTGAGTAGAGACGGGGCAGCGCAGGTGCAGGGACTGGATAATAGCAGCAACGTGTATGTGTGGAAAGTTTATGTGTTCAAAAACCTAGGAATCCCACGGTAATAACATTGACCACTATGAACTTACACTTACTGCATTTGTGCCAGAATTTGGAGCCATGGAGACTGGCTCCTAAAATTAGGGCCACAAGACTCCTCAGATGTATCAAAGATGGCACACTTGCATTCTCCTTGAAACACAACCCAATTCATCACGATTCCGGACTCAGGAAACACTTCCCTTCAGGGACACTTCCCATCTGAGCAAAGAAGTCTGCTTGTTTGTCTGCTCTAGATAATCTTCAGTGACTGGGTGTTGACTGAACAGGATCCACTTTATCTCTTGCCAAACTTACATCTGGACGGTTCTGGCTCTGGAGCGATGCTCTCCTCAGAACAGTCAGTCCACAGAGAAGAAAATAACTCCTGCACACTTGACCTGGGAGATAAGAGATTATGGGCTCAGAGCACTCTAATTTCTTGTTTGCATGCAGCCTTTCCTCTTAGAATCATAACGCTTTGACCTTAGAGGGCAGAGTACCATGCTGGACAAAGAATTCAATAGCAGGGATCTCACATTATAGCTTCTGCATTAAGAAACACAGGTTTACTTTTTCTGCAAGGCCACAGGGATAGGGCTCTGTTCATCACTACTGCACATTGGCGGGGCTCTGGGGCTCCCGGGGAGGCAGGAATACAATAGGCACCTTTGTGTACCCACCTTCTGAGAGTCGCTGAGCATAAGAATTCTCTCGGAAACAACGCAAATGTACACAGAGATGTTGGACCCCACGTTGTTTTCCTTTCATTTCACGCAGGATTTTCTCTTCTTACTTAGGAGGTCAGGATGTTATGGATCTAAGCAGAACAGCTATTCTCCTTGCAAATAAGAAACCAACGCTTTATAGCTCAAACCCTTTCATTTTCTAGTTTGAACATAGAGAAACCTTTAAAAAAAACAAACAAACAAACAACATGCAATGTCATAAGCCATTTGCTGCCCTGATGCCGGGATGCTTTGGACAAGAGATAAAAACAGACTTATCTCCATCACAGGCCAGAGGGGGCAGCTGGGATAACCAAAGGAGCCCAGGAGCCGTGGAAATCTCAGGTGGGTGGGTGGCCACAGGTGACATCTGGGCAGGGGCAAGGGGATTTGACAGCAGGCATTTGGCAGCAGATCTTTAGAGATTTACAGCAAATAGTCTGGATCGGCCAAGAAGAAAGGCCAGCAGACATGGAAGCTCCCAGGAAGGCCGGTAATATAAGACAGGGCCAAATGAGTTTGGTGTGTGGAGTGCCGTGTGTGATGGAAGGGGCTGCAGGGGTGTGTGTGGAGTGCCGTGTGTGATGGAGGGGGCTGCAGGGGTGGGTGTGGAGTGCCGTCTGTGATGGTGGTAGCAATTCTTCAGGGTTGCTGTTAGCCTCTTCTTACCAATGTGAACACCTGAAGGCAAACTCCTAATCTTGGTTAGCTCAAACTGATTCAAGAATTCTCACACCTCAGTATTTCTGGCCACAGGAGCAGAGGCTGGGAGGAGAGGCAGGCTGACCGAGAGATCTTGACTTCTGAGACAAAAGCTCATGATGTATCCTGGGCTACCCTTGATCTTAAGATCTTCCAGAGCAGGGAGTCCAGGCAAGTGCTACTGCATGCCAGGAGAAAATTCCTGCATACAAACTCAGAGGGGTCCCAGACCTCCTCACTGAAAGTAGAAAATAATGCGTTACAGTGTGGGGTAAATGATAGGAAGTTTATGGGATCATTCATTTCCTTAGCAGAAATTTGAGTGAAGTCAAAACATAATAGGCAGATATGATGGCTTTTACTTTAAAACAATTTAAACCAGACTTTATTTTATTTATAGCAATACAATTTATAAATTAAATAATTTTTTACTGATCTTTAAAATTTATTTTATGTGCATTGGGGTGAAGGTTTCAGATCCCCTGGAACTGGAGTTACATTCAGTTGAGAGCTGCCATGTGGGTGCTGGGAATTGAACCCAGGTCCTCTGGAAGAGCAGTCAGTGTCCCCAATCTCTGAGTTATTTCTCTGGCTCCTAAACTAAATAATTTTTAGAAGAATAAAGGGGAAAGCTACAGGTTACAAAACCTCTTGCCCCAGAACAATAGTTTTTAGTATTTTCAAATACTTATTTTATATGTGTGAATGTTTTGCCTGTGTTCCACATGTGTACCTGGGCCCCAAGGAGTACACACTCTGGATCTAGGGTTACAGGTGGTTGTGAGCTGTCACATAGGAGCTCAGAATCAAAGTCAGGGCCTGTGGGAGAGCAACAGTGATGTTAATCACAGAGCCATCTCTCCTACAGAACAAAACTATGGCCATAAAATGCACATACACCATACACAAATATAGAGATTATAAATATGTACACGTATTCATTTTATCTTTAATGTTTTAATTGAAATTAGATTATGTGATTTCTGCCTTCATTTCCCCTCTAGTACCTTCTACCTACCATCCCTTGATCCCCTCCCATAATTTCCATTATCAAGTTGACAACCTCTTTTTATTTTATTATTATTGCTATATACATGCATGTGATATGTATGAATGTGTATGTATGAACACTACTAACAAGAGGAAAAGCATATGGTATTATAAACCTAGTCATCTTGTCTCCAGGGCCAGTGAAGAGCCTTTGAAAAGAACCTATTTACTGCCACTTTGCCAGACCCTTACTGCATTCTGAATCTTACCCTTATATCCACAGACCCGCGGCTACCACTCCTCATCAACAGCCCCTCTTTACAGCAAATGGAGAACAGACATAAAACCACACCCAGACACATGCAGAGATCAACTGAAGTTGGGAAGACCAACAAACATGGCTGTGATATGAGCAGCTCTTAGTCATGTGCGATAGCATTATCACAGTTCTGGTTCCACTCAAATCCTTTTTCTATAAAGTCATGTATGGAAAGTTCATCAAACATCCTTAAAGTCAGATGACCATGCTTACTACCTGCCCACTATCTGATTAGCACTCTGCTAAGTGCTGAGACATAACCAAAGTATAGTGTTCTCAGTGGGAGCAAACCATTAGACTCTTATGGAAGACTGGTGGTTAATTATATTATGAAGAGACAAGCAACTGTCACAAATCCTAATTGCATATATGTGTCGTGTGTATGTGGCAGGGTGGGTCAGTCAATATCCAAGTTGTGCTGCTGTGGAGTCTCTAGGCTGTCATTAGGTGTCCTCCTCCATCAGTCTCCACATTATGTCCTAATTATTCAGGTAGAGTCCTTCACTGAACCCAGATAGTGCTCTTTGGGCTCATCTGGCGAGCAAAATTGCCTTGAGGAAACCCTGTCTCCACCTCTGGGATACGTTGGGATTATAGGAGAGCTCCATGCTCATCTGTCTTTTACAAGTATTCTTACAACCACAATTTAGATCTTAATGATTGCGTGGCAAACACTTGAATCTCTACTAAGTGATCCCTAAACATTATTGGGGATTTTAAAGTTCAAATTAGAAATTATTGAATAGTTCAACAAGCAAGTTCCTTTTACTTTTGAGATGAGGTCTCCTGCAGCCCAAGATGACCTCCAACTAAGAAGATGACCTTGAACTCCCCAACCTGCTGACTGTACCTCCCACCTTCCAGAAGTGTGTGTGTGTGTGTGTGTGTGTGTGTGTGTGTGTGTGTGTATACCCTGCTTCTAGAGTGAGATGCTAGGGGAAAGACTCAGGTGTTTGTGTACTCCAACAAACCCTCTAATGACTGAGCCACATCCTCAGTCCACAAGCTACACTCTCAGTTGTCCCAAGAAAGGCTAGGTAGTAATACTATTCAAAAAAAATGGGAAGGATTTTCCCTCTTCTGTGGTTTAAGAAAATCTATATTCTGTGTTGATCTTTGTGAGGTCCTAAGCATATCATCTGAGTGGGAGACTTTTGCAGCAGTCTTGTCCTATAATCTGAGATGAATGAAAGATGGATGTACATATTTCACTAGAACCTACACTCAGTGGTAGACCAGCTGGCCCACCAGCCTCAATGATCCACCTGTCTCTGCCTCTACAATTCTGGGGTCATGACCACATGATACTATGCTTGGCTTTTTATCTGATCACTGGGGAGCAAACCTAGAACCTGAACTTGCATGGAAGCACATTTCTGACCTGTCTCCTTAGCTCCTATAACGACTCGTATTTTTGTTCAGTTGGGTGTTTATGAAGTGCTCACAGGCTTAAGAGATGTGTGCTGTAGGTTTTGTGTTTTATCAATGCTCTCACATTTATTTACTCATTAACAGCAAGCAAAACACCGAAGAATCGTATACTTTTGTAAGAGACTTTGCTGTATGCATGGATTTGTAAAACATGATGTATGCTATCTCAAAGCTATTGAAATTGTTCACCCCTAGTATACTAAACTAAAATATAAAAGCTATCATCCTTAACCTTGTGTATAAACACATGTGTTGGGAGTCTTAAAAGCAACAACTGGGCTAATAAAGGCCAGGCAATATGTGGTTTGTGTTGTCACACCTCTGAGAAGGGAACCAGGAACCTACTGAATCTCCCACAACATGGCCCTGCCACCTACCACTTTTTGACTTGGCTGAAATCAAGGAAGGGACATAATTACTATTTTCCAGCCAGTAATTTAAAAATCAGACAGTGACAAATCAATTCTTCAAGCACATATTTCCATTCAAGAAAGTGGAGGGAAAAAAATGAATCGGAGAATCCAATATTGCTAGCCTCAGAAGTTAAAACATGCCAATAAATTTCTGAGTGTCAAGGATTTTTTTTAACATTTTTCAAACTACTTTTCACATGGAGACTGATGACAGACTGAATGACATTTCCACTGGGTACCATGAGACAAAGAGGAGGGTGGAGCTGAGGCTACAGTTCAGCTGAGTTCTGAAGAACTTGATTGGAATGGCTCTGGGATCACCGAAGAATTTAGCACTTTAATGATGGAGGTCTCCTCGGCTCTTCTTTTAAATTCTCTGGTCCTGAGAGCATCATCTCCATCTGTCAGCCTAATATCCTTGAGAGGATGAGAAACTCAAAGGATAGGTGTGGCTCAGGGAGCTGGGGACCGCTACCAAAAGGTGAGGACACTATGTCACCCTCTCATTGGGCAGGTGGCTGAGGATAGTGGCTAAACCTTCACGATTAGAGTGAGACTATCGTCTGTATTATCCAGATGTGGTTAACAACTGCTTCTCATCTCTATTTCCTCTAGTATAAACTACCATAATCACATGAAGCATTCATATGTAGTGAACACATGAATGACAGTACAGGGGAAAATTATTCTATCTCGTTAGTGTTTGCTGACATAAAATAGCAACTGTATTTTAAGTGAAATCTTTTATGAGTTATATATGGGTGACCAAGGCCTGAGAACATGGGTTCAAGCTACCGTGAATGTTATATTTTGAATGGAAGAAGTTAATTGAAATTTTGTAGCTAAAGAACAAGGAATGACACAAACAATTATGTTTAGTGTCTTAGTAGGGGCACCAGTCAGGCAGACCACAGTGAAGGGTGAACATCTTTTTTACAGGTTCCAGATGTCACCATACAATCTTGGATGCAGGGTTGGTACATGCTGGAGGCCCACTAAACTTAACAATACACACTGGGAGATTTTCCTAATAGTCACAGGAATGCAAGATTTGGATAGAAATGTTAAAAGCAAATGGCTGGAGACAGATCGAGAGAATTCTGAATAATCCTATATTGTGATTAAGATGTTCTGCTCAACCAGGCCAAACCATCAACTAAAGCTTGTAGATGCAACTCTTTTAAAGAATTTCAGCTTTACATTTTCTTTTACAACTCAACATGGTTGACATTGGGGTGTGGCCAATGCATATTGAGTTAATGAATGATACATGAATGACTGGATCATTCATCAGTACTGGATCTAACTGGGATCACTACCAAAACTAACCATTATTGGAAACTTCTGATTCCCAGAGAATCTGAATGCATACACATCATGGGCTCTGGACCTATGAAGACTATGGTGGCCTAAATCATCAAGGATGGGGGGGGGTGGGGAAGAGGAAATCAAATTATCCCATAAAACTTATTAGCACCATGCATTGGTGGTGCACACCTTTATTCCCAGCACTCAGGAGGCAGAGGCAGGTGGATCTCTGTGAGTTCGAGGCCACCCTGGTCTACATAGCGAGTTCCAGGACAGGCTCCAAAGCAATACAGAGAAATCCTGTCTTGAAAAACAAAACAATAACAAAACAACAACAAAAATAAAACAAACAAAAGAACTTATCAGTTTAGAAGCTCTCCAAAGGAAATGAACACTGTTTTCTTTTCTAAAAATGTTACCAAATTCTGCACTATATTATCTTATTCCGTGGTGGCGGGTTATCCATGTCTACTGAGAAGCTAACTCAGGAAGTAGAGTTTGGCCCTCCATCTCCAAATGTATATTCATCCCAGTGTCTTCCAGATGCCCCTGTCCTTGGTCAGGCTGGCACCCTACTCTGAAAGAGAAGAAAAGAAACAGAAAAAAAGACAGAAAGAGAACAACAAATTAGAAAGACAGCAGCAACAACAAACTTGGTGCTTGTGAACAACTAAAAGGCAAACTATTTCTGTGATACAAAAGGTCTCCAGCGGGGGACTGGCTAGCAGGAAGGTGATCTGTGGAGAGGACTCTGCCTAAAATTCCTAAAATTCCCCAGTAGATAACTACAGCATCTTTGACAGAGCATCTTTGGTTGAGTTTCAGTGGGTGTTGCCAACATCATTTTGGTGATGTTTTGCATGCATCTACTACTTCCCTCTCTCTGCTCTGTACATTCATTCAAAACCAACAGCATGGTATGTCATACAGAACTGACAAGTATTTTTTGATTGTCTTCTGTTTCCTATGGGATTTTCTTGGAAACTTACAATGCATCATGGTCTGGCGGTGTCTATGCAGGTATTATTAATTTATTACATTATGTTGTACATGTAGTTTAGATTCAGCTCTGTTTTAATGAAATGACGTTCGTCTCTTTTGCAGATGTTGCTACATCTCATGGCATTAGGAAAATCACAAAATAAAAGGAGCAATTAAGTAGAAAAATGTTGGAAAGATAAAAAAATGGAACTATCTTTTGTAAAGTATGATGTGCGTGTGGATTAAAGATGGTTGGGTGATTTTTGAGAATGGGGAAGAAAAGTGGAAAGCATAAGCCAATCACGGAAGCTATGAGTAAGTTATACAAGACATGTAGAAGATGAGAGCTACCTATGCCAATCAAACTTTATTTAAAAGTAATTAGGCTTTACTTATACTTTATCTAAATATTACACAGAAGCTACAAGTATCATGCAGTAATCCCTATTCCAGAATTAAAGCCTAGACCCCTTCCTGTAGACCCCTTGTAATGGCCTGCCTTCATAATTTTTATCAGTCACTTGGCATTCTTCTATTCAGCATTCACTATTCTTTGTGTTATTCTAGAAAAGACCAACCTCAGACTAAAAGGATAAGAAAGATTACAACATCTTTCCCAGCTCCACTCTTTTACTCCATAGCCAACCCAGGACGTAAGTAGAGGGTGTACTCTATTACAGCCACCCTACTCCAGGTCTGCCACCTCCATTAAATGCCTGTACTGTCATAAAAAAACACTACAATAAAGATTTATAAAGGGAATGCTGTTTACCTCTGCTGCACTGTCTTCCCATAGCTCCGAGAGAATGCTATTATCTTGGCGTAAACCACGAGGGAAGAGAAGGGAAGTCTGGGTTGTATCTTTTCAATATCCCAAAAGAAGATACTTTCAGATTTCCACAGAACAACACAAATGACCAACGGAATGCCTTCCCTGAAACTCAGCCCCATTCAGCCCTAGCCAGCCCTTTTCAAGTCATCTCTTCAGTGCCCTACCTTTGCACATGGACACCCAGACGGGCACCCCCCCATCACCTCTCTGCCACTTGAGACATTTCTTGAAACTCCAAGATTCTTGTGAACTGAGTTGGGCCCTATAAATATTGCACACTGATAGATGATCCATCCATCAATACATTATGCCCTAAATGATCAAACACATTTCAGGGTATTAAAAGAATTGGAAATTTAAAATTAAAAAAAAAAAATTTCAGGCAAGATTAGGCACATTCAGGATAGTGCGGCAGTAAACTAAAATAGTTTGAGCTGAGTCACGATTTAATCTAAGGCGATTTAGAGAATATAAAATAGGGCAGGGCCATTCTTACCTGCAGTTAAATTGGAGATGACCACGTTTACCCATGCATACCATTTAGAAGGCATCCCCTATAATCCCTGTTCTGAGCCTCCTAGGAGCGAGTGTTCTACCCAGCTAGTGGCTCTTCTAATTACGCCATATCTTCTGGCATGTGTCAAGGACTACTCCTTGGAGTCACCAGCGGATAAGGGCTAACGCTTATTGGACTACTCAGCATGTTTAGATAGGCTTGCCTACAGGACATTCATTCTGGCCATTTTCACTGTGGACTTATTGTTGAGTGGTCCTGTGATGTGAGTCCCCAGATTAGGATCAATCCCATGCAACCCATGCATGCCTCTGACCTTCCCAAACTCTGAGTGTCTGGATCTTATCATTGTGTGAAACTGTGGGATTCGGTTAAAGGGCCTTATTTTTAACTGCACTTGTAGAGCTACTGATGGGGTAGACAGTTCCGTCGCATTGTTCTCGTGTGAGAAATAAGAAGGAAGAGAGACAAAGCAGGAGCAGAGAGATGGGCACTTGGCAGGTAGGACCCCGTGGTTTCATGCTGACCCCAGGGAGTGAGTCCTTGATGGCATTTTCTAGAAGCTTTAGGGCTGACACAAGAGGGATGGTTAAGAATACCTCGTAACTCTTAGCTAGAGTTGATTACAAGAACAGTAAAGCCGGTATGTCAGTCGATGGGCCTCCATTCTCCAATATTCCTGGAACTGTTCTGCTGTAATTGCACTGTTAAAAACAAAATTCACAGCCCATTGCAGGCAAGAGAGACAGAATTTATAATGTGTATTCCCAGATACACACGCAGTCAAAGCCACCGGTGAACTGCCAAACATAAATTTTTTAGCAGTTCACTGCTGATAACTCAAAAGTACAGTCAAGTGGACAGGAGAGTGATCAGGGGGACAGCTTGATTGGCAATCAGAAGGGAAGTCTTGGCCAAGGGCTCAGCCGTGATTTCTTCTGCAGACGACAGACAGATAGTGGGAGCCAAGCTGGGTCAGCAAGCAGATCAGATCAACCAGGCCACTCAAATGAACACTTTTATGACAGCTACTTGGATCTTCTCAAAACCAGATACACAAGCCAAGAACCTGTTAGTGAGCCCAGAATTAACCAGGAAGTCCATGACAAGCCAGGATTTTGACCAAATAGTCCTTTCCGTTTATGCATGGCCGTATTAATCAGCTAAAATTTTCATGCTGCCATTTGTCAGGCAGGAGTGAACTCTTTAATAGTCTACATGAGTTTTTTCACTGTTAGTAATTCTTATGGAAAACAAAACAAAATCTAATTAGATATGGGCTGACGGTGTTAATATGAATTTGGGACACAAATGAGCATTAAAAATAAAAAAAGACAAAAAGCAAGTGGAGGTTGCTAATCAGTTAAATAGAATCCCAAATCCATAAAAGTGTCTGTAGGTTGTGTGGCAGGAAATTTCTTCCTGTGACATTAGAATACAAATGAAGTCACTAATTCTGGCTGTGTGTTCTGCTCTGTACCTACTGTCTCCTGGTCAGCGTGAATTCAACTGTTAAGCCTTCTACGACATTGTAGGTTGTTGGTTTTTTTCACGGTTCATTTCTCACCTTTCTTACAAGTATGGCCTCCAAGACAGTAAACGAGGAGTGACTATAAGTATACTGCTCACCTCAAATCCTGTAGAGTTTCAGCCTCATGGAGCTGAAAATGCCAGGCTGTCTCATTAAAACTTAGTTGTCTGAGAGACAGTCCATGCTACTTTTATCATAGTGATGTCTCAAGGGCCAAGGGTCCCAGCATTCCCACCACTAAAAGAAAAAACAATAGAAAGAAAAAAAAAATTGGCATCATCACGAATATCTCCTCTTCCTATCCATCCTGTGTTCCCTATTCCGGTTAAACATGGCTGGTTTTCCCTTGCACTATAAAAGACAAGGAATCAATGCCAAGTGTGGGAAACATGACTATGATCGACTTGTCTATGTTTGCACCATTTTGGCATAGGAAAAATGATTGAGTTCACCCAACTCATGAGGACATGTGTCTGTTGTCATTGATAGGGAAGAGGAAACAAATATGATCTAACTGTGACTGGTCTGGCTCCCACAGTGCACGAAGCAGTGGGACATTATCTACTTAGGATGCTAGCATTCACTAAAGCGGCTCGATCCGTCAGTGGAGAGTAACTCAGAAAGGCAGTTGTAATGCCAAATGGCCCTGATAACCATATTTCTTTGAGTCCGGATTTAGACTGAATAAGCATGATAATGCTGCCTCCCATCAAGGACAGGAGCTATTTACCCACTTTTAAATAATAATTAACTTCCTGCCCCGAGGTCCTCTGCCAACTCATCACAGACCTGTTGCATTGTTCCAATTTGTTGGTTTTCTTGAGTTATCTTTCTAAAGCATAACAGACATTTCAATGCATTCTGTCTCTGATATTGTCCGCTAATCTTAGAATCCTTTCTGAGAACTGAACTTCCCAGGGGTTGGATTATGTGAATGTCATTGTAGATTATTAATTACCATAGCCTTGGCAGTGAGCCAAGCTGAGTAGCTTGATTCCATTGAAAACAATTCTTAAATATAAACTAAACCATTGATAAGACACCTTTATAATTATGCTGGGTAGTGATTGTTATAATCTAATGGTCTCATGTTGTGTTCATTATCTATTTACATATAACAATGATGACTGCAAATTTGCAGCTGTATATGATGCCTGTTCATTATCTCACAGAGTCTGTGGGTTGTGCCTCTGAGAACATCATGTGCTCAAGAACTCTTGCGATGCACCAACCAAGTTTGGTGCTCCAAGGAAGCTTGCCTTGGGGAGATTGTAAGCTCCCCTGGTTCTTGGCACAATTAAGCTTCTCCTGCACTTTGATCTGAATGTTCTAGTTTCTTGTTCGCTATGGATGAGAGGATTCTTTGTAGAAGCTTACTTCATCAACCGAGAGTGAGAATAACAGAAGTCCAGATGGACACTACAACCTTAAGGACGTCATCACAAAGGTGATGTCACTATGTTCCTTACCGTCATTTGCTGTTTGGAAGAGAGTCGCAACCTTTCACCCTAGATGGAAGTCACTGAGCATTTTCTCCAGCAGAGGAGGAAAACGGCAGAGTTCCTTTAGCACCCTTCACTACAACAACATACGGAAGTAACCCAAGGTGAAATCTACGTGATCTTTCAAAGCTTAGGTCTAGATGTTGGCAGGGGCTCAGTGTTTGCCACCAAGTCTGACAGAGTTTTAATATTGGGAATCACATGGCAGAAAGAAAAACAAAAAAAATACTCTTTCTGTGGCCTCCACATGTTTGTTATGGATGTGCACCTGCCCAGGAAACAATGAAAAATAGATGGCTACCTCCAGCAGCTTTTAGGGGGGAAAAATAAAAACAAATAAACAAACAAAAAAACCAATAGCTTAGATTAAAATTCTAACTCATGCTGTCATTATTGCAAGTAAGTATAATGTGGCTGACTGGCTTTACATAAATAAAGTGGGAAGCATCATGCATTGATAATAACCATTTTCACTGTCGAACCTGTAAGGGCCCTGCATGCTCCCGCCCCAGGCACCTTGAGGAAGCCTGAAGCAATTGACTGGACCATTTTGCCCAGGACTTGTTATTGGTACTCTTCCTGTTGTGCTAACACACATCTGGGGAGGAGCTAAGCCTGAAAACCCTGTTGTTTTCCATTGTGCTTTGCGTCAGGATATAAACCCACCCTACCGCCTCAATAAATGGCATTTGGCATCGGGCATTCCGACATTACCGTTGAAGGAATGACCCACTGTCTTGTCTCTTATTTTGATCTTTAGGCCTTCGCCCGATTCGTGAAGCCGATCGTAGTGTGGGCGCTACAGAACCTTACCTGCAGAATCAAGCAACTGGCACACAGCAAGCAGGTAAAACGCGCAGTCCAGGGTGCTGTGTGGATCTACTGTCCTGTTTATTGTGAACGCCAGCAAGCCTGAGTTGAGATGACTTCTAAAGGCTGACACCACTCATCCTGGCATCTAGCTCTACTTGTTTCATTCAAGTCCTTTAACTCCTGTTCCCAAGCAGTTTTTTGTTGCTGTTGTTTCTTCGTCTTTTAGCTAATTCATACCACGGAGTTTGGCAAACTAATAGTCTTATTCAAAACATTCAGGACTGGATGAATATTCACTTTGGTCCTATGCTTTCTTACCCACTTGCTGGTGGCGACAATGATTGGCAATGCTTGCATCCTCTGATGGCAGATACCTCCATTTCCTGGTGGAGGTTGCTGTTCTCAAACAAGAATAAACACCCTCCTGTGGGCCCACCTTGAAAATGCAACTCATTTCTCTGATAGCAAATACCACACTGAGATAAAGCTTGAAAGCAAAACTTTAATAAAATAGACACTTGACCCTCTTTCTGTGGAGATTTGGGAGGAGCTGAGTGCTTCATAAGCAGCCCATGGCTCAACTCAGGAATAGCCAAAAGATTGATAGGCACCCCACAACTCCAAGATTTCCCTTGGTGATCATAACTGCCAGGCTCATGGCTCACAGAAGGACTATTACAGCATGTCTGCTCCTAAGTCTCTGTTATTCTCACTTTCTAGTTTCAGCTCTGATTTTGCTTTTGGCACAATGGAGAGAAGTTAAATGGGGTCATAGGTAGCTGGGATCAATTGAAGTTAACTTCAGTTAAATATGTATGAAGGTTATAGAGGCAGAGCCTCATTTGCTAGAGAAAAAAAAATCTCATTTTTCACACTTGCTGCCCACAGGCATGTTTCAAGAGGCTCCTTAACTCGTGGCCATGTGTCTGGGCTGTGTCTCATCTGTACTCGATCCTGACCTCAGTCAAGGCTTCTTCCTCCTTAGACCCTTGTTCCATTTCCAAAGACAAGTTCAGATTACGCCTCAGCACTATACAACAGCAGGTATTAACTCAAATCCCATAAATGCTGTTATTTCATTGACTTCCTAATCCTCCAGAATTTCTGAACGTTTCCTTTTAAAACAAGAGGAGAGTGGGTTTATACAGGAGGCCTGAGTAGAATTCTTACTGGAGTCTTGCTCCACCAGCAGTAGACAGAGGCAGGAACTGGAGTGGCTGACTAACTCACCTGGCAGAAACTCCTGTTTTCTGTGAACAAGTGAGCTATCAATGGTCCGCAGGCGGTATTAAACAGAGAAGATGACTGAAGCAGCATGAGGCTGCATTGTCTGCATTCACACTTAGCTCTCATCCCTAACAAGGCCACATTTCAGGAATGAGGGAACTCCCTCTCATGAAAAAGGACTTGGAGGAGGGCACAGAGCCCCGGCATAGCAAGACTGGGTGTGGGAAGTCAGACATCATGATGGCGGCTCTTGAAGAAGCCTGCTTCTCAGCAATGCTTTCTTTCCTTCCCCTCCCCACGCAATGATTGGGGGGGGGGTGATTGCTGTAGACTACGGAAGAAGACAGCATGAATATAAGCCAGAAATAAAACTGTCAACCATTGGGATCCTGTGGATTGTTCTCTCTCTTTCCTTTCTCTCTCTTCATCTCTCTCTCTCTCTCTCTGTGTGTGTGTTTATGTTCAGGTATGTGTTTATGTATGCACATGCCTACAGAAAAAAGATGTCAACCTTGCTTATTATTCTTCAATTACCATATACTTTGGTATATCTATTTGTCTCTTCTTACCATTTCATGTCTGTATGTCATGCATGCCAACTACACAGAAACCCTGTCTCTCTACCAGCCTTGTCTCAGTGTTTTACTTGGTCCACACAATCTGTGGTTCTCGAGTGTAAATCTATCCTATTTTTCAAATAATATATTCCATCAAAGACTTATGACCTTTACAAATGTGGGCTGTTAGGGAGTTCCTTGATCTCTTGTCTGAGATTTGCTCATAATTACATGGGATTCTATTTTTCCATCAGAGAGTCGATTTGTTCGAAATGTAACCAAATGTGATTTATTGTTTCAATTTTGACCCAGAAAACAAGGACAGACTTGGACGAATTTGGAAATTTGAAAGGGGAACAAGGTATGGTATTCAGAACTTGTAATTTATCTTTGAAAAGAAGGCGTGCAGTTAGTTCTGTAGTAAAAGTAAAACACAGAGAGAGTTAGGGAAGGATACGGGTGAAAGAGGTTGCAGAAATTTGGAAGACGTTTTGGGCCGAGCGTCCCTAGATTCAACCTGATCGTTGATGTGTGAGTATTTTTGCTCTTCCTTTGCTAGTTTTAGGATAAAGCTGGAGGGAGCAGGGCGTGCCGAGGTAAGGAACGATGTGGGAGACCATACCAGGCGAGGGTGACCGAGGCGGAGGGAATAACACGCCAGGCAGACAGAGCTTGAGTGAGGAGTTTATTAGAAAGGGGAGTGAGGGGGAAGGGAAGAGACACAGAGAACAGAAGAGGAGAGAGGGGGAGCAAGCCAGGGACACTCGCTTAAAAAGGGAAGCCTGCACATGTCTACTGAGTCCTTACACAACCCTATAAAGTGTGACTTAGCCGCGATGCATCCCGCCCATCGTTAGGGGGCGGGGTCAGCAGAGTGCGGGGTTTCTGACAGTTGTTATGCTGTTTAATTTTCTATAATTATTTCCTCCTGTTTGTTCTCTTACTGTGCAGTAGTGAGTGCCACTTCCCTTTTAGGAACTGCCAGCCTATCTTCCTTGTACAGTAAAAGTGAAATGGGGGGGGGGGGACAGAGGGACAGGGGATATTCAGAGAGCTCCTCTTGAGAACCAACCGCCCGGGGAATGACAATGGAGTGAAAATTCAAGGGGAAAGTTACAGTGATGCCCGTTTAAACAGCTATGAAATGATTTCCACTTTTCAAATTATCAAGTTAAATACGGTAAGCAAATGTGTTAGGAAATGGTGGCTCTCATGTTTCCCTGGTGCAAATGTAAAATAATTGGTTTTCTAAAGGACAACTTTGTAGCAGTTATCTTGAGATGGGGAGCTCAAAAGATGTATAGCATTCCTGGCGGGTGAAATTCCCTGAAGGTCTGTACTCTGAGGAGGTAACAGCAGAGATGCCGTGATGTAAATATGGGGGCGGAGGGGGGGCGTTCTCACCCGCAGCGAGGGCTGAGAGGGGAAACTTCACAGTGTTAACTGAGCTGCACTCTGGTTTGTAGAAGCAGTGTGTGTCTTCATGCCTTCCTTCACGTGTACCCGTTTCTGAATTCCTGAGAACTTGTGTTTGTGATGAAGGGGAAAATATTCTTTGGCTCATGAGTGCTTGTGGGGATCAGTTCACAGATGCCCTCAGATAAGCAAAGCTCAAGTGCATGGAGTAAAAAAAAATGGTGTTGTTGTGGGTGACCCTGCTCTGACACTCCTTGGGGGAGGTGGTGAGAAGATGTAGCACTAAAGACTCAGGCACCGGCAGTCAGTGAGTGGCAGAGCGTGCTGCAGACTCCTTTATTAAGGAAGTTAGCCCTGCCATTATACCCCCTCCCAAGGTCCCATTGGCTCAGGCTGCTGACTCTGCTGCCTTGTCTTTCTCTCCTTGGCCTCTCTGTGTCAGCATCTCTGGGCGTAGAGGCAGGCGTGGCTCAGGGAGGAAGTGTCTGCTGCGCATGCAGCTGGCCTGGGCACCTGGGCAGGGGGACTGCTGCTTGCCTAGGCTGGCCGCAATTTCTCCTACAGTGTTGGTTAGCCTCTCTTGACAGTTTGCTGCTAGAATCTCCTAGAGCAGCCTGTGAAGAATCATCTGGGGATGATGAAAACTCCGGTGTGTAGACCTACTGAGGGCAGCACTGGATACGAAGGATAATCAAGAGGAATGCATGCTTTAGTTCTCTCTCCCTGATTGCAGAGAGCCAGCCCCCAACCATGACTTCCTCATCATGAGAATTCAAGTATACACTTCCCTCTTTACATTGATTTCCGTCAGGTATTTGATCTCAGCAACGGGAAAGTTGCTAACGCGCACATGAAGAACACACACCCTTCCATATACTTTAAACACCTCTACATTACTTATAATACCTACGCAATGTATGCTCTATGTAACTGCCATGTTTTGTTGTTTCGAGAATAATGGTAGGAAAAAGTTTAGTGGGCTACACAGATTTTTTTTTTCCCAGCTATATTCTGTCTGTGACTGGATGAATCCTTGGGTGCAGAAATCACAGATTTTGAGGGTTATCATAATGAAGAAGAAAAGAATGCTTTGGGGTTGACATGGTCAGGGAAGTGCTTAAGTTTGATTTCTAGAACTCAGAAAGCTGTCAAGTGTGGTGGTGCATGATCTACTTGTTGTCTCCTTGCTGTGGGTCAGAGACAGGAGGATCCCTCGGGCTTGCTGGTCAACCAGGTTAGCATAGGTGTCGGGCTCAGGCAAATGAGAATCCTTGTCTCAAAAACAAAAAAGGCAGGTGGTGACACCTAAGATTGTCTTAGCCTCCATGTGTACCTATTCTCAGACATGACATGTGTTTAGCGGAGACAGACAGTGAAATAGTTCAGGAACAAGAGATAGGCACACTTACCCTGCATGCCTGGAAACCTGAGATCTATCTCCCAAACCTGTGAAAATGTGGAAGGAGAGAAGCAATACCCAAGATTCCTGAAGCCTCCATTTATACCCCAGACACACACACACACACACACACACACACACCTCTCTCTCTCTCACACACACACACACACCTCTCTCTCTCTCACACACACACACACACACACTGTGCATGCACACACACACCACACCACACACACACACACACACCATGCACACACACACACTATGCATGCACACACACACCACACCACACACACACACACCATGCACACACACACACCATGCACACACACACACTATGCATGCACACACACACCACACCACACACACATACATATACCATGCACGCACGCGCACACACATACTATGCATGCACACACACACGCACACTCTGTGCATGCACACACACACACACTGTGCATGCACACACACACACACACACACTGTGCATGCACACACACAAACAATAACAACGGAAGGAGGTGAAGAAAGAAATCCTCCAACGAAGCTCACTTTGCATTAACAATGGCTACACAGTCCCATCCGTGCAGTTGCTGCGGAGGCATACAGGAAAGGGAGCTAGAATTCAACCGTTTCATCCCCCTGTGGACCCCCCCATGTCTTGTGCCTAGGACAGACGGTTTCCAACTAGTGCATATATACCCTCCAGTAAACTCATTAGAAAAGAAAAGTTTGGCTCTACCTCCTCCCTGCCTTCTCTCTTAACCTTTTCCTTTTTAACAATTTATTTTACGTGCGGGCTGCAGCCTCCCCCTCCCAGCCCCTCTCTCCCATCCCCTCAGCCCACTTCCTAATCCCCTCCTCTCCTGTCTCCATCCAGGAAAAGGCAACTCTCCCGTGAGCATCAAGAAAGCATGGCGTATCCTTGCAGTAAGATTAAGCACCCCCCCCCCATGTATTAAGGTCGGGCAAGGCAATACAGTATGAGTAGAGTCCCAAAAGTCACTGCAAGAGTCAGACACAGCACCTTCCCCTGTTAGGAGTCCTACAAGAGGACCAAGCTAAACCTGTAACATATGCAGAGGGCCTAGCCCAGCCCCATGCAGGCTCCTGGCTTGTCCATTCTGTCTGTGAGCCCAGGTTAGTTGACAGTGTGAGCCTTCCTGTGGCGCCCTTGACCCCTCTGGGTCCTACACTCCTCTTCCTCAGCAGGATTCCCGAACCCGCCTAACAATGGGCTGTGGGTCTCTGCATCCGCCTCCATCAGTGCTGGATGACACCTCTCTGAGACAATTGGGCCAGGCACTAATCTGGTCACGAGGATGGCCAGTTCAGGTACTTACCCACTGTTGCTAGGAGTCTATGCCCGGGTCCTCCCTGTAGACTCCTGGGAGATTCCCCTGCACAAAGGCTGCTGCCTGACTCTAAAATGCCCCCACCCTAAGTAGCCCCCCTCAGCTCTCTCTCTGCTGTCTTTAAAGTTCAGTCTGGGACAGTTTACCCCTGGCTCCAGCAGCCAGGATCACCTTGGCTCTTGGTTAACCAGCTCTCGGGTTCTGTGTGTTTCTTTAGTACTGCTTGTTTGGCTGTGTTTTGTCCCAAGGGCTCATTAAGCTACATGTGCAAGCCAGGTTTAAGGAACCATGCAGCTGCTGGGGCCCATTGATGTCTCACGGCGAACAAGTCTCTCCACATTTTAAACACTCAGCTGTTTGAAACACGCTGAATGCAGAAATCACTGGTGAGCAACAATGAATTAAATGCCTCTAATTAAATGCCTCTATAGTATGACGCTGTTTGTGATATTTCATTGCAAAAATTATAACCGAGTCTCCTGAAGCAGGAAGTCTTGTGTGTTCTATTTCTTCCCATGGGACTGAGGGAGAGGAGCACAGAAGCAATTTGACAAGTGAGTGTGAGAGGAAAACCTTGGCCATATTGACTCTCTTAACCCCTCGGTGACCTTTAGCCAATGACTTCTCTCCTACCGCATGGGCTGTCTCCACTGTTCACCTAAGTGCCTGAAGGATATGGAGTAACTCACACCTTAAGCATAGTCCCAGCAGGGGGCAATTTCGAGATGATCGTTCATTTCTAATGTAGGATATTTACACAAAGTAGTTGTGGAAACGAGACATAAGATACTAAACTCCCATGAGATCAGCCTAGAGTGAGCAGCTTGGGGAAGGCCTCATGTTCCATTTCCAGAAATATACCTTAACTTTCCCATCAAATGAACTTCTAGGACTTTGCCAAGGCCCAGTGTTAGTATTGATTTACAAATCTGTTCTCTACAAGCTATTTCTCTCATTTATGTATTCTGGATTCATCTGTATCCTCACTAAAAATCTGTGTGCAGTATTAAATCCTTGATCATTTCCTTACCCCACCCCATCCCCATCCCCATCCCCCCCACCTCTCTTCAGGAAAGGGCCAGCCTCCCATGAACCTCAACCAAATATGGCACATCAAGTTGCATTAGGGCCTAGGCACCTCCCTTCACATTAGGGCTGGCCCTGGGGGAGGCAGCCCAGCGTGAGGAAAAGGATCCAAGAAGCAAAAAGAGACAGCCCCTGCTCCTACAGTGAGGAGTCCCACAAGAGGAGCTACACAACTGTCATGTACTTCATGTTCTTAGACAGTACGACTCACAAAGCCAAACTTGCTCTTAAAAAGTAAGTATAATAATTGTAGAGTGTTTTCTAAAGAGTGATAGTAACAAGCACATCCTGATCTTGATAGGCCAGATTAACTTCCGATTGGAAGTGAAAAACTTTTGTCTTAACTGAGAAAGTCGTTTCCATGCATCACTGAAAGTGACAGCTGGTTCTTCACCTTTGCCCCTGCCCTCCCTCCCCCCCCCACCCCCCCCACCCCCCCGCCACCAAGGACAGGTAGGGTGTACAGTTAGTTCCCCAGGCTTGTCCTGTGATCCTTCGTTTCCACGGTAACCCTGTCAGACTTGCTTTGTAGACGAGGAAGCAGAAAATGATGGTTCCTGTGTGTTGATTGTGCCCACGCTATCAGTTCCAAATGCAAAGGCAGAATATAGCCAGGTTGCTCCACTGCTATCCTGCCTCTGAAACTGAAAGTTTACAAATTCAGGTCAGAAAAAAAATCAAAAGAGAAGGAAACGGGCAAAGAATCGAGGGAGACTACATCTGTGTACCAACACTAGTCACACCTGCTGATTGCTAGAGGGTGTCCAGGCCTGGAGAATTCAACGTCCTGATTGGCTACTGAGGAGCTTGCTTCCACCATGGCTTACCTCTGCTTACCTCTGCTGCCTTCTGTAGCTCTGTGAGGAGGACCTCACCCTTTGCATCCGATGCTATTTGAACGCAGGGCTCTGTGTAAGGAAGATATTTCTCTGTGCGGCCGGTGGGAACAGCGGTGTCCTGATCTGGAAACGAGAGCCAGATGGCACAGATGGAATCCTGAGTCTCTGACCACAATGCAGTAAATATTTATGACAAAAATATAAAATAAAAAAAAATTCTTTGTTTTGTTGCTTAACTTTGTGCTCTGGCTGTGCTCTAAGGCAGTGAGCAGTTTCCCCAAAGCTTTTACTTGGAAAAGATGCATTTGTGCTTAATGGTTTGATCACAAGTCTTCTCGGAGAGGAGATGGTCGTTAAAAGGTTGATGAGACAAAGGGGAGGAACAAGCCAAAGTTGATCATTTGTTTATAAGGGGGAGAGAGCCTGTATGTGGCAAATCTGCTGTCAGAGAACAATGTCATGCCATGGGGAGGTACAAACTTTGTAACCACAGAACTCTGGGTTCAAATCCTGACTATACCTCATGCAAAAAACAAAAAAACAAAACAAAACAAATCCAAAAGTATTTAAAGATTTCTTAACCTGTGCCAGATACTACATTAAACATTTAGGGTAAGAGATAAGTCAGGAATAGTCACTATGTGTGCATGAAATATCTTAAATTTGTGACAGCTAACTACAATGACAATAACCTGCCAGGGAGCCCTGGAAACAGATCAGAGGGAGCGGGGTTGACAGGCTGGTCAGGGGTTAAAGCACATGTTCTTCCCCAGAACCATTGTGAAAGCTGGTGGGCAGGGCAGCTCTCCTGTAATCCCAGGGTGGAAGATGAAGACAGGGAATGCCCAGAGCAAGCCTGTGTTCTAAACTAGCTGAAGGGGCAAGCTCGAGGCTATGGAGAGACCCTGACTCAAAATACAAGGTGGGAAGTAACCAAGGAAGACACTTGACATCATCCTCAGGCCTCCACATGCATGTGCATGAATGTACAATGGCACTTGCACACAGGGGAACACACAAGCACACAGGGCTTTATTCATTAACCAGTAAGAGAAACATATTTACAGAATGGCATCTCCCATCATACATATAAGAGGGAAGATGGAGAGGTTTCTCAAGGTCATCGCATTTTTCTTGTTGTACGGTTATGAGAATATAATTTTTATATCTACACATGATCTTCCATGGTCCCATGCAAATAGCAGGACTTCTACAAATAGTTATGATGCTTTTGATAACAGAGATGACATCACACTAAGGGAAATGAGCACACATCCTGAACACTGGCAGTAGAGGAGAGACCTGGATAGTTTCCTTCTCTGAGACAGGAGTTGGTGCCATGCTATATTGCGCCCACTCTGGGATTCCTTCAGATGGCTGTCATCGGTACCTAGGTTTTGTCCCAGCTCCAACATGCAATAATTAATTGTCCTACATATGCTCATGGAGATCAAGGAGTGGGCAAGAAAATAAAAAGTGTGAAACAGAAAAACGAGACGGAAGGAGGAAGTCAAGCAGGTGATGGCTTTGCTCATGGACACGCGGCTGCTCGCTCACCTCCCTCCATTATATGTGACACCACTGTTGTATGTGACAGTGTTGGTGACCAGCCAGCACCACAGATACCTGACACCATCTCAGGCTTGATTGCCTCTCCTTCCCAGAGAGTGTCACAAGCAGAATTGTGTAAACTTCTAATCTCTTCCAGTTTGTGAAGATGAAAAGCTCATGTCCACATGATGGACTGAAACACATACGCACACACTCACACACACACACACACTCACACATACATGCATACTCTTACACACACCATAGTTTGTGCACACACACTCATACACACATGCTTGCTTGTGCACACTCACACACATACTCTCCCTTATGTACACATACACTCACACACATGTGCACACACACACCGATACCTAACCTTCTGCGCAAAAAGTTACTGTACTTTCAGCTCACCTCCTTTCTACTGGGGAAACAAAGTTCCTTTTAAATGCTTCTCCCAGTAGAGAGAAAGTGGCTAAAAGTTTTGAACACTGGGAAACTGGTGAACCAGAGTAAGAGAGAGAGCCCTCTGCTTGCAGGAGAGAGTGGGAGCAGGAAGCTGAGTCATCCTGATAGCTTCTAGAAAGGCTCAGAACTGCAGGTAGCAGAGATGCCTCCCAACAAAGGGGCCAGTAAGGTTACATTCCTTTTTTTTTATGGAGAATTTATTTTAAGCTGTTACAAAGAGGCACCAAATGGTCAAATTTCCTCCTCCCTGACTCACAGCTGGACTGCTGCCCTGCCCAGAGGCTGCAAGTTAGGAAACTTTTCCTCCAGAGAGCTGAGACAGAAGATACTCAGGGGCATCCAGCCAGGCACATCCTCTTGCTGGTGACGCCGCTGAGCCTAGGAAGGCACCAGAGCTACCCTTCTAATCAACACACCGATTCTTTTTACTCCCTGGGACTTGAGCTATGAAATTTATCAAAATTTCACCTATCGGTCTCTCCCGATCTCCCGGGTCATCTTGCGCGTCTAAATCCCACAGAGTAAATAGAAGGAGGTCCTACAGCGGTGTAGGGGAGGCACCACTATGTGTGTGTACACACTCACCAGCTTTGCACGTGGACTTTGTGTCAGGTGAATGATTTCAGAGCCTCCATGTGGAGGCAGGCAGTGAGAAGGACAGCATCCCTGATTCTCCGTGATATGGCTTAATGGAACACATTGAAAAAATAAAAAAAGTATGGTCTTATTGATTGACTAATGGACTAACCCTAGCAAATACTTTGCAAGCATGAGTGGTGTTTATCATTAAAAGGAACCACTCAGAAGTGGTGTGTGAACCAAAACCGTAGGCAAAGAGCATGAGCCACTCAGGACGCAGAGTTTGGAGAAGAAGATGGATAACAGCATCTCAGACGCGTCAAGTATATTTTACTATAGGCTCATTATTGAAATTCCATCCTCGCAAAGCACACACTCTCTTCCTCTCTCTCTCTCTTCCTCTCTCTCTCCCTCGCTCTCATTTTATTCATTTACATTGTTGACTGTGATGGTGACCTATGGCAGCCTGTGGGGTTTTGAATGAAAATGTTCCCCATAGCCTCATGTATGAGACCACTTAGTCCCCAGAGAGGTTTTGAAGTTGTTTTCTTGTCCGAGAAAGTGTGTCACTGGAGGAGAGGTTTGGGAGTTAAAGACTAGACCGTTTCCGGTTTGTTCTCTCCTTCCTATTTGAGCTGGAAGGCGTGAGCTTGACGTCCCAGCTGCCTGCTCCGGCCTGCTCCCAGTTGTCACACTTGTCCTCACCATTATGAGCTCTAGCCCTCGGGAACTTAAGTCCACACAAGCTTGTCTTCCCAAAGTTGCCTTTGCAGTTACATTCAACCACAGTAACAGAAAAAGAGACTAATGGGCAAGCCCTGGACTGGATTGAGGATACAGGAAGCAAGACCAGGCTGTCATCTGTTCTGGACAGGGAGTAGACCCAGCCCTCAGAAGGCTAAAACACCGTAGGAAGCTAGGATGGGCTGTGCGCCAGAGAGAAGGAGACTCCAGCACCCTGTGCAGCACGAGTATGGGTTTGGAGTTACAGTGTTGGGGCTGAGACCTTGCTCTACTGTGTAGAGGGTTCTGGAAGGTGAAGTGACGAGAGAGTGATGCCATCAAATTTGTGTGAGGGAAGTGTACATCAGTATGGGAAAGCAACAGATGAGTCTCCGTGACCCATTTTGTCATGCTAGACCTAACAGTCTGAGCATCTATCTGTAGAAGGCATAATGCATTCGGAGGATTACAGACTGTCAGATGCTAGAAGTGCCTGCAGACAGAGAGGTGCAGGGTGGGAGGAGAAAATGGACCAGCTTAGCTCACCAGAGACAAATGCCTTCCTTGCATCCATCCGGTTCTAATAACAGGAAGCAGAGGAGGTAGATAAATCCATTCGCTTCATTTTATAATCTTGCAGGATCAAACTCAGGGACTCCCTTTGCTAGACAAGCACACTCTACTCATCCACGCCCCCTTTATCATTTTTTAATGGGATGTTGGGAATTGTTCTTATGGGGACTTAGGGCTCAGTGAATCAAGCATACCTGGAAAACGTGGACGGAAGGAACTCCGGTTGACAAAATACTCCCGTTGTTGCCCTGAATGCGAGCCTGTGGGGAATTCTTTCTTAGTGATTGACGTGGGAGGGCCCAGCTCAGTGGGTGTTGCCACCCCTGGCCCAGGAGGTCCTTGTTGCTCTTTCTGGAAGAACAAGTCACGAGGAGTGGCCAGGATCAGCTGTTGACACTTTAGTACACATCTTCAAACCCTCAGTAATTAACGCAGAACATCGTTTCCCCGTGTGCAGACCGCCTTCACTCTGTCTACTGTAATCTGGGAAAAAGACAAACAGATTAAAAATTCTGAGAACTAATTCCTAGTGAGCCAATCAATAGGGTGCACCACATGGTCACACAGAGAGACCAGAATGCGTGATGCAGGGGAGCATGCGCAGGACATTTGGATAAACGACAAACCAGCCCTTTTCATTTTTGCCAGAATTAATGACCTTGCATTGCAATTTAGATTTAGTTTTGTCTCAGAAATGAAGGAGTTTTGTCGTTACTCCATTTCCCCTCAGAATAGAAAGGAAAAGCCCCACTCCCCCGTTCCAGATTGGTCATCCCCTGGGGATGGCTCCCGAGCCGCCAGGAGGAGGTAGGAGCTTCCGAGGGAGTAAGTAGAGCAGAAATGGTTCTGGGGGAGCACACGTCACTCCGCATCGGAGATTCAGAGGAGAACTCTGGCTGTAAGGGGAAATAAAAATATGCTTCAGTTAATGATAGAAACGAGCAAACTCTGGCCCTCCGCCATTCCACTTGAGATTTCCCTCACCTGTAGTAAGCCAAGACGCTATCAGACTCACATCCTGACTCCTTAACTGGTGGTAGGATTATCAGTCTTAGGAAGTGAGTCCTTCTCTACCTAGAATCTGAGCCATTGTTTTCTCGGGGCCCAAGGCCATAACTTACAACCAGCACACAATAAACATTGGTCATTTCAGGCCTACTTTTGACCGTGTGGTATATAGAAAGTTTTATTTTCATTCAGATGTGGCCACAAAATTGGCAATTAAATGCCATTCTAGAGGAGTTCTAAGGAAATCACATAAAGAAAAATCTTAATATCTTTCCTCTAAAATGCTTCCTCCGGTCTTCCAATGCTCATCCGGCTTCCTCCTCACTGTGTAAGATCATAAGAGATAACCACCCATCGCTTCTCAAAAGATAACTCCGGGTCACTGATTGACAGCACGGTGCTTCTCATTTCTATCAAATTTCTTCGGGGGTAAAAAAAAGTTCTTTGGATGGAAAAGGCTGAGCCTCCCTTGGAATAGGTCCTCCGAACTCATTCCATTTCAAAATAAAAAACCCCAGATCCCATCAATAAGGAGCTGGAACTGTTTGTAGCCTTACCCTCTCAACATCTAAGGTCAGAATAATGAAAAGCTCTGTGCCTGGCTGACTGAAGGCTGACATTCCGTCCTTCATGGATAAGTTACTTGCCATAGAGGGAAATGAAGAAATAATTTTCAGAGTTGCTATTGATCTGGCATTGCATTAACTGTCTGCTGAGCCAAGCTATTTATTGACTAAGTGCTTGCTGGCCATTTCCAATTAGCTCAGCTTTCCCTAGCTGATTTGAGGGTGGGACGTAAGACAACAGAATGGAATTCTCCAGACTGCCATGGAGCTATCTGTGTGACCCCTAAAAGTCTTTATTTTCCAATCACCGTTTAATGTCTGGATTTGGCTTTTAGTCTTAATGGGAGAATATGAAAATTTCCCTTGAGAAAATCTGCTCAAACACATGGCTCGTTGCTTCTTCCATACAGAATCAAATAACAGAATACCTATTTCAACATACAGATCACAGCCCACTAGTATTTCCTACGGAAATTTCTGGGCAAGGTCCTTTTGTTACTACGCACGTACTCTGCTACTATGGGTCCATGCCCTCTACTACAGGTCCATGTCTCCAGACCTTCTAATTTCTCCTGTAGATATTAATTTAATTTAAAAAAACTTTCTTGGAAGCCACTCCTTCATTTACATTAACTCTTTGAAGAAATTTAAAACAAATCAAGGACCCATCCATTTTTGCCCCAATCCTAAGTGTGCAGTTTGGTATAGTTCTACAAACTGAGCATTACAGAACTCAAAGTGGAATGTCACTTACTCCTACAACAACTGTCATGTAGATTAGTTTTGCTTATCTTTGGTCTTCTTATGAGTGGAATATTACAATGTGTGAGCTTTTATTTCCAGCTTTCTTAATATTCAGTCAAGGGTACAGTGTGGAGGTTAGGTAAGTGTTCAATTATATTTGGAGTATATGTACACATATGTGTGTGCATGTAATATGTAATATATACACACATATATGTATACATATATAACTGTTTTTCACAGGCACTTGTGAAAACCAAAGCCCTAATTCTCATCCTTTATTAAGAGGGGCTCAGCGGGCAAAGCACCTACTACAGACTATTCTGGACAGCAAGCTTTAAGTAGAAACTGCAGGTGAAATTGCTTCAGGAATACTTTCAAAAGTCTGTGTGAGTCCCAGTCCGGCAGAATAATAGTGAACACACTCATGATTTCAGGCTTGGCACAAACATATTCCTGCCTGTGGTATTACAGTTACTCCCTCTTTAGAAACTTTGCAAAAATTTTCTAAGCTTCTTAAATTTTATCCTGCAGCCTAGCACTACTATATAAATATTCACAGGATTTTTCCACAGCAAAAGATTGCTTCTTTTCTTGGCTTCTCATGAGCAAACCAGCGAGAGACTTTACAGAAGCAAGATGCAAAGCACAATCATATTTTATTTGAACATCAATTTTAAAAGCAACTCTTCGTAATTTGTAGAACTGGTAATCAGAGAGCAGAATATTAATGAGGCAACATCAGATACATTAGCTTTTATGGTGGGGATTTGCTTCTCCTGAAAATAAAAATAACCTGGGCTAAAGTAAGTTTTCCTTTCTATTGTACCACAGGAGCTGATATTACTTTTTGTAACAATTAAAACATGCCTTCTTATTTTAATAGAAGGAATATTTTTTATCTTGCCTGAGAAATGGGGAAGGCACTAGAAAGAGATCTGTAGATCAACACCCACACTCTGAAAGGGTGTTTGATGAACTTGTATGACTCTGAGACAAAAACCAAAAAGGATATGGAAGACACAAAATTAACATAGTTTCAGTGCCTATCTGGGTATCCGCAACCAGCGTGGAACACAACATATTTGGCAGAGGATCATGCATTTGTCCAGCTATCCTCCCCAAGGCTCTATTGTGGACTAACTGTGCATTAAGTACAAGCTGTAAACAGTTTTCCAAAAGAACAAGTTCTCTTGCTTTAGTAAAAAGAAAAATCAATCCTTATTTGGAACCAGTACTGTGCTGATGATCAGGTCCCATGTTGGGGAATGGCTGTGTTTGGGGTTTCCTGAGCTGTGACTTAGGTACTCTCTCCTCCACTGGTTACAGGACATTAGGTACCAAGTTGCTCAAGTGGAGCAGGTTGGGAGACTTGAACTTGGCTCTGTTGAGCTGTGGGGAGCATTTTTCAGACATGATTGCTTTGGATGGGTGTCTTACTTAGTGTTTCTGTCGCTGTGAAGAGACGCCATGGCCATGGCAACTCTTACCAAGGAAAACATTTCATTGGGATGTCTTATATTTTCGCGGTTTAGTCCATTATTGTCCTAGCGGCCACGATGGCACACAGGCAGACATGGTGCTGGACAAGGAGCTGAGTGGTCTACATCTTAATCTGCAGGCAACAGGAAGTGAACTTCGTCACTGGGTGCAGCTTCAAAGCCCGCCTCCATAGCGGCACACTTCCTCCAACGAAGCCACACCTCCTAATAGTGCCACTTCCTCTTGAGGCCATTTTCTTTCAAGCAACCCTAGAGTGTGTTTTCAGTGATGGAAAACACCATGGATGGCACCTCACCTGCTAAAATCGGGCAATGGTTTCCCATGGGTATGTCATATGATCAAAACAATGGGCAAACAATGATGTAAGACAGAGCCAATAGTCCTGATGTCTCCCTGTGCGACTTTGCTAGGATGTCTGAAATTCCACAGCAAGTGCCATTCTTTGAGATTAAGCCACTGGGTCCCATAAAGGACTTGGTAAAATGGCAGGGTCTCATTTTTAACAACCTCAGATTGCACCCTTGATAGACAAGAAGCTTGGCAGAGTGAAAAGAACACTGGACGATCAGCCGGGATGCGATCCAGTCCTGATGGGCACCTACCATTTGTACAAGTCACTTCATGCCATCCAGCTTCATCTATTTTGAGTACCCAATGTTACCATCTCTTTCATTTCTATCTGTCTTACTACAAATCACCTCCACACTGTGTTATGGGCAGTTTTCCCATCATCCTGGTCCCACAGCCACATCAGCCCCAAGTAACACACAGAGACAATGGATTAGATATAAAGCTATTGGCCTGCTACTAGCGTTTCTTATTGGCTAGCTCTGTCTTAAATATTAACCCGTTTCTATTAATCTAAGTGTTTCCATGTGGTCTTATCTTACCGGAGAGAGGGTCCGGATCTTCGTCTCAAGTCCCTACATCTTGACTCTCTCCTACTACATCTCCCAGAATCCTCCTTGTCTCCTAGTCCCACCTATCTTGCCTTCCTATTGGCCAACAGCGCTTTATTCATTAACCAATAAGAGAAACATATTTACAGAATGAACACTGAGACTCCCTCTCAACCTGGACCAACATACCAGGCCCATCGGTTTCCAGCAGATCTGATACTTGGTCACTTGTGTCTTGCAGGGAAGAGTCAATATGGCAGCAGAAATGGACATCCATTCGTTTTCCTAGACAGCACTTTCTGCAGTACGCAATCACTTGAACATAAATGAGACCATTCTCTGAGGATCAGCAGCCTTGGTATTGCTTGCTTCTGAAGGTTCTTGAGAACCCTCCCCCCACCCCATAATATGATGTAGAGTAACTATCAACATCAAACTGCGTCATCTAGAAAGGGTGACAAGAAAATTGTAAGACGCGAGCTTCATTGAAAGACAGGAGGCCCGGTAGGTTGGATCCTGCCTTCTGACAGCGAATCAGATTAAAAGTCTTTTAATACAGAGACCCTGGTGTGTATTTTTGTGTCGCTTTCCTACAACTCCATCACAGCACGTCTTCCAGGTGCAGAGATTGTGTGTCGATCTTTTTATTGTCCTCCTACGAGTCCTAAAACTTACAGCTTGGTAATCCCAGTTCAGAATCCCTCCTTGTCAGCGGTGATTGGATGAGAGAGCTGTTCTAATTTCATACCACTCTTTATACCTGTGCCCCAACTCTCGATAGACCCAGACAACACATAAGACTGAGCACTGGAAGATATTTGATGCCCCCTCCGGTGCCCTCTAGAACATGGGTCTGAAGGGACTTTTCAACACACATCACCACCCAATTCTGAGCTTCCTCCTAGAGTAGTATAAATTTTGTTTTTTTTATATATCTTAAATATAAGAGACTACAATTTATCTCAAGGCAAACATCTTCCAAAATATTTGTTTACTACTGGGGGGGGAGGGGCTTTTATTTTTTCTGCAACAGAAGTTTCTTGGGCTTTACTGTTCAAGCAGTTTGACATCAGTATGGCTCTGGGAGCAGTTGTCATTAGAGCCCCAGGGTGAGAAATAGCGACACTAAATGTAAATTGTTAGGATACAGCCAGATATTTCGCAACACCAGCTATTTCAGATTTCCTAGAGATGAATGGGAATACGTGTTGCTTGATGGAATGAATGAGTTGAGCTTCAATAGAGGAACACACCTTCATTTATCTCTTTATCTTTATGTCTATATTTTTTCTGTTTACTAAGACATGTAAGTTTGTAAAACTGAGAACATTAAAAAAAGGAATAAAAGAACTGTTCCCTGTTATTAAGCATATAAAAAAAAACAACCACAGTAATTATTTCATGCAGATCTCCCTGACATCCTCCTCTCTCTCTCTCTCTCTCTCTCTCTCTCTCTCTCTCTCTGTGTGTGTGTGTGTGTGTGTGTGTGTACACATGTAGACCTATGTACACTGTGCATATGTACTTACAGGTACATACACTGTCTACAAGTCACTACTCTTCCCAGCTATCCTAGACCTCTTTCTCTGTTAATCTCTGAATCTCTGTGTCTTCCTTTTAAGGACCAGACAGAACAAAGAAACCCTCCTTTGGAGATACACATCAGTTACAGTCTTTGTGAGAGATGAATGGGATGATCAGTGTTCCTGTCCACAGATGGGCAGATGGAAAGGCAGAGACCATGCTTGCCACCTCCAGAGCACCTGGGACCCAATAACACCAAAGAATCTGCAGTGGCTGACCTTTACACTTTGATTTGGGTTGGAGCATGTTGGGGAGTTTAGATGGGTTACCATCGTGTAGCTGTGGCTGGCCTAGAACTCACTCTGTAAGATTTGAGGTGTCCTCATACTTGAAGCAATGCCCCCACCTCTGCCTCCCTGGCACTGGTGGTGTAAACAAAGACCGCCACACTGGACCACACCTGAGCTCTGCTAAGTTCCCTCTGTGACTTCCAACCCATTACCTCCCATCTCTGGGAAAACATTGTGAGTATGGCTGTTGAGCAGGCTGGGCTGCACTAACTGTCCATTGATTTTGCAGACTGCAGTTAAAAGGGATGCACAAATAATCATTACACTGCAGGGGATGGCCATTCATCCTCTTCAAGATTAAAACTGACCTACCAGGTTGTATGTGTTCCGTTTGCCAGCAGACACTCAAAGAGAACCAGTAATCCATTTTTGGAGATTATGTCCATACATGTTTCTGTAAGAAAAGCAAGTTTCTGGAAATGATCGCTGTTTACCATTTTCTGTTAGATGGTAGAGGACAGTATAAGCCTTTTGTCCCCTTAGCACTGGAGAGGAGAAATTTTAGAAAGAACAGTTTCTAGGACAAATGGCTGGAGGGCAGCATTCCAGTGTGCTGGCACCCAGCAAGGGGCCTGCTTTCTCACATCTCTGTGCCCCTGCCTGTACTAGGTACCCATGATGCATCTGCAACTCCACTCAGATCCATGCCCCTGGTCTCTCCGGATGTGATCTCAGTCTCCCTCGAGCTTCCTGCGCCTCAGTAACCACCACTCCACACCCAAGTGGATGGTTCTTAAATGCTCTCACACTTGAGAGAGGACATGGGGGCTCTTCTTCCTGTATCTGGCTCATGTAATTCACCAGAATGACCTGGGATCCTATCCATTTCCTGAGAGCAACAACATGTCATTCTCTATGGTTGAATAATGCTCTACTGTGTATATTTGAGTACACTGTCCTCCACTCTTCTATCTATGAATATCTGAGTTCCTTTCATAGCTTCATAGCTTACATGTGTGCATAGTGTCTTAATACAGGCAGGGGGCAGGTATCTCCAGCTTACTGAGTCTGCCTCCTTTGCATATACATCCAGAAGTATAGTGTCTGGATTACAGGGTGGTATAATTTTTGGTGTCTGAAGAAGGTCCATACTGCCTTTCATAATGGCTATTTTCTAATTAATAATTAACAAGTACTCCCATGATGTGAGTGTTCCTTTCTCTCAAAAACCATTACTGACATTTGTTTTTGTTTCTGGGCATTTTTGCATGTATGGTACCGGGGATAAAACCTGGTATATACTAAGAATGAGTTCTGTCATTTAGGCATCCTAACTGGGCTGAGATGATGTGTCTATGGAGTTTTGGCTTATGTTTGCCTGATAAAGATACTGAGTAAACTTTATACATAATTACTGTGGGTATTTTTTTTTCTATTAGGAAGTACTATTTGGATATCCAGTTTTAAAATCTATTATTTTTTGATTACTGATAAAATTTTTGAGGTCTTTAAGTATTCTGGTTCCTCCTTTCCTGGCAGCTACTAGGTTGTTCACAGTTTCTTTAGCTTTGTAGTTTGTGTTTGATGGAGTTCTATATTTTTGTATTTCCTTTGGCTTGCTGTGATCTTTGGGTTGTTGGATGTTGTCATTAATACCACACATGCCGATTTGTTCATGCCATTGGCATTTCCTGCTTTCTCTCCCTCATTTCGGTCTAACCCCTGATACAATCCACATGAGCATTATTTGGGAATTTCCTCACATTTCACCTCAGACTACCAAACTTCTTGATTTATATGAACTCAATTCTAGCTGATTCGGGGTAAGAGAACTCGTCTTAGTCTATACTCCCTAGAATTCTCAGCAAAATGCTCTGTACAAATGTAATCTAAAGCACTTTAGGGTTCCATGTGTTCACAATGGAGATTGCTAGACCCAAGGGTCTCTAGGCTTTCTGGAAACTCCAGATCTGAATGGGAAGAGAGCATGGAGCTAGCAGACACCCACTACACAACTTTGCCCATTGATGCTTTTTTATTGTAAAGACGATGAATGAAGGACTGTTAGTCATTGGAACTGTATTAGTCTATTTCCTTTCTTGGATATATTTTCCTGTCTTCCGTGTACCCTGGAGTTCCGGGTGATCAAGCATAGACTTATTGGTACTAGTTACCACATAGTTCAACAAAATCTTTTTGTTATTAAACCAAAGCTGTAGTGATTCATCTTAGGGCCTCAAATCCTTTTTACTCTTATCTGTACAGAACTATAGCCATGTATATAAAATATCTTATTTGTGTATTAGTAGTGAACAGTCAAGTTTAAAAGAAAATATTTTATAGAAAAATGGTTCTTGGGTTCTGTTATTTCTGAAACCTGCATTAACTAATTCAACTTTAATAGAGATTTTACTTTCCAATGATTTCAGAAAGCAGATAAAAGTCATTTCCTTTTTAGTTCAAAGTAGAAACTTAAATGGAGTTCAGGAAATATCTTTGGAAATTTACACCTTGTTTGTGACTGAAGATTGATAATGAGTTGATGTTGTAAATTATATTAATTGAGACAAAAATACCAGATCAAACCTCCGCTGAATCATTCCTCTTTGTATACGGGTTTCAAAGAGCTTTATGGGGAACCTACTTTGCCTACAATGGTGGATAACTTTATGGCAATCTCAGGCATGGTCTTATCCAGAGAAGAGTTACCAGTGCAGAGAGAGAAATGAAAAATGTCCCCTTTACGTATAAAGACAGATCTATGCAGATATATATAAACCATGTTGAAACACAACCAAAGACCTCGTAGTTACTGGGACATAGTCCAATCTTCTTCGTCCCTCCCTCCTTTCCTCTCTCCCTCCCTCCTCTCCCTCCCTTCTTCCCTCTCTCTTCCCCTCTCCCTCTCCCCCCCCCCCAGCTCTCTCTCCTCAATAAAAATACGTATGCAATAAGCTTCAAGAAGTGTTCAGAAGTGGTCAAGAGAGGAGTAGTCACAGCTTAGACTTGCACTTCAGAAATGGTTTCCCTTGAGTGGAAAATGTCATTTTAAGAGACAGAATTACTGTAAGAGGAATTTCTGGTTTTGTATTTATAAAGCAATTGAAAAAAATATTAAAAACTTAATGGGCATTGTTCAGAAGATAACCTCCTCACAAAACAAAACAAACAAATAAAAAAGCATTTCAGGGCATCAATTTAGTTTCATTACAAACAGGATCACTTCAGCTGTGGTTGCTAGAACCCAGTTCCCATTATCACCACAAATCGCAATGCCGATGGTTTTGACGAAGTTGTGCCACCAACAAAATGAATGCAAGCCACGTGTGTTTGCATCCCAGTCACAGACTATCACAGCCTTTACAACTCCAGAGGTGAATTCTGTTTCTTTTCAAGACTAGGCTCAACCGCAGGGGCTGTGTCCCCGCCCCCGCCCCCCCCCCCCTTATCTGGATCGTGGTTGGCAACGTGATGTTTCCAATTGCTTGGCGGCACATCTGCAACCCGGAGTAGTCGATAGCATAGAGCAAGGTTAATTGGATCGATAACATGGCAACATCCAAGTGGCTGAATATCTTAGCATTTCATTTACTGGAAGTCTGAAGGCATTCTTCATATCCTACCTCATTTCTGATTAGAAGCCATCAATCCCAAAGTTTTAGTGCTTGACCTTGTGGGTGTGACCTCCTCCCTCAAGTGCTCAGCTGCCTTGGCATGGACCAGGAACTAATTCAGAAAACGTGGCAGGGCCAGTCTCGTTTTATGAGGAGGGAGGGGAGATGTGGTTTTCCATGGAGCACTGGTAGTTGATTTGTTTGTCTGCCAATGTTCAGGCACACTGCTCCCTTTGGTACACAGGGAAAGGAAAGGGTTGTTCCTAGTCTGGCAGAATACTTGGTGAGCAATGGGGGAATATCAGCTCCAGGTGCCCACCAAGCATGTCTGCCATCTGAAAAAAACAGGGCAGCCTATTACAGTCAGGCATCTGCTTATCCAGTCTGTGGCTTGGTGCATGCATCAAGTACCCACCTCTAATCAGCTGCAATGAGAATCTGGCTCCAAAGCCCAAAGCTACATCCAGGCTTCTCCAGCCTGCCCAGTATTGTAGCTGGCAGAGCCATCCTAACCCTAGAAGGTGGGAGAATTAGCCTGCCTGTCATCCAGTCAATATCTGTTCTAAGCTCTCAGTGGAAGGTTCAGCATCTCCCTTACAGGAGTCCAGAGTTGGGATTCCCAAGATCAGGAGTTGTTTTAGATTATACTGTTCCACTTGCCATTAGGAATACTTACTTTTAGTGTATCACCCTGGCATGTGCAGTGTCCTGCAAAAGAGACAGAGAAGGACTAGACAGACAAGCCATTATATCAAGATGTGTAAGCAGCTCCAATGTGTGTTGAGCTCCAATGTCTTCTCCCGGTGTGGAGCTCAAGGGTGACTTGGAATCAGAGTCATGTAATGGAGGTCACTGTAAAATGACACCTGCACGGATTACTTCCCTTATCATTCTGATACGAACCAGAAGGAACTTAACGAGGGACGGGTTATTTCAGCTCACAGTTCAAGCGCACAGCCCACCATGGTAGGGAACTCATAGCGTCAAGAGCTCAGGGCAGTCAGGAAGCTGGAAGCTGGTGGTGGAATGGAGCCACCGTGTCATCCATTGCAGAGTCAGTGACTTCCCCAAAGTCTCACCCCTAGTAACTGACGGTTGGGCTTTGATGTCTAAATTGTAAGCCGGTGTTGTTTCTTTCAATCAACCCAGAGAATTTCCAACAGGCACTGGGTATTTCTCCTCCACCCTGGATGACTCAGCCCATCAGGGGGTCTCCCAAGTCACCCGGGCTGGGTAGCCCGTGTCTGCGGCCAGCTCTTTTACTTTCCATATTGTGGGTATACCTGGGCAACTGGACCATTTGATCCTTCTGCCATGCCAGCGTGAGAGTATATCCCTTTCCCTCAAGCCACTGTGGACTTTCCAAAATCCCCTCACCACCATTCCCTTCCTGAAGATGCTGTTTCCATCCCAATACCACACTTGCCTGCTTCTAGTGACTAAACTCCCCCATCCAACTTCCAAAACGCACTGATGCATTAATCCAACAGATATATACACTAAAGCTATGCTATTTGCCAATGGTTTGACCCTGGGAACGTGACATTGATTCTTATAGGGTTGGTGGTTTAGTAATTCCTTTTGTTGTTGTTGTTGTTGTTTTTAACAGCAGGTGCAAGGAATTTTGCACAGCAACATTGATACCAAGGTTTCGTAGTGCCTGCCATTGGGCTAGAATGAACCAGCGTGCTGGGGTCTTACTGGGGTTGCATGGGAGAAGCCCGTTCCATGGTGAATCATGAGGTGGTCCGGGGTACAATTACTTGTCAGTTAGTGTTGTTTGTTTACAATTAACTGTCAGTAAGGTTGTTTGTCCTATGTGGGGTCAGGAGGAAACCTATTCCCAACAGGGCAGAGGCAGCAGCTCCCAGGTATCTGGCCCTGGGCTGTTTAATTGGAGAGGTTCATTGCTACACACTGTCTTCCCTATGAAAGTCTTTCATACTTAGTAGATATTTGTCAACATATGTATTTTTCCAGCAATCCCCTCTGGGTTCATTGTAATGTCAGAGAGCGGTCTATGTGGCTGACAAGGTCTCTAAGGAGGGGGTGCTGCCTGAGCTAATTTCCAAACCGACGCACTATAAAGCTCAGTCTACCATTGCTATATTCCTAGCAATGTTATTTCATTTAAATAAACAAAAAAACAACTTCTCTGATTTTTGACCTCAACTTGTTGTAACTAGAACGCTAACTAGCGTCCCTTCCTTAGCTGTGTGGCCTATACCCACTCTCTGCTGCACCTGATTCATAAACTTTGGGCTGCAATCCGTCTTCTAGATCCTCCTCTTTCTTAACACTGCTTTTCACTCTGTATCACAGGCCCTTTCATCTCCTGTCTTCGGCATCTCTCCAAACTTCCACACCCACTCTTTATCATCTGATGTCACCAACGGCTTCTTCCCAGCCAAATGCTACTCTTGCTGGGTCCTGAGAAATAACACACAGAAAGGGACATTTGTCACATGGAATCCCAGCAAAATGAAAATTGCTACCAGGAAGAAACCCCAGCTACTACTTCACGGCTGGGTTTATATCCTAAATTAATGGGAACTCAACATAAATGCTAACTCTGTAGGTGAGGAAAAGAAAGTGTAGGAGAGGATTCTAATAATTTTGGACAAAACAAAGATTCCTTGGTCTATATAAAGTATTAATATCAAGAAAGTCAAATACAAAAACACATTAATTTTTTAAAACCCCCTTAATGTGAAAACATCATTAATAACACTCATTGGCAAAGCACAGACTCTAAGATAATGTTTCCAGTAACCCAAGACTCCCACATAACATGTAAAGAACCTCTCACGACTTAATAAATAAAAAGCTAAAATAATATAAAACTAAATAAAATGTGAATGTCCAGAGAAGCAACTAATGAGTACATGTAAAATAAAATGCCATCACCAGTCACTCGGGAAGAGGTGATTTAAATCCTAGCAGCAGAATGTAAGCAGGAAGGAAACTGATGGCAGCAACTAACAAGCGGCCACTGGAATGTAAGATGGCACCTGGAGAGACGGCAGGCGGGATGTAAGAGGGGACAAGCATTTGGAGAAGCTCTGAGCTCATAACACTGAACACAGCAGAATCACAAGTTCTGCGTCTCCGTATCGCCCCGAAGAAAAAGTTCATACATGTACGCATTTTTCTAAGAGTGCGCACTCAGCCAACAGTAACCAAAGCTGAGTGTTGAGGGAGGGCACCAGGAGCACATGCCCACCTAAAGGAGACGGGCTACGTCTCAGAATAAGAAGGAGTAATGCACACGGTGATGGCACGCGGAAATGCTGGGTGAACAGAGGAGGAGCCTGTCCTTTGTGATCCCACCCGCCAGCTCAAAATCAGTTCTTACTGCCATACTGCGATAGCAATAAATCCACGGTTAGGAGCATGAAGACCTCTCTGGGATGAATATATTCTGAATCTCGGTGGAAATGTGAATTTGTTAAATGCATTTGTTAAAATCCACTGCCCTGCACAGGCAAGAGCTGTGGCTCTCACTGAGAACTATAATTCAATAAAAAAAGTTTTTGTTTTCAAAAGCAGAACTTCCCCTTTTGGTACCATCTAGTATGTCATGCAACTCCCCAACCCTGACCTCCCATCTTTTCTGTGGTGTCCCTTCAGCCTGTGCACTGCCACAGTCAGCCTTCCTTCCTCTAGCCCTTTGCCTTCTCCTCCTGACATTGACTTACTCATTGCAAATGCATCCACTCTCAACACACAACGGTGAAGACATTTCTCACAGAAGGAGGAAAACAATCTTTCCACAGCAAACACCATGCCTCAGTGGCTCACAAGCTACCTCTGCCTGCCCTGAAGACAGAATGGTCAAATCACATTCCTGGAGGTATGGTGTGGTATGTCCAGCTCCAATTAAACACACAGAGACTTTATTAATTATAAAACTATTGGACAATGACTAGGGCTTCTTATTGGCTAGCTCTGTCTTAATTATTAACCCATTGGAATTAATCTAAGTACTTCCACGTGGTCTTATCTTACTGAAGAATGCCTGATGCGTCCTTTCTTCCCGGTCCTTCACATGGTGACTCTGTTTGCCTACGTTCCCCAGAATTCTCCTCATCTCCTAGCCCTGCCTGTACTTCTTGCCTGGCCAATCAGTCAATCAGTGTTTTAGTCATCAACCAATAACAGAAACACATGTACGGAAAGACATTTCCCATCAACCCATGACCATACCAACAATCCCATTTAAACACAGTGGCCATGTTTCCTGATCGCTGTTGCTCTCCTACCTGAAGCGTATGCACAGAAAGATAAACGGGCCTCATTCATGATACCGCTCTATGCCAACAACAGCTCACACAGTCACTGTTTTCCCCACGAAATCTCGCCCTTCATCATGATCCCAGTGTACATTTAACTTTAAATATGCGTGGATCCTGTAAAATACTTAGTTCTCAATTTACATAATTGGTACGCTAGTATAATTTTCACCCCATACTCTAAGTTGCTTGATTGTTATCTTAACACAGTTAGTTTTGCAGTATTCCAGATGGGATACCCACACACCTTTTCTCCCCTGGCCAGGCTACCAATAAGGTGCAAATATTACTCAAGGTTAGGGATACTAACATTTTAATTAAGCTCTCAGAGCCTCAGCTTCCTCATCTTAAAGACAAAAATGGAAATGTCTCTTGTGCAGGACCAGGGTGCTGAGCAAATTAAAGGGTGTGTGTAGGAACGAGTCCAGTGTCTAGTACTTTATGGGATCAGAAATCAGGTCTTTCTTCACAACGTAATGATGGATTGTATCACACGAAGAATTAACCAAACCCAAACACACGTTTTCTCTAGAACTGTGTCATGGTCTGCTTGGCCATGTCTACTGTTGCCAGAGTCATTTTAGCATAGAAAATCACTACTAGGTCACTTGGCTGTATCACCACCCTAACCCACCTGTTCTTACTCCTCTCCCTGTACGCCCACCCATGCTAAACAGCATTGCCTTGCCAGTTTTGAGGTGTTTTTGTACAAGGTCCATATTTTAAAATACTCTCTGCACAGTAGGAAAGCTAGTCAATGTGATCTTAGAGACCCCAAATTTATGTCTGCATGATTAAAAGAAACAAATGACTAATAGATAAAAGAGGGTATGGGTTTAAGGAGAGTAAAGAGGGGTGTGTGGGAGGGTTTGTGTGTGTGTGTGTGTGTGTGTGCATGTGCACGCACACGCGCACACGCTCTGTCAGTCTCAAAAAACAAAAGAATTACAAAAAATAAAGAAATGAGCAGTGTAAGCGAAGGCATTTAGTATGCTGCTCTCTGACGAAGGTCCCCTTTGTAACTGGACTCATTTCATATCTGATTACAGGGCCGCCCTTTTGTAGACAAATAGGCTTTAAATGGAGACTTCCCGTAAGCCCTTGCGCAGTGTTAAAAATCTCCAAAACATATGCCAGGTAATATAATTCAGACTCAAAAGAACACATATTAAATATTTCCAAAGATTAAGGTATCTGTCCATAGCTAACCTGGGGAGACAGAGACCCAGCATTGAGGGAGGGAATACAACAGGCTTGGGGATGCTACTAAATACTGATCTGCACTCCTCCAGTGTCAGTTAAACTAAGCCCATCAGTTTGAGTGTGTTGAGCCTCAATGCTTCACATGCTAAAACCCCAACCCCAAGTGTGATGGCGGTGGGAGCATGGGGTGCTATCTCTACAAGGAATGAGTACAGTCTCCAAGACTAAGTTGTACAGTGTACATATTTCCCATTCTGTACATAGCCATCCCCCCTCCTTCTCTGCCTTGGAGCCAAAGCCAAAGAGATGCTGGGATATCACACCAGCAGAACAGAGAGTAGACCAGGACAGCATGCGGGCTCTGTATTTGCGGATTATGCCTTCAGCAAAACTAGACTAGGATACATTGGTAATTCAGGATGAGTGAGCCCGGTGTACACAGATATCCTCTTTGCTAGCATTAACTGGTGGTTGCTACACTAACAGCTGCCCCCATCCGTAACTTCTGTGCAAGCATTTCATGCCTCTGATGCCACACAATCCCAGCAATCCATCGGATGTCATCACAGAACATCTCCACACAACGCTGGACACCGTGAAGAATACAACGACGCTCTTCATTCTGAATTTCACCCCATGGCTATGGAAGGGTTTTTTATTTGACTCTAGGAAAGATAACAAAGGGCAAATAATTTCAGGTGCATATTTTGGTCCAGCTGGTGTTTTGCCTAAAAAGGGTGAGGAATGTGGAACGTGTCTAGAGTCACTCAGGGGCAGGATCTGGACACGTGGGGGGTGGGGCTTTGCTTTATAAAGATGTATTATAGACACCATCTTCTGGAGAGGACTGGGCCTCCTGGTATCCTGAATCCCCGTGCTGGATTCTGGATGTTTTGTTTTTCTCTTAGGCTAGTTTACTCTTACTTCTGGCTTCAAAGAGTTTGAAAACATTTTTATGAATTACTTATCTTTGTGGAACCTATTAAATTAGAAGTCTCTTCACTTAATATAACAAGTAGACTAAAACTTGAGTAATTTCACGGTCTGCAGAAACAGTGAAATGTTTATTTGATTCAGTAAGGCATTCTATAACACATATGCATAAACCAAAGGCATGCTCGTTGGGAACAAGGAATTACTATCTGTTGGCAGGAGGGTAGCATCAGAGAAGGTGCTGGCAATCTTGTCCACAAATAATGAAGACACTAGATGCTACCCTCATGCTCTGGGTCTCGGGGCAACACCGAGCCCTGCGTCAGAAGGACTGGGCTCACCGCCGGGAAAGGGCAGCCACCGCCAGGGGTCTGAATAACCCTGCGGTGAACACAGCACAACCCATGGCAGATGCCCACTTCTCCACTTATTGACACGCACTGGTTATGACTGGTTATGCTTATGCATTGAGCCAGGCCCTGCCGGAGCCACTGTCAACTGAATTCTCATAAGGACTCATAGGGCAATGGTACTTCAGGGCTAACACTCAGTCAACGTTCAAGAAATCCAAGACGTTTAATTCTTACCTCCATGCAGAGGAAACAGTTATACTCTCCACTCTAGTGATGTAACAATTGAGGTTCAGGGGCCTTGAAACTTGTCCATAGATCATACAAGCTGTGATCTGCAAGGGTTGACTCAAACTGAGTAGAGTTTTCAAACAGAATCTTAGGTTTTCGCCTACCCCAGTGTCCAAGCTCTTGTCACCACCAGCGACAGAGAGAGAAACAAGATGGTACCATTCCCTGGGGCTGGAGTAAAGGCTGGAAAAATCTATCCAGCCACAGGGGTCAGAAATGGGTAAGAAGAAGAGGAAATTGATTAAGCACCTCCACCTCGGTGGATATGTAAGCATGGTGTGTGTGTGTGTGTGTGTGTGTGTGTGTGTGTGTGTGTGTGTGCGCGCGCGTGTGTGCGTGCGTGCGTGCGCTCATGGGTGCATATGTGAGATGCCACAGAATTGCAATAATGGCTGGGTGACTGCCATGGCTCTGTGATGTCCACGAGGATGGGATAGGAAGGTTCCTCGTTCATGTTCCAATTTTGTCTCCCATTTTCACGACGGCTATTTTCTCACGATGGATTCTGGAGTCAAAGGAAGGTCGCTTTCTCCTTCCAGAAAGTTGCAGCGTGTGAGCACACACTATTAATGTATTAATTAATTAGACATTAGTAATGTTTTAATGGATTAACTCACTGCGATATCATTTGTCTGGAATTGTTTTGGAAAGGTTGTCCATATTATTTTTTTCCCCAAATGAAACACGGGGCTCTAGATAGTCTGGGTGCCGATCCCTCTTATTGTCCACCAAAGCGAACCTCCATGTACCCTGATGACACTCAGGTGCCCAAGAATGCGGGTTTGGTTTAGTCTCTGGTGGCCCCTCCTGTACGTGGGCGAGGGTTGGGTAGGCGGAGCCCTCAGGAGCAGTGTTTATTCTCCAGGACAGCAAGAGCTCCCCACGGTTACTCTCCTCTGTATGAACTCACTCTACACACCTCCCGCCTGGCCCAGCCATGGCAGCTGTGTTCCCTTTGCTGTGTGGCCCTCCCCACTCCTCTACTGGGCGGTCCTTGATCTACGCCCGAGCAAAGCCCCACCCTCAGGTCCTCATCTTCATTTGGAGACTCTCACAGGGACGCCTGCGAGGGCTGAGAGGAAGACACAGCTGGTAACGCACTTGTTGCGTGAGCCTGGGGACCCAAGTTCGAATCTAACCCACACCCACGGGGAAAGACGATGCACCCCTGAAACCCTAGCCCTAGGGTTGTAGTGACAGGCCGATACCTGGAGCTGCTGCCATAGCCAAGTTTGTGGGTTCCTGATTCAGCAAGAGATCCCGTCTCAATAGCTAAGGTGGTGAGCAATCAAGGAAGACGTCTCATAGTATCCTGTGACATCCAAGGCGTGCACATATATGGCATGCTCACCTGTATGCACAGAAGCAGACATATGAACCCAAACATACCTCTGTCTCTCTCTGTCTCATACACACACACACACACACACAGAGAGAGAGAGAGAGAGAGAGAGAGAGAGAGAGAGAGAGAGAGAGACCATCTTCTCGAGTCTAATCTTCAGTACTTGCCAAGGGATCAGTGCCTCTCGCTGGGCACCTGAGGACCTGTTAGAAAAGAGACTTTTGAGGCCCTACCCCAGACCTAGGGAGTCAGAAGTGCCTGGTATGGTTCAGAAACCTGTGCTCTAACATGCCTTCGGGAGATACTGGAGCCCTGTAAAATGTGGCTTCTCCTCCTAGACACAAATAGGTGTGAGGAAGAATGGAAGAAAAGATCCCATCACAACCCCCAGGCAGCAATGGCATACTTTGCGCCTACATGGAGAAGTCTGCGTTTCGTGGGTCTAACCTGGAAGCTCTCCTTGTGACTTATGCACCTTGGGCAGGCAGGGGAGTTGCTGTTTTAGATGACAACAAGCGCTAGTCTGAGTTTTATTTGACAAGGTTCCTTCTTTGCTCAGGATTGAGCCACTGCAGTTAAATCTGTGTCCTTGGTTACCTTTGCCTCATGGTGGATGCTCTCCCTAACACCTATGCCCACCATCTAGACTCACTCCTCTCCTGGACATTTCCTAATATCATGCCAAGTAGAAGATGTCACTGAAGTCTTGGAGAGTCTAGAGAAGGCAGAGAATAAACCCTAGAGGTGATACGGCTAATTGTGAAGACAACGGAAATGCACTGTCCTGAAGATGTCAGTATGGCTTGAAGGTTCACTATTCAAAATGTTTGTGATGAGAAATTTACCTCAAGTTTTGAATTTTCCAGACTTTGAGTGTTTGCATAGGCCCGATGGGATACCTTACAATTCATTAACACACCTGCTTTGAAGGTAATTTTATACTCGGTTCTTTGGTGCACTTGCATTTTAATGGCAACCCCTCACATGAAATACTGGCTTGGAATTCTCCATTTGTGATGTGTTGGTCATGTCTATACTCTAAAGCTTGGGCTTTGCACACTCTTTGTTGTTGTTGTTGTTAGATTAAGGCCATTCAGTGTATAGCAGCAAAGCTCAAAGCTTGAGATCCAATGGCTTTCCCTTACCCCAGGAGAGGGCCCTGCCTTCCCAGAGACATTCTAAAGGGAAAAATCAGTGGTTCACTCAAGTCACTAATTTGCCGTCATGCACCTGGGAATGTGCACATCTTGAAGAATAGAACAGGGAAGCCTTTAAAACCTTCCAGCTCGGCTGTGTGGTATCAGGCAAGGAACTTTCCTCTCTGTGCCTTAGAGTTATGCCTTCCATTTCAACCTCTCAGTCAGATCCATTATTTTTTATCCCGTAGATTCTTTATCAAAAATGGCTGTTTGCTGTGTAGTGAGAGAGGAGCCAGAACCCACGAACAAGAGAGTAGGGTGTGGGCTGCAGTACTCTCTGTCTCTCTCCCTTCCTCTATTCTTCCCCTCCACACTTGGCTCTCACACCACATTGCCCTTGAATCAAGATCCAAAAGAGACAGGCTTGTTACATTAACCTTTGCTCTTCTTGGGGTCTCTGGGTTTCATAGACACTGGGATTTCTTCGTGTTACACTCTGAGGGTGGACTCATTGGAATGTCACTCCCTCTGGGACCAAGAGATCGATGGCCTCAGATGATCAAACCCTTGTGCCCTGTGGTAATGGGCTGTTGAGGGGGAGGATTTTGCTTTTGGCTGTCTGACTACTGGGTCTTACAGCTGTCAGCAAGTGCATCCCTAATGATAACGGAAGACCATATCTTGGCTAAGAGCCACAAAACATACGGGGTCAGTGGCCTCATACTTCCTCTCTGTATGAGATACCACATTGAAGACATTTTCATAAGATTCCTACACCAGCCAATGGAGTAATGGTCAAGGTCCTCAAACCACTCCACTTTCTTTGCTCAGAAGCTTCGTTTGTTCTAGCATCGGTGGCTACAACTGTGCCTTCTGGACTTAGGAAATAATTGGTAAGCAATTGCTATGGCCTTAGGGAACATATTAGCAAGTGGGGAGAGAGCAGACAGTTGTACCTGTTCACAAATTCAATCAGAGCAGAGCAGAGCAGAGCACACTGGCTATATCTTGGTGCTGGTTAGCCTATGTTTGTTCCCAGGAGCTTTCCATGTGGGATGGAAGAAGTCCACCGCTTTCCAAGAGCTTCCTTATGACACAGTGTTACCAGCAGCTTTCCCCGCCAGCCCAGTCCCACAGCTGTGGCACTACCCATGATGGGCTGAGCCCTCCTGCATCAACTGTCAACCAAGAAAAGACCTCACAGACAGCTAGATGGAAGTCCTCCCTTTCCAGGTGTGTCTAGGTTTGTGTCGAGGTGACAATATCCATGTTACCTACCTTGTGTATGATAAAGCAGCGGCATGCTAATGGTCAAATGCCACAGGCTTGAGAATCCTTCCTTCATGGCATTAGAACATCGGGAATATCATGCATGTACACCCATTCCTGTTCATACTTACCTGGCTTTTCCTCGGTTTCTGGAGACAAGTTCCCAGAAATTGCCAGCATCCTTCCTTTTCTATCTCCTTGTTCTCCTCTTCCTCTAAGTTAGTCGTCTGGGTGCTTCGGCATGGTCGCAGAAGAGCACGAGAGAAAGGATTGCTACGTTAGGCACCTCTTCACCAAGGGAGCCATATCCTACATGTCTGTACTCACAACGCATCTGATGTCAGCTTTCTCCCCAGAATCAATGCTAGAGAAATCACAAAAGCTGAAGGGAAGGACAAACTCCAGGGGCATTTTATAAAGAGGGGAAACTCTGGTTGTAACAACCTTGGTTGTGTTGGGAACTTGAGTTGTGTGTAATTCCAAGCACGTTGAAAAAATGTTCAGAAATCCTGTGTTGAACTTATATGTACAAAAGGCAGGTGGCCGGAGGCAGGAATGAAGGAATGAGAAGATGGAAATATCTAGATTGTACTGTTCACTTCTTCTTTGAGTTGTCCTGAGATAGCCTTTGCCAACTCCTTCCCCAAATCAGCAGCATCAATGCCCAAGTCATTGGGTAATCAGGGTAATTAGGGGTAATAAGTTGATGAGTAAGGGAAATGATCCAAATATCTGCTACAACCCACAGCTAAAATTCTAGAAAACATATTGGGAGTTGTCCAGAAGGACACGACAGTCTGCTCAGATGCTTGTCTGTTAACACAAAGATACTGTTCAATTAAAAAAGTCAATAGAGCTTAAATAAAAACAAACGTTTTAAACAGGAGCTGGACAAGAGAGGACAAAACTAGGGTGCTTAGCTTTTAAGCCAACACAAGTAAACTTAGCCTTCCTAAAGAGGCAAAAAGGGAGGAGGGAAAATAGGGTAAATCCAAATAAACGTGAGGTCGAGTGGTAGAAATGATGCTTGATATGATAGAAGTCAGTAAATGTAAATGGGCAAAATCTGGGAAGCAATGGCAGTTTAAGGCTGGGGTTTATCAGAAACAAGTTAATTTGCTCTGTAAGGCAATGCTTAAGGCAAGCAAACACCCCAGAGAAAGTGTGGAAAAAGTGAAAGAAAACTTTGAAGTGAGAAAAATCGTAAAACCTGACAGAAAACATGTCACAATAATCCAAAGGGCAGTGGGAGCTAGGGAAATGTCTCAAGGCAGTGCGTGCTTACCTGTCAAGCCAGGAGATATGAGTGTGATGCCTAGAACACAGAGACACACAGAGAGACACACAGACAGACAGACAGACACACACACACACACTGCAACTGTGATGGCATGCTTGTTACCCCTGCACTAAGAGGGCAAGAGATAGGTGGATCTCTGGAAGTCGCTGTCCAGATAGTCTACCCTACTTGGTGAATTTAAGGCCAGTAAGGGACCCTGTCTCAAAAACACACGGTGGACAGCTGAGGTCGTTTTCTGGCTCCTTGTGTACCCACACACACATGCATGGCATCCATGAAAAGGGGTGATGGAGGCATGTGAAAAATCAAACCACAGATAAGCCACAGGACCAGTTTGTGCACACACAAAATGCAACCATACATTATTTAGGAAAAAGTGGCAGGACATTAGATAAAACGATGGTTTTATTTTCCGATTGAGACGAAATAGTCTCAAACTGTGAAAACCAGTGGCAGATTAAAGAGGATATAAAAAAAAATCCTCACAGTAAAGACAAGCATCTATCTCAAGCATAAGTGCAGTAAAGCAGCCATCTAGTTGCAGATCTTTAAACCAGTTTCGGGAAAAGGACTATGTTTTAAACATTAAGATAGTTGCCTTCCTTTGTACTGGAAATCGAAAGAAAATGCTGCCATGAAATGCTGAAATAAAACAGCTGGTCATCTAGGTAAAAAATACCTACCGTTGGCAAAAAGTAGCCCATCCAAATTAAAACTATTGACAATGGATTCAAATAGACTCTTGTGCATCAGGAGACATATAAGTGGTCAGTAAACACACTTAAAATGTCTTCTGTCGTGAGTCATCAGGAATAGGAAAATTAAAATTGCCACGATGAGATGCCAATACACATGGTCAGGGTGATAATTACATCTCCTAAATGTCAGACCTGAGTGTGCTAAGGTTGCTGAGTCACTGGAACTCTTATTAATTTTGGATGGGGATATTTCATAAAATATAAAATGACACATCTGATAGATTTGGTGGGAAAGATCTCACAGTTGTGTGTGTCTGAGTGTGTGTGTGTGTGTCTGAGTGTGTGTGTGTGTTTAGTAAATCTGAATACATACCCATATGCCAGTCGTTTCATTTCTAGGCATCTACTCAAAAGAAATAAAATAAAGTGTTTACTACTTAGACATATTCAGTCACTAATTTTTTTATTGCAAACATCAAAACCCTCAAATAGTACAACTTCCTGCCATTAAGAAAATAAGGAAACATACTGGCAAGCACAAAGGGCTACTGAGTGACAGTCATAGTGAGTCCCACTGAGCTTTCAACAACGTGCATGGATCTCCAGAAACAAGATGCTGTGTGGATGCTTTCCACAGAAGGCTGCGTGCTGTGCACTGAAAAGTACAGTGTTATAATGATTACTAAACTTTAAAAACCCGTAGACGATCTTATGACTAAATGGGGTTCTGTCCCATGCCTTGTTGTGGAATGATACCTCAAGATAGGGGTTCTGCCCATGTTAATCTATTAATTAAATATAACTGAGATAAAAATGCCAAGTGTGTTTTAACTCCGTGGGCTTACATTTAATTTGTTTTGTGGAATAAATATTCAAGACTACTTAGTCAATTTTGAAGAAGAAAGCGCTTGTAAAGCATATTTCTTATGCTGCTATATAGCAGTGTATATTGCAATATGGCAATGCAGTGGCCCCTCCTTTTACACACAGCGCACGTTTGCCAAGGCCCCCAGTGGATATCTGAAGCTGCTATAGTACTGAACCTACATGTCCTATGCTTTTCCCTACACATATGCTCTTACAAGTGAGGCATAGTAAGATATTAACAATGATAACTGGTAATGAAATCAAGCGATTATAGCAACGCACTAGAATAAACATTATGTGAGTGCAGTCTGCCTCTTAAAGGAATCAAGGCAACCAATGATATTTTTTAAAGCACTCTCGTAGTCTCTGAGACTTCAGAACAGCTGTGGCCCTTCATCTTTTATCCCCTCTCCCTTTCTTTCTCTCGCTTGTATTCTTCGGTGATCTAACAGTGACAGCTCTGTCTGCATAGCAATCCACAGGCTGATGTTAGATTAAAAGGAATGACTTCCCCTTGCATCCAGGAACGTAGATCTAATTAAAGTGTGTGTGCTTACACGCACACGCACACATATGCACAAGCCAATTTAGGACCCTTCGCAAATACAACACTAAAAACTCACTAGCCTTAAACTACAAAGTAGAAGAAAGGCTATTGGACAGAGCTTGTTAAACATTTATTTCCAAAATATTCAAAATCATCGGTGTACCCAAGTTCAAAACTTTCTAAGTATCATCATCAGGGAAAAGATGGAAAATTCCAAGGTAGCCTTGGTGACGTGGATTGTAGCTCCCAGTATCTGAGGGGGCTGAGTCAGAAGGATCAGATTCATGGACCCAAGTGACAGAGAAAATTCAAAGCCATCCTGGACAAGTTTTAGCCCTAGTGTCAAAATTAAAAACAAGGATTTTCTAGAGATACAGTTCTGTGGCATAGCGTAGCTAGCCTATGAAGATGCTTGTTCAATCTCCGGCACTACAAAAATGAAGACCCCCCCAAACCATGAGTCTCTTTCATGTTGAAAATTATTTAATACATCATTTTAAATGACCTTTAGGCTAATGTGTACAAGGTGTATATGAAATATAAATAAATTTATGTTAAGATTTGTCTCTTATCACAATATATCTAATTGTGTATGTGTAAATACTCCAAAACTCAGAAGACATCAGAAATTAACAATGCTTTCATGCCCAAGTACGTTGAATAAAGGATACTCAGCTGGTAACACACATAGAGAAATTAAACAGAGGGTCCGACTACATCCCACAGACTTGGGAGAGCAGCACTCTTACTTGGGGAAGACTTATTGCTGGCTAGCCAGATAGATAGATAACTTGAATTTAACACAAGAGTTAATTTGAGATAGAAATTATGTTTCATTAAAACAGATCACATTGGATGCTTGGGCAAAGTCAGACACTAGACTCGGTGTAGTGGATGGCTACTGGGCACGGTGGTAGTGACCAGTACAGAAAGAAAAGGGCGTGGCTGGGTAAACAATGCTCTGATTCCAAGGGACATGAGCTTGTACAGACAAGTGAAGGACCAAGGTAGGTTTGGCAACTGCCTTCTTGGTCCTGGTGAGTGGTCATTTAGATAGACTATGGACAGGAGCCCAGAAGACTAAAGTGGACAAGTCATTTTAATATGGCATTGCATCCAAATACGGATGTTTCCAGAGTGCTTGTGGCTGGCTTCTTTCCCGAACCTAATTGATTTAACCATTAAAATTATGAAAAAAAGAAAACGCGGGTGGGATCTGTCTCTGAGGCATGGTAGAGGATAGTTTTCATTGGGTGCTTATTCAACACACGCTTTAAAGAGACACAGTCATGGAATCTCCGTGTTAGTATGATCGTATTCCTTGCATCATTTTCCCATAGTGAACACAAACTGAAAACAACTGAGTTACAGGAAGTGTGGGGTGGTATATTTCCCCATGTCTACGCCTGAAAGTTTTAATTTTAGGCAGCCTAAGGGTAGTTTATAGAAGCTATTAAACAACCATGGCTGCCTAAAGAAGCTTACTACTAATTTAACAAAATTTCCCCAATGTCTTATCTGGCCCATCTTAATAATATAAATCAGTCTTGCATTAAATGTCTAACTGAGTAAATTTTAGTCAGCCGTTAAAAAAAAAAGTATCTGGAGATTTGCTTAAAATATTTCATACTTTAGTTAAACTGAAAAATCAACAAGCACAAAAATACCATCAGCATGTCGGTGCATTGCCTGGGACACGCTGGGTGTGTGTAAGTGGCCTTTCAAGTGCATGCCTGTGAAGATAAGGCTGCTTTTGGGAACAGGACAGCACCACAAACTTATGATGACAGGGGGTGTTGAGACTGATCCAACCACTGTCGATAGAACTCTCTACATACAACCAAATCCCTCCAAGTCAGAAAGGCAAACGCCTTGCCCCCGGAAAACATGGCTGCAGCTGAAATATGTCACACCTTCAGGCTGACTCTGAACTTGGCCCTCGGAATCCCCGGAATGGACCTGAGGCTGGTAGGACTGTGTATGAGTTGTTCCCACCCCATCTACGTGTGGATAGTAAGAGGCTTGAGTTAAACTTGGTCTGAAAGGACTGTATTAGCCCTCTGGAACACGGCACATGTGGCCTGGTGTTGTTACACATTTCCTTGTCCTTAAAGCACCTGCCAGAGACCTGCAAAGGAACTAATAGATGTTGGGGACAATGAAGAAATACTGCACACCTGCCCTCTTGGAGCACTCATCCCAATGTAAGAATTTTAGGTTCTCAACGTATGTGAGATCAATAGGAAGTATCGTCAACATCTAACAAGCTGTATCGATGCAGGAGTGCTGAAGAGATTGTGGCATGAGGTGTGTTAGCGTAAGGTCATGTGATTTCATACGATTTAATCCACTGTTTGGCAAAATGGTCAGCATTTGTACAAACGTATGGAAAGCAGTCCTCTATGCTAGTTACTGGTTCAGACGTTGGTGATACAGCGGGGTTGACTGACTGCTGCGGGCAAATGACTAAGCCACAGAGAATCCAGGTCCATGAGATGGGAGGAGACACCTTTGTGGCCTTGGGTAAGGCGTATCACCTTTCTTCAGCTTCCATGGAGAGTTTTAGCAGGACATCAGGGACTGACCTGACGGAAAAACAACTTACTGAGAGGTGCTTTGGCTGCGTTACTGGCGGCTGCATACAAAACAGCAGAAGTGGGGAAATACAAAAATATTTCCATATACCGGAAATGTCCCCCAAAGGTTCATGTGCCATGGGTTTGTCCATCAGCTCTGGAAGGCAGTGGAACCTTTAGAGAAAGGACTGACTGGGAAATATTGAAGGCACGCTCTTGAAGGAGGCAGAAAGATACTGGCCTCTCCCCATCCTTCCTTCTCCCCATCCCCCCTCATCTCCTTCCTCCTTGTCTTCCTCCTCCTCTTCCCTCCCTATCACCAGTCATTTCCTCTTTCTTCTTCCCCCTCTCCTTCTTCTTGGCCATGAGGAGAAGAGCAGGTCCTTTGTCGCATGTGATGCCCTGTGCCGTCATATAACAAGAGCAGTTGAGCCAAGCAACCGTAGAATAAAACCTCCAAAATCACGAGCTATCAGGAATGCCCACAGTGGTAGAAAGCCAACATAGATGACAAAGCGTGATAGCCTCCCCTTAACCATGTGGGCTTTGCTCCAAGCCTCACATTAGACTGCAAAATGTCGTGAGTCTTATATGTGTTATGGTTATTCTGTACATATGTACCCATGATAACGTTCAGTAAGTAAATCAGTTAAGACACCAGCAAAATCAACAAAATGGAACAATTTTTAAACATGCTAGAATGAAAGTTATTCAAATGTGAACTTTCTCAAAGATAACATTCTGCACCATACTAACCCGTCTTCTCCCAGTGACCTGAGGAGTGAGGTCAGTGGTACAGGGGCTGTGGCAACTTTGGGACTACCTGGCAGCTACTAAGCTCCCTGGGCAATGTGGCTCTGCTGGCCAAGGAATGATTTACACCCCTCTAGATCAGAGTGGAGTGGTAAAAGAATTGCTCGTGTGTTTCTCAGAACAGTGCACCGTTTAAAACTAAAAACTATTATTTATGGAATTTTCCATTAAATGCTTCAGATGACCAGAGCTAACTTCACCATAGAAAGTAAAGCTGGATATGAAGGATCCATTGTGGTTGAAAGGGCACTGCCATGGTTGAGCCCAAGGCTACAATATTTGTACTGAGATGGTGGCAGAGAGGTAGATAAGGCTAACCAGATTCAACACGATTTAACATGCACGTTGAGGCTCCTGCCCACTAGCATCATCATAGCAAGGAGGAAAATTACAGCGGTAGCCACTACAAGAAAATCCCAAAGCAACCATTGTCTCTCAAGTACTTGCTATGCTAGGACTGTTGCTAGGCACTTTGCATACATTGTTTATTTTAATTCACACAAAAAGCCCGTAACGCAGACAGCTATTATTATCCATACTCTTCGGATGAGAAAATAACTCAGAAAAGTTCAGTAACACGTCCAAGAACACATGGGCACTAAGTGGTAAAACGCACATTTGGTATAAGCGCCTGACTCTAAAGGCACAGTGGTTCTGGGTGTCGCTTGGTCCTTTGTCCACAACGAACCCCAAGTGCACAGAGCTAAAAGCCATGTAAAATGGATGTAGGAGAAGAGAGACAGGAGAAATTTACATAGGAAAAAAAACTGTAGACATGAACAAAACAGGTGAAAATATGAAAGCCATAAAGGAAAATAAAAGCTTTAGCAAGCAGCACTAGGAAACAAGTAGGATACACTGAGCTCCAGGCCTCTGAGATGCTGGTCCCAAACACTAGACTGCGTCTTTTCTGACCCAAACTCTCAAATCCTGATTGTCAATCAAGAAAATCACATACATCTTCCGTCTATAGCTTCCTACTGGCCTCTGCCATAAAGCTAAAACTCCCACACAGGTGGGTGTGGTATTTAGTGTGTGCCTCAGTTTCCTCAGAGTGTGCAGTGCCCGGGAACACACCCCATATATTTGCCCTTTATGTTCCTGCAAAGTTCCCGTGGCTTGGACTACAGTTTGTGTTGGGTGATGGTGCTCCCTCATTCTTAAGTGAACTTAAGAGTAAATAAAAGAAAGAAAAGAAACACCACTTAAAACGGGTAGAATAGTTGCAGAGCTTCTCTGGCCAAGTGGCCACGTGGATCATGAGAACTACAAACACACCACGGCTAAAATCCACTCTGGCTCCATCTACAAAATGTCCATTCCTGCTCAAGGTGTGGAGAGGCCCAGAAGGACACTCTTCCAGCATTATTTGACTCTTTCATCTTTAGATTCAAAGGACACACTACAGTTTGCCTTTATCTACAGGGGCTCAACTCCCCTATGAGTTTCTTGCTGTCACCTGTTTTGAAATTTCAGAAGTAGAGGGGGAACAAATCCTAGTTCTATCAGCGTCTAAGGATGCACCCCCAAGATACGCCGCTGTACCCCTTAGTCAAACGAATCAATGCCTGTCCTTCAAGGAGGATGAGCTGAAGAGTTACATTTAAAAAGCACTGAAACTAACTTTTATAAAAACAGTTGTTTGCAAGCCTCATGCAGGTGTTTCTGATAATGCTTATTTGGTATGAAAATGAATATGATCACCAAATAACATCTTCCCACCAAGACTCTGGGTTCTGTGTATTATGGGTTCACAGCTGACAGCAGCATTAATTAACTCTTAGCATTGGGAGGTCTTGGAAGTTGATGAGGAGAGGGTCATAGAGACCTCAAGGAAACCTTGATTATAATGAAATGTTAACAGCTAATTACACATCTGAACAGGAAAGATCAATATGACACCGAAGAGCTTCACTCCCTAATTGCCTACCACAGCAGCAAAACGTTTTGTGGAGGAGAGGGTTGGCGCCCAAGTGTGACACTGCGAGGGACCCAAAGCCACCAAAGCTGTGTGCTATATGGATATTTTTAGGGATACGGACAAGTCACCTGTAGTCTCAGAGTCAACCACGCCTAACATAGGTGTATCCCTGAGTCCAGTTGTGAGTGGATAGCCATCAGTTTTGACTGTTGTGTGGAAGGCATTATCATTACTTTCTAAGGTGAAGGGCTTCATGAATGATGCAGCTTTCTTTTTTTCAATAGATGTCTACTATTTTTTATAAAGCCAAAATGAGCCTTTTAAATCTGAACCTCAGAAAGATGCGATTTCCCTCACTTGAGAAAGAGTTGAGGCTAATGTAGCACCATAAGGCTACATTAGTCTCAGTCAACTGTTTGACTGTGGGATTGAGACAAGCCTGTCTTGTCTCTTTGCAGTGTGAAGGGGAAGTATACAGAGGGTCTGTCACTGACTACTTAATACCCTCAGGTGCCTACTGTCAGCCACCATAAAGACGGGTCTAGTGCATAACAGCTGAAACGTGGGATGCCTATGGTCAACGTCTATCGAGTCTCATTCAAAAGGCCACTTCATGGCAGTGATCAGCTTGTTCGAAGTCTCAGTAGGTTGAATGACCCAATGAAGCTGGTGTGACTGGTTCTATGCATTGGCCCACTAGAACCATGCCAGGACTCAGCTTCAGGTGGAATGGTTTGCATAGCACACACCGGTTGCTAGGGGTAACAGTCCTCGGACGACAATGTCTTACATTCATGAGGGCTTTACTCCTCACTCTCTTCACAGTTGTATGTGAGCAACTGGGGCTTGCTGTACTCTGCGTGTAAAGCCAGATCCCCTCATGCCTCATGGTTTCACCACTGCGCATTGTGGATATTTATCCTTGGCCTCTTTCACTTCTGGAAGTTAAAATCACCTCATTAATTCCCAGACCCCCACCTGTGCTCAAAAACCATGTCCTCGGCTGGCTATGTATCTCAGTGGCGGAGTGCTTGCCTAATACTCGTGCAAGTCTAGGTTCTACCCTCAGTCCCTCAACACAAAGAAAACACTGCCCTGACCTGGGTTGTCCCTTCCTACACCATCTGCTACTTAGCCAGCCAACAAAGTAAATGGAGGTATTCCATCCAGCCCTACTGCCTAAGCCCTGCAGTCCGTGACGCCCTGTTCGACGTCACACTTCACAGGTTAGACACAATCACTTGGCTCTGCCCAGAATAAAAATAATGAACACCATGGGAAACAGGGTTTTCTCAGAAAGTGCCACATAAGGAGAAAAAGACGGGACCCAAACTCTCTTCTAAAACAAGTGCCTCTTGAGATAACTACCATCTCCCATGAGCACTCACAACTCACGCTTGTGAGAATGAGTTGAGCCCCTTCATGGAGGAGAAACCCTTCTCTCCCAAATACTTCTTAAGGTCCCACCATGTCACAAACATACATCCAAACCAAAGAAGGGACCAGGAACATCCAGGGGCAGCAGGAATTTAAAATGCCCATGGGAGACCGGTCCTGATGAAATCGGTTGTTGACCAGCTAGACTCAGACTCCTGCCTTTGAGAGCTGGGAGGATCCTTAGTTCTTTGTTGATTTCTGCCTGTTAGTGGTAATTCCAAGGCTTGTGTACACCTGAACCTTAGGGACCTTAAAGGTGAACGAGGAAAGAACCAGACAGGACCTCCAGGCCAACAAGAGAGCACACCGCTCACCTCTAGACACAGAAAAGGATTTAAATCATCCTAGTTTTTAATTAACAGCTACAACTATTTGCTCACTCTTAGCTCTTCCTTTATTCATAGAAACATCCCCATTCAAGTTCTACTTAACTCAGAAGCAATAATGAAACAGTTAAACTTTAGGCATGTTTTCCTAAATGTACTCTGAACTACTAGGAGAATTTTAATCACAAACATTGTACTTTCTAATAGGCCAGCAACAATTTATTTTCCTTTCAATACCACGGATAATGATTCCTAGTCCCTCATTCCGTGTTAATAACTGATCCATTTGTGGTGATAAATTGCAATTATTTTTGCCTATATGCCCTTATTACTATGCAAATTTCCCTCCTATTTACTTTCAGGTAGTGGCAATTGCTTGGACAACCCAGATGAGATAATATCATTTCTACCCACTGGCATTAAATAATGACGAAAATATGTCTTAGCAAAAATATCAGAAAGCCCCTATGCAACAAAGGGTTACAATAGAGAAGTGCTTGGTTAAAAATGATGTGATCGGAAAATCTGAAAGCAGAGCAGTGTCTGTTCTCTGAGAAGGCTCACTCTGTGCTGTAAACGTAGTCACATCCCAATGGTGCAGACAGCCGAGTTGGGTGGGTGGTGGCACAGGGGTAAAAGCAAGCTAAGCCAGCACGAAAAACTGAGTTCAAATCCACAGAGCTCAAATGAGACCGGTCGTGGCACATGTCTGGGATGATAACGATCCTTCAGTGAGATGAGAGGTGAACACAGGACGGTCCCTGCAAACTCGTGGTCAGCTACTGTGTGCTTAGCATGAAGTCAGTGAGACCCTGACTCGAAAACAAGGTGGAAGGTGAGGACCTACACCGAGGCTTGTCTGTCCTCTAATGCTGTGGCATGCATATGCCTGCACTCACACACAATAACAAACATTCATGCATAGACATCATCCACACACATGTCATAGGAACACACACACACACACCACAAAAATTTAGAAAATCTCCACAAGGTCAATAACACACAGACTTGCATGGTAAATAGCTTGCTTTGCTTCATTGTTCCTTGGAATGTCTTGGGAAATGGAGGCTTGCGCTGCTGCCAGTCTGGGGAGTTAGAGGCTGTCCCTGTTCCTGTGTCTAGGAGAGATCAGGGAGAGTCAAGTCTAATTCAGCACTTAGAAGCTCGGGTTTGCAGCCACATTGCAGCATTATCGATAACTTGGAGTTTGATCTATCAAATTACACTGACAATTTTGTTGTCTACATCTGTGTTAATATTTAATGGACATTGCAGGAGAAAGCATCTGGGTTTTGTTGTTGTTATGTCTTTGGTTTGGGGGGAGGGGGCCTTCTCTACCTTCCAATTGCTGGAACACAGGTGTGTACCACCACATCTGGATGGATTTATAAGGATTCTTTTTAAAAGTTCTTACATTTAAATATTTGCCATTGTCATACAAAGATAATCATAATTTTTCCTAAGATTTAGGGAAAAAATGAGTTAGATCCTTTGTAAGAAAAATGTCAATCATAGAATTTTGTGATTTTTATGGTTTTATCATATATAAATCAACCTAAGAAATAAAGCGTCATCATTTTGCTGACAAAATGTATAAAATACTAAAAGGATGGCATGAGAATATTGCCAAGACAAAACAAGAACCAAGGAAATATCTTTGAAGAATGTAGATAATGGCATAAATTCCCGCGATTTTAGAATTTATTTATTTCTTTCTTTCTTTTTTTTTTTTTTTTTTTTTTTTGTTAACAGATATAACCCAGAGAAACTCAAACGCTTAGACATACCCCTACAATAGTGTTGTGCAACTCCAAATATCCCTGGGAAATTTAAGATTTTATTAGCCATGTAATGTTAGATGATAGACAGATGATTGATAGATAGATAGACAGACAGACAGACAGACAGACACAAATACTGGCAGACAAACATACAGTGACAATTGATATCAACTGACAAAACTACAAATAGATACAGTACTGTGGGGAGTTGTGCTGTGTGTGGTGTGTGTGTGTGTGTGTGTGTGTGTGTGTGTGTGTGTATTTTTCAAATGCAAATAGCTTATGAAAGCCCTCAATGAAATGGACAGGAGAAAATTCTGCATCGGAATCCATGATTCCAGTCAACAATCCTTCCTATCTTACTTCAGAAAGCTTTTCTAAACAGATGACCAAAATGTCTTTAATGCTACACCCCTGATTCTGGATCTCACTTACTTCACTAAGAAGTTGAGTCTAGATGGTCTGAGCAATTCTGAGTCTACAATTTTAGCAAGATTTAAAGCTAAGGAGGGGCAGGGGGTAAGTGAAGAGGTGGACATACTTTATTGAAAAGCCATCCTTCTCTTGGCTCAGGATAATCTGTCCTCTTGATGCTCTGGGGTCGGGAGACAAGGGAGAGATGCAGGGAAAAGATGTCTCCCTTTGACTCTTTCCCAAGGACTTCACAATGAGAGTTAGACATGGGGCAAACATTTCCAAGCATTGGCAATGGGTTATAGAAAATTATGAAATATTTATTGTGTGTGTGGTTTTTTTTTTTTTTTTTTTTTTTTTTTATGGTGCTGTTCTCTGTGGTGAGGAAGTAACCACAAAGTATACTCAACCCAACGAAGGAAACACAAAATATTTAACTTTTTAAGAAACCAACTAACTCTAAATTTCAACCATGAAGAAAATTGAAAATCCTAACTCTTCTCAAAGGCTGGCCATAGACTGTCATTGTCTCTGGCTGGTTGCCAGTTTCTTCGTCAATCGGCTTCTTTAAACACTGAACTGTACACAGCTCCGTGGGACTCTACTGGGCTGGGGAACAAAGAACCTGCAGGGTTCCTCCTTTCTATTTTCTGGTGAGGGCAGAGGCTCTTGTTGTGACTCTCACATTGGCATTGACCCCAGACTGGTAAGACCCCTGCCTCAGCTTCCCAGAAAGATACATGAGCACCTAAGCTCTGAGCATGAGCACTGCCTCACCAGACTAAGCTCTGAGCGTGTTTTAGTCTGTAAATCATTATAAGTACATGAATGCCACCAACAGCATCCCATGGGCCAAAACTGAGCTTATAATCAGTGTCACCCAGAGAACTGTGTTTAGGATAGTCAGGCTCCCCACGTGCTCAGAACTGTTACCGATAATGGGACTTTATTCTCTCTGAGATCTTTCATGGTTACATAGAGACAAGAGGAAAATGGTTGTTTACAAGCGAGAGCCTCACGTTTGCCATCTAGAAGAAGCAGGCAGAGCACGATGCTAGCCCATGCCTTCTGGTCTAGCAATCTCAGAGCACTGGAGTCAGGAGGCATTCTGATGTTGCCCTTGGATCCTCTTATGTATTATCTATGTGAGAGCGGCAATGTGTGCTGGGAGCCCCTTAGTCCTCTTCTTCCGTGGCCAGTGTGAGCACCCATGGGTGCTGGGACCCACTGGATCCTCTTATACAGGAGGCAGTGTGAGCAGACATGGGTGCTGGGAGCCCCTTGGTCCTCTTCTACAAGAAGAGGTGAATTGTGTGCTGTGAATTGTACCGTTGAGGCAGAAGTCATATTGGCCTATTCCCTCAACCCAGGGAGCTTCCTGGATCCTGGATCATCCAATGGAGCCTTGGATTGGAATGGGCCTGGAAACAGGATGAGCGTAAGAATAAGAGGTGGATCCTGTTGGTGTGAAAGTCTGGAGTGAGTGCCACGGCCAGCATGGAGCGTGTTATCTTCTGTTGAGGACAATAAGACAAAAATAAACGAATAAATGAATAAATAAATAACAAGTCCTCATAGAAAACGTAGGAAATTAGGAGGCTGGGGAAGAATCTCAGTCAAGTGCCTGCTGCACAGAGCACGGAGCACGAGGGTTTATTTTCAATCCCCAGCACACACGTGAAAAAACAAGAATTGTGGAACACTATTCTAATGTAAGAGCTGAGGGGTAGAGATAAGAGAACCCCCAAGACTCGCTGGTCAGCCAGCCTAGCTTAATTGGTATGTCCCACCTCCCAGCTGGAGGCCCCTCAAAACAGGAAGACCCTCTGTCAGATTAAGACTGAGATAAAAATCATGCCACCTGTTTCTACTTTGAAAGAGTCTCTGTCACGGTGGTCACAGTCCAGGCGTGTTGCTGTTGAAAGACCAGAACTGACGGCTTTTCCTGCATCACATCAGGCAATTGCCAACTGAGCCTCCTCTTTTCCAAGTCATTCTGGGCCTTCGGAGGCTCAGTGGGGGATGTCCTGCACTAAGAGCAGAGAAACCAGTGTCGTATAACAGAGTCCTCAGTCCCCTGAGGTTTTCAGGAGCTGCATGCCAAGGTGAAGAAGAGCAGAATGTGTTCCTAGGCAGCCAACCAAGACAAGACTTCAGCTTCCAATGCCCAGATCACCACATAAGCCCCTCTGGGAAGAGCTGGCTCCAGAAGCGCCCAGCAGCCCAATGCTTGCTAACAGAAATCCCTGAGTTGTTACACTGTAAGACTCATTAATGCAAATCTTTCAGTAAATGGTATTCCTGTCACTCTTCACCTTTATCATATCCCTTATAGCCTCAAACATTTCATTTTTTATGATTAAATCTTCATAAAGGCCTTATTGCCAGATGTGTGAGTAAACTTCGCCTTTCGGGTGGCGTATGAACAGAAGTTCTCCAGTCCTCCTGTTACATACATCTCCTCTAGCATTTCTGATGAGGCAGACAGAACTTGGAATAAGAGCTGCTCGGGTAAGAGGCTGCGAGGACCCCATCGCCAGAGATTTGCAGATATGCTTCTGAGGGAGCCCAGAAGGTCTGTTGAGAAGGGATTCATCCCTCACACAGGAGACTGGTTCTTCACATCTGTGCCTGGACCATATCATCTTGTCTTCAGACGTGAATCCAGGCATCGTGGAGGCAGAGACAGGAGGATTGAAATTCAAGACCAATCTGGGTTCTATGGTCTCAGAAAACCAACACACACACACATACACGCACACACACACACACACACACGCACACACACACACACACACACTTTCCTCCGCTCCTTTCCCAATGTCTGCTGCTCCTTCCCTTGTTCGCTCTTCCTTCTCTCTTTCTTTAAGCCCCAGAGCCCTAATGAAAATAAAACACCATTATTTAAGTCATTTAAACAGTTATAGAGATGGGATGTGACATCTTTAATTAATAGAGGGAATGACTCCTGATTAATTTCAAGGGTTGTCCTTTCTCTCAACTTCAGTGTCCCTGGGACACCTGCATCGTATATCTACACATATAAACCTAACCCTAATCCTGTGCACACGTGAACAGATATGTGCATACAGGGCAGCCGGGCAAAGCAAACATATTGAGGGCCTGAACGCTGCTCAAAGCCTGCTCTTAAACCTGGTGCTTGAGATCATTTGGAAAATGCCACTCAAGGCTGCCCCACAAGGATTTGGGACTCTACATTCTATCAAATTGGAGGAGATAAATTACATCTTCACCTGGCTATATAGTGTGGGTGCGGAGCAGATTCAGGGCAGGTGACACTACATATGAGAACATGGCTCAGAGTCGGTGGAAAGGGATCTCTGTGGGACGGTTCCAGAGATGTAGGGAGACGCTGGGGTATCTGGCAGATGTCCTGTGTCACTTGATTTGACTGTCATCTCTTTCCTTCCCTTTTGCAACCCTCAGCCAGGCACAACATTGGCCAAACAGCTCTTCCCCTGCATGCACTGGGACTCAGCATGATGAGCCCTTAGGGACTAGCCTACCCAATGAGACAGGGTCTCCCTACCTGTGTTTAAGAACTCTGGCTGCAGCTCACGAAGCAGTTAATTTATCATTAAAAGAACGCTGCATAAAAGGTCATATGCAGCTCAGGCCCCTGGCAAAGCTCACAAAGACACATGGCAGCCCCTTCCCTATTCTCTGCAGCATGGGATTTCAGGGGCCCTGTTATAGTCCATTCTATACTTCAAAGAATAGGGGGGTAATACTAAAAGGTGGGCCACCTATTTGCCCATTAGGCCATGTTTTAAAATAGTTTTTGAGAATTATTTGCAGGAAAGTAACTAAAGGTCTTGTTTTCATTTCACAAAAATATGTGGATCCCTGGCCTGCTCTAGGTGAAGCATTGACTGCAATAAAGATGAAATATGTTCTGGTGACCATCTAGGGGCAGAACATGGGAATCCCCAGCACCATGCGCTACCCCAGAGTCATTTGGCCTAATCAGCATTATCAGTAGTTTCTATACCACCAATGCCTAAACGTCTCACGCACTGGCGGCCTCATCCCTCCCGCCTCCTGCCACGCTCCCCACGTTGGAATCCTGGTCCCCCTCCCCCCATTTCCTTTCTATTGGCTTGGGAAGGTACTGTCCTGTGTGTTTGTTTCCCAGTGGCGCTGAGTAACAGATCTTGGGCAAACCCTAGACCAAGCCAACCATGTCTCCTTGCCAACTCAGCTTCTGGCTTACCAGAAGTGTGACCTGGACACTGGGGTGGGCCTGAGGATCTGCTGGCATGTTTATCCTGGAGCTGAGAAAGAAGGTATGTGGAATAAATAAGGATGGGGGGGGGGAACGGCTGATAGATGTTTATTCAGGGAGAAATCACTTACAACAGAGACAGATGGCCGCTGGCAGGTTCCTATCCCAAGGATGCCTCTTGATGCCATCAGTCTCTTACTAGGAAGCAAGAGAGAGCCTCTCAGGTCACCGACCCCAGACCTCGTTCTCCGAGGTCACATTTGCACCGGTCCCCACCCCCAATGAGCATGCTCAGTGCAACAGGTGCAGGCAGAGTAAGTGTCTCACTACCATGTGGTGGGAAGGTAGAAGGCGGTGAGGGAGTTATCAGCTAGACAAGATGTGGACCTCTTACATTTCTCTTTGCTAAGTCATCGTTTAAGAAAAAAAAAAAAAAAAAAAAAGTACTCCCAAAGTCCTTTCATGAACCAGGGATACATCCTGTTTCCACTTCCAGAGGTCCCATAGACTGCCCAGGCCTTCTCATTGAGACTCATGTTCAGGGGGTCTGAGTCAGTCAAATGCTGGTTTCCCAGCAGTCAGTCTGGGGGCCATGAGAACGGCCTTGTTCAGGTCAGCTGTCTCTGTGGGTTACTGTAGTCTGGTCTTGACCCCTTTGCTCATCACTCCTCCCTCTCTGCAACTGGATTCCAGGAGTTCGGCTCCGTGTTTAGATGTGAGTGTCTGCTTCTGTTTCCATCAGCTTCTGGATGAAGGCTCTAGGATGGTGGATAAGTTAGTCATCAATCTCATTATCCGGGAAGGGCATTTAAGGCAGCCTCTCCACTATTGCTCAGTTTGTTAGTTGGGGTCATTCTTGTAGGTCTCTGGACATTGGTATCTCTTTTCTTGTTCTCGTCTATTCCTCCCCTGACCCAATCTTCCTGGTCCCATGTTCTCCTCTCCTCCCCTTCTCTTTCTCCTAACTCCCTCTCCACTCACTTCCAACACCCCAACCCCCTGCTCCCAATTTGCTCAGGAGATCTTGTTCCTTTCCCCTTCTGCGAGGGACCTTATATGGACCTCTTAGATTCCTCCTTGTGTCCTAGCTTCTCTGGCGGTGTGAATTGTAGGCTGGCGATCCTTTGCTCTTGGTCTAAAATCCATATATGAGCGAGTACATACCATGTTCTTCTTTTTGTGACTGGGTTACCTCATTCAGGATGGTTTCTTCAAGTTCCATCCATTTGCCTTCGAATTTCAAGATTCCATTATCACCACCACCCCCCCATCCCCCCACCCCCCACTGAGTAGTATTCCATTGTGTAGATGTGCCACATCTTCCTTATCCATTCTTCAGTTGAGGGGTATCTAGGTTGCTTCCAGATTCTTGCCATTACAAATAATGCTGCTATAAACATAGTTGAGCAGATGTCTTTGTTGCATGGATGTGGACCCCTTGGTTATTCCTGGTGCATGAAAGGACTTTGGGAGCACATCCCCCCGTGAAGAGATACTCCCTTAACCTAAAGGCAGGAGGAAGGGCCTAGGCCCTACTCCAAATGACTTGACAGATTTTGATGATCCCTCCTGGAAGGCATCAACCTCCCTGTGGAGTGGGTGGGGAATAGGATGGGATGGGTTGCCAGGGGGTATGGGAGGATGGGAGAAAGAAGGAACTGGAATTGATATGTAAAATAAGAAAAAAATAATAATTAAATGGGGGAACAAAAGAAAAAACTGTAAAGAGCCTGGTGTTGTGGCACAGGCTTTTAATACCAGCACTCAGGAGGCAGAGGCAGCAGGATCACTGGGTTCAAGCTCAGCCTGCTCTACATAATGAGTTCCAGAACAGCCAGGGACACACAAAGAGACCCTGTTTCAAAAGGCAAACAAGCAAAACCTATGATAAACCGCCATGGTGCATTAGCCAGTCATGACAACCATTTTAGAAGGCTTGTGTCCTGATCCATTGTCTACCAAGCTAACAACTAAAAGGCTGTACAATGTTCTCAAAAAAAAAAAAAAAAAAAAAAAAAAAAAAAAAAAAAAAAAAAAAAAAAACTAAATAACTTCTTTTTTTAAAGAAAAGGCTCTCAAGTAAGGGGAATGGATTTGAGCCCAGAGAGGATTGAATGCATCTAATGATTCGATCTGCATTTTAGAACGTGAGGTTGACAGCTGTGTCTTATACCCATGAGAGGGAGGAGCCATCGAGGAGAACTTCAGGAGGGCAGATGGCAATGTTCCTCGTGAGATGCAAGGCCCAGATGAGAGGACGTGGAGAAGTGGAGGGTAAAGTTTGATCTAAGGATACCCTGGGAAGAAGCGAAGTGACTGAATGTGAGCCTCGCAAATGGAAACAACAGAGAGAGACCAAGGATGAGAGCAGAGAGCCACCTCCATCCGCTGAGTGCTTTTCCTCTTCAAAGCGAAAGCGGGGACTCCTAGAAAAATCTTTGTTCTGAGATTTTAGGACGAACGAGGGAAGTCATCTCCACTGCTCACCTCTACGGGAAGGAATACAGAACGCCTTTTTAGGACCTCTCAGTGGAAGGAGTTCATTGCATTATTCATTATATTACTCAAATGGGAAGCCCGCCGAGGTTGTAACAGCTGAAAGTCATGATCCCAGGCAGACTGGTTGAGCCTTCTCTAGTCTGACTTGTCATTTACAATGGGAAGATGAGCTAGAATCTTGTCTTCTGCAAATAGACGCTTGTGGAGCCACCAAATGAGACAGCTAAATTAGCACTTCAGAGAAAAGGGCCCTTCCTCCTCCTCACTGGGCTTGGAAACTACAGTTTTCCAGTCACACAGCTCTGGGCAGAGTTGTGTCCCTTTTTGGCTTAATCATGATCTTTGGCTCAAGAAATTTCACATTGTCTATTGCAATCTTGGCCCATCACCAATCACTAATGGAGAGCTTGTGGCCACGAGCCCGTCATCAGCCTGATGGTAAGACTCTTCATGATTTTTATGAGTTTGGCTCGTCAACAAATGAAGGGGTCTGTTAGACCCTAGTTTGTGGGCCTGACCAAATGAGCTATTTCTGCAACAGCAAATTAGCTGGGAGGCATGTGCTCTTCGGGTTGTGGGAGTCTCAAAATCACAGGTTTGTAAAAATGCTGTGGGTACCTCTGCTGCTCCACTGGCTACTTCTCTACTTAAAAAATTACTTTACCCCCTTTACCTAGTTCGCCGTGTAACTCTCGGCTGATACAACAGAAACATCTGTCTCCCACAGGCATGTTTACAGATACTACACAAATGTAGATTTCCCCAGACATAAAATGACGGAAACACACCATGATTCTCTTAAGTCTGCTGCCTGATTTGAATTGCACTCGCTCCGGATAATGTCTGTTGCTGATGACATACTTATTTTTATCCACTGCACTGTGATTTTCATTTGTTAAAAAAGAGGGGCTTCACGTTTAAACACATGCAAGAATCTTGCCTAGCCTGTAGTGCATAATTTGAATAAATATGTATGTTTGTGAGATCCTCTTGGAAAATAAATCTTCTCTTGAGAGCTTAATATTTTGAAACTGAACACCATGTTTGCACACATAACTTAGTGGGATTGCTATATTTAGCAAGTAAAAGTGTAAGACACCCAGTTGAATTTGGATTTCAGGTAAACGTCTAATAAATTTTTAACATAAGCACATCCCTAAAATTTCATAGGGTATACATAAACCAAAAAAGTGAAAAGTTTTTAAAAATCGTTCATTGCCTCTCATCTGTTGTTCAAGTCAGGTGACAAGCCTATGTTTTCTGTAATTTCAGGACAAATATGCAAACTTATTGCTATGACATCCTCAGCATATGCTTAAGGCACTTTCAACAACAGGGACAATCTTGTTTTAAAGCACGGGCCCTTTCTCCAATTGGAGAGATCTTTTGACTGTGCCACACAGAGATTTAGTAAGTGAGCATGGACACCGCCCTTAAAGGGTAAATAACCTGGGGAAATATTGAGTAACCCAGGGACGCAGAGAAAGATGACTCTGTCATGGGTTCACTCTTCTTGGTGATCAGACAGTAAGGTGATCATAGACACTCAAACACTAAGGCATTGTGTAGCAGAAATCTTAGGTTACAAAGATCTTCAAGGGGTCCACAGCTAGGATTGTAATACTCTCTAAATTTGGGTCTTTTGGAGCCATTACTCTACATTGCATTTGACAGAGACAAAAGACCCCACTTACACGCCAATGAAAATTGCTTTGCTATTAGAGAAACCCTCTTGAGCTGGTATCATTATGTGAGGAGGAAGCCAAGGACAGCACTTACCATTCCTTTCCGAGGTTCACACATGCATAAGAAGGAAAAAGCCCCCATTCTCTCACTTATGAGTTCCTCTGCGAAGCTGCTAGCCTTCCTTCCTCCTCTCTTTCATAATGGAGGGGGAAAAAAATCTCCATGTGTGCATGAGCTTGTTCAAAGACTAAGAAAAGGTCCGATTACCGGAGCCTGCGTCACGTGACATCCATGGTACTCTGATTCTTAGAATCCCACCGTTGCCTCCCCAGGGATGTTAAGGTGATCTGTGGATGCTGGAGATTGAGTTCCGTTCTCTGGGGTCGGTCCCTCTTTGGGGTCTGCTAAAGCTTTCACATAGCTTCTTGAATCTATTCCCACAACTATGTCTATTCTGCTGATTTACTCCACATGTAAAAGAAATTCAAGAACAGGCTGGAGAGATGGTTCAGTGAAGAACCACTTGTTTTCACTCAGCTGTCCTGAGTTCAGTTCCCAGCATTCACACTGGATGGCTCACTCACCTGTGACTCCCGCTCCAGGAAATATGATGCCCTCTCCTGGCCCCCATGAGTTCCTACACTAATGTGAATATACTCCACCCCAACATATACACAACTAAAACTACTTTTTTTTTTTCACGAGAAAAAGATAACGATTCAAGTATTTTATTGCTTGAAACCAAAACCACATGCAGTACACTCATATTCACAGCAGTGATATTTGAATTGTCCAAATGTTCACTGAGGAATAAGTAGGTAAACAAACATACAATATGCACACTATAGAATACTATTTGGTTGTTAACGTGATGGAGACGTGCTACAGCGTGGGTGAAAATTGAGGAAATTATGCTAAGTGAAGTAAATGGGGACAGATAATATATGTATACTCCATGCATATGCAATGCCAAGAACAGCCAAATTCCTTTCTGTTGTTGCTGTTTTGTTTTTTATTAATTACAAACATGGTATTTTAGAAGTTTGAAAGCCAACGTCTGCACTCCTCTGGGCCAGAGTCAATGCTAACTCCTCCTGACTCAGCAGAAACACAACTGAACACAAATGACACCTTCTTGTTCTAATTTTAGATGGCTTGTTTTTGACTAAGGACATGTGGCAGCATTTATAAGGCAACAATTTCTGATTGATGCTAACGATCTCCAGATGTCTTGGTTCTTCTTATCTGGCTACAGCAATTCATGTTTTCCTCAGCACATTGAGGGTTTTAGGTTCAGGGTCCTTCCTTCAAGACGTGATTAATGGGTCAACCTCCAGTATTGACACCAAGCTAAAATATAGCTCATGAGTAATGCCGTACCTATTTACATAATTCATAGCAACATGAAACATGAACCAAAGTAGCATGATGCAAAAATAATCTTTGCATGTATAAAAGTCCTCCCTCAAAAGCGGCATGATGGAGGCTGAGTGTGGCGAGACGTGCTTGCAATAGCAGAGCTCCAGAGGTACAGATGGAGAAGCCTAAGTTGGAGGCCAACCTGCTTGCTCTCTATAACAAGGCCTTATCTCAAAACAATGACCAGAGCAGCGGTAAAGCAAACCAAGAACAATAATGATGATGTGCAATTAGAATCTGTCAATGCCTAAACCTCTCAACATGTGACATCCTCCTGAAAGTGAGTTTGCCTGACAGACTCATGGATGGAAATTCTGAGATAAGATGGCTAAGGGAGAGTTGAATGCTAAAAAATACTATAGGGTGAAGTTTCCCCCAAAAGTATAAAAGTAAGTTCCTTCTATCTTGTTCCATGATTAAAAGTGTCTGGTAATGACTTGGGTTTCCAGAATGTTCAATAACTTTAGCTCAGTGGTGGCACACAATTTTTATCCCAAAATGAGGAAGGCAGAGGCAGGTGGATCTCTGTGAGTGTGAGGCCTGCATGGTCTACAGAGCAAGTACCAAGACAGCCTACAAAAGCTACAGAGAGAAACAATGTCTTGCAAAAAAAAAAAAAAAAAAAAAAAAGGTAGAACATTCTCCCCCCTCTCCCCCTTGCTCAACACTGAAAGTTCATCACTAATGTCTAAGAGTGAATCAATGGAGCACGCAAGCCTTTGGTGCCACTGGGGAAAGTCATTGCCGGCAGAGTCATCTCTGTTGATGAATTTGTTACAGCAATCTGCAGCAACAATAGGAATTTAAGATTTTCCAAGAGATGGCATTGCTATCTCTTCAGGACTGTTGCCTTCCTTCCCTTTGCTGGTTTGTGTTCCATTATCCTCAGAAAACCAGTCCCTAGGCACCACCCCCACACAGAATTTTTATATAAGAACGCTCTGTGAGAAGTATGAATCTAGGAGCTGGGAACACAGGTTAGTGGTATAATATTTCTCTACCCTAGCATGTACAAACCTCTTTTAATACATTGAAGAAAATGTTAGCATCCACAATCAAGGTAAGAGCTCTCTCAATAAGCAGGGCTGAGGCATAGCTCGACAATGGTCACATGATTTCCAGCAGACACTGGATTCGCCTCCAGAGGAGAGGCGGGAGCCAGTTCTGTGCATGTTAAATTCCGCGTGTGGCTCAGACTTACTTCCTGGTTCCTGGCCTGAAGATGAGCAGACACGCTTTGGCATGCTAGGTCCTTTATCTGCCACCAGAAGAATTTTTAATATGCCGTATGGAACTCTTCAGAAAATGACCCCAAGAATAACCTGAAAAACTACACTCTTAGATTCGCCTAATTTTGTCCAAAGATAGCATTAAGCTGATTGCATCCGTCTTTTATGTCCTGAAATTTTCCAAGATTGGTTTCAGTGGGACAGGAAGCACCATTGTCTCTTTGATGATGGCCTTATTTGGAGTAGCTGTTTGTTATGGTTCATTGTGGGTGATCTTTCCTAGGAGTGCCTAAAAGTTGTTTCCAGAACCTTCTACAAGGTCTTAAAAAAAACCTCCAAGGCCTAACTTTAGGTCAACTGACTCATATTCCTGGGGTCAGAATCATTGGGTCCCATATGTTCATGGTCACCCCAATGGTAATCGCTGGCATTCTATGGACACCTTCCTTCTACTTAGGCTGTATTTAGTCACTGAGGTAGTGAATCCTGGTTGTCAACTTGAACCAAGCTTGGCACAGCTGTATGGAATGTTCTTGACCAGGTTATCTGAAGTGGGGAGACCCAGGGTAAACATGAACTGCATCTTCAAGTGGCACAAAGGTAACAGGAAGTATAGGGGGATGCGTGTATGCAGGGAGGCATGGGTGTGGCCCTTTCCTTTGCTGGTCTTTCCCTCTTCCCATTGTCTTCCAGTCATGCTGGCAAGCTTACCTACTGTGCAGCAGTCACTGCTGCTATTATTCCCCCATGGCATGCAAACCCAGGTTCTGCAGCCTTCGGGCGGGCGTGCACTGAAGACAGAAAGCTGTGCAGGGATCATTTAGCCCCTCCGTGCCAGAGTTAAGAGGGCGGAATCCCTCAGCCTTTCCGGTGTGAAGGCAGCTTCTGTTGGACCACCCAAACCGTATTACTTAAGCCAATAAAACAAATCCCCTTCATGCATTTATTCTATTGATCCCAACCCTCCAGAACCCTGGCTGATTCTATCATGAAATATTTCGGTATTAATTAACAGGGCACAAAGGCAAAGTAGCAGGGTTACTCCCCACATTTTCCCCATGAACTCCCCTCACCTTCTGGCACCCAAAACCCAAGGATCAATGGAGTTACTTTATTCCTTACATACAACTCTTGCTTAAATAACTGATATTCAAGGCTTCATACAACTTTTAAAAACCCAATGTTGCTTTGGGGGACACTTCAGGATGAAGTCTTTGAGCTTGCATCACTAATGCCTGTTTGCCAGCTACGGGCAGCCTAAACATACCATATATCTAAAATGTCTTTAAAGCTATGTCCAGTTCTCTGAACAGAGTACAGCTGCAAGGTGTGTGTCAGAGGCGCTATATAATGCCGGCTTGCTTCTTAATTCTTATTGTGTCACGGTTTTTTTTTCCAAACAGCTGCTTTAAAAGAAGTCTCTTTTATTTCTCCTACCTCATCTTAGAAACAACTTCTTTTTTTAAGAACTACAATATTATGGAACTGTTTTAATTCTTTGTGTGTGTGTGTGTATATATATATATATATATATATATATATATATATATGAAAACAAATTCTCCAAGAGATATTTGTATACCCTTGTTTGTGACATTGTAGTCATCATTATTATTATCTTTGTGGTCATTCTTATGGGGTTATGTAAAAATGTGGCATCAAATTCATGATCTTCTGAGAACTGGGATTACCGTCCTGTGTCTCTACGCCCAGCTTACAGCTGCATTTTCACACTACAACCGAAGACTGGAGCAAGCAAAGCACTGAGCAATTGCTGAAAAGACAAATAAAATCTAGTATCAGCATACAATCAAATGCTGTTCGGACTTAAAGAGAGGAACTCCTGGACACGTGCTGCAACGTATGATTCCATTTGTAGGAGATGCCTACAGAAACCAGACTCTTCAGAGGAGCAGGTAGAAAGGCAGTTGCCAAGGATGTGTGAGAAGGAGATACTGCAGATGAATGGGCACAGAGCACCACTCACTGAAGATGAGTAAGTCTGGAGTTTCCTGCATGCTGGTGTGGACATAGTCAACACTACTGAACCACACTTTTCGAGTAGTTCCGATGGCAAACATAATTTGTTTTTTGTTTTTTAACAAAAACAAAAGTTAATATTCAACTTTGAATGTTTTTCTGTAGGGTGATGATTGATGTTTGAGACTGGTAGTCATACAAGGATTAGAGTATTACACAATGCATACATGGCTCAGAATGTTGTGTAGCACCCCATGAATCAGTTTAATTTTTTTTTGCATTATTTAAAAGTAAAAAGTGAACATCTAAAAATAATTATAAAGGGGGATGGGGATATGCCTCAGAGACTCAGTTTGCACACTGCTCCTGCCAAGGACCTGAGTGCAGATTCCAGCACCAACAATGGGTATTCACAACTCACTGGTAACTCCAGGTACAGGGTCTAGTGCCTCTTACCTCTACGGGTACCTGTGTTCATGTGTACATGCAAACACACACACACACACACACACACACACACACACACGGGAGGCAATTTGAAAATTTAAAAACAAATAAGTCATAAACTTGAATTTATAATCGAATCTCCACACCAGAACAAATTTTAATTTGGTCCAATCACGTAATTCCTAGCCAGCACTAAAAATCATGGTGATTAACTTCATTGCAGAGAACTGTCAAATCACCTGTACAAATAGGAAGGAGCTTAGTGCTCTCAATGTTCTTCTTAAAAGGCCAGAGAAAAACCTCAATGTTTTGGTGGGCAGAATCAGCTTTCTCGTATCTCTCACGTGTAGAAGGAAATGGGGTCTGGAAACCGTTCTTTTTCTGCTTTCGACACCTTAAGAAACAGCCGCAAAGCTAAGATCAAAGTAACAAAACTGAAGCCAGGTTTGATGTCAAGCAACTGCCAGAGTTTCTCCTCAGAGGATGGAGTAAAGACATCAGTTACAAAGGCAAGAATCCAAACTCTGTGTTCGGAAGAAAAACCTGGGTCTCTTTCCTACCGCAGAGGTTCTCAAATACCGATCGCTAGACTGACCACACAGGCATCTCCTGGAATCTTCTTGGAGCCCTGTGTGGGTCCCAGCCATCTATGTCTGCAGACAGGCTGGTGAAGGTCATGCACCCTAAGTGTGGAGATCAGAGTATCAGCTTGAGCAGAAGAAGGGAGCGGGGGACTCAAACAAAGAAACCTCCATGGAGTTAAATGCTTACTTTTAAACTGAGGGTGAATAAATAATTGTAACAGAAAAACTAGATCAGCAGAAAGTTGTTACATATGTATCTCTTGAAAGTTTGTTTTCAAAGAGCAAAAACCAGTTATTGTTTGTTTTAAACATTGTTTAGTTCATTAACTAAAAAGCCAAAAGAACAACAAAACCTTCCTGAACACCCTGTGGAAAGTCTCCTGCAGAGGACTGGAGAACATTATCCACCCTCTCCTCCGCATAACTCTTGGCACTATTTTCCCACGGGGCAGGTGGGAAACCAGGAATGAGCGGCTGGAACACCTCATGTGTGGTCACTCAGCGTGAATTAGTAGTAAACATTGAGTTCAGAACCGATGTGACCCAGAGCCTTAGCCAGGTCTCAGTATAGTGTTCTCCAATGGGATCATTCTCCAAACAATGACACTGGTGACGGTCTCCATGCCTAACCCACACGTGAGCCATATGACCCTCTTTTATCTGACTGGTGACAGACCTCCTGCCTGTCTGATCATTATTTCTACTGAGATCCTGGGTCACATCTGCCCATTCAATTCAGAATTCGGGCTCTAGATGAGTACGGCTTCCTTCAGCATGGCATCAGAGCCCCCAAAACATTCTTCCATGTCCACATCAACATTCTTCACTTTGTGTCATTTTCCTGTCCTTCTCAGCCAAGACTGATTGACTTGAAGGTGCTACTTATGCTCTCTTGGACAACACGCCCTGGGCTGTTTGCCCATTTTCTGGTGCATTCTCTCCTCCTCGGGTTGTCCATTTCTTTCCAGTTCCAGATACTTGCTATTGCCATATAATCTCTACTGTTTGCCTCCTGTTGCTTTCTGGCCTGGAATTTTCTCTCTTGTTTTCCAACTATGTGAATTCTTTTTTCCACCACCTTTTAGCTTTTTACCCTACACAGAGAGGCTCCTTTCCTCTCGCTGGCTACACCATGATCTATGAAGCTTCATGGAGCAATGTCTCCATTGCTGAGGTCTTTGGGAAATACATACATACATACATACATACATACATACATATATATGTACGAATAGAGTACCTCGTGGGACTCAAAATGCATACTTAAGCATCACAAGAACAGGGATAAAAGTAGATGGGAGATAAACATTAGTAGTTCTGTCATTTTCTCCCTTCACCTAAAAATATTATCCTCAAGACCCTGGGGTGCAAGCTCTCCCCGCCCCAAGCCTCGATCCTTTACATTGCTGCTTCCTCTCATGCTGGTGGCTTCTGCCATTCAGTTTATTACGTGACTCTAGCTTATTTTCTTTTTATAGTTTTGTTTTATCTATAACGTACACATAATATAATTATACAATTTCACCCGATATAGCAGTGCTGCTTGGACCCTTGAATGTATTGTGTGGTGACTAAATTGGTGTCATACACAGTGAGTGTGCAGTTCCTTATTGGGGTGGTTTCCCTGGGGTTCAGTGTGCTCGACTGACATGCCCAGGCTTTGAAGCTGCTGGCTATAGCTGGATCCGAGCTGTAGGCACCCTGTGAGGACAGGATCAGGATGGCGGGAGCGCACCCTGTAAGAACAAGATGGTGGGCGCACAAAGTAACTGATCTTCAAAAGAAAGCCAAGCACTCTGTGTGTCTGCTATCATTTGGCCAGTTCTTGTGAGGCAGGGCATTCCACAAACCCCACAAACACTTTGAGTTGTGAAAGAATAAACTCAGTCAGTTCAAAATAAGTGGGCCGGTGATTTGGCTCATTGGGTGCAGGCATGCAGTACCGAGCCCAAAGCACTGAGTTCCATGCACCACACCGGCGAATCCGCGCCCACAAGCTGCCCTCTGATCTTCACATATGCACGTGAGCATACACGCAAAACTGAGTAGATGTAATATATATATATATATATATATATATATATATATATATATATATATATAAAATTAAAGGAGAGGCCCGGGTGGCCTTTTCATCTCTCACCCATCTTTCCTGGAGTACCTAGAAGTCAGGTGCCATGCTGTGGAACACTGAGCAGAGAGGAGCACAGTACTGTGTACCCTGACCAATCAACATAATGCTTAAAATAACTTTTCTTGAAAGAAAAAATGCACCAGTCCATAACTGCCCAGAATAATAACCATGGAAGAAATCCCATTACTAAGGTGCTTTTCCCCTCTTTGTCTTGTATCATTTTCACATCTCCAATGTACTCTTACGTTGTTAAAAAAGAAAACCCAAATCCCTCATTTCTCCCACACCAGTGTTTTACACCTTTGTTAAGGACTGGGAGGTAGAAATGTGTTGACACATTACCGAGCTGCAGAAGGCTCAAAGAGAGGGACAGATGATGTCTGGGAGACATGAAGTCACACCAGTCTTAATGAATAATGGGAAAATGCCTAGTCACTGCCATGACTGACTCATCGGAACCATTAACAACCCAGCCGAGACATGCAATAAAGCCAGCGGAGAACACAGAGCCTGGGGGGGGGGGTCCCTGATGAAAAATCCCAGGGGTGGGGGAAATTTGTCCCATTCTATTTTCACAAGAGACAATGGATGCTTGTACCGAACTCTTGGTGAAAGAATGTTCCAGACCAACACTGTGTTCTTGCATATCATTTGCAGAAGCAGAGTCTGGTTAGAAAGGACACACTTTCCTTACCCTTGGAGAGCTGGTCTTGGGATGGTGGAACATGGGGGATCCTTTGAGGTTTATTAACTGGTCCAATGCCAATTCAAGCATCTGGGGGCACCCACAAAACAACAGGGGTGCTCTCAAGGGATAAAAGCCAAACTGAGGGCCCCGTATCTCTCTGTTGGGCCTCGGAAGCTGTGAGAGAAGACAGAACATAGAAGTATCACTATGTCCATCCTCATTCCTATCCCCCTATCTTCTATCAAGTGACTGATATTGGTAGCAACCATCATTGTGACCCTTACAACCTTGCCCTGGCAGGGGAAAAGGAGAGATGTTCGGAAGATAAAGGAGCTAGCCGAGATTCACACAACTAGTAAGTGGAAGGCAGGACGGTCTGGCTTGTAAACTCTGCACATTCCACGCTGCTGGACTACTAACCCATTACAGCAGACCTACTCCTGGATTTGAGGTCTCTCCTGCGAGCAAATAAAGCCACACACTCCCCGGCTGCTAGTCCTTTAGCTCCAGAGCCAAGAGCCGACAGCTTCCCTTTGATCTGTGCTGTCATTACCAGAGACCCCTGATAGTTCTCTATGTCTTCTCCCCAAATCCGCCAGCAGCATCTCAGATGGCGTTATCCTGAGACGCGACGCTGCCGGTGTCTCTCTTTCCAAGTGTCCCCTTCAGTATCAGTGTCCAAGGGAGTGTTTTTTCTCCTTAATTTGATGACACGTTAGACATTGGGTCAAATATTCAGAGTTCATTAACTAACCCTTGATATCACGGCATAAAAATGTGCTACGTCTGATGTACACTTTTATCTGCTGTCTCTACACTAAACTTCTTTAACTAAAACTGAAGACTCTAGCCTTGACAGAGTACTAACTTTGTGAAACGTAGGAGGTGGGAAAAAATAGACATCTAACACAGATAAAAGCATCTTAGTGGAAAATAACTTCCCTTTCCCAGCACCTTTCCCACCTACATTTCAAGTAGAGCAGATTGTTACCAAATATCTTTGCCTGAAGTATGTCTTTTGGATTCTGAGGAATAGTAATGTTATACAGAGTATGAGGAACTAAAAATATCTGAGGGTTGATTCTAGGAGTCGGCTTCTCCCAGTGTGAACCTGGGATGCTGTTTCTCACGGTGTGAACCTGGGATGCTGTTTCTCACGGTGTGAACCTGGGATACTGCTTCTCACAGTGTGAACCTGGGGAAGCTTGTTCTCACAGTGTGAACCTGGGATGCTGCTTCTCACGGTGTGAACCTGGGATGCTGTTTCTCACGGTGTGAACCTGGGATGCTGTTTCTCACGGTGTGAACCTGGGAAAGCTGGTTCTCACGGTGTGAACCTGGGAAAGCTGGTTCTCACGGTGTGAACCTGGGATGTTGGTTCTCACGGTGTGAACCTGGGGAAGCTTGTTCTCACAGTGTGAACCTGGGATGCTGCTTCTCACAGTGTGAACCTGGGGAAGCTTGTTCTCACAGTGTGAACCTGGGATGCTGGTTCTCACGGTGTGAACCTGGGATGCTGCTTCTCACAGTGTGAACCTGGGATGCTGTTTTTCACGGTGTGAACCTGGGAAAGCTGGTTCTCACGGTGTGAACCTGGGATGTTGTTTATCACGGTGTGAACCTGGGATGCTGGTTCTCACGGTGTGAACCTGGGATGTTGTTTATCACGGTGTGAACCTGGGATGCTGGTTCTCACGGTGTGAACCTGGGATGTTGTTTATCATGGTGTGAACCTGGGATGCTGTTTCTCACGGTGTGAACCTGGGATGTTGCTTCTCACAGTGTGAACCTGGGATGCTGCTTCTCATGGTGTGAACCTGGGGAAGCTGGGCAAAGGCAGCAGTCCTTTCCAAGGGTCGTCAAAGTTCAAACTGCTTTCCAAATACATCTGAGCCCTTGCTGTCTTTCTGATTCCTGTGGTGCTTACGAGTACACGGTGGTGCTTATGAGTACACGGTGGTGCTTCTGGAGGCCACGTGGCATGCGGCAGTGGCATAGTTCTGACAGCTTAGGTTCTATCTTTTTTTTTTAATCCTCACTTTTACTCTCCAATTTGATAAATATTGATATAATCCACTGAATCATGGTGTGAACCTGGGAACTTTGATGTTCCCACTCTTGTAAGAGTGTGGCTGTAAAGTACATTACCACAAACTGGATGACTGATGAACGCTGGATGACAGGATTCACTTGGAGGCTGTAGTGTCTGGAAGTACAAGGCCCCAGAGAGTTGGTACTCTGTGAGGACCATTTCCGGGATGGTACACTGACACTACAGATGAAAAACCAAGTTCCAGCAGGCTTCCTGGATGAGGCACTAACAGTAAGCATGAGGTTGAAGGTTGTGCTCCAATGACCCACAACCAACTCCTTGAAGACTAAGATTTCAGTGTACGCATGCAGAGGTAAGTAAGAATTTTGACCAACGCAGATTCCAGAGGATGGCAAGAACAAACAGTCTGAGAGCTGCTGTTACTGTCCTAAGACGTAGCCGCTCGAGTGGAATTTATACCCCATGAACTCTCCAGAAAGAAGCCATCTATGACCAGGGTAGGGACATGTGGAGGTGGGAAACACAGTACGAATTCCTGCACCCCCGTATCTGGCTCCAACACACATCTGGCAAATTCTTCTCACACGCAGAAGTAAAACTGAGGGGCGGCAACAAAGGGGTAAGGTCTGTCCGTTATTTGAACACCCCTTCAATGCTCTGCTATGCTGAAGTAATGAGTGACTCGCCAGAGAGAATTCGAATGGAAAACACAAATGGGACCCAATTTCCATATTGCTGCATTTCCCTGCTGGTCCATTTGGACATGTATATGAACCTGGAAAGTCCCGCCTCGTTCCTGGTGGTTCTTGCCGCACCTCTCTGTGCTCTGCAAAGGGTGGAGGAGATGTGAATGTGCTGGTGGTGTGTTGAGCCTACTTCTCGTTCTTATGAGAGTGTCCTGTAGCAAGCACTCAGATTCAGTCCACATCGCCTCATTGCAAAGGCAGAAATGGCATGATTGGCATCCTAAGAATAAACACACGGCCACATCGGTAGCTGGTTTATACCCAGAGTGGCATTTATCTGATAAAACACAAATTTACAAATGGGAACTTTGGGACACTGAGAGAGGAATGACGTGTCCGATGAAAAGGGTCAGGTCCTGCAAAGGCCAGTGTTTGGTTTCAATCCACATCTTCAACCCCAGAAGCTTGCTGCCAAGGATGACACTTCTGAGCAATAACTGAAAACACCCAACATTGTTCTAAACAGCCATTCCAGGCAATCCTGAGAAGTATTTTATGTAGGCTGGTATTTCTAGCATCCCGAACTTACAAATCCTCCTGGTTTATGTGATCTATGATCTTATCAGTTACTACTGAGCAAGGATGCCTGAAGCAAAGGGACCCTCCCTGTTAGTTTACCTTGATATTAGACCTGGTGGCATAACTTTACAAATGAACTTGTCAGGCTTATCTGGAGACTTAATATGGTTAAGTAGGAAATATTTATGTTATGTATATTATGCTACTAACAAAAAATATGTATGCTATATCACATACAAAAATGTACATTATACCACAATTAAAACGCTAACGCAGTAACCAAGCAAAAGCAATCGGCCCTGCTCTGAGCGGCCTAAATTATTACAGTGGCTGGGTTAGGCAGGCAAATTATGCAGAAAAAAAACAAGCTACTTCTGTGAGGTCTCATCCCAGCAAGCAGGAATCCATCTTGGGCAATAAAAATGGGTCTAGTTCTCTGTACTTTGAACACAAAGATTATTTTAATCACTGCATATGCGGTTGTTAAAATAATAAAATGGCAAATGATAGGCTTGTGTACATTGGACTGACCAGTGAGTTCCCTACAAAGCCTGACACTGTTAGATCTTACCACCTAAACCAGGTCGACATTCTGTTGAATTCTTGACTTACCTCTAAATACCAGCTCAGAGAGTCAGCATTTCAGAAGCTGAACCCTTGGAGAATATGATCTGGAAAATCCAAGTATCAAGGCTGTGTGTGTTGCAGGGTGGTTACGGGCTGGTTTTGTTTCTTTGTAGCTAGTTCTTCTGTACTGGTGATTGATTGAGTTTATGGTCTCTGCATTCTGAGCAAATGTTATACCAAGCCCTCTTTTAAAACTGCCCAGGCTAGCCTTACACTAAATCTATTACCCAGACAAGCCTTGAATTGAGAACTGTCTCAGCCTCCCCAGTAAGTCTGATTACAAGCCCCTGCCACAGGCCCATTGCTATGAATTATTTAAAAAGTGCAAATTATGCTGCTTAAACAGTCAAGATTTCCATAACACTTATTAAAGTTAAAATAGCCAGGTTATCAAGCAATACAGAACAAAATTCTGCTTTTACTTAAAAAATATATACAGGTACAAGATAGTTGAATTTAAAGCAAAAAAGTTAATAGTGAGGCCACTTGGCGATAGGAAGTAGGAAGTTTCAAAAAGACAGACAGGCATGTTTTAAATATGGAGTGAGGTTTAGCGAATAAAATGGTTTTCATATAAAGCGATTCTATACATCTAAATTTAGCCTGCCAGGGATAATACAGCCAACAACTCAGGACATTAATTATGTTTCAGTCTTTTTACTAAAATAGGTATGGTCTTGATTCACTAAATTAAGGTATAATTTTATATACAAAAGCCTTTTCAAACCCCAACAATGTAGGCAAGAGACTTATGCCCTGAGAGAATTAGGAGCTTGGAGTTATAAAGTAGAGGTTATATTTCTTAAATGCTCAACGTGAGGCTATAGGCACATAGGCATACCTTCAATAAGCAAAGGGTGAAGGAAAGAACTGTCCAGGAGACAGCATAAGGGTATCTCAACAGTCCTCAACCTTTGGCCCAATTCTTCAGTAAAAAAAAATTTGTCCAAATTGTGCCTGCTAATGCGTCAGCAGGTAAGTCATGACAGCGTGATGGTGCCACGCAGAATAAGAGTCACTGAAATTTTCCGAAATTTGTGACCTGCAAAACGATAAACATTGATGGCTGATGGGGGATTACTTCTGTATGTGTGTTTCTCGTATTAGTTGATGAATGAAACACTACTTGGCCAGTAGAGGCAGGAAGATAGGTAGGATTAGGAGACACGTAGAATTCTGGGAAAGGTGGGCTGAGAAACACCATATAGTGGAAGAAAGACCCTCTCTCCGGTAAGATAAGACCACGAGTAAATACTTAGATTAAGGGAAATGAGTTAAGACAGAGCTAGTCAATAAGAGGCCCTAGCCATTGATCAACAGTTTTATAATTAATATAGCGCCCCTGTGTGTTTGGGGCAAGGCGGCAGCAGGACCCGGTTGGAAGAAACTCCAGCAACAGATGAAAGACCAGGGCATTGTAGGAAACCAGCAGCAATACAAACAGCATTTAGAAGGAGGCATTGTGTGGAGCCGGGAGTCGGCTCAGCAGCAAAGCCCACTGGCACCACTTGCAGAGGACCCGGTGAAGGCGGGGATGTAATTGTATCACTAGACCCAAGATAAGTGATAAATGGGTGTTTACTGGGGACAATTACACAGAAATATACAAAGAACCTCTGGAGTGTTTCCCTGCTCTTCCGACCGGATCCGCTGACCCAACAGAAAGAGTGGGCAAAGGCAAGCCACGCCTCAAGCTCCTCTCTTTCCACACCCAAAGGGGTGTGGCCACCGTTTCAGGTCCACAGACCAGATGCCTACAACCTGGATTTGATTTTCACTGCCCACAGGTTCGTAACTACCTGGAACTCCAGTTTCAGAAAACTCTGGTAACACATCCCGGCCTCAGTGGGCCCCGGGCATAAATGGTGCGCACATGCATACATGAAGGCAGAACACTCGCACACATAAAATGAAAATAAATTCTTAAAAAGAGGTATCACAGCTAAACGGACGATGAGGCTGGAGCAGAACGTACTGTCATTTGTCTGTGTTCTCTCAAAGCAAGCAATGGATTTGTTCATTAAAGCAAAACTAGACGCCAGCAAGGCGGCTCGTGGGGTGCAAACGCTTGCCATGAGAGGGGAGAACCAAGCTTATAAACTTGTCTTCTGACGATACATGCTTATCACGGACAAATCAGTAAAATAAATAAATCCGAGAAATAATTTTTATTTTCAAAAAAGAAGTCCAAAAATACAGGGCACTAAAAAAAAAAAGTGTCTTTAGACAGTTTTCCTTGACCTCGGTAAAGAAATCATTACCCCTTCCACTGACTTTATCTGTATCAGCATTCCTTATAAATACATTTAGATGATAAAAAAAAAGTTACTTGAGAAAAAAAAAGAATAAAATATTGGTTCTCTCGGGTCATTGGCAGGGTTTTCCTGGCCTTTCTTCCTTTTTTTTTTTTTTTTTTTTTTTTTTTTAATGAAAAGAGGCATCAAGTTTGGAATGCTGTGGGAACCATTATTTTTACTCTCGACTGTCTATCTAAAAGGTAAAGGAATTGTCAAAAACACTCATAAAAACCAACACAAGTAGAAATCATTGCTGGTGACAGCACACTTGATGTTGTCTTATAATTTTTAAGATTTATTTACTTTGTGTCTGCGTGCATGTGTGTGAGCATGTGCTAGTGCACGTGCCCCACACGCACGCAGGAGCCCACTAGAGAGTGTGCAGAGTCCCGGAACTGGAGGTATAGGCAGTTGTGAGCTGCTGGATGTGGGTGCTGAGAACTAAACTAGGATCCTGTCCAAGAACAGCCCGTGCTCTCAACCACTGAGCATCTCCCCAGCCCAGTCTTGTCTCTTGATGACAGGAAAGTTGTAACAATTTATGTTAACTAGAAGAGTTTCATAGTCTCTAGATCAGACCATTTAAATCCAGGAAGACTGCAGATTTACCCCTGTGTTACACCAGTATAAGTGGTGAAAATTTACTGACTGACAGGGGAAGGAGGGACGATGGGGAGTAATTGGGGGTGAATATAAGCAGAGTCACATAATATCTGTGTGTACCAAAATGCCATAATAGAGCCCATTATTAATATGCTAGCTAGAGAAAACAATGGACAAAGAATTATCCAAAACGAGGAGGAAATCTGGGAACAAAGTAACATAAATTCATTATTTTAATCAAAAATATTTATTCAAAGAATGTCTGCAGAGACAGTGGCTTGGCACTGTTTACTGCATGCCTGGAATTTTCTTGATTGCAATACCTTAGAGTTCCTATCTGTATAAGAAGTCTGCCTTTGTCCCCACTGGGTGGCAAAGAAAAGCCCTAGCATAAATGTTCTAGTAGCATAGATGCTCCCATGGATCCTCTCTGTTGACAGGGACATTGGCCTTAGGTCACTCAGCATAGGTCGAAACTAAGAAGGCCTTCTGTCTCCATGCCTGCTAGGCTTAGCCCCAAATGAGACCTTCCTACTGGACGCAGGGCCATCTACCTGTTGAAAACAGAAAAGAGGACAAATACAACCTCTGACTCTGAGGACTTTGTATTCTTGCCTGGAATGTCACAGGTCAGCCAACACTGAATGAGTTCTGCTGCCTTGGAAGAGTCACACGGGGTCCTGTGGAAACTGATTTTAACTAAGAATGGCAGAGAGTTGGCAAATCTTCATCTGCGATTCAGTAAGCCGAACCATTGTTCACAGTAGCAAGGACACTGAGCCATGTGGCAGGCTTTCTCTTTGGGCCACCAACCAGCTCCCAAATAAAGACATGAAGACTTATGATTATGAATGCTCTGTCTTAGCTTCGACTAGTTTCTAGCTAGCTTTTTCCCCCCTTAACTTAAATTAACTCATTTATATTAATCTATGTGCTGCCCCAAAGCTCATTTACCTCATCTCTGTACAGACCAGCTTGTGCCCTGTGTCCTCTGTGTCTGTCTGGCAGGTCCCAGGCTAGCTGCACCCTCTTTCTCTCTGCCTTCCAGCCCTGCCAATTCTTCTTCTAGTTATTGTCCATGCATACAGCCTTGTATTATTTGTCAATTGGGTACCTTAGGCAAGCAAGGTGAAACAGTAACACATCTTTACATAGTTAAGCAAATGCAGCACAAACAAATGCAACACATCTTTACATAGTTAGATAATTACTCTGAAACATAAACAAATGCAACACATCTTTACTTAGTTAAACAATTACTCTGCAATGTAAACAAATGCAACACATCTTTACATAGTTAAATAATTACTCTGCAACATAAACAAATGCAACACATCTTTACGTACGTAGTTAATAAAATATTCTATTCTACAACAGAGCCAGCCTAGACATGCACCAACAGATGAATGGATATGAAGTCGTTGTGCACATATCCAAAAGAACTTTATTCAATTGCAGAGAAATGAAGAAAATCGATGGGAAAACTGGTGAATCTGGAAATTGCTCTAGTGAGGACATCCAGACTTCTGAGGACAAACAGAACCTCTCTTTTCTCAAACATGAACCCTGGGCTTTATTTTCATTTTCTTACTTATTTTGAGAGAGGTATCATGGTATAGTCCAAGGTGTCCTAGGACTCAGTACGTAGACCAGGCTGGCCTCAGATCTATAGAGATTCGCCTGCCTCTGCCTCCTGAGCGCTGAGATTAAAATGCTTTACTTTTATGGATGCATATTTTATTTAGCAGTGAGTGCAGGCAGTAAAACCATAAAGGAGACCGTGAGAGGTCGGGGAGGAAAGGGGTTTTAAAGAAAGAAAGAAATGAAAGATTGCCGTAGAAAACATATGACACGTAAGAAGAAGGAGAAGTGGACAAGGTCAGCAAAAGCCAACTTTGTTTGGGGGTCTGGGGGTGATTATGGGTGGCTTCTCTTCCAGAGGACACCAGTTTGGCTCCAGCACCCACAAGGCAACTCATAGCCTTTGTAACTTGGGTCCTAGGGATTCAACGCCCTCTTCACGTCTGCCTGGGCCTTGCATGCACAGACAAGCAGGAAAGACATCCATACACTTTAAAAAAAAAGTAGAAAGTATGCGTGAAGTGAATATTATTACTTTGTATGCCAATTTAAAGATAAAACAGGAGGGCTGAGGAAAGGCCCAATCAAACAGCCCGGGAGAAGCCTTGGAGTTGGAAGGAGATCTTTGCGGTCTCGGACCTAAGTATGAATCCTCTTTAGGGGCCAAGCCCAGTGAGGGAGCTGCTGGGTATGTGCATGGCATTCTCTCAGGGTTTATCTCAACTCAGTGGACAGCCATGGACAGTCCTCAGCCAGAAATGTCAGCCTGGGGCTGGAATGTGGAGAATCACCCAGGGCTCATTCTGGGTGTGACCAGAGTTGGGAGCTCCTGGTAGCCCAGCCCAGACAAGAAAGGGTTTGAAAGCTCCACTGTGGGAAGAGGTTGCTCAGGCAGGTGTAACCTAGAGTCAGATCAGAACAAAACTCCAATGTCCTAGGGAATGCTGAACTCAAGGAATCTTCGTCATGTGCACATGAACAACAAAGTTCTTGGAAGAACTGTCCTTTCTTGGAGATTTTGAAGTCAGGACCATCTTTGGCAAGTAAGCCATGTCCTTTTTATGGATCATTGACATGAGATGTGTACACATGCTAACAAGGTTCCTTGGAATGTGAGGACTGACTGAGCAATTCTCTGGGCAAGCCTGTCCCTTCAAAATGCCACTCACAATTTCTTCTCAAAAAACTTCTTAATATAGTTTCTCTAGTTTCAAAGAATTCCCAAGTGTCCCCAGCACACCAGTGTGATTTCTGGATACAAACCTCTATGTACGGAGTCCATTGTGGCAGTAGGCTAGTCCTTCAGATGGACATTAGCCCAATCCTGTGGATGATTCTGTCAGCTATAAACACCTACACCACCTCAGACAGGACCAGCTAATAAAAGGAAGGCTAAGCCAAGACAAAGACCGGCAAGGTCTTGCTTGTGACAGTTGTAAGATACCGCCACTGTTCACACTGGATGCTAGTGTGTGTTGAACTATACAACACCATCTTATGAGATGCACTAATTGGCTATATTCTCTATACGTTCATTTCAGATCTAGAAATGACCAAAAAAAGACCTTTTGGGGGTCAACTGATCTTCTTCCTTCCCTAAATATAACCTAGTTGAAAGATCTCTATTGCTGAAAACAAACTCAGGGTACCTTCCAGGAAGGAATGCCTGAAAATACTCAGCAACTGAGAAGTGACTAAGTAAAATAAATAAAAAAGCAGCTGCTTTTACGTTTTGGTGGGACCTGAAAAATGGATAGATATCTGCCTGACTTAGAAGTTCCCAGAATCCCTAGGAGCCAGTGAGGGCTTCACCATCCCATCTAGTGATTTGCCTAGGACACCACAGCCATGTAATGCCAGCAATGTCTTCTCCTGGAATGGAAGGGAGACCTCCCCGAATTTCATGTGTTTTAGGCCAACAATGTTCTTGCACTGAACCCCCAATTAAATTTCACCTTTTGTTCCACAAAAGTAGAAGAGGTATGAGCTGAGAGAGTGCATGTTAACCAGGAACAGAGCTTTTGACTTTCGCTTTCAGCCTTGTAAAAGATCATTGGAAATATCTTCCCACAAAAATAAAAGTTAAAACAAAGTAACCAAATCTAAATGAGTAAACAAATTCCACTAACCAGACACAACTCCCCCACCTTCAAGCACCACTGTCTGAACTTTAGGGAAGAGGAAGAAATGCTCAAATGTGTGGCCCAGCTAGCAGCACTGTTTTAAGCTGATATGGATGTCAACGGCTGTCCACTTTCAACCAGCCTTATCTTGAATCGTGATAACTTATTTCTTGGCAAAGGTTTCACTTCCAAGATAATTAACTCCAGCTTACTGCAAACTCAGCATGCGTTCCCCCAGATCAGAAAATAACCTGGGCACTCTCTCACTCCTGAAGAGCTCTGCTCAAGGCAGGAGTGCATCTTGCAAAGAGCAAGGCAATGTCAAGTGTAAATCTCTGTAGTGACTTCGTGATCTGCAGTTTTGGGAAGGCGTATTGATCAGCAGCTGCTGTGTGAGCGGTTTCTGCAAAGGGCGGGGCTTACTCTGGAAATTTCCTGGACCAGAAACTATGCTTGATTTTTAAATTTTTAACTTAAAGAATAGTTTAAAAAGAAAAACTCCCTAGAGCTATTTCAGACTATGAAAAAAGGTTTTAGAGGCCAGAGGGATCACTTAGGATTTAGTAATTTTAAGTATGAATGTAGGGGAGAAAGGAGATAGATTGTGAGCAGTTGGAGGAAGAGGGAGAGTATCTTACCAGAAGCATCTTATTCAGTAGAGCTAACTTGATGAAGAGGGAGATAAGCTGTCTTGTTTTTAACTCTTTTCACCAAACAATCTCCCATACCCCTGCTTTTTCTCTGAGGTACATAATGCCATCCTCCATTTATATAAGGAGATCAGGAGAGGAGCTGAGCTGAAGCCACACAGCTAGCAAAAGAACTTAGGAGCATTTTCTGAGTCGTACCTTGTTAAGTGTTTTTGCTTAGTAATGGGAAGCATTCAGCCTTGGAACAGCAGCATCAGAAGATGAGATGTATAGTACAGCCAGGTCACCTGGTCATGCCTGGGAAGACACAGGATACCAGCGATGAGGCAGCCAGTCACTGAGTGAGCAATGATGGCTTCTTTGAGAAAACAATCAAAGGTCTTCCTTTCAGCAGATGTTTAATGCATGGACCAGATAGCTGATTCCCCAGACACCAAATTTCATTCTGAAGTTTGCATGCTAACGTAAGAGAAATAGCCCCTGTCTCAACCATCCCATTAGGGTTAGCTAAAAGTCATTAAAAGTCAGAAAAGCTCGAATTCTATGTGAGATATAGCTGCTCTCTTCTGAATTTCTAAATGCTGTTGAAGTGTGTGTGTGTGTGTGTGTGTGTGTGTGTGTGTTGTGTGTGTGTGTGTGTACATATATTTGTGGGGACTTAAAGGAAATTGTAATAATTAATTTTGAATCTCCGAATGAAGCCACCGTGTATTTTGCGGGGTCACTGAGCACAGCCTGTATGGCCACAGTGATGCTTACTAATCAGTTCTCAGATGTGCACTCAGAACCTTCTAAACAATGCAGAATAAGGTATATTAAAAGCCAGATGATGGGTCAATGCTGCAGATTTGCCCAGTACCTATGAGGTTCCATTTCACTTGTGAAATATTTTCTAAGGAATTTTGGCTTTTAAAGGACCAGGTCATCCATGGAACTTTAATAACACAAAGAAGAACTTTATTTCCCTTGTGGGCTGAGCAGTGGTCACCTTCCTAAAGAAAGTACTAGCTGTAAAACCCCTTCAGCCCCTTTAATGCATTTGCAGTGCTATAAGAAACTACTGCTTTCAAGTTTAAAAGAATAAAAAAAAAACTTTTAATAGACTATGTTGGGAAATATTTTCATAACTTTTCAATTCTACATCTAGTGGTATATACTTTAACCCTTGGTTTGGTAAGTAATTGGTTAATACCAATAGCCACCTGTTGCCAGATTTTCTACTTTATTTCATATTTATCAAATCCATCGTCTATTATTTCCTGTCTTTACCTTTGGGGCAGACTACAACTACAGTAGCTATAGTTTTTGTAGTAGTCCGGGTTATACTACAAGTACTACAATGCCATCAACTACTACTATAGCTACTACTATTACAGCAACCACCACCATTACAACAACTAAAACTACTACTACTTTAACAACAAGTACTATCAGAACTACTACTACAACTAATACAGCTACTACTATAATGACTACTACTATTGCAACTTCTGCTACTACTACAGCTACCACAACAACTACTACTACAGCTACTGACTACTCCCCCCTCTAATGTATGCAGGCTTCTTTAGATGAAACCTCAAATTGATACTATTTGGATGTAATGTCTCAAGTGCACTGGAAACTATGTAGCGATAGCTGTAGTTACTCCACATGTTTGTATTTCTCTAATTTCAGCCATTCTTTGGTCATTTTTCCAGGGCGTCTATTGTTCACCAGGCTCTGCATCACAGATTCAGTAGGAAACAAAATAGAATTAAAAAGTCGCTCCTTTTTGAAAGTCTCTGTATGAAAGTAGAAGTTGCGAGAGGCAACATCGGCGTGCAGTGCTAGATTGTAATGCGCTACTGAAGAGCCGTGCCAGCATGAGAGAGAGGGCAGACTTGAAGAACTGGAAGAAGAAAAGGCAGTTTTCAATATGATGCCTGCACAAGATGTCCCAGAGGAAGACAAGAGAAAACAAGCACAGGATTTCAGGGAAACCGAGTCCCAGCTGAAAGGCAGAACACTGAAGCCAGTGTGCCTTGCGGACATGCAAGGCACCGTGCAGGAGGTAACAGAGGCAGGACAGCAGCGGCTGGAGTCGGCATCAGTCTATTTAGTTGGGAATAAATGAACGTGATTGAGCAAAGGAGTGAAATGATACCTGATATATCTCTCTGTGTTGGGGTGGTGGCGCACACACGTGTGCAGGTGCCTCGTCTGTGCACATACATGTGTGCATGTGGAGGTCAAAGAATAGCCACAGGTGTTGGTCCACAGGTATTCATTGACCTGGAAGTCACCATGTAGACTAGGTGGGTTGGCCAGGCGAGCCCCGGCAATCTCCCTGTCTTTGCCACCCAGTGCTGGGATTAAAGTGTGTGCCACCATACCCAGCTCTTCTCCGTGGGATCTAAGACTCAGACTCAGCTAGCACGTCACCAAGTGAACACCTCCACCACCATAGTTCTCTTCTTCTTTAGACTGATGGGTTGGCAGAGTCTCCAGAAGACCGAGAAACGGCCAGCGCAGGCGAACACCTAAGCAGCTACCGCAAAAGCTGTGACGAGAACAATGCCGAGCGGAGACTGGGAAGTGGTAAGAGAGAGTTGACTTCGGACCTGTTCGAAAGAAGAGTCAGCATAACTTGCTGTAGGTTGGGTATGGGTGTGGTCAATAACTTCAGGATTCTGACTAGAAGGCCGAGTGCCAGATAAGTATTCCCTGACGGTGTAGCCAGTCTCTAAAGAAGGTGGTGGTAGGACGTGGGTCAAGAAGATGGGGTAGAGAGGTTCTGGTGGGAAAGAATTCCTGTGGGAAAGCAAAAGAGCCGCAGAGTGGCCTGATTTCTGAAAGGCGCACATAGCAGCCATAAGTCGATGTGCTGAGAGGAGCAGGAGCCAGGGATTGCTCTTTAGAGAGGACATCTTCAGAGAGAGGAGGAGGCTAGAAAGAGTACAGCTGGAGCTTTCGGTGAAAACTTGTGACACCAATACAGGCATTAATTTATACATGGATAGTAAGGACGCAACTAAGTAGAAATACACACGCAAATGAGAAGAGAGAGATTTGCGTATCATTGTGTGCCGTTTATTCCCCGCTTCATCCTCTGAGAAGACCTGGAGTTTACATCTGATAAACCAGTTGGAAGGAATAGTCAGAGCCAAACCTCACTTCTGGGTGACATTTTCTAGCAAAAAAAGAAACCACCACTCCTTGGAAGAGAGAGAGAGAGAGAGCTCTTCCAAGGCCTGGGACAACAAAGATACGAGGCGGGATGTCTTGTGGTACCAGACAGTGAGTGCTTAGAGATCACTGTCCTAGCTTGAAGGGACATCCCACCACAAAACCTGAGTTAATCTGGACATTGAAACATATAACCAAGGGTAGTAGAATGCCACCCATTAAAATGGATAGAATTAGTTTACCTGAGAGTAAATCAATAAAAGGTTGGGGAGTGTTTGTAAAAGACTGAAAAACAACAAATGCAAAAGAGATACAACACAAAATTGCAGAGTTCTTGGTAAGAACCATGGTGATGGCAGACGTGGACATGAGTCCCACTAGAATTCAAGGACAATGGAGTGTTAGCACGGGCAGAATGTATCCCATACAATGCCTAGACTGCAAAGGAAGAAATGATGACTTGATAATCCCAGTGTTCACCAGTATTCAGCAACTAGGCGATCATGTTAGGACAGTCAAACAGCCGGTGACTTGAATGGTTACACTCAAAAGCCCAGGGGCATGTCTCTGGTATTTAATGCGGGAATGCACCGCGTGGAAAGATGGATAAACACCACATCGACCTAAGTTGAAAAATAGCCTTGGGCATCAAAATCAGGAAAGATGAAGGAAGACTCAACAAAGTGCGTAGATGAAGAGAGAGTAAAGAAACACATCAAATAAATATAATGCATGGTTCTGTACTTGATTGTGGGCCAGAAAATGGCAAAAATTGGCACCGTGAAAGAAAATCAGCAAAATCTGACTGGACTCTACAGATGGTTGGCTGATGACGTCATCACAATGTTAGTGGGTATTTATGGGAGGGTGTGTCCTGTTTGGGGAGGGGGTGTGTACACTGGAGAATTTGAGAGCACTGGAGCCTTAAGTTTGCACTTGATCTTTAGTGGGTTAGAAAAAGAATATTAACCATGAGCACCCACATATCTAAAAGTTATCCATTTAAGGCTATAGCAAATGTAACGTAATAACAATTGATAAAACCCAGAGAGAAAGATATATGGTTTCCCACTTTCTACAGTTGAAATTATTTTAAAATCTAAAGTGAACTATAAAAATGGGACTGTATTCGTCTGTTAGTGTTATTCTATCTTTGTACAGAAAAAGAAAACATTAGAAGTTATGAATAAGCAGTGCCATACAAAAAGGTTGAAAAGGAGTTTGTTGTTGTTGTGTGTTCTCACTCTGTTTATTTTAAACAGGGTGTCTCTACATATCCCAGACTGGCTTCAAACTCAAGCCCCTCCCGCCGTAGCCCCACACTTTGCCACCAGGCCTGATTTGCTGAGTTTTAAATGGAAGGAAACTCAGTGTATATGAGAAGTGTAATGGACTGATGAGGACGTGTACAGAGGCACAGGTTTCACCATAACAAGTGTAAACAAAGGGATTTTGCTAAGAGGGTGGGACTGAATGCTGTGTTCAAATTTTAAGGTCAGAGGCAACACGGAGGATAAGAGATGGTAAAAGGCCATGAAATGGGAGAGGCAGAAGAAACCTTAAAAGAATTCACCCAATGCAGCTGCCATTTGTATTAAACAACACAGAAGGCTCTCTCAAGTGACATTTACCCATTCAGATAGCCACCATTGATTAAAAACAGAGCCAACCAGTACAAAAGCTATACACACACACATACACACACACACACACACACACACACACACACACACACACACCATCGTTAACCAGGGGGCCATTCAAGGTTAGTGAAATTCTCAGTCATAAAGAATACATAGGCAGGATGGGCTCTAGATAAAAGATAGTCATTTGGCAACAGGCACCACAGGTTACAGGTGACCTTTGAGCCCTTTAAACACTTCCCAGTAAAGTTGCTACTGGTCGAATGTTCACTGCACTCGGTGTGTCTCAGATGAATTATCTTAATTAATCCCTAAACCAGCTCTACCCTGTGGTACCTGTATCTTCTCTTCTTAAATAAGAAAAAATGAACCTTAAGATGTGTCCTACATGTGCTCCTGTAGGTCACATACCAGACTTGTAGCCCAGCTGGCTGCTGGAATTCCATTCCCTGTCTCCTAGTCTCGGAGTCATCAAGGACTGATGCCTACAAGGTCCGGCCCTTTCTGCTATCTGCTCCTCCACCAGCTGCAAACACTCAGCAGTCCAGCATCTGCTAATTCTGCCACTATGAACCTTGATTCTTTTCCTCTGATTTGTTTCTGTGTATCAGGCTTTCTCATTTGCATGTTGTTGTTGTAAGTCTTCTATGGTTTCAGGGAAAAAAAAAATCATTTCCCTGAGCCAGAACTTTCAGGATGGTTCCACAGTCCCTGGCAGAAATGGCCCCTGTTGCATCCTAGCACATCCCCCATGGGGCATGGCTTCTACCCCCACTAGATCAGAGGCATGGCTTCTACCCCCTGTAGATCAGATATTCCCCCTGGTGATTAAGTAAACCTGGACTCCAGCTAGTGCAAGCCACACCTTCATTCTGTCCATTGTTTTACCCAGTTCCGGTCAAAGTGCAGTTCTCTAGGGGAACACTCAGCCCAGGTTGCTGAAACATCTCCATTTGAGCGTGTTGCTGCCTGCCTGTGCTACCTGAGATTTTTGGAGCCTGAAGAAGGGTGAGCACTGTTTTGTCCATTCTGAGAGTGGAGTGCCAACAACAAACACTGGCTGTCAAGGGGATGTTCTCAGTCCTCAAGGTGGACTTGGGAAACAAAATGGTTACTCTGTAAATTCAGGGAATCATTGCTACAAAATAGCACAGATTACTTAACCAATATTTGACAGGAAGTCATCTTGGAATGTCCCCAATGCGCCCCTTTGTAAGGACCTAACTACTGACTTCCCTTATAGTCTTTTCCTCCACTTCATCCCATGGAGCACTTCACAAAACATGCATACACATTGTAGGTACGTTTGACAGCACCACACCTGCACTCTCCGGTGCAAACCTTTCCCTAATGGACCATTAAATGCGCTGTTTGGACAGCTAATTTTGAAATGTTTCTAAACTAATAGGCACTTGGCAATGTAGCACATTCACATAGAGTCAGTCATTTCTGGCTGATTGGATGGCTCTTCAGACTTGTGCTTGTCATTTTTTTAATAGTTTTTATCCCTGGGAAGGCTTGGGAAGGCTTTACCAAATCAGCTTTCAGGAAGGCTCTGCTTCAGGAGATGCTAACGGGGCTGAGTACACGAGGGATGCACCTGAACAGCCTAGGCAGATTGTGTAGGTTCACTGGGAGTTAAGTCTCCTGGGTAGATGTGGAGCCAAAAGTGCAGATAATAGATGCTTTGTTTACCATCAAAGGCCTAAGGAGTCCTACAAATGGCTGTGCAAATGCACAGCATGGGCCATGTGTTTGCATGGCCTGGGCTCTTTAAACCCAAGGCAGAATCTCAAAAGCAAGAGATTGACATAGTAGCCTTCAGAGCACAGGAGGGAGTGATTGTGTGGGTACTGGGTCCCCTGGGTACAGTCTGGAGAAGAAAAAGTAGTAATTCTATACTGCTTGGGCATGCAACTTACCAATGGCACCCTCCCCCAAGCCAATCTCTGGCCTATATCCCTTGACTCTTTGCTGCAATAGTGCTAATTCTTTCCAGAGATTGCAAAAAATGTAACCAACAGAAAACACATTCCTTGTTCAAACACTTGAGTACATTCAGGGGCGTTACAACCTCTTTCCTTCCGCCAGTCTTTACCTACACAGAACTGTGTGTGCACTTGTGTGTCTGGGTCTGGGCAGGAAGGATTCCTCCATGCTTGCAGAGGCTGCTAGCTAGCAAGCACAGGGAGGCCTGGCAGAAGACTTTGCGAGCGCGCCCTGTTCCCAGGCCGGTATAGGGCGGGGCCAGTATGGGGTCCGCCTAGGTGCTGGGCGCAGCCAACTAGCGCGCCCGGAGGGCGGGCCGGATCGGGCTGAGCGGCACCGGCTGTCACAGGCGCCCAATGCGCGCTGCAGGTGGCAAGTTGGAGGTGCTGCCACCACCTCTGCAGGAGAATCCCGGGTCTGGTGGCCCCTTGCAGCCTCCAGGAGCCCTTTCCCGCCGCTGAGTCCGAGCCCAGACCCGGAAGGAGCCAAAGGAAACAGCCGCTGTGCAGGGACTAGGGAGCTGCGCTCCATTCCTGAGCCCTTGCACTAGTTTGTTATCTCCGAGGAAGGTTGTGCCTGGGGGCTGGGAACAGGTTCGGAAAGAAGACGGAGAGGAAGGCTTCTGCTATCCAGGTGAGCGAGCGCCTTTCCTCCCCAGTGTCCCCTCCTTCCCCGCAGTAGGAGCCAAATCAGAGCGCTGGTTCTCCCCGTGGGCAGTGGCCGGGGAGAGGCGCCTGCCCTTGGCTGAGGTCGATCGCTGAGAAGCGAGGAAGAGGCGAGGCTAGCCGGGCTGGAGGCTACCTGCCGGCGCCCTCCTGGAATGCATAGGTTCTCCTGAGCGAACACTCAGGAGTGGAGAGACCGGCAGAAAGGTGTTTTGGAGGTAACCGGAGGGCTTGCACTCTACCTTGGGCTAGCCTGATTTAGCCCCATGTTCGCCGCGTGGAGATGCAGCGGGAGCGGGGCGCGGCTCCCCGGTGATCGTCTCCCCCAAGCCAGAGCGCTGGACCGGGAGAGCTCGCGAATCTCTCAGTCCCCAGGAGCCAGAGGCTCTGGAGGACGTCATCCCTCTCCGCTCTGGCAACTCCTCCTCCACCCTCTCGCCCCCACCCCTCGGCACTGGATGCCTAGCCAGCCGATTCGGAGATTCTGTGCTAGTGCCAACGCGCGGAGTGGTGGCTGCTGTCACTCTGCTCCCTGCCCTTGCAGGAGTTGGAGCGCCTAGGGGTCCTACCCCCTGCCCCCCACCGCCTGGGTTATGAGCCAGAGGCTAACTAGTTCTCTACGAGGACTCGCTTTCCAGTGCTCTCTCTATCCCCTCCTCCATGCTGCTCAAACCCTTTGCCCAACGCGTAATCTCAGGACCTAGATCTCTCTGGTCCTGGGAGGAATTGGGGAGCCTCCTAAGAAGGAACCAGCCGTGGCTCTGAAGCCAGAACCTTGTCTCCATCTCAGCATTTCAGTCCTGTGCGGGTGGTCAGTGGTTTGACCTCCAGGTTCCGGGCTGACTGCTCCCAGGGCACGGAAAGCAAAATGAAAGGGTTTGATTGCTTTCGTGTGTGTGTGTGTGTGTGTGTGTGTGTGTGTGTGTGTGTGTGTGTGTGTGTGTGTGTGCACGCACGCCCGTAGGTGTCTTGGATTCTCTGGGAGGCAGAGAGGCAGGAGCCCTCTTCCCCCTGCCCTATCACGCAATGCCATAGGACCCCTCAGCTCTTTGCAGCTAACTGCGCTCAGAGGTATCTGAGCAACTCCGGGCTTCTGGTTGCTCTCCTTGCTCTCGAACTCCGGGTCTTTCCACCTAAGCTGGTCCAAGAATGAAAATCTTTTGGTTGGAGAATGCGCGATGAGTGGTCCAGGCGTTCGCCAGGCTGCTTGTGCCCTTTTCAAAACGCAGGGGAGCGCCCCTCGCCAGACGTTCATCTTCACGGGACAGGAATGTCAGGACCTCGGCTGGGGATATGAGGGCATCTAGTCATCTAGAAAGCAGAAGTTGAAGGCTCAGAACTCCCTAGGGCGCGCCCCACTCGGAAGCGGGAGATCCAGGGGCGCGCGGCTAGCGCGCTCCACCGCAAGGGGTGACCAGCCACTATGGAGCTGGGATCTGTGGAGTCTGGGTGGTGGAGGGCAGTTCTGGGGTACCCAAGTCATATACAAAGTTGAGAACTGGGTCTGGGTGACCACCTCTGCGGTTTTGGGAGCTGCAGGCATGTGGCGCACTTTGGCTAGAGCCGCCTCTGGCAGCTTTTGCTTTTCCTTCTGCAAAAGCAAAGAGCCCAGAGCTTTCACTCGCCTCGAGCGAGCCTCTCCTAAGAAAGCGTGGGTTCCGACTGTAAAAATCCTCTAGGGAGCAAATGGGGGAGGGGCGGTATCCAAAAAACCCCTCAAGGGCGCGGGGCATCCAGGACCCCACGTGTAGTTGAATCTGGAGAGGGCGGGTGGAGTGCCAGAGGGTCCTCAGGGGAAGTAAGGTCAGCCCAACCCAGAGAAGCACCGCGGTCGGGCCCCACCTTGGGTTCTCTCCTAAGCAGACTTGGTGTAAGGGGACCCTTGCTTCACCCACACCAGGCTGGTCAACCACCCACGGAATTCTCTGTGAATTGCATTGGATTAAAACTGGGCCGGAAGAGGGCTGAAATCCACGAAATGAATGAAAGTAGAAAGCACTGTAAATCCCTGATCTGATTGCGGTTTAAGTCTAAATTCCATTTGAATAGAAACGTACTCTGTAATCTAGTAGAGCAGTTCTGCGCGGGGGAGGGGGCTGGGGGACTGCACTGCGTTGCTTGTGACAGTTGCTGGAGAGGCAGTTGAGATTTGCACAGGCCAGGCTGCAACCATGCTGCCTCGCTGAGCCAGGAAGGGTGGGAGCTGGAATAGGAAACATTCCAGCCCGGGGCTGGTTCTGAAATGACCCTGGGTTGGGGAGTGGGGAGTCGGGAGGCTAGGTGTCAACCTTCTGGTGGTGGCCATAAGCGTTTCCTAGTTGGACTCTTCACAATTCAGACCTCAGTGGCACAGCAGAGTGAAGACCACTCTAGCCATCTGTTCAATGAGGATTTTTGAACCGGTTTCCTAGACTAGCTTGTACCCTTAGAGGGAGCATTCTTCGTGCCCAGAAGCAGAGAGACTATGCTTAAACTTTGACCTCTCAGTCCAGAAAGTGGTGCTCCCTCGTTCACTAGGATGTGCAAGGCTAGGGCATGTCTCTGTTGCACACAGTAGGTGTCTAACAAGCACCCACGAACTAGTGCTTATCATGAAAAATGTTGACCTGGAATAATAATTTCTAGGATGAATCATTACTGAAATAATTTAAAAGCTATCGTTCATAGTTGTTTTCAGGCCAACGTGCATTTTTTTGTTACTGGGTTTTAAAGCTTGGGATTCGTGAAATTGCTTCAGATGAGAGGCACTGGCCATCAGATAATGTAGAAAGTAAGACAGAGATGCTTAAGCCTGTCTATAATGGCCCCTGGTTGAAGGCCTCTAGAACTGGGTGTCTTTCAGGTGTGTTGTATTCCTTAGCTGACACTAAGTTTGGGGAAGGATGAACACAACACTCCACAGGAAGCTTATACTGTACGTGAGTACAGACAGAGACATGATCCAGATGCTGCCCTGTGGATGTGGGGGGGGGGAAGTGAAATGCTCTTGGCACTATAAGCAAAAGCCGAGGGAGACAGCCAGCCGGAAGGATAGGTCTGGTGGCTTGTGTCTTAAGGAGGAGGAGGTCTCCTGGAGGACTACACAGACACTGCAGCCTGTGTTAAAGTTGGGCTCCATCTTTGGATTCCCAAGGCCATGGCCAGCCCTCTGGGAACATCTGGTGCCATCTGTGGTATTTTGTGTGAGCATGTCTCCCTCAGGCTCATCTGATTGCTTCATCTGTTAAGGTGTGGCCCTGTAAAAGGAGGTGTGCCACTAGGGTGGGCTTTGTGGTTTCTGAAGACCAAGTGGGGGGGGAGGGGTGCATTCCCAGTGTGTGTGTGTGTGTGTGTGTGTGTGTGTGTGTGTGTGTGTGCCTCCTACTTGCAGATTAAGATGTGAGCTCTTGGCATTCCTGCTGCAGACTCTAGCCCTCTGAAATAGTCATCCCAATTAAATGTTTCCTTTCATGAATTGTCTTGGCTACAGTGTTTTTCCACAAGAAGAGAAAAATAACACAATACCTGCATGCCCCTGTTTCTCCAAACTGGAGCCATGTATGTTCTTCTTCATATTACCCCAGCCCCAAACAGATCCCCATCTTCACAATATGCTACCCGATGGCATATTTCTCTTTCTGGAAATTAAGAGAAAGAAAGGAAGGAAGGAAGAAGAGAAAGCAAGCAAAAGATGAACATCCCAAACAGGGTGTGATTTGTGCAGGACTTTTAAAGTGAGGGCAAGGATGGCTGTGAATGGATCATTTAAAAAAAAAAAAAATCCAGTCACAGTTTAGTCCAGACAGCCACTTCCTCATCCACAAGGAGAATAATAACCCCCCCAACTCTGACTCTAAAAATTAATTTACGACTTAGGAGCCATCTGAGACATTTAGAAGGGAAGTGTGAGATCTAGCAAACAGAGGACTTTTAACAAGGTAGTGAGAACCAACCACCCTTGGAAAGATGTGACTTCTGCAAACATGGCGCCCAATCCAGTTATGGAAGTAAAACAATCTATCTCAGGGAAGTAGACAGTAATGGGGTGGGCAGGGAAGGAGAAGGGGGGTGGTCAAGAGGTGTGAAAATGCAGTTCTATTGGGGACTTCCTTCTTAGAGTTCTGTGACAGAGCAGGGTGACCCCTGTTAACAAGAAGTGGTCATATGTTCCGAAATAGAGTTGTGAATGCGCCCAACACTAAGTGATGATTCATCTTTGAGGTGATGAATATGTCAAATACTCTGGCTTATCTAATTGCTTATTCTGTACATGAATTGAAATATCACACTTTGCCCTGTGCATATGACTGACTGTGGTCTGTCAGCTTAAACGTAGATAAATAAATGGATGAAATATGACTACAGGGAAGCTGAGAGCTAACGAGACTGGATTTTGAAAGATATTGAACCTCATCTTCACCATTGAGATGGAAAAATCTAGATAGTGAAAAGGGAGAATTTATGAGTTGTCATCTCAACAGCTCACACTAATGGCCAAGGAGAAGAAAAGAATTTGTTTTGGCTTATGGCTTGTTGTGTAGCACATAAGCATTTTATTCGGGAGAATTTAGTGCTTTGACGGTGTTCCATAAAAAGCAGGATTGATGTTCGCCCAGAATGTGTTCTGACCAGTTAAATGTGTCACAGCTTACAGCTAATGCAAGGGACAGTATCCCGTGGAAAGAATTGGAGACACCTAGTTGAAGGAGGCCTATCTTCGAATGCTGAGTCATGAGGGGGTGAATAGTTAACTAGGTGAAAAGCCGTGATGATGAGGGAAATGGTGCCCAGTGTGGCTGGGGACCATTGGGAGATTTCAGTCAGGGATGTGTGTGTGCCAGGCCTTCACACTGAGAGACAGGGAGAAAGACTATGTGTGAGAGAGAGGGCAGGGGGAGAGAGGGAGGAGAGACAGAGAGGGAGAGAGAGGGCGGAGAGACAGAGAGGGAGGGGGAGAAAGGGGAAGAGAGGGAAAGAGGGAGATGTCATTCTGTATATGTTTCTCATACTGGTTAATAATAAAGCACTGTTGGCCAATAGGAAAGGAAGATAGGCGGGACTAGGAGGCGAGGAGGAAAGAGGAAGTAGATGGGAGGAGTCAGCATGGAGAGGCAGGGGAGAGCAGACGCTTGCCTCACTCTCTGGTAAGGAGACCACGTGGAAATACATAGAAATGGGTTAATACTTAAGACAGAGCTAGCCGATAAGAAACAAATAATGGGCCAACAACATTATGTCAAATACAGAGTCTCTGTGTGTTATTTGGGGCTGGCGGGGCAGCGGAACAAGACCAGCGGCGGCAGGCGGAAAAACCATACTTCTTACAGAGGGGGAGAGAGGGACAGAGGGAGGGGGAGAGAGGGAGAGAGAGGGGAAAAGGAGAGGGGGAAGGGAGGGGAAGAGGGAGAGAGGGGGAGGAGAGAGAGAGACTGAAGTGGTGGAGAAATCAATACTCCTGCCTTTATTTAAAAGACCAGAATGATCCAGAATTTGGACTCCTCAATCCTACCTTGAGTTCATTCTATATATCTAAAACCTCAGAGTCCCCATTGGTAACGAGCATAGAAAGAGGCTTTTGGAGAAGTCAGTAACACACATGTAGGTGCAGCATCTAGTTCCAGCCTTGACCTTCAGCTTAGCAGCTCCCCGGGAGTGGGTCGCTGGGCTTCTGGATTGGAAAGAGGCTCCTCCTAGCTGGGTGAGTGAATGGTGACCGGGCCTGGATGGTAATGATTTGGTCTCCTAGCTTCCATGTGACTATTTCATGTGCATGCTCTACATCTCATCCTTTCTAACTCCACGTCTACCATAGACACACCGGCCTTCATCTTCCATTCCACCCCTTCCTTCCATGCACTGTTCCCAATAAACACATGCCACAGGAATATCTGCCACCCACGTCCTTCCTGTCGTGATGCCGGCTGGTCTTTGTCTACCCTGTGTCTCCTGCTTAGATCACAGTGATATCAGTCAGGGTCACACCGACGTTTTGGCAGAATTGTTTTGACTATATTACTCCCTTCTTCAAAACCTCTCCTACTTTACGGCTTTGTCCCCAGCATCCTGCATTTATTTAATCTTCTGTGGCAACGTGTTCATACTGCCCCAATGGCTCCGATAGGAGGTCCATAACAACTCTCACCAATGCATGCAATGTTTAATCTCTGTGCTATTTTCTTACCCCCTCTCCTTCATCTTACCTTGTTCATTCTGAGCACGTACCAGTTCTCTAAACAAAACTGAAGCACCACCACCCTTGTGAGGTTCCATACCTACTCAACAGGTCTTCTTTTGTTTGGTTTTCTATCTTTCCTCTGCTATGGCACGCAACATGCATCCATTCCTTGCTGCACGTTATCTACAGAGAGCTGAGACTATACATCTGCATTCTCCGTCTTGTTTTCCACCAAGCGGTTGCCCAATCTAGAGGTTCCTCATGAGTCCCCGCAGAGTACTTGACTGCCTAGACATGTTCCAGAAGAGGTGAATGACAAAAGAGGGACAGATGTCCCCTACCCATTGAGTCAGAATGAAGAAGGAGCCAACCAACCCATGAGAAAATCCTGATAGGCATGGGCCATTATTTAGAAACTTCAAAAACTGTCCTCCACTTCATTTGCTTAATTACGTGGATAATTTAAGCTTCAGAAGCTGGAAGAATCTGTCAAACTGTTAGCATTCTTCATTGTTGAGATGAGAATACAGCCATGTGAGTTCCAGGGCACTTTCAAAGGCAGAATACATGCAGGCAGCCAAGATGATAGTGATTGGGCTGAAACAAAAATGGGAAACGCTGGGCATGATGCCCATGAAGTGTGGGACGCACCCAGAAATATGGGAGAAGATTCTTATCTTGGGGGCTTATGGTTTGTCTCATATGTATTCGCTCTCGGGGCAACTTTCCATCTGACTCCTGAGATTTACAAGGTAGCATCGTGCTTGTGTTTGATGGCACGTGTGGATGTTCAGGTCTGGATGAAACTCTTCATTCCTATTTCTAGAAAATGAGGAATTTCTTGTGATTGCATGCCCATTTTCTAAGAGTGAAAAGATGAAGCCATTTCTCATGTGCATATTAAATGTCGGAAGTCAAGTGGGGAAAATTATTATAAAAAGATTGCTGGTTTCAATATCCCAGTGACAAAAATGCTTGCACTCAGTCTTAAATACACAAATCTTCAAACTTGAGTGAATAATTCTATAGTCATCAAATGCCCGTTAGCGGTGATGGGTGATGGTGGCTTGCATGAGAATGATCCCCAAAGGGAACTGAATATTTTGAAAGCTTTAGAAGGATTAGGAGGTGTGGTCTTGTTGGAGGAAGTGTATCACTGGGTGGTTTGGGCCCAGTCTTTCTCCCCTGGTCCCCTCTCTCTTCTCCCTCCCCTTTGCTCTCTCTATGCTCATAGATCAGGATGTAGCTTTCAGCTCCTTTTCAAGTGCCACATCTCCCTGCCACCATGCTCCCTGCCATGAAGGTAATGGACTAAACCTCTGAAACGGTTTAGCCCCCAATTAAACGCTTTCTTTTATAAGAGCTGCCTTGGTCATGATGTCTCTTCCCAGCAATAGAACAGTGACTATGACAACCATTCATTGCTTATGAGGAATAAAGGGGAAGTGGGGGTGGATGACATGGTCCAGCATTGAGGATTTAAATATTGTGGGATTAGTAACCTTGCTATAAACCCATCCTGAGCAGTTGTATGGCTCTGAGGGGGTAAAGCTGCTGTATCTGTGTATCGGCACTGGACATGTGTTATTTGTAAAGTGTACATCACCCCAGCAAAGTGGAAATTCTCTCCACCCACTCCACAAAGACGTTTGGTTACACATGTGCGGCTCACACCAAGCAGTCCTCTGTAAGGTTGCTGTGCCTCTTGGACTCAACTTCCTCACTGGGAAGTGGAAATAACTGAATTTCCACTTCACGCAGAGTCCACAACAACCAAGTGACATCTTATTTGTGGATGCATTTTATGGATGATGAAGTGAGACACTCAGCATTTTGATTGCTAGTTTGATGCCGGTTCAGCAGTATGCCAAATACCTCCCTCCACAACCCTTCATAAAATGACAACAGGAAACATTTATGAGATTGAATCTGTGCACAAGTAAAGCCTGAACCCACGACACACAACTGCCTTTAAATTGAAAGCAAGCAAGCAAACAAAACCCAGAACAACAAAAGGAAAAAATAAAACAGTCCATTTCTGTATAAAACGGCACCAAATTCTGCAGTTAAATAATGAGACTGGGAATCTGTCTGGGCTACGGTGATTTTTAATATAAAAGCACCCGCTCCTGTAGAACAAAATACATTTTCTTTCTACTAAGATAGTTGTTTCTTTGAATGTCAGGCTCTCTGTTAAGTTTGCACTGTGAATAGGATCATGTCATACACAAAGTGAGAATGTGTAAGCATTCAGATGTTTGCTATGGGGTTATATCCCAATGAACGATTGTGAGTTAAAAATATCCTAAGCTGCCAACGATTTTAATGCATCTAGCCCAAGGGCATCAGAGCTCAGCAGCCCAGAACACCGGTTGGCTGACTGGAGCAGTGGCTCTTGACCCTGCCCAAATTCTAAGGAGATCATGTCACACGCCATCATTAGCCCTTAATAAGGGATAGAAATTGAAACTCTAGTTCCCACTGGCTCCATATCACTTTGGCCTCAGTATCAAGTTGCACATCCTAAGTTAGGTTTACCTACTTAGGCAGAACTGATATGGTGATGCAAGATTAAATTGAGCAGTGTGGCCTGTCTGGAACACATATCCCAAGTTCTAGGTCTTCGTGGCCTGTCTGGAACACATATCCCAAGTTCTAGGTCTTCGTGGCCTGTCTGGAACACATATCCCAAGTTCTAGGTCTTCATGGCCGTCTGGAACACATATCCCAAGTTCTAGGTCTTCATGGCCGTCTGGAACACATATCCCAAGTTCTAGGTCTTCATGACCTGTCTGGAACACATATTCCAAGTTCTAGGTCTTCATGGCCGTCTGGAACATGTTTCCCAAGTTCTGAGTTGCCCTTTCTCCTGCAGAGTTGCTGCTGCTGTAAGAAGCAGGAGTACCCATAAAGAGACTTAACTCATGCGAGGGCACTCCCGTCTGCCCTGTGAGATATGCCATTGGCATTTAATTCACTATGACAATTCATTTTAACAAATTGACTTTCACCTTCAATATTTACATTTTACCCTTTTCATTGTAACCATGTTTACTTACTTTTAGTCATATTCGGGGGGGGGGGGGAGCCTTTAGACCTGGGCAGTTACATCTGATAATCCTAGTGCAAATACACTTTTGCATGCCCAAAGCAGGTGACTATTTTATCGATTCACTCATCCCCTATGCCCAGATCATTCCATTTGGAAGAGTGAAAAACCTCAAGGATTAACTCTCTGTGCTACGGCAACCTTGACCCATGAATTTATTCTCTCAGAACTTGTGTATTTAATAGCCAGATAATTAAGTTAAGATTCTGTACTTTATTTTTTTATTTATTTATTTTGCATTGAGCTAGCCCCTATTTTGTTTCTTTGTGTAGCCCCAGCTGTACTGGAACTTGCTCTGTAGACCAGGCTGCCCCTGCCTCTGCCCCCTGGAGTGCTGGGATTAAAGGCGTGCGCCTCCACCATCTGACATTTTATGCGTTACAGGTACAGGGAGGGGGCCCACATGTCTGGTTACTCCTGTGGCGGTCAGAGCACAACTTTCACTGAATGGGTCCCAAGGTTCAAAACTGAAGTCCTCAGTCTTGGTGACAAGCGCCTGTACCCACTGAGGCCTCTCCCAGGCCCCAGACGTTATTTTTAAGTGGTCAGATGACTGATACAGTTTTCTCCCACAGAACGTGTGAGTCTCGGGGAATATTATCATGTCACAACATCTTGCAGGTTGTATTTATAAAGGATGAATAATTTGTGCTATTCTTAGTTGCTTGCTTCCCTTTGGGGGGGGAATAGATCAAAGATTAAAAAGAATTAGGTAATGGTGCAGTGAGTAGTGACGGCGCCAAGTGTACGGGGTAAACCAGTTGCCCCAGCTCTTAGCTAAGTGAAAAGCATCATGATATTTTATCTTTTCTACTTTTAATATGTGAATGCTACCCCCTGCAGGCCACTCCACACAATGCTTGGTCTCTGTGGCATACAGTTAGAGGATAACTAGGTGTGTTTCGGGAACGATAAACCCAACATTGCTTTCCAGATTGCAGGCTCATCATCTCTTAACTTTCCTGAATAACAGCTTGTGCTTCTTTATGGGGGGAGTCATAGCTGCTTAAGCTTTCAAGCCTGAATTTCTCCAGCAAGGCCACAGAGGAAAGATAGTTGTTTTCATGAGCTGCTTTCTAGAATCCAGTGCTGCAGAAATGCAGTTTGGACAGAATGGGAAGTATAGCACTGCTTTTGCACACGTTTTGCTCTGTAAATTCTACCGAAAAATAATTCTTTAACAGCCATGATAATTGTAGGTTTGGCTTCTCCAGGTAGTTGCTCGGACCTAGCTCACGACTGCTAGTATATTATTACCTTGAACGAAGTCAACTGCTGTTGCTTACTATGTTACCTTAGGATCTCCTATAAATGTTTCTCCTTCACTTCTCTTCCTGGGTTTGGAGGCTTTCATAGAGATTCAGGATAGTTCCCCCCCCCTACCCAAAGCATAGTGGGAGGAATCATCTAGAATAAATTAAAATGACAAGTAAATGGCAGATCCTTTAAACTGCTTTGAGCTGTCCTCCATTTGGCACAAGAGAAGGAGTGTGTGTTGCATCTGACAGTCAGTACAGAGGAAGATAAAAACCCTCCTGGCCCGGCCGGGAGGTAGCAAGTGGCACATGCCTGCTGCTAGCCCCTTATGTAATGCTCCAGGGAACAGTTGGGCTGAAGCGCCAGGCTCTGTACAGATGTTCTTGCCTTGATGCCTGGAGGATAGTTGAGGTGGGAAAGAGTGTGTGACCTACAAAAATATTTCTCTCACCAAAAGTATGATCCTATCAAGGAATGTAAGGAGATATAAGGAGTACAAGGAGAGTTGGCAGCGAAAGGAATATATGACGTGGCAGAAATAACACTTCCCCCATTAGACCAGGCTAGCCCCATCTGAGCAGAGCAAGGTCAGCCAGTAAAGTAGGCATTCGGTAGACCACATCACGGATGGGCTCTCGGGAAAGTTCTGAGTCGTTTAAACATCCTTTCCCTAAGGATTAGCCTAGCTCCAGTCAGCTCCAGAGTCCTTCCTAATAACCAGGAGCCAGATAGTGAGAGGGCTGGTGTTTCTTTTGCTTGTTTTTTTAATGTAGAACACACAACAAATATTTCATAAATGCAGGGCATTCTACCAACTTGATTTTTGGGTGGGGCCTTAGAATGGAAATTGGATCCCGCATATAGTTTCGCATTATTCAAGACAATTTGCTGGCTGAGTTGACCAGTCGTGTTTTAAACATCTGTCTTTATTTTTTCCCATACCCACCTGTACTAAACAATCTATTTTATTACACCTTTGACACCATAGGCTGTCTATGAATATGAGCCTCGTACATTTTACCACTACTAAACACACACTTCCAAACACAGATGTAGGTAGGTAGGTAGGGAGATAGGCAGGCAGGCAGGCAGACGGACAGATAGACAATAGAGATATAGAATTTTTTCTGGATGGATGGTCTCATAGAGACAAGCTGAACTGTGCATATGAGGTTGCTTTGTTAAGGTTGATGGTATAGATCTTTAACCATGTTTTGTTGACTTGTCCCTGCTCACAAAGATACTCACCGGATTCTGGAAGTTGGCTTTTGGCATTGACCTATTAAAGTATCTGTTTGCACATGATATAAGCAAGCCAGCCTCAGAGATTTGGAGAAGACAAGGTCAGTGACTACAAAATGTTTAGAAGGCTTTTATTTTCCCACCACGTAGGGGAGAAAGTTGGTTCCAGGGGCGTGTGACCTTTTGACACAGGTTGGAAATGTTGCTGATATAGTCATTCCTGTCTCTTGCCCATTGTCTTCTTAAAAATGGCACTGCCCCTACAGTGACATCCCCCTTTTGAGTGTTTTTCAAAGTAGAAGACAAACCATGGCCAAACAATACTTAGTCTAATGGATGTTACAAATTTTGTTTTCAAGAACATGAAAATGTTCCATGTTTCTGACCTCTGGTTTCTTTAGTCTTTGGGGTTAAAAGCCTAGGGTGATAAAAGGCAGAGACCTACTTTCTGAATATAGGCATTCCCCATGTATAGATAGATGACTCACTTTTTCCAAAAGTATGCTTGCCAGTAGTTGTACAAAATTCCAAATTCTTTGCCTTAAGAAGGAAAGTTGAAAATTATGGCTGGGTTTTGGGCTAGTACAATTTTTGTTATGAACTAATTTTGAAACTATTAGTATCAGCTGTGAGACCTTAGGACAGGAAGTTACATGTTCCTCCCAAGATGGACAGCCTAAGGTGGAACTTGGAAGAGAGCAGCTTCACACCAACCCCTCCTTCAAACTTCCTCCATCTTCTGGCACCATTACCCCAGTCTTGGACACTCTACCGTAGTCAACATACTCCTTATACAAGATTTATTACCTCCTTTTTGTCTCACATAAAATAACCATTGTCTTAGTTATGCTAGTCTAAGCAATATGTAAAAAACAAATCTGAATTAATCATATTTACAGAAGGGATTAATAAATCCAGAATTCTTCCATTTGTGTAAAAAACATAAAGTACCTTAGGACTCAAATCTAGTGCAGGTTGTAGTAAGTCCTTCAACTCGATGTTTATTACTCATATCCTATAAGCAATGGAGTTACACATGACATGAGGAATATATGTATGATTAAAAATGGAATGGTATTCATTGTGTTACAGGGAGACCTAACAGGTAAAATCAAATATATATATATATATATATATATATATATATATGTGTGTGTGTGTGTGTGTGTGTGTGTGTGTGTGTGTGTATCACAATATCATAATATTATGATACTAAATTGTTATAATACCATTGAAAACCAATTAGACATTGTATTATAGAGATAAGCATATAGTCCCCCAAAGGAACTCTACAAAGTCAGCTTCCAATGCTATAACAAAATACCTGAAATAATTAACGTACAAAGAGAAAAGTTCTCTTTGATTCCAAAATTTTGAAAATTCCTGTCCACGACCAAGAAGACCCATTGCTTTTTGGGCTAAGGTAAGACTGTGGTGGGTGTGTGGGGTAGGGTTAAGTTCTGGATACATGGCCAAGCAGCAGAAGGGTATGGGTAGGGTGTTGGGGTTCAACTGTTCCCTTTGAGGGCATACCCTCAGTGACCTGAAGACACCCCACTAGGCCTCACCTTTCAATAGATCCATTATTTCTCAGTCTCCGCATCCTAAGACCCAAGCCGCGATCACACAGACCTTTGGGGGACTCAAGACAATGGGTTCCCCCCAGTTCTCAGTTTTCTTGTTTAGACTACGCCCTGTCCTTTCAGTTACTTGAGTTTCCAGTAGGCATCTCTGGAGAATGAAGGTTAGGGAACATTTTTACCACAATTAGACTTATCCCAGACTAAGTCAATATTCTCTCGTCAAGTACTGCTGACCATACCATGGCTAGCCAGTTCGCCTTGCTAACACACAACTCTCGATTTGTTATTAAAATCATAATCATCACAGCTTCAGGTGTGATTTATTCCTGCAGACTGAATATTAAAAGAGCTATTTTTATCCTGCCGACACCAAGGTTCCAAGTCAAACATTTTTGCCATCGCTGTGCACGGTAGTTCCTTGCCCTTGGCTTCTTAGGGGAGCTGAAGCAGAATGGAATTTTCTTTCCTTCTTCAATGCAAGGACCTTGAGAATAGACTAAGTTTGTGACACCTTCTGAGGGGAGAGTAGACAAGAGCCATGAGTGTGGACACAGAGGTGGTGTGAGCAACAGCGAGGTCTCAAAGCCTGTCTTTTGCACAAGTGGCAGATTCCCTTCAGCTCTGTGGACGATCCACCAAGCAGGGGCTTGACCTTGATTCTGGCTGTCCTGGAAAGAAAGAGAAGGAAGCTCATCAAGATACATTTCCCACAGATTAACCGGAGGTAGTGTTAGAGCAAAAGTTGTTCTTCTTGGAATCCTTAAGATGGAATCCTTAAGGGCAGTAACGATGTGTGCATCTCAGTGATATGGCAGCATCAACATTTTTTTGGGGGGAAGAATATCCAAGACACTGTAGCCTACCTTAGGGACCCCTATCTTACCCATGGACTTTGACTTAAACGTTGTCAGCAAGCGACAAATGAACAGCTCCGAAAACGTGTGTATGGGCGGCATCATACAGACTGAACAGGTTAAAAACACACGTGGTAGCAATCAATAAAAAATAAAGTTAAAGAGGCCAAAAGTTTGAAGGAGAACAAGGGAAGGGTTGGGGGGGGGTGTTAGAGGGAGGAACGGGACAGGACAAATGCTATAATTATAATCTAAAACAGAACAAAAGCCAGGTTAGCAGAGGTGACCCACAGTGACAACAGATAGTGCAGCTTGTCTGAGTTCGTTTCTGCTCTACGTCACTGTTGTAAATGGGTCTGGGTCCCAAAAGTTTTACTTTTGAAAAAGGGCTTGCATCCTTTGGGGTGTCCCATGCTAAAGACCCCAGGGCCCTACTGAGTTCTCTTCCTAGTTCTAGGGTGGAGGGTGGGCTGTCTCACTCCAGGTGGGCAGGGCTTGACCTCACTCTCACATGATCGCCTACTTTAAAGTGTTTGCAGTTGATAAGCAGAATGCAATTTTGAGCACTGAGAGCAACCTTGAGCACATATTTTGACTTCAAGAAATGCTGACCCCGAAGGAATTTAATTTCTGCCGAGTGGCTTCTTTACTTTTCTTTTTTTTTTTTAAAGTGAAGTTTTGTCTTATTTAACTCTGATAGAAAAGATCATACATTGCTTTTACATTTCCCATAATAAAATACCAGAAGCTAAATAACTATTTTTAAAATGTTTATTCACTGTACAGTTCTATACTTTCAAAGACCTCTTCAGGTATTGGGGGTGGGGAGGGTGGTGGCGGCGGCAAACACGTATGTACTTGGGCGGTGCGTGCGCATGTGTGTGTTTGGAGAGTCAGCGAACATGTATGTACTTGGGTGGTGCCTGTGCATGTGTGTTTGGAGACCCACAATCCACTGGAGCGATCTACATTGTAGATCTCTCACCAGAGCCTAGAGTTGGTGATTAAGCTAGTGGCTGGCTCCAATTCTAGAAGAGTGGGTGTTGGGGCTTGAACTTAGGTCCTTGTGCTTACACAGCAAGTTCTTTACAGGCTGAGCCATGTCCTCAGCCCCCCCCCCCCCCCAGCCCTCCAGGAGCCCATATCTTAGCAAGGCATCTCCAAATCAAACAGAATCCTTAGTGTCCGGTAGTAGCGCAGAGTACCATGTGAGAAGAAACCCGGTGTGTGTTCTGGTCCCGTTTCTGTTCCAGGGCTACCAGGATGCAGTCACAAGATTTCCACTCTCAGACCTTCCCTAATCCTAGCCACAGCCCCAAAGTCCTCTGAACACCAGAGCCCGATTTTCTGCTTTAAACCCTCCCTGCAAGCGCTCAGGCCAGGTAGAAACACAGCACCTTCTGTCTCACAGGGACTCATCGAAGGGAAAGAACCTAGGAGGGGCCGATGATGACAAGGCCTTCCAAAGTGTGCCCGCATTCTGCTGCCCTGTGTCTGCTGCAGGTCTTCTGTGGCCTCTTTTCTATGAAAAACTCAGAACGAGTTTCCCTCCTCTTTCACTCAGGAAGTCTGGCATGGGCAGTGGCTTGCTCAGGGATGCCTGGTTGGTTTCTAAAATGATCCTCCCCTTCCCCCCCCCCCCAAGCCCTGAGCTCCCATCTCTCACTCTGAGTTCTTCCCTGAGGACACTATCTCTTCCCTGAGGCCAGCCTGCTGTGAGAGGAGTCAGGGAGTCTAAGGCAGAGATTTGAGCTTATCTCTTTTGTTGCAGCTACCAGTTCAGCCTTTCACCAACAGATTTCCCTTCCTGACTCCAAGGTTTTGTTTCTTAAGACTCCCGGGGCTTTACTGGCTTTACTATAGCCCAGGCTTACCTTGAACTCACAATCCTCCTGCCTCAGCCTCCTGAGTGCGTCACCACTTCCCAGCTCCCCTTTTCAAATAAACACACTCAGTGTATGGGAGAGGATCTACTGTGTCCTCTGTGTGATTTCTTGGGCTCATACAGCAAAGTCTGAGTTCTATCAGAAGAAGAAAATCCACTGTTCATTACCTAAACAAAGGTAAGTGGGTTAAACACACACACGCACGTGCACGCGCGCGCGCACACACACACACACACACACACACACAACCTTACCCACAAGCCAAGGTACTGACTGAACATTAACACTGCACAAAAGATGTGTAGAAGCCCTTGTGTGGGCTGGCAATGATTTGCAAGGCGTTCACAGTTTGGAGAGGGCTCAGACATCCCCAGGGCCACAGCAGCAAAGGCAGCAGCCTTCCCTGTTCTGGGAGCCCTGAGGGCTGAGGGCTGATAGCAGGCCCGACCTAGGGCTTTGTAGACACTTTGGTCATGATTTCTTCCCGTGCACACTACATAGCTCCTCTCACCATACCATCTGCTGGAAGTCAAACTGAATTTTTTTTTTTAATTAAAACTCTGCTGCTTTGGGTTCTAGTGCAAATCAAATCTTTTGACATTTTACCCTGAACACTGAGCCTCTGTTGGGTGGCCACACAATTCCAAAATCCATTATTAACGGTAGTTTCCTCCTCCTCTCCTTCTCCTCCTCCTTCTCCTAATTTTAGTAAAATGCATGTGACCTAAGATTTACTGTCAGTCATTTTTAAGGGTGCAGTTCAGACATGTTATGTACATTTATGTGGCTGGGTCAGCACACATCCCAGACTCCTCATCTTGAAAAACTAAAACCCTATCCCCTTACTCAGACCCCCCCTCCCCACCTCAGGGCCCAGTAACCACTATTTTACATTCTGGCACTCCAGGTCTGACTACCGGAGAGGCCTCACATTAACTGAGGATATCATGCTAGCCTTTGGGGTCTGGTTTATTCTGTGTGATGGAGTATATTTATGGTTTCGTGATTCCCTTTCTTTATAAAGTGAGCGTCAAGTTTTGTTCATCTGTTCACCCATTGACAGATACTCAGTTTGTTTCCCACATTTGACTGTGGTGGATAATGCTGCCACAAACGTGTGTGCAAATGCTCTTCAAGCCCCTGTGCTGTGGCAGAGCCCGCCTAGGCTGAGGGCAGAGCGTTTGCTACTGATGCTATTGACTCCCGTGGCGCTCAGATCTCCTCTGCCTGTTGAAGGTGTTCAAGGCACATTGACATTAAACCCAGAACTTCTGTCAGGACCAGGTGGGGACAAGGTGTGCTGAGGACAGCCCATTGTTCTTTCCCACCTGGGTGCCTGGGCCTCCGAGGGCACAGGTAGGAAAGGCCGCAGGTGTGACCTCGGGCCTAGGGGCTTTGTCCCAGAAATGGCCTTAACTTCATGGTGACATGACACTTCTACTCTTAGGACCCACGGAGGAGAAAGAGGTCTGAGTCCCCAAGGTTGAATCTGGTCTCTGACTGATCACGGTCAGCCTGTCTGGTCTCAATAGAAATGGGTTCTCACTAGTCAGTGTCTTCAAGGAATCGCTATGCATAGGCCCTGGCACAAACAGTGGGCTTAAAGAAAAACAGCTTCCTTTTCCTTTTAGCTGGCAGCACTCATTTATGGGGATGGTCTGTAGTGTATCTCTCTTAGGCCCAAACACCCCCCCCCCAAAAAAAAGCAATTCCTCTAGCATGACCTTGGCATGCGCTCTTTCCTCTTGAAACCTGTGGCAGGAAAGACTTGTTCTAGGGCATTCCATCCTCCTGACAATGTGCATGTGATTTCTTTCACGGGCCGTGACTCTCTGTCCTGCTACAGCAGTGATCTCGTGGCCTATCAGGTTAAAACCAGTTTAAATTCTATGCGTTATGTATCCACACTTAATGACATATCAATTGTTTTTCCTTTTTACTAATAGATATCAGTAAGTATACTTACCAGGATCAAAAAGATAATAATAATCATGTTTTATTCCCTTGCTCTTGCCTTTGAAGGATTAAAATCTACACCATGGCCTGGCCTGTCTATCACATATAAACTGACATATAATTTATATCGTTTGGGAGCTGCAATGAAAACTCTTTGAGATAAATTTCAGTAGGTTTCCAGTTAGGGTGTGGGCGTGGTCTAAGTCTGCTTTGCAGCAACCCACCCCATCTCTAGTCCAGAGATATTCCTTTTATGTCTCTATATGTTCGCGTAATCCTTCCCCATTATCTTTCTGGAAACATCTACTGCACATTCAAGCGCGCCTTGTGGCCATTCTATTTGCACCTGTTAAATTAAAAAGCTAATGAATGTTCACCTTTGGATCTCTCCTGAATTATCTACCTTGTTTTCACGGACACTTTCTTCTCTACTCGAGATGTCCAGGTGGGAAGGGATCCTAGACCGAGGTGGAAGTTCGTCACACTTCCTGGGCTGGGGGGTTAGCAACAATTCTTGAGCCAGTTCTAATCATGTTCTCTTTTCCTTTCTGCTTATCTTCCTGCCCCCCCCCCCCGCCTCCGGGAACGTGGGACATGGAACATGGATGGCCCGTCTTCTGGAAAACTTGCTATGGCTGTTTGCGGGGTCCGGATAACGTGGTGAGTCCTGAAGTTAATATTTAAGTGCTCGATTTCGCTCTTTGTGGAAGAATAATTTGCCAAGTGAAATTCCTCGACGGTAAATTTCCTTTAGCACCTGCTATCTGTGTGTACGGAGGTCTTGGGGTCAGAGTTCAACCTCCTGAGGTGGAGAAAATCCCAAGCTCCGGTAAACAGAAATCAACCATTCACACCGACCGGTGATGATATTCAAATATCTTTGGCATTCCCCCTTCTTTTTCTTTTGGTTTGGCTCTCCTTCATAGCATCTCACAACAAAGCATTTTGAGAAGTCCCATTGTCTTCCAAGTTCAGTTGTGTTGTTTTCTGAGGCTTTTATTGAGTCATGACCCTAAGTCACATGCCTCGGGTCTTTAAAGTATATTTGTGATCCATGGCAGATATAAACGCAAATGACGTCTTTCCGTTTGTGATGGATTGTGCCACTTTGGGAATGGTACCTTGCTGGTGTGTTTGTATTAAACATGGTATGACTGTGCCACTCAGTCTCAATTATCCCCTAGAAGATGATGTAGGAGATGGAATCTAAACCCCATAGCAGCAGAAGTGTTGAACGTTAGTGTGACTTCGTCCTTCTAAACCTGAGCAGGACGGCAGCACAAACCCATTGCTGTCCTCTGTGCAGGGCCAAGGAGGAAAATGGAAAACGTATGTATATATAATGTGTGTGTGTATATATATGTATGTATATACATGCAAACATATATATTTTAAACACATTTTCCAAGGGTGATGGAAGCCTTCAGTTGGAATGATATTGGAGGAAAGACTAGTCCAGTATCTTCTCCGCTTTAATTAAAAGATATAGAACAGCCAATCGCAAAATCAATCAAGACTGACTGCGACAGGAAGTTCATTGTCTTCATCACGAGACTCTCTCTCCACTCAGTCTCCCTCTCAATGCGGCTTCCAGCTGCCAGGTTACAGCCTGAGCTGGGTGAGTTGCAGGATGACACTTGCTGGGAGCAAAGGCATTTGTAGTGGCAGTCTGTTATGTTTGAAATTTCTAAAATTATCTGAAGGTTAGCGAGGGATCTGGCATTTGTAAGACTTTCTATTCTGGCATAAGTAATTTGGGAATCTTTATCTTAGATGATCCAGTTGCTCATGCGTTGTGAATTCTTGAGAGTGTGCATTGGGTTTCGTCTGCTGAGCCGTGAGGAGCTGATCTGACTCAATGACCGCCAAATCGGCTGTTAGCATGTTACGTTATGTGATGATCGTTCAGTTCAACATCCAAAACTTTCTGAGGTTCACCCAGTACCTCCCTCGGGGCCTTTTTGTCTCCTTTTTCCTCATAGGCAAGGATAACCAGCTGGGTGGAGATCTATCCCCTTCCAGTAATAATCAGTAGCCAGATCCTGCTTCCTTTGAAGTGATCAAGAGCCGTATCTGTAAATTCTCCATCTGGCTGGGACTTCTGAGTGCTTTCTGAAGATGATGCTTTACATGTGTGATGTGCAGGGAATCCTCCGAGATGTCAGAGGTTAAAATCGTGGAGAGCCGGCAACGCTCTTCCTCCCTGGCTCTGCCACAGCGCCCAGTATTCTTCACTGCCCAGTCCTTCCGTGCTTCTCCTGGGTATCTGTGGAGTCTGAGGTTGTCTGGGTTCCCTGCCTCCTCCGCCATGCATAGAGCAAGGTGTGCAGTAGGGGGTCCTGCCTGCTCTTTAAGAAACAGCAGGTGGACTTGTCACAGGGAGGTGAGCACACTCATGGCCACTTTCTTACTGTTTCCTAAGACCCAGGCTACAGACTTGATGTGAATCCTAAGTCACTCAACCTGGTTGCTAGATCTATCATCACCCAACCATACAGGGGAACAGATTGAGTTATAGAGATGCGCGTGCATGCTGAAGGCTGCGGAGAAGCAACCTGAAGAGCTTGGCTCTGATCAGGGCAGTCGGGTTTTAGTGTTAAGTAGCGTTTAGTGTTGCCTTACACGCTTGCTTTCTGTTAAACAGCTTCACATACACAGACCCTCCGCACTGACAAAAGCAGACTCAAGGTGCGTCCTCTGGGACTGTAGGCCATGTACATGCCATTCTGACTTCTGTCTAGCTTTTAGCTGAGAGTTTCCCCAAGAGACAGAAGCGCCCATGCCTGGGGGCTAGAGCGTGGACGACAGGAGAAAATAAGAAGCACATTAGGAAGTGACGCGGTCTACGGTGCTTCTGTGCCCAGATAGACAAACATCTTTGTGGGGATTTGTGGTCTGAGGCAACTACACACAGTTGCAAAAAAAAAAAAAAAAAAGCAAACAGAATCTAATCTTTTTTTTTTTCTAGGTTCTAATAAAATCTTGCACCTACAAGCTCCGTTTGGATTTTTGACTCCTGTTATTGAGTGTTAAAGCTTCTAAATCTAATCATGAGCCCTTCTCTAATGGCTAATTTTCTGCTTTATTAGGCGAGATAATAAGGCCCTTCTCAAAACCAGAGAGACATGATAAGCAGAATGTTATCTTGGTCGATTGCCCCTCGTGTTCCTTTCAAGGATCTCCATCAGTGGGTGCAGGGATGACCTGAGCCCAGCCAGGGAGCTGGCTAGTACCCTCCAGCTGTGGGTTTGCCATCACCGCCGTCTTTTCTGGGGGTTGATGCCCCCCCAAAGCCTTCAGGTCACCTTTGGTACACCTTCCGTCTGACTCCACAGAGAGAGAGAGAGAGAGGAAAAGGAGGAGAAAGGAGAGAGAGGGAGAGAGAGATGGGGGAGGAAGAAGAGAGGAGAGGGGAAGGAGAGGAGGGGAGGAAGAGGAAGGCAGGGGAGGAGAGGAGAGAAGAAAATGGCCGATACCAGGGTTAGCAAGACACCAGAGAGTGTGTCCTGTCATCACAATTGAATCCTGCCCTATTGCCGAAGTTCATGGTCCATAGTCAATAATTCAGGTCACTAGGAGTTTCTTTAATGCTTGTGTGTCATAATTTTACGTTCATTATCTGTGCAGTTTTATTCATGGACAGTCTGTAGATAGACTAAACTGGGTGTCACAGCTGTTTCATGAGAGGTAGAGCTCAAAGTGGACATTGAGGACCACGGTGCCTACTATCCAGTGTAGCGGGAAACACGAAAGGATAAAGCGGGCGGGCGTGAGCGGGAGGAGATGGAGGCTTCAACCTCAGTCTGAAGGTGTTGAGTCTTAGGTACTTCTAACCCATAGTCACTGCCCATAGTCACTGGTGATGTCACAGGTCGGCTGCCCCTGGAGGAGGGGCGATCTAGAGCTGTCTGTCTTCAGTAGGGGACATTTCTGAAGGCAGCTTGGCAGCTGAGGGCCACCTGCTGGGAGCACTTCCAGCAGCTGAAGAATTAGGAGCCCTTCCTGGTAAGGGGACCTGGGAAGGATTTCAGAGTTCCTTATGCTTACACATAATCGTTTGTGACATTAACTGCAGAGGGAAAAACTGCTCATGGCTTTGGGGCATAAGAAGAAATGAAACAAGGAGACAGTGTCAACGTTGGTAGAAGATTTCAGTAATACGGAACTCTCTTTGAGTAAGAAGGTGGGATTCTCAGGGTCTCCTTCAGGTTTCATGAAGAAGCGAGGGCTGTAGCTCAGAGCAGAGGGCACGCTTTGCATGTGCAAGCCCTTGCCTCCTGTCTTTAGCAACACACGCAAATGCATACATTTTCAAATGCACACACACAGACATGCATACATATGTACCATACATATTCACATATACAAATGTATGCATGCATAAATGCACCTGTACACACACACACAAATACACACACACTCACACACACTCATACACACTCACACACACTCATATACACATACATACACACTCACACACACATACACACACACAGAAAAAAAAGGTTTAATTAAACATTCTAGCTCTAAAGGCAGCAATTAGTACTTTTTAAGACTCCTAACGTTAAAACTTCTGAGCTGGAGATAAAGCTCATTGATAGAACATTTTCCTAGCATGAAAGGCCTTGGATTCAATACCAATAGCACACACACACACACACACACACACACACACACACACATGCACACACATACACACACATATGCACACACACCATTACCCCACATATTAAATAGAGAAATAAATAAACAAACCTTTCACTCATCCTATAAGCATTTATTGATTACTTCAAGTTTATATATTCATTTAAAAAATTTAAGTACCAGAGAGTTAAGGGGGTTTTAAACAATGGGTTAACAAGGACATTCTTGAATACATGAGCACAGTATAAGGAAAATGAAAGGATAATTTTAATATTAGCACACACAGGGCAAAGCAAAGAATAATGCACTAATACTGGCAGAGGGGAGATGGGAGGGGGGTCATATGGAGTGGTTTGCATGCATGCACACATGTATGTGCATATGTGTACATGCATGGCTGTGTGTTGTATGTATGTGTTTGTATGTGCTCTTGGACAACTTGGAAGTGAGATGTTACTTGAGCTAAGCTCTGAGCCTCTAGAGTTTCGAGTTTGGCTTCTCCAGGAAATGCTTGTTTTCATCTTCTCCCTAAAATGCTCTTATCCAACTCCAGGAGCTTCTGTGACTGCTCACATATGAGTGGTGTGAGGAGAGGCACAGGGCAGGTCTGGACTAATGATAGCATCAGGATCATCTCTGGGCTGTGCACTGCTGTGAAATGACTGTTGATGTGGGCTTGATTCCTGTAAATGAAGGAGATTCCCAGGTCTGAAGACACCTTGTTTTCTCCTCCCCCCCCCCTTTTAATTTAAATTTGGAACAAGCTGCTTTACATGTCAATCCCAGTTCCCTCGCCCTCCCATCCTCCACTATCTCCCCCACCAACCCCCATCCCATCCCCTTTCTGCTCCCCAGGCAGGGTGAGGCCTTCCATGGGGGATCTTCCAAGTCTGTCACATCATTTGGGCCAGGGCCTAGGCTCTCCCCATGTGTCTAGGCTGAGAGAGTATCCCTCTGTGTGGAATGGGCTCCCAAAGTCCATTTGTACACTAGGGATAAATACTGATCCATTACCAGAGGCCCCATAGACTGCCCAGGCCTCCTAACTAACACCACATTCAGGGGGTCTGGTTCAGTCCTATGCTGGTTTCCCAGTTATCAGACTGGGGTGCATGAGCTCCCCCTTGTTCAGGTCAGCTGATTCTGTGGGTTTCTGTAGCCTGGTCTTGACCCCTTTGCTCATCACTCCTCCCTCTCTACAACTGGATTCCAGGAGTTTGGCTCAGTGTTTAGCTGTGGGTGTCTGCTTCTGCTTCCATCAGCTACTGGATGAAGGCTCTAGGATGGCATATAAGGTAGTCATCAGTTTCATTATTGGAGAAGGGCATTAAAGGTAGCCTCTCCACTACTGCTTAGATTGTTAGTGGGGTCATCCTTGTATATCTCTGGACATTCCCCTAGTGCCAGATTTCTCCTTAAATCTATAATGGCTGCCTCTATTATGGTGTCTCTTTTCTTGCTCTCCTCTATTCCTCCCTTTACTCAGTCTCCCAGCTCCCTCATGGCCTCCTCTCCCCTCCTCTTCTCCCCTTCCCTTCCTCCTAACTCCCTCTCCCCTCCCTCCATGCACAAGATTTCCTGAGCTAATTGAGAACACCTTTCTACCCCAGGCTGGGGTCTTCATTCTCCACACAAGCCTAGCCTTCTTCCAGTGACTCCTGTATCCCTGTGTTCACGGTCCCCGCTCCCCGTGTCCCTGGCCTTCTGTGACTCAGAGCTGCCCAGAATGGAAGGGCCTCCAATCCTTCCTGTCTGGTCTGGAAGACACTGCCTTTGTTCACTTACCCAAGGCTCCTTCTCCTGCCTGTGATTTCAGTGGGTGTATTGGTCCTTTGTTTTCTCTGCCTATGCTGTCGTTAATTATTGCTCAGTTACCAACAGTGCTAATGGACAAGGTATTATGTGTCTCTCTCAAAGGTTTAGTAGAAAGGGAAAAAAAAATTCCCAGCATCCTGGATTACAAAGCAAAGTTCTAAATTATGCTTGTAAGGCAGCACAGACAATAAGGAAATAGTTAAACATTAGAAAGTGATTGCACTCAGGGCCGATAGTGAACATCAGCAAAACGAGGAACAATTGATTCATCAAGTTCTTCCTCCCTCCGCATGGAGAATGAGCTGATTAGCCACAGGACTTTAAAATCTCTTTCAGGCTATCTTTATCAGCCATTTTCCTGTCATTCCTAAAATCCTATATTTAAAAACCGTTCTTCACTTGAGCATCCCTCTCCAAAGGCTTTGCTCAAGGGATAAAGGCAGAGGGGAGAAGACTGTGAATTTTTTCATCTACATTGATTTAGCCTTGCCCTTTGTATGGTACCAGGATCACCTATAACTTTCCTTGTAGGGCCCGTTATTCTGATGTTGACACGGGCTTGGGTCCTGGCTGGGGTATGCAAAGGGTCTATGTTAAAGGGAAACTGTGGAAGAATGGCTTTTCTATACCATAGGACATGCTATTAGCTCCCTCACACGCCATTTAAAAACCTAATTGGAAGATCCCATTGCATTAGAAGGTCAAACTGCCTTGCCATCAATTTGAGAACTGGTGTGAGGGTCTACACATCTCACAAGTGACCAGTTTTATGTGAAAGCCCCTCTCAGCATTGAAGCTATTGAAAATGATCGTTTTAAATAATTTATCCAATTCGTTTCAACTTGAGTTGAGGCTGTAAGTCACTTGAAAGTTCAACGCTGCAGGCCCTTCATAGAAGATGTTTTACTATTTATTTATTTCCTTATTTTAAATTACCTTGAGCACTGGCTACAGAAGTGTGAGGCCATGAGTTAAAATTCATAGAAACTTCTTTTTTTTCTTCTTCTTCTTTTTGTTTTGTTTTCCCAGACAAGGTTTCTCTTTGTATCCCTAGCTGTCCTGAACTTGCTCTTGTAGACCAGGCTGGTCTTGAACTCACAGAGATCCACCTGCCTCTGCCTCCAGCGTGCTGGGATTAAAGGCTCACAGGATTTGCTTTCAAAGCCGGCGTGGCTATGCTTGCCTCTACCTTAAGCACTGAAGTGCGGGACAGGTAGCAGGAGAATAGCCCGGGCTGGCTAGCCAGTCGGGGAACAGCCCTATTTCAAGACGAGAAAGGTAGAGCATAGATCAGGAACTGGATGTCCCTCTCTGGCCTCCATACATGAACACAGGTTTGTGCACCTGCCTCCACATATAGTAAAGAAAAAAGAAATCATCTCTGTTATCAAAGAAGATGAAACACTCCAAAGAGCCACTCTTGTTTATTCCTGTCTGTGTGCTTTTATAAATCCTTTAGGGAACCAGGGTTAATACTTGGGTTTTCAGATTCAGCAACAGTTTACAAAGGAAAGGAGAAAAAAGAATCAGATTGTATCTGCAAACCGTGAGACAGACAGGGTGGTTGATTGCCTGTAGCAGGAATAAATATCTGCTCACAGAGACCGGGATTTCTGGGTTAGCCCTCACTGCCTTCTTGCTTATCTCCCTGATCCAGCATGCACCTTGTACTTCTGGGAAGAAGTCAGGCGAGGTCAGTGACTCACGCCTGTTCAAAGGTTGCCGAGCCACATAGTTCAGCTGTCAGCAGAACGTCTTGCCTGACCCAGGATTTTGAAGAAATCTGAAGAGTGGGGGAATGACTCTGCCACTTTTTATTGCCTGGTAAACAGTCAGGTCCAGTGAGTGTCAGCAGCTCTTCCGAGCTTTGCAGTCCCAGCAGATCGGTGGGGTGGAAAGTTTATCTCAGGGGGCCAGCGTGGCAGCCGTGCAGAGCCATGGCCCGCGTCTGTCTATCCTGAAGAGACCTTGGTCCTTGGGTTGTGCGGTTCTCTGTGCCTTTTATCTCCTGCTCTAGCTGGAGCCCACTGCAGGGGTGTGGTTAGAGCCGGTTTTTAAATGCAAGCCTGGCTCACCCTTAATGCACCCTGTATGATGTGACTCCAGCAGCCTCTCCTTCCTCATACCACCTGGAAAGGTCTGTCTGGGTAATAGATTCCTGTTCTCTACATCGCCATCGCGAAAAGCAGAGAAATCTGAGTGAAGTGATGGGAATTTTGTTGTTTTGTTTTTTGTTTCAGTAATGTAGCTCCCCCCAACCCGAATGTCATGAATTTTCTGACTCAAGTCGTTTTATATGCGGGAGAGAGTTAACTTTGTTAACAGTTAAGCTGTTGGGGTGGGGCATCCACAAAAGGTTTAACTTGTGCACCCTCGGTACCTGGTCCCCAAATCACACAATCTTTTCCTGGAAACCTACAGCACCTCTCTGTAGTAAATGTGGTAGGAATATCCATTCTACTCCTTTCAGGGATTAGAAAGTTTGTTTGCTTGTTTGTTTGTTTATAGTAGAACTGTAAAGTTTAAGGATATGTTGAATGCTTATCTCTTTTTTGCTTTTTCTTTTGTTTTGTTTTAATTGATCCAAACCTTGTGTTACGAGCGCCACCTAGTGTAGATTTCAGGTTAGGAAAATATTGTGAATTTTCAAATGGGCAAAACTTAGATGTACGTGATCCTTTATTGATGACTACCTTAAATACCATCCTAGAGCCTTCACCCGGTAGCTGATGGAAGCAGAAGCAGAGATTCACAGCTAAACACTGAGCTGAACTCCTGAAATCCCCAGTTGTAGAGAGGGAGGAGTGATGAGCAAAGGGGACAAGACCAGGCTGCAGAAACCCATAGAGACAGCTGACCTGAGCAAGGGGAGCTCACAGGCCCCGTGGGGAACCAGCATAGGACTCAGCCAGGACCCCCGAACGTGGCTGTCAGTCAGGAGGCCTGGGCAGTCTATCGGGCCTCTGGCAGTGGAACCAGTGTTTTTCTCTAGTGTACAAATGGAATTTGGGAGCCCATTCCCTATGGAGGGGTACTCCCTCAGCCAAGATACACAGGGAGGGCCCTGCCCCAAATGATGTGACAGACTTTGATGATCCCCCATGGAGACCTCACTCTCCCTGAGGAGTAGGTGGGGGGGGATGGGAGGAAGAGGGAACTAAAGGGGAAAAAATTTAAATATAACATAAAAAGCAAAATTGAAAAACAAAAGACTGAAGTGCTTTTATGGCTCGGGGAATTCAGTACATTGCGGTTATAGAGGAGTTATTTTTTAAAGGCATTATTGCATACCCTTACTTTCTGTCTGAGTGCAGGGGTCATGGAGCCTGTTCTCTCCACCATGTGGTCCCAAGCTTGGTGGCAAGCCCCTCACCCACTGAGCCGTCTCATTGGCCCACAGTAAAGTTCTTAACCATTCTCTTGTCTCTCCAGTAAAAGGCAGTCACTTCATCATTTATTTGTCTAAATTCACTTTTAGGTTGTAATTGTTTCCTTTGCCTGAGGTGAATGGATTTAGACGAGATTTTTGTTTTCTGGTGATTAAACAGGAAAAGTATCTTTAAAAAAAAAAACACTTCTGAAATGGCTGGACAGTAGACTTATCATTACCATCTGATCTGTTTTGTTGTTATTGTAAACTGGGGGATGTGCTTTGATGGACAGTTTAATTAAAAATTTAATAACATCACCAAATTATATTTGGAAACTTTCTATGTTATATCCAGCTTTATGATTCAGATTTGCTCACTTAGTAACGAAATGGAATTATCCTGCAGTTGACATGGTAACTTCTTCAATTGTGAAAATAGATCCTATTCCTTCCTACTTTCTTCTCACAGAGGGGAATTCTGAGTGGCGTACTCAGTGTGGAGCAAGCATGTCTCCCAGAGACTCGTGTATTTGGGTCCCTGATCTTTAGCTGGCACAACTGTTTGAGAAGGATTAGGAGGCATGGTCTTCTTGGGGACGGTGTGTCACTGCGGGATGGATTTTGAGGCTTCAAACATCCCTCGATTCTCAGTTAATGCTTTCTCTCTGGAACTGGGGTTACAGGTGGCCGTGAGCCACCTGATTTGGACTCTGGCGAGTGAAGCTGGGTCCTCTACGAGAGGATGGTGTGCTCTTAACTGCTTAGTCATCTTTTCATCCATCTTAACAGAAGACAACTACCTGACAATTGCATTCTCCTGCGCTCGGGCATTTAATTTGTTAGTGTGTGTGTGTGTGTGTGTGTGTGTGTTATGCTGGTACATGAACCTGTGACTTCACATGGAGGTTGGAGGAAGACACCAGGGTCCTGCTCTGTCACTTGCCACTTTATCCCTTTGAGACAGGGCCTCTTCCTGAGCCTGGAGTTAAGTTGCTGGCCACAAGCCACAGTATTCGTCTCTGCGCCCCTAGCTCCCACAGCTCTGGGATTACAGGCACAGGCTGACATGCCTGGCTGTTTACAGGGTCCTACGACCTGAACTCAGGTCTCCATGTTTGTGGAGCACGTACTAACAGGTCTTACAGTGCAATGTTTTGTTACGTTAAGAAAATCCAGCTTCGCGTTGGAACGCAGTTGGAAAATGGAAAAGGACCTTAATTGGTTTCCCTAGATGAGTGTTTTGACTTAGTAGCTTCAGAAAGGGAATTGAACCAGGAGATTCCAGGCTTTCACCCTAGAACCACTGATCCACTTAGTACTAGCCGTGACGCCCAAGAGCTCCCGAACTCCCATGGCATTGCTGTGGGCCTAGCACGGAAGTGGTACTTGGTGGAAGTGTGGCCCCATTGGTGTATGGCACTGACGAGGGCACGCGGCTTCTCTCGCCTCGGTGCTCAGTATCCAGAGCCACAGTGCAGCCCCACTCAGCTTGAGGAGAAGCCTGGGAAGAGAGCGATGCTAGTGACAGGGCCAGGGCCACCTCTCCTGGATTCTGTGACGTCTTCTTCTGACAGCCCTGCGTCTTCCTCCAGAATGAGGTTGACCTGTAGGGTTTGCATGACTTTCCCAAACTCTGGACACGTGTAGGAGACCAACTTTAGTCGTTATTATTGGGACAAAATAGAACAAAGATGGATTTTATTTATACATTAAAAACATACAATATATCCACTTTGAATGTGGAATGCGGCATTTAACAAATGACAGGACCATGGGCGGTTTCCCCTAAAATAAACCGTAGGAAGCAAACGCCACGAGAGTGGAAACAAAGATCCTGGGATGGCAACACACCCTTGACGGTGGCTTGATGCAGCAGGCATGGAGCGACATGGGCAGCTCCAGTGCCCACAGGATTGAGCAGGCCCCTTCAGGACACAGCTTAGGGAGGGACTGAGCCTAGCAGAGGACAGGAATGGGAAGGCGCTGAGGTCACGAGACAAGTCCCGGGGAAGGGTCAGGGAAGCACCAGGCTACAAAGGAACAGGGATCGATCAGATCTGATGACATCACAGGACAGTAAGAAACAAAGAGCGGTCTGAAGCTGGACCCCTAGCAACCTGGCCCATGGAGGTTGGCGTGGATGGGAAAGAGTTTGGTCTAAGCCAAATCGGACAGTGTAGGACAGTCTTGTTTAAAAGGCCTATGGAAAAGTACTTAATTATTGAAGCTGTATGCGAGTGACCTATGAAAAAGTCTTCTTGTTGCATATTCTCAGAAGGATGACATAAATGCTTTTATTTTGAAAGGACACTTTAGCCTTGGCAATAAAATGACCACAAATAACTCATCTTTATGAAAAGGGCAGGAGGAGAGAGAGGGAGAGAAGGGAGGGAGGAGAGAGGGAGAGGGAGAGAGAGAGAGAGAGAGGAGAGAGAGGAGAGCTGGCTTCTCACAGACTCTAACAGGTTAAAGGACCCCATTCTGTACTCTCAGTGGAGCCGTGAGAAGTTGACATTACCAACAAGTTGGAATCTCTCTGGTTGAGACACATTTTAATGACCATTGTTATCATCTGTGTCAAAGTTCCAGAACTGACCTGCCTTAGAGGGCCACACTAATTGGAATGCCATGAGACCCGGGATCTCCTATTTGGCTGTCTTGCTACCTGGAGTAGGTCGTATCCCACTATTGAAGATCTCCATTTGCTGGTTGATGATATACAGGACAAAAACAATTAAATTACTGTCAGCTGTACATAGTGATACCCACCTTTAGTCCCAGCACTTGGGAGGCAGAGGTAGGTGGATCTTTGTGAGTTCAGTGCCAGCCAGAGCTACATACTAGGACCCTATATTAAGAAGAGTGAGGAAGAGAGACACAGAGAGAGAAAGAGACAGAGACAGACAGAGATAAAAAGCAGCTGTCAAAAATACAATTAGAGCTGTGACTTTTAAATTGCTTTTGGATCATAGTCATCTTCAAGTCTTAAGAAGCTGCGTGTGAAGGTGAAAAGTTCTGGTTCTTATGGATTCCCACTGAAATACAGACTATAGAGATGGGATCTTTTTTTAAAAAAAAAGAAATGTGATTTACGTTTGTGTATTTTATTTCAGCACAAGGCCTAACAAAATGTTTTCCCCGTCTACCTTTTCATACTGAGTCACAAAAATGTCACGTAGTATGCAAGAGTTTGCAATGCTGTATTGTTTAGGGAATAAAGAAGACAGAATAAGTCTATGCATGTCCAATAACAGACACAAGATTCTCCGGATATGTTAAAGCCACAGCTAGTTAACCCTTTGTGGAATCACAGAGAAAGAGAGCTGGCTGTATATGGTTTTATTTTTATTATTATTTTACATATCGATCCCAGTTCCCTCTCCCTCACTCCCATTCCATTCTCCCCCCCCCCCACTCCACAGGGAGGGTGAGGCCTTCCAGGAGGGATCATCAAAATCTGTCAAGTCATTTGGAGTAGGGACTAGGCCCTGCCTCCTGCCTCTAGGTTAAGGGAGTATCCCTCCATGGGGAATGTGCTCCCAAAGTTCTTTTGTGAATCAGGGATACATCCTGGTTCCACTGTCGGAGGTCCCTTGGACTGCCCAGGCCTTCCAACTGAAAAAATAAAAATTGTTATGAAAAAAAGGAGGAGGAGAAGGAGAGCTGCTGTGTGTAATTTGTAATTTCTGGGTGTTTTACAGCCTTCCCTTTGGCAATCCAAAGATGGTGTTCCTCAAGTTCATGGTTAAGCAGCCCTGACTTATAAAATGTTTTGATACAAGGTTAAGGTAAACAAACACATCTCTAGGAATTAGGAAGCAGAATCCCATTCTACAAATCCCCCCCCCCCAGTTTCTCTTTGTTTATAGAATGAATATACACCAAGCTCTTACTGGTGGGGAAAGCAGAGTTTGGGGCCCTGGGGAGGGTTCTGTCACTAATCTTTGTAAACTTTCATGTCATGGTTGTGAAAGTGGACAGAGCAGATATAAGATAGCAGCAGATTCCTTTGTCCTTCTCCTAATGGGAGGGGATTCTTAACAGATAAAACCCATGAGTTGAATAGGTCTGGTGTCTCTAACAGTGGACAAGAGGGTAAGGACCCTCTGCATGCTAAGAAGGCAGCCAGAGACGTGCAAGGGAGGTGGAAATCTATTTAGGAGCAGGCTTGACCTTCTGAGGAGAGGGTTCATGGTTGGAAACAGTGGAGCTTCCAATGAGAGCCCATGGCTCCCCTTAGGCTAAATGTCTCTAAAGGAGGATACAATTCAGCCTTTCTTACATTGTTTTGTGCATTCTCCAAGTCCCTACTTTAGCTCCAGGGGTCTCTTGGAAACTGAGAGTTACTCCCAGCTGAAGTCTTCAACAATAAGGCTGCCCCCCCACTACCGAGGAAGCCAGTGCTTTGTGTGCAGAAGATATTGCAGAACCTGTAGCTCGATTTCAGCATGGAAGAAGGCAAAAGATGAGTCATTCTTGAGAGCTTAGAGGCAAGTCAGGTGCCTGGCGTGAATTTGTTAATTCTATACACTTAATAGATGCTCATAAGGCACTGCCTTACAATCTCCTAACAAGATTTTAATTAATTCTTACAAGGAAGATAATTTTCCCATTAATTCCTAGACCTTTCCAATTATAATATGATAGTTTTAGTTTTGACTTGATGATCTCATGCCACCCAACGCTGTTTCTAGAGTATTCAATTCTGGAAGAAATAAGGGCAGTAGAAATGTGTTTTTCTGATTTGATTAATTGCTTGGCCTTAGTGTTCACTGCTAGACTTTATCAGGCCGTCCATGCTTGAAGAGCTTGCTTACACTCTGTGTGAAGGCTGCAAGCCATTTAAAGAGCTGGTTCTCATGGCCGCCTTATGTTCAGTTAGGTGAGCTGGGCCTGCTAGCACAGGTCTGTGACTCAGCAGCCTGGGAGGCCCAAGCAGGAATAGTGCAGGTTCAAGGCCTGTGTAGGATACAGATTGGGTTATAAGCCATCCCAGGCAGCATGGGGAGAGCCCAGCTGAAAATAAATGTAGACATAAAGCTGTATGTAACTCAGTGGTAGAGTTTGTGCCTGGAGAGCACCGGGACCCCAGGTTCAATCCCCAGCACCGATGTGAAGCTGAATGTTGTTGTCTATCCTGAAGCTAAAAGAGGAACCTGCTACCAACACGTAGGCTGATGACATCGAAAGTTAAGACTTTATAAAAAAAACAAAAAAAAAAAAAAAAAAAAACAAAAACCACAAAACACCCAATGTTAAACCTTTTTTTGTGTATTTTATTTCAGTACAAGGTTCTATGAGAAAAGATATTATTGTTTTTTTCTTTTTTGGAGGTGGTGTTTTTCGAGACAAGGTTTCTCTGTAGCTTTGGAGCCTGTCCTGGGACTCACTCTATAGACCAGGTTGGCCTCGAACTCACAGAGATCTGCCTGCCTCTGCCTCCCCAGTGTTGGGACTAAAGGCGTGAGCCACCACCGCGCGGCTGAGAGCAGGCATTTTCCCATTTACCTGTCACATAGAATTAGAGTTTAGTATCCTAGCTTTGGGCACTACACGCAGTTAAGAAGCCAGTCAACAAAACAGTCCAAGGGCCAAAGGAAAGGCATCTGGTTGGTCACCTGCTCTGACCCTCTCACGGCACGTCCGTCGTGACTGGTTAAGACTCTGTCCACTGAGACCGTGACCTAGCGAGCGTTTTCCTGAAGGACCTGGGTGATTCTCAAGTGTAGCCTCGTTAGGTATCAGAGCCCTGCTTGATACTCGCATGGTGCCATGTTTGCCTGGTGATGAAACTGGTGGAGAGGATGCACGTGGCCCGGAAGTGCAGAGTGGTTTTAATGGCAATTGACTTGGAAGCAGGCAGTAGACAAAGCCAGAGATGGCACAGCGCGTCCCCAGAAGTTTCTGAGTACCCATAGCTCCCTGTACTGATGCAAGGCTGTGTTTGACGCTCCTGCTGTGGCCTGAGGACCTCCCAGATGGATGTAACGGGCCCCACTTGCCTCTCTGACACGTGTTCTGACCACCGGCTTCGGGTTGGCTGTTTACAAAGGGCGTGGTAGATGACCCCTCCCCCTCTTGTGGAATCCCTGCATGCACTGTGTGTATAGCTCAGGAGGGATGCTGCCAGCATCTCAGCCAACTCACCAGGACTCCTGGCTGCCTGAGGACCGTTACTGCCCTTGCCATGTGCACTCAGAAGTTCTCTGGTTCATTTAAAGACTAGGTGACTATCCGTCCTTTTTATTTACCGGTGTTATATACTTGCATTTATTTCCCAATCCTTCGCTTTTGCAACTCTGCACTAGAGTTTGCATACTTTACAAATTCGGCAGCGTGTTGCTTCTGGTACTGAAATACACTGTACTTAGTTTTCATACTAATGGTTGTAACAAAATCTAACCGTCAAATAAAATGTGACTTTCACTTTTGGCAACATGGAAAATGGGTACCCTAATGGACAGTTTTGCTTAAAAGAAAACAAAAACTAAATTAGATGATTTTTTCTAGTAAGATTTCATTTGTAAAATAACCTTTCAGCTGAATTATTGTTGATTAGCTCATCGCTTTTCTGTTTTTAAAGGTAAGACACTGAGGAAATTTTCCATTTTTTAAAGTATCCTCTTTGTTTTCGTAAATAAATCCTTACTTAGCTTAATATTCTTTCATGGTGGACAAACTGAAGATGTTCCTCAGACAATGATGTCTTGGCAATGGTTTGGCAGTTTCTTCATCTTTCTGGAATGCAGAATGGTTACAAAGGATTACATCATACATCTTTAATGCAGTGTTCTTTATTTCTGAAACAAACCCCCCAAAAAAAAGAAACAGATAAAGTAATTTGAGTGTTTATTTCATTTTCCCTGACATTTCTGTTTTTTTACCCTTTACTTAGGGGTCAGAATAGGGAGACAATTGAATAAAAATTTTACAAAAGAGAAATGACATGCCCCCAACCCCATAGATTGTGTCTGTATAGTGCTATTTCCCATCTTTGATGTAGTCTGGATGCTATGTCTACCCTGAAAACCCTCCACAATCGTGCGCTGGAATCCCAGCCCCCTCGGCAATGGTGTGGGGTAGGGGACCTCTGGAGAGATGATAACAAAAGTGATAATAAAAGTGAGAGCCTCGCGATGGCCAATGTTAGCATCCTCAAGAAAGAGACCCAAGGGAGGTCACTCACTTCTTCCAGCCTGTGAGGTACATAATAAGGCCACAACCACGGACTAGAAACCGGTCCTCACCAGACCCCAAGTCTAACGGCACCTTTATTTTGGAATTTGCAGATTCTGAGACCCTGGGAAATAAGCTATTATCTGTAAGTTACCCAGTTTATGGTAGTTTTTAATAGTCCAAACAGACTTTATAAACTTGAAAAAGAGACATTATGAGTGTGTGGGGCCATTAATATTATTTAATTGAAAGGAGTAGAGATAATATGAAAGACAGAAGATGGATGGATACGGTGCCTCCATGTTGGAGTTATTAATCTCAAGCTTGTTTTGCATCTCTTTGTAAATAAACATTTTTCTATTTTTTATTTTATCCTTTACAAATTATCAGTCAGAACATTTCATCTTTGGTACAGATTTTTTTGGGCACGATATGAAACAGCCCCTCACAAGCCACACCTCCCTGTACCGTGCCTCTGTAGTTACACAGTCACTAGCTCTAGCCCATGGAGGCTACTGATCGCTCGTCCATAGCTATGGTTTTATATTTCATGTAGAATTACAGGGACAGAGTCATTTGCATGGCGCTATGTGTGACTTTGTGTACCTGGCCTTTGTGGACTTGATTTTCAGTGTCTTTGAGAGCTGAGCAAATTGTTGCAAGTCTCAATAATTGTTCATTATATGCACATACCACAGTGGGTTTACCCACCTCCTTGGTAAAGGCTGCTTTCAGCTTTGGGCATTTAGGAAGAAATCTTGCCATAATCATGAATGTTCAGGGATTTGGGGTGTATGTGTGTGTTCATGCGTGTGTGTGTGTGTGCATGCGTGGATGCATGCATGTGTGTATGTGTGCGTTTGCATGTGTGCATATGTGTAAAGCTAAGTATCTCTAGGGCCAATGTCTAAGAATGTGAGGTTGCTCCTTTATATGGTATGAACCTCATAAGGACCTGCCAAAGTAGTTCCCCTACCTCACATTTTCCAGCACCCTAGGGTTCTGAGTCCTGCCCAGAACTTGGTACTGAACTATTCCCACAGGTGTATGGTAACCTGGGCTAGGGTGCCTTATATTTGTTTAGTGTTACTTAGAGCCTTAGCTGTGCTAAGCACTCACTCAGCTCTGGAGCTGAGCTGTATTTCCAGGACTGAACTTGGGTTTTAAGTGAGGGAATAAAAGACTCTGCCTAGTAATTTCAGTTTCATTCTTCACTCTGAAGAGTCAGGGATACCTTAGAACTTCAGACACATGTTTATATGAGCTTTTGTCTTCCATAACACTGACTCGGGCACTAGGAGTCTCTGTACTGTACCAACCCACTCTTGCCCAAGCTTTGAAAGTCCAAGAGGAAGATGCCTGGGAAGAGAGTGGATATAACCAGGGCAGATGGGAAAGGATGGGGTGATTTACAGCTTCTTGCCTCTTTCCTCGTTTTCTACTTCCTCCTTTCTTTCCAGGAGAAAGCAAACGGAGTGTTGCTTATTCTACCTATAATTTATAAGTTGCTTTTACTTTAAGTCATGTTCTAAAGAGCACAAATTTCTCTTTACCCCTTGAACAGCAAAAAAAAAAAAAAAAAAAAAAAAAAAAAAAAAAGAAAGAAAGAAAGAAAAAAAGATTCTAGAAAAACAATAGCTGAAATAATCAAATAGTCTCTGTTTTTGTGTAGATCACAGTGTTACCAGCCTAGAGAATTTGATTAATGTCCTTGAGTCACCAGAAATTCGCTCCCTTGGCAGGAGCCCTCATTAGCACAGCAGTAGCACCCCCAGGGGACATAATTCTGAAGAGCGATATACTTTTTTTTTTAAATCGTAGAACACAATATTGGCAAATGGTAGAATATAGAGAATGACCCCAGAGGCACAGGGGTGATGCATCTCTCTGGGTGCAAACCACACTACAGCAAGGCCGGCCGGCCCTGTGTTTGTACATTTCCTTCAAGAGAGTTTCAGTGAGAGAAATGTCACAGATCTGGTCATATTAGCGATCTGCTTTGGTAGTGCATTTTATTCTCTCCAGCTTGAGTTAAGAAGTGACTTTATAATTGCCACCCGTCTTCGCCTTATTGAAGAGGTTCAGGTAATTTCACTAATACTTTTTGGCACGGGGAGTTGACAGGGACAGAAAGAAGTCTGCTATGCTTTGCTAAACACTTCCAGGGTTCCTATAACCATTAGCATTTCTAAGAGTACACTCTGTGATTAGCTGACATGATAAAATTAACTTTGAATTCTCCTCAATGAAGAGATTCTTTTTTTTTTTTTTTGGTTTGACTGTTACTGTATTTTATGATCTCACCTGTTATAAATCTCTAGTGACGTCTGCCTAATAATCACTTACATATTTATGAGAACAGAGTGTGCCTACATCCTGCCGTGAACACCAAAGCATTGACTTAAAACATCCATCTCCCAAGTAACAAACATTTCCCATCTGCATTATAACCCTTTATTTATTAAACTAAGAAATCAGAAATACTCAGGTTCCTAAAAATACATCTTGGGACAAATGGCAATGCCTGTTATTTTCTTTTTCTTTTAAAATTAAAAGCATATTTATTAATGAATCCTGCCTTGTAGACCTCAAGATTTTACTGAGTTATCTTTTTTTTTTTTTCTTTGTACCAAACATAGAGAAACAGGAGCCTATTGCTTAATCATAGTGAAGAGAAGATCTTCAGTTCTTGGAGACACAGATTCCTGGAATTTGCTCGCAATTAACACTCTGTCACCATGGACCATGTGTGTGACTTTGTTGTGTCTCATTTCTTTCATCTGAAGCACACATGTGAGAGATCAGAACTTAAGCCTCAGAGTCAGGAGTAGAGGCCACTGAATGGGTATTTACCACATAGTGGAATGGATCCACTATTATGTTTGTCCTTTGTGACTCAGTATGGGCATGTATGTGAGTGCACAACACTTGCAATTTCACAATATCTATATGGTGTGTACATTTCATACTTAACTATTGTAGATATTATTTAAAATGCTGGCTTTAGCTTCCTAATTTGTAGTTGGGAAAAGGTGATTTTATTTTATATTATTTAAATCATTTTAAATAAATATTTCTGTTCATTAAACCTCTTTTCATCTAATATTGGAAGTTTTAGGTCATGTGGTGTTATTGACCTTAATATTCTTATAACCTATCATATGGTTGTTCTCCAAGTTTACCATGCTCACTCAGAGGAGTTTAGGTAAACCCTTGAAACTCCTGCTAACATGAGAATTATTATTGTTATTTGAATTTCCTGGCTCAGTAGTTGTGCAATGGTAACTAATACTTGTGTTTCATTCTCTAGTGCCGTCGCTGTCTGTGCTACTAAATGTGGCTTTCCATCACGCGCTGTTAGTGTACTTTTGTGTGAGCTAAGCTGTGCTCCTGTTAAATGGAGTTTAGGTATTGCCTGGGAGACTTAAGTGCTTACTTCTCATAGGCTGGCATCCATGGTGTGGAAAGCATTGGGACAGTTCATTCTGTTTGTATCCTCATCTTGGTTCTTATTTTCCCAGCAATCAGAATGATGCCATTTCACTAAAGGCTTGTAGTCGGTCACATTAAGAAGTGGCCAACCCCCGCCCCCTTGAATTTGGGCAGCAGAAGCACTTGCTGTTCCGTAGAGGACCCGCGTTCAGTTTCCAGCAACTGTACCCTGACTCAGAGCCATCTGTGTAAGTCCAGTTCCAGGAGCTCTGATGCCTTCTGTCCTCTCCAGTCTCCTTCATGCCCGCGGTGCCTGGTGAACTTATGCAGATGCACATGCATACGCATAAAAATAAGTAAGTCTTCTTTGAAAAAAGAAATTAACGTTTGCTCGTCCTTTTTATGCTACTTGGAAATTTGCATGAATGCTGTTGTAGGGGCAGAAGCAGAGAGGGGAGGAGGGTTGCTGGCTGCTTCTGGTCCACATTGGCACACGCTCTGCCATGAATTCTCTTCTCCCTGTGCCCAGGGTCACTGGACTGGCCTTCACCGCATCCTATCTTACCTTGGTGAATACCATATCCACAGGGCCGCATGACTACAATCCTTACAAACTGATTTCTGACGAGGATGGTAACTCATACAAATTCCCATGTCAAGGATGCACATTCACATCTATCTTAGGGGTTTTTATAACATAACTTACTCCAATTTCTCAGGCTACTTTAATACAGTGGAGTCTGACCACCTAGTTCCACACATACACAGCTAATGAGCTGTGAGTTTTCTGAACAGATTGAAACCCGGTAGCTCTAATTACCTGGGACACTGAGGATTCAAAAGACAAGAGTCTGTGTTTCCAACACCTGCCTGTAAATGTGCCGAGTTGTCAGGCTTCATAGAGCAGGCTGAATAGCCAAGCTGCCAAATAATTATCTTTAGGAAGAGCTTAAATTACCATACATGAAATCCCATTTACTTCAAATAACACCACACACAATCACAACACAATACAATTCATTAGTTCTTCAAACTCTTCTAGACTACTTGCTTATAACATAATGAGTGAGCCTGCAATTCCCTGTCTATCTAGTACAGCCTTGACAAATAAATGCCTTTAAAAATATGCATGGGGGACCAAGAGATGGCTGAGTCAATGAAGTGCTTGCTTAGACATTCATGAACAGCTGTTTGATTCCCCAGAACCCACGTGGGAAACTGGATGTGGTTGTAAAGACTTATAATCCCTGGGGAGGCAGAGATATGTTAGGAGCAGTTTTCCCGCCGGTCTGGTCCCACGGCCACACCAGCCCCAAATAACACACAGAGACTCTGTATCAGATATAAAGCTGTTGGCCTGCTATTAGTTTCTTATAGGCTAGCTCCGTCTTAAATATTAACCCATTTATATTAATCTAAGTGTTTCCACATAGTCTCATCTTACCGGAGAGAGGGCCGGGACCTCTCTCTCCAGTCTCTACATCTTGACTCCTCCCTACTACTTCCCAGAATCCTCCTTGTCTCCTAGCCCCGCCTATCTTGCTTTCCTATTGGCCAACAGTGCTTTATTCATTAACCAATAAGAGAAACATGTTTACAGAATGACATCTCCCATCAGAAATAGGACACTGAGGCTCATTGGTCAGCCAGACTAGCAGAATTGGAAGCTGCAAGAGTCGGTGAGAGACCCTGTCTCAAAAAATTTGGTGCACTGGGATTACAGGTGTATGCCAACATGGCCAGCTCCCTCCCTTAATTCTTGTTTGGACTTCTGGACGGTATCCAGAATCTAATGTTGGCTACCAGAGGAAAAGAAAGAATTGCACAGAAGCTTTACATTTCTCATGCACACACGGAGCTCCCTCAGAGTAATAAAGTGCGATATGTGTATGTTCTCTGGACAAAACAGTGAATATGTGAAGGAAAGTTCATAGCAAATGAATCCCTAGGCTGGCGCGATAAGTTCTAGAATGCTACAGAGAGCTACATGAGTTGCGTTTCTCATCGCTGTGGTTAAAATACCCGGAGAAAGCGGCTCTCGATTCACACAGACACAGTCCATCGTGGCAGAGAAGGCACAGTGACAATTAGTGTTGCATGGCGGCGAGGGTATGCGCCTACCTGTTCATGTCCAAGTCATTGCACAAGAAGCAGAAAGAATACAGGAAGTGATTCAGCAGGGACATCAAGACCCACCTCCCCTGAGAGAACCCCTTCTTTCAGTGAGACCCCCACATTGAACAGTCTCTGCGTTCACTCAAAACGGAGCTACCGGTTGGGGACCAAGTGACCAACACCTTGACCAAATCCTAACAGAGATAAATTGGAGGGGTATAGGAGGTTGGGACATTTACATGGCATCTCACCGTTTGTTCAGGTTTATTGCAACCCTAATGACCAGGTTTTGATGATCAGGGCTGTTTTTTCAGCCATGATAGATTAAAGGTCATCACTCTCAGGGCGAATCTTTACAGGTTGCTGTACGCAAGACAGCCCAAATGACCCTTCCTGAAGCCAAGGGTCATCAATGATTTCAGCTTGAAATAATCAATAGACCAATTTGTCTTATTCTCGGGGATGTCATGGTCATAAGGTCTTTTTTTTTTTTTTTTTTTCATTCCCAATGTTGTCTCCCGCTTTTAACCAAAGTCAGTGCAAATAGGAATGTCTACAAACCCTGAGCAATGCTACACAGGGCAACCTTGCCCAACCTCCCCTCTACAGGGCAGGGCAGCGGAAGATGGTCCTAAGGAAGTAGTAAGCCACACGACAGTTTTGAGATTCCCTTTGGGGAAACCTAAGGAGTGAGTTTACTTAGCATAAAGTGCAAGGGACTCGACTTCCTGCCTTTGCACACCCCACTTCAAAGATAAATAAATAAATGTCAGTGGTGTATGCATGCCGTAGACAAACTTCACACGTTGGTGATGGTTTCTCCAACAGCTAGACTTCAGTGCCCTCTTAACCACAGACTCCAGTCCAGCAAATCGGAAGCTCCAAAAAAAAAAAAAAAAAAAAGGTAAAATGTAACCAAAGCAGCTAGGCCTGTTTACATCCCCTTTTGTTTTACATTTCAGTTTCTGAATGTTCTCTTTAGAACAGTATCAGACAAACATTGGAAGGACAAAAAGACCTTTATATTAATTTCGGGGGGCACTACTGGCCCCTGGAAACAAGGCAGCCATTGACTGATACAGTAAGTGCCCCACAGTCCTGCAATCCAATTTTCTGAGTCATCGTCTGGCAGAGCACTTAGCACAGAGTTCGTTGTTTTTTTTTTGTTTTTTTGTTTTTTTGTTTTTTTGTTTTTTTGTTTTTGTTTTTGTTTTGTTTTGTTTTGTTTTTTCCCTGAAGTCGGCCTCCTCTTTGAAGCACTTTGCCTTTGGTCTTAATTTACTGCAGATTCTCACTTTGAATCAGATGGAATGATTTGATACATGGGGATGTCTCACCACGCATAGCTCTAAGTTGCTTCCAGATGTGTATTAATTGCTCTGGTAAAAATCTTCTCTTTTTGTATCAAACACTGACTGAGCACTTAGGATACCTAACACCTGCCATGGGGTCCTCATCTTTCCTTTAGCCTTTACCTAGCATCTCATTCTGTTCCAGAAAGAATCCTGAAGTGAGTTTTGTTAATGTGTTTTAACCCTTACAACCCAGAAAGACCTGTCGTTCCTCTTTGTGGGTGGAGAAAAGAAGGTTGGAGCCTAACTTTGTAATGCTGTTATCAGTACCCGAGCATTCAAATGAAAGCTAATAAAAATTAGATCGTTTGCTAACAAAACAGTGAAATGCATCACAACCTAGTGAGTGCTGTGGGGATGCGATTATTCCACTTAAAAACATCTGACCCACTGCGGCAAATCTATTCAAAGGTTCTCGAATCTGCCTAACAGATCCACACATACTCCTTCCTTATGGAAGGATATATGTATGTATGTATGTATATGTATGTATATGTATGTATATGTATATATATACATACATATACATGTATGTATATATACATATATATGTGTATATATATATATATATCCAGTTTCTTCTGTGCCTTTATTTCCAATGAAATTATAGTAAAGAGCCTGTGCACCAAAGATTTGGTCAAGATCAGTAACATGCTGGGCAAACCTGTGAAAATTGTTTTTTAGAGCCACGTCTCTTAAAATGCTCACAGCCCATATTTTAAAGGTATTTATTGTCTGGCAAAAGAAAACATGACTTTTCTGTTCTAAGATGTTTTATGAGTAGTCAGAGCTTTGGTGGGATTACCACAGCAGTAGATTCTGTGTTGGTTTTAAATCCTATGAGGCACTTAAATTTGTGGGAGAATTTAAACATGTACGGTGAAAATTGTCACTCGGGTTCTTCGGGCAGCTCAGACAGAGAAAAGTCTCAGAGATCCCACTCACCCTCAAAGGCTCAACTTCTCCCACTCAGAACTAGGGATTTGATAGCTCATTACCCTGGACTTCCGTAGGAGCGCTATTCTGTGCTAAAACCACTTGAGCTACATAAAAACACCAAGGAGCATCTACAGTATTTGGAAAACATTAGTTTTAAGATATACTTAAACATACACCGTTTAACATCATAAAAGTAAGCATCTGTTTAATGCTGAGAGAAATTAAATTGTAGAATCCAGATGTAGTTTGATTCTCTGTGGCAATACACACTTAAATCACGGCTTGCTAACAAGCCTGGAGGCAGCTGCCCAGTGTTGAGTTCTCCACCAGGGTCTTTCCTCTTCTTCCATGTGAAATAAAGAAATGCGCGGAGCATTCAGCCTTGGGTACCTCTCCTTCGGCTGCCTGCTAGCCAGCAGCTATTGTAAACTAGCACTGGACCCCTCTGCTGATATTTTTTTTTCATAAGAAAAGCCAGTCGAGGGACCATGGGGTCCTTCACATTCAGATTTCATTTGGGAGGAAGTTCTTTGTTCTTTACATTTTAAATCTCCATGGATTTTTTTTTTTTATAAGAATGCCAGAAAACCAAAATTTCTGGTTTGAGATAAAACTTCACATCTGTATTCTCTTTTCCTGCATTGTATGTTAAATGTCCAGTTGGAAATGCAGCGTCTTTAGATTAGATTTCTATGCATGAGACCTACATGATATTTGACACGGACGGACTGTGATAAAATACACTGTGTATGCGTTGTGTGTGTGTGTGTGCTGTGTATGTACTTTGCTGTTGTGTGTGTGTGCTCTTTGTTTGTGTGTGTGTATGAACACATCTCTATATATTTGTACATGGATATATGCATGCATGTACATTTACATATGTCTAGTTACATAGTTATATGTGTATGCATCTATACACACACGTGTATGAATACTTACGGAAGTATGTATGCAAACCTCCATGCTTGTTCATGAAGGTCTCTATGTGTATGTGAGTGTTTCTTATGATTTATTTTATTCTTTATGTGCATATGTCTATATTTGTGTGCATGTATGTGGGTGGGTACCCGTGAAGAGCAGAAGAGGGCATCAGATACCCTAGAGCTGGGGTTATGAGCCAAAGTGGGGGCTGGGGACCAAACTCCGGTCGTCTGAAAGAGCAGCAAGTTCTCCTGACTTTCAGTCTATCCTCCCATCTCCATCATCTAAACGTTTCTACACATGTGTTTGTATGTGCACATGGGGATGTACTTATATCTGTATGTATGAGTGGTATGCAAAGGGTCTACATATGTGTTTGTAGAGAGACAGACACACACACACACAAACAAAATTTTCCTCATTTGAGTTGATATTTTCAGCTATTTCTCTACAGTGATAAAATAACTACTTTATGTGTCTTTACATATATGTGTGAATATGTATCAGCACATATATGCATCTATACTCAGGAGTCTATACTCATATGTACATATTAGTGCTTATATGTGCACGTTTGTGTATCTGTACAGGAGAGTGTATGTGCATATCTATACATGTGTCTACCCACGAATAGGGTTGCGTGTCTACACGTGTGAGATATTAAGAGCCTGAATAATCGAGCAAGAGGAAAGATGTGGCAAAAAAAAAAAAAAAAAACCTCTCCCATCTTTCATCACAACTGTATGGCTTTGGGAAAATTTCTTAATCTCCTTCACTTTAATCACCCCATCGTCAAACTGAAATAAGAATACTCATGCCCCATAGGTCCTTCTAGTGATGGTCACATTCAATACATCTTTGGTGTAAGCAACTAAAAGTTTTAGCCACTATATTACCATTTGATCGACACATCTAGCCCTCACGTCCCGAAGAAGCTGAGACCCGGCGGCTGTGATGTCCTCTTGAGTGCTGTTGGTGCGAGTCGGTCCAAGGGTTCTATTCTAGCCTGGTCTCTCTATTGTCCAACAGTGTCTGTATAGACATGCCAACACTTCTAACTGTGCCTCACCAGCCACAAGCAAATGGAATAGTGCGTGTTTGCTGCTCTTGTGTGTCGTGTTGGGAAAGGAAGTCTGCAGGCAGCCCAGAGCTTGGGGTCTGTAGACTGGAACTTGAACTCTGACAATATCAGCATCCATGTATGGATGCCTGACAGGTTTTTGGCTGATTTATTTTTTTATAATGCTTCTGAGGTTGTTTTTAGGAGCTCAGATATACAACATTGGAATTCCAGTGGTCTTTGGTCAATGTAACAACCTCATCCGTGTTTCCTCTATATGTTTTATCCCATTATTGATTAGACAATTCCAGTAATGTAGTAAGCGCTGAAAACACTTTCCGAAACAAAACCTAGAAATTTGACAATAACCTTGACAATGCCCTACGTTTGGCCAACCCCTCATCCCATTCCCTGTCTACACCTGACAGGACATATTTGTTCAACCTATTTGTCTAACCTATATTTTATTTTTACACTCTACTGACATTCATTGCTATTCTGAAAAAGGAATTTTAAACTTTCACTGTTTTAGACTTTTAAAACAGACATTCCGTTGGTTTTAACCTCTGGATACTTTCTGGTGTGAATTTTTATCTATATTGTGGTATGTGTGCTAAATCTGTTTGCTCTTATATGTTTCCTACTCCTGTCCATACGTTGTAAGTAAACATACGTTGTTTACTTACAGCCTCTAATTTTGGTGGGTGTTTTGAGGATGGTACTGTGAGCTGTTTCAATGTCCTTATAACTGTGGTTCCTGATGCCCTGGTCTGAGAAGGTGTCTTGGATCAAGTAGAGTCGTCTAACAAAGTATCTAAATGTTCAGCTTTGCTCTGCAGCCTTAATTAGGTCATTGTTAGATCTTCTTCCAAGGCTTGGAATTGTTACAGTTCTTTAGTGTTTGTTAATTGATGTTTGTAAATTGGAGTTTTAATTTCTATCATTCAATGCAATTATCCCCTGTTGGCATTTGAATTTATATTCCTCTTATGATCGATGGCACTGATCACCTCTTGTCACATGTGTGGGCTAGTCATTCCACTATCATGGAATGTCTGTTCCTGCCTTTCATTATTTTGTAGCTGAGTTGAACTTTTCTTACTGGTTTTTCTTTGTTTGTTTGTTTGTTTGTTTGTTTTGAGCATGGGCCATGTCACTTGACTGTCCTGAGATAGTTTCTTCATCCATTAAAGATGGAATGATAATATGTTTGTCCATAAGGTTGACTTTAAATTAGTGTTTGCAGTTGGTACTTTACATTCTTCTATAGAGCATTCTAGACACCAAAACATTACTTCTTCCTTGTGGAGTGGGCTCTGCCCCCTCCCAAAGAAGCCACCCATCAATGAGTTGTTTCTGTTAGAATTTTGCCCTAACTGGCTGTTTGCCAGTGTGTGGTGTATTTCTGGAGTATTATACTTTAGGGCTGAAGCCAATTAGATACACTCAGACCTACTTGGAGAAGATATGAGGAAACTGATTGAAAAGAAAAGATGAAATAAAGGGCAAGCATGGATGTAATTATCCCTTTGACTTAACAGCCTGCCTATAGACCTTTCGGTGTGTGTATTTATGAAAATTGGGAAATAAAAGGATTTTGACAGTAGACCCAAGAAAACTGAAAAACTGATGCCAGACAGCAGATTCTATGTTGATGCCTAGAAGCCAGGGTCACGGGGAGACGTAGACGCTTCAGGTTTTCCGTGTCTCCCTCCTAGAGTCCTCCTTCCACAGCATTTTGGAGAACATTGCACAGTCATGCAGGTCCGCTACTCTGGGAACCCAGGGAGAAAACAGGAGCAGAATCCCAAGGACATCCCCAAATGCTACGCAGTCACTGCTTCTGGCTCCTGGCTCGCTTTTTGAGAGTTGCATTCAAGGGAAGGATTTAGAAGGCACAGTAAGAACGTTGCTTTTACTGCCGGGAGTTGTCTGTGTATTCCTAGAAGAGTGGGAGCTGTGTGCGGATGCCACACTTGACATTGCTACACTGCGACACAGCATGCCTTCCTTCATCTGTCTGTATCTGTGCTCAAAGTCTCTCTTGGGCTTCGGGGGTAAGTTCTCTCTCTCTCTCTCTTTCTTTTTCCATTGCTAAGATGAATGTATACCTGTGCGAAGGGATGGCGGTTAGGAATTATAATTGTAATTAGAACCTGAATGTAATGAGCTATTAAGCAAATGAACACATGGATTCTAGGGGACGTGTAACAGTTATTCTTAACGAATAACAGTCTTAAGATGTTTGTTCCCTGTGACTTTGCTCTGATAACCGTCCTTGTGTTTGTCAGAGTTTGGTAGGGAAATTTGGGGATGAGGGGCATGAAACTTAGCCACAATGTCATCTCACCTTCCTTTGTGGTTGTTGTTTGTATGTTCTTGCTTTGTTTGTTTGTTTTGGGTTTTTTGTTTTTATTTTTGTCCTCCTTTGTACCCTGTTTGACCCATTTGGCTAGGAATCCTCTGCTCTGGGGAAACATGTCCAAATAGTCTGGAAACAGCTCTGAGTTGTGAAGGCAGCTTGCAGTGTAGGAGTTCTTAAGAGGGACGTTTGAGCTGTCTCCAGGACAAGAGTGCTGTCCACTTGGCCTTCGTCTTTGCCGTTCACAAGTTGTGGCTCATTTTATTCTCTGCCAGGAGTTAAACGCAGGGCTAGTGCCGTGGGCTTTAAGTTTACTTTGTACGCAGTTGCAGAAACAACGGATAACCCAGCTTCATGATGCACAGATCGTGATTCTATAAGCCACAAAGGATAGTGCTGCCTTTAAATCCAACTTAGCTATTTCAGAAAGAGATAGCCTTGTGCCTGGGTCTCTTAGGAGGCATTGGCCTTTGTGTGGTCCCTGGAATAGTGGGTGTTGTCAACAATGCCTGGGGTCAGAAGTGACCGGTGAACAGTTTTATAGAGGAGGAGCAGAAACTCGGTCAACTTGGGAACCTCTCTTAATGAGGCCTTCAATCTTTCCATCTGTTTCACAAGGGTTCTCAATGTCTTAGAAGTAGAATTTCCTGTTGCTTTACATGCTTCATCCCAAGGGGCATAGACAGTGGATGCAGATGCAAAGGGACCCAACCCCCTTCCTGCCAACTACTCTCTCTCTCTCTCTCTCTCTCTCTCTCTCTCTCTCTCTCTCTCTCTCTCAAGTTTCAAAAACAAAGCAATACACTGAGAAAGTCTCACAGAGTTTAACATTTTAAGTATTCCTACTTTTGTAGCACATCCCATTTTCCTTTACTATGTCTAACTATGAAGTATTTCTGAATGAATTTAAATGAATCCAGACATTCTTTTTTGTGTGTGTGTGTGTGTGTGGAATCATTTAAAAAAATATTTTCAGACATTCTTTTTTTTTTGTGGAATCATTTAAAAAAATAATACTTTCAAACTAGCAGTTATAGGGGTAGGGGATGAACCTTTCTTCCCAGGGCTGCAATTCAAGATTTAGGTGATAATAGTAGTTTTGCATTGTTATCAACAAAACTACATCATACCTAGTTCACATAGTGACGTTCTCAGGTGTCGTGCAAATTGTATCTGTCAGGATCTTAAATGTCATCTTGCGATTTAATGCAAAATGTTCTAGGCTTGCATTTTCATGCCTTTCCTTAGCGGTGACCCCGTCTAAGGAATGTAGTCGCAAACATTCCTCTCTGTGACCAAATGAGATTTCCCTGTCCTTCCCTGATATATCTCCCAACGACTTTTGCTACTTACTAGAGAACTACGATCGCTTTTCGCATACCACATGATGTCATGTAGCTTAGGTTAACTCTAACCTTCAAGGCATGCCTGTGCACTGGAGACATTCTCTGATGCAGAAACGTATAGCAACAGTAAGTAGACAACTGGCAACATGGCGTCTGCTTATTTTTCCAGGAGTCTGATGGACTAGCAGTTCAGAAAGGGCCAGTGACTCCAAGGACATTGGTCTGCATAAGAGTAAAACGATTAAACTTGAGAGGAATAGACAGATCTCTTTGGGTGATTCTTATCCATGAACATACTTTCCTGTGAGTAGGAATTATTTCCATTGGTAAGAATTACTCCATGTATGGCCTTAGTTTAGAAATAACTTAGCTGGGACTTGAGGGTCCGTGTTTCTAGAGCATTTGGAGGAAGAAGAGCACAGTTACTTTTCAGTGATAAAATTTAGGGACACATCCTTGCAGTGGCTGGTAGAGATGGAGGGCCAACAATCAGGGGTTTCTTCCAAACCAATAAGAAATGTGATTCTAACTCAAGGTGTCTTATTTTTATTGAAGTTAATTTGGAAGAGCTAAACATTTGGGCCAGGGCTTATAAACATTCTTTCAAATGAATCGCCACTAAAATCTAGGGTGTTATCCAAACTGGAAACTAACCCTTATGATGCACCATACCAAAATGCCATTTACTACTCTGAGCAATGAATCCTTAGGAGTTTGTTACAGAATCATGAACTGGGGGGTGTTATGCAAATTGTAATCGCTGTTTTTCCCATCTTGAAATAGAGAAGGGAGGCTCTAGATTGCTTTATGTTACCTTTCTAATAAGCAGACATATACACATCAAAATGGAATTGAGTATGATGCTAATTGATGCGCCCTGGTGAGGGCAGTTAGAACCAATGATGGTTTCTAATGCTTAGAATATTTTCAGAAATGTCCACAACTACTTCCCTTATAGCCAATGCTTCATAATGCCACAGGCTGTTCCCTTTAACCTTCAAAGTAGCCCGGTGTAATAGAGGAGCCTGTTACAAAGCAATGTGCATAGTTATATATATGAATTATATATATATATATATATATATATATGAGTCCATGTATAATGGACTCATATCCAGAAAAAAAAGTCTCTAAATACTTGGCATTGGAGGAAAAAAAAGACACAGACATTTATACAATGAAACCAATTTTATTTCGAAGATTACAAAAGTTTGATGGGAAATGCTGATAGAGTTACTTTCCATGACATTGGTTTGCTCCTTAACCTCTGACATCACTGGCCACATCTTGTTGCCAGGCAACAGGAGAGAAATAAAACCTGTATAACAGAAGTTCCAAACATAAGAACTGGAAGGCTGGATTTTAAGAATTTAAAAGCAATTTTTTTTTTCTTCATGTACCTAATCTATTCATTATAAGTCTATACAATTCATAAGTCTCTGAGCCACTGAAATGAAATACCTTCAATATCTAGAAAAAAATGATGATTATCTTATTCCAAATGCCAAATTCTAGGAAATGATAAATGCCACCGAATAACGGAGAACTGTTATAATGCCTATGCATAGAGCATGCCCTCTTAGCTATGGGAAAAGCTGGATGAAGTCAGAGCCTTTGTGTTCTTAGTACATTTTTTTTTTTTTACAAGAATCGCTATTGGATGCAGAGTATGGAGAAGGTGATTTAAAAGGAAGCAGACAGACATAATTAGGAAGCGGTCCCTAATAGATGAGACAAGAGTGGGCACAGAATGCCTATAAGAATCAAAGCTGCCTGTCGCCTTTTTACAATGTAGAAAGCTACTCCCATCTCCAGATCCGGAAAGCATCCTGGATTGTCCCCACATACAAGAATCATCACATCTGTGGCTTAGTGGGCTAAAGTAGCTGTCACAAGGAATTGGAGGTCACCCTAAGCTGTCTTCTAAGACACTTAAAAAAAAAAAAAGAACAGTTATAACCGACAAAATAAAGTATGTTCCATTTCAAGATTCACAGTTGTGCTGTGTACTTTGGAAATCTTGCATTATTTATAGCTAACGGTGAAATTAGGATTGGTTACAAGCTCTGCTAGGCAGATGGTGAAACCCAAGCGTTTGCAGAGGTGACTTTTTTACTACTATGAGTATATCTGTTTCTCTTCCAGCTTGACCTCCCCCATGCCTTCTGCCCGCTTCTGCGCTCTCCTTCATACCCCAGCCCCAGAGAGCCCGTATCATCTAGTATGGAAAAATCATAAGGAAACTAATTATTTTGTACACTAACTTACAAATTGATTTCAATGCACAGTAAGTTGAAGCTTCGCATGTAAATATAATTATACTTATAATAAGCTCTATTGGAGAAATCTGTCTTGAACTGAAATTAGAGATGTCACCTACGCATCCGCTACTTACAGACATTGAATGCTTAACCACAGAAAACTGCCCAGTCTTAGGAAATGCAGAAAGATGCGTTCACCTCTACAGAAGGGAAATTCCTGCATCTGAGATTTCTGTAAGGTGCTGAAATCCTTGTAAGGCCATTTGTCACCAAGGAAGCCACGATTGTACGCCTCTTGTCCCTCAAGTTTACGAGGGCACTCATTCACAAGGGACATCTCCAGTTAGGGAGAATCCTTTTTGTAGTATATGCCTCAGCAACACTTTAATTGTTCACGAACCCTGCAGACTCATAATCACTGTTTTTTTGTCATGTGCATAGCAGCGAGAATAATCCCGAGTTAAAAGGTGGATGGTTGGTACTAAGAACTTGATTAGCCCTATGTGGTGTGTAGTGTGATACTTGCTAAAACTGAGCTCATCAGCCCACACCTCCTTAGGCTTCAAACAGCTGACTGAAAACACTCTGTTTACCAGAGCCCGGCCGCCGTCACGTCACTGTTTTATTTCAGTCGTTTCTGTAGATGACCCCCACATCAGAAGGACCTGACTCTGAGTTTTCCAGATGGGCAAATTTCTTTCAGAACGATACGCTGTCCTGTTGGAAGGAATACTGCAGGGTCACGTCTACAGACTGTATTCGAGGTATATTTTGCAAACTTGGACTTGGCACGTGTGCCCCAGGAGGCTCCATACGCAGTACCAAAGCAAGCCTCACAGGACTCTTTGATCTGCAGCGTGTTGTTTAGTTTCTGTTTGAAAGGCTCATCTAACCCAGCCTGGCCCTAGTTATGCCATGTAGCTGAGTTTCTACCCTCCTGGAGTCTCTGGAGTTTCTTGTCCTGCCAGGTTCTGCCACCCTTCTCAGCCCCAAAGAAACACACGGATGCTGTATTAATTATAAAACTGTTGGCCGAAGGCTAGGGCTTCTCACTGGCTAGCTCTCCCTTAACTATTAACCCATTTCTATTAATCTAAGTATTTCCACATGGTCTCATCTTACCAGGGAAGGGTCCAGACCTGCTACTCCGTCCTCTGTTCATGGCATCTCCTTCTGGCTGACTCTCTACCTTCCTTTCGCAGCATTCTACTCATGTCCTAGCCCTGCCTATCGTCCTGCCTCTATTGGCCAAATAGTGTTTTATTCATCAACCAAGAAGAGAAACATGTATGCAGAAGAACATCCCCCACCATGAATTTTTTGAATATGTGCAGCAAGGGAGATGCCTTGGGGAGCCTTCTGCAGCTCCATTAGTTAGTCTCTCCTTCTGTTGACAAATAATCAGCACCACTCACAGATGGCTTGCGTCTAATCAGGACTCGCTTGTGCCCTGTGGGGCCCCTGGCAAATGTGGGTATCCCTCTGGGAAAACCAGAGCCATGCTTTACATTTAGTGTTCAAAAACATCTCTGGTGCATCCTTTGCTTTTTCTCCTACCACGTGCACACACACACACACACACACACACACACACACACACTTTAAAACCATCCTGGAGAGTTGGTAGGAGTCAAAATGTGGGTGAGAAGGGAAGGTTTAGTTTAGGGACAGGGACTCAACAAGCTACCCAAGCTGAATTATTTGAACTGATGCTGTAGCCCAGAATAGCCTCAGACTTGTGATCCTCCTGCCGGAGCCTTGTGAGCAGCTAGGATGAGAGACCCTTCTCCACCAGTTCTGGTGGGTGCCTCAGTTTATTTAACTCACATCCACCTCTCAACCCGTTGGACTGGAATTTCTCAGATGGAGTCTGTAAGAATAGTTTTTCCAGCAGCCTGGACCCACTGTGGTGCCAGGCACAAATAACACACAGAAACTCTGTATTTGATATTATGCTGTTGGCCAGTTACTAGTTTCTTATCGGCTAGCTCTGTCTTAATTATTAACCCATTTCTATTAATCTAAGTGTTTCCACGTGGTCTCATCTTACTGAGGAGTAGGCCAGGACCTCTAGTCTCCCCAGTCTCTACATGCTGACTCCTCCCTACTACTTCCTATTTCCTCCTTGTCTCCTAGTCCCGCCTATCTTGCTTTCCTATTGGCCAACAGTGCTTTATTCATTAACCAGTATGAGAAACATATTTACAGAATGACATCTCCCATCAGAGGTTTAAAAATTTAATTGCAACTTCATATCACACCCAGGCGTTAAATTTTTCTTATGAGAAAGCCAGGCACAATTGTGAATGGCTATAATGCTGGGATTTGGGAGGCTGAGGCAGAAGGATTGCTGCAGGTTTGAAGCCACCCCTGGATATTCACAGCCTAGCCCTGTGTCAAAAGAGTTCTGATAGGATCTGTTACCATCCCTTCGCCAGCTTAAACTCTGGTGACAGATTTGTCGTGTGACCACAGAAGGCAGTAAGCTCCCTGCTCTGCCCCCAACATGAAATCTTGGCATTCACCTTGTCAAATGCGGAGTGTAGCATATTCCAATCAAGTCTCAAAGCCTGCCATTTAATTTCCTTTCAAGAACATTCCTGATCAACGTACCTGAACAAATGCAGACTTTGGGGCTGCACAGAAGGGTATAGCCGGCGCCTGCTGAGGCCTTTACAAGTTTTGGGTTCTGGTAGCATCACGCCCCTCCTTAGATGAACTTTGTTCTTCACCTGAGGCTTCGAAATGAGCTCAATAGTCAGTTGTCTCTCCCTTCAAAGTGAATTAGGTTCATAAAGTGAAACAGCTATCAAGTTCATGGAGCTGCCAAGATTGTTTAGGCAGCATCTGTGCCTTGGGAGGGAGATTCTCCTTTGAAATGAACTTGAAAGTGAGGCCCGAGCTCTTCCTTCCTGAGCAAGTAAGTCTAGAGCTGTGCAGAGGAGTGGGTGATGGCTGTTCTCCACCCATCGCTCTCCAGGCTGTAGCTATATACGCCATCAATCAAGGGAATCCATCTAATATTAGGTATCACTTTAATTGTCTTTGTGCTACTTCCCTTTTTATATCGTCTTTCCATAGAAACGCCTTAAATTGTTCCCAGCGCTTTTGTAACTCAAAGCTACAGAAAATTCCAGTCCAGTAAGAGAATTAAAGCAGAACCCATGAAAAGTGATACTGTGTCAGGAAAGAACATTTTTGGACAAGATCGATGGAGATTCTCATATTTTCATACCTGCATGGCATCCTTATTTGAGCTAGAGAGCAAAATAGGATATTACCATAATATCATGTGATATTATGGTAATATACTATTATTGTAGAGTACATAAACAAAAATACTAAATATAATAACTGAGGTTATAATATAAATGCCAGATAGGTAAAGAGAGGTAGGGAGATGATGGGTTGTTATATAGGAGATGAATGGAAAGATAGATTTAGATGGATAGACAGACATTTTCTGTGGTCACATTACTGCTAATGTGAGATATAGAGAGCATTTTTCTTTGGTTAAGCATGCATGTCTGTGATGTTAGTTAGCACCTGGGGGCGGGGGTTGAGGTCACACACTGAGGACCAGGCTTGCAAGGGCTATACAGCATTGCCCAATCTCAAAAAAAAGAAAAAGAAAAGAAAAGAAAGAAAGAAAGAAAGAAAATATGAAAAGAAACGAAACATGCCAAAACCTGGAAAAATATTTTATTGGAACCTGTACAAAGAATCCGAGACAGCAGCAATTAAATCTTCAAAAATGTTTGTCAAACCTTCGTAGGTGTCTTTCGGGAAGTAGAAAGAAAATCCTGCATGACTGATGTCAGCTGGAAGATCTCCTTATGCCAAATGGCTGTGGCTTTACGAACTTTCATGACCACCGGTTTGTTTACAGCGTGGTCATCTGTAACTCAGGGGTCATTTTCCCTTCAAAAGACTATTTTAGTGGCTGACATCCCAGATGGGAGGGGGGAGAAAAGCCTTTTAAATCTGTGACATGCTTGAAATAGGGGCAGACTGCATGACCTCAGTCATGGCACGCTCCCTTCTTTCTGCGGTTGGGATTTCTGCCTTCACTGTTCTATCTAGCGGCTACTGAGTTAGCGGTGTCCTCGGAGTCCCAACACAAGGTCCCTCTAGTAGCTCTTGTACTTACACTTATTTTAGTGTCCATAATTCTTTCTTTGCATAACATGACTGTTCTTGGGGAGGGCAATTTCTTTCTCTACCCATTAGTAGGTAGGGCTTCCGATAAGATCAAGTTTAATGGCACAAGAAAATATTTCCTCTATTTTCTTGGCCTGCAACCTTGTTGTAGAATGTTATAAAGCTATGGCCATGCGTTCTGGAAACTACCAAGTCTTCCATGCTTATTCACATCCTGAAGGGCTCACACCACATGGTTCCTTTCCCAGGGTTTGCAGGAATGGTCCTAGGAGCTTTCCATTAACCTCGGGCACAGTAGTATTGGCAAAGACAGCACTCTTAATCTTAAGAAAGCAAACAAAAACCCTCATACTTAATATGGAGTCCAATTAAATTAAATTACCCTACCAATATCAAAGATCTAGCTCCCTTGCGAATTACAAATGCCCTCTTATGACCTCCTACAGATAATTGCTGTAAATAAAAGTTAATGTTTCTACATAGATCTTAATAGCGATGCCTAACTTACATTTGTGGATTCATCGTTTTTCTGTTGCTGTGAAGAGACACCATGACTAAGGCATTTTATAAAAAGAAGCGTCTGATTGGGGGTTTGCTTACAGTTTCAGACGGCGAGTCCGGGATTACTCTGGCAAGGGGCATGGACGCAGACAGCCAGGCATGGTGTAGGGGCTCTAACTGAGAGCTTACATCCGGATCTTTAAGTTGGAGGGAGAAAGTGGGACCAGCATGGGCTTTTACAACCACAAAGGCCCACCCCCCCCCCCCCGTGACACACCTCCTCCAGCAAGGCCACGCCTCCTAATCCTTGCCCAACAGTTTCCCCAGGCAGGGCCTTGCAGTGAAATATGTGAGCTTGTGGGGCCCTTGTCATTCAACCCCTCCCCCCCCCGACAGAGGTCAGAAGCAGCTGGATGAACTCCATGAACATCGTTCCCAGGCAGCCCCATAAAGAGGATGCCCAAGCCCGACACCTACTAGGTGTCCTGTTGCTCAAAACCTCTTCTGAAGCTAACTTCTGAGTTTCTTCTGGAAGTAGTAGCTCATCAAACTATCCAAAGAATTTAGTTGTTTTGTTATAGTTAAAACTCAGGCATATTCGTTTTGGTTTTGTATTGGTTGGTTGTTTGCTGTTGTTACTTCAGGTTTTTCTTTTGATGGATGCCAAAGAGCTATGACCATGCCTATCATTCTGTTTCTTTATCCTGGTGGTAAACCATTTCGGCTTTCTCTCTCGAAAAGAAAAAGTTAATCCATCTTCGATACGGACTGTATATTTGGTATACTTGTGCTGCGTAGTCTCTAGAAAAATTCGCAAGTAAATAAATACCTTAAACACTGCTTTGGCAGTCAGTTACTGTGATGGTGCACACAGTACTTGGGAAACTGAGGCAGGATGATCGCCAGTGTTGGGCCAGCCTGGGATATGAATTAATTCTAGGCTAGCCTAATCTACACAAGATCTTGTCATGGCTGCGGGGCTGGAGAAATGGGTTGGGACAGGCTCACATTGCTGCCCATTGTCTCAAGCTGGTTTCATGTCACTCCCGGAGTCCCCAAGCAGACGCATTTCCCGGCACTTTGCCTCTTTTTTCTCAACATAAAAATAACCAAGTCAGCAGCCACAGCGGACGAGCCGCCTGAGTGGTGTCTTCTCAGCAATTTCTCCTGGAAAGTGGAGTTTATCGGTGCAGCATACCTCAGGGAGGCTGAGAGCCCACGCCCTTCACACTGTCAAATATAAGCTTCTACAGGAGCTTCCTGCCCAATGTCCTGTGGTCCAGGTCCATGGAAGTGAAACAGGAAAGGGAGACCCACTATCCTGCCACAGAGGGAAGAGTCCGAGGCTTACGAATGTGTACAGCTTTGTGTGGCATTTACAGCCTAAGGCTTGCCGTGGGAGTTATTTTAGTTAACCCTCTCTATCGTCTTGAACCACCACGTCTAGTCGATGAGATGGACAACAAGAACACAGGAATCCCGGCCTGGGTGAGAGCATCATCTTTGCAACCAGAGAACTCACTCATGTGAGGGGAAGCCGCACGGGAGACCAGAGGGTTAGGTACGGATAGACCCGGGGTGTTCTGGGTAAAGTGGATATGCTAAGGGGACCCAGGAGAATGAAGTTATAGGATGACACTTGTCTTAGTTGGGGTCACTGTCGCTGCGATAAAACACCATGCCCAAGATCAAGTTGGGGTGGAGAAGGTTTGTCCTATCTTATAAATCCAGGTAACATCCCATCATTGAAAGAAGTCAGGACGAGAAATCAAACAGGGTGAGAACCCAGAGGCAGGAGCTGATGCAGAGGCCGTGGAGGGTGCTTCTCATTGGCTTGCTGCTCATGGCTCGCTCAGCCTGCTTTCTTACACAACCCTGGACCAGCATCCCTACCCACAATGACCTGGGGGGGAGGGGGCCTTCCCACATCAATCGCTCATTTAAAAAAATGCCCCGCAGTCTTGTGTACAGCCAGATCTTACAGAAGCATTTTCTCAGCTACTGAGCTCCTCTTCCCACATGACTCCAGTGTGTGTCAAGGTTAGGGTTAGCCAGCACAGCACTGAGCTTCAAGCCTGCATGGCCCAGGATCCGGATCGCTGGCTTTACCTGGTAACGTGAGGACCTCTCTATCATCAGGTAGCCAGCACAGCACTGAGCTTCAAGCCTGCATACCCCAGGATCCGGATCGCTGGCTTTACCTGGTAGCGTGAGGACCTCTCTATCATCAGGTAGCCAGCACAGCACTGAGCTTCAAGCCTGCATGGCCCAGGATCCGGATCGCTGGCTTTACCTGGTAGCGTGAGGACCTCTCTATCATCAGGTAGCCAGCACAGCACTGAGCTTCAAGCCTGCATGGCCCAGGATCCGGATCGCTGGCTTTACCTGGTAGCTCTCACCCTTTCAAGCACACAGCTTGAGGACCACTCTCTTTTATCATCAATGTACTATGTTTATTACACTAGAGAATACTAGTGTGAGCAAGTCCTTACAGAGTTAGCCGTCTATCGGTACCGACATGGATGACACCAGGCTGCCATCTTCCACCGCCTTTGAAACATGTTGGTTGTAAACAGTAGAAGGTCACTACCCGTGTATGTTCGCCCAGGACGTGATGCCATTGTGAGGAGTCTCCTTTTAGACTAAAAGCCTGGGGATCAGAACACAGATGCAGGAATGGCCTGGCGGTGTTTGGGAGAACTCTCAGAATCGCATGGGAAGAGAGCAGAACCTTGGAGCCTGAAGTGACAGCATCTACCTTGGATCTTTTTTGGGGGGCATGCCAAGAACAATGGAAGGAAGCGAGCCCTTTCATGGACGCCCTTGGGATGAGCGGTCTGTGAGGACAAACGGTGGGTGGCAGTTTCTTTCGCTTCAGCGGCCTCTTTTAAAAGTGTGAACTGCTTGGTCATTGCTAAATCTTTATAGGTATCGCCATGGCAACCATTGATATGAAAACTAATATTAGCCAGGACACGTCTGCCTCAGGTGATCTGATATTTTCCACTGCTGTGACCATCTCCATGGTTTGTGGACATGAGCCAAGAGGGTCCTCTCAGATCCTGTCATACTGTCTTTCATCCTGAGGAGATAAGTGCTTGTCAAATGCCCCCGGTGTTACAGAATGGCTCGGTGGCATCTGCTCAGGGTGGCTACACGTTCATGACGTCAGATCTGCTCACCTCTGCATGCACAGCAGAGAAGCCTGCTGTCTCACCTGAGCAGGGTGTGGGATAAGGATGGGTTACTTGGTGGGGTGACTGGGTGGAAGCTATGTATAGTAGCTCCCTTTTATCCTCAGCTTCACTTGTAAGGGTTAGGTCACCCCCAGTTAATATGTATAGGGTGAGTACAGGACAATACGTTATCTTGTGAGAAAGAGGTGAACAGGCTATAGTAACACGTTGTGACAGTATATTCTTATACTTTAGTTTTATTGTTATTAATCTTGTACTGTCTAATGTGGAAATTACATCTTGCCATAGTTATATCTACAGGGAAAAGTAGCATATATTGGGTTTGGTATGAGCACAGGCTGCAGTGTGTATCATATGTAACTCTCACAGCTAAATAGATGCTTCCTGCATGTCCCATGTAGCTCTGTACACCTTTGAATCACATGCCCACTATTCCCATTGTATTTAACTTCTTCCTTTCAAATCTTCTTGTGTCTCATCTCAGTCCTGGGCATCACATCTCCTCAATTCTGTATTTTCCAGTCCTATCATCACCTCCCTCATAGACGCCCACATTTTATAATCATGTGTCCCATTCATTCATTCATTGATCCATCCATCCATCCATCCATCCAGTCAACAATGTGCTGAGAACTTATGTGTTAGTGACCCTCTCCTCACTGTTACAGAACACTTCGAGCCAGCAAAGGAAGAAAAGTTTCTTTGGGCCCCAGGTTTTCAGAGGTTCTGGTTTGTGGTCAGCTAGCTTTATTGTTTCAGACTTGTGAGGAGAAAATGAACATCAGTGTGTGTGTGTGTGTGTGTGTGTGTGTGTGTGTGTGTGTGTGTGTGTTTGAGAGAGAGAGAGGGAGAAAGGAAGAGAGAGAAAGAAATCTAGAAAGAAAGGAAGAGAGAGGAAAGAGAGAGAGAGAGAGAGAGAGAGAGAGAGAGAGAGAGAAATAGTAGAGCAAGCTGCTCATTCACCGTGGTCAGATAGTAACAAGAGAAAAGAAATATCCAGGGCCTCAACAAACCCTTCAAAGGCGAATTCAAGCCCCCAGTAACCTACCTCCTCTCCACCATGGCCACATCAAAGCTTCCACCACTTCCAAGCTAGTGACTAAGCCTTTCTTTACCACATGTGCCTTTGGGGTACACAAATCAAGCCACAGGCACTGCCTCGTTCCTTTAGGTGTCAGGGCCACCTGGAAACGGAGGCCTTCATCTTTGTGAGGCTTACACCAGCACGGGGGATGGAGAGAGAAAGCAAACATGACAATAAGGCATATTAGGTGGCTAAAGAAATAGGTGATGCATGGAGTAGGGAGTTGGGGGTGATATGGAAGCCAGGGAGATGATAAGATGCAAGGGGGCCCATATGTACTCGGTTGCCCTTCTACCCATGGCGAAGGAACTAAAGGGAAGGGTGTACCATCCTTTTAAAGACAATACCCCCAGAGACCTGAAGATGTCCATTAGGCCTTACTTCTTAAAGTCTTTATCAAGCTGGAGACAATGTCTTTGCCGCATGGACCTTTGTGACTCGTATGATGCAAACTCGATGTCTCGTGGCATATTGTTTGTTGAAAGGCCAGAAGTAGGTGGGCGTCGGGGAGCACTGGATTGTCAGAGAGAACAGTTTATAAATCATAGGCCCGAGTTGTCAGGAACTGACAGAGACAGAAGTTGCCAGGGTGAGGCAGGGGAATGTGGTTGATGAGTTTGGTCCAGAGTAGTGTGTAATGGGTAGAAGGCACACATGCATGCCCTGGACGTTTTGAAGGGCTTGTAACAAATGAGTGGCATACACTTGGAGCCCCAGGATAGCAAGACAGATGAACATATTCTATTCTAACTAAACAGAAAGTGTAAGGAATGGCTCAAGGGAGGGATGATCCTGAGAAAAGTCTAAATCCGAAGCCCACAGATCCTACACACCCTCTAATATCCCACCCATCAGCCATAATGGCAGTCATGAGAGTGGAACATGGTATGTGTATGCTGGTCGGATTTTAACAATCGTACAATTTAGGGACCAATGTCGTGATGCCTCAGAAGAATCCAGTACAAAGCCTTCCTTGTTTTCCATTCTGGGTATCTGTGCCTTGGCTTCAAAGGCAAGATCACACACAGCCACCCGTGTTCACTTGGGTGAGCCTGGCTGAGAGATAAATAGGTCTTGCAAGGGAGAGCAGACCAGAGCAGACTGGTTGGAGGATCTGAGCGGTCCTTCTCTGGGGAGAGGAGGTGGGAGCTATTATAGCCTCACAGAGGAAAGCTGTACAGCGTAGTGGCAAATGTACCACAATCTAGAATAGGCAAAGTTTGCAATGTTTTCTCCAAACAATGTGTGCCTGTATCTTTATGGACTCCGAATCCAAATTATTACCACAAACGGCGTGTGAGTCTAGGTAAACCCGTTTCCTGGGTGACAGACTTGTGAAGTCTCATCTCTGAATTGGATAGTGCTGTATACATGATCTTGCCCAAACACCTTGTAGACAGAGTCCCTTGGAGCATCAATGGGTACTGTCCGGTGTCCTCTGCAATGGCAAAGCAGTGGGACACAGGGCTCTCAAGACAGCCTGGTTACATTACAACAGGGACTTATTCACTGTGCTAACTGCTAATTCTTGATACCGACTGAATGAGGAAAGGCATTGCTGACACCAGCATAGACCTGCCATGTTGTCTAACTTAGACCTCAATTCCTAATACTCATGTGTCCTTTCATTAAACCAAACTGTGCTTTAAATTGATGCACAAATGAGAACTTTACAAGCGTGCTGATGTAAACTCGTCAATAATATTTTCTGAAAATTCCGTGTGTAGCATCTGATCAGTCTACTTCGGTCACTTCGGTGAGGAAATGCCTCTTGGGGTCCATTAAGCCAAAATGTATTAATTTGGGCAAATCTACCTTTTGGGTTTAAGTTGGTCAGATGTCCAGACTTCACCCAAACTGGCAGAAATTAGTCCTCTATTATAACCCACCTCAAAGTGGAACACCCTGACAATTGTGTAAAGATGTTTTGTGTGCTGGGAAATTAAGGTCAGGGATGTACCCTTATTGCAACGTTCAATAAATGGCCTTCTAATGCAATCATCGCTGGTGCTGGGAACAGAGCAATCTTTCCTTGTTATTTATTGCTGTACTTACAGCTAATGAACTGTTGTTGCAGGCTGATGCATCCAAGGACAAGATCCAAGCAATATGTCTTCTGCAAAATGTGAACTGACTGTGCTGTGTGTTGTGGGACTAGCTCACCTCTGGGTTAATGAGGCTGCTCCAGTCCAGCTTCTGTGCACGCATGCATGTGGGTGTGCGTGTGTGCGTGCATGTGTGTGTGTATGTGTGTGTAAAGCTCTTCTTATACTCTGTGCTCTTTTGTGTTTGTGTGAAACATGTCACCCATGGACGATGGGCATCAACTGGGTACCTAGATCAATGGCTGTCCAGATTAAGTGAGTTATAATTACACTGGGGAAATTGTTACCCCATGTTTCCTGATTTTCTTAGTCTGGGCCTCTACCCAGAAAAAAAAATCATTATTGATGAGCACTTGAAGTGAATCTGATATAAATGATGTAAATGTGTTTGTTTCTGAGACAGAAACAGCTTAGGAAGCAGTTTGCACACAACCTACCTTTGGAAACTTCACATGTCTTTCCAATGTCTACCATGTACAGACAAGTCAGCCGTGAATATTGGGGCACAACCCTAGTACTCATCTTGATCAGGGCAGTGGCAATTGCTGTGGCTGTTTTCAAACGCCTTTCACCGATCATATGGATTGATTTCAAGACATTGTGCACAACCTGGTCACTGATTCGTAGAGGGTTCTAGAAGTTGTGGGCTTTGATGAAATCATATTTTCAGGGTGGGCCCACACTAGACAAGATCAAGTCAGTGAGAAGAATAAAGGGAAAAGCAAGCACTGGACAACAGGAATCGATTAAAAGCAAAGGCCACCGTGTCCTTTTTGAGCCACCGTGTCCTTTTTGAGCCACCGTCGCAGACTTGCCTAAAGGGGGCAATGTAAACCTGGAGATCGCTGGCAAGTCAGCAAGCCAGCTTCAGAATGCCCTTTGCCTTCATTCCTCACACCTCTGTTAACTCTTGAAAGCCACTGGAAGGAAATGTAATTGTCGCTCAGGAACACTGACAACCTTAGAAGAGATGCCAGGCTTGCTGGTGTTTACTGTGTCTTGCATGGAGGATAGGAATAGATAAAAATGTTAAGCACCCCGGAGCAGCTTAACGGAAGTTGTCTGTTCAGTAGTTGAATTTGGTTATATCACCCATTACCCACTTCCGTTCTTCATCTGTTTACCTTGATCAGAGAACTCCCAAGAATAAGACATTCTTGTGTGCATTTATTTTATTTGGAAATTGAATGAAATTTCACATTCCCAACTCCCATCATTTATGTTTTACAATTCCATTTTTTTGATATTATACACAAAACTCCCAGATAGAAAACATTTATAATGGGTTCCTATTTTTTTTATTGACGGGAAGAATAACATGATTAAATGTTTCAACTCTGTGCAGAATGGGGTGTTAGAATTGTTCAAAATTACTCCGTTGAAAGGTACTGAGACCCGATTCTAAAATTTAGTAGAAATAAAGTTTTGAAAGACTATGTTTTGATAAAGCGAAACACAATGTGTACCGGCCTGGTTTGGCGTTTGTAAGAGTGTGGAGGGAGAGGGGACACGTAAGAAATTCTACTGGACAGGAGTGGCTCCCCTTAATGATGTGCTAACTTGTCAAAACTCATTCCTTTGCAAGTGCTCACGTTTTCTGTAGTTACTGGTGGTTTTCAAATCGAATCTTATGCCTGTGCCGTGCATCTATTTAGCCCCTAAAATGATGAATAGACACCCAGGATGGAGACAGCAGCTGGAAGCCTTAATGAGCTATAAGCTTAACACTATTCTGAGAACCTAGACACTCTTTAAATGAATTCTTATTTCAGAAGGAGACGCTTGTTGCTTTTGAATTATGCATTCACCCCTGTATCTCTTATTTACGGTCTCCATAATGCTGTGGCTTAAGATGTGTCTTCATTTCAGGGATTTGATATGCAATTCAGGTGCCTGGCATTCCTCTGAGCATAAAACAGGTCTCGACTGGTTGCTGAGAAGGCTGTTAACATGTTGCTAAACCTGCAGCTTAGACTGAACAAACGAGGTATATATGCCTAATGGAATAACACGTCCAGGGGTTGGTGCAACATCGGTATTCCTTTAGTCTGCAAGTTTGGAACATCTTCAGATTGGACTACTAGTCAGATTCACTTTTTTTTTTTTTTTTCTGTTGTCTTGTTGATGAAGCTGGCAAATGTTGTCAAGGCAACCTGAAAATTCTGTTTACCTGCCTTGGTTATCAAGTTGGAGCAATCACTGTTGTTCAGGCAGCAGAGGGCTGTGGGTGCCATCGGATCAGCCGTATGCAACTGCTTAGGTGTGGAGGAGCTTCATGGGGATTCCTGCCTCTTCACATTGTAACTCCAGTGTCACACCTTGGACAGAAATCTGCATGGCTGGTGGCCTTCAGTGATACACTGCATGCCCAATAGAGCAATTATAGGAAACGTAGAAATAACATTAGTGTTGCAGTGTAATCTTGAATGTGTAGGAGGAGAGAGCAGAACGGGTAACCTAAGATCTAAGCCGGGACGTTGGGATGTTTCCCCACATTTTGCAGATTCTTTTTTGTTGCATTTGCATAATGTTCCATGCAATGCCGTCTATACAAACCTGAATTCTTGTGTAAAATGGCCACTATCTTTGGGACATCGTGTTACATGGTGGTTGTGTTGTGTACCTCAGTTAGAAACAGACCACAACACTACTTTTCTGGGACTTGCTGGAAAAGCATGGTGGGCTTTGCATTACCGCAGTATACGGACTTCTCTGAGGCCCACACTGCCTTATTTGTAATAGTGACAGGGGTGCATGAAGAAGCTGAATGTAACCAAGCAAGCAAGCAAATCTAACTGTGATTATTATCATCACTCACCTTTACTTTGTACGATTTCCCCCCTCTCCTTTCTATGTGCAAGAGTTGTATATTTTATTTCCCAGTGAGACGTAGATGGACTTTTTACACCTTACTTTTACTCAGGTATTGGGATGGGATATGTTGTGTGTGTGTGTGTGTGTGTGTGCGCGCGCGCGCGGCGTGCATGCGTGTGCACATGGACTTGTGTGCATGTGCTCATGCTTGTGGAGGTCAGGGGACAGGTGTTCCTCCTTAGGTGCTGCCATCTACCTTGGTTTTTGAGGCAGGGTCTTTCATAGGCCTGGGACTTGGCATTATTGCAGGCTGTCTCTCTAGCAAGCCCAGGGATCCACCCATGTCCACCATCAAAGTGCTGACATTACAGCCATGTGGTGCTATGTGGCTCTTTCATGGGGTTCTGAGTGGCCTAACTTGGGCACCCATGCTCCCAAGGCAGGCCCTGAGCTATCTCCTCAGTCCATGGTGTCTTTTGGATTTTATAGAATCCTAGAGTTATGGAAGCATAAGGGATTTTGAAAACAAAGCCTGTTGTTTTCTACATAAGGAGACAGAACCCTAGGTATAAAGAGACAGCGTAGTCCGTTATTCTACATCTATTATTCGCTTAGCAAAAACTTAAGTTCTGACTTCCAATTGTCCCCCGTGAGGCGCTGTGGGGAGGCAGAGATGACAGCCAGGGGCTGCTGACAAGATAGTAACTAAGCCAGAGGGAAAAGTGTTCAGCTAAGCACATGCAAGGAGATTACTGAGGGAGTGTAGCCCTGCTTGTGAGTTGGCTCTTTGGCATTCATTGCCTTTCTTTCCCTGTCTGTGTTAGATAAGGAAAAGAAACAGCCTGTATTCTTGGTTGTACCCGACAGGAATTAGAAAGTTTGCTTCCCAGATCCATGATTCCACTAGGCAAGGGTTCAGCTTTTACTCCAATTCTTTGTGTGGGGGGGGGGGGGAGGGTTCAGCAGGGGTGAGGTGATGTCTCAAGCGGGCCTAAAATTTGCTGTGTAGCCCAGGAAGATTTTGAACCTCTGATCCTCCTGCTCTGACCCCAGCTGCAGTGCAGAGCCTATCAACGTGCCACACCCAGCCCAGCCCGTGCAGTGCTCAGGGATCAATCCTGGGGCTCCCTGGGTGATAGCAAATTAGCTGCCTCCCCAGCTCTTAGTCCAGTCCTCGAACTTGTGGGTTATTAGGATAGCCAGGTAGGTATTCCAAGCCTTTCGAGTAGAATACTCAGTATTCTATCATTTCTCTCCTGCTTCATCTGCTCTCACCGACTTCATCCATAGGGATTCAGATTCATGACTCACAAACAGTTTGCACTCCTCTCTCTCTCCCTCCCTCTCTCTCTCTCTCTCTAAATCATAAAAAAAAAAACCCGCAACAAAATGAATGAAAGCATGGAGCCATCTGTGTCTCCAACGATAACGGCAAGCTTGTGTTTGTTGTAAATAACACGATTTGTTCATGTCCACTGTCAAAGAAGGGGCCTTCATTGTGCACATGTATGCACAAACAGCCCCTGCTTCCATTCAGGGATGTATGCAACTTACCCGCAGATGTGTACCTATGGCACACACATGTGTCTCAAAACTAATATAGGTGGCCTCCACACATAGCCAATATTTGAACCTTTACATGTTATTCATAAGGGACTCTGGGTCCTTAATTCCCCCAAGCTCTTGGATGACGGCCATAGGCTCCTCCTCTCTGCAGCCTGGAATCTGCATGTCTACTCTACTGGTCTATGCGGACCCATCAGGGTTTTTCTCTTCCCAAGCCTGAGTCTATCCTACTTAAGTGTTTAGTTCCCAGAGCTGAACATCTTCTACAAAACACAGTCCCGTAAGGTCCACAGCAGATGTAGTGGCATCATTTTTAACTCCCATATGAGGTATGGTCCCCTCCTCTCCAGCCAAGGTGCCCAATGTCACGTCCCTTTATTACTGAAGTAGCCCCTGTTCTCCTACATACCCAGGCCTGCTGACAGAGCAAGTCACTCGTCTGTGCCAGGGACATTTATCTTGCATTGTGTCCATCCCGTCCATTAGTAAATTCAATAGTTTGTGAATCTCTTTTCCTCCCTTAATGAGTTTTAGCTTCAGGCCAGTGACTAGGTGATTTGAGCATGGCCTTAAAAGTCTTAAAGAAATATGCCAGTGTGGCTTGAGCCCAGAGAGTGTGAGATGACCACACAACAGAGCGATTTCTTTCACCTCCAAGTCAGGATATGCATCTCTCTCTCTCTCTGCCTCTCTCCATTTCAGTCTGAGCTTTATTGGTGCCAGGAAGGAGGGGGCTGCTGAAGAGCACAAAACCTAGTTATCACCCTAATTAACTCGGGTCTTCTCTGTGAACTTGAATTTCTGGAGTAGCGAACCCGGGTAACACACTTCCAATTTCAAACGGGGGAGGCGGTGGGGGGGGGGAGAAGAAACAAAACAAATACCGCAGTCCCTAAGCCAATAGAGAACTCACCGGAAGGTCAAAGAGGAAAAAAAAGAAAAAAAAGAAAAAAAACTCCCAAACCCTCCCTCTCGCCGCGGGTGTCTGTGAATGGGGTGGGGGGTCCAAGGCCCAGCAATAACCCAAGTGTAAATCCGAAGCTACTGCAGTGGGCAGCTGTGTGGGTCTGGGTTCCCAGAGCCAGGATCTGGAGGGCTGACTGCTCATCCTGGGTGTCCTGAAGAACTGCGCTGGCCCCCTCCCCCGCGCGGGAGGGAAGTCGGGACGAGGTTGGCCCTCCTCGTCGGTGTCTGGGCGTGGGCCCCGCCGCAGCTCCGCGGAGCCTCGGTGTCTCCTGCACAGGGGGGCGGGGGAGCCCAGAGCTGCGGCTTCCTCCCGCGCGGAGTCTCCTGCGCACCGCCGAGCAGGACGCCAGTGCCAGCCGGGTCCCCAGCCGCGGCGCGCCCGGCCTGCCCGCCGCCCACAGGTAACTTTTCTGCCCTCGGTGGCCGGGGGGCTCCGAGGGGGAATCGCGTCCGAGGCGCGCGGGGCTCGGAGCCCCCCGTGCGCTGCGCCCACCGCGCTCGGCCTCCGGCCTGGGCGCCTCCCTCCGAGCCCCGGCCCCCGGGGGAGACCGGGCCCCGCGCCCCTCTCCGGCCTTCAGCGCCGATCTCAGGGTCGGGGCGCCATGTTCTGAGCGCGCAGGGCTCGGGGCGACACTGCGGCGCCAGGCCGGGGTCTGTGCGCGGGAGGGGCCGTGCGCCCCGCGGCTGCGGCTGCGTTGGTGCGGGCTGCGGGCTGCGGGCGCAGCGGGGCTCGGAGCATCCCGGCTCTGCAGCCCGGCCGGCCGCTTTTACGTAACTTGCCTCCTTCCCCGAGTGGGCAGCGTCCCCAGGCCGGCAGCGGGCCAGCCAGGTGGCTCCGGGCCTGGGCACCTGCGGGCCGCGCGTCCCTGGGACGGCTCCCTGCGTGGGGCGGGAACGCGCCCCGGCCTGCAGACCCGTGCACCCGGGAGGGCGCGGCTCACCTGGGGCTGCGGGCCACGGAGAGGAGTGGGGGTGGGGAGGCTGGGGACCCCTAGAGTGAGGTCCCTGCTAGGCTGGTGCGCCTGGGCTGGCTGGCTCCTGCAACCAGAGGGGCTTGCTTTCTCTGGTCTCCCCTCTAAACGCACCCTACTTCTCCCCCCTCCCCCTTCCCCCTGCACCCAGCGCCAAGTTCTCAGCTTCTGCAATGCGGTGGGTGTGGTTACCTAGCAGATTGTAAGTGTGGTCCATGGTTGGGCTGGGAGCCTTCTTGTCCTTTCCCTTTTCAGGTTTACTGATCTGAAGTTTTCTAGCTGTGGGGTTTGGGGAGGACGGTTTACCCTCCAGTTTTTGCAGACCAGGGTTCGAGTGGAGAAGAGTCCTGCAGAACAAATCGAATGATAAAGGGAACATGTGGTATTAATTAAGCATGGGGGCTGGGCTGTCCTGAGAGGGCCAGGCAGTCTCGCTAATAACGCAATGCTTCCATTACGTGTTTAAGTTGATGCTTCAGCTTTTTTACATTACTTTTGTGGAATTGCTTTTGCAGATGTCCTTGGTTGTGGTTTTCAGGGGGGCCCATTTGGGGGTCTGTGGGGCGGTCAGATGTTCTGGGGTTACTCTTGCTAGCGTAACTACGCAAGTAAAGGAGTCATCTGCATTTTTAAGCCTCCATGAAGCAAAGATTCTGGAAGCCATGAATGCAGCACCCTTACAGCAAAGTGGGCCATGGCACCCTGAGGACAAGGAGATGATTTGGATGATCTGTATCTTGACTCAGCAGCGTGGCATACTGTACTGTTGTCTGTTAATTGCATGCCCGTTGAGGCATCGACTTTTAAAACTTCAATTGCAGTAACAAAGTTATCGTGAGAGGAAATAAATTAAAAATTGAAGAAGCATGCCTTTCATTTTTTTAATTTCCAAAACACTGGCAAAATAAGCTGAATGCTGGGGTTATTATTTACATTATAGTTTTACCGACGGTTTAGCACAAGCTGTGAGAAGCACAAGCCACTGCATGAATTGGTCTTGCACATGGCAAGGTCTTGAAAAACAGAGCATGCGTTCTAAGTGGCTTATCGGAAAACAGAAGAGTAGCCACTGTAGTTTGTAAAAAAAAGAAAGAAAGAAAAGAAAAAAAAAAGCCTTTAAGGCCAAGGACTGTGGAGCTAGGATCAAAAGTCAGTGTCCCCAATGACATATTTACATTTAATTTTTAAGCATCTTCTCATATATGAGCATGATGCAGGTTAGAAAAATGCATCTGTCAGCTGAGTGTTTGGACCAAGGCCAACTTTGATTAGTGCAGAAATACAAGATGAGGGTTCATTTTCTTTCTAGATCAGGTGCCCGTTTTATATGTGAACATATTGCTGTTAAAAATTCAATGGCAGAGCACAGCCAGGATACCCCGAAGTAATAGAGAGGAGGTCACCTGTGTCCCACGAGAGACCGTGTCCCTGCTGCCGTGAAGCCAGTGCGGAGGGATTGACGTTGTAGTGATTTCTTGTAGGATGTGTGTTCATCTTTTTAACTTTTTAAGTTCTACAGTTGATCAGTGAGAATCTATGCCTCCCAATGCCAGTGAAAGTGGACTCCAAGAGTAGCTTGAGCAGTGTTTTCTTTTCATGAGAGTTCAGCTACACAGGAGTTTCTTAAGCGGAATACCCTGGTCATCTTTAATTCTAGTCTCCTAGTCTTTTTCCAGCTGTGCATGCCAGGGCAGTCTTCCTCTGTGAGTATCAGCTTTACTCTGGAATGTGGACTCCCCACTGGAACCCAGGAATCAAGTTTACCTGCAGCCTCACTTCCTGTGGAGAGACCCTTCCCAGTGCAATTGCTCAGGGCTTGCTAATTGGTGGGGAATTTGTCAGACACCCAGGCCCCTGGAGGGCTGTCATTTCCGGTGTCCTGGCTTTAAAGGCATATGCCCTCAGAAGGGGGGGGGGGAACCAGGGCACTGAAGTCATGGCTCTGGCAGAGGCTGTGACGTCACTATAGCTCAGAGGAAAATGGGTGGGGCAGGCAGGGCGGCCCAGAGCTTCTTGCTGCCTTTAACTTTGCCTGCTGAGTGAATGAGAATCTCCCATTGAGCTGCACAACAAGGTAGGGTATGGATGTAGGAAAATGTCTCTCAAAACCACAGTGTTGCATGACGTAAAGGAATTACTGTGACTTTTTTACTTGTTTTACAAATGGGATCATTTAAAAATTAAAGAACCATCGAATCAGTATTTTAATTTATATTAATACTGACATTTTATCAGTATTAATAGTCCACCCTATTTATATTAGCAACATTCTACTTAAATGTCTGTGTTAGATTATCGGGGTTGTATCAAAAAGTACATAGTGCCTCTCACTTTCTGAGTAGAGGCCGTTGCATATTTTTACAGGATGCGCTTGCTGCTGGCAACTAGGGGAAAAAATAGAAAAGCTAGAGATTTCAGTCACAGGTGGTGTTTGTCATGACTTGGGGGTAATTAATTTCCATTAAAGCTTTGCTTTACTTGCTAATATTGTTTTATAATCTGGTATTTTAATGCTTGTAGGATTCTAGTGTGGAGAACACATTTCATCCAAATTAGTGTCTGATAAGTTATAAGAGGACATGCAGGTTCTTCGGAGCCCACAAGTACGTTTGTTATTATTATTTGATTATGAACCTAGTGTGATCTCAGCAGGAGAAGGGGTGAGCCACAGACGGGCTGCAGATATCTCTTATATAGGTCTCTGTGCAGATAGATGACTGTCGTATTTTCACCTCGGTGTGTTCAGGCTGTAGGGAGTCGGGGCGGCTCTTACTAGATGATAAAGCTATTCCAGGACACACTTCTGAAGCAAAGAGAAGGAGAGGGATAGGGATGGTGGAATTAGGTCTAAATTAGGTGCCGGGACTGCTGATGGCTCGTGAAATGTCTTTGGTGCCTTGGTTTTTAGGCCCTGCGGTGATTGGTTAAATTGCACGCTGTAGGACTGGAAGCTTCTATTAGCTCCAAACCCCCTAATTCTTTCTGTAATTTGCAGTATGGGAGAAAAAGCTGACAGCTTAATTTTTAGATTGCTGACGTTTTGATACAATGTTCTTATAGACTGTCTTACAAACCACACATGTGTGCGTCTCATGAGCAGGTGCACACACACACACACACACACACACACACACACACACACACACACTCACGGAGGTAGCCTTGTAAACAAAAGCATTGTTAACAGTTTTCCTGTACTGGCTTCAGGGCATGGGGTGGCATGGGTAAAGGCTTTCTCTTCCTGGGGCTTTATCCCTGAACCCACAGCGCTAACCCCTAAAGCATTTAGTAAGTGCAGAGCTGAATAAGAAACAAGGCCGTTTTCGACATAGTACTTCAAAAGAAATTCCTGAGCAGCAGCACTGCCTTTCTGAAGTACCATATCTTCTCTGCAGCCGCTATTTTTAATAGAATGACCCTCCTCATACCCTCCTTTCTCACAGTCTGTAGCTTAAACTGTGGAGGTTCCCAAAGGTTTGCTGTATCGGTATGGAGGGGCTATGGCGACGTCTTTGCGGGAGGCTGGAACAGGGGGCTCAGGGTGACTTTGAGCTCAGCCTGGGTTACAGATGCGAATTCCAGGCCACCATCACAAGGGTAGTGAGGGGGGCCGATGGCCCTTGGCTTGCTCACCTCATGGCCAGAAGAAGTAAAGGTAGAAAGGACCCCGATACCATCTTCGAAAGGACCCTCCCTGCAGCCCACTTCCCTCAAGTTAGGCCTTATGTCTTCATGCTGCCAGCTGGGGTCCAAAGCTTCAACAATAGGCCTTGGGGGAATATTCCAGATCTGAACCATAGCCTAAAACAATTTTTTTAAAAAGGTCTTCATTTTATTCATGTGTAAGTGTATGGGTGGTTTGTCTGCATGTATGTCTGTGTACCACACACATGCATGCCTGGTTCCCCAGGAGGCCAGAAGGGAGGATGTGGGATCCTCGGAAATGGAGCCATGGGTGGTGGTGGGTTTCCGTGTGTGTGTGTGTGTGTGTGTGTGTGTGTGTGTGTGTGTGTGTGTGTGTGTGCTGGGTATCGAACTTGGGTTCTCTGGAAGAGCAGCCCAGCCCTAGCCCTAACCTGTGTACTTTTAATACCTTATAGTATTGAGTGCTTTTGTTTGTGGCTTTCTGTGTGCCAGGAGACTGTGCTTCTGAAAGCACTGTTGGCTTGGAGAAAGTGCTGAAGAGTCCTTCTTACCCTGTTTTGGACTTTTGTGTTCTAACCCTGGTAGACAGTTTGATTTTGATTAAGACTGGGCATTGCAATGATGTTCCAGAGGTCACGAGATTAGTAAAAAATTACCCTCCATACCAGGAAGGCCTGACAGCGTGACCTGGTGGCCACCCTTTCATACTGAGGGGCCATTGAGAATGTCTGAACAGGGAGGAAGATGTCATTGAGACATGTAGGATAAATTGGAAAACTTGGGAGCTAGAAACAGATGGTTTTTCTTACTGAACTAATCCATTTTATTTATTTTTTTTCTTTTCAGAAATTGAGAGTAACAATTTTTCTCCTCAATGATTGACATTCTGGCAGTTAAGTCCGTGTAAAGAGTGGGCATATGTAGTTGGAGATTAAATATTACTTCTGGATCATTAGAGAGGGAAATGAGGTATACAGAGGATGGGAAAATTTTACTTCGTGTTTATCCATCCAATTGAAACATCTTTATTTCATATATTAAAGATAACGAACACTGACTTTGAAATGTGCTCCGACAGTACTGAAAACAAATCTTGTCATCTGGACATATGTCCTGAACGAGCACCTCTCCAAATCTACTCATCTTCCCGAATCCATCACAGCATGTCTAGAAACCAGACTTGCCTGGTGTGAGCTCCGCATTTTTCTGTTTGTTTTATAACTATACAATATTGGTCAGTTCCCTTCCCTTCCTACTCTCTTAACTCATTTATAAAATGTCCGCGATGCTTGCCCTCCAAAACGTGAGGGTTATTAAGTGTGGCAACACATGCAAACACTACACGTGACGTACGGTCTGTCATAGGTGCTTGCTCGACAGATAGCAGTAATATTACTTTTCATACACATCGACTCATAAATGTGAATGATAACGTATTTTATGTCAACCCACTCCCACCTTAAATTGCACCACACAACCCTTCTCTTTATGAAGCAGTGTTTCTGTGGGAAGACTTTTCACGTGTTCACATTTTTACTCACATTGTCGTCTCTAATGATAAATATTTTGTCTTGGTCCTGCCCAATTCTGGTGAAGGGCCATTACCTTAATGATGGCAGCTATTTGAAGCCCTGACAGCCAGCCCTGCCCCTCTCTGCTTACACTTTCCATCATTCTCTGACTTTCCCTGCAACATGACAGTAAGAACAAGTAGACCCTCTAAGGACATGAATATATCCATCCCCCTTTGCTGGGTGTGAAAATCGAGTTTTAACAAACGGAACCAACCGGACCTCCAGTATACGTTTCCTGATTTCTCCCTTCAGTTTCAGGGTCATCTCTCCCTAGAGGGCCCATCTCACCCTGCTCACTCTGACCCTGAGTTCCTAGAGCTCACTGCCCTGCACCTCCCGGCATGCCCAAGGGCCAGTAGACCTAAAGGCTTGCCCTGGAACTAGACTTCTTAGAAATAAGTCATTCACATGTGGGGTAGGTGTGTGTGTGTGTGTGTGTGTGTGTGTGTGTTTATGTATGTACTGTGTATGTATGTATGTATGTATGTATGTATGTAGAGGGGGAACCCTGGGTCTCAGAGACAAAGACTCAAGCTTCCCTGTGGCTTTTTGTTGCTGCTGTCTGAGTTCTGAGTCCTTCCTTCCTTTGCCTTCAGTGGTATGCTAATAACAGGTGTCAGCCCCAGTGCACATATCTCACACAGGCCCCGCAGAGAGATAGGCTGCTCTGCCACTCCTGGGTGCAGGGTCTTCCGTTTACACAGACCCACGTGCTGCTCCTAGTTAAGGGAGTGTGGCTAATGGGACTGGAGCTCTCGGTCTCTGCTAAACCATGAGGAGGAGTTTGTAAATTCACAGACATAATTAAGAGTTGTCTGCTTTGGTGATGCTTGTGCCCAGAGTCACTTACGTGACAGGAATACAGGGTTTGGGACAATTACAGAGAGTTACTACTCCCACCCCAAACCCCAGTACTTTTGGTAGTCACCTACGCATCACTGTGACAGAGTACCCGAAATGGCCAGCCTATAGGGAGAGAAGATTTATTCCGACTCATGACCTAAGATGCCAGTCTGGAGTTGCTTGGGCATGCTGCTTTGGGCCTGTGGCAAGGCGGTAGACTAGAGCAGGGATGTGTGGGGAGGCAAGGTGCTCACCTCATGGAGGCTGGGAAATGGAAAAGAGCCTTTTAATGTCATCCCTCCCCTCCCCCAAAACCCGGCTTCCTAAGGGTTCTCCCACCCTCCAGTAGTGGTGTAGGCTGCTAACCACGGCTTTACCTTAGGGCCCTTTAGAGGACATTTAACACCCTGATCATAGCTTTATATGTGGGCAGGGCTTAGAAAATGGAATGGACTTCTTGTTTAGCTTAAGACACTTGGAATTCTTGAGATGTAAATAGCAGTAACCCATGGGAACAGCTGTCTTGTTGAATGAAGAAAATGCAGTGAGTTAGAGAAGACACAGATGAAAACATCTGACCTGGGTGGGGTTGGTTATCTCTGAAGTTATTGCATCTCTGTAATGAGGTTGCCCAGCTCTGAAATGGTGAGGCTGTTTTTGCTGCCTGAAGGGTGAAGTGAGGCCTCTTGTTTAGATGTCTAGATGGCTGTGTGATGAGAATAGGCATTGTGCATACTTTGCCATTTTCTGTTAATATGTATTTTTCCTACATTGTTGATAGGGGCAAATATTATGGATTTTGATCCAAAGGTGATCCTCAAAGAGAGTGTAGGATTTTGTGATAGTCTGTGTAAAATTCCAGAATCTAGAAGGTGATTCTTCAGTAGGGCATAGAGTTCTGCCTAGTGTGAGACTCCAAATGACAAAACAGGTTTGCAAAGACTAAGACACAATAGATTTCAAGGACGATAGAATTATCTGGAGGAGTCTATGGAAAAAGGGAATTCTATGGGCCATTCGTCAATTCTCCTTTGTTGTGACTAGACAGCCGTTATCCAGGAGTCTTCAGTGGCCTCTGGTAGAACTGGATCTAGAACACATTGGAGTGATACTGTCTTAGGAATCCTTAACTCAACAACTCTACAACTTACTGGCTGCTGTTAGGTAAGCATTTAATCCAGGAAGACAGCACATAATAAATTAATAGTGCTGATGTTTAAGAGAGCAAAGAGGCCTCACCTTGGACTGAGAATATCTGGGTTTCATTATGTGTGGTCTACTGGTCTACCACTTATAACTCTTACTACCCTGGGAAATTGTGTGAAATTTAAGTTTAACGAAGGAGAATAAAGGTTTGACTTTCTTATATATTAAATAGGAACCACAACTATTATGTAGCCAAATGTTTAGAAGGATTAAATGTGAATTAGAAGTATATGCTTGTCTTAGGATTTTTGTTGCTGCAATGAAACACCATGACCAAAAAACAAGTTGGAGAGGAAAGATTTTTTTGACTTACACGTTGTTGTTTATAATCAGAAGAAATCAGGACAGGAACTCAAACAGAGCAGGAACCTGGAGGCAGGAGCTGATGCAGAGGCTATGGAGGGGTGCTTCTTGCTGGCTTGCCCCTCATGGGCCTAGGACCACCAGCCCAGGGATGACCACACCCACCATGGGCTGGGCCCTCCCTCATAGAGCACTTATTAAGACAATACCTTACAGCTTCATTTTATGGATGGATTTTCTCAATTGAGGCTCCTTCCTCTTTGATAACTCTAGCTTGTGTCAAGTTGACACAGTGATCCCGAAGACAAGATGCCTATCTGAATAGATAGGATCACTTGATCAAAGTTGTGGCCGTGGTATAACTCAGTGATAAAGCATTTAACCTGAGTGTTTGAGGCCCCAAGCTGGGGCCTCAAACTGAGCTTTTGAGATTGGAAGATATTCTCGGGATCTCAATGTGGCTGGAACTTTTCATTGCAGATGCTGTGGTTGCTACTAATAGTGCCAGCAGCAAAAGAGGTGGGCAGGCTACACTGTGGTTAGTATTTCCCCTTTTATCCACAAATTCACCCAATAGTGCTAAAACATACATTCACACGGGGGGGGGGGAGAAAAAAACAAAACAAAACAAAAAACTAATGTGTGCAGAACTAGGGTACTGCGAACTTTGCAAACCTTTGTTTTTGTTTGTGTGTTTGGTCATTTAAGTACCAATCCAACGTGGCCTTTTAAACAATTTTAGGCGGTCTCTTAAAAAAGAAAATCCCTAGATTTCTAAAAGTGCCAGGTTAGCCTTTTCAGAATATACGCTTGATAGTGTTTCCTAACAGTTGATACCCATGAACACATCCTGGTTCCAGCACAGTGTGACTATTATAAAACGGTGGCATATGAGAAAAACACACCACAGGGCAGAGCTTGGGTGCGTGGAGGGTTTTTTGTTTGTTTGTTTTTGTTTTTGTTTTAATTGAGGGAAAATGGAGGAGAGGAAAGGGGACACAAGCTCTGGGGACAGGAGCAGGAGCGGCAGAAAAGAAGAGAAAGGGGAAAAGAGAAAGAGAGGGAGAGCAGGAGGGGGAAGGAGAGGGCAGGATGGGGGGCGGGCAGAACGCAGTGAAGGTGCTCAGGTGTACCCTGAGTGGCTGCGGCTGAGGGCGGGTCTTGTCAGAACCCCACGGACAGGCCAGCGCAGATGCCTGAATACTAACAATAACTTTGGGCAACGTGGGTAATTTTAAAGGTTTCACATTCTTTCTTTTGTGAGTGTGTGTGTGTGTGTGTGTGTGAGTGTGTGAGTGTGTGTGTGTGTGTGTGTGTGTGTGCGCGCCCGCGCGCGCGCAGTCGAAATGGTCAGACTTACTGTCATCACGAATCAATCCTTAGAGAAGTCTATGTGTAAATGCTTTGTCGCTAGTACTTAGTCAGTGGTGGCAATGCTACTCTCCGGGGAAGAGCTAAGGGTGACAGAAATTCAGAGAGTGGCTGAATCCTGAGTGTGTTTAGAAGGATAATTTTAATCCTGACCGCTATGGTAAAGGATAGTGGGCGAGGGAGGGAATGGTCCTCTTACTGTTCCCAGAGTTGGCATTCGTCAAGCGAGTTCCTAGGGTGGGGTAGATAACGGTGGCGAGGGAAGGTCAAGACTCTTGTTGAAGTTCCTGGGGAGTGTGTGAAGTGAAGCCTAGGGGCCATGCCAGTCTGAAAGCCTGTGGGGTACAAGCTGAAGATCAGATCCTCGAACTAGGAAGGAAACCACAAGTCATGGAAAACACGCTCACCAGAGAGGGGCCAGAGTGGAAAGGACCTGTTAGGGAGGAATCGCAGAAGAGCATACAGTGAAGGAAGGCATGGGAAACCTGACTCCAGATGGAGTGGGCTCAACTTTCAGGGATTCAGATGGTACCGTGAGCACATCGTTCCTTCTACCCAGCATGTTGTTGCTGAGAAACTAAACGGGAAGCTCCACTGGGCAGGGCGTGTGCAACCATGGTCCCATCCTTCTGTTTTCTTCCCATCCTCAAGTTGCTTATTCTTAGGGCTAGTGCCGGGCGTGGTGCCGGGCGTGGCGCTGGGCAGAGTGATGAGGACTGAAGAGGGCGAACCTGAAGACTCCAGGAAACCCAAAGAGAAGATTAGAAACGTATTTATATTAGGGCAAAGAGGCCATTTTAATTCAGTTTGTTGTTTGGTTTTTTAAACGAGTTTACGGAGAAGTAAAGTGACATTGTTGAAAGTCTACACCTCCTCTGTAGAAAAGGGGTTGCTCTTACCATCTGATGGGCAGCTCTACCCAGAGTGTTGCCTGTATGTCTTGTTATTTTCTTTCATGAAGACCTTTCCTACCCTATGTGCAGTTACAGAGACCTGGAGAAGCCAAGACGACTTCTAATCCCCTCAGTTTGCTCTCTTTCTCTTCATAAGGAAATCTGTTCTAACAGTTGCAGACTATTCTTGATCATGGCTGATTAGGATAATTGATTATCTTGCCCATGACTCAAAGGGTAAGTGTCAATCTAGCCAAGGATGATGAGGAGTCAGAGGAAGCTGAAATGGGTTGTAAATTCTCTTTAAAAATGAATGCTTCTAACATCCTGGGAGACTGGATGAGAACTTAATGCTGCCTCTGTTCTTAACACCCAGCTTAAGTGAGCATCCCCCCACCATCTCCAACATTCCGCTTCTCCACACGCACCCCTTCCTGGGAAGATGTCTTCTGAGTGTGTTTGTCACAACCATAGATTTCCTCTTCACTACTGGGTCTACCTCTGTTGAATTTACATTCCAGTGAGGTCTAGATAGCTCCAATAGTATTCTGTTAACTATTGGAAACTGAACTTTAAGGGGTTAAATGACTTGCCCAACAACTTACGTATAGCTAATGCAGATTTAGAATTTGAATTTGAGATGATCAAATTTCAAGTCAGTTTTTGGCATTGATTATTTTTTCACTTTGGGGTCATCTCTTAGTGTGGCTGACAAATTCTGTGGTCATTCTAAGTTTGAAGTATTTCCAGTTTTGATAATTGCACTTTATATTAGTCATGCTTGTCGTCATGATAGATATTTATTGAATGCCTGGGTATCAGTGACACACATATTTCTGACAGACTCCTGTTTCATGTTAAACCAGGTAGTGTTTCGAGATTAATAGGATGAGCTAGATAATAGCTAAATATAGACTCAACCAAGAGCCTTCCTGGGCCCCACCTGCATTCATGCAACGCCCAAGAAATCTGACAGGAAATTCTAGGCAGTATGCTGTTTTTGTGTTCTAAGGTGAGTGCCTTGACGAGTAATGAGGTATGTATAGCCAGTAATCTAGATAAAAAGAAAACTTGGTGCATTCTAAATCAATCAGCTACTTATTGGACATACTTAGCTTTGAATAACAAAATGGAGTTCCCAGTTTATGAATGGGTCTCTGCTAAGAATCTGAAGCGTTCTGGAATTGTCCTACTTAGTTTTGAGCACAGCCAGAGACTTGTGGTACAATTGGTAACTTCTCATGGCATTTTAATTTTAAGATTTGAGTGACATGTAGGCTGTAGAGTACATATATTTCTGTTTTGCTTTTTATTTTCTTGCCTCCTTTTACTGAGCTCCCATTTTGTCAAATATTTTCTCTCAAAACATACTATATATGTGTGTGTGTGTGTGTGTCTCTCTCTCTCTTTCTATATATATATATATATATATATATATATATATATATATATATCTGTGTATGTATACATATATTTATATATATAATCTTCCATTACTGTTAAAGCTGAGAGGTCTTTAGGAGGTTATCTCACTGAAGGCTTCCAATTATGAGTCATATAGCAGAAGTTAAGGAGCATCACCCTGCTCGAGGCTAACAGCCCTGCTGGAGTGGAAGCCACGCCCCCCCAGCACATTGTTCAGTCAGTGAGCAGGAGCTAAATTAATCAGTTATAATTTTTTAGTGGTTTTTTTTTCTCCTTTTTTTCTATTGTGACAGGAGCTTTAAAGAGTCTCCGTACCCTGATGTAGGTGCATGGCACAAGGATTGTAGGACTTGGAAGGAGGAGGAGGGTTTTAACTAGGTACTATTTTATTTGTGTTACCAAATGATAGACATTTGTCTCCGTTACTTTGATATTGACGTGACAAAGGCATCAATATGACCAGGGCATGCATATATATACATATACATATACATATACATATATATACATATATATATATATTTATATTTATATTTATATATTCTATAACCAAGTCCATTTAATTGAAAACAAACATTTATAGACAATATTTGGGAATTTGGGCGTCGTTCTTTCCAAACTACTACCTGCTGGTAAGGGGCGCTGTCATGGGGGATTCTAAGAAGATGCAGAAATCCTGGCTGTAGTCTATAAGGATGCTTGGTCCAGCTGTTTTGAATGTAGAATCACCTGGTACTCTGTTTCAGGCGGTCTGGCTTGATCAAACCACATTAGTCTGGAAGGAATCCACAGCTTTTCATTTTCTGTGGAAACAAAAATAGAAATCCTTTTCCCAGTAACTTGTCCTTGAACTTAAATTTTGGAGTCAAAGCAGAACTTTTAAAGAAAGTTTGTATTTGCCTTGTGGTTTCAGGGGGTTAGGGCTCATGATAGTGGAGCGAAGGAGCTGCTCACAGGTCACATCCTGAAGCAGAGAAAGAATGAGCTTTGGTTCTTCTGAAATCTCAAAGCCTTAACACTTCCATCAAGAAAGCACGTCCTAATCCTTCCCAAACAGTTCCACCAACTGGGGACCAAATATTCAATGGTATTCACCTACGGGGTGGGGGTGGGGAGCATTTTCATGCAGAATCTCCACAAAGTCAGTAAGAGTGTTGTTCTCTTCCACGGGTTGATCTGTATAACTTACTGAAACGTTGGCTTGTAATTTTGCTGTTTGATTATTAAGGAGCTTAACAACAAAAAATTCATTTCGAAAATAAGTATTTTGTACTACAGCATCTTCCAGAGAGAGAGAGAGAGAGAGAGAGAGAGAGAGCAGTGTTGTTCACCCCTTATTGCTGCCTCCTTCCTCTATTAAATAAGCCAGGCAGCCTGATTGTTCTCGCAGATGAATACTCAGACACGTGTCCAACTCACCGGACTCAGCAGTAAATCCAGTGACCCAGTTTGTTTGGCCTTGATTGTGTTCTCCCTGAGTGGAGGTGCATCTCTTTTGGGGCCGACTGCTCGTGTGACATCTCTTTGAAAGTAGAAATTGTAGGGTGATTTACATCGTTGTGAGTCCCTGGCCTGGGCCCAGCAATGCAGCTGGGAAGTTTAGCCCTTGTACTAAGGACAAGCTCTGCCCTTCACCTCAAAAGGCAAAAAAAAAAAAAAAAAAAAAAAAGCTATTGCAGGGCTGAGAATCATTTGCTCCCCGAGAAAGAACCACACAGACCTCTTAGGTTCCCGTTGTGCTAACCAGCATCAGCGTGGTGCTGACTGGGCCTGCGCACATTCATGTGATTGCCTTGAAAATGGAACAGTACAGTCTGTGGAATAAGGACAAACGGAGGAAGAGGGACCCATGATTTCTCAGATGCAGGGAGGGGCTGGGAGAGCTGGAGGTGGCCTTGAATGTACGACGTACGACAAGCTTCTGCCCTCCCTGGCTGCACGTGTCTCTGCAGAGCCAGGGGCTGGACACCTCCGTCTGTGGGGTGGAGTTTGCTCTATCACCTCCTGAAAAAGGAGTGTGGAACGCTTCCAGGGAACCGACTTCTGTTCTACAGACACAGTTGGCTGGCGCTTGCTCTGTGGGTGTCTGCTGCTGCTTTGTGGTAGCACACATCCAAGCGACTCCTCTTCCTTGAGGATTTTTGTAAGAGGAAAATAGGAAGCCATGTGACCATGCTGGGCAGTAAATTGAGTAGCACTGATGTGGGTTCTGACAGATGTCTGCTCCCTGAAGGTCAGACCTGAGCATTTGGATCTTTCTGCCAGGTTCCAATGAAGAGGGCCAGAGGCTTTGTCAGAAAACAGGGACGGTTTTGTTTTTTTGTTTTTCCTAGAAACATGATCCGTGCTTTTGCCAAAAAAAATGACTTCTGGGGGGTTTGCTGTTGTTTCTTGCATTGTTTATCTCTCTCAGAAGCTTAACGTGAGTCGCTGTCCCTGTAATTTTTCTCTCTTATCAAACCTATAATTTAACATAATAATCCGCTGTGGGATGCCACTTGACACAAGCTAAGATGCATCTTGGTCCAGCAAACAGATTGCCTGCACATTGCCCGACAGACATGTTTTACCCACTTTTAGATGAGTTTCTGATTATTCTTACTAAATTTTAAGACGTGCATATCAGAAGAGGAACTCCATGGTTTGCATTTTAGTATTCCTTCTGTGCAAATATCTGTTTGGGTGAAAGGTTGTACAATATAGTTTGTGTTCCTGAGCAGTGGGTGGCATAAGGAACCCCAGATGCCCAGCAGGGGCATCTTCTTGGGGGTGGAGGGGCAGCTCGGCTTGTGATAACTGTGAGGGGGTTGCTTTTCAGCCGTTTAATAGAAAGACTGATAAGAAATGGCGTTTAATAAGTGTTCTTTGCTTATCTATTTGTTTAACAAATACAGATAGAAAGGCCCTTATTTGCAATACTTGGGACCAGAAGGATTTTGCATTGTAGACATTTTTCAGACCGTGGAACATTTATATATAATGAGCTATCTTGGCTATTTAAATGTGGAATTAGATTCGCTTATACTTTGCATGTGTCTAATGCGCAGATCCTGACGGCCATTTTACATGATGTATGTGTGTGTTTGATGAGGGACATCGTGTGACATGTGCTGTGCCGTTTTCCACTTGTAGCATGTTCCAGGGCTCAAAAAGTTTTAGATTTTGGCAAGGAGCTCTGTGTGTTGGGGCCTCCCGCTGCCCCTCCCCCAACTCTCCCTCCTCCTCCTCTTCCTGTTCCTCCTCCTTCTCTTCCTCTGCTAACTTCTCTTCGTCTCTCTTCTCCTCTTGCTCCTCCTCCTTTTTTTTTTTAATCAGCTCCAAAATCAGCGTGTGTTGTATGCACACGTGTGCTTAACTACGACTAATACGTTTCTAGGAAGACCTTCAAAACTTGACGTTGCTTCTTTTATGATATGAAACTGAGACAGTGACCTCAGCCTTCCTCCCCCTCCCATTCCCTTTTATTTCCTTGTAACTGCTTCAATTTTTTTTTTTTTTTTTTTCCTGCCTACCTCTGACTTTAATCAAACTTCCGGAGCTTCAGTTGGGGTAGTTTCTCACCCACATTGAGCGCCCCATGTGTTTCAGGCATTGCCCGAAACACGTAGTGATGAGTGGCATGTACACAGCGGCATCGCTCTGCCTTTAGCACGGAGATGCCTTCTCCCACAGCCGACTCCATCAGCGCTGAAGGAGGTCTGCGGGATTCTGCTAAACACTCTTCTCCTTTGTCCTGGCTTATGACCTCATGGGAAGCCTTTGAAGGTTACCTTTAAAATGATTGTCAATGGCCCCAAATTCTACTTCCCACCAACACCTTATGATGGCGTTTACACATCTGAAGTTTGTTACCCACAGGCAGTGGTGATCCAACTTTTACATGGAAATTGCCTGAAACAAAGAACTGTTAAGTTCTGAATTGTGTGCTACTCTGAGTTATGTAATCAAAGGTTTCATCATCTGGTTCTGTCTCACCTGAGATGTCCATCAGTCACCCTCTGTCCATTGGATCCGTGATGTGTGCACTTCGCTTCTGTTAGTCATTCAGTAGGTACTTCAGTCATTAGGCCTGCGCTTGTGAGATTACAGCTTTTGTATTCAAATTATTCTATTTTACTCAAGCAAGTACACAGGTCCTAACGCTAATTTCATATATACCAAAGTGAAGCTATAAAGTGTCGTTCTAGTGAAAAGGTGACCAGTTTGTACTTAGGGAATAAAGTAATTCCGACACTAAAGTTGCTGAGTCATGTTGTACAGAAAGAGAAATCCTGCTTGTATTGCTGTACCCTTCCAACTGCCACAGTCCTTCGTAACTCTGATACTGATACGGTTGTGATGTGCAGTACCCCCAGACAGATGGTTTGTTGACCGTGTGCATGGCCCCTAGTTGGTAGCGTTATTTCTAGCAGCTTTAGGAGGCAGGGCCTTCCTGGAGTGAGTAGGTCAGAGGGTAGGGTTGTGCCTGGGCCCTGGTACTTTCTTGTCTCTCTGCTTCTGCCTGGCATGAGGTGAGCGGTACCACCACATGATCCCACTGCCATGATACTTGCTAGGTCTGGGCCAGTGAATGTAGGACCGTGACCTGAATTCTGTGACGCTGTGAGCCAAGCTCAGTCATTTCATGTTTAAAATTGTTCTCTTGGTATTTTTGTTACAAACTCTTAAGATCTGACAGAAATAACTGCCTAATGATATAGGAAAGGCATTGAGAGTCTCAGCACCCCTGTATGTGTGCGTATGTGTGTGTGCATGTATGTATATGTACGTGTGTGTATGTTTGTGTATATGTGTATGCATGTATATGTATGTGTGTGTATATATGCATGTATGTGAGTACATATATGTGTATGCAAGTATGCGTGTATATGTGTGTATTTGCGTGTGTACATGTATGTATATGTATGTGTGCCTGTGCCTCTGTGTGTGTGTATACAAGAATACAGAAACATTTACCGCATATGTAAGTCATGGGATATAATATTCTTCCATATTACCTGAGATTTCAAGTATGTACAGAGGGGTATAAAGCATTACCCTAGACGGATTTTCTCTTCCTATTAAAAATGGAGTTTGGGCTCCTGGCAACCATTTTATAAAACTCATATGGAACAATTAGCTGGCAAACTGATGACTTCCATGCTCTGGTTTTCTTTGTGTCTATCAGCATATTCTGCGTGTAACTAGCAACTGTCATTTATCTCTGCTAAGAGGAATGTATAGCAGGGTAAACATAGCTACTTTTTCTAAATCCAAACAATTTTTTCCGTGTTATTGTTTGGCTTTGGCTAATCCCCACTTGAACTCACATCTCTCAGTTCCTATCAGCCAGTATTTGGAACCATCGAGTCTAGTCATTGCTGTGGGGAAAGGAATGCTGGGAATTGTCAACATTGAACCTTTTAGGTTGAAAGGCAAGAGAGAAATATTTTCCGGCTTTCCAGTGCAGATGTTTTTAAAGCTCTTTTGGGTGTCAGAAGGAATAAATGTCAGTTTGGGAGAAAATTCACTGAGCATCAACTGATAATGGCCGGGCGTGGCCATTCTTTCCTTTATCGTGTGGCCTCCTGCCTGAGAAACCCTCTGACTGGCGAGCACAAAGTGGGAACCCTGGGGACATCCTTCCCATAGCTGACATGTCCCTGAATGTCTCCCAGAGGCCTGCTCTAAGGCTTGGTACCCAGGTCAGTGCTGTAGGGCACTGATGGGAGATGCCATTCTGTAAATATGTTTCTCGTATTGGTTAATGAATAAAGCACTGTTGACCAATAGGAAAGCAAGATAGGCGTGACTAGGAGAGAAGCAGGAGAGAGGAAGTAGGGAGGAGTCAGCATGTAGAGACTGGAGAGAACAGAGGTCTGAGCCCTCTCTCTGGTAAGATGAGACCACGTGGAAATACTTAGATTAATAGAAATGGATTAATATTTAAGACAGAGCTAGCCGATAAGAAACGCTAGTAACAGGCCAACAGCTTTATATCTAATATAGTGTCTCTGTGTGTTATTTGGGGCAGGTGTGGCGGTGGGGCCGGATGGCGGGAAAACTACTCATAACAGGGCACTAACAGTGATTCTCAACCTGTGGGTTGCGACTCCCACAGGACCTCATATCTGGTATTTGCATTACAGTTCATAACTAGCTAAATTACAGATATGACGTAGCAATGAAAATAACTTTATGGTGGGGGTGGTCACACAACATGAGGAACTGTGTTGCAGGGTCATAGCCTTAGGAAGGTTGAGATCCACTGCTGTAAGAGGCCTGGCCTCATCGGAGTTCTTCATGTCTTTGGGGTGTAACCTCCAAAGACAATGATTCTCCAGCCCCTTCTTACTTTCAGTTTCCTGGAGAAGTTTTGTCTAGCACTCATTTCTGCTGCAACATGCTTGGCTCTCCAAAGACACCTCAAAGCTGGTATGTCCAATATAGCTGGAGACCCCTCAAACCAAGCCAAAAGTAACCTTTTCTCTCCACACATGACCTTCTCGGGCATTTGATGGAGTCACAGAAGGTTTAGCAAAAATACCCTCTCCTCTTTGTCAAGCCTTGACATTTCCCATTAAGTAAATGGAACCAGGGTTTTAACTGTCTTGTTCTTTGGAGCTTAAGAACCGAACAGCTCAGAGAGTTCCCAGTGTGGACAGGGGTCACCTGCCTGGAGGAACACAGATGTGCTAGACGAGAAGAGCAGGTTTCAGGGGTACTCTGCCCTGGATTTGTGGCTTCATCACGATCCTCCGAGCACAAACATCAGAAGCACCGAAGAACTTGGAATGATGTAACAGTGTCTTACTGTCCAAATAACTCTGTATTGGTTATTGGCTCATAAGGCATCTGGTTTGCAGTGATGCTGGCAGGGTTTTTCTTTGTTTTGTTTTGTTTTGTTTTGTTTTGTTTTGTTGGTGTTGGGCCTTGAACCCAACATGAGTGAGCTCCATCCAGTCTCTAGCAGGGTTCAGCAGTAGCCTTCTGAGGCAGAGGATGGTGCTGACACCCAGGCTGCTTTCTGTAGTTGCACAGGATCTGCGAGTCCTTCTCTGCGGTGTGGGAGGAATAGAGTATATCTGCCATGAGCATTTGTTTCCTAGGACACTCAGTCTGAATGGCCATAGTAGTGGGTGGCTAGGCTGTGTTTTAAAAATATTTTCATTTCATTTTATTTGAAACACTTACTCTGTGTTAAATCTTGCTTCCCCCTCCTGCTTTTCCGCTTACAATTACCTTTAAACCATGCTAAGCCTTTCTGGTACTGTGACCCGAAGGACAAGGAAATAGGGAGAGATTTTTGTTCTGGCCCCAACCCCTTCTTGCATTGCCATTTCAGTCCATTCTGGTGAAGACGTCCTGGAGTGGAAATTGCATGAGTCAGAAGAGCTGCTGTAACCTGTACAGTCCCGAGGTTGTCTGCTCGTTCAAATTAGGAGGCTTCTGGAATTGCATATGACTTTCGTGTTTTTACGTGCTTGGTCTCTGTTCCTTTCCCGTGTTCTGACAAAGAGTTCACGTCGAAGCAGACCTCTCTTATTCAGCAGACCCGTCCGTAACAAACAGCTGAAGAATTCACATTTTCCATCCAAGCTGAATCCCAGGAAGTGTGATTCTAGAAGTAGAGGATTTTTTTTAATAGGGAATTCTGTAAAGCAGAGACCTCTCCATGATACCCCTGCAGGGTCCATGGCAGCAGCTGGGCAGTCTAATTATAGTGTGGGGAGCCCCTTAGGAATTACACAGTGTGTTAGCAAATGGCCTGAGGTAACTGACAGCTGTTTGCCTTGGGCACCAGGGAGCCAAAGTCCATGTAGAATAAAAACAACATGTCCTGTCCAGCATTTGCTGGCCTCGGACACTTGCAAAAATCACTCTGCTTAGGGCTGGTAATAATGGATTGATGGCCAATTACTCAAAGTGTTGGCTCCAGAGGTCCTAGGGGCAGGGGAACATATGCTTATCGTTTACAGTTCTGAATTGTGCAGTGAAAACATTGACTTACCCAGTACAGGCTAACTTGAAGGTAGCAGAGGAAATGCCCATCTCACACATGTCATTTGGAATATCAGAAGAGTGGGTGCAGCTGTTCCCTTCCTGCACTAATGAGTTCTAGCATGAAGGGAGCCCCAGCTCCTGACATATGGCCTGAGAAGTATTTTCTCTCTCTCTGTCTCTCTTTCTCCCTCTCTCTCTTAAATAAGAACTCAAACGCAAAGACTACCAATAAAGTGATAATGGTTCCTATGTGGGAATACATGCTTGAGTCTTAGCATTTTTCTTAAGAAAATCATTTGGAAGTATATTGTTTCAGTTTTCATTGGGGTTTAGGCATTTTGATAAATGTAAAATAGATACACGCTATGTAAATGAGACTAGGTTTTCAGGCTTCCGTTTTTAAAAGGAGAATATGGGTTTGAATATAAAAGCAGTAGTTGTGCAGACGAGCAGTCATACTTGTTTACAAACAGAGGGAGAGCATGTCAAGAAGAGTCCTGATAGAGAGCCTGTGCTTCTACTACTTGTGTAATACGACTTTGATGGTAGTTTCAAATTGCTCAGAGACAGCACAAGAACGCTCTACATCATCCATCGTCAGCGCCACATACAAATGTATTAGTGTATCGCCAAGGGACAATGGACCTTGCACCATGAGCAAGTATTGCCAGATGTTGGGCATTCTGTTTCAGTTACGATGGGGCTGAAAATTGGAAGAAGTGTGCCATACTGAAATAATCACCGCGTATAAGGGTTGATGTCATTTCTGTTGCCGCTGAGGGTTGTAATTTAATACACACAACACGCTGGGAGAGATGCTCATTTTCGCCCACTTTTGCAACCTTGTAATTACACTTCTGCCTCCATGCTGACATGAAGGAAACACTCCTTTTTTTTTTTTTTTTTTTTAATGGATATGAACCTAAAGTTTAAAAATGCAACCTGAGCAGGGTAGGGAGGGGCCCATGTGTCTCTACCTCCTAACTATGGAGTAATGGACAGTTGTTGGATCTGGCGGGGGAGCTCTTTGAAAGGCGTGGCTCCTGGTAGATCAGCCACATCCATTGGATGTCCTACCCAGGAGCGTAGAGGATTGGAGTTGATGAGTTATTTCTTTTTAAAAATGAACACCCAGGAGCGTAGAGGCAACACAAATTGGAGTTGATGAGTTATTTCTTTTTAAAGATGAACACAAGTTGGTGGGTAGGGGTCTGGGAAGACTTAGGGGTAGACATGATCAGAGTACGTTCGTTGTGTGACATTTCAAACAATTAATTTTAAAAATGGGGAAGAAATGAAATTTCTGCTTCACTGCATCCTATTTTATTATCAGGTTATCATAATGATTTTGTTTGTGATGGATTTAGCAACACTAGACGTAAATAACAAGTACTATTTGGTAAATAGTAAGTAATATTTTGTACCTGGATAATACTTTTCAAGAACATGCATTGTCTCTATATGCTGGAAAGCTGTTGATTCTTGTCTGGTTTTGTGACTATGACTGACATCCCCTTCGACCAGTTGACGGTCTTGGCCCTACGTCACACAGATAATTGCAGTTGATTGCCAGTGCTCTGACTACAGTGTTCAGACATCGGCCCTGCCCTGCCAAGTCTCCTCCAGGAGCGCAGCCATCGCCCCCCCAGCCTCACAGTGGAGCCGTTCAGACAGGAGAAAGAGCTGCTCTCATTTTCTTGCAGGCATACCGCCCCACATTCTCTTCTTCTCCGGGTACTGCAGATTCAACACAAATACAACCTGCTTTCTATCTTGTTCTTCCAACGTATGACCTCCTTCCTCCACTCAGCTCCTCAGAACAGGCAGCTATCCACTGTGGTGATGATCACGTCTCTTTAAATGTGCTAAAACACACACACACACACACACACACACACACACACACACACACACACGAAACCAGATTCATTTTTCACTTGAGTGAACAGCGGGGCTTTTACGGGGCCTTTAGTTATTATAGTATGGAGGTGGGCGGGGGGCAGGGTGACTAGAGACTGGGGCCCTGCATGGAAGACGTCAGTTTCCTGTCAGAAGGGTAGAGTGCACTGCTCACTGGATAGGCAGACACGCTGATGGATGCTGTATCCTATTCCAGATCGTTCCAGAATCCCTTTATTAGTGTCTAGATAGTGGTTTTAAAAGCCTTCCTGTTTAGGCTGGAAAATTGTGTGGAAATGGGGAAGTAGAGGCTCATCTTTAACCTGTGTCTGCATAGCCCACCATCTTAGACCCTGGCAGTGATGATAGTGGCCCATCCTCCCCCCTTGCCCCGCAAAGCTCCTCTTCATTTTCACACATGTGCGGTCATTCAGGCCCCAGTCTCTCTTCTGAGCTGCTGAAACCTATCCCTCACTGGCCCTTCCTTCCCTCCAGGTCTGATCCTAACCCGTTCTACTCTGTTTACTAGAATTTGACATTTTGGGCTCTTTGGTTTGGTTTGTTTGTTTGTTTTTTACCCCTTTTCTGAAGGAAGGTGCTAATATTTGGGTCAAACTCATGGAAAGGTTCACTGAAGACAGGAAGATGCAAGGGGCTTATGGACCATAATCTGTTGTATGCCTCTCATTAGTGGAGAGTTGTCTCTCATCTCAAGCTTTCATTATGTGACCAAGGTCCTAGTCCTTCTAGAATGTTGACTTGTTACATATCTAAGTGAGTTTCTACCTTAAAAAGGAACATGATACTAAGTTATTCCAAACACTACCCCCACCTCTGTGGTATTTTCAGCACATTGAGGCCGACAATGAATTTTAAATCACTGTTTATTGTAAACCAGTAGTCAAGTAGATCTAGCATTAAAGGTTAAAAAGAGGTGGACACAATTTAATAATTTTATCAAGTTCAATTTGAGGTTAATGGGGTATTATTTAATATAACTCCTAGATTAGCTTGTTTACTACACATTCATGGGAAATGCACTGAAACTGGAAGGTAAAACCAGCTTGGCCCCCTGTTGAGGAAGAGGCAGGGCCTGGCTGGGAATGTGCAGCGTAGCTGGGGCTCCAAGTGTGTAGGTTTGGCTCCAATGCCTGGTGATTGGGCGTGGTTTCATGAAGGGATGATGTTTTACTTGGCTCCTTGAAGAAGTAAGGGAGCCCTGTGGAGCCTCTACTCAAGCAGAACTCCCATTACTAAGTAGAGTACTCCAGGTATGCCCTCCCCTGGATTCTGGGCACAGACCTGTTGGTAGACCAGAAGTCCTTTAGGGACAAATATTCCCTGGATCCCCAGAGCAGATTTTTATAAAGAAGTAGCACATATTTACTGTGTGTTAATATTTGCCATGTGTTAATATTAATGCCTCTGTTGGAATGAGGGCAAAAAACGGTGATATTTTTGTCAGCTCTTAACCATTACTTTAAAAATGAGTCTGCAATACCAGCTTCCTCTGATTTCCCTATTAAAAACATCTGCTGTATTGTATTGCATTGTAATCCATTGCATCGTAGTTCCTACTAGAAACTTTCTGTGTGTTCTAGCAATACAGGCAACTTGTGGTCAGAGTCTGGGTTGGAGGTTAGTTGTTTGCATGTGTTTATTTTAATATATATATATATATATATATATATGTATGTATATATATATATATATATCATATCCAGTGATAAAAATAAAAAGTAAGGTGAATATATACAGATTCCTTGGGGTCCATAGAGGGAACACCACCATCCACCAATGCACAGATCCCTTATATGAAATGATGGTGCTTTTTATTAACCTGTGCACATCCCTCAAATTCTATAGATTCACCTATAGATTGCCCACAATACCCGATAGAGCATAAATGCGTAGATTGTTATAGAGATACTATTGAGTCACCTATATATTGTCTATAATACCCGATAGAGTGTAAATGTGTAGATAGTTATAGAGATTCTGTAAATCACCTATAATACCTGATAGATTGTAAATGCATAGATGGTTGTATGGGGAATGATAATACAGAGAATCTGCATTTACTCTGCACAGACGCAGCTTTTGCTCATGGAATGTTTTATCAGCGTTGGGTTGACTGCAGGTTTAGTGCCCATGCGTAGTGACGATCAGCTGTGCATAACCCTGAAGGATGGGTTAACTGAGTGAATATGAGTGACGGGTGAGATGATTAAAATACAACTTCACACATCAAAACAACGGCGAATGATAGCCACCTCTTTTCAGCAGACACTGAGGAGAGGGTGGACAGACTGTCTTTTCTCCTCAGCTGCTTTTCGGGAGCAGGGGTGCGGGTATAAACGCATGCAGGTCATGGCCAGGCGACTAACTTTCTGATCTCTTAGGATCCCTTTTAAATTAGCGTGAGAGCAGAGCACTAAACCATGAAATGGGAAGATTAACGCCTCCAATTCCATTTAAAAACTCCCCACTGCCTCTCTTCTCCTCACATTTACTTTTCATTAGACCTTCATGTTCCATAGAGACAGCTCCTCAGACTGCCCCACACTAACTGGGGCTCCTGTGCGGAAAGCTCTCACAATAAAACCCCCCATTGAAGGTCATGAGGAGCTGGTTGAGGTCGGGTGAGACCCCCGCGTTCTTTTCCCGGGCTCTAGCCAACTCAGTTTTGAGAAATCTGCAAGATCACGAAGCATATATTCTTTCAGGCAAAAGCAAAGCCATCTTCATAGGTTATTCAAGAGGTATTTATTAACAGTATACTAGAGTCTGATTATGAAAGCATGCTTGTGTGTGTGTGTGTTTGTGTGTGCACATGCCTGTGTGTGCCTGTATGTACGTGCGTGTGAGTAATTGTGTATGTGCGTGTGTGTGTGTGTGTGTGTGTATGTGCATGTGTGTGTGTGTGTGTGTGTGTGTGTGTGGGTTGGATACTGGGGTTGGGACTCAAGAGTCTTGTGCCTGCTAAACATCTGTTCTACCATTGATCTCCACCCCAGCCCACAATCGAGGTTTTAATTACCTAATTAATTCCCAGGCATGCTGCTGATGAGACCTTGAAGTTGAACCGTGATGCCCAGGTTGACCTTATAACCTTTCCTGAGAAGCAGATGGTTTCAGCCTGCAATCCCTCAGAATCACCTCTGTCCTCATAGTAAATCCAGGTTTTTTTTAGTGTTTGCCCTCTGCTTAGCTGGTCTGGATGTTGTGACTGTGCTTGTGTGTGGGTCATCGGTAGCTCTGATTCTTATGAGATGTGCCTTGTGCAGTGAGAGTGTGTCCAGGAAAGAGAGAGCAAAGCTTTGGAACAAATAGGATAGTTCGGTGGACAGAATGACTTTCGCAGATATTTGGACTACATTAATATAAAAATGGAACTGTAGTAAGTTATTGCATTTCCTCCCAGCACCAGGGAGAGGGCTCAGCTTGGGACGTAGCACAGATATTTTCGTTGTGTGCTGATTCTCTGGGAAGCCAAATGAAGAAGGCAACATATTTGCTGCGTAGATAATAATTGGGCCTTGATAGCTGGGGTTTTTGTAGTTGTGGCCTTGATTCTTAGAAGGTTTCTTCCCATTGCTTCCCTAGCTAATCAGGGGATCCTTGTGCACAGGGCAGCCTTGACTTGCCCTTATCTGTCTTCTGAGATGCTCCTGGGGTAAGATAATTGTCTCCCAAGCCCGGACTTTCAGGGATGCCATTTAAGCAGGGCATTGGCAATGACAAGCGCTCAAAACCAGTCGAGGCTGCTGCTATTGTTCTGACAGAATGACACTGAGATTTCAACCTGTCTCATAATTTGGTTCATATTAATTATGATCATGTGGGCACATGTGGTCCTTACAGCCTAAAGAATTCTGAAGGAGTGGGTAGTGTTCCATTGGTCTTAAAGAACCTGGCCCCACTCATTATTTGAGTTTAATGAGATGTCCATTTCTTCTTTCCCTCATTGATATGGGCATAGGTTCTAGCCAGGAAATGATCACAAGGGACATTCTCCTGATCTAAAACACTGGCAACCATTCACTGGGGCTTCCTATGCACACTATAGACATCCGATGCCATTCGGCACACACATACTTACTTGTTGGTTTAAGATATATTTTGTCTATGTTTTACGATGGATACAATTGATTTTCAGAGAGATAGTGCGATTTAAAGTCACATGGCTGGCAAGGGACAGAGTCAAACTTTGAACGCAGTCTGTTAAGTGTGGTCACTGTGTAAGAGAAGGGGGAATGATACGAATCTGCAAAGAGACTGCGAAGGGTTACCTTTGGCGTTTCTGTGTTTGTTATTGTTTATCCTTGTAAAAGACAGGGCTCACCCCAAATTGCTTAAAGTCAAATGCCATCTATGTTAGTCCCAGTGTGCTTCTGTGGTTGCTCTCAATGTTTTGTTTGTCAACATGCTCCCTTTAGTCTCCAGAGAAATATTAGGCCACCTCGGATCAAAGTTTGGGATGGAGGGATCATTCCTCAAAATGGCCTTGGGAATCATAAAGAAGAGTTTGTCTTTTTCCTTTACATTGGGGAGTGAAGTGTTCCTCTTGAGTTGATTCTGGAGAGTGAAGTGCTCCTCTTGAGTTGTCTCTGGAGAGTGAAGTGCTCCTCTTGAGTTGATTCTGGAGAGTGAAGTGCTCCTCTTGAGTTGATTCTGGAGAGTGAAGTGCTCCTCTTGAGTTGTCTCTGGAGAGTGAAGTGCTCCTGTTTAATTGTCTCTATGTAGAATACTCAGTCTCCATGCATTGGGATCACTTACTAGTGTGCAGGTCTTTTTAATGCCAGCTAGCTCAGGGCGTGATATGAGCCTGGTCTCATTCAGCCCCGTCATGCAAACCTTGTCCTGAAAGTTACCTCCTTTTGAGCCCCAACATTAAAGGTGGGCTTTGGAAAGGTCAGTCACAGCAGTTCCTGAGGCCCAGGCCCGGCAGCCTTCATACCATCATTCAGACCATTTTAGAAAGACCTGGAAGAAATGACAAGAGGGTGTGGCTCCAGTCTCATCCCATGATTCTGAACCAGTGAAGGGGTTCTGGCCAAGGACTGAAAGCTCCCTGATCCTCAGAGAGCCAACAGTGTTTCAGCTCTCAGTTTTATTCTTAGTGAGATGTAACTGTGGCAGCTTCCCATTATGCCCAGGGAAGGCTGTTTTGGTTCATGGCTTAGGTTTCAGTTTGTGGTCACCTAAATGCATTGCTCTGGGCAACTGGAGGCACACACAGCACATCACGTCATGGCAGGAGCAAGGGGAGCTGCTTGCCCCAGGGTCTTCAGCAAGAAGAGAGAGAAAGGGCAAAGATTGGGTTCCCGTGACCCCTCACTGGCATGCACCCAACACTTAACTTACCGCCATAGTCTCCACCATAGAAAGGCTCCTGCGGTCACACCAACCCAAGCATCAAACACGGGGCGGGTGCATTGGGTTCAGAATTGTGGGTAATTATTGACTACTGAGGAAGTCCAGTTGAGGGAGAGGTAGTTGAAAGTAGAGGCCTGGAGGGCCGTGGTGGTGGTGACAGAGGTACAGTGTGTTTGCAGGGTGCAGCAATATAGGACATCAAGTTGTAGGGATTCGTGCATATTTTGTCGATTTCCGTGTACTTTGTTGTAAGACCCTGGGGGCATGGAGGCTGTGATGGAGGGACTCTGGGAGGATTCAGGTTGCGATCGTGATGGGAATGTCATAGAATCCTTCATACAGAGGTACTGTACAGCTGTGCTTAGGCCCGAATAACATATACTTTTGATAGAGCTCCAGATGCCTCCGAGGAGATGACCAGAGCATCACAGCCTTAAACCTAGGCTTTGTCGTATTTGCTGCACGGGCAGTGCCAAACTTGTTCACAAAGGATGATAAGTAGGATTTGTTTCAGAATTATTCAAACACATAGTAATTACTTCCACATGAAGTAACTCGGGAGTAGGATGCATTGTTAGCTGGAAGTTTGTTAGAGAAACGGTAGAGGGTGGGGCCTGTGTGCAAAAGCTGGACATGGCCTGCAGAGAGAGACGGGTGGATCCCAGAGGCTCACTGGCCGGCCAGCCTAGCTGAAATGGCGAGCCATGAGCTCACTGGGAGACCTTGTCTAAGACATAAGGTGGGGAATTGGCCAAGGAAGATATCGAAGACATCTTGATGGCAACCTCTGGGTAAGCATAGTCAGCCAGAGTCTGTCTGTCTGTCTGTCTATCATACACACACACACACACACACACACACATCAGTCAATCATATCACGCATGCATATGCATACATGTACATACAAAAAAGTGATAGATATGATTTTCACTACTATTCGTATCCAATAAAAATATTTTGCTGCTTTGTTTTCGATAGTATGAAAAACACAGCCCTTGCCTTGAAAGGGTTAAGAAATAGTTTGTTCTGGAGCCAAACATGAGTGACCGTGGCCTGTGAACAATGATTTAGGTCACCCCAAATTCCACGTTCCAGTGTTTTTAACAGTTTCATGAAGGTTTTTATAGTAAAAGACAAGGCCATAAACCAAAACACTTTGAAAGACGTCTGTGGGTCCATCAGGCGGGTTATGAGCGGAGAAGCCTCTGGCACAGGTCCTGTGGTCTCAGTTTGGAACTGGTGGAGGCTGGTGGTCTGCCAAACTAATACATCCCAAAGGATTCAGGTGATAGTTTCAAAGTCAATCAGTCACCGGTGGGCAGCAGGGAGCTGTTAAGGAGGCGAGAGAAAGTTCAAGACAATGTGCAATTGGGAGTCGAACCTCCCGCATTCCAGCCTCTCATGATGTGGACTCCAGCCAGCCCATGTAGAGTATGACGTGTAAGATGTGGCTCTCAGGGAAAGTTTATATTTTCTTTTGAGTATGAAAGTAGTGTTTTACAGAAAATCTGAAGAACGACTCAGCACCGTGGGTGGTCACTCCTCAGCATCTTTGCCAGGTGACTGAAGACCCCACCACCACGTAATGGTCCTGAAAACCTGCAGCATCCTCCCTATGAAGTTTGTCCTGTTCTGCATTGGACACAGCCAAAAGCAAACACTCCCTCCCCAGGAGGGTGGGATGAGCATTATTTCCCTACAGAGTGCAGACCCCTCAGGATGGCGAACGGGAGGACTCAGGCAGTGTCCCATTGCTGCACATAGAGATATTGCCCAGAAAAAAACTTTCTTTTATGCTATCATTTCCAATAAGCAAGCTGAAGGATTTAAACTGATTTCCTTATGAAAAAATATGGTAATTAAATGATTATCGACACATTAAAGGGAACACATTTTGCTGTGATGAGACAGTAAACAAGGACATTAAAAAAAAAAAAAAAAACACCTGTAAGAATTCTTGAGATGAGCTATGTGTCAGCCTTTCAATTTTTCTTCAAATGAGTTTTTGGCTGGAAGGTTTTAAGTCATCATTGATCCAGAGATACTTGGACTTGAAAATTGAAAGAGCTTTTCATTGGCTCAGTTGCCCATTGGAGAAGAATAATGTGAAGAAAATATCACACCCTTGAGCTGTTCAATCATTCTTCAGTATATTGTGTGAGAAAGCCGGCCCCTGTCATCAGAATAGCAGAATGTAGCTTCAATGGCAAGCCTCTGGTTTACCTGCTGAGTTCCCCCTCAGTAGCAGGAAGAGAGAGAGAACCCCTTCCCTGAAACATTCCTGACCACCTATTTCAGGTACAAATTGGGACCCTGAGGAGCTGTGTGGAAGCTGAAACACAGTCCTAAAGGAAGAAACTTCTAAGAGAACTCGGATGAGGCACCACCGTTTGCCAGCAACTCATTTGTATGCCAAGGGGACCTTTATAAGACCACTCTGTATCATCTCCATCCATTCTAGCTAGCAGGAGGATAAGATGATGCATACGGTAAAATCAGAATAATTAAATAGTCGGCCTCAGCTTTGTTTTGAATATTGAAAAACTCAATTGTCTGTTTGACCTTCAGGGTGTGGAATAGTCTAACATGTCGGGAGAATTCCCCATTTCCTCTCCCTGTAAGTGCCGTTTTAATTAATTGTTAGGCATCACAGGCGCCATCCTGTAGAAGGTCTGGGAAGACTAGATCCTGTTCATTTGGCTTCAGGATACAGTAAGTGGCCTGGAAAGGCCGAGCCTGAAGGGTAACTGATCCAGTCGGAGCATATTGTGTGCGGAAGGAGCTGAGCAGCAGCAGTAATGTATATTCATTAGGCTCAGCTCCGTAGACCACAGGGCAGCCAAGGGCTGGGGTCAGCCTGACCTGGGTTGTGATGTTTCCAAGACATCTTTAGACATGTCATTTTACTCTAATGGAAGGTTTGTATCCAAACTTTAACTCATGTGAATACCTAATCACCACCACATTGTATGATTTTCATAAGGACTGAATAAAAATGGTAATAGATGCCTGGGATTTTCATGTACATTTGGTTCTTCGCTATAGGAGTATCTTTCTCATATTTCTTCATTGACTTCACTTAATGTTACACATGTTACACAGGCCATCAGGATTTACTGCCTAGAGATGTGACATCTGAGTCCCTGAAAGGCCCTTTGCTTTGTGCGCTTTCTCTTTTATTTCTAATTATCGCCACGTGTCCTTTGGGGGTGTATATGAAGCTTACTGTTGTTAGGAGCTAACTGCAGAGATCAAAGCCTCGGGACACGCAAAGGCCCGAGAAAGCACGCGGGCTGGCTCCTTCCTTGCTCAGCCTCTTGTCAGAATTAACAGAGCTCCAACGGTGGTGATGTGTGAGATAAGGGAGGCAGAGAATGCTCATTTGTGCACTCACGTCTTCCGGGTCTGTCTGCTTGAAAACTCTCCTGGAGGGACAGGGAACTAGATGCCCAGGTTATTGGAGGCAGCCATCTTTGTTCTGTCTGTTCCCAGCACTGGGCACCATCCATCCACTCTCCGGTATCATGAGCGCAGGTCCTTAGACAGAAGGGGCTGTATTGGCTCCCTCTCTCAGGTGCATGAGGTAGGCTTCTTAGTCATAACCTTCTCCCTGTCTTTAAATCTAGTGATCAGCAGTGTGAGAGCAGAAATGCTCTCATTGGCGGTGCCGATGGCTTCACAGTATCTGTTGTGATTTATTCCTTCTCTGTGCCTCTCACCATATTCCCTCACAGACGCAAAGTCAGACACTGGGTAATAGGAAAACATGTTCCCGGATTAAGGTGCCAAACTTAAATCTTTGTGCTGGTAAGCTCTTTCCAAATAGAATTGGCCAAGAGTGCAGGGAAATGTGCTGTCTCCCTGTTACCTCTTAAAGGGAACGCCTGGGAATTTCGATGGGGGTTGGACATAGACAACTGCACAGGCCAGCCTCTGACCTATGGCCTGTTAGTCAAATTTAGCCTTGCCAGCATAGAAGCTCAGGGCCACCACAGTGAAGTTCAAGACTCTCCTGGGGGCTTATAGAAGTAGGTGTTGTCATTTCTGTTTTCTTTAGAAGCAACTGTGAGCTTATGTTCTTTAAAGGACAACCTATGACAGAATCCTGAATGTTCACCCTCAGTTAGAGACTGCTCTCCATGTAGGAAGAAGGTAGGGCTTTGTGGCTATACTTCAGTGACTGGTAGGGAAAATAGTCTTTAAGATGAAATAGAATTTTACTGAAAGTCGGATTTAGTAATGCCTGGGTTATGTTTTAAAAGTGTGTGTGTGTGGGGGGGGGATCAGGCAGCCTATTGGCTAGATGGAATTACAGATGGTCACATAATCTAGTAAGATAGATACATTGTCCAGGTCTCCAATTAAAAATGGGGTCTGGTGGAGACTTCATAATTTCCCAGTGTGTACAACTTGAACAGGAAAGATAAAGAAAGTTGTGCTGTTGGAGTATGCCAGGCTTTTTCTTGTAGGCCACCGAACAGCTCCTATGGGCACAAACCCACAGGTAGGTAGCAAGAACATCACAAAAGGCTTTAAGAAACTATGCCAATGGCCAGCTCCTGAAGATCCAGTATTTTTTGGGAAACCAGGAGGCTGCCTTTTGTTTAGATGGAGTTCTTGTTTAAAAACTAGTTGAGAAGTGAATCTCAGCGTTTAAATTATGCTGTATACATTGAGGGCATGATGATAGTTTTGTTCTTACTGAGTGATTTACAGTTAACAGAAAAAGGAACAGTTGCTATCCTTAGCTTATTCACCCATTCTTTCTAGGATTTAATTCACCACAAAGACCGGAGACTTTGCTGTTATATGTCCCATGATGTTCTGAAATCTCTACGTTGATTTAATGCATTCCTCATGAATTCTCCACTGTTAATGGGTTGCCTTTGGGTAAGGGAAATGAAGTCATTGTCAATTCTGAGCTTCATTTCAGTGCTAAGGAATGTTAATGACTTGCTATATTCCTAGTTATCAGGAACCAGAACCCAAGTATTTATGCTAAATTCTAAAAATACAGACTTTTTTTTTTCTTGGCAGTTTCTACAGTTTCTAACCCCAGGAACAACTTAATTATTTCTTTGTATACTGAACACTTCTTTAAAATGGGAAACATAAACTGTGCCTTGTGCTGGATATGGGGAGTTTGCTCTTAGTTCAGAGCGAGACAGAATTGGCATGTACACAATTTAAAAAATCAAAGCCATTAATAGCACCAGAGGGATGGTTGTGTGACCTCATAGGAATGTTAAATAGCACCCATTCAGGTTCCCAGTGGCAGTATTAGGCAGACTCCTGTTAGTTCCGCGGAGGCTGGGACTCTGTCAGATTTGGTGTGAACATTAGAGACAGGTGCTGTTTATCTTCTAATGAATTCTCAGATGAAGTCCGGAAGCATACTGCAGAGCTACACATGGGTATCTTACTTATCTGGGATGCCACAGAAAGGCATCTGTTAGAGACAAGGGCAGACCTCACTCTGAGGAGTGTAAAGAATACTCAATAGGTTAACTACTGATTTCCAGCATCAGAAGGGATGGAGGGACCTTTGTGGCAGAAATGTGCTTGTTGGTGGCTCCTGCCTTACTATCCGTTGGAGAGGGGAATGTTTACCCCTGGAGACCTAACATCTTGAAGATACTGGCGTTGCCCATTTTCTGTCTTCCAAAGCTATAGCGAGAATCTTGGCTAGCCTTGGATGGGTACAGCTTCAACCCCCCCCTCGCCCCCCGCTACCTAACCTAGCCCTGGGTGTTTCCTGTCGCTTGGACTGTCACCATTGCCGGGAAGCTGGTTTCCCTTGGCTAACACTCGCTATTCCTTTCAAGAAGCCGTAGCTCTACCTATGAGAGTGTTCAGAGGACTCTCTTCCCTCAGTTCAGGTGCTTCTTGGCTTTTGTGAGAGAATCCAGTCTCGCGCACACACACGCAGGCCCACCGGTCCTGGCCTCTGTCGCATCTCTTTGGCTGCTTCCTCCTTCCCCATATCCTCTCATCCCACTCACCCTGCTCTTGCTTTGTGACTGGACCACAGCAAGCACATCTCCCTTATAAGGCCCGAGCCCCAGCGCATCATCTCAACCTCACCCATCACCACGTAGCAGATTCTTCTTGCTATCTGAATGTTGCTTAAATGCCCCTCCTGGATAAAGCAATCTCTTAACTACTCATTCTAAAGTAGCCACCATCTACTTTAACTGGTCAGCTTGCAAACATCTATCTCTTGCAAACTAGACCTATTTTCTCTTTCTCCTTCAAACAGAAGGTAGGCTCCGTCACAATAGAGAACTCATACAGCTTTATCCGATGTGCCCCCGGGCATCAGAACAGCTGCTCTGGGAAGGTTCATGGAAGGAACAGATTCATACATGTAGGAGGAATGGGGCCAGTATTTATAACCCTAACTGATCTACCACCAGCCCAAAGCAGGTGTATTGGTCAGTGTGGCCATGTGTATACGCCTTTAAATTCACAAATGCAAAGCTCCTAGAATAAAATTTGACTGGCCATGATTCCATGAGTTCTACATGACAAGAATCTGTCTCTGCTATCAGTAGGGTTGCTGAGGTCTGTTCAACATCCCCTGTAGCTCCCTTTCACAAGAGGCAAAGCCAACTATCTCTCTCACTGAAATATATTTGGGGAACCCGTGGAAACAAGCAGGGAAAAATTCACAGTATTTTAGAGACAGGGAATTTTATACTTTAGTGTCTGGCATCAGTTCTATTTGGAAATAAAAAGACTAGATAGATAAGATGTTCGTTGTGCTTACGTAATTATCATATAAGTACATTTTAAATATACAGATACATACTGGATATGTATTCTAAATTGTATTTGGAAATTTTTATGCTTGCCCATTGATCTAAGCTAACAGCACACAGAAAGCCAGTCAGTTTTCAAATCTGTTAGTTAAGTATGTTTTCTCACTCTCTCCCATTGTCTGAGCAGGGTATTGTTTCAGTGAACTGAATCAAACCTCAGTGGGCTCCAGAAGTTAATGAAATTTCAACCCACCTGGGCAGGAGAATGAGGCTGGCTTTCTTAACAGCTAGGATCTTAATGATTACCGGTCCCAGGGAGCAATGTGCCTTGGGCCTGGTCAGAAGGGTCAGTTGGCATCTTCTGACCTTCTTTAGATAACAAACCCTCCTTCAACTTGAGGCTGTTACTGCCACAGTTTTAGATAAGGAAGTAAAACCGAATTGTTGCGATCACAGAGCCCATGGCGTAGGTGGTCCAAGAGCCCAAGTTTCTTGAGCACTTTGCACTCTCCTCCTGTGCCACTGAGCTCTCCGGGTGAAGGGCTTCCTTGATGTTTTTATCTCCAGTTTCTCTCTTATCTTTCTCAAGTAGACTTTGACTTTAATGACATCTAAAGTTCAACATCAGTATCTCAATCAGGTACTGAGGGTGAGTGTGTTTCCACCAAATGCGTATTATTTCTGTCGGAAACACTTCCTGCTTCCACAGATCTGCTGTTGGCCCCCTCCCTGGGCTGAGTTCTAGCCTAACACAGGGATTGGTCTGCCTCTCAGGGTCACCACTCAGAGCCAATGCTCTTGAAGTAGAGGTCTGTTGTATCTATTTATTTACTTATTTGGTCTTGTTAACTTTCCAACGCACACCACTGAATTGCAGATGGTAGTAAAATCATCCCCTGCTGGTGTTTGACTTAGAATGTCTTCATAAAAATTCCAACTTTCTGCTTCTTGTATCTATTATCTATATACATCAGTCAACGCTATTTGAGTTGAGATGTTGGTTTATGTGATTAAGACTTAGTATGGCCATAAATGTGTGTATATGTGTATACACACATGCGTGTATATGTGTATACACACATGCGTGTATATGTATCTACGTGTGTGTCTGGATTGTTCCTGCCGTTAGCAATAAGCAGCGTTTCAACTCTACTATTAACGTTTTGTAAGGCAGTTAATGAGCAGCCCTGCATGTGGCTGTTGGGCATTTTGAGGAGTCACTGGTCTGGAACTCACAGAGCTCCACCTGCCTCTGCCTCCCTCCCGAGAGCTGGGATTAAAGGCGTGCGCCACCCCACCCCAACCCCGGCTTTTGTCTGCTTTTGAACTGAATGTGACACAGCTGGCTCCTTTGAGCCCACTGATCGTCATGGGTTTCCCAATGTTCATGGCGTAACAAATGAAGTCTTGGGACGAGAAGAGTAACCCTTCCGCACAACTGACCCTGCTTCCCTCCCTCCTCCCTGCTTAACAGTCACCCGCGCACTTGCTTCATGTCCCGTCCACAGACCTTATAACCTTGCACTTGTGACCTTACTGACGGTCTGTTTTTACTTGACGGGTGCTCTCTACCTTTGACCCCTTGCTGTCTGCCTTCCGCTATTTCTTCAGACAAACTCAATGGACTGGGTAAGGAGAAAGGAGGTGTTGAGAGCCCCGTGTGAACAGCTACACCAGTGGGGACTGTGAGCTGAGGTGGGGGCGGTCAAAACGGGACAGAGTGGTGGGATTGAGTGTTGGCGGGGTAGCCTCTCAGAGGCACTCAAAGTTCCGGTTGCAGAAATGGCTGGTCGTGGGCTCCCCTGAGATATCTAGGCACAGCAGGAAGGTGACAGCTGTCTAGATGAAATCGAGAGAGAAGACACACGTGGAGGGACATACATTTTGGAATTTCCTTTGTATTTGGAATTCTAGTGGATAAGCTTTCCAAGAAAGGGAAGTGCGAGACAGATTTCTACTTGGCTTGGAAATGGACCAACCAGAAAAGAAAGACTGGAAAACTCCGGTGTCATACACAGGACACTAAGATTAGGTGTCGCCCAGGATTCATTTTCTCCTGAAAGGTCACTGGGAACCTTTGACGTATTCAAGAATAATGGGAGGGTGTAAAGATTGAGCAAAGAGAGGGGCGCGGTTACAGCATGAGATTCTTCCCAGAGGCATGGCTCTAAGAAAAAACAGGATGAAAAATGATAGCAGGGCCACCCTGGGAGGTAGAGATGAGCCTAGAAGGGTGGGTGTGAGACGAAGAGGAGATTGGTTGGGTTTCTTGTGAGTTGTTCAGGTTTACGTGTGTGCGCATGTGTGTGCGCGTGTGTGCACTTGTGTGTGCGTGTGTGTGGTTACGTCTTGTTCTGTCGGTGCTGGCGGTACATTTGTTTGACACCGAGGCATTTGTTCAAAGGCAAATGGGAAGTTTTGCTTTCTGTGGAAACGTGACAGGGCCCTGCTGTCTTCTCATATACCAGCAAGGGATGGTTTTCAGCACGTTGGTGAAGAGGTCTCCACTGCACTGTCACAGTCCTCATGCTGATGAAGGTCTACTGTAAGGGGAGAATAATGTAAGTTACTGCCAAGAAGGCAAGGCGTGACAGACAGAAAGACGACCCAGGCTGACAGTAAATGTTTCATATTTAAAGAAATGTTTTGATATTGACTCAAGGTGGTGAAGGAATATTACAATCTCACTGAAATAGCAAAGTTAGTAAAGCTCTCTTTAGTTGACTGGTTCTGGCATCATTTGTTTCTTAGTTATATTGGTATATAGGTAGGGAAGGGAATTGGATTTACTGATGCATGCCAGTGTGTGTGTGTGTGCGCGCATGTGTGCGCATGTATGTGTGTGCGTGTGTGTGCGGCTGTGTGTGTGTGCACATGTGTGTGAGTGTGTGTGCGGTTGTGTGTGTGTGTGTGCGCACGCGCGTTTGTGAACTTAAGTCCTTTTATATAGGTGGAATTGGATATTGATTCCAGTCAGAGTCCAGCATTAAGAGCTCTACATTTGTAATGTAGTTTGTTACTTTGCTGGCTCTCGTGGCCTTGAAAGTTCCGTTTTATAAAAGGTCACCGAGTTACAGCAGTTTTTCACTCACTCTGTTGTCTGTGCCTAAGGAAGATTTGGTGTCAGCACACACGTTTACTCTGAGGTATGAAGTCCTGTGATTCACGTAGCATATGACAGACAAGGCGTTATACATGGGCTGGGCACAGGGAAATAAGTGGCACTAGGTTATTTTTTATTTAAGTGGCTTTTAGCCACTTAACAGAAGCACTTTTCTTCTGTTGGCGTGCGGCTGTCTGTCTTAGGGCTTCTGTTGCTGTGAGAGAGCAACTTGAATGGGAACGGACCCATTTCCCCTTACATGTCTGCGTCACCAAAGGAAGTCAGCCAGGGACTCAGGCAGGGCAGGGACCTGGAGGCAGGAGCTGATGCAGAGGCCATGGAGGGTGCTGCTTCCTGGCTTGTAATGGCTGTAACTCAGGACCACCAGTCCAAGGTTGGCACCACCCGGGCGTGGTGAGCCCGGACCTCCTGCATCAATCGTGAGCCAAGAAGATGCAGGCCTCCCCGCAGGCTAAGCTGATGGGGGCTTTTTGTCATTTGAGGTTTCCTCTTCTCAAATGAGTCTCTGCCCTGGAGACGGACCTCAGAATTAAAGAAGAACTAGGTGCATAACTAGAATTACAACCTTATCATCGACCCTGGGAAATTACATTTCATCTTGAGTGAGTCTGAAGATGATGTCATGTTTTTGATGAGTAGTTGAGAGTTTCTGTGTTTGTACACTGGGGGTGGGCTCAGACACACACGTATGCGCACATGCGGCTGTGGTGCATACGTTTAGGGATCAGAAGTGAACTTGCCGGGTCTTCCTCTTTAAATTTCCACCTTATTTTCTGAGACAGGATCCCTCACTGAACCAGCTAGGTTGGTTGGCCATTGGGCTCCGGGGGTCCACCTGTCTTGGCCATTGGGCTCCCAGGCCCCCCTGTCTTGGCTCACGCATTCCCCAGTGCAGCTGACTGTGTGGGTGTGGGGATTCTTGAGGCAGAAGACTGATAGGATTTAGATACTTAAAGAGAGCCCAAAGACAGTGGCCTCTCAGCAGGGAGTTGGGTCCTAGGCATCAGTTTTAAGGCCAAGGTAATTGGGAATTTAGATTTTACTTGTGTGCACTGGGAAGCTGATAAAGGGTTGGTTTGTGTTTTATGAAGATTAGACAGGTGAGCAGGAAAGGGTCTGGGAAGAGAATTGGGGGTAGAAAGAGAGTTAGTAGAGAAAATATGGCACCCAGGCCACGGCAGGAGCCGGTTCCAAGTAGATTTGGGAGACAGAATCACAATTTTTTATTAGATAACTGAGGTAAGGGAAATGCCAGGCTTCTGGAATTGTGACTTGAAGAAAACTACATTGCCATTTCTGAGGCAAGGGTATGGAGAAACAGCTTTGGGAGAGACCAAGAAAGCCTTCGCGGTGTTGGCAGGTGGGTGGTTTAGTCCACACTCTGAGCACAGAGCAGACATGTGAGCTGAGGTTGGGGGACAGGAAGTATTTACAGCCCTGGGAAGCGTGCTGTTTGCTGTGGAGAAAACTCAAGAGAGAAGAAGGTCCAGGATAGAATTCCCTGATTGGAGTAATGTATGGCTGGGCTGGAGAAGCAGCTTGCAGCTCAGGAGCAGAGAGCCAGAGTAAATGGTGTGTCCTGAGCCCCAAGACCAACAAGCATGTTGACAAGGACATCTGCTTTCAGAGTCAGGGTTGCCAGGATGAGCTGATGGTCGGCTATGTCGGCTGCAACCATACCAGTGCTGTGGTGGAATCCCCAGCTAGAATGAGGCAGTGGGTGGCACAGAGGAGACAGAGAGGCAGAGAGAGGTGTGCTAGTAGCTGAGGGGTGTGCAGATCTGCCTTTTGTGTAGCACACTAGCTGTCAGTGTTCATGCAAAGGAAGACACAGACCGCTGCCTCATAGAGCAATCAGAGGCAGGTGGCAACTCTGATTTCCTTTTGCATCTAAGAAAACCATGCTATCAGTTGTCCTCTTCCAGCCAAAGTGGAAGCCTAGGACAAGAGGTCTGTCTATTTAAAGATCTACATGCCAAATAATGTTTTCATTAATTCTTTGAAAACCCAGCATAGCGTGTTCAGTCATTTTTCACCCTAGCTCCTCGCAGGTCCGATTGCCCCTCCAACTACCCATCTGTTTAAATTATTAAATTACTGAATCCAGTTTGTGCTACCCATGTACTTGGGTGTGGAGTCATCCCCAGGGGCACAGTCTACCTACCAGGAACCGAACCCTCAAACAACACCCGAGTTTCCCCTTCCAGCGGCTGTCAGTTGCCAATAGCTCCTGGTTCCCGGATGGGACTCGATGCCCACCTTCTGGCCCCGCCTCAGACTCCATGCGGGGGTTCTGTCTGTCTGTCTGTCTGTCTGTCTGTCTGTCTCCAGTTTGCACAGGTTCTTCTGCGTGTGCTGTCGTAACTGCTGCGAGTTAATAGGTGCCGCTGCCCGAGTGTCTGGAGAACACTGCTGTTGTCTTCGCTCATCACTTCTGACTCTTAGGATCTTCCCACCTCCTCTTCCTCAATGATTGACGCGCCTTGGCGGGGAGGAGTTGTGGTAGAGATGCCCCAGTCAAGGATGAGCATTGTAAACTTTCTTCTACCCCCTTGACCAGCCGTGGTCTCCGTGTTAGGCACCGTCTAATGCGGCAAGATGTGTGGGTGAAGCTTTGTAAATGCACTGTTCTATGGGCATAGAGATAAGTTCGGGGGTCAGCTTATTACTATGCCCATTTAACACGATGGTGATAATAGGTTCTCCATTACAGCCTGAGACCCATCCAGCCATGGGTCCTTGGCCCAGTAAATGGTGCCTGATCCTATCATCACACCTGTTCACATCCTCAAGCTAGGGGCAATGATAGTTGAACTAAAAGAAGACAGGAAGAAATGGGTTTTACCTTACATCAGTGGTTCTCAACCTGTGGATCTTGACACCCCCCCCCGCCCCTGTGGGGGGGTCACATATCAGATATTTATGTTACGATTCACAACAGTATCAAAATTACAGTTACAAAGTAGCAATGAAAATAATTTTATGGTTGGGGGTCACTACAATGTGAGGTTAAAGGTTGAGAATCGCTGCCTTAGAAAGAAGGGTGTGTGGGGGGAGGGGATACTATGCTGCAATTGCTGCTAAACCACATTCGCTGGCTTGTATTTGGTCCTCAGATGAATTGATTACTGGAACTACCTTTCGCCTTCCTGAAATTCATCATGGAATCTGATTTCCACAATACTAACCCCTTCCCCAACACGCACACTCTCTCTCTCTCTCTCTCACACACACACACACACACACACACACACACACACACGATTCCTTTGCGCTCACGCCAGCATCCAGAATAAGAAGACCAAGGAAAGGCAATATTTGCTTTCAGGATGTATTTAAAAAGCTCAAGTGTAATGGTGGGATGGCTCACAGTCTTGCTCTGGGTTTGACATTTATGTTGCTTAGGGTGGCTCAGCACATGCCAAGTCGATATGTCTTTTATTGGACAGAAGAAATAGCTGGCGACTTAGAGGAGGAACCCTACATTGATGGGAGATGTCATTCTGTAAATATGCTTCTCTTATTGGTTAATGAATAAAGCACTGTTGGCCAATAGGGAAGCAAGATAGGCGGGACTAGGAGAGGTCGGGGATTCTGGGAAACGTAGAACGGAGTGGTGATGTAATCTTAAGGGGAGAGATGGGTGAGTCTGGCGTTCTCAGTAAGATAAAACCATGTAGAGGTACATATATTAGTGATTATTATGGATTAGTAATTAGAACAAAGCTAGCCAATAAGAAGCTGTAGTCACTGGCCAACAGTTTCAAAATTAATACGAGTCTCTCTGTGTGTTATTTGGGGCTGAAGCAGCTGTGGGACCAGGCTGGTGGGAAAGTGCTTGTAACACTACATGAAGAGTATGGATAAAGCGCTGATTGGTGTTTGTAACAGTCCTTTACTGAAATGGCTTAATTACTGAATGATGGGCATGCTGTAGGGCCACTGGCCATAGTTGCATAGTCCTATATCACACCAGTGCATATGTCATTGACTTAAGGTGTTACGCTAGCCCTTGGCTCCGAATATGTTTTTTTAAATCCGGTAACTAAACGTAGAAATCGTAATGCCTGAACCCTTACAATTGGGATATACATATTCAGCAAACACATGCTCCTCATCTGCTGAAATTTCACTTGTGGCCGTGATCTATTGTGAGGAGACTCTATTGGTTATTACAGATTAGTTTCTAGTGCGTGCCCCAGTTAGGGTTTTAATTGCTATGAAACATAGTGACCAAAACCAAGTTTGGGGTGAAAGGGTGTATTTGGCTCACATTTCCATGCCACTGTTCTTCACGGGAGGAAAATCAAAACAGGACCTCAAACAGGGCGGAACCTGGAGACAGAGGCTGTGAAGGGGGCTGCTCACTGGCTCGCTCCCTGTGGCTTGCTCATAACCGGGACCACCAGCCCAGGGATGGCCCCACCCAGGATGAGCCATACCCTCCTCCATCAGTCACTAATTCAGAATATTCCCTGCAGACCAATGTTACGGAGACATCTTCTTAACTGAGGTTCCTCCTCTCAGATGACCTCACAGTGTTACATGTCGGCTTTGAGCCACTGTGAGCACCACCCCGGGGCACCCCCTCTACCCAGGTGTGCAGCCTAGGACTGTGCCGGCTGTGGCACCTCCCTCTCTCACCCTCCCTTTCTTACTAGTTTTCCTGGAAGATAATGGCACCCACTGACAGGCGCTTGCCTCCCTCTCTGCTTGCAGAACAATCAACCATGACGACCGAATCGGGATCAGACTCAGAATCCAAGCCAGACCAGGAGGCTGAGCCCCAGGAGGCCTCAGGGCCTCAGGGACAAGCAGGGCCACAGCCGGGACCAGAGCCTGCCGTCGGAAGGAGCGAGGAGCCTGCGCCAGAGCCGTTCCCTGCAGCTGCTGCACACAGCACCCCGGTGAAGAGGGAGGTGAGCCTGGAACATCTCTGGGGAGGGTCATCAGTGGTGTCCCTGTGGAAGGCGTTCCTCAGTCAGGGCTGGTACCTCCTGACTCTGATTAAAGCTGTGACACTCAGCTGAACTACTGACTGGAGAGAGTCTGCCTAGATCTGAGTTTACCGGGAGGCAGACAGCAAGCTGGCAGTCCTGGCTACGCCTCTGGCTGTTTTCATATCCAGCTATAATGGATGAGGGCGGAATTACTTTTCCCGGCCATATTTCTGACCCGGCACTGCCATCTACTTCCAGAGACTATTTATTTGGGGAGGACCCCCTCTCCCTCGCATACATTCATAGGTCCTTGTACATGTTAGGGAACATGGGGGGCCATCGCTTCTGCCCTTTGTCAGACGGAGCGCAGTGTGGGGTGTCTGCTTAGCCTATGGAGGTTTGGTATCATCCCCACTATTACCAAATGAATAAAAACCAATAAGTAAGTATAAGCATGTAGATAAAATCAAAAGAAGAAAGTACGATGATGGCCAGGATGAATCAGTGTAGTCTGGAAACTTCAAACCTGCGTGTTTTAGAAAGCTAACCTGTTCGTGATAAAGGGGCCTGGAGCCCGAGGAGCAATTACCGTTCCGAGGGTCTTCGTAGTTAGAAATTGTAGCAGATGTTGAGTGTATGTATATGAAAGACTCTGTTATGATGACATTGACCACTTTTTTATGAGGCAGGGTATTTTACTGTGGTCACAAGACATTGGCAAGTAGTGGTTTCCATGTAGCATGGATGGGCCTGGACAGATGGCCCAACAATTCAGAGCTCTGGCTGCTCCTGCAGAAGATCTGCTCACACCCTCCAGGACTTAAATTCCAGGGCATGGTAATCCCTTCCCTGCACTAGGCATACATGTACTGCACATACATACATTCAGGCAAAGCACCCAGACATATAAAAATATAAGAAATAAGTCTTTAAAATATGAAGGAAACCATGGAGTCAGGAGACTTGGCAAACCTGAGGTGTGTACCACAGCTGTCATAACAGCTTACTGTGTTCCATAGTAAACATTCTTGTAAGTGGGAACACGACACTGTAAAGCTGTTTAAACGTGTGTTATAGTAAAACCATGGACCAATAATATGATAGTTGATTATAGTTAGTTAGTATGTGCTATACGTGTCTCTGCTGTTCTCTGACGTGTCTGATTAATACAGACATCGCCGACACGTGAGCTTTGTAGGGTTTTGGATTTTACAATGTCAACTATATCACACCGCAATAGGAATTATGTGCTTCCATTAATTTTCCTTTACTCTTGGGAATTTCATACCTGTATACAACAAATCATTCACTCCTGCCCCCTAATTACCCTACATGACTTTCCCCAAAGCCCTTCCAACCAATTCAGCTCTCATGTCTTAAGAGACTACCGTCAAATACGTGATCTGTGTGGTGTTACATGGCCATGATTGTACTTTCTGTTCTATAGTCAAATGTTTGATACCAGCAATGGATATGATACTGAATCTGCAGAGGGAAATATGCCTGGATGCAGAGTTCTGAGTGAATCCCATCTCACATCATCATTGGTCTGCTTCTGAAGACTCTTACAGGCCTTTGGTCATCAAACACTGTATCACCTTTACAAAACATTAACAATGAATCTTTCTTAAGGTCTTCTACCAAGATCCTTGCCTTCACTCCTGGGAGCAGTGTTAGAGATAGATCTAAGTATATTTGGTCCTAGAATGTGGCTTTGAACTTGGCTAAATTTTGCGGCCCTTCGGGAAGTTTCCTAGCCTCCCTGGTCCTGCGGCTCCTCGTTTATAACTGAGGTTTGTAGCGCGTACATATCAGAGCAACGAGGAAGACTGAGTGGAATGGAGGATTTGCTAAAATGATTGGCAGCCATGCATCTCATGACTCTAATTGGCAGTTCATGAGACACTTGGTCTGCTTCTCCAGATGTGGCTTGTAAAATCCTCGGTGGTAGGTACCGACTTCATGTGTTCCAGAAAGATCTCTCCTTGAGCGATGGCTGCTTAATGTCTGCACAAGACAAGCAAACAAACATCACCTGAAGTTCATGTTTAACTAAGCCAGAAAGCTTGTTTTCATACAGATATTAGTGGTGGGCAAATGGTCTCATCTCATGTACTATATAGAAAACAGTGATTCACAGCAAAATTTAAGTTAAAAGTAGCTTCAGTTGACTTTGCATGGAAGGAAACAACAATTTAAATATGTTGAGATCATACATAAATTATAAAGTCTCTGATAAGATGTATCATGATTGACAATTCCAGGATTACTGTACTGCCAGATTAATGACATTTTATTGATTTCTTGCATTGACCATTTTGATGGCTTGATACAGTCAAAATAGTCAGACTAAGTTGTCAGAATGGGTTTTCTTTAGTTTATTAACTTGTTGAAGTTTACTTTCTTAATTGCCTTGGCTTTCAAGATGGTCATTCCGCCATTGTTTATTTAGTTATTTTAAACAAGGCCTCCAAGTAGGCATCTCCTGCATCAGTGATTTAAAATACATACATCGAAGGACAGACATTCACCACTTTAGGTTTTGGGTTTGTTTTTTTATATTCATTTATGTAAATTATCTTATGTTAATAACTGCTTATAATTTATGGGCACTTTTGGTGGAAGAAAGGACTATATTCTCCATCTTATTTATATGAAAACCAAGGTAGAGAATGCAGGGAAAATAGAAATCTGTGATACACTAAAATGATGCTGCTTCAAAAATGGTAGAAATCAGCAAAAGTTGAAACACTAAACTGTTGATGCTGCTTTTACTCAAGGTCCCAGGCCTTTTTTGTGCCTGGCTGATGGTCCATCCGTGTGAGAAATCCCGTGTTGACTCCGAGGGTCGGTTCTAAGTATCAGTGTCTTTTTCTGTGCACTGCTGGTATTGCAGACCATCCAACCATGCATCAGGTTTGCATGCCACTGTTGTGGTGAGCAGGTAGAAGGGGGATATAGGAACACCTGGGAAGCGGTGTTCGGATGTTCTGGGGAGCTGACACGGGAAAAGCTCGTGTCCTGTTGGATGTTTCCCCGCATCAGTGAGACTGGCCCAGATTAAAGCTTCACGCACATTTTATATGTCCTCACACCAGCTCATTACCAGGAAGAGAACAGACCCAGGGCATTACACTGTGTTGAGCTTCCATCGCTGCTGCTGACTTCGGGAACTGATGCAGGGCAGGATCGAGCGCTTTAGCACTTATAAAATTACTGTCAAGATTAACCCTTGCAGCTCTCTAAGCCGTAACGTCTATGTCTTGTGAGTGTGTGGTCAGAGAATGCAGACGTATCCAGTGAACTATGAAAACAGTGGTGGTTTTGAGACCTTCTCTATCCATTGTCTCTGAAAAGTCAGGAATGGGTTTTCTTACTTGCCTACTGGGATCTTAATAGAATTGGCTAATTTTCTTCTCTGTGAAGTCCTGGGTCAGCTGAGGAAAGTCCCCCATGGTACATTTAAGAGAGTGGGGTGATTTAGGTATAACCGGGCATCAGGAATATTCAGATCTGTGTATCTACTCCTCGAGTCATGGTGAGACAGCCCACATCCTCTAGGAAACAGGACCACAGCCCGTCTCTCTGGAGCTGTGCAGTGTCTGAGCAACTCAATACCCATTTCCTGTCCGTTATGAAAGGTGCTCATTGTTGCTGTTCGTAGGTCAGCGACAAAGACCGGGACTTTGCCGCCGCAGCTGCAAAACAACTTGAGTATCAGCAATTTGAAGACGATAAACTCTCTCAGAAGTCGTCCAGCAGCAAACTCTCACGGTCTCCACTGAAGATCGTGAAAAGGCCTAAAAGCATGCAGTGCAGAGTGACACTTCTGGATGGGTCGGACTACGGCTGCGATGTGGATGTAAGTGGGCTCTGGGATGTGGGGAACGGCCACAAAATGTGCAAGATGACGTTTCCCAGAACTTGGGAAAGTCATTCATCCGCACAGTTGTTCGGCTCTCTGGCAGGAGATTAAATTACTACAAGCTTGTAGTGTCCCAAAGTGGGATAGTATATATAAAAACAAAAACAGATGGGCATTTGGCCTTTTCCATGTCAAAGACAAATGCGAAGACATTGGAGGCTTAAAAAATGCACTTTGCTTTAATACTCGGGCTGTGAGCAATACTTCAATTTTATCTTTTCTATTAGCATAATTTGTGGCCCAGGCATCCTGTGTAAATTCTTTACATGATAGTAATTGGATAACTTAAAAAGATCATGTCCTTTTCTTTCTGAATAATTATTTAAAAAAGAGAGAGAGAGACAAAAATTACATGTAGTAGACTTTGAGTCTCCATGTAAAATATTATACTTCTCCTTTGTTGTGTATATGTGTTCTCGAATGCACATTCATCTGCCCCGTCCTCTCTTCCTCTCTCTTTTTAAAAAGAGTTTTATGTTCAAAATCACGTATACTTGTGTTTGTCTATGTGAGTAGATGTGTTCATGGGTGCAGTACCTGAAGAGGCCAGAAGGGGGTGTCAGAATACATGGAGCCGGAGTTTATGAGCACTTGGGAGCTGTAGGAATCAGTGCTGGAAACTGAACGCCCGGAAGATCTGTTGGCCACTGAGCTATCTCTTCAGCGTTCACTCCTTTCCCTTCTGCTTAGAACCTGTTTCATTCTCGTTATATTTTGTGTAATATTGTAGTTGGAATCTTCTTTGGGCTTGCCAACCGGCTCCCAAATAAAGACACAGAGACATTATTAACTATGAATGCTTGGCCTTAGCTTAGGCTCGTCCCAATAGCACTTTTAACTTAATTTAACCGGTTTCTATTCCTCTACATTTTGTCTCAGGGCTTTTTACCTTCCTTTCATTCTGTATGTCCTACTTTCCTGCTTCATCCTGTGTCTGGCTGGCCCCTGGAGTCGTCTCCGTTTCCTTCCTTTTGAATCTAAATTCCTCCTCCTACTAACCCTCCCTGCACAGAAGTCCTAGGTATATCTCCCCCGTTGCTGTTGGCCATTCAGCTTTTTATTAGATCAATCAGGTGCCTTAGGCAGACAAGATAAAACAGCAACACATGTTTACATAGTTAAACAAATATCCTGCAATATAAACAAATGTAATACATCTTTACAAAGTTAATCAGATGTGACACATCTTTTCAAACAAACAAATATTCTGCAACATATTGTTCTTCTGTGTACAATGTCTCTCTCTCTCTCTCTCACATACACACACACATTTATTTCAGAGTTAGTGTCATCTTGATGGGAATAAGGGATGGATTTCTAAGTTATTTCAGATAGCAGGACCATAGAAAACTAAATTCTTACATTAAATAGAGTTACTTAATCTGTCATGTGCTGATGATTACAGAATTTAGTCATATAAAATTCAATGGGCCAGTCCAGTGCCTATTAGGCACCCAAAGAGTCTGCTGAGCAGAGATCTGCTTACATTTTGCTAGCTCTGATTTGAATAATTTTTCAACAGTAGCTTATTTAGAGGTTAATTATGGGGGGGGGAGGGCAAATGATGAGCCTGTAGCAGGGTTTTACTATGTGGCTTAGAGGGCCTCTACAGTCTTGTGGGAGACTGTATTTTTCCTGTGAAGATCTACTTAATGAGAAATTTTTGCTGTCCAGAGAGAAACTTCCTTAGCTTTAATTGCATTTATATAATAGAATGAATGGGTTGCTTTATTTTCCTCTGGTCATTGCTGTGTTTTCTAGGGAAGATTATACATGGAGAAAATTTCATGTTTGGACATAATGCCTTGGGGATGACAGATTGCGTTTATCATTCTGCCAATTTAATTTATACCCAATGCCTTGGCTTCCTTATAGATCATCACTGTAGTTTTGAGTATAGAATCCTTATTTGATAATTAACTTAATAATTTATTGTTACCTTTAGTATCACTGTGATCATTTTGTGTGACATTTCAATGTTGATCTTTCGTATATGACATTATGAATCTGAAAGATTTATAAGTATGCATTTTTAAACTTTTTAGTTGAAAAAAAATCTCACAATGTATTTTTTTTTTGAATCAGGTTTTCCCTTCCATCAATTCCTTTCAAATCCTCCCACCTTCTTACCTACCAAATTTTATGTGTTTTCTCTCTCTCTCTCACTCTCTCTCTCTCTCTCTCTCTCTCTCTCTCTCTCTCTCTCTCTCTAACAAAACAAAAGTAAAAACTCAAAAGACCATTTAGACAAAAAAAAAAAAAAAAAACCCAACAACAACAACAACAAAAGCAACAAGCTCAAACAAAACAGACAAAAAGTCTACAAAATCACCATTGAGTTCGTTTTTTTGTTGACCACCTCTTTCCGAGCATAGTGCCTACCCTGAAGTGTCATTTCCATGCCCAGTGAGACCCCATTGAAGATAACCGATCTTGTCTTCCTTTGGGAGCAAGTATCCATTGCAGATAATCGTTTGGCTAAGGGTGGGACCCAGTGTCTGATTCCCCTTCTCAGTGCTGGCACCACATCTAGCTTGAGCCTGTGCATGCTGCCATAGTCTCTGTGAGTTCATACGTGCATCCAATCTATTGCATCTGGAAGACACTGTCCTGTTGAAATCATTTATTACCTCTGGCTCTTAGAATTTCTCACCTCCTCCCCCCATGGACCCCTCCTCATTCTGGATCTAGTGCTTCAAGGTCTCTCACATTCTGCACATTGTCCAATTGTAGATCTCAGTGTTAGCTTCATCTACTGACGGCAGCTTAGTAAGACACCAACTTATTGGTGTAGCAGCTTATCATTATGAGTCACTTTCTATATTCTTTTAACAGAATAGTAGTTTTAGGTTTTCCCCTAGGCCTCTCTAGTCTAAGGTGTTGGCCACTTTAGCAGTGTCAGATATGAGTTTCATCTCATAGAATGGGCCTTAAATCCAAGTAGAAAGTGGTTGGTTACCCCTCTGACACTTCACCACTATTAACACCAATATATGGTGTCATTTCAGAAAGTTTTCATATGACGAGTTCAGGGCTACCCCCTACTTTGTCATCTATCAGATTCGGTGTGTGTGATCCTACATTGAGGTTCTTGATTCATTTAGAGTTGAGTCGTTTTAATCTAAAATTATCACCAGCAAAGTAGTTGCCAGTTTCCTAACAGGTAATAAGAATGGGTATGTTAACTACCCACATCTTTCTGGGAAAGATACAGGATGTGGTAAAGTTCACGAGATTCATTCATTGCTGCGTGATTGAGCTATAAAAGATGGTAAATCAATATGGTGCCTCTCTGGGCTCCAGGGATTGCTGCTTGACATTCCCTCCTATATTTGACCTAAACTGTGAGGTGGAAGGCACAGCTCAATGGTACCACGGGCATCCCAGGAAACAGACTGGGAAGGGGTATAGAAGGCTCTGGTCTCCTCAGAACTGATTTTCATTAGAGAATTGGATCATAAAGTACAGTTCCTAAGTCAGGAACAGTTTTACGGACCACAGTTCCATGGTCAAATCTCATGTTCTTGCGAGGCAAAGCTGGTGTGTTAACAGCATGAAAGGAGATGAATCTTGACTCTGTAAAAGAAGTGTATTGGTTGATGGGGCACCAGTCTTGGTAATCGTTTAGGTACAGCTGTGTTTGGGTTTAAGTGATTACAAACTCAGATGCCAAGCCAGCTTGTGGAATCGCAGGTTACCTCTGTGGAAGACCTTGTAGATGGCATTGAACTGTTGGGTAGACCGGGGCATGTTATTGAACCTGGGGCCATCATGCTCATGTATGAGCCTGTTATCAGGCAGGAATGTGACTTGAAGAAACGTCCGCAGACTTTCTAAATGTTGATTATTTTTTTGTGGTTTGAATGTGTTTTCTTAAAGTTTTCTCTTGGGAAACTTGTATGTTAACAGCATTTGGAGAGAGGACTTTGGGGAAATAGCTAGGATTAGATGAGCTCATGGAACAAGGCCCACACGGCATTAATATGTCTGTGAGAGGGAGGAGTGAGCAAGACCCTCGGAAGCATGCAAGTTCTGGCTCACAGTGCAATATCCTTCACCATGTCTCACCAGGCACCTAGGACTGTGAGCCAATAAACTTCTCTTCTTGGCAAATTACCCAGTCTCAGGTATTTCATTAGAGAAACAGAAGAGATTAAAGAATTTTACTCAATGTTTGAATTTGAATGAAAGTATTTGCCTTAAAGGTGTATTATTGAGGGCCACTGTAGGTTAGCAGGCTTGGACACCTGCAACCATGCCTGATGGTCTGAGTTCAATCCCCTGAACCCAGTGATAGAGAACTGACTCTCAGTTGTCCTCTGACGTTCACACTCATACCTGTGGCATGTGTGCTCCTATCTCCTACACATAATAGACACAAAGAAAGGAAAGAAAACTATATTTAAAAATTAAATAACTTAAAATACTTTTGAGGTGTATGCTATCCTTGGGAAGTGGAAATTATAGTTAGCTATCTTATAATGATACTAGGAGAAATTAATTCTGATATGAGCTTATATATCAGAGGACTTTAGAGTAGAGTGTGATCTGAAACCCTTCTCGTGAGAATTATCGGGGATTTGCATAAATTTGCATATATTGAGTATGTGTATTCAGAGGGACCAGGAGTTATTCTCGAGGACTTAGAGAAGTTGCTATTGAAAGGTTCTCAGAAACGTATGTGCAGAAAGCTAAGGTCAGAGATACAGCAAGTCTGTCTTCAGTGAACACAGAGAATGTTTTAAAGATTAACCTTGGGGAAGGTAGTTCATGCCCTGCCCTAAAACTAAAAGGAGCTTGGGAGAAACTAGATGAATTGAGAGGCCGTGTTTCCCTCAGACAGCACCTACCCCCTTCCTTCTGGTAGAATTAAAGACATACAGTCCTCAGTAAAAGAAGCAGTGTAGCTTCCCAGCCTGATGCCCCAAGATGTGTGGTTGTGGGAGACTCTAGAGCAATACAGAAGACAGAAACAAGCATAACTCCTTTATGCAGTTAGCAAAGTATTATTTTACTCTAATAAAGTTACATTTCTTCCCATAGCTAACTTGATGCCCTCATCATTTCAGGGAAGGGCACAAACTCAGCTGTGTTACAGCTGAATCATGAGACTTTTCAGTCCCCTAGAGAAGGTGACTTTTCTGTCTCATGCTCATGATGAATGGAGAATGTGAATAGCTACCAGTTTGTGGTCATTTGTTGAAAAGGTCAGCACAGGCACATGTGTGCATGCACATCCATGCATGTGCACACTCACACACACACACACACACACACACACACACACACACACACACTTGAGTAGCTTGGACCTCTTTTCTTTGGAAACCATAGTTGTATTTCCCCTTGCTCAACAGTATTGCAGTGGGAAGAGACCCACAGATCCAGAAGAGTAAAGTATAAAAAGCATAAGCATATCTCTGACTTCATGACTCTACACTCATGTTCAGAGCATGCCCTGTGCATTAATGCTCACATTACATATCTTTCAAACTTCCTTTTAATGCTGGACTTACATCATTGTACCATGCAATGATGGTTTTCCCTTTGACTGCTAACAAGATCAAAAAAATTAAAAAAAAAAAAAAGGTTATATAGGCAACTTAAGTTAGCTTGATATGTGGTTAGGGAATGTTTAGGAAATGTTTATATGCCTCCCAATCTCCATATATGCCAACAAAATCTTTAACATGACTTATCTCATACTCATGATGACTGACGGGAGAACACAAATGACTTCTTCTTACCAGTTTGTTACTGTTCGTTGAAAGAGAGAAACAGAATCCTCCCTCTGCATACGGTACAGGACGCAACGCCCATCTCATTAGTTCCTACCCTCACACTTGTACGTGGGGCAGACAGCTTTGTCTCTCCCTGATCAATATTCAATACTCGTATAGTTTGGTTTGCATCCCACTAAGGCCCCAGCAAGTGGACTGATGCAGAATGTCAAGGCTTCTGACATTTTGATGGGATATTGTAGTGTACAAATGGGTTGTGGTTCATTTACAGCTCTCCTGGGACATATCCAGCTCTTGGACAGCAGATGGGGCATCTTAGAAGCATTATGAAAGGTGATATTGGTGCATTTCTGTTGCAAGGGTCATTTAAAAAGGTCCTTCTGGGTTCTTCCCTCCATGTGATTTCCCAGTTTACTTAGCCCCTAAACACCCTGTCAGCCATCATGAGCTAGGTACTGATAATGGAACCCAGGTGTATCCATGGTAAATTCATAGCCCCAAAAAATAGCATCTGTGTGACTTTAGGCCTGTCACACGGGAGAAAGAATCGAATCCAGACTGAGATAAATCAAATATAGCTTTTGAAAGATTCAGTGACATCATATAAGCCTTAGCCCCGGTTTACTTAGGCCTTATCCAGAATTAGGTCATCAATGTCCCTTTCTGCCACCTGGAGATGCTCACCTGCAGCCAAGCAGGGGCCACAAAGATTGTCAAGCTGTGTTCTAACCATGCTTCCCTCCCCTTTGAGTTATGGTCAGGGATGTGCTTTCCCAATGGTCTGTCTTTGTGGTTATTCGACTGTCTGTCTGAATCTCACTCCTATTTCATGTGCTCTGAGATATGATTGGAAGGAATGATTCCATATCTGATCCTTTTCTCCTTATTTCCTTGGGTTCCGGGGGGGGGGGGCAGTTTCCAGACCATTTTGAAGCTCTAGGCAGAACAATAGAACTACCCTAATGCTGGACTCGATCCAATACTTATTACCTTTCCTGCATTACTAGAAACAGATAGATATAAAATATGAAATACGACATTTTCACAGCCTGCACAAAATCAGAGATTTTTAATCCGGGTGACTGCGGATTTTGACTTCTCCCTTGACATGCCACTCTTGTCAATATAATAGCTTGTCACATCCAAATGTCCGTTTCATGCACTAACATTATGTCACCAGCCAGCAGCAGCAGAATTGTCCTGCTTGAGGAATGGTACCTCCCAGACCCCAGAGAATGGGGTGACATTAGTTACACTTTCTTTCATCATGGGATGACTATTTGTGCAACCATAGGAATACTGTGTAAGAGGATGATTAACATGCAACCTCTCTTTTCCCTGATGGAGATGCTGTGAGATCTTCCCAAGGCATTGAGATTTGTCCTCATTAAAGTTTTGCGATGACAGACTTCCTCACTAAAATAGTTAAGCCTATTATTCTCCTGGTATTCATTTTCAAAAAGTAATAAACTTTAATAGTCCATCATGAGTGTCGCCAGAGCCTATTAAGTCCTCTAAAGAAAATTAATGTTGAAAAGGTGAGCATATACATCGAGGAGTAGGAACTGTAAAACCATCTAGGTGTGTCGTCTCTTGTGGGTTAAGTTAGGAAAGCCAAGAAGATTTTGAGAGCTTGGGTGCCTAAGTCATTAGGTGATGGGTAACGCATTAAATACTGCTAAGGTAAGTTCACTGGAGAATTCTTTCTGTATTTACTCCAGCTATAAAATTATATTAATATGTGTATGTGCATGTTTGTGGGGGGGAGGGTTGCTTGCATGAGCATGTGTACATTTGTGTATATGTACATGGGTATGTGTACATAAGTGCATGAATTTGTATACTTATCTGTATGTATACATGAGTGTATGTGTATGTATACATGTGTGCATGTGTACTGTAACTGAAAGTTTTCTTGTCCCGCCAGGTCCTGCCACTGCTTCAGCCCCAAATAAGCACACAAGACTTATATTAATTATAAAACTGTGGGCCAATGACTAGGGCTTCTTATTGATTAGCTCTGACTTAATTATTAGCCCACTTCTATAAATCTGTGTATTTCCTCGTGGTGTGGGCTTACTGGAGAATGACCAGACCTTTAACTCCTTTGCCAATTACAGGGTGACTCTCTCTGCCTACCTTTCCCAGAATTCTCCTCGTCTCCTAGCCCTGCCTATCTTCCTGCCTCCATTGGTCAAACGGTGTTTTAATCATCAAGTAATAAGAGAAACATATATTCAAAAGAACATTCCCTATCAGTGTACATGTGAGTTTGTTGTGAACATGTGTGTATGTGTATGTATACATGTGTGTATGTGTATCATACATGTGTATGTGTATGTATACATGTGTGTATACATGTGTGTATGTATATGTTTACATGTGTATATGTGTGTGGGCCAGAATTCTTCCTTTGTTATGCTGTACATTAGTTCTTGAGACAGGGCTTCCCATGGAACCTGGAGAGTGACACTTTGACTAACCTGTCTGCTCCGCAAGCCCCAGGGATCTTCCTGCCTCTACGTCCACAGTGCTGTAGGTGCAGAGACGTGTGCCCAGCACCTTTGCATCAGTCCTGGGGCGTCTAACTCTGGTCCTTGGGCTTTTCTCTGGCTGACCTGTGTCCTCAGCCTTCTCTAACATTGTATTACTCAGTCACTGGGTTTCCTGGTCCCACCCTAAAAACCTTGATCCCTCTGCTTCCCGGAGCACGGTGTCTGGTTTGTTGGCTCCTTGTGCCGCCCCCAGGAGTCAAATGCACGACTTTACTGGAGACCCAAACCTCGGGTGCTCCTTTGTATACTGTATCTGGCTTACCCACTTAGAATTTGCTTCTCTCGGTCTCTTTCCCACCGTTGTGGCAGAGAGCTGTCACATGCACCCCAAAAGAGACCATCACTGGTAACACGACCACCACAGTCCCCACGAGATGATGACTCGACCGCTCACGGTAACTTTGGACCCGTGCGTCAGAAGAGGGCTGCTCACTCTGGCCACCAGATCTAGATCTAAGGCCAGCTCTACCCGATTCCCCATAGCACCCCTCAAGGACACTGTAGCAGGTGATAGACCTGCTTCCCCTTGCCACTCCCAGTCAGAGCTCATCATGTCTCCCGCTCACAGTTCGCCTTGCTCCCACATGGAAACTTCTGGACACTGTCCCCATTCTACAGCTCCAAGATGAGTCCCAGACCCTACCCTGCTGGAGTCCTGGGGAGGGCTTCCTTTAGGAAGGTCTTCCCAACATGGCGGGCTGCAGCTAGGCCCTCTCATCCATGAACGTGTATCAGCTCTCATGGCCCCAGGACAAGTACAGCTGCTGCCCTCCGCTGATCTAGGCTCCTCCCCAACAGCAGGCCTGTACATACAGCTGCAGTCTTCATCACCGACTGCCCCAGGAACCTCCTTAAAGTTGTCCTGACTCTAGGACACCATGATGCATGCGTGCCAAGTGAGTGTTCTAAGTACTCAAATACTGCAGTTTTCCTATGTGTCTTGACTATATATTCTCCCAGTAGTATTAATGCATGCAATCAATATTGCCAACACATCGCGTGCATGAATGCTGAAAGGCTATGCTAATTTTGCAAGGGCTTTAGTGTAAAGCATTTCTTAGGGGCCATTGCATTCCAGTCACTACAAAACAGCGGAGTCAATGTTCCAAGCTTAAAATTGAGTTTGTCTTCACGGTAGAGGCAAACCATCTTATCTACAAGAAACACTGGGCATAACCTTGGCCTTGCCTTTTATCTCTGCTGGGAAAGTTGACTCAGGAAAAGTTAATATTGTGCCCGAGAAAACATGGTCTGGAAAGCAGAGAGAACAGGCCTCCCGATGCCACTCACTTGATCCAAAGATTCTACATCCCCACACCAAAAAGCAATGCAAATCCTGCAGCGGGAGAAGGAATCTGCCAAAAGATGGGATTTGCCTTCGGCTTGGACTTGTGAAGTAGCAATGGAAGGAAAAGGTAGCGTTCTCTACATGGTTTATCACTGAGCTCTCAGGAAGTCACAGATTTGGGGGCTGGGGTGATGGTTGCCACCCAAGCATGAGGAAATGATTGCACTCTCCCAGAACACGTGTTAAAGGCTGGACATGACAGCACACACCTGGATCTCAGTGTCGGGGAAGGTCGTAAAGATGGAAGGACCCCAAGGGCTCACTGGCCAGGCAGTCTAGCTGCCATCACTGAGCCTCAGGCCCAATGAGAGACCTTGTCTCAACAAAATAAGGTGGTGGGCGGTGGAGGGAGACACTTGCTATCAACTTCTGACCCCTGTGCACACTTGCATGTATGTGAACACACATGTAGCACATGAAAGAAGAAATAGATTTTTGTGGTCACTTGTTCTGTTTAAATTCTGCAAGCATGTGACTTGTAAACCGATCAGTTGTTCTAATTTTTGTCTTGGTATCATAAATACATCTTGAGAGAAAGAAAGAAGGGAGGCTGCTAAAATCCCTCCTGCCTTTTATTATGTTCCCTTTGTTCCTTTCTTGTGACTGACTGGAAGATTTAATGGGCTATGTGGCAAGTCCCTCCTGTTGGTAAACCAGAAGCTGACCTCAGATTTCTGAGCAGAAACCATCCAAGACTGTAACATCACAGATTCCTGAAAATGACTGCCCGGATCCAGTGGGGACCACTCTGTGAGCTCTGAGGATGCCATGGGGAAAGCTTTGACATGATGCCTTTTGTTTTGATTGAGAAGAGGAAGATGGTCGAGAGATAAAATTCCTCCGGATGCTGCCTGGGCTCCACTCAGCCTTTGTCTTTGTGTGGACGTTGCCTTCAACGCTGGCATCCCCAGTCACCCCTTCCTGGGAGAGACATTTTGCCGCAGAGTGATTTCCTTTTCAATTTTCCTGATCAATTGCCAGTTCATTTCATAATCACGGCATTTCCCCCATGAAAGGCAGGTTACGGACTTTGAAAATTATAACTAGTTTCCTTTGAGCGTTTAAATCGATGCCTTGCTTTTCGTGGGTATCCGCTTGGCCCTTCAGGAGATGTAGGAAGTGAGCCTACTGGCATTGGCTACAAGATGAGGGTTAGGGCTTGCACGGATGGAAACTACCTGGGAGACACAGCTTCACACTGTTCCATTATTCCAGTCAGCTTCAGAGAAGAAGTATTTTAACCTTGTCCCCAAATCGTGCATGCTACATTCTGATCTCTGTGACTGTACTTTGGTTCTGGGAGAATTACGGGTTCTTAGAAACACAGGAAAATACGGTTCATAGCTCACTTTAAATTTTTATTTTTATTGTATTTGCTCTCTTTCTCTCTATCTGTGTGTGTGTGTGTGTGTGTGTGTGTGTGTGTGTGTGTGTGTGTGTTCATATCTAGCAAACTATAGATGTGGATCCAGGCAAGACACAGGTAGGCATACCATGGAAGGATCTGTTGTAGGGTTACTAAAATATTTACAAAGAATGATTCACCCAGCTCCTGGCATGTTCAACTCTGGCTGATTCTACCTCAGTGAGGAGCACACATTGGTAGTAATTAGTTCCTGAATCTGGCTCACTCTCCTGAATTTGAGTCCAGCGTCGGACTGGCACAACGAGGGAGGTGACTCTTCCTCTCAGCTTTTATCAGAAAAGGAATATGGGACGATTGGTCCGGAAACACTTTCCAGTTCAAGGGAGACATTGAAGTGTATTTATGAGTACCTCGTCGCTGTGCTATTCCTGTAATCTTGTTGATGTTTGCTGCAGAGACAAAGGAAAAAAATCTGCCATGGTAACATCTTGGTCCAGCGTTGTTTGCTCTCAAATAATTCAGTAGGAGATTGGAAAAAAAATAAAAATGAAGTAGAGGAAAGGCCATGCGTGTAAGGTGTATAGGTTTTTCCATCTTCCGCCACTGGTTTGGTCCCGCCGCTGCGCCAGCCCCAAATAACACACTGAGACTCTGTATTTGATATAATCCTGTTGGCCTGGTTACTTGTTTCTTATCAGCTAGCTCTGTCTTAATTATTAACCCATTAACTATGTATTTCCACATGGTCTTACCGAGAGCGAAGGAATGGCGGTTCTGTTCTCTCCAGGCTCTCCATGCTGACTCCTCCTTACTACTTCCTCTTCCTCCTTGTCTCCTAGTCCCTCCTATCTTCCTTTCCTATTGGCCAACAGTGCTTTATTTATTAACCAGTATGAGAAACATATACAGAATGACATCTCCCATCATCTCCTCTTTTCTGTCTAAATAAAAAAAGGGTTTTAACCTTAAAATAGCAATATATATAACACAACAGTTATCAAATAAGAATCACAGCTAACAATATTTAGTCCATTAACATTTAGCAAGATTTGAAGAAAATATTCCATCATCTGTTCTGTCTTTGTGTGTCTAAAGTCTAAGTAATTTATCTTTAATCCTAACTAATGAAAACTATAACCATAACTATCTGTCTTCAACACCTTCAAAGACCACAGAAGGATAATATATAAACTCTAGAAATGACAGAGACATCTTGCCTGATCAGTCACCTGAAGTTCTTCTGTAATCTTCCATCTTCAGCCCATAGGCCATAGTGTGTCTGGCAGACTCTTCAGCAAAGCAGGAAACTTTAAACTGTCTTCTTTTATTGGCTATTTGTCAGTCACTTTTCTCTGTGTCCTGCATACTGTCTCGCAGACTCTTCCATGAAGCAGGAACTCTGTAGCAATGTCCATCTTGAATCAGCAGTCACTTTTCTGTAGGTCCTGCATGTCCAGTTTATACAGCATAAAGTCAAACAGTCCAGACAAGAGCAGTAACTTGTCCAAATGGCTAGTCTTGCCATATTGGAAGTAACTTTATAACGCATTTCTTCGATGTTCATCTTCCATCTTCCTTTCTTGTTCAGGTGGTGTTTCCAGGAGCATTTATGTCTCATTGTCGAGAAAAACCCTAAACCATTTTAAATGCCATATTCTGTAGGTCTTTGAAAGGTTTGAAGAATGCCTATCTATCTCAAATACATCTCTGTGTATCTTGAAAACCTAACTAACTTAACTCTAAGCTTTGACTATCATAGGTAATTATCTATAATCTGTACTACATTATACATTACATTTCTAAATGAGCTATATAAACACAATACCTAGACGAAAGGAGAATATACACTCACAAAATTGACCTTAAATTGTATCAATAAATGAAAATCTGTTCCAAAACAAAGTATTCATATCTATACCATAATCCCCTTTTTACCTTTAAAAGGATATTGGTTGTTGTCATTAACCATTTAAAACTAAGCCCACTTAAATGAAAACAAACATTTATAAACAATATTTGGGAATTTGGGTGTCGTTCTTTCCAAACTACTTCCTGCTAATAGGGGGCGCTGTCATGGGGATCCTAAGAAGACGCAGAAATCCTGGCTGTAGTCTGCAAGGCTGCTTTGTTCAGCTGTTTTGAATGTAGGATCACCTGGAACTCTGTTTCAGGGGGTCTGGCTTGATCAAACCACATAAGACTGCAATAATCCACAGCTTTTCATTTTCTGTGGAAACAAAAATAGAAATCCTTTTCCCCAGTAACTTGTCCTTGAACTTAAATTTTTGAGTCAAAGCATTTTAAAATATATAAATTTAATTAATTCAGCAGCATTTGTTTTAACAGTTGTTTCCTCAGGCTACAGTAACCAGATTCTCTCTGAGCTTTTCATCTTTATGTGGCTTTATTATTACTCCGTTTCTCTTACTTTTATTGTTTCATTTTTTGAGACAGGGTTTCTCTGTGTAACTCTTATCTGTCCTGGAATTCACTCTGCATACCAGGTTTACTTTGAAATCACAAGAGATTTGCTTGCCTCTGTCTCCCAAGTGCTGGGATTAAAGGTGTGTGCCACCACACCCAGCTCCTCACTCTCTTTTTAAAACCATTTTATTTCTTTTTCTCCCAAGCCTACGGATATTTTAAAACACACTGTAAACTTTTAGCTATTTTAAAACACACTGTAAACTTTTAGCGCTTTTTCTTAATGTGAATCTGTCTTTACTGTAAATCTTTTTGTAGCCACGAGTCTTTTATCTGGTAAACAACATTACTAAAATGAAAGTCATTGTTGTTTCTGCCGCAATTTACCAAAGATGGCTGTGGCTATTTTACTGAGAACTGTTCTCTGAGAACTGTGCTCACTGCCTTAGTCTGCATGCTGCCGGCTTGGAGATGTGGTCACTGCCATTGCAAGCTCTCGTACACACCAATAAATTGTTAGCAGAGTTTCTTAAAAGCCGTGCAGGTTTTTTTTTTTTTTTTTTTTTTTTGCCGCTTATGCTGAGTCAGGAATTTTCCCTAAAAGGAGCCACACAAATATCTGTTTGTCTCTCACAAAGCAGAGTTCAACCAAGAAAAATGCTGTTACCAAGAAACCTTGCTTGTCTCTGTTCTTTTGTTTCTAAAACCCTTTTTTAAGCTTTTGTTAAATTTTAAGTGGAAGTTCTAACTAGCCACGTGGGCGCCATTTGTAAGGTGTATGGGTTTTTCCTCCTGCCACTGCTGGTCTTGTCCTGCCGCCGCGCCAGCCCCAAATAATGCACAGAGACTCTGTATTTGATATAATCCTGTTGGCCTGGTTATTTGTTTCTTATCGGCTAGCTCTGTCTTAAATATTAACCCATTTCTATGTATTTCCACGTGGTCTTACCGAGAGCGAAGGAATGGCGGTTCTGTTCTCTCCAGGCTCTCCATGCTGACTCCTCCTTACTACTTCCTCTTCCTCCTTGTCTCCTAGTCCCTCCTATCTTCCTTTACTATTGGCCAACAGTGCTTTATTTATTAACCAATATGAGAAACATATACAGAATGACATCTCCCATCACATGCGTAATGTTAATTCAGTGAAATTTAATAGATTACCTCCTTCTTCATTTGTTGATGTCAGGAGTGCATATTCTCTCCTAGTATTTAATAGCAATTCGTGAACTACAGCAGCCGCCTGGTTTGGGCTCTTGTTGCAGGCTAAGGGTGTATTTACTGGGAAGACAGCCTTCCTTTGGATTTGAGGCTACAGGTGCATGAGAAGATTGCCAGTCGTTTCTGCTGAAGATTCTTGTTGATTTGTGGGTTGATTTGGATGGTGTGCGTGGGTTCCTGTTGGGGGAAGGGTGTTTGCGAGGTAGCTTACACAAAGTCAGAGGGCACTTCAGGCGCCAATCCTGTTGCTTGGCACAGGGTCTCTCACTAGCCTGGAAGTTCTGCACATCCACCGGGCCACCTGACCCCGTGAGCTTCCAGGAACCTGCCAGTGTCTCGCTTTCTTTTTGCTGAGTTCAACACCAGGCCCTGTTTCTCAACTGGATCCCGATTGTTCTTCACACTTGCAAAAGGAGCACTTCCCTTACTTAGCTGCCTCCCCTGTCCCTTACAAGGGGTTTTCTTTGTAGTCCATCTTGGCCTTGTCATCCTTTGGGGTTTCTGTGTCAGATCTGCCGACAACAGCTGGTCTTTCCAAAAAACAAGAACCAAAACAAACAAACAAGCAAGAAGAACAGAATCATCTGAAGTTGTGAGATTGACTTAACAAACTCATGTTTTCTTCAAAGCTAATTCAGAGGAACTTACTGGCTGTCTGTTTTGATGTACTCCTCGGGGCATCTATAGTTCACTCAGACAGGATGTGAAACTCTAACTCATCTCTCATTTATTCACTAGTAGTAAATGGATATACATTAGCCTTAATTAGTATCCTTTTTTTTTTTTTTGAAACTTGTAATATATAAACACCCTAAGAATTGGAGGGCTGAGTTTTTGCAGAGAACTGTAACATGAACTTTCAGCCCCAAAGAAGCACACAGATGCTATAGAGTTATAAAACTGTTGGCCTGTTACTAGCGTTTCATATTGGCGATTCATTTCTGCCAATCTAAGTGTTTCCATGTGGTCCTCTCTTACTGGAGAAAGGTCCAGGGACCTCTTACTCCACTACATGGTGACTGCTCAATGTCTCCACAGAGAAGAAAGGGCAGTGACTTCCTGTTTGTCCCTGCTTATATTCTGATTCTGCCCAGCTACATCACTTTCTGGGATCACATGACGACTCCTGTGCCTACACTTCCCAGAATCCTCCTTATCGCCTAGCCCTACCTATCATCCGTCCAATCAGTGTTTTATTCATCAAGCAATAAGACAAACATTATGCAAAGGAACATCCCCCACCAGAGAATGACAAATAAAATCAGAGTGTCGTGTTGCTATACAGCCTAGGATAAGTCTTCCCAGCCCACTCTGTAGACGAACACAGTGCTGGCTCAAGGCCTTGAGAAGGGCTTCAGTCGTTAGAGACCTTGGTGGTGTGTTGGCTTCGCTGCTTTTCTATGCATCTTATCCCTCAAAATCCTCAGCTCTTCTGTCTATAAAACGTAGAGTCAGGGTCATGGTAAGAAACGGAGAGTGAGTGACCTCCAGCTGCCGAGAGCCTTGAGGTCTGCAATGCTTTGCACATCCAAAAGCTTCTCCAGCTTTGTAACAACGTTGTCATCGTATGCAGCATGAAGCATGGCCTTCTGGAAACTGGTTAAGAATAAATATAAATATAAAATACTCTACGTGTGGTGGGATTTTTGAAAATAGGGCTGTTAGAACTGTAGTTTTTGCCCTCGTGGAGTCTAAAGAGAAAAAAGATACTGGACAGTGTGTCTCACCTTTGAGAAAGGAAATTCCGTGTGACTCTCCATTCCCAGGATTTTTTTGTAACCGGGTATTAGTAATACCAGTATTTTTCACTCAGCCAATCATCCGTTTGGCCCTTTTGGAATGCTCGACAGTTTCATGCAAACGCAGGAAGTCATTGTGCTCCTTCTGTGGACAATCTACTGGATGGTAGGCAGGATGGAACAGTCTACTGGAAAGCGCGGGCCACCCTGCTTTTGCTTACAATACCCCCGGTGAACCTGCCATGAGCAGGCGAGGAAGTATGGCTCCAGAGGACCCAGTGTCAGAAGCCAGGGGGTGCTGAACAAGCCTGAATATGTTCTGCAAGCTCTTACTATACTCCATCCCAGCTGGCAGGGCCCGCCTCTCTGTGCTGGGGAAACCATAGCTCTTCAGCTTCGCTAACAGACTCCTCAGATGACATTGGGAGGTCGAAGGCAGGTGAAGGGGATCACCCAGCTTTTCCTTCATCCTCGGTACCCTCTGAAGATGGTGGGGCAGTGTTTCTTTCCCGCATTGCTGTATTTCCTGCTGTCTTGCCTAGCAACCCTGCGCTGAGAGAGGCTCCCTTACTAGTCAGTGTGATTTCAAGTATCTTTGAAATTGTAAGACATCCTCTACCTGCCAGCCAGTGCCAAGTACAGGCTAAGACTCTCTTTGTGTCCCTCATAACAGGAGGAGTTCTGGGCTAAGCTGGGTTTTCATAAAATAACTGGAAACACAATGGAAGCCCCTGGGAACAAGAAAGATAGAACCCGCCTGGCTCTTTCTGCTTCGTGTTGGGACAGATCCTTTGCCGTCCGAGAACTTGGAGGGTGTGGCTTTGAGGACATGCCTGGATTCTTCTGTGTCTTTTAGGTTTGGTGTTAACAGAGGTCTGACATACCTTAGATGGCTATAAATACTTCCATGGGAGAAAGGACTCCTCAGAAGTGATTCAAGTTGCGGAAGATGACAAGTGAGCCTCAGGGCCACTCTTGGTGGGTAGAGATTAATTATCAAAAAGTACCGGTGTTCCCGGCAGTGGTATTGAAGGCAGCAGCGTTGAAGCAAGTAGCGTTCATGTATTTTTATATTGGGTTTTATTTTGAGATTGTGATATGATTACAACACTTCCCCCTTCCCTTTCTTCCCTCCGGTTTGTGGAATTCTAAGGGGATGCTTAATATTTACTTAGCAATGCCTAGCGCTCTCTTCCCTCGGGCGGATAAGGCGGTGTGAGGGGGGTGAGAAGCGTCAGAGAGGAAGATCAGGGGTCATAGGGAAGGGTGCAGTAGCTACAGTAAAGGCCTCCATGTTGTACCACCGGGATATCGTTCTCCAGTGCATACGGCGTAACGCGGTGGCTTAGGCCACACTTAATCACACCGGGATTCGTTTTGCCAAAGGCATGTACAGCAGAGAGGGCGGGAAGCCAAGTGGGCATGTAGAATTCTGCCAGTGACAGCAGGGAAGCATGCCTTTGAGGGGTTTTACGTAATGAATGCAGTCTGTGAACCCATCTGCGCTTTTTAGGTTTACTTCTACGAAATAGTAATAGTAACGGGTACCGGTTAGTTCTAGTGCAGTGAACTCAGCAAGAGTTGAACTTGGTTGACTGAGGAGCCAACCAAGGCTGCCGAGAGGCATCCGGTAGAGGGGGAAATAGATTTCAAAGAACATTCTTGAAAGTCAGCTAACTGAACCAGTGGGGTAGGAATGAGAAGGTGGGACTCAGCAAGTTGAGTCTTTTCTGGTACAGTAATTGTGGGACTGAGTTAAAAGATGAAAGCTTGTTTAACTTATGGTTCTGGAGGCTGAGATGGCAGAGAGTAAAGAGGCCATCGGTCACAGGCCTTCTCACTGCATTTATCATGGCCTAGGCCATCAGACAGCAAGGCAGGGCTGGCATTCCGGCTCCCGCCACTGCCCCTCCTCCCAGAGAGGCCTCACACGCAATCTCATCTGACCCCAGCTATCTGCCAAGGTGCCCACATCCACGGACCATTAATATCTGAGTTTAGGAAGTACGTGTCCATCATGTGAACTTTTTGGGGGAGATGCCTATAAACCACTCCAACTCCCAAATCTAAAGTTACAGGCATGGGATACAGGAAGGAAGCTTCCAGGGCAAGAGAATGAACTCACATCAAACCTACTGGATGTTAAGTCGTCTCAACTAAGAAGTAGCAACTTACTCCACCTGGATGTTTGGTATCTGGAGAGAGGCCAGATTGGAAACCTTCAGGGCCCGTTCTAGTCTATATTAACTCAAACATGAGCGAGCGAAGAAAAGAAAAAGGGCTTCACTAGCTAGGCCTGGAAAATGAGTTATGTCAACTCTTCTTCAGGCTACCTCTCTACACCCAGCCCATTTCTCCTCTTAGCCATGGTCTGGCACACCCCTGGGTGTGCTGTTCCTTAGAAAGCTTACCGTGGTAACCCCGGTTGAAGTGGGTTCCTTAAAATAATGTTCATGCAGTCTGTATAGGAAAGCATTTCTGTTTCATCTTCAAAAAAATCCCACGAAGGCTTACTCTGGGATGAGCAGGAAACGGGGTGTGTTGCCATCGGTAGAAGCATAATGGAGTGCACTCATGCTTTCCGGTTCATCTCAGCCTCCCTAGAGTCCGTTGCCAGATCTCTTTTATTTTTTCAGTTTGGATTTGTGTTGTCTTTCGCTTGTTACCATCTCCATTGTGCCAACCAATAAGAACTATGGCCTTCTGTGGCTTAGAGGCGTGGCTGGTTGAGATATTTCACTGATAACTTAAGTGAGCATTAGCAGCAGCTCGTCTACTTGTGTTCTGCAGCATTACGTTTTTTAAGTGTTCATTATTACACTGTAAGGGAAGTGGTGTGATTTAGACACGTCCAGGGTTTTGTTTTTCTAATTAGAAATAACAAATCCCCGTAAAAGTAACCTCTCACGTCTCCGCAGTTTGAAACTGATAACATCCTGTTGGATGTTTATGTGTCCCTCACCTCCCTCTCCTCTCCTTTGAGATCCTTTCCCCTCTGGGCCCCATGCAGGCTTCTAGTCTCACTCCCCCGACACAGCAGAGAGTTGTCTCCCGTGTCCATTCAGCCTTCGCTTCATACGCTTCTTACATGTGTTTTTTTTTTTTTTTTTTTTTTTTTTTTTACAAGAAGTCACAGACTTCCTGTTGCGGGAACCTTTTATTGAAACGCAAAGCCTTTCTGCCAATAAAGTTAGCCTCCTATAACTTGGTGACTTTCCTTGTGAGACAAATATTAATAGATAGATATTGTGCTTCGAGGTAAACTGAATTTATGTTTCTTGTGTTGCCTCTCTTACGAGACTGGCCGATATTTTTCGTTGGTGGTGGTGTTGCCTGTGATCTTTAGTACACAGGACAGAGAGAACTCTATAGAGGACAAATTTAAGCCTCAGTGGCCATGATAGGTATTAATTCGTGACCTGCTCTATTCGGTGGGATGGAGAATTCTTCCCAATAAGCGCGATGCCTTTGCTGTATGAGGGTGTGTCTTTTAAATGTGGCAGACGACTGCATCTCACTGGTATGCATATTTGAAATTCTTTGGTAAGGGCAAAAGAAAATGCTGTTCCTCAGGAACGAGTGATGGCGAGCGGATGTACACCCACATAAGAAACCGTTCTTGCCAGGTTGTTAGGAAAACTGAAAGGCGTGAGGAAACTTGTTATTTCTTAGTGACAGCAAATACAGTCACCAAAGAGGCACCACATTCTTCAGGGAAATGCCATGAGCTTGGAAAGCTCATGAATGGTTTAAGATAATTACCCCAAGGCTAAAACTGCGAAGAATCTCCAGCTATCCCTTTAGATAAAAATCTTGCCCGGAACATAATGGTGAAGCTTTTCTATATAGTGCAGGGGTAAGAATTTGTCATGATGGGGACAATGGACCAAGCAAACCCACACTCAGAGCTGGAGGTGTGATCAGGTTCAAGGACAGTTTAGCTTATTTCCTCATTCTCATGAGGACTTTCTGTTTCAATGTTTGGTTTCACACAAGTGCACAAAATATAATGAGAAGATTATAAATGGGTAGAAAACAAAACCAAGAGAAAAGTGAGTGTAAAGCTGTAAGCGGGGTCAGCTACAGAATTCCTTCTCCCTCCCTGCCAGGCTCAGGTGAGAAAGCTAATGCTCAGTGCCCAAACCGCAAAACATCTCAGCTGTTGAGAGAAGGAGCGTGTATTATTGGCTAGTTATGGGAAACTCTGCTGCAGCCCTCCAGGCTTTGCCCTAAAGTGGATTACAATAACTATCAGCACTGATTTATATTTCCCCCAATCAGACCTGAAAAGCATTTGGTACTGACCAGTCAGTTTGAGATGACAGCCACACGTTCCCTGTCCATTCAGCGAGTGGTATCCGTCATCCTTCCTTCCGGTCATGAGATTCCTGTGTGCTATTCTACAAGAGAAATATGCAAGAAATACCCAAGATACGGCTTCTTGGGCTATTTGAGTTTCTTTCCTCTCCTCTTCCCCCCCCCCCCGTCTCTATCTCTCCCACATACACATTTGCAAACACATAATTTATTATTATTATTAATTATTATGGATGAAACCGGTTACAGTGGCGTGGATGGGAGACCAGTGTGAATCCTGCCTCCCGCCACTCCCCCAAGTTTTAGTTGATAGGTCCATCAGAAAGCATGTTCTGGGCTCACGGAGTGATACTTTCCTAGCTGTCCCCCTGAAGGACTGTGACAGAAATGGGAAGCCATGTGTGTAAATCTGCCATGACCTTATAGTAGACATATAATGACATTAGGATTTGTTCCCACTACTTGAAGCTGGTGAGAAGGTGGAACGGGGTTATTTAAATACCACATGGTTTGGGCATCTTCTCCTGACAGGTGAGGACTTCACAGAACACATTAACAGGGCTCATCATCCCTCCCTATGCAAGTACCCGAGCCTGAATTTAAGTTCACCTTGGGAGTTTGAATTGAAGCCATTGCAGAGAGACCCAAGGAGGCCTAAGACATCCAAATTGCAATTTATAGGGTTTGATTTTAATAATTCAATCCCATTGAATCCCTAAAGCACAGAACACTGAAGGTGAAATAATATTTTTTTTCTTTACTGCTCAAGACAACCTCAAAGCAAATAGTATGCGGAGAGATGCAAATAAGATCAATTTCCATATAGAATTACTAAACGTAAGCCTATTAAATATGTGACTGCTGCAAACAACATTGACCTTGATGTGAGACCTCCATGGTAGACCAGATGTATGCATGCTGCTAGGGCCCCAGTGAACACCAACATGTTCCCGTTCCAGTGGCTCTGTAGTTAGATGTAGAAGAGACCTGTTAATTACAGAGTAATTTTGTGTAAAAATTTCAAAACCCACAATCAGCAATGAGCAAGGGGGGTAAGATCCTGCAGGTGTCCTGTTATGTTGGACTGAATTAAGGCTAATAGTAATAGTACTCATAATAAGGATGTGTCTCACTTTAAATATGTGTTCCGATGAGACACAGAGAGCTCTGGGTCACAGCTCCTGGATTTGTGCCCATCTGGCCGATTGATCACATTTATCCGTATTTATTATACATCTTACAGGTCACATTTCACACTCACCTGGCAAATGCCATAATGATACTTGTGTAGAAGTAGTTTCTGTAGTGATCCAGACATTCTTTTCTTCCTGTTTACTCACAGCCTTTGCCCAGTTACTAGGTCAGAAGATTGCATGGAAATAGAAATAAATGAAACAAGTTGACTTAATATTTAATTCTAAATTGCAATTGCTAATGCCATTACCATATTGTTTTGATCCTCTGCACCGTATTGAGTTAAAAGACAGCAGTGTGGCAAATCTAGACTCTTTAAACTCCTAGAAATCGTGTTTCATTCTCTGTATCTCCATTCCCTATGGCTCTCTAGCTGGCCAAGTAAATTAATGAATTAGGAATTATCACCTGCATGTAAGTGTAGGTTTTGTCCGTTTGTTGGTTGGTTTGAGTTACCAGAAAACTATTTCTTACAAAGCAAAAACCCTCCAAGTCCATTACGCAGAATGAGCTAATAGAGGCCTCAGACGTGATTCGGGTCCAAGTTGTGTCTCCCTCACAAGTTCCTCTTTCCCAGGCCGCCTTGTCTGCATTCATCTGGCACACACACTGGTATAGTGAGCCGAATCCATAGCAGATTAACAACAGGAAATGTTGTCTGGCAGTGTCCTGCCTGCATCTCATATGTGTGCTGTGAAAGTCTTTATAAAAAACCAAGCCAAGTGTCCTCCTCGCTGGCCAAGAAGACGCATGACCCACTCAAAAGCTATTATCTACCACCACAGTGCTCAGCTCTAAACACAAAAGTCCGAATTCAAACACGGGTTCCAATTGCCACAACAAATGAGGGCAGAAACCAATTATGGATGAAAGGAAAAAGCAGCCTTACAGAAAAGAAAGTAGGTCCGGGACCTTGATGGCAAGAGGGGGCTTGGATGATGCATGTGCATGGAGTGGCTGTGTCTTGAGTCTTGTCAAAAACACCGGGGAGGGGGGGTAGGAGGGAGGGGGCAGGCTAAGCTAATGCATTCACATCATCCTTTACTGTTTTGACAGCACTATATGCTGTATCCATGACAATGTGTGCCCATCTTATGTTTTGGCCTGAGAGATAACAAAATGTGCCAGTCTACCCAATGCATATTCAGAACCATTCTGTGTCTTGTTAAAAGGCTGAGTGTGTACGTGTGTCTCCTGCTAGTAATGCTGTTTTGTTTTTTGTTTGTTTGTTTGTTTGTTTTTTTGCAAAGAATTTAATGGTTTTACTCCTACACTAAGTATGACTGTGTGAGTCATAAAAGTAGAATGATGTTGGGGTTTTTGTGGATTTGTTATATAAGAAACAGACTTTTAATAGTACTTTAGCTTTATGACTTTCAGGATTAGAAATTGTACTGATTTCCTTGTTGAATAACGATTACCAATACTCGCTGCCCTCTGCTTCCCATGACGTAGGCAGTATGCTTTTCGGAGTCTTTCCTTATTTTATACACGTTGAGTTCCAATCACATTTCCATTTTATGATGAAAAAAGCAAAGTCTGGAGAGTTCAGGCAGCTTCTTCCATAGCACATGGCTATGTAACTGCAACCAGAGTCTAGACTGGGGCCGCCTAATGTGTAACAGTGAAATGTAAAAGTAAGCTTTAGATACGTATCTTAAAGGCTTCCAAGTAATGTTGGGTGAATTCTAACTGGTAGTTACTTTACACATGGAAATAAGGCAAGTATTTACTATTTTCCTAAGAAATTATCAGGACCAGGAGATAATTCCATATTTCTGTCTTAACAGAACACTCTAGGTAGTCAAAGCTAACTTCACCGATCGAGGAAATGGTGAGGTGGTTATTGATTAGTTGGTTGCTTCATGCTTGAAAGAACTATTGTGGGGTTTTTTGGGGGGAGGGGAGCTGATTGTCCATAAAATTAAAGAAAGGGGCTAGTGGTAGACATATGTGTCCTCTCCAAATTTAATTTCTGCCTCCCATATCAGCCCTCTGTGATACACAGCCTGTAACCCACATGTACCCGGTGCGTCGGCTAGAAAACTCCATTATGTCCCGGCCCCGTGGGAGTGGATTGCGGCAGGAGTGATGGGCGTAATGGACTTTCTACCATGCTCATTGAATGCGGCCTTGAACGTACACTTGAAAGCATAAAGTGATGTAGATGCATTCAGGGCAGCTGGTGACACATCTTGCTTCCCGGGGGTTCTGGCTCCAGCTCTTTTTAGAGTTCTTGTGGATTCCATTGTCCAAATACCACCGTGGTTTGTTCCCGCTCTGACCGCAGCCTCTCCTTATTTTTCCGTGTAAGAATTGAAAAGCAAACCCACTCTCGGAGCAGACTCTGTTAGGATGCCTTTGTGTGGAGAGCCTGCCATAGAGAAGGAAGATCAGGAGGGTGATGAGGAACAGGGCTGCAGGTCCGACTGAAGCTGACAGAGCCCTGGCATGGGACGCTTACTGAGTTCCTCATGAGCTCCTGACCCTCAGGAATAAAGCTTCAAATGACCCTTGGAAACAGGGAAACACAGAAGCACTTAGGACAATGCACTTAGGAAAGGAAGCACTGGGGGGAGACATTTTTTTAATAAGGCCAGCAGACTTCTCTGGGGAAGTAGGAAAGTGAGCTACTTCTCACCCTCGGGCATAAGTCTCCAGAGAGGGGACCCTGCAGATGAGGACTGGTGGTCTGCTTAAGGAAGGCTCCTGGGAGAATCGTGAGCGGAACCCTGTGCGGCGAAGTCTTCTTCTGGTTTCATAGATGACGGGGAACAACGCCTCAGTTTCCCTGGATGTTCTCAACGGTGTTGCTCTAAGTACTTTATAGTAACAAGTGGCTTTTTTATTTGTGTGTTTTTTATTTGTGTTTTTTGGGGGTGGTGGCCTGTGGTGGTGGTAGAGATTGTGGCGGTGGCGGTGAGGGCTGTGGCGGTGGCGGTGTTTCACTTTCAGTGTGGTTGTGTGCAGAAACGTAAACACACTCTCTGAGAGCATGCACACCTGGCCTGACTCCCCGCCTCATTATTGATAATTAGGTCAGCCTGTGCGCTCAGACAAAAACCGCTCTCCTTCTTTCTGCCTGAATTGAGAAACGTCTCTTGCATAGCTGCTGTCCGGCTCCTAGAGCAAAAGATGCCATTTGACCTGACAATTTTCTCTGATTTCACGTTCATCCTTTCTGAGAAACATCCCCACTCACACTGATCCCTCGCTCTTGGAGACCTAGGCTGAGATCAGCTTTATGTTGCTGGTGTTGTACTCTTCATCTTAAGCACAGATTAAGAAATTATTTCCAGAGACTCCGCGGCAGAGAAATCATCCTTTCCAGGAAGGCACCGCCCACCCTTGTTCTCTGTTCACTGTAGAGTGGGATTGTTCTGAGTCACGTCTATGTTCCTTGTCACTCAGAAAAGCGATCATCACGCTGGTTATCCTCTGGATCCATTCATCAGTCAAAGGGTCTGCAGTAGAAGACTTTATGTAAGAGCTGGGCATGTAACTAAGTGAAGAACACAGGCCTGCTTACCCAGCATGCATGGGGCCCCAGGTTTCATCTCCAGCACCCAGAAAAATCAGTATACATTTCAGGTAGGGAAAGGAAAGTGTCCCCTTACATAGAAGAACTCAAGAAATCTGTAGAAGGTTTGTAACTTTCATGCACACACTTCAAGAACAGCTTTAAATGCAAGTGTTTGGGGTTTGGGCCAGTGTTTGAGGACTCATTTTTAGTGCAGTGTCCAGATATTTTATTCATCATTTCTCGAGAACTTTTTTTTTTTTTTTTTTTTTTTTTTTTGGTGAAAACATGTTGGAAAGGGATTGTTGTAAGGTTTTCAGAGTAAATACGGAGGTGAATCGGTTCTTCTCATAACATAGCAGTGAGTATTTACACAAGAGGCTCTAAAGGGACCAGATTGGGCATACATTTAATTGGGAAAGAAAAAATAGTGCTTTTTCATGACAATTAAAATTGCTTTAGAATCCTCACGTTGGAGAATTTCTAAATTAGGAAGCTGGTTTAACTTACCACGTTTCATCTGGAAATCTTTTAAATGTTGCATTTAATTGTTGGGGACAGGGAGAGGCATGAACCCTGGGTGATTTTCTGAGAATGTAGCATCTTCTTCTCCTAGGAAGTGCTGTAGAGGGATGAGGGATGCTTTGAGTGAGTCAACAATGACGTAACTCATTAAATGAGCTCATTGATGAGCATCGAAACTGTATCTTACCTGGTTAGGTAACTCGTCCATTAATCTGTAATATATTGTTTGTTTTAATTTTACTCTTTCTACTCAAAATAGCTACCACTACCCCTGCGGTTATTTGTTTCCCGGTTGCTGTGACAACTCAAATGAGATAAGGTTGACTTGGAAAGGGAAGCTGTATTTTGGCTCAGTTTGAAGGAGATGCCATGGTGGCAAGCACGAAAGCCAAGAGGTCACACCGAGTCTGCAGCCAACAAGCAGAAACAAATGCCCATGCTCAGCTCCCTGCCCCGTTGTACTCAGGACCCTAGGACATGGAATGCATGGCGCCACCCACGTGCCGAGGGGACCCCTCTCCTCCTGTAAATGCCTCTGCAAGTGCTCTCACAGACATATCCCAAGATTCGTCCCAGTGTGATTCCAAATCCCATGGAGTTGACTTTGAATGTCACACACCCCAGTCTAATGACAGGGCCCTTGTATTTCTCCACTTCGTGAGAAGCATGTCTTTGAGGGCTACAGCATTACCACGACTTCTCTTAAAAACCCCCATCTGTTGAGCTTTAGTCATATATTTACAATGAGAGACACCCAGCATCACCTTGGGTGTTTGACCACTTGGTCCCAACTATTGGTGCTGTAGAGAAGGCTATGGAAATTTTAGGGTGTGAGGCCTTGATGGAGGAAGTGTGTCACTGGGGGCGGGCTTTGAGAACATATAGCCTCACCCCACCTCTAGTTAACTCTCTGTGTTTCCTGTGCACGGATGAGGCGTGGTGTCTCGGTTTCCTGTTCCTGCCACCATGCCTCTCCAGCCCCTACAACCCTGAAGGTGTAAAAACCAAAGCAAACTCTTCCTTTAGTTGCTTTTGATGATGGTATTTTATCATGGCAATGAAAACTAACTATAGGTCCATCCAGATGTCAATAAGGAGAAATAGTTAACTACAAGTTGCATAATCTGCTAGGAAAAAAACAAACAAACAAACAAAAAAAACCCAAAACAACAACAATAAAAAATCCTGAGTTAGAAAGATCAAGACTTCTCCAGGTGAGGAAGAGATTCAGAGACGATCCAGTCCTGGCCTGGAAAACTAGTTTGAAGTCAGGTCCCAGCTGCTCCTTCGTCATCAGAATTCGGAGGTGCCAGAGCCCCCATGGGTCAAGGGAAATGTTTTAAACCCGGTAGTTAGCCGTCAGCCACAGGGGGCACGGTACAGCCTGAAGCCCACCACCACCTTATGCCATGAACTCTTTCACCCAAGGGTTTAAAAAGTGGAAAAATAACATTCCAGAAGCCCGAGTATCTGGTGGCCATGCTGGGATGTCGTCATTGTTTCTAGGCCACAGAGTCTATAGTAGATGCTCAGCACCTGGTCTAAAGACCGTTTTAAGCCCAGGAAACAAAGTACCATCACTGTGAGGGAAGGACCACTATTAGCAAAATATGCTCGAAATATTCAATAAGAAAAGATATGGAGCACTCTGGAGAGAGCTATGAGTCATTAATAGAAATCAGTCATGACAGCCAGGGAAAGAGCAAGTCAGCCAGACCGTCTTCGCTTGAGTCATGTGTTAGGTCAAAGCAAGAACACCCTAGGAGACAGCTTACCGCATCTGTTGCCCTGGTGGCCTATGACATCCTCAGAAAGGACTCCTCCTTGCAGGCTGACTGTAGTCTGTTGGCTTGGGCGTCATAGAAGGCAGAATCATCCAAAAACGGTGAGCATAAGTCTTTGTATTTATTTTGTTTTGCTGATTACTCACCAAGGAAGTGTTTGTACAGACACTGCGGATGTAAGTTTAGGGGTATCGTGTGCACACGTGAACAGTGTGTATGAGGTAGTGATTAGACAGTAAACCAGTAACTGTTTTCTAAAGGACAAGCAAGCCACGGTAATAATGCTGCACAAGGAAGGGCAGCACCAGGTGTCATGAGCTCCTGTAGAAGACGCGTAGTAACAGCTTCTGCCCTGTTATTTATGGCCAGGCCCTGCCCTTTAACGATGGCTACATTCACGGAATATGTCACACGTGCTACCACTCACCTGAGTTTGAATTCTTTTATTTTAATGTCAACCATTCCAAAGAAGTAGTAGGCAATACCATAACGCGTTTTACCAAAGGAAATGCTCAGGTTCACACAGAGGCATTAGCATAATGCTGGTCGTCTCCTCATCCTGTCTATTTATCTGCACGTCTGTTCTGTAGTCCAAGCAGGACGTAGGCATGGGAGGGACCGGTTAAGTTGATGTGCAAACTTCACAGTGTTCCAGAGATGCTGCAATTTATAAACAAGAGATATAAACCAGCTAGGAGCATGTCTCCTCTTGCACGTTTGCTGAGCGTCTTTTCCCAGTCTGGTAATTTATTTTCATACTTCGTGGAACACACACCATTGTTCATGACTTCCACTTTCCCATCGTTGTTCACCCTTTTCCTCAAGCATTCATGCTTTGGAAGAACCAAGCCATTACCTTTCAGGATAATTACAAATGCACAGTGACACGCTCCACTCATGGGTCTTTGCGTGCTTATTTTTTCGGTCATGGACATAGTTTATCAATTTTCTTTTATTTCATTGCTAATACGCTGAATCTCAAAGGTAAATATGCTTAACATATTGCATGTAAAATGTCGGTGCCGTAGAACAGGAAAGTAATTCACCTTAATTGTTGGCAGTTAATAGACTTCAGACTCCAAGGCTATGTTCGAAGGCATTGGAAGCATTAGTTGAAAATGGATGGAAAGTTAACACAATAGGTTCAGCTGATGCATTCCCCCCCCCCCCGGTTGATTAACTTTGTCCCCCTTTCTCCAGATGGCAGCTTGAGGATTCAAATGTAGCATGTATATCTGCACCATATATTTGTATGACCTAACCGTAATCTTATGACTTAATCAAGGTCTCCTTATCTTCGTCTTGTTATGTTCATTTCTTCTCAAAGAAGTCAAGAGGATTTTGAATGCTGTTGTACAAGACCAAACAAACTAATGGCTATAACTTAGAGGACAGTAACCTGTGGGACTTGAGTGAGGATTGTAATAGACTTTGAAGTGTTAGTCTTTCCCAGGCTCAGGGTCTTAAGGTTCGATTCAGAGAGCTGAGTCTGGACATTGTGAGCATGGCATTGTGGGTTCTGTGTGCTCACATCCATCCTCGGGCTTTTCATATTTCAAAGAGTGCTTGACAGTAGGGTCATGACCTTTCTCCAGCTACTTCTTAAAAGTCTTCCTCCAGTCACCTTCCATGGTGACACCGCTGACATTTGGAGTTTTTGTTTGTATATTCATTTGTAGCTTTTATAGGATGAGACTCGTGTGTGTGTGTGTGTGTATGTGTGTGTGTGTGTGTGTTCATATGTGGAGGTACATAGGCATGGTTCTGGGTTTCAAGGCCAGAACTCCACCTTAGCCGTCTTTATTGCTTTGTATCTTATTTTCTGATCCAGGGAATAGTTATTTATTTGTCTCATTGTGTGACAAAGGACCTAGAAGGAAGCAGAGGCTCATTTTGACTTACAGTTTGAAGGTGCAGATCACTGTGGTGGAGAAATCATGACATCTCATAATATAATTAAGCCAATTTCTTGAGCCCGTGAGAAACAAATATTTAGATTCCTATGTGGGAAACTTATTCTGTGAAGAAATTGCAGCTGTGACATAAAAATTAGGCTGTGAGGATAACATTTGCTGTCCCGTATGTTAGCAGATATCAGTGTTTAAGACAATATCACCAGGCGTTAGCACCGGAACTGGAGATACAGACATGCTCTACTCTGTCCATCGCTCCCTGACTGGTACCAGCAATCTGCATTCTATGCTTGGCTTGATGTTAATCTCCTGGGAGAGGTTTTCTGGGTATTCTGACTGGCTTTCCTGTCCTGTTTTGCACAGAAACGCTCCAGAGGACAAGTGCTCTTTGACAAAGTGTGCGAGCATCTGAACCTGCTGGAAAAGGATTATTTTGGTCTCACGTATCGCGATGCCGAGAATCAGAAGGTGAGAGGTCAAAGAAATATGAGCCACTGTGGCTGGGTTGTGTATTATTATACAGAAGTGACCTGGAACCAACCAAGACACATCGCATTCTCTGTGAATACCCCTGACCCATGCTCAGGCACCTCTGGGTCCCTAAATGTGATTAACCATTTTCTTGATGAAGAGTATCCTTGGCAACTTCCTGCATCCTTGAATGTTTTTTGAGAGGGTAGCTCAGTTTCAGTTTTCATCCTTGAGGTTTAGAGCTGAGAAGACACTTGATAGGGGGCTTTTTTTCTCACAATATAGTTAAATCTATTTCTCGATCCCGTGAGAACCAAATATTTAAATTCTTATATGAAAAACTTATTCATACCCCCAAATTCTGTGAAGAAATCACAGCTGGGGCATAAGCAGTTAGGCTGCGAGGGTAACGTTCACTGTCCGGTATGGTAGTGGGTGTCAGTGTTGGAGTCACATGTTTGCACCTGACTAAAGGCTCAGGGCCTTTGTCCCACAACTAGGCAAGAAGTAGAGAAAGGGAGTTGCTTCCATTTGCTAAAAAGATGCTAAAAAGTAAGGCTTGACTTTCCCCCCCCCCCCAGAGAAAAACTGTATCAGGTATTAATTGTAAATGCATGTGTCTCCTTATTTAGTATCTGTGCCCTGGCAAGGCTTGACCGGAGGCCACCAGATGTGTGGGAAGAGCCACGATGGAGAGGGCCTTCCCTCTTGCGTCATGTAGGGCTGGTCTGTGCATAATCATCAGGCTACATTTCACTCACTCTGCTGTGATTCAAATTCATATTGTCGTTTCTCTTTCAGAATTGGTTGGACCCTGCTAAGGAAATTAAAAAACAGATTCGAAGTAAGTTCCTTTAGGTTCTTTGATGTGGCCCCGTTGACAGTGTTTAGGCAGGGTGTTGTGTGGACTGGAGACCCACGCAGTGGCTCATATGAAGCAGAAATTTGATCTGACACATTGCCCCTGCTCCAATGGGACCTGTTTTTGCCATCACGGCTCAGAAAGTAAAATGACTTTGACAGGTGACCTGGTACACAGACGTGAAACACAATTTAATTGGGCTTTGCTGCACTTATCACTTAATCATTGAAAGTTTCTAACTTAATTATTAATGTTAAAGCCTCTGCCAGGGTACAAAGGTCACAGTACAGTTAACCGTTTGATGGTTTGGGAAGTGGATAAATAAATCAGTTGCCTGGTGGCGGAAACCTTTCCTCACCCCCCCCCCCCCCCAAGACAAGAAGTACACATTTCTCCTAGGCTTGGTGGTACGCGTTTGTAAATCTCAGCCCTTGAGGAGGCTGAGGCAGGAGGATCTCAGGGTCAGAGAGGTAGAACTTGACAGATAACAAGGAAGCATCTGCTTCCAAAGTGACGAGAGGGTTCCGTGAGCACGTCACAAAACCGGAGTATGAACAAGCTAACAGCGTTAAGCAGGTTGCTGAGATGCAATCAAAATAAGACATGGCTTTTCACTTATTCATATTAGTGGAAATTTCCTAAGTTTAATATTTTTTTTTTAAATAGTCTGTACTGGCAAGTGCACGACGCATGGGTAGAATGAGGTCTTTCAGAGAAGGCGGGCGATCAAGCTGATGAACACAAGTCACAAATTTATGTGAATTCTGAGACTGGAGGTTTTGTCCTTAGGGCAGTGTTCCTGTTCATGTGTTCTATAAAAGCCACGTCAGGGTCATATAACCTCACCGTCTGCCACATAATGTGAATAGCATATTTATAATAATAAGAAGAAGAACGACATATTTATGATATTTATAGTTGTGATATAAAAACACTATAGAGTTTTAAGACCTGTCAGGCACTGAAGATTAAAGTGAGAGGCTTTTCATAAGACGGTTCTCTGTTTAATCACAAGTTTGTAATCTGGAACACAGCAGGGTGCGCAGGGAAAGTTACCTCAGAGTGTTGGAGCTGCCTCTCTTCCTGTTTCCCTCCAGGCCATTCTCTGAGCTGAGGCAGGGTTGTCTGATCTTATGCACAAGCCCCTCTTCCCAGACTATTTGCTTAGTGCTCCCTCCCTCCCCCAGCCCCCACCCACTCCCCCCCCAATCTCTAAATTTCACTTTTTCGTTAAAATGCCACAGTTCTCCCCACCTGTACTGGGACCACAAAGGTGCTTGCTTAAAACCAAAGGGTCGGTGTAAAAGGAGTTCTTAATCGGTCTAGATAATAAAAAGCTGGAGTCAGGTATAAAGGGAAACTCTGAGACACCAGAGAGAAGGAGCAAGCCACAGCCACACCTCACCTCCTAAGCATCTCAGCCGGCAAGAGAGCGAGCTCCTGCTTCTCCCTGCTTATCTCCCGTTTCTGCCCAGCTACGTCACTTCCTGTCTATCTGCACAGACCTCCAGACCTCTATGGTTAGCTAGCGGTAAGCTCCATTCTCTGGACCGCCCCCCCCCCATAGGCTTTATTTGTGCGAGGGATGTCACCACAGGTCAGCACGATACTCCAGGTCTCAGGAATGAAATTCTCTGGGATAAAGCTTAGCAACTTTCATTTCTCGAATCACCTCCGGTACATTGAATCTCGATGTCATTTCCTAATTGATTTCTAGGATGAGGATTTTGTGTTGAAATGCATCGCTCATGATTTCTACTGGTTAGTTTCCAACTTTGAGTTGTCACTCTGGATTTATTATAAAGTGGTTTAATTGTACTACAGGACTTGCCATTGAAGTCAAGGCTTCCTTGAAAATTGTAAAATAACAGTGAATCTCCCCCCCCCATAGAAAAATCCATTGGCTTGAGTCCCACTTGCTTGCTGTAAAACCAGCTCCCATTAACCAGCTCACTATTCGCATACACCAAAAGGGGTTTGTTTTAGAAATAACTGAGCAAGAATCAATAGGAACAAAAGTAAATAAATTAATTAATTAAAAACCAGACTATCTGTAGAATGACCAAAAGGCATTTTTTCAGAAATCACTAAAAAAATATATTGATATTTATGGCTTATAAGTGTTAAAAACCATGGTGCCTTCACATCTTGAATGGTTTGAAAACGACATTAAGTGCCCAATAATAGCTGGCGAGACGCTAACTCTTTGGCATGTGGAATCTTAAGTGCCAGGTAGATGGTAGTTCAGAGAATAAACTAGAAGGTGTAAGTCGTGCTGTGGTGTTGGTGACAGAAATGTAGCGACCGACATAGCCAAGCATTGCCACGTGTGCGAGAGAGGGAGCTAGGGAATGTGGGCAGCAGGTGCTCCTTTGTCCAGCGTGTTCAGGAGCGGCCTGTAGAGCACATGGAGTCTGCAAATGCCACTTCACAGGCAGAGGAAACATAGGAGGAGGATGTGGAGAGGACGGGCAACTCGGGATCACAGAACCCCGGGTGAGAGCCATTCAGGGATCACGGAACCCCGGGTGAGAGCCATTCAGGGGATCACAGAAACACGGATGAGAGCCATTCAGGGATCACAGAAACACGGGTGAGAGCCATTCAGGGGATCACAGAAACACGGGTGAGAGCCATTCAGGGGATCACAGAACCCCGGATGAGAGCCATTCAGGGGATCACAGAACCCCGGGTGAGAGCCATTCAGGGGATCACAGAAACACGGATGAGAGCCATTCAGGGATCATGGAAACACGGGTGAGAGCCATTCAGGGGATCACAGAAACACGGGTGAGAGCAAGCCTGTGGCATGAAAGGAAGTGAACTTCCTTTCCAGATGCTTCTGGAGGCCGTGCTAAAGAGCCTTCAGTGTAGCTGTTGACTGGGGGGGGGGGGAAAGACGCGGTGTCGCAGAGAAGGAGCGCCAAGAGCTGATAAATCACCGTGCTTTAAGAAGCCAAGAGAAATGAACACGGCAAGTAGGAGAAATGAAGATTATGTCCTAAGAAAGAAAACAGTGTAGAAGAGGGGGAAATGGGTGAGCTTCCAGTTCAGTGTGCCCAGAGCGTCTAACCCTAACTAATACAGTACTCTAGACAGCCCCAGCCAGCACAAAGGAGAAATGGTTTGCCGTAGCTCACGGTTCTGAGGTCACTGGCTCGGGTGCTTTTGGGCCTGTGACTTGGCGGTTAATGGCAGCAGGGAGAGGGTGACACCGGAAAGACGCCAGGACTTACACACCTGTGTCACACTGTCCCTCCTCCGACTCCCATGAGACTTTGAATCTACAAATGGATTCATCCATTCATGAAATTAGAGCTGCCGGTGTGGGCATAACGTCCAACGTGAGCTTCGAGGGATCGTTCTAAATCCAAACGGCAACACTGTCTAGACATGCACAGACAGGAGCAGAGAACGGAGCGTCTAGTGTCTGCCTGACGCTTCTGCTGCTGGAGAGAACTTAAAAGATGCCATGGGCAAAGCATGGTGCAATATAAGAAAGACCCGAGTGAGTCATGGGTGGAGGGGCTGGGTGTTGTCCCTTCCTTCCATGCATTCCGATAGCCACTGCATGGAAACAGTCTCTGAGCAAGGAAGGTATCAGCAGCAGCCCACAGGAAGCAATATTCACTAAAGCAAACCTCCTTTCCCTTAAAATAAAGAGATGTGCACTGGCGCCTCGACATTTATCAGAACAGGATTTGTCCTGCAATAACAGAGCAGAAAGGACCTAGGAGATAGTTCTGTCTGTGCTATTGTCATTCGAGCTATCAAGAAATTCATAAGCAGTAAATCTGGCCAATTCCAGTTATCTGATACAGGATTACGCCTGTCTCTTGATCTTGAGGAAAGGAAAAGAAAAAAAAATTGGTAAATTCCCTTGCGTTTTGAAAAGCGCCAGTAAATGACTTGACTGGGGGCAAGACTTGGAATTATCTATAGAGTTCCCTTGACAGGTGTTAACTGGAGGTGAGGCTCTTGGAACTTGAATTAAGATGCGAAGCTGATTGTAGTTTCCTAAGGATTTGTTCTGATGTGTGTCCTACCCTGCAGGTGGCGCTTGGCACCTTTCATTTAATGTGAAATTTTACCCGCCAGACCCTGCCCAGCTATCAGAAGACATCACCAGGTATTTGAAAGATGGGAGCCTGCACACATTGGGAGAGCCACTCATCTCTCGAGTGCTCCCGGAAGGGCATGGGTACTCCTGGTCCCTAACAGTCACCGTCTCTCAAATGGCAAACAAAAGGGCAACTAACTGAATGAGTGCGAACGTGAGATGCCAGGAGTTGCCAGATCCTATCTCTCCACTGGAATCCTCTGTGATAGGCTGATATCTCCATCTCTCTGACCCTCTAGGGGGAAACTTTCAGAATTGAGATACACTCCACCCACTCACCACAGCCAAAATGGATGGGATTCAGTCATGAATGGCCTAGCAACACTGAATGGCCCCGATGTAAAACTTAAATTACTGATATCTTTATATGTCTATGTTCTGTGTGTAGCCAACCTGATACTTCATAGATGTTTTTAACAATCAGAGAGAGAGATTGAGAGGGGAGAAATGAGAAAGCATGAATAAATCTAAGAGTTTACTTTCTCTCATAGGTACATAAACCAGGAAATGACGGATTTGTTTTCTGGGAAGAGGATATTAAGAAAAAGACCTAGCATACAATGGTTCCAGTTTGGTGGATTAGCTCAGTGAGCTTAGTGTATGAGAAGGGATTCCCCTTTTGTAGAGTTACACTGTGTAACTTAGTCTGTTCTTGCTCCTGTCCCAAAATACCCAAGACTGGTCTACAGACAGAAATTCACGTGGTGCATTCTGGAGACTTGTAGATCAAGGCAAGGGAGCTGGTATGAGGCTCTGTCCCAGGGTTACAGACTACCTGGTTGTTATTAGTCTCCTCACCACACAGTTGCCCTTTACCTTTTTAAAACGACTGATTGCATTTATGCAGGCTCTACACACATGATCTGATCACCTCTCAACGACCCCGCCTCCCAACCTACCACACTGGGCAGGGCTAGCATTTCCGAATGTGGATTCAGGGGTAGGAGCTGGGACACAAACATCCAGGACCTTCCTTCTCCATTCTCATGCCTTTGTGGATATTTCCACCTTGTGCTTTGGGAGACCCAGCCCTCCCTGGCTTTGGTAGTGAGATTATGACCGGAGTGACTTAGTCTTGCATGTGCATGGTTTTCTTTGCGCTGTGTGTGTGTGTGTGTGTGTGTGTGTGTGTGTGTGTGTGTGTGTGATTTTCTTTGTAGCCTCGTGCCTTCTTGGAAGGTTTTTTTCAAAGAAAAGAAATTACTTGGAATGGTGTCCTCCACTTGCTGCATTGAAAAATAGTTTTAACAAGATCTTCGAGAAGAGTTAACAGTTCCAGGGCATTTCTTTTATATCTGCAGGAAATCAGGGAAAATTTGTACTCTGTCTATTTAAAGACACTTCTGCCCAGGGTTAAATACTTAGTTATGACTAATTTTGTGGTTGTATACCCTAAATGTTCTTAGATTTATAAATGCATGCACAGTTCCTGTCTACTGTGTAGTATGCATAGAGCCTGTGGGATGTGTAAGGACTCTTAATACCTGAATTGCACAGACTTCTCATCTATCCATTGCTGGACTTGCTCCCTGGAGGCCTGCACACCTCTCTCTCTCTCTCTCTCTCTCTCTCTCTCTCTCTCGCAGAGAGCAGATGACCATGAGCGTTAAATCTCGTGGGTGTTGGCATTTACCCTCCGGGTTTATCTGTTAATCTTTATTTAACTTCTTTCTTATTTTATACTTTCCTAATCTATGAATCTCAGACAGAAGATAGATCAGCTACTGATGTAGTTACTTTATGACATCATGGTAGAACTATGTGGGGGGGGGGGATGCTTTTATATTTCTCCAATTTAAAACTATTCACCTGTAATGACAACAGTCCCAGATTTCAAGGTAGGCAGTTTTTATAGAATTTGTATCAGCTAAACTCCAGGAAGTTATCACAATAAAAAAAGAGTAGAGAGTATTTGTTCTTAGAAATGCAGCTACTGAGTTCCTAAATCACAGCTGTTGGATTACCTGAGGTCACCTAGATTTTAGAATGAGCCCCCCCCCCAAGGCTGCATGGGGTCCGGTGGTTTTGTATAACAACATCCTTTTCTATTATAGTTCACCCCAACAGATTTCCGAGAGTGTGTAAATCTAGGGAAAAGAAAACATTTTTAAATGTCTTTCACTTTGCGCTTGACTGAGCCTCCTCTAGGTCCGCTAAATACTACCTGTAGCCTAGTAGTTTCTCCCTTTCTAGACTTATTATAGTTGAAATCGTTGAAAGAGTTTACTGGCCTGGGAGAAATTATTTATGAATACCTCCTTTTTTTTTTTTAATTCCTCGGAAATCTCGCCCACGAATATAATGTTTCTAGAGCGTGTTCACCCTGCAACGCCCCTTCCAGCTCCCGTCAGTGTGTCCTAAAGCCAACGTTGTCTTTGTCCCTTTGGCCCCTGGAAGGTACTACCTCTGCTTACAGCTGCGCGATGACATCGTGTCTGGGAGGCTGCCCTGCTCCTTTGTGACGCTGGCCCTGCTGGGCTCCTACACTGTGCAGTCAGAACTTGGAGACTACGACCCTGACGAGTGTGGCAGTGATTACATCAGCGAGTTCCGCTTTGCACCGAACCACACCAAAGAACTGGAGGATAAAGTGGTTGAGCTGCACAAGAGTCACAGGTTGGTTGCGGAAATGGTTTTGCAGAGAGTGCCTCAGGCCTCCAGCCCAGCTCTGATGCCAGGGGGCTCCGGGCGGGGCGGGGCGGGGCGGGGCGGGGCGGGGCGGAGGCCGCACATGGTTGTGTAGGTAAACCCCCTCTCAGAACATCCAGGCGTCTGTTTGTGAATGTTCCCACTAAGCTGTCTGTCTCGTGATCATTTTCCCGTGTATATGCTGAGAATCTCTTACCCGCCACGCTTGGGAGCAGACATGTTTCAGATTTCACATGTTTTAGACTGCTGGATAGTTGTATAAAGTAGTTGCCTGTCTTTGGGAATGAAACAAGAGTCTAAATAGGAATTTCCATTTATGTTTTGTAAACACAGAATGTGCGTGACCCCCCCCCCCCCGGGACTTTATACAGTATTTTTAGAATTCCTTTCACGTTGTATCAGTATTTTAGAAGATGCAGATTTTTGGAAAGTTCCGCTTTGGAATTTTTGAATCAGGGATGCTCAAACCTGTGTCTTCTGGTTTCCCAATGAAGGTTTTTCTTACATGATAGGAGGGAGGGAAGTGGGAGACTTTGCATCCTACCAGACAAAGGGAAAGTAGCTGAATGGCGTAGGGGAGCAAACGTGGCTATTTGCTATTCCATTTCCAATTCTAAGTGACTGGAGAAGTTTAACCACTTACTTTTTTCTAATCAGAGGGATGACGCCAGCAGAAGCAGAGATGCATTTCTTGGAAAACGCCAAAAAGCTCTCCATGTATGGGGTAGATTTACATCATGCCAAGGTACGTGTTTTCACACCCTGTCTCCGTGATTTATGTCATGTGAAGGTGTGCATCTTACAATCCCAGTCCGCTGGATTTTGTTATTACCACAAGCTGGTATTTGTACTTCATTTAAATGTAAATGAATGCTTCAAACCGTCGTGTCTGAAACCTGTCCCGTGTTAAAACAAATAGTGCTCATCTTTGTAGTTACGTACCCTTCATGTCTCAGAGTTGCATTACTGCCGTGGCTACGCTCCATGGAAGACAGCCAGGACGACGTCTCTGCTGCCTGTTGATTCCACAATAAACTTAACCCTGACTTAGGAGCCCTAGCTCACCCAGCCTTCCCTGACACAATTGTACCTCCTGTGCTGACATGTACCCTTTGTGTCCCTGCTTCTGCCCCTTCCCTGAATGAACACAACCTCTCCTCTTTCTCTGGACAGTCCCTCTCTTCTCTGTCTGTCTGTCTGAAGTTGGCCAATTGTCCAGTGCCAAGTGTTACATCTGTTATGTGTCACATACTGTTTGTGTCCCTGTTTTAAAGCCCCCACCGAGCATTCAGTAAGTTTGTGTTAAATTTAACTCTGTCTCTTAACGGTTCAGCCATTCAGGGCAAGGATTGCCTTACTGACTGGTAATGGATGCAGCGATACGGTGTTAGAAGTGCATCTTAGGAAGGAAGTAGTTGGTATTAAACCACAGGAGGGTTTTAGCTGTGCTAGGAGACAGGCTAGGCTTGACTCTGTACCACGCTTTTCCTTGAATTTCCAACTCAACATTGAAAGGATGAGTCCGCGACTACATGTCTGCTATTTAGACAGCTGTGAGCAAACATACTGTTAAAATACAGGGAAGCACTTAAAACATTTATCAACAAAATATGTGAACTCTGTTGGGACTCTTGGAGGTGGAATCATGTACTTTAGCCTTGTTCAAAAGGTCAGTCCTTAAAGATCGCGTGTAGTTTCTTCTGGCTGACACTGACAAGATCATATCAGGCCTGAATAGGAATAAGGAGTTGGCCTCTGATAGATGTCCCAGGGTAGTTGTCTTGCCTGTGAACCTGTAATGGTGGCCACACCCCTTTGGGTGTGGCTTCAGGTGGATGGAAACTAAAGGAGAGAAGCTTGAGGCGTGGCTTCCATTTATGTTCCAGTTCTGGTGGGTTAGCCAATCCGATAGGAAGGGCCGAGAAACACCCCCATGGTTCTTTGTATTTTTCTATATAAGTGTTCCCCATTTATTCGTTTATTTTGGGTCTGGTGAAGCCATTACATCCTAACCTTCATCCCAGTTTCACAGTCTGGACCTCAAAAGAATGTGTGATTGCAGGCTCCCAAGGAAGCAAGTCTCTTTTATTCTGAGGCCTAGAGATAAAGAAATTCCAGCTGGCCAAAGCCAAGCAAACATCCCAGCACCGTGGTAAACAGAGAAGGAAGCCTGTGTTCTCTAAGTCCCGTTGATAAGTGGGAGAGCTCTGGAGTTGACTTTTGGGGAACATGGCAAACCTACTGTGAGCTTGGACTGGAAAATATAGACATCTAGATTTCATGAGTCTTTTGATTGGAGATGTCTTTGGCTCACCATGAACATCACCAAGAACAAGCACCTCTAAGTCACATATCCTAAGATGTCTATGGGTATGGCCAGGGCTCCTGGCAGCGGTATACCAGTAAATGCCGAGCTCCTTGACGTACGTGTGTGTGTGTGTGTGTGTGTGTGTGTGTGTGTGTATGTGTGTGTGTGTGTGTGATCACAGCAGTAGGTTCCTTTTTCACTCATTTTTTCCCCTACATTATGCCAGATATGCATACAGTGAGATTTTATTTTAAATCATCTTCATATTTTCTCCATTTGTCTAAAAGGTGAAGAAATGAACACGATGAGACAATCCGAGTGAATGTGGCTTGGCTTTTGTGTTATGTCATGCACTGTGATTCATCTACTACCTAGACATAGAAATTAGCTCATCCTTTGGGGAAGGAGGGCCACTCAGGGTGTGTCACTGATACAGGAAAAAAAAATCAAGCCACTTAACCTCACAGTACCCACTGAACTTAAATAGATGGCTGCTTTTATATAGTAATATGATCTGAAATTATGCCAATTAGGAATAATGAATTACGGAAGTAGAATGCATCCTGTTATAGGATTTTATCTGGATATTAAGTATAGCGAATGATTCGGTTGTAGACCTCATTTTCTCATGAAGCCGCACTCCATTGTTTCAAGAAGGAGATTGACTAAATTAAATCAGTGCTAATTTCTGGTCATCAGTGAGGCAATTGTCTCATGCGGATGGCATGAGTGTCTCGGAACTCAAGGATCCCCTTACACGTTCTGGATTGCGATCTTGGACTCAAGAGCTCATCACAAGGAGTAAATAACCATACATGATGATCTTGTGTTTGGGAAACCTACCCTGAATAATTTGTTTTCTTTTAGGAAATCTTTATGTACTCATTTTTCAGTATGCATCTCAACTAGGTTTTGCCAAAGCTATTTATTTTACGTAAGATTATGAAGAGTGTGTGTGTGTGTGTGTGTGTGTGTGTGTGTGTGTGTGTGTGTTCCTATCAGATGCCCTATGGATGAAATATCGAAGGACAGTAATCGTTTATAGTTACTCTGAAGGGAGAAGGGATAGGTGTGGGGATATATACATGTCACCTGAGCACTCCAGTGGCAAAGGCAGGAAGGTTGAGAGTTTGAGGCCACCAGAGGCACATAAAGATCTCTGAAGTCTGTAGCCAGCTGATAGAGCAAAGCCCCAGGTTAAATCGCCAATGCTGCGAGAAAACATGGATGGATGGATGGATGGATGGATGGATGGATGGATGGATGGATGTGATTTCAAGGAATAACAGAATGCTTTGCCCTCATCAGGACAGGCTGCCACACCCTGGGTCTGTCCACAGTTCCAGCACAGTAGGTGTGTGAACGCCGCCATAGACAAATGCCCCGAGAAGGCAATGGAATCTTCAGTGCCAACTGTCCTTGAGGGTTATCTCAATCTGTGGCTTTGGCAGACATTTTGATACAGAAATATCTTTTGTTGTTGTAGTAGTTAATGAGCAACAGACTTCATATTTTCATGTTTTTATTCACCTTTGCTTTCAACAAACTCGTTGACTTGGGTACCTGCTGGGCAGTTACAGGGGCAAAGCAGAGTGCAGTTCTAGCCAAGTACACATTCAGGGGAGGGAGAGGCAGGGGGGCTTGGTCCCAGCACCACTGCCAGGCAGATGTGGAGGCTGATGCAGGTGGCTTAGGGAGCCACACACAGTAAATGCACAGGGGTAGGCCTTCCCCGCCTCCTCCATGTGTGAAGGGCACCGTGTCCTTCATGTGCGGTGACATAATAGGCAGTGAGAATATAGATAACAATGGAAATGGTTTTAAGATCATTTTCCTCTTTGGACAAAGACATAAATCTGTTTATATCTAAAGGAAAAATGACTCAAAGAGCAGCTGCTGAAACATCGCCTCTCCCTGCTGGCCTGTCTGCTTATGCTCCGGGGCCGTCCCTCCTAGTGGCCATCAGCACAGACTGGCTGGTGTTCAGGCATCAATACCAGTGACTTGGGGGGGGGGCATCAGGTTACAAGTTCTTCGGTTGCACCTTCAAATTCAAGCCCCCACCACTAAGGGTCCCCCCCCCTTGTTTTATTATAAAATGATAAAACCCCGACTTCAAATCATTTCACTTTATGGAATAAGTTGGTATCAAATAGAGTATATTTCCTAGGTCTGGAGAGATGGCTCAGCCGTTAAAGGCTAGGCTCACAACCAAATAGAGTATATTTCCAAGTAAAAATAGTTGACTTGAAACTGTTGTACTGTTTTCAGACGTTAGTGTTTTCAAGTGAAAGGTTTTTTTCATCCTGGAAACATCCGGCTCTCTTGCTCATGGTGAGGGTCATAGAAACCTCCCACCACGTACAAGAACAACGTATGGCCCCTGTATGTTTTTTTTCACCATTCCATCTCCATTCTCAAGTGACTCCAAGCTTGCAGGCCCATGCCACCTACCAGAGAGAGCCCTACATGTCACTTCCTGGACAGGACCTGCTTCTGAAGCCTCGCGTGCACCTCACATAACATTCTGGTGCCATCCGGTCTTTTATCCTTCAGCGTTACCACGGAAGTCCATCTTCCGTGGCACTGGGTGACTCCATGCCTCAGAATTTTATAATGAAGACTGTGTGTGTGTGTGTGTGTGCGCGCGCGCGCACACGTGCGCGCAGTATTAGTGTTGTAAGTCTCATATACTCGGGTGAATTGATTTACCTTCACCGGCCCTCCATAGTGAATAATACCATCATTAAAATGCTATTATGTAGCACTGGTGTTTTAAAAATCGCCACAGTATTTTTCATATTTAAATTAGTCAATTATAACTTCTGTCACGGAGACCTGAATCTTGGACGTGCAGGAAATGGAAATAAGTGAGATACTGCTGCATTGTTTCTTTCAGGATTCAGAAGGAGTAGAAATTATGTTAGGAGTCTGTGCAAGTGGCCTATTGATATACCGTGACCGGCTTCGAATAAACAGGTTCGCTTGGCCCAAGGTCCTAAAAATTTCATATAAACGGAACAACTTCTACATTAAAATCCGGCCAGGAGAGGTAAGTACACCATATTTTCATAGGCTTTGGGAAGAAAGGCTCCAAGTGCAAGCAGAAATATAAGTTACATGTTTCAGAGTTCCAAGCTTGTGTTACAGGGAGAATTTATGTCTAAATGCCTCTGAGAATTTGTCATAGGTTTCTCCAGTAAATAGTAACAGAATGTTCCCTTCTTTTTAGGTTATTCAGACTTCTTTTTAACCAACTGCATGCATACATTAACTGAAAGAACTTTTAAAATCATATTTTAGTGTAGAATCAAGTTTCCTGCCTAATTTTTGTTTGTGTACTTCAAGCTGTGACGAAGAGCTCTGTTTCTCTGTGTCCCTATAAACCCACTCCCCATGTGTCCCCCTGTAAATCTGGCTGTTCACCCAACTCAAGAGCTTCAGGAACAGGAAACATGTTCTCCATGTGAATTATGTAGCTTTTTTTTAATTAGATAAACTAAATATAAGAACTGCTAATACTCTTTAAGCAACAACTTACACAGCAAATTTATGTCTTCCTTGATGATTTGTACATAGTAAGCTATAAGTGCCTGCTCCTCAACACGCACTTAGGAGAAAATTAAATATTACCTAATATTTTTAATAGGTGTGGTTAGTATATTAAAGGCTGTTCATTTATGACACTGAACACTTCCTGGTATAATACAAGGATCATCTCCTTTAAGAATTTTACCTCTCCACTGGAGCTTCTGAGTGAAAAATCATTTTTAGAAATTAAAATATGAGGCTGGAGAAATGGCTCTGTGGTTAAGAGCACTTGGTGCTTATGTAGAGGACACAGATTCAATTACCAGAACCCACATGGCAGCTCATAAACATCTGTGACTCCAGTTCCAGGGAATCAGATGCCCTCTTCCAGAAGTCTCCTCACGCACTGGCCAGGAAAATGGTGCACTTACACACATTCAAACAAAACACTCACTCGTATGAAATGAACCTTTAAAACGTCTAAAATTTAAAATTTAGGTCAGCTACCATATTTAATGAAAATATAAAACCATAATTAAAATCACATACTAAGTCTTTCACATGATTATACCTGAAATTGTAGTGTTTTAAAATACAGTTCTTAAAAGACTATGTGATAAACATACGTTCATTTGAATGCAGTAAAAAAAACTTGAGTGATCCCGTTTCCTGTCGGACAGTATGCTGAGCATTAGAAATAGATAAATATTACCTGCTCTTTCTCTTAAGGCATTTTCCTGCTTATTTTCCACTGAGCAGAGAAACAGTGGCTGCCCAACGCTGTAATACTGTGTTACAGACGAGATGCTGCCCTGTAGATGTGGGGTGGGCAGTGTTGGGGGAAGTCGGAAGGGAGAGCTGGTGGCATGAACTAACAGACAGCCATGGCCCATGGAAGGTTTCGATAAGAACACAGCACACAGGAGAAACACTTTGCATTCATAGATTTCATAATGAAATCCAACTACGTAGTGTGTGATAGGACCCAGGCGGCTCAGAGGCTGCCGGAAGAGAATGGAGGGCACAGGTTTTCAGGAAGGTTCTGGGCAGAACCGGGAAGCTTTGGGGCTGAGTAGGGAAGGGTGCGGAGTAAAGGGAGATGTTTCCCTTCACTTACCCAAGAGTGAGAGGTTTTGGTTCCCATGAGTAAAACAGACAGGTGATTTTAAACGTGAGGGGAAGTTTGTGGCAATTTTTCAGAAAACAGTCAGTATTCAAATTCCTTTAACCCGGTTTCTCTTAGTTAAAATTATTAGCAGTTTGCCATTTTTTTTTTAGCATTAAATTTTAAGAACCATGAAGGAGAACTAATAAAGGTCTTTTAAAAATGCCAGAATGACTCAATCACTTGGTAGTCCTGCTGGGGTAAAGGCAGACTTTCAGGATTGCTTCTTGCACAGTAGGCAATAAGTAGTCACCAGCTATGTACAACTTATCGAAGGCCTTAGTAGGCATGGTATACATTTCCCAAAGAACAGGAAGGGTTCAAAAGAAGCCCTAATCAGTTGAGGTCAAGAGAGGGGCAGGCGGAAGACCGCCTCGGACATTAGGGACCAAATGCCACGTGACATGAGCCTCTGAGAAAAGCCATCCTCTAGCATCGTTGTGGGCTCCACAGAGGGCTTGCGGAACGTGGACCGAGGAAAGGTGTGCCATGAACCAGTAAGAGGTGGGAAGCAGTACAGCACCTCCCGGGAGCATTACCTTGAGCAGTGAGCTACCAAGAGGCTGCAGAGGGTGGTTCCTGGTCTGTAAATATGAAAGGGAGTGGTGAGTAAGAGTTTGGTCCTGGCAGAAGCAGGTGCAAAGGGACTTCTATCCATCATACTCATATTTGAGTTGCACACAAAGCTCTGCAGATACTAACCAAAGCAGAGAACACATCAGCAGACTGGCGGAGGGCTGGGGGGCCGCTCATCCTGTGCCAAGGGCAGCAGAAAACTGGTCTGTCCCCACTAATGAGCAGCTAGAAGTGGAGAGAGGCTTTACAAAGGCAGACAGGGGACTGGGTTGGATGGAGGTGACTACCAGATAAGGCACTTGGAGGAGGAGGAGCTTCCAGTGATCTGTAGCCGTCACTTAACAGAGCTGACAATGAATCTGACATTTCAAAATACATAGTAGGAATGGTTTGGAATACTCCCGGCATCGAGTCATGTACACGTGTGAGGTGACAGATGTGCAAACACCTCTGATCCGGTCATCACACTGTGTGTCCTTTGAAATCCCACAGCGTACTCCAGAAATATGTACACTTATTATATGACCTTAAAAATTTTGCAAAAAAAAAAAAAAATTTTTTTTTTAAAGAGGAGAGAAATTCCTCCCAGCATCTTACATGGAGAATGGGCCTGGGCAGGAGTGTCCTGCTCTTAGATGTTAGATGCAGGACTAAAGAATAGTACTTAGTCAACAACACAGTACTCAGAGGGACCTTCGGACAACTTTTCTACCACTGAAGAGCCAACGCAAATGAAGCTGGGAAAGGCAATGTTTGATGTGTTTCACGATTCCCCCAAATACGTCAGCTAACAGGAAGACGAGGTCAGTGGGAATCGTACCTCCCACGCCTGCAAATAGGATTCCCTTTCCTTCATGCTTTGCCACTTGAGCTACTCTTGATGGTGAAATCAACCGCCCTGTGCTTTTGGATTAAGCCTGTATGTGTGAGGCTGCCCTCTGCTGGCCGGATGTTCGATGTCTACAGACACTGACAGTGGCTGTGCATCTGGGGGAGGAAAACAAAATGCTAAGACATGACAGGGAAGGACAGATATTTCATCTTGAAGGCTTAAATGGCTGACAGAGAACCATCTGAAGATTCTCAAGTAGCTGGGAAATATGAAAAATGTGGTCTGCCAGTCTGTGATGTATAATACTGAGAGGTTTTAGCAGTCGCCACTATATATAAACACACACAGGGGAGCTCAGCATCGTCAGAGAACTAAGCACCAGCTGTGCAGAAAGAATATGTATTTCCAGGTAGGCACTAGGTGAAAATGTTTTCTCTGTGCCTGCAGTAGGTGACGTCTACATTTTAATTTCTGGGGATTTTAATTCAGGTCCTCGTGCCTGTACTGAGGTGATCGGTGACAAAACATGGAAACGTAACTTCAAATGAGGTCAGGACGAATTGATCTCTGGAGGGAATCCACACAGCCCCCTGATTTGTGTTTAGATTTCGTAAAGCGTGTGATGGTACAGAATGTCGAGTTACCTGCACATCGGGCATTTTAAGGTGATAGATAAAAGATTGTTTTAAAGTGTGAGTTCCGCACGTAACAGTCGACTCTGTAGGTAGGTAACCAGAGGAGTTATGGTGGGCTGTAGGTCTGTAGACTATTTGCAAGGCTTTTATTTATAAAGCACCGAACTGAACTTTAATCTTTCCTGTGTTGTTTATTCATTCACTCATTCATTCATTCATTCAGTTTGAACAGTTTGAAAGCACCATTGGGTTCAAGTTGCTGAACCACCGCGCTGCCAAACGCCTCTGGAAAGTGTGTGTGGAACACCATACATTTTTCAGGTAGGGGGAGAGTACTTGGGTTTCTTCCTAACTCCGATTTTGAACCGTTGGGGCCACTTGTAGCAGGGGGAAAGTTGTAGAGGAAAACATCGTGGGCCCTTCCTATTCCTTAACCACAATGGTCACTGTGTCTCCTCTTGGTCCCTCCCTCCTCCCTCCTCTGTTGGGGAGGGAGGAGAGTTGCACAGGCACACGCATGTCACTGTACACATAGAGGTCAGAGGACAAGCTTGGGTGTCTGTCCTCACCCCCCCACACCGCGTTTAAGACAAGCCCTGTTGTTCACTGCTGTCTACACCGGGCTGGACTGCCATCTCCCTTTAGACATGTTTATATCACAGGATCCACCCTACCCAGGTTTAAGTGAGCTCTGGGGACCTGAACTCGGATTCTCATACTTGTGTGGCACACACGCCATTTCTTTCTTTCTTTCTTTCTTTTTTTTTTTTTTTTTTAAAGATAATCTCACTGTGTACTCCAAGCTGTCCTGAGGCTCCCAGTCCTCCCCCATCAACCCCCTGCTCCCATATCCAGCTCACACTGAGCTTCTTGATAAAAAAAAAAAAAAAAAGAAAAGAAAAAAAAAAAAACCTAAAAGAACAAATCTCAAGAAGAATTTTCCTTAATTTATCTTGTATTATCCACTCTTGACCTTTCTTTATTATTGAGTGTTTTTGTCATTTTATTTCATAGTCTTAAGTATCCTGTTCTCTGTGTGTGTGTGTGTGTGTGTGTGTGTGTGTGTGTGTGTGTGTGTGTTAGAAACAAGGTCTCCTTTAGCCCAGGTTGACCTTGAACTCAACTCACTGTGTATTGAGGATGACCTTGATGGGGGATGTCCTTCTGTATATGTTTCTCTTATTGATTGATAAATAAAATGTTATCCAGACAATGAGGCAGAAAGGACTAGAATGAGGAGAATTCTGGGAAAGGTAGGCAGAGAGAGCCCGCCAAAGAACAGTTGCCATGTAGACCACAAAGGAATAGCAGGTCTGGAACCTTCTCCAGTAAGATAAGACCACGTAGAAATATTATATTAATAGAAATGGGTTAATAATTAAGACAGAGCTAGCCAGTAAGAAACTCTAGCCATCATCCAACATGACCTTGAACCTCTAGCTCCTAAATGCTAGGACTACAGGCATATACCGTCATACCCAACTTAATAATTCTTTTGTCTTTCTCTTTTTATTTGTAGTGCTAGGGAATAGAACCCAAAGCCTTGGCATACTAGGCAAGCATTCTACCACCAAGTTATATGCTCTGAACGTTCATCTCTCTTCTGCCTGGCCCCCCCATTTTGCTTCAACTTTTGTGTAACATCCTGGTTAATACATATTGTGTTGATAATGTTTCCTATAAATTCAAATTCATTTAATCACACATGTGCTGAACAGAAAGCAATACAATCAGCTTTAAACACTGTCTGGGCATGAGTTAACTTTTTTGGCGATTTCTTTAACGCCTTTAGACTATTACTGCCAGAAGCACCTCCAAAGAAATTCCTGACCTTGGGCTCCAAGTTCCGTTACAGTGGCAGAACTCAGGCGCAAACGAGAAGAGCCAGCGCATTGATAGACCGCCCAGCGCCTTACTTCGAGCGCTCCTCCAGCAAACGTTACACCATGTCTCGCAGCTTGGATGGAGGTAGGCATTACTAACTGGTTCTCTGTAACTCTACAGCAGGGCATGTGAAATGACCATGAGCTTTGAGCAAACAGAGTTTATCCCCTCGTACTCTGAGAAATAACGCACTCTGAGAGTAAATCTGAGCAGATGAATGGCAGGTTTTAAACATTCTCCATTAAAACATTATCCATGTCCAGTCTGTTTTATCGTGAGCTCATGTTGGAATATGTTGGTACTTGGAGGGTGAGGATCTTGTCTTTAACAGACAGGGCCTGGGGGAAGACATCTTCACTCTAAATGTAGGACTGGCACATTCTAGAGTTAAGTTCTATTCTAGGCAGATCTTCGGGGGTTAACAGGAAGAAAACTACGTGTTAAATACATCTCTAAAAGTTAAAGAGGATGTTATCTGTCTGCTTGTGATAGGTGGGAGAGAGCATCTCTGTGGTGAATGACCCTGTCTGCTGTCTAGTCGAACACAGACAGCCAGAGATGATCCAGCAACTCACAAAGGGAAGAGCATGATCCAGAGTTGTCAGTAGGGGTGGTTTGTCTACTGTGTGTGAATTGGTCCTTCACAGCAGAACCTATGCTTCATGCTCCAGAGTTTGACAGCATTGGTGAGGCTTAGGACCTGGTTGTGGGCAGGGCTCTGGTATCTAATTCCGCACATGGCCATGGCTTGGCTGATCCAGGGAAGACTCATCCTGGATGAGTAAAGAATTAGACATTTCTGAAAGGTGTCCACACTTTTAATAGGTAAGCCTGAGTGAAAGGGGAAAAATTAGACTTCCTGGGGCCCTTTTTACCCATCTAGATTTCCCTGCTACTCCTCGCTGGGTCTCAGCTCCCCTCAACCCATTCCCCACATCCCATGATTAAGAAGCAGCTATGCTGGTACTATGAATGCTGTGTCATATATGTAGCTACTGAAATAGAAGCAACACTAGTCTAGGTACCTAGGAAAACACATAATAAAGCCCAGGCCTTCTGTTTCAGTCATATAAAAAATGGACATAAGACCACCTTCAACGGGATTGTTATGAGGAGAAAAGATGATGTATGGGAAAGCTTTGTAGGCTGGCCACGTTGATTACAAACAGCCTTCTTATTTGAAGGTTCTGACTCTACAGTCAACCAAATATAGACTGAAAATGTGGGTGGAATATACGAGCAACTCCAGGATCCCAGGTTGAGTTCTGTCCCCAGCTGACAGATAATGATAGACAGGCATACGGATAATTGATAGATAACTGCAACACTTCTAACGTTTCTTCCCCCCTTTAAACAAAAATCACATCCATACTGAATACACGAAGACTGTTTTCTTTTATCTTTCTCTAAACAGTACAATGTGATAACTACTTGCACATTATTTACATAGTGTTAGATATTAAAAAACAGTAGAGATGGAGTAAACACTACAGGCAGATGCGCACAGATTGTATGTGAGAAGCGTGCCGTGCTCTGTAAGGGACTCAAGCGTCTACAGATTAAATATTCAGAGACACGCCACAGTAGATGCCAAGAGAGGATGCTGCCCTTCTGCATCTTTCCTTATTCCTAGACCCAAGACCATTTGCAGTTGAATTAAGACATGAAGATCTCCGTGTCAACGCCGAGCTTTTCTTTCCGCTCTTTAGAAACTCTCTGCTAACCATTTGTATGCTCTCTAAGTCAATATTTGAGGAAGTTCTGTAGAGTCTCGTGCCTTTCTACCCGCTGAACGCCACCTACTTTGCTCAATGGCGGGCGCCCGAGGGAATGTAGTTGTCGGGGTTGCTTTCCTCATGGTCTTTGTGTGAAAACAGAAGACAATCGTGAAATCAGTGTACTAATAGCACGCTGTCTCTTCCTTTCTGCCCAGCAGTGATGTTAGTATGTGTTGTCTCACTCCTTGTCCTGCCAGTTCTAGTATGTTTCCCGCTCCGCAACCGGCTGCCACGCCTGCACGTTGGAACATTAAACTGCTTTTGGCAAGACAGCAGCCTGCATATAACAGTGTAACTGGCTGCAAAAAAAAAAAAAAAAAAAAAAAAGTCTCATAAGCTTTTCATCATCACCACAGAGAGGCAAAGAATATCTTAGTGAAAGATTTCATTTAGACTCCTTTTGTTTTCTTTTTGTTGGTGTGAATTCAGGTCGTATCTTTGCCTGTGATCAGCAGAGGGATATTTGAAAAGATGTGTTTACAAATTTCAGTGTTTTTTGTTTGTTTGTTTGTTTGTTTGTTTTCATCATGCCTAAGCCCTAAAAGAATGACTGGCAAACTTTAAACTTGATCAGAATGAAACATTAGACTAAATGCAGCATCTTTTACTAAGACAACAGCTGGGATGAGGGGCTTACCCTCACATCCCTAAGCTAACACGGTCTGCCTCTGCGTGGGTCTAGCTGGGCTGCGGAGCTGAACCTCACAGCACTGTGCTCACACGGTCTGCCTCTGCATGGGTTTTGCTTGCTAGCAACATTTGTCTTGTTTTCCCCAAATAGTAGAGATGAGAAGGAATGTGTGGGCATATCCATGTGGCATTGTGTTTCAAGTGCAATGGAGACTGAAACATTTCCTTACATCAGTTGAGACGGATGCCCCTTCTAAATTTCATAATCTCTGCCAAATTATTAAATCTCGTCACTATGCTTTGAGCCTTTGTGTCGATGAACTTTTCAACATTGGGAAACAATAGAAATAATTCCATTGCTCCTTTAGTGGATGCCACTTGTGTGGATATGCTCAAAGTCAAGCGGTTAGAGGATTTGATGCAAATGCTGCCGGGAATTCTTGAGCTTACTATGAATTTGGTGCGAATGCCCAGCCAGTGCTCCTGGGCTGCCCCTCCTTCCTCACTGGAGATATGTGAATGCTAAGCATTATCTGGGGTTCAAGACATGGATATTTAAATCATTTTAAAGCGCTGCTTCAGGTGATGCAGAGAGACATTGCTTGGATAAAAGTCCCCATAGCTCTCCTCAGCCCTGTGCAAACTGGCCTGATGTGGGTTTTTTTATTTTAATTTTATTTAAATTAGAAACAGTCTTGTTTTATATATCAATCCCAGTTCCCTTTCCCTCCCATCCCACCCCCGCAGTCTGATGTTTTATACTGGTGTTTTTCTCCTAGTAAAGGTACAGTGTGGCGTTGCTGTTCTCTATTCTGACTCAACTGTTTGGGATTTTATTTCCCCGGTTATATTTGCTTATAGCATCAGTGAATGAGAACCATGAAATATACATGAAGGACTCTATGTCTGCTGCAGAGGTTGGCACAGGCCAGTACGCCACAACAAAGGGCATCTCTCAGACCAACTTGATCACCAGTGTGACTCCGGAGAAAAAGGCCGAAGAGGAGCCTGGTGAGGAAGAGGACAGAAGGACGAAGGGCGAGGAAGCCACCCCTGTCACCGCCCTGCGGCACGAGGGAAAGGTACAGCTCCCGGCTGCCTCCTAGAGCTGTCCTTGCCTTTACTAACGGCTCAGTGGTTCTGAGAAGGTAGACCAGAAGTACCAAGGTGAAGGAGGCATCCCAACTCCCACACTGGTCATGCTCATGTCGGGTTTTACTACATTATTATTATTATTATTATTATTATTATTATTATTATTATTATTTCAGCATATTCTCTTAAAGTTGTTTTCTTAACTTTTGGGGAAGTTTTAACAAGGAATGTGCTTTACAAGACTTTCAACAGCTGTTCTTGGTGGATCTCTTTAAAAATACTTTAGATGGCACAGTATTTTTTTTTTCTAATTGGACTCAAATTTTACAACTGTTACCAATGCTATTGTCTGTTTCTGGCCCCGTTCTCCTTCCCAGTATGGTATGCTTCCTTGGCTATTCAGGAAACAGGTCTCCCTTTTTTTCTGATGACATGTACACTCAGTGACTGTAGCCTGGGTGTTTATGTCTAATCTCTTAGTCTTCTAACTGTAATCTGCAAAGCATTGATCTGCTGCAGTGGAGAAGAAAAGTGGATTTGACATAATATCAATTTTCATTCATTGCACGTCATGATGTCACTCCCCCGAATTAGATTCCATAAGTTTTAGTTTTTAGTTTCAGATTCATTTCCAATGACCCCTGTAATGTACAGGGCGCACTGGAGGCAGGGAAATGAACCCTCTTACAGCCTCTGCGTTATCCCAAAATGCAGTTCATTTAATTCCCCGGTGCTTTGTGGCATAGGAATGTTCTTGAAAAAACAGTGTATGGGGCTGCATGGGGCCTTCTTCCCATATGAGTTCAACAGCCTCTTAGCCAAGTAGTTAGTGCATCGGATGAATGATGTCAGCTTCCATTTCTAAGAATGTGGCTTAGTGATAAGGGGCTGGCCTAGCGTGTGTGGACCCTTAGTTTAATACCCAATACCTAAACTGAACAAATAAACGCTTTCTATAGTAGATGAAAATACTCCAAATCACCCAGTCTACTGTTCTGCTTTTCCTATTAGGGACAGGGTCTTTGTTTTCCGAACACACACACACAGTCAGCACAGAATCGAAAATGATGACCTGGCCTTTGGGTCACTTCTGCTGTCCAAATGTGCTTCGTTCTAATTTGGCTTTTACATTCTCCTCATAGCTTAAACCAATGTCAGATCTTATAGCTGGGAAATGGGGGAGGGGTAAATCCACCTGGAATGCAAACATGGAAGGTTCTTATCCCTGGTTGCTTCCAATTCTCCTGAAATTATCGGTGCCTACAAATGATTCTCGTGGCTGTGAAACTGCACGTGAATGGCAGACAAATAGAAAGGATTTTTATGTTTGCTCCCAAAGTAGGTCCAGGTTTTCTCCTTTTATTTTGTTTTTGAGAGACCATCCTCTGACCTAGACATGTAGGAAGAAGCAGCTTCGTTCCATCTTACTCTGTGCCATGGCTGGAGGAAACAGAAGGAAGTAGAAAGCTACCATAGTAACCCCAGTCCCTGGGGAAGGTGGCGTTTCCACAGAGCCCTCTGGAAGGCTGTAGCTGAGCTCTGACGGGGTGCTGGCTATCTACATTTCCCCAATGCATAGCTGACTATCCAAACACACTCTAATACACGGCACAGGAGACTGAACCATAATCTTACTCTTTTCCATCTTCAAAAGCTACATGGACGCTGCTTATTTTTTAACCAAAATGAGCATGCACTGCCAGAAATAATGTCTAAGAGACTGTTTGCCAGGCTACCTGGGGAGGGGCCTGTTGCTATGACCAATGGCCAGGGCAGTGTCTAGCTGCCTAGGGACAGTGGCCTTCCTGAAGGGGGCCGCTGGTAACATCTGCATTGTTCTTAGCTGTGTGAGGCTTGTGCAGACTCCTGTTTGGGATGCAATGTTCAATGTCAAGCGCGAGTATCCGAGAATCATTTCAAAGGCTGGCACATCCTGATAAGCTTCTACCTGGGCAGTGACTCCATCCATCCCTCAAGCCTCGGATGTGGTTTTATTTGTGCATTTTCTTCCCCCTTTGTTGCTACATTTAATCGCTTCTCTCTGAGTCAGGATTGGATAACCACCACCAAGCAGGCTGAGTAATTTTCATGCTCTCAAGCTGCTAGGTAGCACACACACACACACACACACACACACACACACACACACACACACGGCAGGCAGAGCAGCTGAAGAAGCCTATGTCAAGCTCCACATACCCTGGCCTTGAATTTTCCCTGGTATATAACCTCCTGGGGCTTTGCCCCAGCCTGCTCAGGGACTCCTCGCTTCTGGCTTTGGCCACTAAGACTTCCAGGGTTCCAGAAAGTGGCATCGATTATCCAATCTCACAAAAGCGGGAGCATGTATGCATGCTTTATCAATTGTGTGAAGGATTCAGACCTCAGCTGTAAACATTATCCTTTATGTTTAGGAATGTTTAGGGAATCCAGAGGCGAGGCTGAGAAATTACAACCTTCCATTAAATGTAGACCATATGTAGCAGAAACCAAACACATAGGAACCATGTTCAAGAAAAGAAAACTTTTCTTTTGGCTCGTCCACTTCCTTAAACCACTAACTAGTAAAGTCTTGTTCAGCCACCCAAATAAAAAGCCAGAAGTTATGAACCAGAGGAGTTTCCCCTGTCTGTGGGAGCCAGAGAGTCCTGGACTGCTCACAGCTGCTGCCCGTATTAGGCATCTGTAACTGTTATCGCTCAAATCAGACAGGAGCGGGGCCAGAAACTATTTTTAACTCCATCAGACTTTGAATTGTATTTCATTTTATTTTTGAGCCCAGCTGTGCTGTGGGCACCGGGTCTGTTACCTGGAAACCAGGAGGGGGTGCTGTTGAAAGCCTTGATTTTCATTTATTAGGGCTGTGCGCCCTCAGGCATGTCTATGCGGGATTCCTCAGGGCAACCTCTGTTCTGCCTTTTGACAAGGTCCCTGCCCGTGTGTGATGGTCTCCCGGGAGAGCCCTAGTCCTCCTCAGTGTGGCTGCCAAGCAGCGACGACGAGGACTCTAAAACTCTTGCTTCACGGTTTTGTGCCGATGCCCACGAGAAAGTTGACTAATCGTACTTTTCTTTTTGTCTTTTTGCATCCATGCTCACCGCTTCCCGTCTCCCTCCGTGTCCCCTTCGCATCAGTCACCCGGGCGTGGCGGCGCCGCCGCAGCGGCTGCTGCTGACGACCCATGTCCCTTGTGCCCCCCATCAGCCCATCCGCAGCACCCGGCATCTCCCGCAGAGCTCCGCAGGAGGTGTAAGGAGAAGGAGAGCCCCTTCACGGGTTCCGTGCTGCCCAGAGCCGAGCCAGCCTTGGAGTGTGAAGGCCAGGGGAAGGCTCACAAAGGGGACCAAGATGCGCCATTTAGTTGCAGGCAGCAGAGCGGCGGCGGCGGCAAAGGAGCCACACTGTTCTCCTTCTCCTTGCAGCTCCCCGGGTCATTCCCCTCTCTCCTAGACGAGGACGGGTACCTCTCCTTCCCCAGCCTGTCTGAAACCAACCTCCTGCCCCAGAGCTGGCAGCACTTCCTGCCCATCCGCTCACCCTCCCTCCTGCCTTGCTTCCTCTTCATCTTCTTCTTCCTGCTGTCTGCCTCCTTCTCTGTACCATACGCCCTCACTCTCTCCTTCCCTCTGGCTCTGTGCCTCTGCTACCTGGAGCCCAAGGCGGCCTCCTTGAGCGCCTCCCTAGACAATGACCCGAGTGACAGTTCAGAGGAAGAGGTGTGTACCTCAGCATAGAGCACACTTTCCCTGTGTGTTCCCTGCTTCAGTCCCAACCAGTGTTAGCTGGCTGCTGCCTTAGAGGTCCTACTTTCAGAGCCTCATTAACTGTCTGTGCCACTATGTTGAGGGTTTTCGTGTCGGGGAGTCCAAGCCAGGCCCCAGGGTTAGGCACAACACTGTGGACATAGCGGTCTGTAGCCAACTGTAATCGTTCTGCTATCCACCGAGTTCTGCGTGGGCTAAGGACTCAGCCGGAACTCAGTTTCAAACAGCTCATTCACTGCAGAAGGGCTGTGTCTTCGTTACGGAGTCTGTCCAGTTGTCATCTAGTAAATTAAATCTGCTCATATAGTGCAGATAAATAAAATAGCTTGCAACTGAAGTAAGATGTGAATACAGATGGACTGGCCAAGTGGTTATATGCTAAAGGTTAAATATCATCGTGTTCAAGTAGCTTTCCAAAATTGCCCCCCCCCCCGACCCTCCCTGGCCCACACCCAAGGATCCAAAATGTTTCCAGGGTCCTGTTAGATAAAACTGCCCATTGTTGACAGAAGGCATACCTACAGCAGTTTGTGATACCCACATGGCGTCACTCATTGGTACAGCCAGAAGCAGGACCATAGAGAACCACATATGTAGTACTGTGGTGTCCAGAAAACATCAGGACAACAATTATTTGAGGTCCTCCCTCCTCCCCCCCCACCCCCCCCCCGTCTTATGCTGGCTAAACTATGACAGACAGCAGCATAGGACCTGAATGTCTGTCCACGTTTTGTAGTGTGATACAGCTGGGGAATGGGCTTGGTGTCTCTGGCCCTTGGGCAGGTATTCTTATAAAGGGAGAGGGATCTGAGTGTGTTCAGACCTGTCCATCTCCCTCATCCCAGTCTCTAGGTGAGTCTAGCCACCTTGTTCCATGGCCACGCGGATAGCACAGCGGCTCCCCTTTTCAAGCCATTCAACCAGAGCGCAGGGAAAGGAATAGAAGCTGACCCCCAGAGGCGCTGGCTGGCTGCCATGTCCTCACCCTCCTGCACCTCTCCCTAGGAACCCCGAGTTCTCCTCCTCCCACAAAGCACACAGGAGACAAGCCCAGGACTCCTTGTCTTAGAAGAAAACAGTCAAGGCAGCACTTTTTAAAAAAAAAAAGCAAAGGACGCATACTCAGTTCCGGGCTCAGGTAGAAAGTCCTGATTTGACCGGCCCCTGTTAGTGTGTAGCTCTACTGACACGTGCTGGGGCCTGTATTTACAGGTGTAGTGCCTGTTTCTGAGCAGCAATGGGGAGAGATGTGAATGATCTCAAAGGCGCCTAACAGGGGAGTCTAGGGTTTTCTATTCAATACTGCCAGAGAGCCCTTTGGGTTCTTAGCGTGTATGCCTAACGAGATTACAGTGTTTCTGCCACAGCAGACTTTGGGAACCACTTTAAATCGTAGGCTTTTAATACAAGATTCTCAGACTGGAGCCTGCCGCAGTCAAGACCCATGGTAGCTTCCTAAAAAAAACTTCTTTTGCTTTTAGCGGAGGAATAATTCCCAGTGCTCACATGAATCCCCTCCCCACACACGGGGAAAAAAAATGGTTTCCTGCTTTATTTGCTTCTCTAAATTCTGAATTGCTGTTTGAGGTGTTCCAGTGCTAACCACACAGATCTTGTGCCTAATCCAGGGTTTACATCTCATTGGAGTCAGTGCATGAGAACTAGCATTAAACTTGGTCATGTCTGCATGACATCAGCAAAGCAAATCACAGCAGCCCCTTTTTTAACTCTCCCAGGCCACGATGCCCTCGGCATTGCAGACTCGGATGCTGAGTCAGCGCTGACCACTAGTCCCCTCTTCGCCAGTCTCCTCTGGCCCATTACAGCGCTCCTGGCGCCAGGCTGTGGATTTGGCCACCTCTGTTTGGTGTTGACTCTTAACCCCAGGTGTGAAGAGCCCCACGCTCCACCTCATCTCAAGCTAGAGAACACATATTTGGGTCATCCCATTTCTTAAAATGCCATTTGCGTTTGCATACAGGGCTTATTTTATTCTGTAGGCCTCAAGTGCCCCGGCAGGCTCAACTGGGCGACCTCTCAAAGTGCAATCCATCTCTGCCGCTTTCGCTTTGCAGTATCACTAATGACAGGGACCTGTTTTTACTTTTTTGTCCTTGGGTTGCAGAGAGCCAGCACGCAAACACTTAATCATTTCAAACGGTAAAGCAATTGGCCCAGCAGAGTTTCTGCTGTGCTCTCAGAACGACCAGACAAGAGGCCGAATATCAAATCACCTTCTGTGAAACACTAAGATGAAGTTAGTCTTCCATAACAAAGGATGCAATCGCATACTCGCCCCTGGGTAACTTTTTGTAACGCAAAGGAAAGGGAGATTTACTCAAATGTGTGAGAAAAATGAACCCACCAACTGATTCGTCTTTAAATCATGTGAAGATAGGTACTATACAATAATAATAATACATGCTAGCCTTTCGCATAGTGTAGTCACAGGTACATACTGTATATTAATATACAGTATAAATAGCAGCTGCTTTCAAAACTGCTGTGTTAAATTACTATTATTTTCTTGTTGATAGATTAGGCTGTAAAGCAGGAATTTCAAGGAGTCATCGGATGAGTTTTTAAAATATAGGATCGGGTCACATTGGCCACTTGGGTCCTGGTTTTGGCCCCCGTGACTCATTCCAGGCATGTGCCCTGCACCCGGGTTCTGAGGGAGTTTAGATGTGGCCAACAACATTTGATACCTAGGAAAATCAGAGTAATATCTAACAATGTATTGTATTTCAGTTATCACTGGCGACTTGTGGATCTGTGTGGCAGAATTCCATAAAGCACTTAATAACCCTTATGCGTATAGACACAGCTGTTATCTCCATTTTTCCCAGGAGAAAATGGGTTAAACTATGAGATATGTGTAGTGTAGCACAAGTTTGAAAAGCAAGGATTTGAACATATTTAATCTGATATCAGACTCCTTACTCTGACCTACAGCTGAACTCCAATGCTAAGATGTTGGAGAGTTCATGAAGTCAATTTTAGAATTGTAAGGAGACTTCTTAAAGCAGGAAGAGAATGTCCTCAACCACATTAGATGTGTTTGACACAGCTAATTAAGATACCAAACATGAGGGCTGGACAGGTGGCTCAGTGGTTAAGAGCAGTGGCTGCTCTTCCAGAGGTCCTGAGTTCAATTCCCAGCATCCACATGGCTGCTCACGACCATCTGTAACTCCAGTTCCAGGGGATCTGACACCTTCACACCAATGTACATGAAATAAGTTATAAAAAAAAAAGAAAGATACCAAGCACATAATTTTTATTTTCTTGGAGGCCTAAAACATCTTTAGGTTATTCTGTCTTTTGTACTAATCCAAATCATTGTTCCTCCTGGATCTCATTTGTTGAGGCCGTGGCATTACGACGGCCACGCCTTACTCCTAGAAGAATTAGTAGACACCCCTGCCACACTTTTTAAACCTGAGCTAATCAGGTCATGAGAAAAAAAAAATCTACTGAATTTCCCCCTCCATTCTCAGGCATGCTTGCCAAGTGTGCAAACTCAACTGCTTTTGCTTTAGGAATATGTAAAAACAAAGTTTGGCACAGTCCTGGCCGGAGATAGACCAAGAGAGATAAGCAGCAGTCTCGGCCGCCATTGTGAATACCCCACAACTCTAGAGCGTCACATTCAGACGCATGCTCGCAAGGCTTTGGCTGAGGGAAAAGTACTAATGGTTGGTTGGAATTTATGGGTGAAGTCAGTTTGTGTTGATGGTGTGTCATCAATCAGTACTTAATTCTTGTCTTAAGCCGTAAACCCCTATAAACACATTAAAACACATAGACGTTAAAAGTGAACCCTGCCTGAAATGGGCTCTTCTCATCCCCCCCCAAAAGAAACCCTAGTTCTATCGAATGCTGTGCTTTGTTTGACTCATCTCTAAGTAGATGTCTCTCTCTCTCTCTATTTTTCCAATTATTATTATTACCGTCATCATCATCGTTTGAATGGTACTTTTGCAATGAGATGTTTTAATGCATACTTGACTATTACCCTTCCTGTTAGAGAGTGGGGCAAAGTGAACATCAGAGCTGTTACCCACTAGCATGTGCTATTTGAAAATCATGTTGTTGATTTTTTTTTCCTGCATAAAATAGATACCCGTGAATCACCAGTGTATGCTCTAATCATTAATGGGTAATACAGGCATCCTGGTGGTCATAGTGGGTGTAAACGATCCAGTGGTATATGAGTGAGGGGCTGAAAGCCCAGTGACTGTTAGAGTAGCTGTTAGCATCGGTCTAAATTCATTCACTTTTCTGACGTGGCATTACTAGAGTAAAATATATATATATATATATATATATATATATATATATACACACACACACACACACACACACACACACACACACACACACACGAACCTCCATTTCATTTGATTTGTGTTAAGCATTTTTAGGGGAGCTTTTAGGGGCATCGGTGGAAAAGGGGAGGGGCTGGCAAATTGATGTCCTAAAATGTAAATGCACACAGGTCAGGGTGGCCACTGCGTGCGTGCCTCGGGTCTTGGCCTCGGAGGGGCTCCGCTGAAGACCCCGAGCCCTGCCTCCTTTTTGCTTTGCTCATACTCATACTCCTGTGGGGAGGTAGGATGCCACAGACCCCAGAGAAAGGACAGGGATGGTTCCGGCAGCATGTGCCCTGTTTGACCAGACGGGTTTGTTTTCTGTCCCTGCTTCCTCCTCGGATTTCTCCTCTGTGATCCACAGACTGACAGCGAACGGACAGACACCGCAGGCGACGGAGAGACCAGTGCCACCGAGGTGAGGGTAAAGACGTTACTTTCTGGTGGGTTCTCCGTTTGGGAATGCTGCAGGATATAAGTTGTGACAGTTTTGCAGAAAGGCAATAGCATAATGCCATTTTCCAGGTTCTCTTCAGCAGCCACAGCTAAGTGAGTGGACAGGTTCATCATTTTCTTTGCCAAACAAAACTGCACCTTGACTTTTAAGAGATAGTTGTAAGTAGCCACAGACTAGCACATTCGGTAGATAGTGTGCGGTTGTCACAGGCTAGTACACGCAGTAGATGGCATGCGGCTGTAGATACATCCAGTAGGTGACATCAAAGCCCCATCTGTAGTAGAAATAAGCAGTCATTCAACAACAGTGCCTTAAATCTCTACAGCACTTATTGAGTTTGTTACGCACCACTAAAGCAAGTGAGTACCCTGTGTAGTCTTGTACTCTGTGAAACCGAAAGGTGAAGTAAAGAGCTGTGACTCAACGCATACATAAGAATCAGCGCGTCCCCAGTACTGGATTGGCGTCATGTCTGTTTCCCTTGTGTGCACATGCCCTTCCCTTCGTGTCGCCAGCGTGACGGCGTTATGGGGTGTGCAGAGAAAGCACCGTGGTCCCCATACACTGATAGGAAATCTGAGACCAGCTAAGGCGTGTCTGTCCATACCTGTAATCCCAACAGTGGAAAACTGATGTACGTGTGTGTGTGTGTGTGTGTGTGTGTGTGTGTATACACGTGTGTGTGTATATATATGTATATGTGAGTGTGTATATATGTTCATGTGTATATCTACACGAGTATGTGTATGTATATATGTTATGTGAGTGTATACGTATATATGAGCGTGTGTATGTAGTATGTGTATATATGTATGGGCCCTTAAAACTGGAGAGGGAAGAGCAATGAATGGACTGTGATGTTTTTGTAAAATTCAAAAAAGAAAAATCGCCCTGTTCAATTTTAAAGGAAGACACAGTAGTGTTGCCGACGGTGGTGGCTGATTTTGTTTATACTTCCTCATCCTGTACCGCCATCTTCCCTCTAAAACTCGTTCTAAGCATAAAGGCTCTGCTGGGTGCAGCGGTTCATACCTGCTGTATAGGCTGAAGTGGGTGCTCTCGTCTCAACAACACAGAGGGGCTGGAGAGAGGGCAGTGGCAAAGAGCACTGGCTGCTCTTCCACAGGACTCACGTGGCTGCCTGAGTCAGCAGTTCCAGAGGATCTGACACCCTCTTTCTAGCTCTGCAGGCACCAGGCACAGACCTACATGCAGGCAAAACGGTCATACACAAAAATAAAAACTAATAATAATTAGAAAACCGTGTGGAAGTGTAAGGCATGCAAGGCTCCGGCGCTGTTTCAAAAGGCAGGGGGCTACGGATTAATAGCTCTTTGAGCTGCCGGTCTGGGATCTACAAACTGGAAGTTACGAGGGCTGACAGACAGACATGTAATCACGGTGAGGTCTTGCCTATCGAGGGGCTGTCGTTTTTCCCGTAACGATAGCCGTTCTGGGGAACTGTGAACTGAGTCCCCAAATACCAGACTCCCAACCCTTCGCTAATGCTCTGTAAGGACGACCTGCCCACCCCTGATGTCCCTTCTCAAAGCTCATGCATGCATCTGCCTCTTGAAATGCCAGAGAACCACTTAGTTCTCATATCATTTTGGCGTGCGCGTGCGTGTGCGTGTGTGTGCGTGTGAGAGAGAGAGAGCTGCGCTTTGTGTCTAAGAAAGTGCTGCTTCTGAGTGCACCACCAGCAAGTGTGCAATGGTACTCAGAGCCAGCGAGTGTGCGAGTGTGTATAGACCACGGGTCTCCAACCATAGAGTAAACCACTTGGTTAAGTCTGTGTCTCCCACTCTTTCCCATGCTGCCAGTCGGACCAGGAGGAAGATGCAGAGCTCAAGGCACAGGTACAAAAGTAAAGACACCCCAGACCAGCGCGTGACATGTCATTGTTTGTCTGCCGTGTTCAGGCGACCGGCGTTTTCCGCATGTCCCCTCTCGGTTACCATGCCGGCGGCGTGTAGAGTGGCATTTCTTCCCCTGAGTACTGTTTCCCTTACCTTTTGCCTCTCTTCTCCACTTTTTTCAGAATAGTCTGGTTAAGCGAATAAAGGGTGAAAATGTGTATGTCAAACATAGTAATCTTATGTTAGAGGTTGGTATTGGTGTGCACCAGTGCATGCTTCTGTGTGTTCTTCCTCCTTCCGTGGCATACCTGTGGACTTGAACCATGACGCATGAACTGTGTGCTCAGCTGTTAGTGACGGGGGACGCCTTCTCCACTTAATCCTAGACATAGACACCTTTCCCTGTGCGTGTATTTGTTTTGTCCCTCTGGTTACTTGTAAATGTCACTCCTTAGAATCTGCCTTTAACTTGTGTTTGTTTGTTTGTTTGTTTTGGTATGCAGTGTAAAACTAAATTATTTTTTTTTCTCTTCTCCTGGAAATCCTACATTTCCACTAGAGTGCTTGTGGTAGTAGTGTCTTGAACCCCGATCCAAATTCAGTTCCCTTTTGACTACTAACGTGTTTGGTATGTTTTTAAAAAGAGGGGTGTCCGGGTATAGGAAATCACTGTGAAAGGTTGACTGTTGGGATCTTCTCGCTCTGACCACAGGAGCTAGACAAAACTCAAGACGAACTGATGAAGCATCAGACCAACATTAGCGAGCTGAAAAGAACCTTCTTGGAAACCTCTACAGAAACTGCCTTAACAAACGAGTGGGAAAAGAGGCTTTCCACGTCCCCCGTGAGGCTGGCTGCCAGGCAGGAGGATGCTCCCATGATTGAGCCACTGGTACCTGAGGAGGTCAGTGTTCAGGCTGTGAGCAGACTGTCTTCTGCACAGTGGTACGGCTTACCCCGTACCCGCCAGGTGAACAGAGCAGGTGGATGAAGGGCGGGTCTCAGCATCAGATGGTGCTAAGAATGACCACGCCCAGGCAAGAACAGGGAGACTCAGGCAGGCATATAGCCTGAATCTTATCTTTAATATCAGTTTTCTACCTGAGAGAAGTGAATCACACTTTCTTCTCCTGCATTGAGAAATGCCCTTAGAAAACTTGTTTATAATTGGAAAATGAGCCCTGATACGATTGTCTGATGTTTAAATGGGGATCAGAAGTTGACGACATTTCAGCACAGATAAACACCCGGGCATATAATAACGGGCTTTTGTTTAATTATTTTTATTTTATTACACCTGGTTATTTTAACTAATTCTAAGTCAGTGTTCGCTTTTTTTTTTTTTTTTTTTTTTTATGTTATTGAATGAGAAAAGCAGATGGCAGACATCCCTTTTTCAGTAAGACTTTTCCATGTAAGGACAGCCAGGGTCACCTCAAGGCTCCCACTCCGTGGGTGTAGTGGCCATTTGATCACTCATCAGAGAGCACCCTGCTAGCTCTGTCCTTCAGAATAAATAGTTTCGGGAAATTGCATCTTTACAGCACTGTATTCATTAGCTTCCTTATCAAGAGCCTTTCAGTGTGAGACATTTGCCCAAGAAGCCGTGAGAGAATAGAGCATCAAAACTCCACAACTGTTGTGTGAGAGAAATCCTTTAAATGGTAGTGGTGGTATACATACGATACTGAAGCCCTTGCCGAGAAAATAAGAAATCGAATTGCACCCATTGCTCACCGTCCTTTGAAAGCTGTTCATCAAAAGTGCAAGCATATCATTCTCACTACGTTCATGACAACCACATCCCAGCTGAAAAGGGAAGAGTTGGGTACCCATTTGAGCTACTTCTAAAGTGTTCTTTTCTAGGCAGAATGAATAAAAGTGTCGTTGCACAAGTCTCCCTGCACCGTTAAACACTAGTTGCACTCAAACTGCTTGGGTATCGGGAGACAAAACTTAGCATTCAGTGTGGCTGAGCCATTGTAGCCTTTGCATTATTAGGAATAGCACCTACAGACTACAGAAATGGCTCAGTGAGTAAAGCGTTTGCTGTGCAATCATAAGGAGAAGAGTTTAATGATTTCCGGAGGTCAGATGTGGTCGTGTGCCTCCAGAGTCCCAGCATACTTGCTGCCAAAAGAGGCAGAGACAAGGGGGTCCCCCGAAGCTCCTGGGCCACCTATGTTGGCGTAAGCGGCAGTGGACAAGAAGAAACCCGGCCTCAAACATGGTCAATAGAACACAAGAACTAAAACCCAAGGTTGTCCTCTGACAACATGTACTCGCCATAGTACATGTACTCACACACACACACACACACATTTTTAATGTCACTTACCTGTTATGATGTCACAAGTTTTATTATGATTTTCAAATCTGGATTATTTTATTTCTGTGATCTCTTTTGGAAACGTTTTGGCTCTAAAGACGGTAGAGGATGGCTTACGTTATTAAGACACAAAACAAATAGCCACCAAAGCAAAACAAAGTGGAAAACAAAAAGAGAGAACCCTGGCATCCGTTCCCATACAGACACTGAAGGAATGGGAGATGATAGCCTTTTTGAAAGAGAACTTGGGAAGTAAGAGACATTAATAAACGGGAAGTCTTTAAATGTCAAAGCCACAAAACTGATGAGACATTTCATTCCCGAATCGTAGAGGACGCTGTTGAACCAATAACTGAAGGAGGCAGTAGTTTGACTAGCCCAAAGTTTCCCTGGATGGCCATGCCTTCTCCACATCAGTGCAAACCATGGAGACAGCCAAGAAAGGACCTTTCCAACGTAACCAAATAGAAACATCCCTCCTGTAGTTAAAGGGCAATACCACTCAGGTCCACAGACTGGAGAAGGGTAGAGCGGGCATGAATGCATGAAATCTCAGGATTCTGAGTAGAATCGGGGTAGAGCAAACTGGAGAATGATGGATGCTGGACAGCGGGGGGTGGGGGTGGGGTGTCCAGAAAAGCTAGGTAGGTAATTCAGGTCCTGAAAGATGAGAGCTGTTTACACACGGTCCACACTCTGTGCTTCTCTAGACAGATGGTCCAGGCAGAGCAAACTCTACATCCCCTTATGTTCTTCAGAGTGAAACAGTTGTTGGTGACATCCAAGTTTATGGCCCAGCTGGAAGCCCTATAGATAGCCATAAGAGCAAAGAAAACATTCTCATTGTCTAAGTCATCTCCATTTCTATATTTAGGCCTTGGCTTTTCTTTCTGGCTTTATGAAAAGCAGACCGTCTCTTTAGCCTCCGGCTAGGAATGTACAGAGCATATTGGTTCACAGACTCATAAGCAATAGGTTTTATTTTGAATGGGGGACATTTTACAGTTGCTTGGTATCAATCACTCTGTTATTTGATATGGCCACTTTAATTATGTAGTGTAAAAAGAACACAAGTTGTGTCTACATAGACACATTTATCGTACTTTTTAAAATTTGCATCACAAATAAAATAATACTATTTTGTTTCTAAATGAGGAAGATACTCGGATTCAAAAACCTCAGTTTTATGACCCCCAACTTAGTTGGTTTCTGGTGTCTTTTTTTTTTAAATGAATTTCAGTGAGAAAATGATATTTGGAGTGATTAAATACTAATACTTCTGAAAATGCTATCATTAATGAACAATTAGAAAAATACTAAAGTTTATAGCGGATTAATAACGATTATATCCTGAGAATGCCATGTGTTCACTGTACAAAAAGTCAGACTTAGCTTGCCAGTGACTTCAGGTTTCCAGTGTTTGAGTTGAATAGCAAGCAGAGGCAGCCCCAGATCAGGGAATGAAATAAGTTCTTGTTAACATTAACAGACAGCTCAGTTCATGTGAAAGAGACGTGTTCTCTGTGACACTGAGCACAGATGTTTCCCAGAACGGCCTTGCATACGGCACATTTAGAGTTGTGTTCTTTAGTGGTTACTTGGATACCAGAGTTTTCCAAATCCCAACCAAGAAGCAATATTAATGCCTGTGTGTTGACAATATTTTCCTGTGTGGCGTGTGAGCACTAAACTCTCAGGTATATTTACTGTATAATATAGTGGGCCTAATAGGTATGGTGTTATCCCCAAGAATACTGCAGAGCGATGCTTACTGACTAGATAAAAATGTATTCTTAGCTGTAATAGGGGCACTGTGTAGAGGCTTCAATTTGTCAGTCACTTATCACTCCCTTAAATAGAAGCAGTTGTTGTGTTGGAAGGCAGTCCACGAATAGACTTTAATTTTATACCTATCCCCGCCCCCACCCTGTCCCCTGCCCCGCCCCGTGTTAGTTGTTTCCATTGTTGGTATGCAGTTCAAATGTGACCTGTTGATGGTTCCTGTAACAGGCACATATTTTTAAAATTAAGAGTTTTTTTAAGCCAGAAGATTCCCAGGAAGCCACTGTTCCAGCGCCTGGCTTTTATCTCTGGGATAACATTTATCTCGATGATTATAATTAGAGGTCTAACATCATTTCTCTGGAAGAGCGCCTATAACTCTAACTTCTCTTCCTTGTTACTGAAAGTGTTTGTTTTAACCTGAATTTAATAATTGTTTGTTCTAAATTTTTACCTTTTGCAATCCTCCTCCAGAGTTGCAACAGGATGGGAATTAATTCGCTTTCACAAAAGTGGGTTGCTTACCTCTTGCTAGAAAAAAAAAAAATCATCTGGGAATGGTGTTGTCATAGTTTATAGTAGGTTCCACAAAACGTCCCAGATGCCCTCCCCAAGCCAAGTCATTGTTGTTCTTACTGAATGACAAGTAGACAAATAGTCACTCGGTTAGTAGAGGCACTGGTTAAGTTTGGAAGTAGACAATGTATAGAATTTAATTCTAAACTGATCCCACTAGCTGTTCCTGTCATTGACCCACAGTTCTGAACTCTGCAGAGACAGGCCTGGTGGCCGCAGGATTACTGTTTGGAACTAGGTCCCTTTAATGCTAAAGGCAGTAACAAAGGAACCTTTTAAAACTTAAGTGCTGGTTCCCACTTCAGAGGATGAAATCAGTGTTTCTTGATTCTGTACATTAAAGAAAACTATGGTTTGATTTTAAGTTCCCACTCAGATCGTCTAAATTAACTTCAAAATACTACTCACCAGATTACAAAAGTTCAAATAAAGTTAGACTTTTGTTGGCTCCGAGGCCAACAAAGACATCTATTCAAAAACGACTAGGTTTATTCAAGTGAACGGCGTTCCAGTTTGCTTTCTATACTGTGATAAAAACAAACAAACAAACAAAAGTAACAAAAAGAAAAAAGAAAAACCACTCTGAGCAAAAGCAGCTTGGGGAGGGAAAGGTTTTATTTGGCTCACAGTTCACAGTCCATCCTTGAGGGCAGGAATGCCTGCTCCTACAGGAGTTTGAAGCAGAACACATTCACAATGTTGGTTGCTGACTCGATGACAGGCTTAAGCTTAGCTGGTTTTCTTATGCAGCCCAGCAGCATCTGCACAGGGCATGGCATCACTATACAATCAACAGTCAAGACAACAGCCCCCCCCACACACACACACACACATAGAGCTGCAGGCAGGCCAGTCTGGTCTGGGGGATTCACCCACTGAGGTTTTCCTTCTCAAATGACACCAGTTGACAGTTAAAGCTACCCAGGACGGATGACTAATGCACCAACCACGTGTACATTTCCTTCACTACCAAACAGCAAGCGCTGTTTGTTAGATATTTGTTAGAAGTAGAAGTGAGCGTTTCTTCCGTTACTTTTAAGGCTATTTTATTCACATTCTCTTTTAGTACTTGCTATTAGGGCCATGAGGGAAGCCCAGTGAAATGTCAAGAAACCTTGTTATCACTCTTGTGTGCTCTGTGTGTGTGCAAACGTAAAATGTCCTGAGTTGCGTGAGCGTCCGTTTTCAGGAAATAATGTTGCCCGTTTGGAGATGGTTATTAAAACTTGAAGTGTTTCTAGATCACTTATCAAGTGAAGGAAAACGTGAGTGACTGGATACATAGGTGATACACAGTGCTTGCTTCCTAACTCGTCTCTCTGGAAAATGTCCACTCCCTCTTCTCCAACCCCCTTTATTCAAACAGATCAAAGAAGAGAGAGAGATTTCTGGGAAAGTTGTATTTTTACAGCAAGGAAGTTCACCATTCCTTGAGTCTCAGGTAAAACTCAAACACGGGATCCTTCTTCACGATTCAGTGCCACTGGAGAGTCTGGTTTTTACTTCTTTAGTTTTTCTTGTTGAAAGCCAAGGTGGGTGTGTTACTTTGCTTAGATTTGGGGAAGGGGATTTATTTCCTCAGTATGCTAGTATTTAATTACGTAATGCTCCTGACTTCGACATGATAGAAATTACCACTGAAGCTCTGGGTCTACTTGGGATAATCTGACCCTCCTTGCTGTTTTCATCTATAGACCGCTACTGTTCTTAATGACTTTCACTGATTTCTGAACACTCTGAACTTACGTTGGTTTTCTCACTAGCCAAGTGTGATCAAGAAAATTCGGGAAGGCGTCTCCGCTGATTCTGTGGCTACTTCTCATCAAATAATTTTCCAGAAAACTGTCCCATCAACCCTAGAGGTTATTTTTTTTTTCAATTCATTTCTTTCAAGTCCAGTGTCAACATGTAGATCAACCTGCAGTTGTTCTGCTTAACATAAACATGTATCTAGATTCAAATTTCCAGGCTACCATAAATAGAAAACATTACCCTGGTTTAAGATATAAAACCAAATGCTCACCCACTCAGATTCGGTCTTGTTTCCTTCTGTAACCTGGTAGGCTAGTTAACGTTAGCCAGGACATCCTGTTAGCTCTCCTGTAGACCAAGTTTTCTTACCTTTCTTCTGCCTGGTTGGAGCTAATGCTAAAAACAAAAAAGTGTGAGGGGCTGGAGAGATGGCTCAACCGTTAAAAGCTAGGCTCACAACCAAAAACATAAGCAATCGGGTGAGAAATTACTGAGACATCGAACTGCGGTTCTAGTTTAAGTCTTATTATAAAAGGATCCAATCAATAGTGTCTCATCGGGAGAAATTCCATTACAATACCATGAACACAGGTGCACTCACTCAGTTTGCCTTGATACTAAGTGTGCTCATGAATTGACTCCCCTAGATAAGGAAATAAAATTTGCACACGTGGAAAACAGTATTTTTTTGAGGTTGAGGACGCCTTCAACCTCCCTGTGAAAATGCCAGTATGTGCAGCACTGTGTAACAGCAAACAGGAAAGCTGCCTCTTGTACCTACGTGTTAAACCCGCATAGTTCACTTATAAAACACCCAATCTTAAGATAGAACGCAACCAAGCTACTGACTGCAAGGTCAGATAGGTCTCTCATAAAGTCCATTGCCAAGACATGCTCCTAGTTAAAGAAACATGAGATTGCAACGCCACCGACACAGGATATTTTGTGTGTTGAAATTAGATTTTAGGTGAGAAGGGACTCCAGCCATAATTCATGCCCAAGTGTAGTTTATACCTTTTTTTTAAAAGAGTTCTTTTTTAAAAAAACAAGATACCACCATCTTTTCTAATTTAGCTTTTATATTTTGAATATAGGGCACAGAGGATTGGGTTATTGTAGACAAAATACCCACTGAGGTAGTTGATGGTGATTCGAAAAAGATTGTGACTTACAAGGTGGTAACTGTGAGCAGTAAAAGCGGTGAGATCCCAGCCAGCTTGCTAACGTCCAGCATGGTTGACATGCATGGATTCGATGACTTGGCCAGAGAGATGCACCTTCAGGAGGAGAGCGCGCAGAAGATGCACACGCTGGGCAAATCCTACGACACCGTCTCAGGAAGAATTGTTAGCATGACTGGGAAGTCTAAAGAGGGTGAGAAGGTCGCACAGCCCTCCGCGCTGGAAAGCGTGCAGAAGGCAGAGAGAGGCTTAGCGGAGGCCGCGAAGGTCGGCCCCGTGCTGGTGGGATACGAGGTCCTGGAGTCCCTGGCTGATGAGAAATCCAGAAGAGGACCCGAGGCCCACACCCCGAAGCGGAGACTGTCAGAATCCCTGGCGCCCATCAAGGAAGCTGAATCTCGGCGGCAAAGCCCCGAGGAAGAGGATGCCCAGAAGGCTCCAAAGCTGGGAGAGGGTGTGCCTGGGCACGCCGGGTTCAGCACTCCGCATCTGCTGTCCGAATGTGAGGTGCTGAAGGTAGGGCCCTTTGGCCCGCGCAGGAAGAGCCTGTCTGAGTGGCGGTACTCCCAGGAGCCGGCCTTTACTGTGGCCACCGCCCACTACATCACTGAGTCGTCTGCATCCCAAGTGGTGGTAACCAGTGGCTCTCATTCGGTCACAGCTTAAGATTCCAGCATGACAGTCTTTACAACGGTCCTCCTTCCGCCCTGAACCTTTTCCGTTTCTCTTGCCGCTTGACTTTATGTTGAGAGCAGCGAACCCAGCTTTTTTTTTTTTTTCTTTCTTTCTTCCCATGATTAAATCACTATGGCAGCCCAAAGTCATCATTAAAACACTTCCCCCACCCCACCCCTTTTTATTTCTAGCTGCCCGTTCCCAAGATTCGTGATAAGGCGGCTGTGGCTTGCAATTGGAGGGGTTGGCTTGAGCGGACGCCGCCACCCTGAACGTGATAACTCTCTGCTTTAGCAACACGAGGGCTCGCGGTCACCTAGTTTGCTGTGCCATGCCCATTCCTCTTTCCAAGCTTACATGGACTCCTTCCTTCCTCCTTCCTTTCTCCTGTGCCTCCGGTTTTGTCTAGCAAGCTGCGAATGTGTGCGTCCGGGGCCTCTCTGTAGTGCTTGACTCTCGTTTCTCTGTTCACTCAGACTAAACAGTCTTCTGGGGAGAAGCTCATGGATGGCTCGGAGATCCTCAGTCTGTTAGAGTCCGCTCGGAAACCCACAGAGTTCATAGGAGGGGTTTCATCTACTACCCAGAGCTGGGTGCAGGTGGCCGTCCCCTCCTCCAGACCTTGGTGTTTGTGGATGTGTGCCCTGACCGTTTGCTTGGCTTTGTGAGCTCGTGCCGGCTGTGTGTGTCTGAGTTTTGCATCCTGTTGCCTTCCTGCATCTCTCAAAAGATGTCCCCGGTGACTGCCCTTTGTCCTGCTGCATGTGTCTGTCTGCCGTGGACCTTCCCTTGCACTTTGAGAATGTTCTTCCCATACTGAAAAGCAATGGCATCAGGGGGTTTTAATAGCGTTTGATCTTTAGAAACATTCGGGTCTCATCCGTCGGGTCTGAGGGTACATCCAACGCCAGTGTGAATGTGCAGCGGAGTCTCTGCCCTCTCTTTCTCTGCCTGTGAACCTCATTGCATCCTGTTTCTTTTGTTGATGCTCTGAGAAAGCTGTGCAGGTCCCCGTGTCTGTGTGTGTGCGCGTGTGTGTGCGTGTGTGTGTGCGTGTGTGTGTGTGTGTGTGTTTGTGTTTCATTGCCATCAGCACCCATGCATATGAGCTCTCGATGCTGGCCTTGGACATGGTAATGGTAGCGGCCTTGTCGGGGGAGTTCGTCGTTTTGGTTTATGGAAGGTCACTCATACACTGTACTCTTCCCATACAGAAACGGGAAACAAAGACAGAGTCCATCGAAACCGAGGTGGAATCCACGCCACACTCCCAGCCCCTCAGCACTGAGAAGGTGGTGCAGGAAACCGTGTTGGTGGAGGAGAGGCGCGTGATGAATGTGGGAGGCGGTGGAGATGCTTCTCACACTGTGGGGGACGACGTGGACTCAGCAGAGGCCACACCCGCAGATCCTCACAGTATGAAAGAGAAGGAGGGCTCTTCCGTGACAGAAGCAACTAAGGAAGAGAGAGGAGAGGAGGCCCACAAATCTGTCCCCAAGCAGGCAGAGCCAGCCACGGCCTCCCAGGGGGAGGAGCAGGTGGCGGTAACGCTCCCTTCTGAGGCTTTGGAACAAAAAGCTCATTTTGAGGTAAAGGGTAGTTACTATTTATTACCTCGGGTGATAGCCTGAGATTCAGAGTTGTAGGACGTGGGGCTGCACTTAACGCTAAACCTCGGTCTCCCTCTCTGTCCTTTTACTTTGCAGTGAAGGGTCTCCAGGCTTGTTTCCTGTCGGTTTTTTTTTTTGGGGGGGGGGTCGTCCCTATAGACACATAAAAACTAGTAAGTGCTGATGATGTGTAGTTCCAGGAAGCGGTTTCTGTCATTGAAATTATACCCGACAGAAAACACAGCGAGCCAGTACTTAGATGTCAGACAGGCTGAGGGCCACAAAGATGGCTAACAGTGTGTGTTTGTCACTCAAGCCTGATGGCCTGAGTTCAGTCCCTGGGGCCCTCAGTGGAAGGAGAGAAACACGTTCTGAAAGTTGTGCTCTTACCTACACACACAACAACAACAACAACAATAACTATTTTTAAAAGAAAGCTTGACGACTATTTCTGGTCCACTTACTTTCCCAGAAGGACCGGGAAGTATTTATCCCCGCAGCTTCCAGAGCGTCATTCTTCATCACCTTTCACTGAGATTCTCCGCAGCTTGGTACCTGCCTCGTCTTCCTCGGTTGCTAATTTAAAAGCTCGTTTATAGGTTTTTCTCTGTCAGCATTTGCATATGAGATAAAGGAGAAGGAACTGGTTGCTTTTAATCCCCTTTGAAATGTTTCCTTCGCCTCAAACATCCTATGTCAACAGCACGGGGTAATTTGGCGGGGAGACTGGCATGGGCTTATTGTGTGTCGTGATCCCTGCCTTCACCTCCTCGCTTAATATGGAAACTTTTGTGGGGAACGAAAATAGCAAAGACACCAAGCAGGGAGGGAAGTTCAAACTGTGTATACGCCTCGGTGACCCCTACCCCCTCGCTCCCCACTGACACAGTCATCCACTGTGAAGATGGAGACCGTGAGTGTGGGCAGTGTTTCTCCAGGAGTGAAAGTGGACATCTCCTCCAAGGAAGTGCCAGTGGTTCACACAGAAACAAAGACCATCACGTACGAGTCGTCACAGGTAAGCCCAGAGACCTGGCACCTCTAGGGCTTCCTGCATTCGTGTTCCTACAGGGTACCGGTCCGAGAGGCTGTGAGCATCCAGCATCCAAATCATCTCTGTCAAGAACAGTGCTGTACTGTGGTTGAATTACCGATTGTGGGGCCACAGTGACTTAACAAAAGCTTGTAGGAACCTAGACATGGGAAACCCTCACAGACCTGGGTGTGCGGTTATGGATAAGAAATAGGCCTAGCACACCTTTGATCCCAGCACTCGGGAGGCAGGGGCAGGCGGATCTCTGTGAGTTCGAGGCCAGCCTGGTCTACAGAGTTCCAGGACAGGCTCCAAGGCTACAGAGAAACCCTGCTTCAAAAAACCAATAAATAAATAAATAAACAATAGGCCTGGGCCGCCCACTGCTCACATTTCTAATGTCTCAGTTTGTTAACCCTCCTTGCCTGTGGCTTTGTCTAGAGTTTACTCCTAGAGCTACTATGTTCTACCTGATTTGGTCTACGCGTGTTCCTTCCTTCCAAGGAAGTGGGTTCCAGGTTTCCCATGTATACCCTCGTCTGTGGATGCTCCAATCCCTTGGCTAGGATAGTATAACATTTCCTTATAATGCGGACATCCTCAGGTATAGTTTACATAACCTCTAGGTGACTTACACTACGTTACACAATGTAAATGCTACGCTGGTGGTTGCTGTACTCTGATGTTTAGCAAACACGTGGGCACATTCAGTCTGGCTGCTAATAGTTTGAGTGTTTTCCATCTGTGGTTGATTGGGTCTTTGTATGGAGAGGCCTGTGTTCGCTCAGTCACTGCACTGAATTAAAGAATGGAACAGCCCTTTGGGAAGGACGTGCAACCACACCTGTGTGCTTTGTGTGTCCCTGACGCTGTTTAGGTTGATCCTGGGGCAGACATGGAGCCGGGTGTGCTAATGAGCGCACAGACGATCACATCCGAAACCACGAGTACCACCACCACCACACACATCACCAAAGTAAGTGGTACAAACACCCACGCGCATCACTCTTGACCTCTGGAGAAGGGCATTGGCCACCAAAACCTCTGACAGGTTGGGCTGCACAAACGAATTCATCACTTACCTACCAGATGCCAAGCTAGTTATACTAAAAGCGAGCTTCGAAACGTGTGCGTCTACCATGAACTTGTCAGCCTGTGCTATTTCCTGTTGAGGATTTTACTCTGGTATCCTTGATGCTCACCCTGGGGTGGGCATAGAGTAGGTCTCGTAGGGACTGGGTTTGCCAAACCCAGAGACCTCTGCTTTTGGAAGTGATCATGACGAATGCCCTACGGTAGACTGCTCCTTTCGTTCTGGGAGAATAACGGTGGGACTTTGACGCTCTCTGCCGTTACCCCGGCGAGTAACTCACGGTGCTGTCCTGTTTCCTTTAGACTGTGAAAGGAGGTATTTCAGAGACGAGGATCGAGAAGCGAATAGTCATCACAGGGGATGCTGACATCGACCATGACCAGGTAGCGTGTGTGAGATGGTAAATGCGTTGACAGAGAAGTAAATGATAACAGGGCAGCCCTTCATTTCCCAGGGCCAGTCTTCCTAGCTCAGGACGTACTCTGAAACTGCTTCCGAATTAACTTTCCAGTGTGTGATGCTGAGCCCTTACTGTACCTCGTGGTTTTTTTAACTGTGGTTTTAGATTTAGCTCGTAAGTCTACACCTCGCTGCTGTTCATGCATGTTCCACCTCCCTTTTCTCTTTGCCCTTCTGTGGTTTCCTGGGGATAGGCGCTGGCTCAGGCAATTAAAGAGGCCAAAGAGCAGCACCCCGACATGTCCGTGACCAAAGTAGTGGTCCATAAAGAGACAGAAATCACACCAGAAGATGGAGAGGATTGACCAGAGGTAAGAGGTGACGCTGGCTCTCCAGGCTTGCCTCGGCCGGCCGGCATGCAGCATGAAGCACTTCCCTCCCACCCTTGGCCTCACTCCCCCCCTCCCTTTTCCTCTCTCTGGCATTTGCGGGGCTGGCTGTGGAGAAGTCAGGGGACTGTTTGCGGGTGCACCCACGCCAGTTACAGGAGAAGGGAAGGCGGCCCCCCTGCTTGCCTGGTCTCTCTGCTGCCTTCTTCTCTTTGCTCAGGTTTGAAATATCAAATCTGATTTCACTTGCCATGTGGCCTAATAAAAAAAAAAAAAAAAAACTAAAGCAGGTTCTTCTGAGGAGCCGAGTTTGTGTCCCCGCCTGTAGAGAAATGAGCCGTCCTCCTCCGTGCTCATGATGATGCGGCATCGTTCCCTTGGAAGTGCGCTCTTCCAAGACAGTGTCTGTGCTTCAGGCTGGCCGGGCACTAGCTGTCTTTTTGAGTGTCTCATATTTCCTGTGTCCTGTGACTGACTTTCCCCCATCCTATACTGTTTTATCCCAAGGGGAGGCAAAAATGCGGATTTGTGGCCCCGTTTTCCTCCTAAAAGTGCATGCCTTGCTGATCCCTGTGGCCAGCATGCTGAGCAGACTCTGTGCGCACAGCCTTGACCTGTAACTGACCTGCCATGCGAGAACTCAGGTGGCCATCCGCATCCCTAGGAGGACCGTGAATGCTGAGTGCGTCTGTAGCTGCTTCCACGTGTACTTCTCAAAATAAGACGTGGAAAAGAGATTGCACAGAGCCGTTCCTGAAGCATTTAGGCTCATGAGTAAAGCCTCCTTTTAAAATAAGAAAAGTAAATGCCAAATTCACTCAGATTCAAATCAGCAGGATTCTTGAATGATGGAAATAAAAGAGAGAGAGAGAAGATTTTTCTTTTCTCCAAAGGGCTGCGGCCACTTGGGTGACCTAATTGTATGCTGCGAACATAACAGCTGTCTGCCGGGATAAGCCTTTAAACTTCTGCAGTACTTTCTGTAGCTACTCGGATGTTTCCAAATGAGAAACTTAACAAAATCTTTCTTCCCACAGGAGTAACTTAGCTTGCACATGAACCCAGTCATGTACACCGTTAGGAAAAACCGGAGCCTATGCGGAGTTCCCTCTTCTAACCCAGCTGACTTGCATCTGTCCGTGGAAAATTCCAGAAGAACTGACCTTGACCGTTAATGAAAGACACTGGCAGAGAGAGATCTTCCCATGATAAAGCAATCAGAATGAGAAGCACTGAACCAATACTGCATGAAGCGATGATAAAAATCACAAAAGAGCCGCACTTTTAATTTTCACCAAAATATCTGTTTTCAACTCTACCTGCACGTTCATAACCAACAGTGTAAACCGTGATCTCATGTAACACATCAGCAACTCATGCCTTTCATAGTTTATTATCAAAGTCTCAACAGAATCACAGTTCCATAGGTGACAAATTCTATGTTTACAAATAAATGTTAATTACCCTACAATGCTATCAGCCGTCTAGGTCCGGTGTGTCAGATTTACCCCAGATTAGATGTGCCAACTTTATTCAGTAAACGACTTGAATCTTGTCCTTGTCTGATCTGGTTTTACTATTCTCACCCATAAGCAGTAATGACTCTCTGACCCTCTAGAAACACTTAACAATCTTGCTTTATGTCTCAAATTTGTTATAAGGTAGATCTGATTCTTAGCGCGTTAATGTAATTCCTTCCTAGACATTTGCTCTGGTCTTCTTTGTTCAATCCAGAATGATTCCCAGAATTATCTAAGTAAACCCTCACTATGTAAATTATCATTGTTTGAGGAAGAAAACCTATATTTTTGTTAGTTTACAATATTATGAAATTCACTCCAGGAAGGCCTGTCGGAATACTTTTGCTTTGCTATTTTTCTTTTTCTTGTATCCTTTATTCATTGATTTTTTTTTCTTCTTTTACTTGAACAACAACAAAAACAAAAAAAATGTTTTATTTACAAATCTGGTCCATATTTACAATCTAGTTCAGAGCCAAGCCTTAAATTGTACAGAATTTCCACTGTAATTAAACTATTTAGTGTTTAGTTATAAATAGCCTCCAGAAAGATATATTCTCCATTACACTGTCAGCTGCATCACAGCCCGTTGTGAATGACGTTACCGCATCGCGAAATAAAAATGGCAAATGCCTTGAAAGCTTTCATTTTTCCACGTGGAGTGATTTCAGTTTTTGTGTGACTTGTCCAAGTTCGAATTTGCATTACACCTAAAGGCCTCATCTAGCTGAGATTTTGAGCAATCCTTTCCAGTGACGGTAAGAGATTCACACATTCAGCCCGTGATATACAGACCTTGGAGGGGATGGGAACACAATCAAAATACATTTATATAAACATTCAGTTACCCAAACGTAGTTCATCCTGTGTACCTGCTATGTGGAGATAAGCCATTGGTGTGCATAAAATCGTGATCTCAGAAATGACTTAGGAGGGGTGATGAATGACCTGGTTACCTTCCACGGGTGTGGTCACTGCACACGCCCATGTATGTACACACACACTCGGCTCCACAAATGGGGATGAGGGTAGAGGAACCGCAACCCTCACCGTTTCTCACCCTCCCTTCTTCAGCCATCATGCCATCGTTGCCTCGCAGTCTTTAATGACACAAGACTAACTACGTGGACAGTAGTCACTTCCCATCGCTGTGACAGAACTTGGATAAACAGTTTCACTGGAGAAAAACATTGGCGTTTGGTCTTAGCTGGCTACATTGCAGTGAACCTGTGGTGAGGCAGGATGTGACACCAGAGGGGCCACTTGACAGATGATACCACTCACCTCATGACAGACAGAAAGCAAAGGAGGCAAGAGGCCTGGGGTAAGGTGCACCCTTCAGAGGCAGGCCCCGAGCAAAGGCAACTCTTCACAGACCCACAGATCCCGCACCTCCCAAGTCCAGTGAATTACAAATACATCAACAGATTAATCCAAGCCCTAATCTCTTTTAAAGCGTGACCTGTAAACATTTCATTCAAGACTAAAGTCTTGAACACACGAATGAACGAACCATCAGAGGACATTTCTTACGAGAACCGTGCACCTCGGGGCGTCTAACTTGATGAGAAGAGGTCAAGTGTATGAAAGAGGCAAAGATACAAGCACAGTAATGAAAACAGCTTTGGGTCGGTTTCTTCCTCGTCCTGTTGTGTAAGCTAAGAGCTTAGGAGACTTTCCCCACCAGCCTCACATGATGCCCTTAGCTTGCCAAAGGTATGTCATTGATGTCTGAATTCTAGCAGCAGCCCAGGGACCGGTGTTCCCCTACATGCTAGCTTGCACTTTTAAGATGCCAACTCTATCACCCTTGTGCAATGTGTATGTGGATTTCACTGAATTCTTTTTTATTAGTTCCTAGAAATTCTCATACAATGTGCTTTCGTCATATCCATCCCTCTCCCACAGCTCTTCCCAGATCTACCCCTCCGTCTTCGTGACCTTTCGTAAAAAAACGAAAAGAAAAAAAATGCAGCAAAACTACAACGTGCTACAGGAGCTGCACGCTCAGTGAAAGCTGTGGTAGAATATTAGTGTCAGGTGTATGACTTTTGTTTACGCTGCATCTGTTTAACTCTGTGTGAAGCTGTGAGTCTTTGCCCATCTAAAACACCTGATGGTCTAATAAAGAGCTAAGTGGTCGATAGCGAGGCAGGAGCAAGCATGGGCGGGCCTAGCAGAGAGTATAAACAGAAGGAGAATTCTGGGAAGAGAAGAGCAAGACCACTAGAAGAATGGGAGAGGAGGATGTCAGGGGTCATCTGCCCAGTCGCCCAGCCGCGCAGCCGCCCAGCCGCCCAGCCGCACAGCCGCCCAGCCAGCCATGGAGTAAGAGTGAAAGTAAGGTATGCAGAAATAGAGAAAAATAAAAGCCCAGAGGCAAAAGGTAGTCGGGATAATCTAAGAGAAGCTTGCAAGAAACAAGCCAAGCTAAGGCCAAGCACTCATAACTAAGAATAAGCCTTCACGTGTGATTTACTTGGGAGCTGGGTGGCGGGGCCCTCAAAAAGTCCAAAACAAAACAAACAAACAAAACAAAACAAAAAAAAAAAAAAAACAGAAAACTGCTATAAATTGCTGATAGCTCCTGGGTTAGGGATGGGACTTCATGCCCACCTCCCCCTCCACGCTGGCATTTTGAATGGCTTGGGTTTGCCCAGGTCTTCAGCACGTTGTCACAACTGTTACTGAGTTCCTATGTGCAGCTGCATTACTGTCTCCAGAAGGCAGCATGCTGTTCTTGTTATCTACTGCCTCTGACTCTCCAGCCTTTCCCCGACTATCCCTGGCCTTGGAAGGAGGGGAGAAGGCACACATGTCCTCTTAAGGATGGGCGTTCTGAAGTCTTTTACCCTCGGTAGGTCTCTGTAGTAATCATCTACTGCAGCTAGAAGCCTACTCCATGAGGGCTGAGTGACATCATAATCTATGGATATAACAATAAATCGTTAGGAGCTGGTTCAAAGTTAAGTCCGTTGGACAGAATAATCGTAGTTGCTCCCTAGGGCCTATCGATCCATAGGTTCTTTACCCAGTATTGATGCCACATACGGGTTTCATCTTGGTGAGCAGGCTTTAATCAGGAAGTAGGTCTGGCCAGTCATTACTGGTGCTCAGAGGGTTCGCAGCTAGGTGAGATTAATGACGAATTTTCACACCCGGTAGCAAGCCGTGGTAGACCTGAAGACCTGAAGTTGTGCACAGGCTAGCTTCTACACTCTTACTTTCCTATTCACATATCCGACCCTGCATCCCCCATCTAAGTAATGGATGTTCACTTAGCCCTTGATTTCTCTTTGGATATCACCTCAAACTTTCCTATCAGCTTTCCTTGTTATATGCGCCCCCCCCAAAAAAAAACAGCATCATCATTCTTGAGGGGGGAAGGGTTTTATCTTCCACTTCAGGGTGTACAGCCCATCTCTGGCAGCAGACCAGGAAGCAGGGAGTGCAGGGAAAGACAGAAACAAGCTAGAACCCTATCTCCCTGCACTGATGGCTCTGTCTGGCAGCTTGGCTCCATTCCTCAACCTCCCAATGTAATCTCACCTTCGGGGGATAGAACCTAAAAACACCTGAGTCTCCGGGAGGAGACTTCCCATACTCAAACCGCACCACTGTTGGTTCAACTCTGTGCATGTGTTTCACACTCTTCTGCGTGTAGTTTCGCCAATGCAACGCAGGTTTTAACCGCCATCTTTTCTTTGAGGAGAAGGCGTGCATGGCTAATGAAAAGGCCTAGGATCAGAAATCAAACACTAGAGAGGCACAAAAGCAAGTATGTATTAGATTTGTCCCTCTGAACAAGCAGCTGCCTTCACTTGTGTTTCAACTGTCCAGTTCATAAGAAGAAAGACTCCCTGGTTTCCAAATATTCCTTGAACTTGTGTAGAAGTTACTTTTCTATGCTGCGATAAAGCACCATTACCAATGCTGCTTACTCAAAGGAAGATTTGTTTGGGCCTGCAGTTCCAGAGGGACAGGGGCCGATCGCCTGCAAGTTGGGGGACGCTGGAGCAGCAAGCTGAGAGCTCACATGTTACACAGCAAACACAAAGCAGAGGGTGCAAGCCTTTAAACTCTCAAAGCTGACATACTTTCTCCAACAAGGCTACATCTCCTAAGCCTCCCCAAGCAGAACTACCGACCAGGGGTAGGTCATTCATGAGCCAGAGACTCCTGGGAATGTTTCTCATCCAAACCATCACAGCTGTAGCTTCTATGATCGCCACTACACTGTTGCAGTGGAGAAGAACCCCATAGTGGAGATCCCCTTTCCACAACAGTCTCACTGCAATAGAAGCCAGAGAAATCTCAAAGGGCCCTTAGGATTATCGTGCTTAAGCAGCTCACCAGGGCAGCCCTTTGAAATTGACCTTGTCCTGTGGAAACAAATATTGACGTAGAATCAGAAAATAGAATGGAAATGGGCTTCTAGGTATGTGCACACATCTACACAGGTGTATCCCCAGAGAGAGAATATGAAACCTCTGAAGTTTCTTTGAGATAAGGGAAACTCATAAGAGATCAGTTTCTGTAACCTTAAGGAATAAAACAGCGATACCTGTGAAGTTATAAAATACTCCAAACATTGAACAACAGCCAGAACATCTGTTGTTCGCATTTTGGGACCCAGTCGTTCTCCTACTTAATTATTCTCCTTTCCAATTATAGTTTTATTATATATATTATATGTACATTATATATATGTATGTGTATTTATTTATTTATTTTTATTTTACATATTGGTCCCAGTTCTCTCTCCCTCCCTCCCTCTTTCCCTCTCTCCCACCCGCTCATGGCCCTGACCACTCTCCCCTCCCATCCCCCCCCCACTCCACATGTGGGGTGATGACATCCAGGAGGGGTCATCTAAATCTGTCAAGTCATTTGGAGAAGGGCCTAGGCCCTCCCTCCTGCCTCTAGATTAAGGCAGTATCCCTCCATGGGGGATGTGCCCACACCATCCTTTTGTGCACCAGGAATACATCCTGGTTCCACTGTCTGAGGTCCCTTAGACTGCTCAGGCCTTCTAACTGAGACCCATGTTCAGGAGGTCTGAGTCAGTCCCAATGCTGGATTCCCAGCTATCAGTCTGGGGGCTCGTTAGCTCCTACTTGTCCAGGTCAGCTGTCTCTGTGGCTTTCTGTAGCCTGGTCTTGTCCTCCCTCTCTGAATCTGGATTCCAGTTTGGCTCAGTGTTTAGTTGTGGTGTCTGTTTCTGTTTCCATCAGGGCTCCATGATGGTGGATAAGTTAGTCATTGATCTCATTATCAGGGAAGGGCATTATGGTATCCTTTCCACGGTTGCTCAAATTGTCAGTTGGGGTCAGTCTTGTAGGTCTCTGGACATTTCTCTAGGTTCAGTTTTCTCTTCAAACCTATAATGGCTCCCTCTTTTATGGTCTCTCTCTCTCTCTCTCTCTCTCTCTCTCTCTCACACACACACACACACACACACACACACTCATCTATTCCTACCCTGACTCCATCTTCCTAGTCCCATGTGCTCTCCTCTCCTCCCTTCTTTCTCCTAGCTCCCTCTCTACTCACTGCCCCCCCACTTCTCCTGAGCTCTGGGGGACTCGTCCCTTTCCCCTTCTGTGAGGGACCTTATATGAATCTCTTATAATCCACCTTGTATCCTAGTTCCTCTGGTGGTGTGAATTATAGGCTGATGATCATTTTTCTCTAGGTCTAAAATCCATATATGAGTGAGTACATACTGTGTTCCTCTTTTTGTGACTGGATTACCTCATTCAGGATGGTTTCTTCAAGTTCCATCCACTTGCCTGCAAATTTTAAGATTCCAATGTTTTTCCTGCAGAGTAGTATTCCATTGTGTAGATGTGCCACATCTTTATCCATTCTTCAGTTGAGGGGCATCTAGGTTGCTTCCAGGTTCTTGCTATTACAAATAATGCTGCTATGAACATAGTTGAGCAGATGTCTTTGTTGCGTGGATGTGGACAATTTGGGTATATGCCTAAGAGGGGGATGGGCGGGTCCTGTGGTAGACTGATTCCCATTTTCCTGAGGAACCACCATACTGATCTCCAAAATGGCTGTACGAGTTTGCACTCCCACCAGCAATGGAGGAGTGTTCCCCTTTCTCCACATCCTCTCCAGCATAAGTTGTTATTGGTGTTTCTAATTTTAGCCATTCTGGCAGGAGTAAGATGGTATCTCAAAGTTGTTTTGATTTGCATTTCCCTGATAGCTAAGGCTGTTGATCACTTTGTCTTTCAGCTGTTTTGATTTCCTCTATTGAGAATTTTCTATTCAGTTCTGTACCCCATTTTTTAATAGTGTTATTTGGTGTTTTGTTGACTAGTTTCTTGAGTTCTTTGTATATTTTGGAGATCAGTCCTCTGTCAGATGTAGGATTGGTGAAGATCTTTTCCCAGTCTGTGGGCTGTCATTTGGTCTTGTCGACTGTGTCCTTTGCCTTACAGAAGCTTCTAAGTTTGAGGAGGTCCCATTTATTCATTGTCGATCTCAATGTCTGTGCTACTGGAGTTATGTTCATGAAGCAGTCTCCTGTACCAATTTGTTCAAGGGTACCTTCTACTTTCTCCTCTAAGAGGTTCAGTGTGGCTGGATTTATGTTGAGGTCTTTGATCCATTTTGACTTGAGTTTTGTGCATGGTGACAGACTTGGGTCTATCTGCAGTCTTCTGCACACCATCATCCAGTTGTGGCAGCACCATTTGCTTCCATTGTATACTTTAAGCTGTTTTGTCAAAATCTGGTGTTCATAGGTGTGTGGGTTAATATCAGGATTTTTTATTTGATTCTATTGGTCTACCTGTCTATTTTTGTGCCAATACCAGGCTGTTTTCAGGACTATAGCTCTGTAGTAGAGCTTGAAGTCAAGGATGGTGATGCTTCCTGAAGTTCCTTTATTGTACAGGGTTGTTTTGGCTATCCTGGGTCTTTTGTTTTTCCATATAAAGTTGATTAATATCCTTTAAAGGTCAGTGAAGAATTATGCTGGGATTTTAGTGGGGATTGCATTGAATCTGTAGATTGCTTTTGTTAAGATTGACCTCCAGGAAGTTCCCTTCTTAATTATTCTTAAAGATAATCAATGACAAAGAAAATACACACATGGGTGCAGTGTAAGCCTCCAACAATCAAACTGGCTAAACCAACTTTGACTCTAAGCATGAGCAAGGAACAAAGCAGACACCATTGAAGTACATTGCTGACTAGAGGGCATGGGCAGGTTGTCTGGGTGGGTACTGATGCAGATGCGTAGGCATTAACATCAGAGCTTGACGCGTAGCATATCCACCCCTGGGAATCATCTTAAAGAACATAGCTAGGAGCTGACGTATGGAAGATGCATGACTGTCTTAGCTTTCATTATAATATTAAAAAAAAAAAAAGGAAGCAGCCTAAATATCCTGCAAAGAAGGAAATCTGTGTTATATTTACATGGATAAAATATGATATAACCACCAAAAATTATAAAATGCCAACCCAAGAGAGGAAAGTAAACCTAGTACGCTATTGAAACAATCCCAAATAACATGAATGTTTTTTACACCCTGGGTTGCTAGTTAAAGGGGAATGTCTGTCTAGGCAAAGAATGTCTGGGAGATTGACGGGACGTTTTATTTATGCTTTCCCAGTTTTCCAAAATTCCCATCACTCTTGTTTTACAATTTGGAAAAGCAATTAAAGAAAGAATGCCAGTAATTGTATGTAGAAACTGATATTGATGGAGCATGAAGAGCGTGTAAATGAGAAAAAAAACTTGGAAAACTTTTGTCCTTGAACATCGAGGCCATTATCTCGGTCACCGAATATTACAAATGCCGTTTTTAAAACACTGAGCCCCACCCCCCCCCCCGGCCCCCAGTAACCTTCTAATTAAAATGGTGATAGATGAGCTCCTGTTATAGATAATGCAGTTGTTTACAACAACACTAGATGCTGGGTCTTTACAGATGCGTAAGCTTCTCCTTCGATGCACATTAGCAGTTTGGGCCTACATTTGCTTTTTTGGGGGTGTTATTTAGTGTGCCGTGAAAGTGAATTTAAGTATCACTACCTGATAATTGAAAGATAAGCCTCTCTGGTTTCTGTGTAACTGTTACCTCCCCATACATGGAGCTGTCTGTCTCCTGCCCTGTCTCTGTTTAGGCAAGTTTGTTGGGAATTACAATGTCAAATCTCCCCCATCAGTACCCTTGCATCCACCTCTTTATGCCCAGCTGCTCCCCACCAGTTCACTTACCGCTAACCAGGGAACCGTAAGGAGTTGTGATGAGCACTGTTAACGCCTCTTTCCCTGTGCCTCCCGCTCCCAAATAATGACACAGAGGCCTGTTATTAATTATGAATGCTTGGCCATAGCGTAGGTGTATTCTCAACTGACTCCTGCAAGTTAAACTAACCCATTTATATTAATCTGCATGCTGTGATGAGGCACTAACTCATCTCCCCAATGCTCATCCTGCTGTCTCTAACCTGGCCTGTGACTCTGCCTGCTTGCCCTTGGTCTCCCTCTCTCCACGGAAGTCCCGTCTATCTCTCCTGCACAGCAATTGGCCATTCGGCCTGCGCTTTGTTACACCAAGCACAGCAACACATCTTCACACCATGGGCAGTATCCCACAACAGAGAACCCTTGGTCTGTGTGAGAACGTGGGTGGGCAGACATGGATGTGTGAAGAGTTGTCTGTAAATGTATGATGACCGTCTGATGTACCAGGATTGTTTCCATCCTCAGCCTCACCCATCACCTAATCCATAATGAGAACTCAAGCTGCTTTATGTCAGCGTGGGCCTGTTGCCTCTATTTGGCAAAATAACCCTGTGAATGCAGACATTCCACTCAAAGCTTGCAAAGTTGGCATCATGTACTAAAATTCCTGTGACTGAGGTGGTCATATCTAGGATTCTCTCCCAGTATGTAAGTCAACTTTTACCTTTTACAGGGACAAGAAATGTATGACTACTTTTATGCATATTTTTGTTTTTCTTTTCATGCATTTAGAAAAATCTTCATTGGCCTTTGTGATCCGACCCATGTAGATAAGACCTTACATATTTAGTATAGTGTGTAACCCTTGTACTAATGGAAACAAAACAAGTTCAATATTTCTAGACCAATGTGGCTGTCAGTTTCTATAATGCCAACTCAACACAGAAAATTAGGATGCGTTTCTCCAAAATTGACAACATAGCCTAAATTTCAATAAAAAGGCCAATGCTAGCAATCTATCATGCGGTGATAGTAGCAACAGGTTTTCTGGATCTGCAGTCATTTGAACAAATTTCTACAGATACCCAGCATACTCTATTAAAACAAACAAACAAAAAAAAAGGTTAAAAATATCCCAGAGAACAGTACACAGTTCTGTTATGGTTATGTATGCCTTTCTGTGGTGATAATTTAATTTTGTCAATGAAAGAGAGCCTGCCATGAGTATACCAGAGCCTATCGAAAATGCAGTTAAATGTGCTTTGTATCCAAAAGCCCAACTGTGCATGTTGCCATGACCACTACGTTAGTGTTAATAAGAGCATTTCTAAACAGGCATGCACACATCTGTGGCTGTGCTTTTCTACAGAGAAGTTTATGTTTGCGCAGACAGACTTCATGTGAAAGTCAGCAACGGACTCTGTGGCAAGCCTCCATGGAAACTTTTTGTGCCGGGCTAGAGCCTATCGGCTGCCTTTTCTGCAGATGTTTGGAAGCAGAGAGACTGAACCATCCACAGCAATGCTCGGAATCCTAGCTTCAACATGAGTATCGGCTAAAAGTGTTTTCAATTGTTCTTAAAGTGAATCTTCAATCCGGAGAGTCTAAACTAATTTATCTAAGTCGACGGGTAGGAACCAGGCTCTACTATTGTTTTTAAGGTCACAAATCATCTGTGAGAGGTAATTGTCAGGCATGAGCATATATCGGAAACACCTGGGGGGGGGGGGTTAGTGACAGTCCTGGCCTTCACACCCAAGAGTGAGCCCTTCTAGCAAGTTCTCAAGTTGTGGAACTTTGAGAATCACTGACTTACACCACATCCGAGTGGCAGCCGTTCTTGACCTGCCATGATCTCATCTCCTGCAACGGGAATCAAACCAGCCACATCCACATTGCTGTAGAGCTATATTCAGAAAATAATCTGAAGTCACTGTGAGGGATGCTATAAGCACAAGCCTGTTGCTACCCTTCACCTTGGGAATCCTGGGGACCAAATGGAGTGACTTCTAGAACGCCACAAGAAGCATTGAATGACACTGTTATGAAAGCAGCAGCAGCAGCCCCAACAGTTGGAATAGAAGTGATGGTTTCTGTAAAAGAAATTGTACCTCGTGGGAATGTGAAGGCATGGTCCTTTCAGCGTTACAAAAATAACTAAAGTGACAGAAAGTAGGAGTTTCCAAGGAGGCACCAATAATTATTCAAAGCACCATAATTAAACCCAAAAGGTTCTCGCTATTCATTTACTGTAATCACCCAAAATAGACCTTCAGTGGTGGTTCTTCAAACAGCCACTGCAGAGGAACCAATTATGGCTCTCATACATATGTTAATGAAGAGGTATTCGAGTAGACAAAGCCTCAATCTATAATACAATTTAGGAGCATGTATATAACCAGTACATATTAAGAGCCCAAAGGAGAAAGACCACATTATAATGTCTGTGTTTCTGTAGCAAAATGGCTAATTTCTAACAATTGGAAGTCACCTGTCCATGGCCCCAGATCCTGAGAAGTCCACGACACCAGCATGGAATGGACATCTGCCAAGGCCCTACATGCTACCTCATCCTGTGGTGGACTGAGAAGGGTAAGACAGTACACATGCTAGAAAGGACATCTCCCTTTTATCAGGAACCTATTCCTGGGATAATGGCATTGTCTAATCATGAGAGTATAGCCTTCTGGAGTTTGAGAAGGAGCATCCGGGCTGGAGAGATGACTCAGCTGTTTACTGGTAGGTTCAAAACCAAGGACATCAAGAAAAGAGGTCCCAAGCTACATAGTGAAGTAGAAGTGACCTAGACAATGACCTTTAAAGGTTATGTAGTGTTCACTGGATGCCAGAGGATATGATGGGGTGGGAAGCAGGACTCTTAGGCAATCGACACTTCTCCAAAGAAGCAGGGTGTGGGTCTAGCTCCTGTGGCTTCTCAAAGCACCATCTGCTTACAGGTTTGTCTCAGTAACAGAGAATGCTAACCTAAAAGAGCACTGAGTGAACACAGGCAGAGCTGCCTGGTAAAGAGCATCAGCGTGGATAACCAAGTACTGCCCCCAAGTGGTAACAACTTCTGCTTACAGCTCCCACCTGCAGAAAGGTCAAGTTCTTGTTTGTCAACTTGACAGTAGCTGCCATCAACTAAAACCCAAGCTACTGGGCACACCTATGAGAGACCTTTCTTGATTGGATACTTTGAGATTGGAAGACCAACCTTAAATCTGGGCCACACCTTCCTCTGGCAGCCTCTATAAAGGATAAAGAGGTGGAGATAAAGCTTTTGCTCTTTGTCTGCCCTTAGTCTCACTGGCAAGGTCATGCCTTCACTGACATTAGAGTCTGCTTCTTCAGGATTCTGGTGTATACTGAAGACGGGCTGAGATATGCAGCCTAATGGACTGAACAGTGCTACTGGATTCTTGGACTTCCTGTTGGGAGACAGCTGTTGTGTTGACTGGACCACAGCCTGTAAGCATATATATATAGTATTCATTCTATCAGTCCTGTTCCTCTAGAGAACCCTGACTAACACAAACGTCTTCAGTCCAAATGGTTGCACTGAAGGGAATGGGTGTCTATCTGTGTCTGTGTCTTGGGCCAGGTGATGGAGGTACTGGGAATTTCCTCTCTTGTGATCTTAAAAAAAAAAAAAAAAAAAGTAATATAAACATCATTTTTGGTGCATGGCTTAAGATACCCTTCAAGAAGGATTGGAGATGGATAAGGATTCTTACCAGTAAGCTTTTCCTAGGTTTGTCTTTCAGGGTTTATATCATGTCGGCAATGTTTAAGCACAGAAGAGCTGTGTCTTAAAGTGTGAGAGGAGAGTAAACAGAGCTCGTGGGGAAACCAGAGCTAAGAGTTAAATGAAAAGCTCTCCATCACTGGAAATGCTTGGGTAGCCTGATTAGTTTATTGTGAATATTTTATGTTGAGAGAGTGCCGATGCTAATTGGTCCGTGGGATGTTGGTACTGTGAAATATTTCTCCCATAATGGTCAGAACTCCTACCAGCCTCTGCACATGGCGGAGCTTGCACCTCCTTCTGCTCTCACTCACAGGACAGCGTTGTAGATGGAGAAGGTGAAAGATTCGGTTATGGCTGAGTTCTGTCCCCAGCACAGAGTGTTAGCGGTGGCTTTGTGGGACTATGTTCCGGGCGCTGCCTGTGGGACACCTGACTTTCTCATTTAAGTGGAATATGAATTGCCGTCTCTTTACACCCACCGGCTATGTGAACTTTTACATTCTTTGCCGTATTTGACCTGCAGTAACAGAACTCGGTAGTGTCAGAGAGGATGTCACCTGATGAGCCAACAGGTCCTGTGCTATGACCTCCCCTCCCCTGCCACCCAAGAGTCCCTGGGGCAGCTAGTCACGTGGCTATCACTGATGCTGATGTGGATGTTCTCTCAGATTTTGAAGTAGATGAAATTATCCTTAGGTCTGAATGCCCGCAGACACCCAAGGTTGGAGGAGCGGAGAGGAACTCTCCCTCCCTTTAAAGGAATAATTCCCCACGTAGCTTCTAGCCATCTCTGAGAGAAAGACAATTTTTCTCCTGTATGTGTCAGGGTTTGACAGGCAGTGGATGAAGGCATATACTGAGACCCAGGAGCAATTGGAGGCAAGGGGCCAGAGAGCACAGGCAAGTCTAAAGCTGGAGCTCCTGGCAGCAATCCCAGGCAGAGTGAAGTTAATGACGGATGAGAGTCATGGAAGCAAGCACAACAAGTTATAAAAAAAAAAAAAAAAAAGGCATCCAGACAAGCATGAAGGCTGAAGAGAATTGATAGCAGAATTGAGCTTGGATAGAAAAGCCCAGAAATTTACCAAGAAACTACAATGCTGAGTGTGGATGACTTGGTAAAAATCTAACAAAAGGTCCTGGAGAGATGGCTCGGTAGTTAAAGGCACATTCTGCTCTTTCATAAAACACAAGTTTGAATCCCAGCACCCATCTCGGGCTAGAAGTTCCACAGCCATCTGCAACTCCAGTTCTAGGGGGTTCAATGCCTCTACACGGATTACACACACGAATGTAATTCAGCATAAATAGCGACACATGTGTACCCATCTTATGTGCAACATGCTCAGTAATAGAGTAGTTATGGGATTAGAATGGGCGCCTGCTGTGAGTAAATGAATGAAGAAAATTCAGTGTGTGTGTGTGTGTGTGTGTTAGCCATAAAGAAGGAGCAAATGACACCACCTTCCAGAAAATGGACGGGGACCTAAAGAGTACCACTCTAGGCAAGACAAGTCGGATCAGAAGGATAAATATCTAGTTTCCTCACATATGTAGAATCTAAACTTTCTCTTAGAAAAGGCATCAAAGCCGTTTGGGAAGAAAGGAACAAGCAGTTTGAGAGAGACATAGGAGGGTCACGGGGGAGACTATGGGGCTAAGCATATGTACAATGTCATCGTGAAACCCAATATTTCATTGTGAAAAAAAATACTAATCAAAAACTATTAATCATATAGGAAAACCTATATGGACTTCTTCTGCTGTCATTTCATTTTTCCTAAGGATAAATTGGTGGCCAGTGAGAGTAGAAAGGAAGACAGAACCCTCGCTGAGCCTCGCCCTCGCGGTCAGCGAGTATTCTGTAATTAAGGACTGGCAATATAGATGGCTGTTATTCAAGAACTTGTGACTAATGCCTGGCTGGCGTTCCACCACACTAGCCCGTGAAATGCCTGCTGCGCCCAAAATGACTCCTGCAGAATTTTTGACAAGCACTATATATTAAAAAGAGCAAGCACCTGACTTCAGCCCTTTGGGTTATGGGAAAAGAAAAATGCCAACATCATTCCCAAAGCCATGCATAGAGGCGCCATTTAAGCTCTTCCCCTCCCAGGCACCTCTGAAGTTACACTGAACTCTATCCCCCACCCCAGCTCCTCCTGTCCCCGGGTCCCAGCACCGGTCGCTGGGCTGGGGCATCTGGGAAGTTCCCACGTGGTTATTGATCTGCTTGCTGTTCGCCCCCAAGCAGACTTTTATCCGGTACCACATATTCCCACAAGAAGAGTTGGCACTGTAAGCCATTCGTCGGCTTTCTGGTGTCGACTGAGTAGTTTAATGTCTTCTTTCGAGTCAGTTATGCTAAGAGAACTCACAAAGCGATAGTTTGAACTGTGTCGGAATGGCAACATGTGACCAGTCCTGACCTACACAAGTAGCAATTTCATATGCTGGGAGAACTAATTAATGTAGAGTGTTGTTTGAATAGTGCCAGGCACAATGCAAGCTATCAGTCATTGCTCATTGTAACACTCACCCTCTATAAATTCTGCCTTTGCCCAAGGACAGCAAAACCAGGGTCTCTGCGGCCTCTCCCTCTAGTGTCCCCGGGCCAACACTGCACATTGACTGGGAGTCTCTTAGGCACAGCCTGGGGGGGAGGGGGAGCACTGAGTGCCAACCCTATTCCTAGTCTTCTGACTTTGCCCTGCAGTGACGATCAGGATCTTTATCCAGCCTGTGTTAGGATTCCCCCACCCTTCTGTGTGGACACAAGGTTTCTGGCATTTCTCAACCGAACTTTTCATATAACCCTTCTGTGTGGCGGTAACGGCTTAGGACCCTGTCACCCTCTTCTCCTATTGGTTAAGAGGGGTCCGTTGCGTCATTTAGCGACCCAAGAAACGTTAGGTAATTTTTGGTGTCTTAGGATAAAAATATCTGCAGTTCAAAATTTCTAAATTTTGATGTCAAAAACTTACGGGAAAAGTGACAAATAACCTACTTATCTAAATATAACCTATGCAGGGTAAAGAATAGATGAAAACGTCTGTGTGATATGTATGTAGGTAAAGGGACATTTTCCACGGAGACGTATTCTCCACACAGCTTAAAGCATGCATGCGTGGCATGCCTACACGAATGTCACTGGCCCCACCCCAGTGGCAGCCTTGAGTGCCTGCTGTGTGAGCTGCCAGTGCTAGGTAGCCTCTAACTTCTCCAAGGCCATTCTTCGCCGCCTGAACTCTGTCACAAACCTTCTAGGTCCTGCCCTTTGGTTGTAGCTGTGTGCTGGGCTTGCACACAGCTGGGCAAGATTGTAGATGTGTTTAGGAAACAGAATAGTGAAGAGGGTTACCTGAAGCGTTGAAGAATGACAAGATGATAACAAAGGCTAGACAACCGCTGGCTTCTGAAATGAAATGTTGAAACAAGAACTCCTTGCCTCATTTTATTTTTTTAAGATTAAATGATAATAATGACGCTCACTTTTCAAGACTATCCGTCTGGTCTATTAACAGAGATAACAGCTTCTGGCCCTGCACGTCGGGCAGGCTTTTGCATACGTGCAACAAATATCTTCTGGAGTCCCTGCTAAGGTAATAAAATGAATGGCTTCCTGTCACCCTGGCAAAATACACTGGGAATTAGCTCAAAGAAAGCAGCTCTTGATTTACATATTAAATTAATTTAAAGTGGAAACACTTTTTCATACCCTGTTGCCTAAGGGTGTGAAACCCACCCACCCTGCAGAGCAGGAAGAGGGTGGCAGCCAGCAGAGTCAAGCTGCCTGGTATGGAAATGAGTGGGGGGGGGCGTGATAAAATAGCCTACTCAAGATGCTTTGGGAGTTCATTGTTTTGTTCTATTAAAATTAAATGTCCCTTTGCCATCTTCATTTCAAACGCGTAGCTGGATAATTACGTTCTGATCATCTTGCTCCTTTTCCACACGCGGAGAGTTTGCATACATGTCCAAACAAAACCCTGAGTACAAACGTAGCAAAGGAGTGTATTCAAGGATCTGTGTGGTCGTGTATGCTTGAAGAACCTAAGCAGTAGTGACGTTCCATTTGGGGACGCAGAAGGAATGCTAGAGCTGGATTTACAGCCTCCTCGGGCAGCCTCCTCGGGCAGGTTTCTCTTCTTGCTAACCCAGGTTTAGCCCTCACACAGATCACACTCGTTCTGAATTTAAATGTTTCCACATTTGTATCACAAATCTGCCCTGCTCCAAGACACCGTAGTAGTATTCTGCGGATCACTTCACGCTGCTTTCAACAGTTTTGTTGGAAGATTTATTTTGGTTTGTGTTACCTACTTGAATTTCAAAAGACTTGCACTTGAACGTTGCTCAGACAACTAATAAAGTGGCGTTTGAAGACGGGGGTTGGGGGGGCAGATAAGTTCGCTCCCTCCCATTAAATATGAGGGCACTGTAGGCAGTTTCCTGTCCCCATTGCCCGCTCCTCCCAAATAACTGCCGTATATTAATTATAAACGCTTGGCCGATAGCTGAGGCTCATCACTAACCAGCTCCTACAACTTGACGCATTTCTATTCATCTATGCGCTGTCCCAAGGCTGGTGGCTTTTAACCTCTATCCCATTGTGTGGGCCCAACACACTCTCCATCTGGCTGGCCACTCCTCCAACTCTGCCCTTCCTCATCTCATCGCTCTCAGCTATTGGCCAGTCAGCTTGCTCATTAAACCAATCATAGTGACACATATTCACGCGGTGTACAGCACTTTTTGTCCAGTTGAAAATGAAGGCTTTAACATAGAAAACGATATACAACAAAAAAAAATTATTAATTGAGAATTACAGTTACAACATCCAGTCTATTTGTATATGGCAAAAGTAGGGAAAGTACTCTAATATCTATCTTGGTGAGACTAAAGTTTTATACCTAACTTGCTTTCTATCATAACTAAGGAAATCTGTAAGTTTAACTATTTAGCCTTTCACGCCACCAAAGATGGCAGAAGAATGAAATGCTACCTAATGACAGGGACATCAGGCTGTCTGGACAGTCACCCAGAGTTTCTCTGCAACTTTGGGGCATCCAGTTCTGGCCCACAGACCTAGCATATCTGACAGACTTTTCTGTGAAGCAGGAATTACGAAGGACTGTCCTACCTTGTCTTGGCAAAGTTTGGCAGTCACCTATTTTTTTTTTTTTTTTTTTTTTTTGTATCCTGCAGATCCAGTCTGGACAGTATATTGCCAACAATTGAGGCAAAGGCAGTTTCTTTACCCATATGGCTAACTTTTGCCGTAAAAAAAGTAAACTCCTTATAGAGTTTCTTTGATGTTCAACATTTTCTCTGAAGTATATTGTGCTGCCAGGGGCAGACGTGTCTCACTGTGATGAAAAAGCCTTAGGTTATTAAATATATTAAATGCCATATTCTGTACATCTTTGGAGAGTCTGGAGACAAACCATCTAAATATATCTGTGTATGACCTTGAAAACATAACCTGACATGACTATAAGTTTGATAATTATAGATGACAATTAATCGTTATTTTTTAATTATATAATAAATTTTTTAAATGTAATAAACATTCAAAACACAATATCTAAGCAACAGTAGAAATATATATAAAGTATAACAAAATTAACTCTAAGTTTGAATCAATAAACCAAAATTTGTACCGACCTAAAATATTTAAGATTAGTTGGCATTTTTGGATTACAGTAGATTCAACAATCTACGCTTTTATCCCATCATTTCTATATTCCTCTTTTCTTTTCAGAGTGAGATCCTGGAGTGAATCTTTGTTCAGCTTTTTCCTTACCGTTACCAATAACAACTTGTTATCAACATCTCCCCCCCCCTCCAGTGGTCATAAATATCCAGAATACATCCTTTGGGAATACGTCATAGTTCGCTAGACTACTTGCTGTTGCTTGGGGTACTGGTAATCTTTGGGGGAACCTTGAAGAAATCACGTTTTTGGCTGGAATAGTTTGTGAGGCTGCCACCAGCCTTGAAACTTTTCTGGATGCTGGATCACCAGGGCCATCTGTTTTCAATGTTGTCTTGTCTGGAAATATATGAACTCTTAAAGAAACCATACATTACAAGTATGACACAAGTCAGCTAAAGATGATTTTTTTTTTTTTGTTTTATGTTTGAGCAGAGGCTGACTTTCTCTGCCCTAAGATGTCAAGACTGGGAGGGCTTTGCTAGAACTTGGGCCGGAAATGATAGACTAAGTGTCATTCTCTGGAGCTCACTGGAGAAAGTTGGGCAGTTCTGCTCTGCAGCTTTCACACACACACTGGTGGGGGCCGTGCAGACTCATCGATGCCACATTTCTGGCTTTTCCTTTGTGCCTTTCCCAGGGGATTTGGATCAAAGTGGTCGGAAACCCTTGGCCTGAGCCAGAATTCTTGAGCCTCGGAGGTGCTGAAATGAGAAGAATTTCTTGGATTCTTGTCATTCATCAGTGACCAATCAATACATGTAAACTAAGCAAGAAGACGTAAGACTCACACGGGCACTTCTGTGGACTTGTCCCTGTGTGTGGATCTCCAGGTAGACCTGAGATCTCCACTAACTCAATGCCCCATCTGTGTATGTGAACAGCAAGACTTGCCCTTGAACCAATCATTTGCCTATGTACAATGCTGTAGTAAGTGATTTATTGATCTCTAAATACTGGATGACATGTGACACCTCGTGGCCTGAGATTTCCATCCCATTGTCCTCGGCAGGTTAGTTTTGACTCATTCTTTAAGATTCGGCCCAGACCTCACAGCAAAGAGCTCATAGTGAACCATCAGACCCTTGGCATTGCCATCTCTTTGCTACCAGAGATGACAGTAGATCTGTTGCTAACTTCCTGAGCTCCATCACTCTTAGCACAAGAAATATTTGCAGAATCCAGGCTCCCCGGCTGTGTAAAGTTTGCATAAATAGTTCAAATGGGTATGAAATCTAGCCAGAGCCAAAGGACTTACAATGTAAGTTTCCTCTAATTATTTTCTTCTGTGGGATTTCCATCTATTGTTCAATTAGACCTAAGTTTTATGACTGTAGGAACTATGTGTGTGATTTGGTACAGGGAACCAGATCTATCTGGTGTATACAGTACACGCATACTGTAAGTGCAAAGCTCAGATGCTCTGTTGACTCTGGTTCTCATTCTCCTGGATGACAAACGTTGACTGACAGCTCTGCTGCAGTGATTATGAACAGGGCTTATTAATGTTCAAGATTATATTGACATTCTACAATGAAAAAATGTGGTTAAAGCTTGCGACTTCATTTCAATATTAGATTCACGTTCTTTCCAATCACTGAAAGAAAGTCTATAAAGACCCCATTATGTAAATCCTACAAGTAACAAAGGCAGTATGTTTAGCCACCCAGACTTCTAACAGTTATGGATTCTTGACACATTGATGTTGGAATTATTATTAAAAAAACAATATTTAGATATTTGAATATCCCCTGTTAATTTTCATGGATTGTAAACTAAGTATAATTTAACATATATTGCTATTCTCTAAAGTTAATAATTATGTCAGTACATGAAAACGTATATTACAAAAACACACAATAAAATCTGATCCATATTTCAGTTTTTACTCATATAGATCAGCTCATTAAGTAATTGAAAGAAAAAATGGCTATAATTGTTCAGGTGTTTTTGTTTAAAAATGGTGGTGAATTTTAACCTATCCATGACTTAGTTCATTCAAGCTGCTATGAGCAAGCACCATTGACTTGGTAACTTATAAACAAGAGAACTTCATTTCTCACAGTTTTGGAGCCTGGGAAATCCATGGTTAACATATAAGTAGATTCAATGTTCAGTAACAGCCAATTTCCTTACTTGTAGATGATTTTTTTTTCTTTTCTTATTCTTTTCTGTGACCTCAGTTAGTAGAAGGAATGAGGAACAATCAACTCTTGAGTAATTTTTTTTTTTACAGCCAGGATAATATTCATGAGGCTCCCTTACCATGGTGAGATGGCTCAGCTGGCAAAACCTCCACCGGAACCTGATGGTCTGAGTTCTGAGTTCAGACCTCAGGTCCCAAAATGGGAGGAAAAGAGACTCCTGGAAGTTATGCTCTGCACACTGTGGCATGAGTGTGCCTGCACACACACACACACACACTCACACACTCACACACTCACACACTCACACACACACTCACACACACACACTCACACACACGCACACACACACACTCACACACACACACTCACACACAGTTGTTAAGGACTCTTTAGACCATCAACTTGGAGCTAAAGATTTCAGCATGTGATTTGGGGGAATGCAAATATCCTGTTTGTAATAGTATGAGACAAATGCTTAAAACATTATTTAATATATTTTGCTGTTGTAGAATATTGTAGCTTTTGAAAACTAAATCCAAGATGATCACAAAACATTTTCTAATCTAGAATGACTGCAAATTCTCATCAGCCTGCACAGTTTGAACAAGTAGTTATTTTAGGGGCTCTTATTGTTGTGTCTGACTTTATTTTTATATTTAATGGCTTGCCTGTCAAGTTACTGTACGTGTCTCATTTCACATTCTTACGAAGTGACAGGAACTTCAAAGTTTTAAAATAGCAAGTAGAAGGCTAGACTAGAAATATCTATACAATGAGAACATTTAACCAGAAAATACTTTTGTACCACCTAATGGGCAATTAGAACATCATTGACCTACACAATCCCAGTGGATTTTTATGAAAATGTCTTAAAAATGACTGCTTTGTAAAGTAAGATCTTATTTTATTTTATTCATTGCTTCTGAACAATATAGAATGCATCATCCAGGAAACTTATTTTAAGCTGCTCAAATGAGACACTTGAATGACTGTTTCTTTAGATATACTCAAGGAACAGACCAACAGCAATAAATATTCCTTACATTTAATTATTTTGAAGTAGTTTCTTAAAACCCTCTGAAATATGATTTCTAGCCTCCGATGGTTTATTTCTGAAGAGTGAAGGCTCTCTGTGTGCCTTATCAGATCTCAGTGACGGATCTTAGTTTGGGACTTGGATGCTGGCTACCCTCCAGAAGCCAACATTTAGAAGCTTGGTTTGGTGATGCTTGGAGGTGGAGGCCTATGTTTGATGACTAGAGTCTAGTGGGAGGTTCAGATCATCCCAGGCACATCCAGAAGGGCTTATGGGATGGTGACCTCTTATGCTTCTGTACCCAGCCGTAAGGTAGATGAGCTGCCTCTGCTCCCCAGTCCCATCTGATGTACTGTGTGTGCCACAGCCCCAAGGCCGTGCACCCGTTAGTCCTGGAGTGAAACCTCTAACACTGTGAGCTAAAACAAACCTGCCCTCCTGTTGAGTTACCACTGGAGCGAGTCCTACCATTCTGCTGTAAAGCGTGCACTGGGCAGGTGAGATGGCTCAGCAGATAAAGGTGTTTGTTGCCAACACCCGAGTTCAATCCCCAGAGTCCACACAGAGGATGGTGAGGACTGGTCTGTGCCAGTTTTCCCCTGACCTCCACATGCTTGCCATTGTGCACACCCACACGTGTGTTCACACACATACACACAAAGAGGTAAATAAATAATGTGATTCTTTCAAAGAATGGTGTCTAAAGACAGTGGTCCTCAAGTACATGGCTTCTTAGACATTTTCATGTTACTAAAATCATTGGGAGCCCTAAGGAACTTGCTGGCTTCACTGATATTAGCAAATACTTGTGTCATCACATGAGCATCTACCACCACTGCCAAATGTAGACAGTCTTTAGTTTAATACTATGAAAAGAGATAACGATTTCCTTATGACCTAGGGATGTATTGCAGCATAAAGTCCAGTTAATTGTTTCTGTGTTTGTGGGTGTTTAACTTATCTAGTCCCTTAGTTAAGCCATTTGTAATTTCAGCTTCTATAATCCTTTCCTCTTAGGATAATGATCCATATATTTACTGTTCAAATTAATTAGGATGCTTTATTTGTCTTATATGCTTCATGTTTCAAGGCATATCATCGTACACTACGGTTACAGTATTTGGTGAATAGTTTATAACTTTTGATCTATAAAAAAATGTAAGGTCACTCCATACTGAAGTTTGTCACGTTGTGATTGTAACTCTTTAACCGTTTGCAGTGTCTTACCCTTTAACTTGAGATACTCAACTATTTGAATGCTAAGTCCATCAATAAGAATGTGAGCTAGGTGTGTCTGTGAATATCCTCAGTGTCAAAACTACTTTAAATGTGTCAAACAGTAATTTTCATTCTATTTTTCTCCCTCCAAAATTTGAAAGACAAATAAACCATATCCACATCTGTGATGATTGTTTTGACAATAGGAATGGTAATTTGATTTCAATATTTATATGAATGCGCAAATATTCCTGTATTATTCAGATGATCTATGAATAGTACATTCTGTCGAAAGAATGTAAGGCCTAAAGGCACAATTACAACTTTAATTCTAATTTCCTCCAGGGAATTTTACATTTACATTACAAAATATTGTTTCATTTTCATCTGGTGTTTTATAAATTATTGTTTGAATGGAGACAAGGTGCTTGGATGCAAAGAAAATTAGATCAGGAATTGTTGAAATCTGTAGCTTGCTGCAGAATGCAAAGTGCTAAGCTTTGGAGTTCTGACTTTTATCCACTCTCATTTCATAGACGATGTGTTTTAGCTCAACAAATCACCCTTCCTTCCTGGACATTGAGCTTCAGCTTCCTTGTCTGCGGATAGGGGCGTGTTGAAGGGTTGGCAAGATTGACACACAAAGCATCTGTGTGGGGCACGGTACACAGTGTCTGGCTCTTCCCCTTGGCATCGGTCCTGGCTCCATCATGAGTTTTGAGATACCGGACCGGTAGCAAACTGCAAAGGCACCAAATTAGTATTTATAACTAAGAGGCAGAATGAGTAAATTTTAAATCCCCTTTCAACACTGCATTTTCTATTTCTGTATCTGATTTACATTTTCCCACCATTTCTATCTTCTTGAGTTTGCTCACTGTGAAGTCTTTCAGGGTTATCATCCACCTCCGTCTCCACACGTCAGGCATTGCAAATCCCTCCTGCTTGTCCACATTTTCCTTGTCTCCTGAGACGGAAAGCTCCTTAGGCCTGCTGTGGGGACGTTAATAACGGCACTCAGGGTGTGGACCCGGGTGATTTTTGAGGGTTTGAGCCTAACCGTGTTGACATAGCCAGATAACACTCATAGTAAGACTCTGTGTCAAAAAATTCAATAAGTAAATACTTTCTAGAACTAAAGGAGGTATCTTCCCTATGTTTGCCTGCTGAGAGATACCTGTATCTGGTGTTCAGTGTATACATCCTTCATTTATGACAATTCACAGAGATTCTTTTTAAACATTATTATGGCACAAAATAATATGTCATTGGTAGAAACCATGCTTGACATTTAAAATTTTGACATTTTTTCTAGTCTAATGATTTCCAGTGAGATTTCTTTCATGATGCTGAGCCAAGGTAGGGAACCCTGGTTCCCACTCTGTTCCACAATCATGAGAAGAAACAGCAATGCTCTGCAGGTCCCAGTGGCCAGGCTAGGGTGCTTGGGTAGGTTTGGTGAGCTAAGCACACTTTTAGCTGAGGTTAGTTTTTATTATGAATGAACAGATAGATGATCCCAACTGTAGACAGATGGATATGTGGACAGTACATCTGTTTCCCTGGTAACTCAAACAGTAGTAAAGCAATAAAAATGTAAGGCCTGGAGTATAGGTCTCTAACATGAAGGTGTTGGCAGGGCCACACCCCCTCTAAAACCTGTAATAGAGACTCTGTTCTTGTCCCTTGTTGCTTCAGATATTCTGTAGTAATCCTTGGTGCTCCTCGGCTTAGAGATGCATGGAGTCAAATCTTTATTGTCACAGCTGTTCTATCTGTGCGTCTTGTTCTTCTCACAGGGACACCGGCCTTCCAGGGTTGGTGGACCATCATACACTGTGGTGAATTCTTTACTTGTCTTATCTGTAGCAACCACTTCCAAATAAAGCCACTCTGGAGGTTCTGGTTCTGCTTTGGAAATGCCTCTTTGACTGAGAGGGAACTTCTCCTAGACCAAGCCCTCATCCCTACTCCTCCTCATCCTCTTCTCTGCTGGCGTCTGGCTTTTGGACTCCCCCAGTACTTGAATGGATACACGACTACTACTTGGGTTGTCCAATTTTCACAAGAATCCTAACTCAGTCTAATCAGAGTCTTTCATTAATCACCTTCAGTATCCACCAAATTCTGTATTTTTTTTTTCAGCTGTGAGGATTGAACTGAGTATCTCATGCATGCCCTACAAGGCCAGTCTCTGCCACATGAAAGGCTGTCTTCAAAGAAAAGAAATATGAGCACACAGGCGGCCTAGCAGTTAGGAGCTTATTGCTCTTCTAGAAGACCCAGGTTCAATTCCCAGCATCCACATGGCAGCTCACAACTATCTGTAACTCCAGTTCCAACGAATCCAATGCTCTCTTCTGACCTTCACATGCCCTATATGGAAGCTGTACAGGCAAAATACTAATACACATTAAAAATATAAAGTAATACATTTTAAAAAAGAAAATGAATAAATCTGTTCAACATATTTAAAGCTAGGAGTCCGAGATTCATACTCAGTGAGGAAAATAAAATAGAAAGAGGTAGAAACAGGAAACTTAAAGCTCAGTGGAGAAATAGGGGGAAGAACCCAACCATTATCTATCCTGTGAGATGAGGCTCTTACAAGATCAACTGCAGTTGCTCTTCAGGGAGAAGGGGGAAATGCATTGCACCGTGAATCCTCGGTGACAGGGCTTGGTTCTACCGTGATTCTGAAAGTTCAACCTTCCATCAGATGTCTCAGAAATTACAGGCAACAGAAATAAAGTGGAACGGATGCCTTTGGCATTTCCTACTTCCTATTGGAGTGCTTTATCTATGCACAATTATTGTAAAGTGCCAAAGCCCTTGGTTTTACCTTGCCCTATCATTTTGTACTTAATAGGGACTGTGACGGTGTGAGTGCTGCCCTCAAATTATACATGCACGGAGGTGATTTTATTCATTTCGTTCAGTTTGCCCTTGATCATTGTATCCATTCACAGAACAAAATACAATAGGCAGCTGGGGTGGGGGGTAACATTTCCAGAGAGGCCTGTAAAACACTAGGCAGGCCACCTTTGAGATCACAGTTCTGCTATTTCTTACATTTTTTTTTTCCTTTAGAGACTATCAAAGAGCAAATAGATAATTTTCTACTTACACAATGACTACCTGCTGATCACATAGAGGGTACTGAGATGTGACCCTCTCCACAACAGCACATAGAAGGATTTGAGGGTCCACACACGCTACACCACTAACCGCCCGTTGACTGAGGCCAGGCTCTTATTACTCTTCCATATAAGTTGACCCTGGAAACTTCTTTGATTCTTCAGGTGTTTAAGTTGTGAAGTTCTTCACAAATTCCAGTTATTAGCTGCTGCTATGAAGTGTAGTAGGGAAAGGGCGTAGGAAAAGACCTTTTGTCTTAGCTAGTCACAAAGCTTACAGAATAACTTAGTTGTCTTATATTATCCTAAACTGTCCTTGCAAGGTTGTCTGCAATTTTTCATTGTGCTAAAATAAACCTCACATGAAACCTCATCATCTTATTCACTCTAAGCATATGATTCTGTGACATTAAACATATTCCCATTCTCTCCAGCCATCGCCACCATCTATCTCCAGATTTTTCATCACCCAAACAGGAGCACTGTACCCCGTAAACCAATGCCCTCTCCTTCCTCATATGGTCCCTAGAAACCAATATTCGCCTTCCTATTTTTAATAATTTGACTTCTCTAGCTACATACTATTGAGGGATTCATGAGTATTTGCCCATTATCATGGTTTGCATATACTGTAGCAATACATCAGAATTTCTTCCCTTCATCATATCCAACTACATAAAACTGGACAATACTGCTTTACATCTATGTGTGACATTTGGCTGGTCCGTTTGTCTTTCCATGGACACTTGGGCTGCTTCTTCTGTTTGGTTGCTATGAATACTGCCTGTGTAAGCATCTGTGTATATGTCTGTAAGACCTTGGTTTCAATTCTTCTGGCACACACTCAGAAGCAGATATGTTAAACCTTATTAAGATTTAATGTTGGGTACATTAAAGGACTCGAGATTGTTCTGCATTGTGACCACATCTTTTACATTCCAGCCATCAATACATCAATACACAAGCTTTTCTGGTGTGTGTGTGTGTGTGTGTGTGTGTGTGTGTGTGTGTGTGTGTTTAAATAATAGCCACACTAATAGGCATGATTAAGTTGTGTCCTTTGTTCATTTTAAATATGCAATGTTTGAGCTACAGAAGCTCTCTACATATTCTGCATATAAACTTGTTAGATACAGGAATTGGAAATATTTTTATTTCTGTGGATTGCCTTTTTAGTCTACTGATAGTGCATTTTGATTTGCGAATGATTTTAATTGTGATGGAGCCCAGATCATCTATTTTGCTGCATATATTTTTTATATATCATTCTTCAAAAATTATTGCTAAATTCAATGTTCTCCCCTTATTTTTCCTAATAGTTTTACAGAGTTATGTCCTGTGTTTGTGACTTTAACCTGTTTGAGGTGAATTTTACACTTGGGTCTTTTGAGTATGGATGTCTAATTGGCCAAATATCATTTGGCGAAGGGTCTTTCTTTTTCTTATGGCATGGTCTGCTGAGAAATGCTTGGCCATTTGTATAAAGTTACTTCTGTTGCATTAGTTGTGCATCTGTCTTTTTGTTACTACCACACTATCTTGATTGCTATAAACTTACAAGCTTCGGGTTGTTTCTTTGTTGCTGCTGTTGTTTAAATAGGGTTTCTCTACATAGCCTTCTCAGCATTAAAGGCTATCCTGAAGCTCACCGTGTAGACAAGGCTGGCCTTGAACAAACACTGCCTCTGCCTCCCAAGTGCGTGCAATGCTCACTTATAAGTTTTAAAATCAGGAAGTTTGTAATAACTGCAACCTTGTTCTTCCTTTTCAATATTGTTTCAGTTATTTGAGAAATACAATGCATTTTTGAAAGGATTTTTCTATTGACAAAAAAAAAAAAAAACCATTGAATTTGAATTGTTATAGTAGTTGCCTTGGCTGGAATTATTTTGGGCACTGTGGATATTTTCATAATAGTAAGTCTTCCAGTCCACAAACTGAAGGTACTCTTCTATTGTCCTGTTTTCAGAGCCTTTTTTAATTGACTAAATTAGTTCATTGACTATTTTACACATGCATGAAATGCATTGTTTGCTCTTTCTCGCGTTCCTGTCTTTTTGTTTTGGTTTGTGGCCCATGCCTTTATCCAGTGATGTCTGCAGAGCCATAAGCTTGAAACTATCTGCTGGCGTCCTGTGGGTTCACTTTTGAGTTCAGGAATGGAGATAATTACTGTCCAACGTGTAAGTTTTCTGCCTTCTTCGTTAAACTTATTTGCATTTTATCTTAATGATATTATAAGTAAAACTATTTTCTTTTAAGTTAATATACTTTTTGGCTTTGCAATTCGACCAATTCTCTTGCAGTTTTTAGAAAATCCCACTGTGCAGGCCAGGTGAGCCTCCTACCCTTCTATGCCATAAAGAAACCAGTTGGAAAGCGCAAATGCATCAAAGTCCATCCTCATGTACTTACGCCAGACTTTACAAACGTTGACTTTTACCTACACCCAGATCATGTTATGGTTTACTTGAAATTAGTGGAAGAAATAGGATAGAGACCCCGTAACATACCTCTGGCCTTTGAACCTCACCTTTGGACTATATGCATATGACTATTCAATATAATTTCTTATACAGGATTTAGGCCCAGTACATTCCATCTTCTCCCTACGCCATATTTCTCATCTGACAACAATGCTCTTATGATTTTGGTGGAAGTCAAGGGAAAGAAGAGATGAGGAGATGTGGTTTTCACCTAATTGAGCAAGTTTACAACTCACCTGTCATTGAAAACTATAATATTATAGCCAAGGAAAAGGCAATCGTTTGAAAGAGGTGGATATCTCCTCTGCATCAAGCTGAGAAACATCAGCCTGGGATGCTCATGTAAACCAGAGATGCTCTGCCATTTGCAGAGGTTCAGAAGGGCACCCAAGCTCTTTCTCCCGCTTGCTTTAATGTGGTTTCTTTTGAGTTTGATGTATGTAGTACAAATAAAAATCATGCATAATATGATATTTTCCTTTTGGACTATAACCTCCAGGTGAGAGTCGGTATTTTTGAATGAGTGATTCCACACAGGAGCGCTGCAAAGCTAGCCTTGTGACCTTTGAGCACTACTTGTCATTTTGTAGGATGATTTGTTTCAGAACAAATTGGATTTTTTTTTTTTTAATGAACACAGTAGCCATTTCTTTCTTCTGGTAGAATAAAAACACTTGCTTAACTTGCATGAGATAGCCTTACAGATGCTGACAGCAGAAGATATATATATATAGGCATGATGGGAGATGTCATTCTGTATATATGTTTCTCATACTGGTTAATGAATAAAGCACTGTTGGCCAATAGGAAAGGAAAATAGGAGGGACTAGGAGAGAAGGAGGAAATAGGAAGTAGTAAGGAGGAGTCAAGATGGAGAATCTGGAGAAAGCAGAACCGCCAGCTGCCTCTTGCTGGTAAGACCACGTGGAAATACATAGAAATGGGTTAATACTTAAGACAGAGCTAGCCGATAAGAAACAAGTAACTGGCCAAAAGAATTATATCAAATACAGAGTCTCAGTGTGTTATTTAGGGCTGGTGCAGCGGTGGGACAAGACAGGGCGGCGGGTGGAAAAACTGTACGCCTTACATAGGCATCCTACAGTGGGTTGTTCCGAGTGGCAACAACCACACTCTAGGAGCAGTGTAATGTCTATTCTTGCTTGTCAACTTGACTATATCTGGAATTAGCTAAAACCCAAAAATAGAGGCCACACCTATAAGGGATTTTTTTTTTTAAATTTAAAGTAGATAGATTTACTTTTAATCCAGACTTTAGCAGTAGAAGGTCAGACGGATGCCTTTCATCTGGATCTTGCATCAGGAGGCCATGCCTTTAATTTGACCTACATCTTCCGCCCAATCTCTATTTTTTGTACCCATAGTCAAAAACAACTTTAGATCCCAGTGATGGGAGATGTCATTCTGTAAATATGTTTCTCTTATTGGTTAATGAATAAAGCACTATTGGCCTATAGGAAAGCAGATAGGTTGGACTAGGAGACAAGGAGGATTCTGGGAGAGGTCGTAGAGAGGAGTTCAAATGTAGGATCAAGAAGAGTAAGAGGTCCAGACCCTCTCTCTGGTAAGATAAGACCACATGGAAACACTTAGATTGATAGACATGTGTTAATAACTAAGACGGAGCTAGCCAATAAGAAACTCTAGCCATTGGACAACAGCTTTATAACTAATAGAGTCTCTGTGTGTTACATTGGGACTTAAGCACCTTCAACACGAATACTAAGAACTTCCACTTAAAACTTGAAAAAAGCTTAAAGGATTTTTAAAAACAAAAGAACAGAGACAAGCAAGGCTTCTTGGTACCAGCATTTTTCTTGGGTGAGCTCTGTTTTGCTAGAGACAAGCAGAGACTTGAGTGGCTCCTCTAAGGGAGGTTTCCTGACTCGTCATAATCGGCAAAAAACCACAGGCATTTTTAAGAGGCCTTGCTAACAATTGAATGGTGTATATAAAACAGCTGGCAATGTCTGTGACCACATTTCCAAGCTGGCAGCATGCTGCTTGATGGCAGCATAGACCAAGGCAGTGAGCACAGTTCTCAGTGCTGGTGGTAAATGTACAAATGTACCCCCCCCCCCCCCCCCCCGCTATATTGGATAGATGGTGGCTAAAAACAGCTGTGGCTTTCATTTTAGCAGTGTTGTTTAGCAGATAAAAGATTCCTGGCCAGAAAAAAAGATAAAGATTTACAGTAAAGACAAATTAAGATGAAGAAAAATCTCTAAAGGTTTATAATTTGTTTAAAATATATGTAGTCTTGGGAGAGAAAAAGAAACAGGATCAAGTGGTTTAAAAAAAAAAAAGTAGATAGAGAGTAGCTGGGTGTGGTGGCTTAATTCCAGCATTCAGGAGACAGAGGCAAGCAGATCTCTGTGATTGCAAGGCCAACCTGGTGTACAGAGTGAATTCCAGGATAGGCAAAAGTTATGCAGAGAAACCCTGTCTCAAAAACTGAAAAATAGAAGTAAAAGAAATGAGTAATAAAAAAGCCACATGAAGATGGAAAATACACAGAGTCTGGATACTGTATGCTATTGTGTTGTCTTTGAATTGCTCAGTTGCTAAGGAAGGAACAACTGCTAAAATACACTTGATTATCAATGCTGCTGAATTAATCCAATTTATATATTTTAAAAATGCTCTGACTTCAAAATTTAAGTCTAAGGACAGGTTACTGGGGAAAAGAATTTCTATTTGTTTCCACAGAAAATAAAAAGCTGTGGATTCCTTCCAGACTGATATGATTTGATCAAGCAAGACCCCCCTGAAACAGTGTCCCAGCTGATCCAACATTCAAAACTGCTGGGACAAGACAGCCTTGCAGACAACAGCCAGGATTTCTGCATCTTCTTAGGATTCCCATAGGTATTACATTGTCCCCATCCAGCAAGAAGTAGTTTGGAAAGAACAACACCCAAATTCTCAAATATTGTCTATAAATGTTTGTTTTCATTTAAATGGGGTTGGTTATAAATGATTAATGACCAGAACCAATCTCTTTTAAAGGTCAAAAGGGGGATTATAGTATAGGATGAATACTTTGTTTTGGAATGGATTTTCAGTTATTAATACAAATTAAGGTCAATTTTTCGATAAGTATATTTCTCCTTTTATTTATGTATTGTGTTTACATAGCTCATTTAAAAATGTAACGTATAACTCCACTCACTGAACAACTTTCAACTGCCCTATAAAAGGCTGTTTTGTATCCATCAATGCCCTGGCATACACATGCCACACCATTAATTAAGTAAAGATTGTAGACAGTTACCTATGACTGTCAAAGCTTATACTTAGGTTGATTAGGTTTTCTAGATATATAGACATATATTTCAGTTGGATAGGCATTCTCCAAACCTTTCAAAGACCTACAGAATATGGCATTTAAAATCATTTAGGGTTTTTATTGACAGTGAGGCACAACTGCTCCTGGCAACACCACCTGCGTCAAAAAGGAAGATGGACATTGAAGAAACGCGTTATGGAGTATGCTTTCAATATGGCAAGACTAGCCATTTGGGCAAGTTACTGCTCGTCTTGACTGTTTGATGTTATGCTGTATAAACTGGACATGCAGCACTCACAGAAAAGTGACTGCTGATTCAAGATGGACATTGCTACAGAGATCCTGCTTCATGGAAGAGTCTGCCAGACAGTCTGCAGGACACAGAGAAAAGTGACTGACAAACTGCCAATACAAGAAGACAGTTTAAAGTTTCCTGCTTTGCTGAGGAGTCTGCCAGACTTTTATCTGCTAAACAACATTGCTAAAATGAAAGCCACGGCTGGCTTATGGGCTGGAGATTGAAGATTACAGAAGAACTCTGTTTGACTGTCCAGGCAGTGAATTGTCTCTGTAAGATAAGACCACATGGAAACACTTAGATTGATAGAAATGGGTTAACATTTAATATTTAAGACAGGGCAAGCCCATAGGAAGCTCTAGCCATTGGCCAACAGCTTCATAATTAATAGAGTGTTATTTTGTGACTAAAGCAGCTCTGGGACTAAAGCCGGTAGGAAACTGCTGGTAACACCCCAGAGTCAGTGTGATGGAAATGTCAACTCCACTCACTGTCAATGCCCTGGCATTCCACACGTCACACTACATGTCCCACAGTCCAGTCTCTCAATTCTCAGAAACAGATTTCCTTTCAGAGGCCATGGAAACCAGCACACTCTGAGTGACCCCATCTAGAATGACAGCCATTGTTAGTAGAAAAAGGAAAAACACACCCACCAAAGGCCTCGCATTTCAATGTATTCCACAGTGTGCCCTTCAATGCTGGATTCTCTGTTGCTTCTTGCTGTGTACTTGTACTATCCGAGTCTCATGGGTGCTGAGGGTGCTGAGGGATTTCCAACCCCTACTCCTCCTTCCCACAAAAATAGCCCCTTTATTAGTTTCCTTCCCGTGAGCCCCCACGATGAGCAAGGTCCAGGCAGGCAGCACAGGTAGCATGAGCATAAAAGCAAGGAATAATTGATATAAAACGTAAAGTGTCAGGTAGTTTATGGCTCTTACGCTGATGAACTCTTCTGAACTAATTTAATTTCGCCAGCTTTGTCAGAACACGGGGACAGATTGTTTTCCATTTGGGAAAAAAAAAAAAAATCCCTACACACGAGGCCGACAATAAATCCAGGAGGAGTGAGGCCCCTCGGAGTGTGGTCCAAGAGGAGCAGCAGTGGTAGCTGTGAACACTACTACACATACAAGCTAGCCACGCCCCCTCGCCGTGAACTTCAGTGCTGTTACTACTCCCCTATAAACAAAGCACAGACAGGACCCAAGTGTAAGCTTACAGCTGCGCAAACAAGAAGAAAGTAAACAGTCAGGCTTCGTGTGTGATGAACACTTCCTGCTGCTGCTGCCATGGGAACCCAACACCACAGATGGTGTGTGTGGATGACCTTAACAACAGGGGACTAATATTTGCACTAAGAACTTAACTTGGGCACTGTGTGAGTACATCCTCACAACTGCTCTGCTTTCCTCGTCTCTGATTCAGAAAACAAGAGGGTCAGGCTTAAAAGGGTGGAGGGTTATGAGCTCTTGCTCCTCTTCCAGAGGCCCGGAGTTTGGTTTCCAGCACCCACATCAGGTGGCTCACGAGGGTCTGTAAGGCCAGCTCCAGGGGATCCAATGCCTCTGCCTTCCAAATGTCACATGCGCTCATTTGCATGTGTCCCAGCACACCCACACTTAAAATAAAAACAAATCATTAAAAGAAAAAAATGAGGCTTGGGAAAGTTAGTGTATGCAGCATTTGAACCAGATATGCCTGACTCTGGGACAGGTGTATTCTATGTCAACTCCTCCAGCACACCTGCTAACTAACACAACTGCTTTTGTGAGCTTTAAAAGACGCTTGTGGGGCCTGGAACAATGGCTCAGCTGTTAAGGACACTTCCTGTTCTTGTAGGGGACTCGGGGTTTGGTTCCCAGAACCCACACGATGGCTAACAATCTTCCTGCCCCAGTTCCAGGGGACCCGACGCCCTCTTCCAATCTCCACTGGCACCAGATGCGCATGTGGTACACACACACACACACACACCAAGGGAAAGGCATGTATCAAAACAGCCTGGGAGATGTTAAACCATCACTGGTTGATATCACAGCCCAGGGTGTACAGACATTCTTTAGGAAACAGGCAATCGCAACATTCCTGGTACAGGAGGCGCTCCTGCCCTCATCTTCCCATGAGTCCACGGTCCTGCCCCAATTCTAAATGATATTCTCGTGATTTGACCCAGACTGTCAGAAGTGTGATAAAGCAGAGGAGACTCTGAGGAGCAGGACGTCGCGGTCCAGCTGCCAGTATCGTAGGTAGAACAGAAAATCTGCGAGCTGAAGGGGACTTCCTAGGTCCTGAGCCTGAGGGCAGGTAAAGAGGCTGAGGCCACGCAGCACAGGGAACAGCAGCCCGGGAGCTAAAACGTGCATGGATGTACTGACAGCACCGAGCGACCACATCTCCCCATGGGAGCGGCAAGCCCGTGAGGGCTGGAGAGGGAAGCAGCAGGGTAAAGGCAAGGGCGCCGATTAGCCTGGCAGATCCAGAGCTTTGGGGTTGTGCAGATTGTCCTAGGTGCCTGGCATCGCCCCTTACATCCCAAATCAAAGACGGCGCTTCAGCCTGCTCCCCCATAAACAATGCAGCAGCTCCAGGAACCAAGCCTCTGGCGTCCAGGACTCGCGCCTTGGGTACCCGGGCGCGAGAGAGCACAGCGAGAGACGGTGCCCGGGACACCTGCCCAAAAGCCAAAAGCCAGGACGAGCTCAGCGCCCGAATCGTGCGCGCCCAGGGGCAGGACTGGCCCACGCACATGCACACGCACGGGAGCGCAGGCTCCCGCGCTCCCGATGCAGTGTCGAGGCCGGGCGCTGGCGGGAGCCCAGGAGTCGGGAGCTGCAGGCGGGGCGGGTGCCCGAGGACTGAGCTCGAGCATTCGCTCCCCGGCGGCCCAAGCCCCGCCCCGGCCCCGCCCCATCCCTTCTCCCGCGCGCGGGCTCCGCGCGCCCCATGACGCGCGCGTGCGCGCGCGTGCGCAGGCCAGGGCCCTCCGCGGGCGGCCCCGTAGAGCCGAGGGGAGCGTCCACCCGTAAGGTCCCAGATTAACCCTTTCGCTGCTCGCTCCCTGGAAGAGGCCCGATCGGGTTCCGTGCCTGCGCAAGCGGCGGCGCGCCTTCTCCCCCCCCTCCAGCCCGCACCGCGCATGCACGGGGAGGGGGGGTGGTGGGGGTGTTCGCGGCAGGCTAGATATTCTGTGCTCGTGCAGGAGGAGGGCTGCTACCACCAGGGACGTGCACGACTCCCCCCGCCCCACCCCCTCCCCAAACTCCAAAAAAAAAAAAAAAAAAAAAAAAAAAAAAAAATCCAAAACACTGCCTGCCACCCACCGTGCCCCCGCGTCCATCCCGTCCCGGCCTGCGCGCTGCCGACCGCGGGAGCCCACGGCGAGCGTCTGTGGCTGTGCCAGGCTGCAGGTAAGCGCGGGCCGGGTGCTGAAAGGGCCGGGGCGGGCGCGGGGACGCGGGGGCAGCCGGCGGCGGGCGCGGCGGGGCGGCTGGGAGGAGGCGCGTTCCCGCCGAGCTCGGGCAGCAGCCAGCTGCAGGATGTGGCGGCGCAGCGCGGTGCGAGCGGGATCGGGCGTGGGCCGCGGTTGGGCGTGGGGGCCGGGCGCCCCGGGGGCCGCGCAGGCCGGCGAGCGGGTGGGGAGAGGCCAGGCGGCGGCCCGCGCGCGCGCTCGCTCGCTCCCTCCCTCGCTGCTCGCTCTCTCGCTCGCTGCTCGCCGGCTCGGCGGCCGGCCGAGTTCATGGCCGCCCCGCTCCCGGCGCCGCAGTGCACCGCGGTGGGGGTGGGGACGCCCGAGCCGGGCCCGAGCGCGGCCCGCGGGGCGCCGCCCCTTGCAGCTGCGCCCCCCGCCCCTGACCCCCACTCCCACCCCGGAGCCCACGGGGGCCCCGGCGCACGCTCCCCCGCCTGCGTCCGCGGAGCTCCGGGGAGCCGGCCGCGCGCCGCCCCCGCCCCTGGCCGCGGGAGGGCGCGGGAGGAGCAGACGCGCAGGCCGCGGAGTGCGCGGGGCGCGAGCTCGGGGCTCGCGGGCGGAGCAGAGCGGAGCAGGGCGCGGCGCGGCGCAACGCGGGGCTGCGGAACCGGCCGCATGCCCGCTCCCGTGCTCGCCGCGCCGCCGCCGGGGCTGCCGCGGGCCGAGGGAGAGCCCGGCTGCCGCGCCGCCGCCTGGAGAAGGGGCGCATCGCGGAAGGGACGGTGGCCCGGCGCCGCGCACGGGAGCTTTTGTTTGGCAAAGAATGCTAAGGGCTCGCTGCGCTCGGCGGCGGCTCCCGGGCTGCGGGATGCGGGCGTGGGGCCCCCACGCGCGCACTGCGCCCCGGCTCTCGCGCCCGGCCCAGCCTAAGCCCACTCCCAGGTTGTGCGGTCGCAACGGGGAAGTGGTGCGGCCGCCATTGTCGCAGCTGCTCCGGAATAAGGAGGCGGCTGCGGCTGCTTATGTAAGTTCGCTCCGGGAAAGCCCGGCTCCCGAGATTCCTGTCCGGGAGAGCTGATAGCAAGGAGCTGCTGCTGCTTTGTGGCGTTGTGGGTGTTTGGACTACGTCTTTCTTGTCCCACACCTCCTTACACGCATGCAGGCAATGGCTATCTTCCGGTTTGGCTCATTTGAACTTAGCAGCAATGGGAACATCTCTATAGGGGGAAAAAAGCCGAGCCGATTGGCCCACGACCTCCTATTAAAAAAAAAAAAAAATACACACTAAGCAGAAACGATAAGCTGCACGATGATATGTTGCCATGGCTACTGTAGGGCCACTCTTCTCCAAGTACCATGCCCCCCCTCCTTTTTTTTTCTTTGATTCCTCGGTTAGTGACAGCAGAAGTGTCACCAAAAGGTTCAGAAGGGAATACCCTCCCTCAGGCGGGTTGCAGGCCCAGGCTGCAGGAAGGCCCGGGATGAAGTACGGAGCATCCTTAGAAATCCTCTTACCAGCCCTCACACAGTACACACGAGAAACCCTGCTAGGTCAGAGCTCTGTGGTTCCTACCGAGGGAACTCGAGTCTTTGTGTGACGCTGGACTCTAGTGCACGCAGCCACCTGCTTCTGCTGACTTCTGTAATTGTGGGGTCAGTGCAGGGCATTTTCGTTCTTAGTATATTTGGTCTGCAGGACATAGAACTCTTTAGGTGAGTGTTAAGAATCAAAGAAAATTCTTTGAGCCTTCGTATAGGAAGGGATAGAGGAGAAATTGGAATTTCTCCGCCGCAGTCTTGCGGACAGTTTGTAGTTGTATGAACAGAGTAGCGTGTTTACTCCTTCCCAACCCTCTTCTAACTGTTGGATGTGTGTGTGCGCGCTCCTGCAGCCTTCGCTGTCTTTAGAGAAGCATGCATCTAGACGTTTACAGGTCCTAAAGGAAAAAGTGGAGAACTAGGTACCCAACAGGAAATGGTGGGGGGTGAGGAACACTGTGATATTTTCCGGATCTGTGACACCTGCCACATTTCTGGTCCTTGTGAAGAGCCAGGCAGGATTTCTGCTGGCTTCCCTGTTTTCACCCAGAAAAGTGGGTTCATATGCAAGAGGAAAAATGATAAAGGGTCTGTGGTGTTTGGTTTTTTGTTCTTCTGAACACTTGGTTTAGAATTTGTGGAAGAGAAAAATCTCACTTAGTCTTTATCTTCTTTCCTCCCCTGGTTAGATCTGGCTTGCCCCTGATCAGACTTAGTCTGATCTGAAGATATTGGAGTTTAAGGCATTAAGAAAATAGCCTGAATTGTTCATGGTAAGTATATCTTAGGGTATTAAGGAGTAGAATATTATGTGAAATTTGATTAAAAAGAAACAAGTATCTCTGGTCTGGGGTAGTATACTAGGTTTAAGCAGGTCCCCGATCCCTACTGTACACACACATACACACACACACACACACACACACACACACACACACTCTAGTTATACATTTACAGTTCTGTTTTCCTCAGGCTTCTTTATTGAGTAAAAGTAATACATTTTAAAGTAGAAAGTGGAAAGCACATTGTTGTTAGATCAATTCTTGAACACAATGGTAGGTCTTTCGTGATGGTTCTGAAATTCTTTTGCTTTTGAAAGACTCCAACATTTATGGAGTGCAGGTTGAACCTCCATAAGTCCAAAATATTCAGACTCTTAAACTTTGTGAAGACTGATAAGAAGCCATAACTGAAAATCCTGTACTGTGAAGCCTATTTGAGCCAGGCAGCGGTGGTACACACCTTTAATCGCAGCACTCAGAAGGCAGAGGCCATCGTGGTCGACAGAGTGAGTTCCAGGACAGCTGGGGCTACACAGAGAAACCCTGTCTCAGAAAACCATAGAAAGGGGAAAAAAATGGAAATAAATAAAATATTGAAATACTACATAAATTACCGTCTTGCTATATGGATAAGGTATATATAAAATGTCAACTAGTTTTATTTAGGCTTGGACTGCCATCTCCAACTTATTTCCTGGCGTACATGCACCTACTTCAAAATCTGAAAAAAATCTAAAACTGGACACTTCTGGTCCCAAGCATCCCAGAGAAAGGGTACTTAATGTCTGTTGTTGATGAGACTTAACTGGATGGCTGGAAGGTTGACATCCTGTGATGTGAAACCAGTCATCAGATGTCTTTGGGGTTAGGATTGACCCAACGCTGCTATGGAGAGACTAGAAGACGATACAGGCTGTTGTGGTTACGATGCCCTCTCTAGTCCTTCAGTGGTGGCTGGCTCTTCTCTCAAGGAAATGTCATGCCCAGCCCTGATATTATTTTCCTGGATCCTCCATACCTGAAGTTAGAGGTCACAGATAGGTCTTGTGGGTTTTTTATTTTCTCCTGTGTTTGTGCCGTGTACCCTGTCTGCATGGGTGCTAGCACGTGTTCATAAGTAAGGACATTCCTGCGGAGATCCGAGGCCACACGGTGGGAGGCTTCCTTGGTTCAACCTGGAGTTAGTTCACCGTTCAGCTAGTAGAGCTAGCCGGCCAGCTTTGTTCCAGAATTCACTCGTACCTTCTTGGAATCAGAAGTGACCACCAGGTGCCCACTGCATTTACGCTGGTGCTGGGGGCCCACTTGAGCAAGAGCTTGTACCCAATGAGGTCTCCAGCTCCAGGACTACAGGATTCTTGTCTCTCAACCCTGTAACTTTGAGGTCGGGCTGTTTATCGGCCAGTCCTCTGCCTTGACAGTCTGACTGCCTGTGTTTTTAAATCACGTTTCCTGGATTTGAGCTATAGGAGGTTGAGCAGCTTCCTAACCCCTTTTTGTAAACTGAGAAAACACCTACTTCATATGATGGTTTGTAACCGGGTGTATTGAGACATCTAAGACATAGAGTAATGCCTGGTGTGTGTTTCGTAAAAGCTGCCGTTATTAGTATAACAAGGAAACTGTTAACAAACTGAAAGTACTTCGAAATAGCAATATGGAAATCTCCTGTCTGGGATTATTCTTTTCTGCCTGTTTTGGAGCTGTCTTTAACATGCAGTTTCTAAATTGTTAGGTTCTGAATATGGATTGTATGACTGGGTTATTGTTTGTTTTGTTTTGGTATTGGGAGTACTACACCGTAACTATACTTTGGATTTTTTATTTATTTATTTTTTTGCAGGAGTTTTTCATCAGTATGTCTGAAACCATAAAATATAATGACGATGATCATAAAACACTGTTTCTGAAAACGCTGAATGAGCAGCGCCTGGAAGGAGAATTTTGTGACATCGCCATCGTGGTTGAAGATGTGAAGTTCAGGGCCCACAGGTGTGTCCTCGCGGCCTGCAGCACATACTTCAAGAAGCTTTTCAAGAAGCTGGAGGTGGACAGCTCCTCGGTCATAGAGATCGACTTTCTCCGCTCGGACATCTTTGAAGAAGTCCTGAACTACATGTACACTGCCAAGATCTCGGTCAAGAAGGAGGATGTCAACTTGATGATGTCGTCGGGTCAGATCCTGGGCATCCGCTTTTTGGATAAACTCTGTTCCCAGAAGCGTGACGTGTCCAGTCCCGATGAAAATAACGGCCAGTCGAAGAGCAAGTACTGCCTGAAATTAAACCGCCCCATCGGGGATGCAGCCGACACCCAGGACGACGATGTGGAGGAGATCGGGGACCAGGATGACAGCCCTTCGGACGACACGGTAGAAGGCACTCCCCCGAGTCAGGAGGACGGCAAGTCTCCCACAACCACCCTCAGGGTGCAGGAAGCAATTCTGAAGGAGCTGGGGAGCGAGGAGGTGCGCAAAGTGAACTGCTATGGCCAGGAGGTGGAGTCCATGGAGACGCCCGAGTCCAAAGATCTGGGGTCCCAGACCCCTCAAGCCTTAACCTTCAACGACGGGATGGGCGAGGTGAAGGATGAGCAGACCCCGGGCTGGACCACAGCTGCCAGTGACATGAAGTTCGAGTACCTGCTCTACGGCCACCACCGGGAGCAGATCGCCTGCCAGGCGTGCGGCAAGACGTTCTCGGACGAGGGCAGGCTTAGGAAGCACGAGAAGCTGCACACGGCGGACAGGCCGTTCGTTTGTGAAATGTGCACCAAGGGCTTCACCACTCAGGCCCACCTGAAAGAACACCTGAAAATCCACACCGGGTACAAGCCCTACAGCTGTGAGGTGTGTGGGAAGTCGTTTATCCGCGCCCCGGACCTGAAGAAGCACGAGCGGGTGCACAGCAACGAGCGGCCCTTCGCGTGCCACATGTGTGACAAGGCCTTCAAGCACAAGTCTCACCTCAAGGACCACGAACGGAGGCACCGGGGGGAGAAGCCCTTCGTGTGCGGCTCCTGCACCAAGGCCTTTGCCAAGGCCTCGGATCTCAAGAGGCACGAGAACAATATGCACAGCGAGAGGAAGCAGGTCACGCCCAGCGCCATCCAGAGCGAGACAGAACAGTTGCAGGCGGCAGCGATGGCCGCAGAGGCAGAGCAGCAGCTAGAGACCATCGCCTGCAGCTAGAGGGGACGGACGGACGGACGGGGTCGGGGGACGGACGCTTGGCCTGGGAGGTCGATGCCAAGGTTGCATTGATCGTAACCTGTCGCCACCTTTGACTGCTTCTGTGTTGCACTGGCTGGACCCAAGGCAGAGCCCGTGTCGGTTAGTTACTTTTCAGATTTCTCAAGGCAGTTACGTTCCCACGTTCTGACCAAACGTTGGTGTTTTTGAGGGGGGTTTTGTTTTCTTTTTTTTTTTTTTTTTGTGGTGTCTAGTATTCATGTTCCCCGTAAGCTTCCCCTCCCTTCCCTGTGGTTTTAATTTGAAAGCTCCTCTGTCCGGTTTAAAGTGAGCGGCTTCTGTCCCAAGCTTGATTCCTCCACACTTGCAAATCGGGTGAGCGCGTCGAAGAGTAATTGGAAAAACAACTGATTTCCTCATCGTCCCAGTATATGTGACTTCCGGTCAAAACAGCAGTCCTTAGTAACTGGATACAAGAACTTCATATCCATGCAGAAATCGCAGGCACAGGCTGACCCAGGACACTGTATAAATACGAAACCAAGTTTGGAAACGCGGGATGGTGTTAGTTTTGTGTTTTCCTTCTGTTGATTTTTAAATATCTCTATCATTGTTTTTACTGTCTTCTGTGGACAGTGAATGGTTGCTTTGCTGAAGTGTTTCCTCGCCCTTGGATGATGTCCCCTGTACCCACCCCAAATGCCGCAGGTCTCGTGTGCCTCAGGGTGAGTGAAACCACTGGATGCTGGCAGTGCTGGAACTGAGTTCCGCCTTTGTCCAGTGTGGCCACTCTCCCCGAGGGTGTCTGTGGAGTGAACCAGTAGTGAGCAGAAGGGGAAAGTGACCAAGACAAGGTTTTCACAGATGACAGGAACCCTAAGATTTCCAAACCTAGGTCTTCAAATCCTGGCTGATTGCAGAATTGGTTTTGTATTTAAGATCAAAATGAAGACCAGAACCAGAAGTGATTCTTGAGATGATTTCGTAGTTGACGGGCGATCAAGCTTTGGGGCTGTCTGCCGCACTCCGTTGCTCACAAAGAAGATGCTGACATGAATTTGAGGTCTTTCAAATGTGTAAATAGCGGTGTCGGTCCTACGTGTTTCAAGGAAAAGAAGGACAGCTGCACTTTTTTGTTGTTGTTGTTTATTTTGGTTTTTCTTTTTGCACATTGGATTAAAGTACCTTTCATTGGCAACACACGTCAGACTGTCTTAACCAATATTGGAGATCATCAGACCCAACGTTTATGTTTTCCAAGTATGTTTTATCACTGGCTGCAGTTTTCAGTAGAAGCTGAGACTGCCTTTTCGTAGCCGTAAATCAGAATTATGAACTTTGTTTCAGATCCGGCATACTAAATGTGCTTTTAACGATTTCCTTAGGAGTATATTGAAACGCCAGCGGACTTTGAATTTCGTTCTGTGAGAGAGTGTTAGACGACTGTTTTAGGGTATGTACAGTTGTAGAAAGTGCCAACTTTTAAAGGTCATGTTTGGTTCTTAAGATTTTCTTTAAAAAAAAAATAACATTAAAATGATTTTCATTACATGGCTTGCTGTATTATCACCTGTTACTGCTATTGTGAGAAAATTTTTTATTTTCAGAATTGGTGTACGTGTGTGATATGCCCAAGATTGTCAGGTGGGGATGCTACCTTTCAAATTTTTCTTATTTATCGGTAAGATGTTTTGGTTTAAAATTGATTTTTTTTCCTGAAAGCCCTTTTTCTGTATCGGAGGCAGTCCCGTCGGTGTGTTTCTGCGCTGTAAGGAGGGGGGTCTGGCTGCTGTTCCCAGGCTGTGTTGACCAAAGCAAACGTGACATCAGCTGACATTCTGTTGATAGGTACTTCAACAAACCATATTTTGGGCCTTTGTTTTTGTATATAAAGAAAGTAATACACTTGTCTCCTTCTCGATTGTTTTCTAATGGCATCGTTGTACACATCTAGGTCCATTAATACCTGAGTCTTGGTTTTATAGAGGTGTAGACTTATCATGTAAGAAGTCCCTATAAAAAGCCTGACATCATGTCGGTACCCGGAAAAAACAAAGCAGAGCTTTCAATACTTTGTGTTACGTATTTAGCGTTTGAACTGTTTTGTACATGAAACGTGTTTGTCTTACAGCATCCACCATGGGTGCCAGGCTCCTGTTGGAGTACATGGGGGTTTTTAAAGATGTTTTTAGTGACGGTGGGGTCTTAAAATTGCTTTTCTTGGCCCTGACAGCGACGACAGTCTCTCCTCGTCCAGCTAGCTCTAGTCATCCCCTGTGTAGTAAACATCATGTTAGATTTCTCAAGGGACCCTCCAGGGGCTTAGAGAGTTGCTCCTGGGGCGTGCTGGCCCTGAATCTTTGGCGAAGAGTGGAAAGTGTTGCTACCTTTCCATTAATACCCGTTTCTTTCTGTGCAAAGTGTATGTCCATAGATGTTGTGTTGGTTTTCATGCCAGACCCCATTATATTACGCATTGGATTAGAGAAAATTAATATTAGGAGCTGTAAGCTTAAGGTCGTGACTTAGCTTTTTGTTGCTGTGAAAACACCCAGGAGTCGGCCCTGGTGGCAGAGGTCTGTCATCCCAGCTGCTCAGGAGGCTGAGACGAGATGACAAGTTCGAAGCCTGCCTGCGTAGCTGAAGGGTGGACTCAAGGGCACTCTGAGTGAATGAGGGACACTGGGGATATGGTACAGGGACATCGTGCTTGCCTGTCATGCATGGAATTCAGATCCCTATACTGAGGGGTAGGGGATGATAGGGCACAGATTCAGACACATTTTTAACTGCCCTGAGCCTGGGTTTCTTCCCTTTTAAGGTAATGGTGTGGATTTCTACCTCATTACTTACCATGAAAATTGCACAACTCTGGGTCCCTGTACTTGGCTCTCTAGCAGCACCAAAAATATCGCCTGGGTTTTTATGGTTGGTTTTAGACAGGATATCATTCTGTAACTTGGCTGGCATCAAACTCGGAGACCTGCCTGCTTCTACATCCTCAGTGTTGGGGCTATGGGCACGCGCTAACACATCCCACCATGTCAAGGAGTACTCAGTGAACACAGAAACATGCGTGTACATGTATGTTCTTGTGTACCTGTCAATTCTATAATTGCTGGCTCTGGATTATAGATTGATAAACTCATTTAAAGAGTCTGTAACTGAAAATATCTACAGGAGCAGTGTTTAATCTTGACATTTGTAAGCTGCCCATTCACAGCTCTGTTTTTAAAACATTCATCCTAGAATCTTTTTTTGTTTCATAATCGCCCATCATTTGCCCACTTTTAAGTAGGTCATTGGCAAGTAGACAATTGTACACCCTAGTTTGGTTGACTTCCAAACCTACTGAGGGTACATGACGACACAGCCAGAATTGGAAATTTGCAAGCCATATGTGAAGTCACCCATCTAGAAAATACTTTTATATAATGCTTTTCCAAAGTGAACGTTGTTTGGTATCACCCCTTTCCTGGTTTGCATCAATTCTGAGAGTATCTGTTGTCTCCTTTCTGAAGGGAATAAGACTGCCACCCCAGGATTTTTATTTTAGTTCTGGAGTCTTCTGTTTGCTTTTCTTTAGAGGATATTTTTTATGAATCTCACAGGAAAGCACTTTCTCTGGAGTAGGTTAGAGTCCGTTGACAGTCCTGGGTGGATTCCTGGTGTTTACAATGCCGGTCATTGGGCTGGGTGCTAGGAACGCAACAGTGAACAGGACCCCCGTTCCTCCTGTCCGGAAACAAATGCCTCACCTTTCCGAGCTTCCCACAGTTCTACAGACTTTAAATCGATGTAGCCGTCGAACATGTGCAAAATGTCATTCCATTTGGTGTGTATACTGACACCGTTCATAGAACATATTTTCAAAGGTAACCACTACAGGTTTTCTTCTGTTGTGGTGACATTCAGTGGTATTAAAATCAACTAGCAAGATGACTTAGCAGGTAAAGGGCACATGGCAACAAGCCCCAGTTTGATTCCCCAGGAATCACATGGAAAAAGAAATGACTACAAATTGTCCTTTGACACCAACATGATGCTGTGGCATGCCCATATGCACACAGTAAGTGTGGTGAAGCTTATGAAGACAGGTCAGATACTAAAGTAACCTACCCGTCTTGCTTAATTCTAGAACCTGTCCCCAAACAGAAACCCACTGCCAAAGCATCATGAACAACTGTAGCCGATCCAATGGCTGTCTCTTCACAAGTTTCAAAATTCAGTGACCAGGAAAAGCCCCACAGTACCAAAGCCCATGCAGTTTGGGGGCCAAAACCAGCTGTGAGGGCGGTCACCTGTGCTTGGAGATGTTGCTGGACTTCTGCCTCTGGTACTTCCTTTCCCAGACAGTCTTAGCTTCTTGGATTCCAGTTCTACCTCTTGCCCTCGCAAACTCTGCTGGTGGTTGAATAATTTTCCTTGGTTTCTCCAGTTGAAACGTATTTGAGGCCTGAGAGATGGCTCAGTGGTTAAGGATACTGACTGCTTTTCCAGAGAACACAGGTTCAATCCCAGCAAGTTCCTAGATGGCCAGGGCTATACAGAGAAAAACCCTGTCTGGAAACAGTAGCAAAAAAAATTGATTCCCTGATCAGTTTCTATCATTATTATTTTTATCATTATTATTTTTTTTAAATAGCTTTAAAATCAGAAGTGACATGAAGGATTATTGACCTTAAACAGAATGTCAAAAATAGAAGTTGGGCTATTTACATTTAGTTTAATTGAGCATGTGAGTACTGTTACTTCTAAATCCACGAATGCTTCTGCTGTTGTGACCTTGCTGTAGTCTCTCAGCCAACAGGAAATGCTCTGGGGCAGCAGGCACTAGCTTAAACAAGATTGTATTTGAGGTCTGAGTATCCTCTTCAAACAGAGGGATGAAAAGCAAAAGATGAATTCATTTTGGATACTCAACAATTCATCATTTTCCCCAGACTTACGTGAGTCAGGAGAGAGTAGAAGCTCTTGGGTACCTACCTTCAAAATGTACAGGCGCTGGGTGGTGGTAGTGCACGTCCTTATTCCCAGCACTCTGGAGGTAGAGGCAGGCCAGTCTCTGTAGGCCAGCCTGTAGTCCAAGTTCCAGGACAGCCAGGGCTACACGGAGAAGCCCTATATCGAGAGTACAGAATGCCATTTAAACTTCGGTGTTGGTGGTGCGTAGGCTGCAGCTGGGCTATGTGCTAGCACAGCTGGCATCCCTGGTTTCCGTACAGCCTAGTTGCCCACATTATGAGCTAGCTACTACTATTCACATTTATTTCAGGGTCCCCCCCCACCGTCTGGATCACCACACCACTCACAACCCTTTGTTGTAGATAGGGTTTCATGTAGCCCAGGCTAACTCCAAATGTAGTGTGTGGCTGGGGTGGAGTTTGCACTCCAATCTTTGTCCTGTGCATCTCAATTATACCCAGCCTGAAGTAAGTGCATTAGGGTCGCATAAGCGAGTGGTTCTCAGCCTCCCTACTGCTGAGACCATTTAATACGCTTCCTCTTGTGGTGATCCCCAACCGTAAAATTATTTCCATTGCTACTTCATAACTGTAGTCTTGCTGCTGTTATGGATCATAATATAAATATCTGTGTTTTCTGGTGGTCTCAGGCAACCCCTGTGAAAGTTGTTTGGCCCCAAAGGGGTTGAGGCCCATAGGTTGAGAAACCAGTGGTACACAAAGCTTTGGCTCTTTCTAAAACTGTGGCACAAATAGTTAAGATTTAGATTTGTTGTTTTCAAGTTTGCCATACATGATTACCTTCCAGTGTGCGGCCCAGCCTTATTCCACGGCAAGCGAAATTTCAGAAAGCCTCTATACTGCTGAATCTGAAATTGTTGAAACTGGTATTTTTCTTTCTATAAGTTAACTTTGAAAGTATTTGTATACGTGACAAAATTCAGTGTGTAATTGAAAGCCGGGGCCTTGGTCCAAGAGTTCTGGTCTGAGTTCTGGTTCTGCCACTGAGTGGGTGGTGTTGGGCAAATTACTTTCCGGATTTAACAGACCTCCCCGTGAAGTGGGATAATAACGTGGGGAGTGAGACAAGGTATATCTCTATTACTTTAGGCTTGTAGTACAGTAGATCCCGAGGGCATGAAATAATGTCCCACAACAGCCAGGAATTACTGTGGTGATATCTTACTTGTACAAATAAAGCCTGTCTGAGGGTCAGAGAATGGAGCTTGCCACTAGCTAACCATAGAGGTCTGGAGGTCTGTACAGACAGACAGGAAGTGAGATGGCTGGGCAGAAACAGGAAGTGGCACGGCTGGACCCAGAAGGGAAGCGAGACGACTGGGCGGAGAGGAGAGAGGAGCTCGCTCTCTTGTCTGGAGACACTAAGGAGGTGAGGTGTGGCTTTGGCGTGCCTTCCTTCTGATCTCTCAGACAGGCTTATTGTCACCACAAAGGACAAGGAGGGGGTGGCTTCCGATGTCCTCTTCAAGGATATGCTCTGGTGACACAACTTCCCGCCACCAACTCCAGTCCCTAGAGCTTCCTCCACTCCCAAGAGCACTATCGCTGAGCAACCCTTTAATCTGGGAATCTTTAGGGGACATCTCGGGTCTGAACTATATTCCACAGCTAGAGCATAGAAACCGCCCGCCTCTCCAAAGGTCCCTGGTTTGAAAAGTGGTTAGATTCAGGCAAGGCCCCTTGGTAGAACCTGCGCAGCTTCCTATCTTCCCTTCCCTCTTTCTTTCTTTCTTTCTTTCTTTCTTCCTTCCTTCCTTCCTTCCTTCCTTCCTTCCTTCCTTTCCTTCTGAAGAAGGGGAATCAAATGCATCATAGATACACACATGCATGCATGTGCTCACACATGTACACACACTCTCTGTCTTTTGCCATATGAGGCCTGACTCTATAGAGCCATAGTTTTTGGTGCCCAAGCAATTCATTTCACACTTTCACTTTCTCCATCCTGTTCCCCTCGGCATCGTTTTTTGCACAAACAGTAACTGTGTCTGTTGTTAGACCTCGACACCCATGCCCCACCATACCCCCCACCTCTTTTGGGGAGCTATTAAAGCCCAGGTTTTTTCAAGAACAAAACAGTCATACTGGTTTTGTAATAGCTCTCTTTTGGACTGTAACAACAAAAAAAAAAAAAAAAAAAAAAAAAAAAAAAAAAAACTCCAGGGAATTGCTACTGAGTTTTAACACTGTATTTTGTGTAATCTGAATCCATGTCCTTAATCTCTGATCACTTATCTTTGAGTCCATAATTAATAGTGTCTTAAGCTGAAGCTATATTTTCACATGGACACCTGTGTTTTGTGATTTTATTCGATCAGACTTCACTGTTCACAGTTATTAAGTGTTGTGTCAACTGAGATGTTTAGCAGACAATTCCCAGCATTTTGGGGTACACCCAAACTGCATGACAGCTGCCTAATTGGCCATCAGGCCGTAGGCATGCAGTGTTAATTATTTTCTACAGCTTTTGAACACCCACGTCCCAATCATCCTGAGTGCTGATCTCACTTGGGGCTTCCCTCCTTCTTGGTTCCATGCCATCCTTCTTTTGTTTGGATGGAACCTATACTCCACAGTGGCCTTGTGAGCTGTGACACTTGCCAGTCCACTTCAGCCTTCACGCCTACTTGATGGTGGCTGGCTCCTAAATTGGGAGGAGGTGGAGGAGGAGGAGGAGAAGAAGAAGAAGAAGAAAAGTCTGCCAGAATTCGAATAATCTCATGCCTTTACACAATGAGGGTTCGTGAACAGTTTTAATGGTATTAGGTTAAAAACAAACAAAAATAGTTTGGAAGGATAATTGAACAGCTAGAGCTCCGAAGGGGCCTGAAACCCCATATCCCAGTGTACTTGAATTTCAAAGTGGGGGAGTTAGCAGCAGGGTCCTGGAGCTGGTCATTTGCATCCTTGGTGTGCCTGAGGAAGGAGTAGCTTGTAGCTACAGAGTTGTCTTTCAGGACCACTACTGAGTGCTGGCCTGAGGGTAGACGGTTAGAAGTGATTTCCGACCAGCTGAGCATTTTCTCCAAAAACCTATGTCTATTTTCAGGATAAAATCGAAAACCAGTTAGATGCTGGTGTTATGTGATCTAGGTGCGGCACGGACCGGTACTCCAAGTCCAGGGTGGCTGCACCGGGAAGACCTCAGTCCTGAGGCCAGGCCCTGGCTACCAGAGAAACACTCTCTGTACAAACAAAACAAACAAAAGCTACAGCCTGTCTTCAAATTTCAAAAAGTATCCTGAGAAGTCTGAAGCCATTTGAATTTCTGATGTCTGCATTCTGTGTGGATTTTTCTCTCTTTAAAGTATCAAGAAAACCAGACCTGTGCCTGCTCAGTGGTCTGTCCTCTGGCTGAGCTGCGTTCCCAATGTTAACATTTTCACACTAGCCATTTTTAACTTGTCTCTTGTGTTACTCTGGGTTCTCCAGAGAAACAGGACTGACAGGAATGAATCTGGGGCTACATAAACAGGACTTGTTAGAGTGGCTACACACTGTGGTCTGATTTCCCAAAAATGCTTTCTCTCGATGGAAAGTCCAAGAACCCTGTAGTTCAACCCAGAAGGCTGGATGTCTCGGCTGGTCTTCGGCATTCACCAGAATCCCGAAGAAGGAGACTCTAAGGCCAGTGAGAGGGATGGAGTTGCCAGCCAGAGCGACGGTGGGCAGGCAAAGAGAAAGCGCCTTTCTCCCATGCCTTTATGTAGATGGCCACCAGAAGTTGGGGGCAAGATTTGAGGTAGATCTTGCCTCCTCAAAAGATCTGGATTTAGGGATTTCAAATAACCAAGAAAATTCCCTCACAGGGTTCTCATTCATTCCCGCAGACAAACAAGCATAACCATCACACTTCTCTGTGAACTAAAACTGTCATTAATATTTGATAATTTTATGAAATGTAATATTCAAATCAACTTTCAGTCATTACACTGTTAGCATCTGTCTTTATTATACAACATTTTTACTGTTTTGATTTTCTAGGCCCACAGAAGTCCCACAAGAGAAAAATGTATGCGCATACATATATGATCTATGTTTATTTCCTTAAAGAATAAACATAGTATAATCTCAGAGGCTGAGATTAAATAGTAATTTTAAAAGGACATTCGTAGTTCGTTTGTGGATAATGAAGATGGTGACTTTCAAATGCATTCTGGCATGTTCGTGTAATAGACTTTCCTAGAATGCCACACATTTGTTCTGCACACAAGAAAGCTTTGCACACGATAGGCCAGCTCACCCTCCTCGCCATTGCTGGGGAGGAATCTGATATGTGTTCTGCTGTCTAACCAGACGCAGGCATGTGTCAGAACAGAGACAAAACCCAACCCAGAGGTTGACAGGAAACGAATCAGCTGGCCAGACTCAAAGAGCAGGTCCAGGACGGTCTGGACACATCCCAGAGAGAGGATGAATCAAGTCGCTTGCCATTGGCCAGTTGGAGGCAGTGAGGCAGACCGGCTTCTGCATGGAGCACTAGAACATTCTGTTTTAGGAATTTGAGGGAATAGAACTTAATACAGCCAAGAACTGATTAACCCTTGATACGTCAAAGAAGAAAGCAGGACTGCACAGTCCCTACGGCAGTAAGAACAGACTTTGGTCCTGTGATGATAGACAAGAGACCTCAGGACAGGAACGGGCTGGGCTTGCTCGATGCATGGGGAAGGCGGGGTTTACTATAAAGGACCAGGAAACAGGCCAAAGAGAACATCTGGCCCGATGTCCTAGTGGTTCAAGTGATGAGAATTGCTCAGAGATTGCCGAGCAGGGAAAGGTGTTCCTATGGGAACACCAGAGGAAAAAAAATAGCTTCACAGTTCCCATACTGTATGCCATAGCTAAATCTAAAGGCATACATTTCCTGTCTTTTGTTTCCTATTTTGTATAAATTTTAAAACGTCTTCAGTCGAGGCAAGGATTGAGAATTTACCCCCCCCCCCAGTTCTGACCAAAACTGTAGATAAATTATTTTTTTTTAAACCAATTCCTGCTCCCCATTTTTGTCATCGTTTTGTTTTGTTTTCCGGTACAGCAACAAGCAATGAATTTTGCGTAAACTGACCCAGTAGATTCTTGCTCTAGCCAGAACAGGGTGGACAGACATCCCCTCGGGGTTGGTGAGACTGAAGGTTAGATACCTTGCTTGCAGATTCTGGAGAAACTGGTTTAGTAAGGTTCTTTACAAGGAAGTGTGCAGGACCCTGGGGAAAACTCAAGGGTCAGGAGCCTGACCTAAGTATGCTCAAACGCTCGAAGTCATAGAATCCATGTTACAGAAGATTACCAATGGATTTTCTCAGGAGACAGAAAATCACACAAAGTAGGATTTAGCTAAGGGAACACTACCTCTACCACGGTAGTGCGTTAGCCAGGCCTGTTAGGGACAAGCAAAGTTAAAAGTCTAAGATGTAAATGCTTGTTCGCCAGGACTGACCAGTATTGGGTCCATCCCCAAAGAACATGCCTCTGACATGCCCAGAGGATGACAGGGGACAGTACAGAGTCACAGAGGTTAAGTTCTGGCCTTCCATAAAGCCCAACGCTCCCTTCTTGAGAAAGGAAAACACCAGCTCAGCCAGAAATCACGATGTCTGCAGTCTTGATCAGCCTACCTGGTAATGCTGGTGTAATGGTGGCACAGACATTATCTGATTGGATGTAAGGCCCACTCCAGGGGATGCTACACTGGGTGGTCATGAACCTGAAACTGCATAGGCCCTGGGTCTCAGGGACAACCCAGTACTTCTGTTCTGCGTAAGGAACACAGCAACAAAGGATCTCTAGCGATCGCTGTACCCATAGGTCAGTGTCTTAATCAGTCTTCGGAAGAGAAGCTTCGTCTTCCAGTCGACGGGAACAAATACAGAGAACCAGAACTGGGCAGTGGGCAGAGAGTGACAAGCTTTGGGACACTCAGTCCTAAATGGAATGGCTTCATCTAAGCCCCTCCCCCAGGCTTGCTGAGGCTGCCATACAGAGGTAGAAAGATTGTAGGAGTCAGAAGGCGTGGATGACATCAAGGAAACAGCGTCCTCCAGACGCAGCAGGAGTGACCCGCATATGAACTCACAGAGACCATGGATTCATGCAGGGGAGGGGGGGTCTGCACAGGTTCAAGGGCAGGGGATGCAAACAACAGCTCCCGTTTGAATCCAGAAGCTATCTCCAGTTTGTAACTGCTTGAAAAGGAAAAATGAGGTTCATATGATGGAATCCCACAAACCACAGTTAAGTGTAGGGCCTACACCCAGCAGTAGTTGGTTGGCACTCATTTTGCTGTTTTTCTAGATTGTGTGTGTGTGTGTGTGTGTGTGTGTGTGTGTGTGTGTGTGTGTGTGTGCGCGCGCGCGCGTGTATGATTGCTTTGTTTGAACATTTTTTTTTTTTTAAGCTTACTGGTCTTATGCTTGCAAATTATGGTTTCCAATCCTGTGTTTTTAATGAGTTTTATTTTGTGTCTCTGTGTGTGTGTGTTTCTTTTGTGTCTTCACTTTCTTTCATTTTGGTTTGTTTGCTTTTTTTTTTTTTTTTTTTTTTTCATTTTCTTGTTCTATAAAGGGAGAAAGATGTCAGTACGCTCTTGCTCTGCAGGTTCCGGGGATAAACCTCAGGTGTTCAGGATTGGCCGTTAGCACTGCTACTCTCTGAGCTGTCTTGCTGGCTGGTGATTGCATTCTTCTGTAGTCTGCCAATGCCTCCATCTTAAAGCCCTGTGCTATAATCAGGTTTGAAGACTCCCTCACTGAGGATTCGGAGTCTGAAGGACGGAAGTGGTTCCCACACTTGGTATTCTCAGCCACACAAATGATTATTTACACACATTAGGTTGTCAGACTGCTGGTCTATAAAATAATTTCTGGAGAAGTGGAAATAACTATGATGGTAGCCATATTATACCTGCCTTGTTGGGGGGGAGGGGACCAAAGCCTGGGGGTAATGTTGGTGTCTAAGTCTAGGTGAAGACAAGTCCAGAACTCAGCCTTCACCAGCAGCGGGGAGGGAATTGAGCTTGAAGTCTAAGTCTATGCCACGGGAAATGGTTCGCTAGAAGTTGCTGTAACAAAGTACTCAAGTCTGAAGCTATTATAAGGTACGTGGTGCTATAGTGCATAGTTTTAGTGTCTAGAAGTCCAGGACTGTGTAAGTGGTGAAGTCTCGTGGTGATTTATGTCCCTGATAACGTTTTTTTTCATTGTTCATTTCTTCAGTTCAGTACAGGACATTGTGAATTATACCTTACTGGACAAGATGTTTCCAGTATTGAGCTTTGGGACATACATAATTTACATAGCAGCAGTTTGAGCTTGTAAGGCTCAGAACTTCCTGGGAGGGGTCGGCACAGGCTTGTCTCCAGGGTGACTGTGACCCTTCTGAGGCTGCAGCCTTTTACGGAGTCTCTGAGGAAGAACTACTTCCAGTGCTCTGAGACCCTGGGCTGCTCTGCAGGCATCTTTTAGCTTCTGTAGTTTCTTTTCCATGTGTGTCAGCAAGCAGCTGATCTCAGGCGTCCGTTTGAAAATCTCAGGTCTTGTCTGAGAAGCTGTGTCATCACAGGGTCTTTTGTCTGTCAAGTTTTGCCAGGAGCCTTGACTCCTGTATATTCTTAACTTGGGGAACCGCCCGCCTTAGCTTGGGATCTCTACTGAGCCAGGAGAGTGTGGGGTTCTCTTTGTTTATTGTAGCCCATGCACGGCTTCTGTTTTGTGCAATTTCCCTCAGTTTTGGTTTGTCTGATAATTTCCCTGTGGTTGCACTGAGACTGTGGGTTTGGGGAGAGACGTTCCATTTGTTTAGATGAAATGCCACGGTCATCACATTTACGGAGGGCACGCGTTATCAGCAGGATTTACCATTGACGATGCTGGTCAGATTTCTTCGTCATGGATGGATTCTGACCCCCCTCTTGTATACTGTATCATTTGGAAGCAAGTGACTTATGCGCCGCCCACACTCACGAACTTTGCTCCCTGCACAATGGAGTGTGTGTATATGCTATTTAATGTTCTTTAAGATACTAGATTTCACTTTTCCTCTTTCATTTACTTATTCAGCCATTTACTTACTGGTGTGGGTAGGGACATGCAAATGCTTACTTTCTTCTGTGACCTATGACCCAGCACCAAACTTGTCTTGTCACGCCGCTTGTTTTAGTATCTTTCTTTCTCGGCATAGCGCTCCGACCTACGGTTCCCCCAGCCCCCACCACTCCTCCCTCCTTTTAGAAGCACTGTATGTCTCTAGGTTCAGCTTTCGCCGTCAGAACAGTCTGACTCTAGGAGGGACCCCGACTCCTTGGATTCCAAGATCTGGGTGGCCCATCAGCTCTTTAAAGCAAATGTTTCTAGTTCTGGGAACGTTAATAACACTTTATAATTGCCCCCCGCGAATTTATACATCTTAACGTTCATTAGTGATCCACATTAGACTACTTAAAATCCCATTTTGAAAAGTAACACCTAAAGTAACAAGATCTTACAACCGAGCTTGATAAACTTCACTTAATTTAACAATAGGATAGTGTCCTCAGCTGTATTTTTGGAACATGAACATTGTCCATTTTGAGCATTAGCTGGTTAAAATGTAAAAGAAGAAGATGTTGGGGGTTTGAAGTTACGTTAAACAAGTGAGCACAGTATTGCATATTAAAGAAAGAACGATTAATTTCAAAGCAAGATTTGACTTCTGTATTCATAGTTATTATTATGCATTTCCTATTTCATTTCTGGTCTGCATTCAGGAGACTTCATCCAGTAGTAGTTTAGTTGTAACTCCTCAAGGAGAACTAATTCTAACCCGAATGTGGGAATTCCACAGAGACAATACGAGTGAACGTTTGAGAGGAGCCTAAGCAGAGTGAGCGTGCTGCTCAGAGGCTAACCGGTGTGCGGGACGTGCTCAGGCGTCGTCTCTCGGTCAGGTACCCTCGGCTTCTACAATTATGCTCTGTAACTGCCCCCTCCCTTTTCCGATGCTTCTGCCACCCCTGATCTTTACCAAAGTTCTCCCAGCGTTTACTGGTGTGGTGTCTTTTATTATACTGGGTTCTTCCATTTTTAAGCCATTTAAGGTCTATAATTTCTTGAATGCTCTTTTACTCCGTCTTGTTCTTATCGTCATCAGGCTCCTTCTAGAAGGAAACTAATTATTTCTGAGTGAGATTTATATTCAGATATACCACTTGCTACGTTGATGCACAACTTCAGCAAACATAAATACTCTCTTCGTCAGTCTCCCCAGAATTCTCCTAGTCTGGTAGCCCTGCCTAAACTTCCTGCCTGGCTACATCCTGCCTGTCCATTGGCCAGAGCAGCTTTATTCATCAACCGATAAGAGAAACATATATTCACAGCATACAGAAGGATGTCCCCCATCAAGTGTTTTAATAAAAAAGAAACATATTCTTTAACTATAGCAGAGGCTGCTGGCTCAGGGCATAAGTAGGGCAGAGTCTCTCAGCGCTCTTACTAAGCTCAGTTAACTATGCACTCCCCCCCAATACCTTTTCCCCTGTGTCCTCTGTTTATTCTCTTTCTCTGTACAGTAATCAGTTACCAAGTAAGCAGTGAGCTGACTGGGTTCTTAGTTGCCATGGACGACCTTCCACAAGTCTTTCGGTGTAACATTTTTCTCAGAACTCAGAAACAATGAGGCCATCAATAACTCCTGTAGGTGCACTGTTTGTACTGAGCATGCCTATTAGTCAGGCTTCATATGTTTTCTGGGAGTCTTTGCTTGTCTTTAATTGTCTTGCTCTTTTGGGGCCTGCCAAACTTTAAAGGTCAGTGAGTGCATTTTTCATAGCTTTAAACGAATGTTTTCATTTTCAGTAAGAGTTTTGAAGATGGAAACGTATCATTGCCTTTTCTCATGTTTAAGCAATTAGACACTTTCTTTTCTATTTATGCGGATACTTACATCTCTGAGCAAAGGGTTGGCACTGAATGATGTCCAGTGAAACAGTGGTGAGCCACAAGCAAGATGATGATAATGACGATGACGATGCTACTGTTGTATCAAAGCGAAGAAGGAATTTGAATTTTAACAATACCCCCATCACAGGAGTCCAAAAGTAGGTCCCCAAGTGTGTTCCGGAAAACCTAATGGGCTCTTCTGGGATTTTTTAAAAGGAGCTACTCAATGTGACCAGTAGACTGGGAACAAGAAAAAAGTGGATGTGGTTAGACTTTCCACAGGCATGGTGACAATCCCACAGGGTAGCCACAAACGCCGAGGAACCCACACGGGAAGTGTGATGCTGTGTTCACCCAATTTTTATCAGTGTAACAGAGTAATGTGACTGAACAGATTAGAAGAAAGATTTATTCTGGATCTTTGCAGAGATTTCAGGCCATGGTTGCCTGGCCACATGCCGCTGGATGGTTATGAGATAGCAATATTATTTCTCTGCCTCATGGCATCATGGAAGGGAGAGAGCAAGAAAGCGTGTGAGAGAGATCCATCCACACCGCCCCTGAGTACACACGAACTCTCTATGAGTAAGAACTGGGGGGCACTCCATACCTAAGCCCTAACATAATCCCCAAACCTCAAGAGGTTCATTGCATCCCATAATACATGTATTTGTGCATGCAACCCACAGCCCTTTCCAAGCATCTCTGTAACCTTTTTTGGCATAGATTTTTTAGTTTATTATTTACATTCCAATCCCAGTTCCCCCTCCCTTGCCTCCTCCCACTCCACCTAATCCCCCATCTGCTCCATGGAGAGGGCAAGGCCTCCCCTAGGAAGTCTGCTGAGTCTGTCCCATCATCTCATTGAAGCAGGACCAAGGCACCTCTCCACCCCCCATCCCCACTCCTATGTCTAGACTGGGCATGGTATCTCTGCATATAGAATGGGCTCCACTGAGTCAGTTTGTGCATTAGTGTTAGATCTCGGACCCACTGCTGGTGACTTCATATATTGTCTCAGTCACACCATTGTCACCTCTAGTAAGGGAGTCTAGTTTGGGTTTATGCAGGTTCCCCATTTGTCAGACCTGAGTCACTGATCTCTCACTAGCTCGAGTCAGCTGACTCTGTGGGTTTCCCCATCATGGTCTTGACTCCTTTGTTCATATGTTTGCTCCTCCCTCACTTAGATTGTACTCCAGGAGCTTGGCCCACTGGTTAGTTGTGGGTTTCTGCATCTGCTTCCATCTGTTTGTGGAAGAGGGCTCTGGCTTCTCTGTGGTTGTGAATTGTAGGCTGGATATCTTTTGCTTTATGTCTGGTGTCCACTCATGAGTGAGTGCATACTGTATTGGTCTTTGTGGTTTGTGGTTACATCACTTAGGATATTTTTTTTTATCTAGTTCTGCTTCATCTCCATAATCTCTTAACATCGCAGCATTACTCCAAACACAAGTTCAAAGTCTGTGCTGAGGCTCAAAGCCAAGTATTAGCGTTAAGTCTCTTGGGATAAAGTGGGACTGAATAAACCAGAATAAGCATACCACCTCCAGATGGACAGACCTGAGCTGAGGATGGAGGAGTGAAGCCAAGGCCAAACCGGAAGAAATGTTAAACCTTTTTTTTTTGTTGTTTTGTTTTGTCTTTTGTTTTTGTTTTTGTTTTGTTTTTTGAGACAAGGTTCCTCTGCGTGGCTTTGTAGCCTGTCCTGGAACTAGCTCTGAAGACCAGGCTGGCCTTGAACTCACAGAGATCCACCTTCCTCTGCCTCCCGAGGGCTGGGATTAAAGGCGTGCACTAAGCAATGCCCGGATGAAACGTTAGATCTCGTAACCCCATTCAGCATTTTGGCCACAGTATGGCATGATGTGGGCTTTGGTGGGCTTGGGCAGCCCCATCCCCGCAGCCTTCATGGCTGCAGTCCATGTGGCCTCTCCTCTCCACGGGGCTGGCTGTTCTTGACACCCGCAGCTTTCCCCAGAGTCCCCATGCTCGGCACCTCAGACTCGCTGAGGTCCTCAATGTAGCGTGGGTTGCACATTGATAGCCTCGCGTGCTTAAGGGTGCCCTGCAAGAACCCTGGGTCTGATGCATGCCGTTTGTCCTCCCTTATCTTCCTCTGAGATCTAGACGGAGGCCGCCATGATGCTGTAACTCTTAAATTTTCTGTCTGGTGTACTGGTTGGTTTTGTGTTTCAACTTGGCACAAGCTAGAGTCATCAGAGGACGGAGCCTCAGCTGAGGAATCTCCTTGAGATCCAGCTATGAGACATTTTCTCAATTAGTGATCAATGGGGGAAGGCCCAGTCCGTGGTGGGTGGGGCCAGCCCTGGACTGCTGGTCCTGGGTTCCATAAGAAAGCAGGCTGAGCGAGCCATGGGAAGCAAGCCAGTAAGACGTACCCCTTCATGTCCTCTGCTCCTGTCACCTGGATCTTGCCCTGTTTGGGTTCCTGTCCTGACTTCCATCAGGGGTGGGCAGCGATGTTGAAGTGTAAGTCAAATTAACCCTTCCCTCCCCAGCCTGCTTTACGGGCTTGATGTTTTATAGCAGCAAAAGAAACCTACAGACAAACTGGTACCAGCAGGGTGGGGTATTGCTGTGACAACCCCCGACCATGGTTTTGGGAGGATGGTGGAAAGTATTTGGAATTTGGGGCTGGAAGAGCCATTGAGTATTAACAGCTCGGTGGGGGATGTGGAAGATAAGAATGTTGAGAGCAGCAAACGTGACGTTTCAGAGAGAATATTAAGGACTACCAAGGTTGCTTGCTATTTTGATTTAAGATTCTGTGCTTCTGGTTGGCTTCTGATTGACACCAGAACTACTGGAGCGAACCCTTTACGTTACTGGGGCAGCTGATGCTGGTCAGCTGGAGCTGAGAAATTAGTGGTTAAGGAGCCAGCGTCACTGAGGTTGAAATCTTCCGGCAAGTGTTTCCTGAGATCACGGATAGGCTGTGTTCCAGGGGTGGTCAAGGCCCTAGCTCGTGCTGGCAGCTTGACTTGGTATTGTGTAAGAGTCACCCAGGTGGTACTGATTCTGAAGGCATGAAGGGGTCATGGAGAGCAACTGGGGCTCGGCCACTGTGAGCGGCCAGGAGAGGCCACTGGTGAAGGAGCGGCCTCGGTGGCAGTTGACGGCCCAGGACTGAAGGGGTCGTGCAGAGAAGCTGAGGCACCGTGAAGAGCCTCTGAGCGGCTGTTGGTGAAAGTGCAGCCCAGTTGCAGCAGAGACCCCAGCGTTTTGGAGATGTCAGGACCATGGGATGACCACCAAGACCAGCAGCAGCCATGGAGTGGCCAGCCAGAGCCGGGAAGGCAGCTGTGTGTGCTGCAGAGGGTGGAGCTGGAGAACTGACCCAAGCCCTTTGCAAGGAGTCCAGAAGATTGTGAACGAATTCCAATTGGACATTGAGTTATTCATACCATTGGGGTTTGGTTTTGCTTGATTCAAATAAGATGCCCTGGTTCTCCCTCTTGAAGAAGGTATTTTAATTCTGATTTTTAAAGGAGCCCGCAGCTGAAGGACTTGGACTTTTAAAAGGGATTGGCTGTTTCAAAGAGACTGAAATTTTAATGTGTTCGAATTTGTATAGACTGTGGGATTTTGATGGTAATTTTGCTCAAAGTTAAAAATAAGCATCCCATCTCTTTATGGCAGGTAGATTTATAGTCTGGAGGCAGGTGTTCACTGAGACGAGCAACGTTGCAGAAGACAGGCAAAGGCGTTAGCTGCATGATAAAATTCCATCTAGATGGCTTCTGGGTCAAGGAGGAATCCATTCTCCAGTCCTTAACGTGGTGAGTAACCTACTTAGCTTTCAGAAAAATGTACATACATTTCAGAGAAGCACGGGAAGACATCTTTTCATAAGTAAATGTGCACACAATAAAGGCAGAAGGTATGTGGGGTGGAGGGGTGCTAAAACTTTCCTAATGCTAATCGGCATTCGCTGTGACCTATCTTTAAACTGTATCTTTCAAAAAACGTTTAGCTGTTTTCTTTACTAAAGTTCTCAGATGTGTAAAGTGTCAATGAAGGAGGCAGCTTTTAAAGTTGATATGAAGATTCCTGTGTTGGCCATCCAACGATAAACTCATGGACACTCCAAGATTGTCAGATTTCACCTAGGGGCTTGCAAGAGAACCGTTAGTTTAAGAGGTAAACTCCTCTCTCTCACGAGACAGGGTTTTTCTCTGTATTGTTTTGGAGCCTGTCCTGGAAGTAGCTCCTGTAGACCAGGCTGGCCTTGAACTCACAGGCCTGCCTCTGCCTCCCCAGTGCTGGGATTAAACTGCCTGGCTTTAACCTTTTTTGACCGAGGAAGTCACTGAGTCCTAAAGCAAACTTTAACGATTAAGGGATGCCTTTAGAGGAAGCTGCAGCTTCATCACCAGCGGTGACTTTCCCAAGGGCAGTGAGCTAATTCTCTTCCACTTAGTTTAAGGGGACAAAGCCAAGGGGACACACCTCAGAGGACGGCTCTCTGTACTAATCATTTGTCTATTGCCGTGAAACTTGACGGCACCAAACACGGAAGTTGCTTCAAGCTGGGTCTCCTGTGTAGCTTCCTAAGCTACATAGGTTCTTACAAAATAAACCAATCGACGGTGCGGTGCGGTCGGGGGGTGAAAAAGTAAAAATGCAGTTCGTAAGAAACGAACATTCTTTACACAGAAGCGTGGGACAAAGAACTCCATTTACACGGGAGCATTGCTTAACCTGACAGCAGACTGTGAGGTTTCTCACACACACACACGCACACACACAGAGACACGCACACTCACACAGACACACACACACACAGACACACACACATACGCACACACGCACGCGCACACACACGCACACACTCACACACACACGCACGCACGCGCACACACACGCACACACTCACACACACGTGCGCACACACACGCACACACTCACGCACGCACACACACACACACGCGCACACGCACGCACACACTCACGCACGCACACACACACACACACGCACTCACACACACACGAGAGTACACACACTCACAGACACACACACACGCACGCACACGCACACACACTCACACACGCGCACACACGCACACACTCACGCACACTCACGCACACACAGACACACACACACACGCACGCACACTCACACACACTCACACACGCACGCACACGCGCGCGCCCTGTCCTGTCTGGCGGCTCCCGACCCGGTCCCGCCAGAGCGCCCGCCCCCGCCCGCCCCCGCCCGCCCCCTGTGACCCGGGCCTGCACGGCACAGTCACTCGGGTCACCGTCGGGACAGCCGCGCCGGCCGCCCGCCCCGCGCCCTGCACCGGGCACGCTTGCGCATCGGCCCGGCCTTCCGCCGCTGCCGCGCGGCCGGACCACAATCCCCGACGGACCGCCGCCGGAAGTGCGTCACTAGAGCGGGCCGGGACACAGGCCGGGCCTAGGCTAGAGCGCGGGGTGGCCGCCGCGTGTCTGGGACTTGGTGACCGAAGCGCGACCACGCCGGGGGGGGGGACCGAGGGCGGGGGGATGGGACCGCAGCAAGGACGGGAAAACCACGGGAGCGCGAGGGAGCCTAGGCCTGCATGGGGGCCCCGGGCCCGCGCGCGCAGGAGTGACGTCACTTCCGCCCGCCGGGGCGTCCTTAAAGGGGCAGCGGGCATTTCTGCAGCCCCGCGCATGTCCACGTCCGCGCTGGGTCCCGGGGCGCCGCCGTCCGTTTTAACGCTGCTGGGGTGCGTGCTTCAGCCTCGGCTTTTCTTGTTGCATCCAAGCCCGCGTAGCTAGCTGTAAGGCGGCATCCCTCGGGAGCTCGGCGGGCACGGGGTGGACGGCAGACCCGGAGACGTCACCTGTCACTCAGGGCTCTGAGCTGTCATTCGCCGAGTGTCCCCCTGCAGACGCTAGGCACCTCGTATTCTCTCACCCAGCCGCCCCCGGTCCTGTTTCCCTGAGATAGCCGACCCCCAAGGAGTGTGCACATGTGCTGAGGCCGCAAAGCCTGCGGGACTGGGGAGAGGAAGCGTCTGCGTGCTGGGTCTTTGGAGATGCGTTTACACTTCACGGAATGGCTCTCACAACCCAGATCTGCAATGGTGGTTGGTTGCATTAGTCCTAAAGGCACGTGTTCTCCTCGCCCATATAAGCAGCATTCATTTGGGGGTGGGTGGGCGGGGCGGGGGTCTTCTCTTATCTACGGAGCCCTCCTACTATGGAAGTGTAAATTCATCTCAATCTTTTGGGCTTTCAGTACTTTTGCTTGTGTCCAAATGGAAGCATTCAAGTGTGAAATTGTCTAGGAATAAATTCACTTGCTACAAAGAAAAAAAAAGATGTCCCTGTGGTCTCTCACATGATTTAAATATCCAAGATAAAAGAATAGAAAGTTACATGGGTGGAGAAGGAGACACCAAGAAACAAAAGTAACCTTTAGTGATGGCTCTGAAGGGCGTTTTCACATTTGTATTTACATTTTATATGTGTGAGTGTTTTGCCTGAATGTATGTCTGTTCACCATGTTCTGGAGCACCATTCCTCCGCCCCTGGAGGGTGTGTTTTTGGCTGTTGAGAGAGAATGGATTTTAGTGGAAGCTTTTGTTTGTCATTTGCATGGATGTAGAAAATTTTAATTCCAACTTTAATTCATTTCTTTGGTATTTTACTATCTTGAATCGATTTATAACAGCATATGTTCCGTTGAAGACACAGGTCATAAATTGGAGTAAGATAGTTCCAAAAGTACAGTTGCAATCTGGATGTACTGTGATGTCAGTCATTTTAAAATATCTGAATGGTGAGGAAAACTAAATACAGTCACACATCATTCAAGGGACTCTTGGAACCTAGGAAGGAAGAATTGGTGATGCACAACTCTCAATTCCCTGGAGGGAGAAAGATAGTGTGCAGAGGGAGGGCATGCGGGAGGGCGGTGTGCAGACGTGTAGTATGTAGTGATGTTTGCAGAGGGGCGTCGTGCAGAGGGGCGGCGTGCAGGGTAGGGGGGCGGTGTGTACAGAGGTGTAGTATGACACAGAATCGGCAAGCATCTCAGTGCCCAGCATAGAGCTGGATGGCCTCCATGCATCTCAGTGCCGCGTTCAGAGCCAGAAAGGGCTGACGGGCTTGTTGAGGATGAGTGTTGCGGTGGCTTACATGTGAACTTCAGGCCATCACTGTTTCCCACATAATAACAGTTAGGTCATACTGCATCTAATACATGTCTTATGTATATGTTACATTTAAATCGAGCAACTATTATCTTATTAAAACATAAATGCATGCCAGGTGGTGGCGGTTAACCTATAGAAAAATAAAAATCATTTATATAAAACTGCATGTTATACACTGTTATATGGCATTTAATCTTATTTGCCTTATAAATATCTGCATGTCTATTTTTGCTTTCTTTTCTTTCCCTTTTAATTTTTGAGACAGACTCTTACTGTGTATCCCTGGTTGTCCTGGAACACACCACATAGCCTAGGTTGGCCTTGACCTCACAGAAACTGGACTGCTTCTGCCTCCAGAGTGCTGGGATTAGAGGTGTGTACCACCAAACTCAGTTGTCTGTCTACTTGAGGGCAGATGTCATAGTATAGTATTTTTTGTATCTCACATAGCAACTAGCCCTCTGCTTTGGATATTAAAGTTATTAATCAAATGTTTCAAATGAGTATTTAATGAACAATGATCTTAAATGTCACTTACACATTCCATTTGAAGGTATTTTCCCATTTATTTTCAATCATTTCTGTAAGCTGCGGGAGGTACAGCTATATTCAGAGTAAAATTCTATGTAGTAATTTTCTTTTACTTACATCTAGTTCTTAAACTTGAAATGAGTAACAACTGATAAATGATGATAATGATGACCATGGAACAAAAAATAGTTATTTGTATAAAAGACCTGTGTTTTGTCATTTGGCGTATTACTTTTTCCCAAATCCATGTGATGTTATTTTTTCCCTCTATTTTCACATTTCAAACATGTAGGCTTGGCTATATCCTGCATTCTCTTAGTGAGGTGATCAAAGCCAGACCTGCTCTATTCACAGCTTCCCAGTCTCCTATGTAGCCTTCCTTTAGCTTGTAATATAAACTCAAATTTCAGTTTCGCCATGCATGTCTACAGTGTAATAAATGGAAATAATGATATTAAACTAATGGTAAGTTAAAGTTCAGATGGCAGACATTGCTTTTATTAAATATAAAATCTCATAAGGAAAGTGATGAAACAGAAATGTATTTAGAAAGGTAATATGAATTTCTTAGGTTTGACATTTAAATTCTCAGATGAAAACCTTATCCTTGGAATAAATTATGTTTATTTAAGAGTAAACATCCACAGTTCCCAGAGTGTTCTTGGATCCATAGCTTGTGAGGGAGAAGAAATGAATTCCAATGTAGGTGTCTGGGATAAAAGTCATGGAATTGAGTGTGGACATGGGAAGACTCTGGTCCTGCCCTCAGCCCACCTTCCTGGTAGGGTGCGGGCTCAGAATGTTAAAGGCAGTCGTCAAAATATGGTTATAAAAGCAAGCATTCACACCCAGACTCCATAATCTAAAACTGTTCAGGGCATTGGCATGGTGTCCCACATGGAAAATTTACCACCTCAAGTGCCTGATCCATTCAGATAAGCTACCTGAAAACTGCATAAAATTACAATAAACTGTGCATAACATATACACACACAAAAAAGGGAATTTTGTGTTTTGACTGGGTGTCAGTCTAAAGATATTTTGTTAGGTGTATGGATACCCCCAAATCTGGAAAACAAAATCTTAAATATGAAACACCTCTGATCCTGAGCACTTCTGTTGAGGGATGCTGCCAACTTTATAGGAATGACCTTTATATTTATATAGTTTAAAATTCACGAACTACAGGCAGACACACGCATATGTGTGGGAACAAGATAAAATATGTGTTGGTAGGAACAATGCTGTATGTTCACTGATCCCTTTATACAAACTCACTATCCTTGTGAATTTGTTTGAACATTTATTGATTCAGTAGTTGTCTAGACTTTTCCATATTTGCAAATGAGGATTGCAAAAAAAAAAAAATGAGTAAAGTATAGCAAACAAAACCTTCCATGAGGGCCTCAGGGTTCAGTAATGGAGAAAGCAGAAAGCAGTAATCCAGTGTAGGCCAAACATCAATAAAGACAAACAAGGATTTCTGCAAGACTGGGGAGGGAGGACCTAATCCTATGTAGATCACAAAAGCTTCTTGGAGGAGGCTGGATCAGGCCTGGAAGGGTAGCAGGAGTTAGCCGAGTGAAAAAGTGCGCATGGAGTATGCTAGGCAAGATGGAGGCTTGGATGCAGATGCCAGACCAGGAACATTAGGATGTGCAAAAATTTTAGCACTGCAGGTGTGTGAGGTGCTAGGCATAGGGTATTAAAGACACCCAGTAGGTAGGGTACTGAACAAACTTGTAGGGCACTTTCAAAAGCAGGTTTTTGTCAACTGGCCCAGCCAGCAAGGATACGTCTCTGCAGATCGAAGGAAACGCGAAATATCTGTGTGGAGTAACCTGGGGACTCCAGGCATCTGAGCTCAAGTGTAGTGCAAATGAAACACTTCTCACTTCTGTTATTAAAACAGGTAAAGGGTCTGGAGAGACAGCTCAGAGGTTAAGAGAACTGGCTGCTCTTCCAGAGGTCCCAGAGTCCAATTCCCAACACCCACATGGTGGCTCACACCCATCTGAGATCTGGTGCCCTCTTCTGGCTGGAAGGTATACATGCAGGTAGAATACTGCATACACAATAATCAATCAAACAAACAAATCTTTAAAGCAAGTAAAACAGGAGGTGATGTTTATAGTTTGCTTAAACAAACACAAATACAGCAAGGGAATACACTCGGTGTTATGTCTTATCATCTTTGGTCATGTGAAAAAAGCTTAGCATATTCCTCCCAAGCCTATGCCTTTCCCACTGAGATAATGTGCACATTCCCTTCATCTTTGTTCTCAAGTGTGGCCACTTACCACAGTTTTTGCAATTCTTTCTAGAAGGACACATCGTGTGATGGGTATTCTGCATTCTGCCACATGCGTAGCTCACAGCTTCCTTACACAGCAGCCCACAGATTTCATAGCTGTATGGCATTATCAAAACTCTAACATTTCCCAAAGTGATAATAGCTACATGGTTGGTGGTTTATTGCCTACAGGCAACTCCAGTCATCTGTGCTTAATTGGGGTTTAATATAACCCTTCACTTGTAAATAAACTTTTATTGGAACACCAATGATTTCCACATTGTTAGTGCTTGTGTATTCTTGAAGCACCTACAAGTTGTGAAATGTCTCATATAAAGCAGATATATAAAAATATGACGGTAAAGGATTAGTTTCAAAGGTATTGCAGCAGTACAGGTAAGAGAGAGAATGTTGGGGGCTGTAGAGATGGCTCATCAGCTAAGAGCCCTTATTCTTGTTTCGGTAGAGGACATGGGTTCAATTCCCAGCACCCACATGGCAGCTAATAACCATGTATAACTCCAGTACCGGGGGATCTGGTGCTCTCTCCAAACTTTTGTGGGGCATAAGGTACACAGACATATATATGTAGGCTAAATTCCCTCACATGCAACATTAGAAAGATAGTTGATGTTGGTTTCCTTGGGCAAGGTTTCCAGGAGTGGTGAGTAGATGGTAACTTTAAGACACACTTAAGATTTGGTGTCACCTGTAGACTTGGGCAGTTAGTGTGACCGTGTAAGAGCATGGAGAACTGTGGAAATGAAAGCAACCGTTTTTTTAAAAGGATTAGCTCTGATTATGTCGAGTCTACCTCTGTATGGCGCCTCCCATGACCCTTTCACATGAGGATGGAGAATGGAAAGGTCTGGATTGAGACAATTGCGGTTGTTCCTGCGCAGCAACTAAGAATGACTGACACTTCTGTGATTTGTGTCTTAAGGTTATGCCACAGTACGCCCAAACCAAACAAAGCTCTGTCTTACCCTTACAGCGTGGAGTTTCTTCCCTGTGGATCCAAGGTGTTTTGCTTGCTTTCCATTGCTGTGATAAATGCCTTAACGGAACACTGCGGGAGGAAAATGTTCCTTTCATCTCACGGCTTACATTCGGAAGGAAGGTTAGGGCAGGGATTCCAGGCAAGGGCCCGAGGCACCAACTGAAGCAGAGTTCATGCAGGAACGCTGCCCTCAGGCTTGCTGCTCATGGCTTGCCAAGCCTGCTTTCTTACCCAGGACCACCTGGGAGTGAGCCTGTTCCTCATATCAAACACCGATAGGAAAGTTTCCCCACAGACTTTCCTTCAGGCTAATCTGAAGGGAGCATTTCCTTAACTGAGGTTTTTCTTGTCCCAGATGATCCCACTTTGTATCCAGGTGACTAAAACCAAACAAAAATACCAACCAACCAAACGGACAAAAAACCCACTAACCAACACATAAGGCCATGTTGGAAACTTCTATTTTGTCATCAAGAAAACCTATGTCACTGGGTCCAAAAGCCCTTAATGCACTAAGTTTCCAGAAATGATGTAGAAAATGGTTTTGCTGCCATATAACAATGTCCACAGGAGAGTAGTCTCCTTAGCCATATTCCAGCCAGTGTCACACGATACTCCATTGACACATGGGTGTCACATCACTGTGTTTGCACGAGATTCACTGTGTTTGCACGCCTGCAGGAGATGCCATGTAAGGTACAGGAGAGCAAGGGGTTTTATCAGTCACACTTCGCTTTATCGCCCCCCCCCCATTTTACTTGTATTTAATTCTGGCTTTACCAGACTGCCTATATAACCTTCGCAATGGTATTTAATCTTCCTGTGCCTCAGTATGCTTGTGTTTCAAAATAAAAACAGTAACAAGCCACAGCACACAATTGTGAGACTGTAATGAGGTAAGTCCGGGAAACGTAATGAGCATAGCATTTGGCTGAGTCTTTCCGTGTGGGTGATTGACTGCTGTGTATCTGAGACTGGATAGGTACCAAGAATGCTGTGCTGTGGGGAAGGCTGCCTTCCTCTGCCTCTGCGTCCACTCATCATCCAGGATGACTCAGCGGGGCCCAGAGCTTCATTCTAATGAGTTTCCTGGTCCCTGCCTGCCCAGCAGTCATGCGCAGGCAGGCCACAGTCAAGAGCTGCTTGTTACCCAAACTGAAACCCAACAATCAAACTCAAAACACAAAATGCCTGACGGGCCCTGTTAGCTTCCTTCTTTGTCATCAGGGAGATAGAGTTCCGGCCTCATTACTTCTAGTGCAGAGTGACTTTTTAATTCCCTTATTCTGTCCTTACCTTTCCGTCTCAGCTAAGGGCGGGCTCAGTGACTTAGTGGCATTCTCATTAGATCTCGCCACTCAAAAGCTTAACTGCGCTCAGTGTCCTCCCTCCCTCCTGGGCTGCCTGGTCAGTTCAAGGCTGGCCTGGAAAACCTGTGAGATTCAGTCTCAGCACAGAAGCCAGCACAAAACAAAAGCACCTAAAAGCACTGGGTATGCTAGCGCACACCGTTTAACATCGGCACTCAGGACACAGGGGCAGGTGCATCTCTGAGTTTGAAGACAGTCTGGTCTACCCAGTCAGCTTCAGGCTACAAAGTGAGAGCCTGCCTCAAGAAACAAACAAAATATCTGAGAAAAATAAAAAGATCATCATCTTACTTTGTTTCTTCTTTTGTTTTTAAGAGGTATTTTTTATGGCATTTGTTGTTCTCTCTCTATTTTTCTATTTGTCTCCTTCCATTTTCCTTTGGTTTCTTTTCCACTGCCCTTTGGAAGATGACCGCTTGTAGAACCTACTCATACATAGATTTATGTGCTCAGAATTTATTGAAAACATTTTATGAGGTCCACTCAGTCTTTGAAGATGAGTTGAGTGTTGGAAGTTAGGAGCTTCATTCTGCTCCGGGAGAACTAATCAAGTTGTTTTCTTTTCTTCTTCCGCCCATGCTATCCAAGCTGTGTCTTTTCCCATCCGTATCATCTAGCAGAACCATCAGTTCTGGAAACGTGTTAGGTCTTTACCTACAGAACTGAATATGAACACATAGGTCATTGATAGAGGACAGGGGTTTTCAATGAAGCTGATGTTCTCTAGGACGTTACTCGTTTTTCGTGAGCACAATGTAAAATTTTAACTGTTCCGATATAATCTACCCTATATGAAGGTTTTGCTGTTTTTCGCCTCTCAGAAAATATGGTTACTGCACATCTTAAAGTGTCCCACGGGACTTATAAAATGCCTCGTTTATGTAAAGGCATTGATTGCGCCGCCTCCCTCAAGCCTGAACCAGGCCTTAATATTTCCTGCTTTAGCATACTAACGCCATCACATCGTTATTTTCCTTTAGTCCATCTTCTGTCTTCCCCTTTATTGCTCTTGGATGCTGTCTTTCTTTTTCTTGTGTATCTTTGCTTTCGTTTTCTTACAGACGTCTTTGCAGACCAGAAAGTGCAGTTAGTTTCCTGTGCCTTCTACACTCAGTTTTTATTTCTGCGTCTCAGTATAACACACTCATTCCCTTTCATCATCCGCTGTCCTTCCTTAGGGCCAACTCAACAGCTTCAAGTGGCTTTTAGGAGAGGAAGAATGCTACTCATTTCCAGCACTTTATTTCTACAATCATTCAAAACTTATATGCTGAGACATTTTGGAAAGAATTATGGTTTAATTTCTTGTAATGAAAACGCCTCTTTTCAGTCTACTTCAACAGCTCCCAGAGGTGAAAAAAAATTATTTTAAAGTCTAGTGGATTGGATAATGTATTTAAAATTGTTGTGCCCAAATTCTGAACCCCAAAATCACCAAGAGGCCCGTTCTGATGCAAAAGCAGAGTCTTTTTTATTATTTAACGAGGTGATTGCTTTAACTCAGTCTTTCATCCTTCCAACGTGGCAGCCAGGGTGAGAAGGACCCAGGGTAACTGAGAGGCAGGGAATTTACTGGGTAGAGCAAGGGGAGTGTGTAGGGGTATGGAACAGTCTCAGGATTGGTGCCCTTCTGGGCTCGGACGACCTGTCCTGTGTTGATTGGTCAATTGGTTGCTATGGCTTATAGGCCCTCCCAGAGTGATTGCTATGCTATGCTCTGCAAGTCACTGCTATGCTACTTTTGCAGTAAAGCACATCCAGAGCCCACCAGCTAACTTGTGGTTGGTTCCTTGTCACATGGTGGGTATCTGGCTTCGTAGTGAGAGGCAAGCTCAGGAGAGGTCGGGAGCTCAGCACATTTTGCTGAGTCAGGGGCCTTTGTCTTGCTGGGTTTCTTCTGTAGCCTATGTTAGCTGCTATAGCTGGGCGGGGGTCTGGCCCCTTCAAAATGAGTATCGAGTGGGAAGAATCTTGGTTTGCCTGGAACCACATTGCTCCACTTATATTGGGGGCCTGAGTGTGCTCCAGGAAGGGCCTGCAAAATTTTCTACTTGACAAAGTTCTAATACAGAGTAGAAGGAAAACACAATAAAGGAAGGCTTGGGGAAGCCCAAGAGGTATAGCTTTAAGTTGCCCATAGTGAACTTTTTTTTCCCAGAATCTATTATTTAGCATCCGTGTATCACAAGAACTCTGCTTCCTCTTTCATAATGTTTCCATGTTTATTATAAGCGAAAAATCTTCCCAAGTCTGCAATAGCTTTGGTGAGGTTTTCTACATGTCCCTTCTAGCCCATTGGGAGCCTTGCCAAGCATCCCTGGAAAGGTGGGTGCCCAGTTTGAAGGGCTCAGTGCTGGGACTCAACGCTGGGCAGCTATTGTCTCTTGTTTACTGGTTTTCTTTTTATGGCTGCTTCCACCCCTGAGCAGAAATGGCTGTGAAAGTCAGAGTGTGCTGAATGGCAGCAGTGGCTCCCTTACTGGTAGAATGGCTATTCGAGTTTCAAAGCTGTATGGGTGGAGTGAGCTGCCATGCATGGAGGCGTCCACACAAAGACCGGGGGGGGGGTAAACACCCCAAGAACTGAAACTTCAGTTGTGGGGCCGGTCAGGCCAAATGGTCTGTCAAGGAATCTGGCTCAGATTATGGTAGAATAAAAGGGAACAGCCATAGGTATTCATTTTATTAAATTTATCATTTACGTCAAGACGTAAAGGTATTAAAATCTAGAAGCTATGTCAGAATATTGATATTAAATCAACAGAGTAATCCTGGTTGTGGCACAAATTTGACATAATTTTAAGTGAAATTTAAGGCTGAAGTCTGTGAAAGAAACCAAAACATCATTGAAGTTGCTTGGGTTTTTAAGGAACAATACTAATTGTCATGACTAAAATATATATATATATATATATATATATATATATATATATATGAGCTGGTATTATTCCTTGGCAGTAGGTCCCCTGCTGACGATGTGTGAGGCCCTGGACTGGTCCTTAGTATAAGCAAAACTTTACACCTCCTCCCCCATTAGAGTGAAAACTTGCTGTTCTCTGACTCAGTAGCAGTGATGCTTGGCTGCTGTTGGGGTAATGAATAGATGATCCAAGACAGGACACAGTCTATACCTCTGGTTGAGGAAGGGGGCTGAACACTTTTGTTTAGCATTGATCTGCTCTGGTTTCGGTTAGATCACGTCCCATCTATTGTCACCTTAGGCTCATGGAAAAGCGGGAGAACCCATGGATCCATCTTCAAGCATGTTTCATTTACTTATTATGCTTTAAAGTCTTCTACATTTTGGCTCCTGTCTAACCTAGCATTCTGTGGGACTTTGTCTGGGTTCCTTTTCTGCTTAATGCTAGAAAAGGTAAGTTATTACTTTGGGGGAGGTGCAAGTACTTTTTTAAAAATGCCGATATGCCTGTTGTCTGGCTACTAGAGGGTAGTACAGGCCCTGAAGAATGGGCATTGCCTGAAACTAGTTAGAAATGAAGACTCTCAGGATCTACAGTAACCTAATGACTCAGAACCTACAGTGTACATAACATTCTGCAAGGGTATCAGTGATTTCTGGAATGAGTTTAATTGGGTCATTCTCTCTCTCTCTCTCTCTCTCTCTCTCTCTCTCTCTCTCTGAACAGCTCTGGCTGTTCTGGAACTCACAGAGATCTGCCTGACTCTCCTTCCTGAGTGCTGGCATTAAAGGCACATGCCACCACAGCTGGCCCCCTTACTCTTTCTGAACTCACTCACAATCCACATCTCAGAGATTCCTCACAGCAAATCTTCCAGATACCTCAGTCCTTATAGTACAGATGAGACAAGTCAGTTGATGCATCCAAGGTTATATAGTGAGTAAATGCTGAAGGTGTCCTATGCAAGTTTGGTCTGATTGATTCTTAAACATTTTTAAAAGTGTTTTTACATTATATGATTTCTTGAATTTAACTATGGATTTTGTTTATGCATTAGGAGAATAAAGGGCATTAAAAGTTGTAAAAAATAAATAAATTACAGTGGTAGAGGAGTATTTAAAGACAGTTGGCCTGCCAGTAAAACATGTGTTTCTTGCTTCCCTCGGTGCTGAAACGAGAGGTCAAGAATCTTTGACCCAGGGATATGAGAGGACTCTGTCCCTTCATGGATATTATTTATTCTGCCCATCAGCTTACTGGCTTCTCGAGACAGTCCCCATCTGTTTCAGCCTGTGGGACACCAGGTGCTAGGTGCTAAGAGCAGTTCTGATTGTATTATGCTGAAGCTGCCCATATGCCTCCACAGAAACTGTAGTCCAAGAGCTGTGAAACTATTTGTATTTCCAACCTGTTATGGCTTTGAACAAATCCGGTGCCAGCCTGGCGATTTGAACGCTTACATTTGCCAAGAACAGACTAGAGCTTCATGGCCTCCAACCAAATTGTTAGCACTGTGTTTTCAGAATACCTAGACTGTTTCCAGGGAAAGGAGAAGAAATCCAGAAAGTGCTCCGAGAGCCTTTGTTGTTGGGCAACCTCATCCAACAAAAGCAGGACAAAAGCCAAGGCAAGTGGACCATTATGCCCTAAACTCTGGCACCAGAACCCACGTACACCTGTTGCGGGCTGGTGACATCTAATGTGGGTTGCCCACATTGCACACATTTGATTGGAGAATAGATACATCTTCTAGTGAAGCGGTGGATTTTGGAGCCTGCGCTGATCATCTAGCAGGTCCTCGTGTCTTTAGAGCCAGGTGTGATGAAGGGGGGCAGATGCCACCCGAGCCAGGGCTGGGTTTGTGATTGGTCTCCAGGATGTCGGCTCTCTGCAGAAGTTTGACTTTGTCCTAGTCCTGTATAATCTGGATTTTTCCTTTGCCCTGGCTAAGGCCGTTTCCTCCGAGGCCATGACCTTGAGAACCTGCCATTGTGGGAGTTGACCGGGCTGTCATGGGGGAGCAGGGCCCTTACTTAGCAGCACCCTCCTCAAGCACTGGACAGCCACCCTGGTTTTCTCTCTTGCTGACATTTAGACAGGCCTGGGACAGCCAGAGAAGTCGTGAACACCAAAGACGGGTTAACTTGGTGGTCCCTCCTTCTGTAAGACTCCGAGAACTCAAACTTAGCCTCTGGAGTAAACCCCAGTGCGACCTGGGGGAAAGGGACAAACTCGTCTTAAATGTCAGCCGGGCATCCCTGGGGGTGAATGACAGCAGGCAATTAGAAGCAATTAGTTGTGCCCCTGCCGGGAAACCGGGCAATTACCTTTCTCTCTGGCTTCTTCCCCTTCCGTCTTTCCTGCTCGGATGGAAGCGGTAGAAGCCTCAGCGGCAGAAAGAGCACCGAGCTGGCGCGGGGACCGAGGATGAGCTGAGCTGGCTTGGGTCTCCTCCTCCTCCCGCCGGCGCTGCGGTGCATTGTGGAGGCAGCGCGTGCCCAGCGCGGAGCCAGAGCCCGGGACCGCGCGCGCGGAGAGCTGTCCGAGGTGCTGACCGTCCCGCTCGCGGCCCGCGCGCCCGCCTGCCCTGGCCCGCGCACGGATCCCGGTCCCCGGTCCCCGGGCGGCCCACGGCCTCTGGCTGGCCCACTTCTCGGAACCCAGGGACAGAGAGGCTGAAGGAAGTCATGGTCTTCGCTCCAGGTACTCTTGCACCTTCTTTTCCCCTAGACGTCTAGGCGGCGGAGCGGGGCGGGAGGCGAGCGCCCAGGGAGGAAAGGCCTTTAAGACGGCAAGGTCCCTCTGTGCGCTGCGGGAGTTGCGGTGGCCAGGGGCTGGGAAGCACCTGGATCGCCCCTGTCCACACCCGCCTCATCTGTTCCCCGGCAAGCCCCAGCCTTTCCTCCTCACCGTCCCGCCTGAATCCCCGCACCCGAGTGAGCACCTGCGCGGTGGCAAGTGGCCCGCTCGCCAGCAGCACCCGACCTGCACCGGCGAGCCTGTGGGGCCAAGGGTACTCGGCTGGCTTGGGGCTCCTTCGGTGGGAGTCTCTGTCGCTGCTACTCCACCCCAGCCTCAGAAAAGGCAAAGCGACCGGCTTCCTCCCGAGGAGGTCTAAGCCAGAGAGCAGAGCCTGGCGAGGGGCAGAGGAACGCGAGCCCCTGGGATTTCGATCTGAAACTCTGTCCGGACTGCAGGAAAGGAGGCTACTGCGGCGGGCGCTGCGGGTTCTTGCAGTGTCTTTTGGGGGCAGGTGGCGAAGAGGGACCTTGGTCCTCTTGCAGCTGTTAGAGGCTACAAGTTGGCGAAAAGTCAGATTTATCTGAGGTTGGTGGGTTTACGTGTGTGTGTGTGTGTGTGTGTGTGTGTGTGTGTGTGTGTAAAGAATGAGGGATCCAAGGCAAAGCTAAACAGTGGACCGCCGTCAGAGTGTCAGAGTTGACATTTCTAGATCCAAAGTTCGTCTGTCTGTTTTTATTTTTATCTTTCCCATCCCTAACCCTCTCTCTCCTTTCCCCTCCCCCAGCTCTCCTCTCCCCTCTTTTACTTATTATTGGTTTGTTTGTTTGTTTTTAAGGCTGTACTTTTATTTAAGGGCAGTGGACAACAGGCGGCAGGAAACGCACAGGGTTGGTGCGCTCTAGCTTTGTTAGGTGTCTTTAATTTGAGAAACAGGTTTGAATCTTTCCCGGCCAGAGAGCCAAACACTGGAGAGGAAAAAGAAAGTGTTTCTAGAAGGAAAGAATTGGATCAGGCTTTTTAAAAAGAGTCGCTGAGAGAGGAGGAAACTGCCCATCTCCCAGTGACCCTCTCCATGTCCCGGGGAGGCCAGCTCAGGAGGCAGGATCCAACTTCTGCCAGCTCCAAGTGACCACAGGCAGCAGTTCTCAACCTGTGGGTCGCGACCCCTTGTGGGTCACAGGACCCTTTCACAAGGGTCGCATTTTAGATAGCCTGCATATCAGATATTTACATTACGATTCATAAACATGGTTTTGAGGTAGCAACGTAAATAATTTTATGGTTGGGGGTAACCACAACATGTGAACATGTGAGGGACTGTTTAACGGGGGTGGGGGTTGGGGGGTGTCACATCATTAGGAAGGTTACAACCACTGCCTTAGAGGAGTGCCCAAGAGTCCTCCTCCTTCCCAAAGCTCAAGGGGAGTGCAATGGAGGTGGGGTATTTGTGATGGACAGACAGGCAGCCCAGGGTCTGTGAAGTGGGAAGCAGCATGCCTTTCTAATTCCAACCTCAGAAAACAGGCAGCTTCCTTACTGGTGTCTCACTCGGACTTCAGTCACCCTGCCAAGTGAGTGGTGTCACCCAGCCTTTCCATTTCCACGGAGGTTGGCTCCAGACAGCCTTACCAGGCCGAGGTGGACTTGGGTGGCTTCGGACTCTGCCGCTGTCCCCAGGTCTTCGGAGTCTTTCTGAAGGAGAAGCCCCTGCTCCACCCCACCCTCCACCCCCAGCTTCAGAGGTGGAGGCAGAGGAGCTGAATTTAGTGCTATGGTTATGGAGGGAGGGTGTTATCTAGACATTTCCCCACTATCAGGGGTGGTGGGGACAGAGAGTAATGAATGATAGACTGTTACCGAGGGTTGACCTTCCCATTTAACTTTCAAGTTTGTAGTTCCCGTTTCTCTCTGAGGAGGAAATAGCGTTGGTTCATATCTGCCAAGGAATTATCAGAAACTGACCCGAACAGGACAGGTACAGAAACCTGTGAGATGTTTCTTGTCCCTTCCATGCCCCAAATGTTGAGGTTTTCTTGAAAATGATAATCATTTCGGGGGCTAAAAATATTACGTCAACACACCATCGTGTCTGCTGCTCATGTTTTCCAACTCCCGTGGTGACATCATCCTGAAAGAAAACCAGTAGAGTGATTTTTTTTTGAACTCCATTAAAATTTCACTATTACGTTTCTGATCTATTATCAGTCCAAACCACTATAAACTAGGACTCTACACTCCCCCCCCCCTAAGGTAAGGGGGATCTTTCCTATTGCACTCCTCCAAGCTAATCTAACATGCAAAGGAGACCATTCACTATGATTATTCAAAAATTCACATCCAGCCAATCATAAAATCGGGCCAGCGTGTACAGTGCTCTAACTGGGTCCTCACGAGAGTAAATAGGCACCGGCCTTGTTTCTGCCCATGTTTACACGGCTCCCTTCTTACCCCAAAGGTAAAGGGTGAAAAAGCAAAAGCACTTTCAGTCTAGAAATGCAGTGGGATGGGGGTGCCCCAGGATTGAGAGTTATATAGCCTCAGTTAAAAGTCATTCTTACCATTTGCTATAAAACACAGACATTTTCACGACTTCGACTGGAAGAAATAAGGGTTTGGTTTGGCAAGAGCCTTGAGTAGTTTTTCTCAGTTTGACTAGAACAGAAGAGTAAATTTTACACATTTCCTTTCTCTTACATGGTTGATAGACATTGTAACGTGGAAGTATTTTAATTTTGTGCAAAATAATTTAAAAAATTCTCCAAAGTAAGGGGCCACGACTACTAATTTTTTTTAATGGGTTTAGACCTGAAGCCAATTACTAATTTCTGGTACCTTGAATGGCAGTTATACAAAGTGAATGAGCAACAAGGTATACAGGTCTCTCTGCTAGAACAGCATACCCTTAGATAGGGGTTAAGCCAAGATGAGTCACATGGGTGTAAAAATGAAGCCATGTGAATCTTTCCCCCACTCATCCTGTGACTGTCTCTTCGAACCGAAGGTAAAATATTCCCAAAGGAATGTGAATAGCTTCACAAGTGTGAATGGCCAGTCCAGAAGGAAGACACTGATGAACCAATATGGAAACATGCTTTGGTTTCTGTTTGTCGTGTTAAACTGATCCATATCAGCTATACCTGTGTGCATAGCAATGGTTATCATTTAGGAGTTGGAAAAGTACTGTATGATGTCTGGATTTCTCAGGTGGCATCTCAGATGTTTGGAGTAGGTGTATCTGTAAGCAGAG